>NC_136069.1:381089827-382506119 GCF_964261635.1 Lissotriton helveticus
GAGTTTGCAAAGGAGCTTGTGGTGTCACCAGGTTTGAAATAATGCATCCACAGTATGTGGCTATTTCAATAAAATGAATACCATTTTAGCTTTCTTCGTGGACTTGTGCCTTTTTCAGGCTAGCCTGAAGGTCCTAAACAGGAAAAGACATACAAGAAAAACACAAGAGTGTGCTCTAAGAACTGGCATTTGGCTTGATGAAGTGTTCAGTCACATTCTAAGATGAGTCACCACACTCCCCATAGAAAGTGGCAGTGCTCAAGGAGTGTGCCATATATTAAAATGTTGTTGCAGACATTCAAGACACCTTCAAGGCCATACTGGGCCCAGTGGATGGCATTTGAAACAACTCAGCTGCTGGTGAGATTAAAAAAGGCAACAGTATGTATCAACTAAGTCTAAAGTGAGTAGAAAAGTTATAGAACTATCTCCTGATCTTGGCAAGTTGCTGCTGGTGTTGTTCTGTGTTTAGCTGCAATTTAAAGAACCATTCTGGGGTATTGAGGTGCATCAGTAAATCAACAATTGTTAGAGTTAGGTGATATTCTTGCTTTATTGTTGTGCTTGTTAGATGCATTTTGATTCAGATCAGCAAAAATACAGCTGTTCAAAAGTGGGCATCTGTATTCACTTCATTGAATAGACAGGGAGGCCCATACCTTTTCCTTCTCAAGGGACACACTTTTGAAAGCAGTCAAGTTGACTATCTCAACCACAGAGTACTGCTCTCCACTCACCTAACAGAGAGTGCAGCCATTAACTAGATTTTCCTCAGTTTGTCCCGATCGGGGAATCATACTTGTTCCACCTTATTTTTGCATTTGTTCCTGTAGTGCCCTTGTGTCCTTTATATATCAGCTGTTTCAATCGTGGGATGAGAGTGATGGGATTAATGATTATGTTGCACCTCAGGACAGTTCTCTCTGTGTTTCTGCTCAATTGATGTGGCATCCTTCAAGGTAATCCCAGAGTAAGTTATACCAAGGCAGTGTAAAAGTGATGAACTTCAAAGAAAGACGTCCAAGCAATGTCCATTGAGTCATTCCTTGAATACATACTTTCTAGATAAAATTGCTAATATTAAAACCAGTACTCCTACCTCCTGTCTCAAAGAGGATCTATCTGCCTCATCACCCAACCCCCATACCCTTGATCCCTTTCCCCTCATCAATGCTCAGTCTCTTCAAGCTCTATTGGCCAGGGTGAAATCTGGTTCGCCAAGGGACAACTGTCCCCCTCATATTATAAAGGACGTATTCTCCGTCCTTTCCCTCCCCATTTTGGCCTTACTAAATGAATCCCTATTTCAGGGCAGGGTCCCCAAAGCGTTTAAGGACGCATTTGTAGTCCCCCTCTTGAAGAAACCAGGTGCAGACCCCCAGAACCTCTCCAATTACAGGCCTTTTTCTCTGCTTCCCTGTCTGGCCAAGGTCCTAGAAGCTCATGTAACAACATGCCTGTCTAACTTTATTGAGCAGTCTGACTACTTAGATCCTCACCAAGCAGGATCCCGCCCTGCTCATTCCACTGAGACAGTAATTCTCGCAGTGTTAGATGCCTTAAAAGGTAATGCTGACAGGGGAATCCCTCATGCCCTCGTCCTTCTGGACCCCTCGACCGCGTTTGACACCGTCGACCATACCATCCTTATGGACCGTGTCAAACTGGCCGGCATTCGTGGTACGGCCTACAGCTGGATGCGATCCTTCCTTAGCGACCTCTCTCAGGCCGTACGCCTAGCCCCTTTCACTGCTCCTAAGCTTCCCATGAATTGTGGGGTCCCACAGGGATCTTCACTCTCTCCCCTGTTGTTTAATCTATATTTGATACCTCTGATTCAGTCCTTGAAGGAACAGAAAACAATCACCTTCAACTAAGCTGATGATCTCCAGCTGATTTTCACTATCGACAACTCCCCCGAATCTATTCAGGATTTTCAGGGTACCATGCTTCACATTCGTCAGTGGATGGACCACAACCATCTGAAGCTAAACCCCGGTAAGACTGAGCTGGTTCTGAACGGGTGTAGCCAATCCCTCTGGGGCCCACACTATTGGCCCACCGACCTTGGTCCACCCCCCATTCCCTCAAGTTCAGTGAAAAGCCTAGGGGTGATCATCAATGACGATCTGTCTTTCAAGACCCAAGTTGGCACGGTGTTGTCTTCCTGTTTCTTTCAACTTCGTAAGATCAGAAAATCAGTTGTATGTTCACCCACTCAGCCTTGATCCAGGTTGTGATAGCCTTGGTACTATCACATCTGGATTATGCCAACGCTATATACCTGTGCCTTCCACTCTGCCTCTGCAAACGCCTCCAATTGGTACAGAACCAGGCAGCCAGGTTAATCCATCAACAACCTAGGTGGCAGTCTGCCAGACTACTGCTAAAAAAACTTCACTGGCTTCCCATCCCCGAAAGCACTGCATTTAAGACGGCCTGTATCATCTTTAAGTCCCTTCACGGCCGCAGTCCTAAGTTTATCACATCCCTTCTACCTAGGTATATCCCTGCCCGCAACCTCCGCTCCGCCAATCTTCAACTCTTGGCCACTCCTTCCTTTAACCCCATGCGCGCTACGCTTTTTCCCGCTGTGCGCTGACTTTTTTAAAATCCCGTGGTTCATGACGAGCTCAGCTGGTCATGAGCGTACGACAGGCGTAACTCATGACGAGCTGAGCTCGTCATGAGTGTCGAAGGGGTTAAGTGCCATCGCCAGGGCGGACGCAGGTTCGCAACTCTACCTCCCAGACTATGGAATTCAGTCCCATTAGAGATTCGATCCTGCAAAAACCTCTTGAGCTTCAGGAAGATGCTCAAGACATGGTTATTCACACAGGCACACTTGTAGACCTTGCCTGGTTCCGGCATTCGTTAGAGTCAACTCCATTAAACCTCCTGGTGAACGTGCGCTCTATAAGAAATTATTAAATAACATATTTATCCAGGCTTCTGGGCTGGCAAGAAGGTGGGTAACCCTGACCAATGGGGTTCAGGGTGCCACCTTCTGTGATTATCACTTCCCCTGAAATGTGGCATAGGTTTTCCCAGAAAGCACTGTTCCACACAAATAAAAATGGAGCAAATCTCTCCTGGAGCTTCAGGTCTGGCTAAACCCACCCAGATGTGGGGATAACTTTTCCTACACTCTCCTTCCAGCCCCTCTCTCAATTCAATTACAGGGGCTCCCATCTGGCTGGGGGTGAGGGAAGTGGGGGTGATGCCTATCCTCACTGTCCTTTACCCTTTGAAGACTAGTTTGACTACAAAAAGTCTTCCTTTCCTACCATCTGCAGGCAGCAGATCTCCTCCCATGAGATGTATCTTTCATCTCAGTTCAGGCCACTTCAACCTCATTAAGGCAGCTTGGCTCAGCCTGTTAAAGGCTAGCCAGTCAGAAGAGGCTGCTACAGAGTTGAATTGGGTAACGTTAGGAAAACAGTTCTAAAACTTCTTTCCTACAAAAGTTATATTAAACCCAAACTTGACAAGTAGCTGGGTTCATTGCAACTATTAAATTGACAATTTGAATTATTTTAGCTCACTGTAAAAAGGTAAACTTTATTAATATTAAACTGTTAAATAAGGCATTTCCATTTTAGCCTATGTAGTAAATGTACTACAATGGGGAAACATGAAATTGCCAGTTATTCCATCACCAGGGCATATAAAACATGTTTTATAAGGTCCCTGCTGCAGCCACGGCCGGTAGTAGGTGTAACTGCAGGGCGGTGACGTGGGGAGGGGGAGGGGCAGGGTGGGGGGTAGTAATGTATGGATTACGGACTTTAACAGGTAACTAAACATATAAATAAATAAAACAAATTTCGTTGCGCGCACTGCATCGCATTTGGTGATGCAGTGCACACAACAAAATTCGTTTTATTTATTTAAATGTTTACTTACCTGTTAAAGTCTGTAATCCATACATTATTACCCCCCACCTTGCCCCTCCCCCTCCCCACGTTACCGCCCTGCAGTTACACCTACTACCGGCCGCGGCTGCCCTGCTGATATTAACATGGCACACTACCCCAGGGGCACCTAGGGCAGACCATATGGGTGACGTATGTGTGTAAATAAGGTATTTTATGATTTTAGAAGTACCTTTAATTCCAAAGTTGAATTTGGACATAGTTTTATTTTAAACATAGCCTGCACAACAGGGCCACATTTTAAAATAACAGCAGGCAACACAGCAGTGCACACTTAAGTGCACTATATCTACTAGTCATCTAAACATACATGCCCTACCATATAATAGGGACTACAGGTAGGTTGTCAGTGCCAATGGTAATTACACCTAATTGCCATGTACCTTTCAACAGAACCCTGGCCCTGAATCTGGGTTGCAGAGCCCAGGGCACAGTCAGGGTCAGAATACCAGCATTTAGTATTCCAGAAGGGGGCAAAAAGTGGGGGGACGTCTGCAAAAAGCCCTGCTTTCTCTCAGATTGTTTTTATGTATTGTGGTTAATATTGAAAGTCTTTTTGAGTACAACACAATGAACCTATCACTTCTCACTCTACCTCTTGGTCAGATCCACCATGACACCTCAATGTACAACCTTTAACTTGTTATTTTGACATGTGAATGGTCTTAATAACAAGATTAAAACAGGGGCCATTCTTCAATACACCAAAAATCAGGATTCAGCAGTTATACCCTTCCAAGAGATGCATTTACTGGGCACAGGATGCCCAGTTTGCCCAGTTTTGTCTCGCTATTGCTACACTAGAGTTTTTCACTCGGTTACTTGAATAAGTCCCGGGGCACAGCGATACTTTTGCAAAAACAGTTCCCCTTGCATGTCAGGGTAACTCATACTGATGACATGGGCAGTTACACAGGAATCAAGGGCACCCTTGTAGATAGCACCTTGAAGATGCTCACAACACCATTCCTTCAACTTCCCATGGGGACAACTGTCATAGGAGGCAACTTCACTTCCTTAATAGATCCATTTCTAGCTACTGGAGGCACAGCAGTTCCAAGCAGTTCCAACCTAACAGAGAAGGTTTGTAGCATTACAAATTAAAATTGTTAGATCCCAAGGAAGGGAGAAATCAAGCCTATCATTAACATATTGCCTGCATTTAGAAATTAAAAGGCCAGAGGATTGGTGCATCGATCCGTAGGCTCAGAGGTGCCCCTTGAAAGTGAAACCAGCTCCCCACCCCTGGTAGCACCGGTATGAGCAGAGTGAGGTATATGTGACAGGGACCACAGCATGTTGGAACGGCCTGTCTATTGAAAATGTGGGGGCCCAGGACGGGGGTTTTATTATGTATTCCGGACCCAGCGCTTTTCAGTTTTGTGATATGAGACACCTTGAGGTGCCTACCACGCTGTGCAGGGATGAACAGATTCTCCCATTTCTCTATGGGAGCTTGTGCTACAGCCAGTGTACGGCCACAGCACAAGCTCCCATAGAGAAATGGGAGTATGCAACAGCACCATGTGCAAAGATAATATAGTGTTAATATTTTTTTTTCCTTCCTTATGCTAATCCTGGGAGGCAGGGCTTCTTTAGGTGCTCTCTTTCTGCATGTTGCTTTCGTTTTGGGCTTCTTCTCAAGGGAAGTTGTGGTGCTTGTTCAATTGGATCCTCAAGTGAACTGAAAAGTTAGTTAGCAACAGCCGCTACGCTCACTGCCCAGGCTCCGCATTGTCAGCAGAAGAATGGAAACCTTGCATCTATTTTTATTTTGTAGATTTTTTTTTTTGCTATTTATTGGCAGTTGTTGTGTCTGCTGCCCCAATCAAAGCTCTTTTCTTGTTGCTTTTGTTTTAGAGACAGGGGTTTTTGTGCTGATCATTTTCCCACCTTGTCTCTCCCATGAATGAATCATGGCTACGCCTGTGTGCCGGGTAACAGTCCAGTTCAACTTCTTAGGTGACACCGATCCTTTTAAAAGCACCAAATTTCCCAAGCCCACCTGGCCACTGCTCTACATCTTCACGCTCGTCAACCAGGTGCCGTGGTAGGGGTGCACCAGCTGCTAAAAGCCCTGCACAAGGTAAGACAGCGAGGTGGGCATGTGGTGAGGTGCCCTCACAGTGGCGGGCACTGTGCAAGTGTGGATCTGTCACTGCAGGAGTAGAACAGCTGAGAAGATCTGAAGATTGGAGCCTTCAATTACGAGTGGAGGTGTTTGTGTTTTACAGCCAGCGGTCCACGGAGAACCCCTGCACTTTCTGGGAAATGGGGGTTTAATCCAGGTGTTGCATTATTAAAAACACAATGTGCATCTGAGACCACCCACAGATAGTGTGGAAACAAACATACAGAAACACTGCACAAACTTCTGAATTAGTGTACGAAGATCACGGGCACAAGTGCAATAAGTCACTAGGACTAGCGACAAACTACACATTTAATAAGGGCCGCAATATGTTCTCTGATCACGATAATAAATTGCTACTTAGTGGTGGCAGCAATGCTCCTTAAAGAATGCCCTGTAGACTATAACTGGCCTGGCACGCATGTGCAGGGTAGGAGCATGCACCTGCGCATAATAGAGAGACTGCTGAGGGAGATCGTGAAGCAAACATGGGAGCCACAGCCTCAGCCAGCACCATTAGATATTTATTCAAAGCCAAATGTGGTTCTTTGTTCTGTACTTGTAATGTCTAGTGAAGAAACACGCGCTAACAGCAAATACCCAAAATCGCACATGCATACATACATATACATTATAGCATCAATAATGGAAAGGCCTCCCTGTGGGCGAGGGGCTCAAATACTATCTCGCAGTTAGTGCCGAAAGCTGGGTTCATTTCTGTGTGATTAAGCCCGCCTAGTGCTCTTGAATTAAAGAAATGACGTGTTGAAAAAAGGGTAACTCCCAAAGCCTATAGGACATGTTCATAGACAAAAACCTGTAAACAAGAAAACCCAACCATGAAACACATTGCATTCCCAAAAATGCATTTACATCACACATAATCATCATAAAATAAGTAGCATAACACAATGTAATGTAAGGTGCACTTGTATAGCGCGACTATCACCCAAAGGTTATTCTGGCGCTTAGATTCCCGAGCAGCGGGAGCAACAGAATAGGCGCGGTCTACTCTCTAGGGAACAATCTGGTTTTCAATTCCTTCCTGAAGCAGGACAAGGTGTTCAGTTGTCTAAGCTCCAAGGGAAGAGCATTCCAGAGTCTAAAGGCAGTAAAGCTAAAGGATCTACCTCCCTTTCGCACTTTCTTAACATGGGGGACACAGATCAGGTAAGCAGAAGATGAGCATAGAGATCTAGCAGGCGGGTACCATACGAATTTCCTTTGGAGTGCCCTGGGCCCGATTTTATTTACTGCCCTATAGACTATACATAGTGCCTTAAATTGTATCCTTTGTACAACAGGCAGCCAGTGAAGGTCCTTAAGGGCTAAAGAGGATGACGCTCCCCATGGCCGATTTAATGCGAGTTTTGCTGCCATTGCCTGTACTCTCTGTAGCTTCTTAAGCAGAGAGGCCCGGGCACCCAGAAGCAGCGCTTTACAATAATAAATTTTGCTTAAAACAATTCTCCGAACCACTTGAGATCTGGTATCAATAGGCAAAAACTGAAGAATCTTACGCAGAGCTCGAAGTAGGGACATACAGGTGCACACAGTTTTATTCACCTGGGAGTCCAGCTGGAGATTACTATCCATCACTACCCCTAAATTGCG
Source organism: Lissotriton helveticus (assembly GCF_964261635.1). Classification (NCBI taxonomy): domain Eukaryota; kingdom Metazoa; phylum Chordata; class Amphibia; order Caudata; family Salamandridae; genus Lissotriton; species Lissotriton helveticus. Next base: position 381,097,508 of record NC_136069.1, read on the forward strand.
CAATGTATTAGTGGGCAATAAGGAGTTATTGGCCGGGCCAGGCCAAAATTTTGTAGGAAGGGGGCGCTGAATACGGCCTGCCGTACAGCACAGGTCTTCGGTTTTGTCCTCATTGAATTGTAAGGAATTCATTTTCAACCAGTCTGCCGTTTGATGCAGACAGTCATGAAACTTTTCCAGGGACACTGCATTGTTGCCCTCAAAAGTGAAGACAAGCTGAGTGTCATCCGCATAATTGATGACATTAATTCAGAACGATTTTTTTAGGACAATGAGAGGGCGAAGGTATAAATTAAACAGGATAGGGCTGATGGCCGAGCCCTGAGGTACCCCCTGTTTAACCTCTCTGTATTAGGAAAAGAAAGGCAGGAGAGTCACTGTCTGCGGCCTATTAGAGAGATATGAGTATATCCAATCTCGAGCCTTGCCCACAATACCCTATTCCTCCAGCCTTCTGATCAGTATCTGGTGGTTAATCGTGTCGAACGCGGCCGACATTTCAAGCAGCACGAAAAAGGCTGTCTGACCACTGTCCGCCCGCATTATCAGGTCATCCAAGACTGCCACCAAGGCAGTCTCAGTCCCATGTGAGGGGCGAAACCCAAATTGGACTTTGTCCAACAACTGGTTGTCCTCAACATACTTAAAGAGGGATTTGGTTACTACCCTTTCCAGAATCTTAATAGGGTAAGGTGACAGGGAAATGGGCTGTAATTAGCCGGGTTATGCGGATCCAATGATGACTTTTTTAGTGAAGGGGAAACCACTGCCATTTTCTAGCAATCTAGGACTATAGCTGTGACTAAGGATTGAATGCAGATATGATATAGAAGTGGAAAAAGTTTGCCTCCAAATAGCTTCCAGAACTTATGAGGGAGCGGGTCTCTGGGGGAACCTGAAGAGACTCCAGCAGCAATTACATGAAAATCCTCATATAAGGGCATCGGAAAGTGATCCAAGATTGTCATATGTCCCGTATTGATTATATTGTTACTGAACAAAGTCACATTATCAGTATGTAGGTACCCACCTTCTTCACCTGAGGATTTCAGTCCCATTAGAATTTTACAGATTTTTTCCTCGAAAAAGCTTGTCAGGTTGTCACACAGTTCTTGTGAAGCCGGGATAGTAGATTTAGCACAGTCTGGGTTGGATACACCTCTAACCAAGTTGAATAAGGTTTGTGATTTGCTAGGGGCTTGAAGAATAATCTCCTCAAGGTACTTAGCCTTGGTTTTGCCTATTAATACTTTATAGGTGTGGAGCATATTTTTAAAGCTACCTTATCTGCCTCAAAATATTTCTTCCTCCACTTCCTTTCAGCCTGTTTACAGCTAGTCTTCAACAGTCTCAGCTCTTCATTATACCATGAGGCAGATGGCTTTTTACCGTTTTTTGCTATCCTCAACGGTGCTAGTTGGTCAAGCGAATTACAAATCTGATGACAAAGATTCAGGTAGTTCTCCTCCACTGAGTCATGCATAACAAAGTTTTCATTAACAAGCTGGGGGAGGTACGCTAACCTGAGTATTCTAGACCACTCTCTACTAACTCGAGCAGCTGGTAAGCTGCCATCTTGTTGACAACGATTGGCTACCTTCAGAACCAGAGAGTGGTCTGTCCAACATTGAGGAAGTATATCTTGTACAACTGTGTCACTTGCATCTGCAAAAACAAGATCGAGCACATGTCCCTTCTGGTGAGTAGCGTGTAGTACCAACTGATGGAGATTAACATTCTCACAGGCTTGGCAGAGCTCTTTCAGAGCAATGTCAAGAGTACCATTCTACATCAAAGGGAAGGGAGTAAAAGTAGTTGATCAATGGATCAACGGACACGGTTATCCACACAGAAAGGTGGAAGGTCCAGTTACAGCTTGTGTCCGTGTCTTGCACTAGGAAAACAAAGGGGGTTTGCTGCACTGTTCCTATGGTAAGTGAGGGAAGTGTTTAACTGGCATTACCACAGATGTTAGAGTAACATACTGGGGCATCCATTTTGTTGGATGTGATTGCCTCACACACCCCGAAGGATGTCATGCTTCATCATCGGCGGTTGCTCCTCGTCGGGGAGGCGGTGCAATCCCCGACGGGCTCACCTCAAAGAGGGGCTCTTTGGCGGAGATCTTTTTCCAACTGCCTTATGGTGAGGTGGGGGTGTGTGGGCTGGGCTAGATGTGGTGGTGAGTGGGATATTAAAATGTAGCAAGGGGTACCGGAATTAAGTTTATTCTGGGGGTCCCCTGGCTGCCGTTAAAAAAGTGGGGTTAGCTCACTAGGTGTCAGCAGGTTAGGTCAGGTGAACCTAGATGAGACTAAAGGTGATGTTGGTCGACATGTTTCACGCTGTGGGTATAGTCACCCGCGATTCATGTATGTTGTTACCTCTGTGGGTTCTCCTATGCCTAATGGTTAAGAATTACATGCCACATGACGGGTCGCCGTGTCCGCGCAGTCAGACCTACCCTTCTCCGCCGAGCTCGAGCTCGGCGGAGAAGGGTAGGTCTGACTGCGCGGACACGGCGAAATGGAGCTAAACCCCTGGGCTCTTCCCTGATGTCTAGTCCCGCCGACCCCTCATGTGGCATGTAATTCTTAACCATTAGGCATAGGAGAACCCACAGAGGTAACAACATACATGACACTAGCATGTTTTCCTTGCACATTATTTAGGTCCTGATGAATCGCGGGTGACTATACCCACAGCGTGAAACATGTCGACCAACATCACCTTTAGTCTCATCTAGGTTCACCTGACCTAACCTGCTGACACCTAGTGAGCTAACCCCACTTTTTTAACGGCAGCCAGGGGACCCCCAGAATAAACTTAATTCCGGTACCCCTTGCTACATTTTAATATCCCACTCACCACCACATCTAGCCCAGCCCACACACCCCCACCTCACCATAAGGCAGTTGGAAAAAGATCTCCGCCAAAGAGCCCCTCTTTGAGGTGAGCCCGTCGGGGATTGCACCGCCTCCCCGACGAGGAGCAACCGCCGATGATGAAGCATGACATCCTTCGGGGTGTGTGAGGCAATCACATCCAACAAAATGGATGCCCCAGTATGTTACTCTAACATCTGTGGTAATGCCAGTTAAACACTTCCCTCACTTACCATAGGAACAGTGCAGCAAACCCCCTTTGTTTTCCAAGAGTACCATTCTCCCAGAGATAAAAAGTCTCAGAGAATCAATAGTTTAGAATGTGAGTGTGCTAAACTGTATATCGCATCAATCAGGGATTGATAAGCGTGAATATCGCCCCCTGGAGGTCAATAACAAAGCAAGCCTGTGCATAGAACACCATTGATGCCTTTAAGTGAGAACCCCAGTGACTCAATCCCCGGTATATCCTCTACACACAGAGAAGAGAAGTTCCAAACATCCTTGTATATGAATCCTACTCTTCCCCCTCTTACATCCTGTCTCGGCTTATGACAAATTTTATAGCCTGGAGGACAGGCAAGGTCAAGCTCAACTTCCCTGTCCACACGTGTCCAGGTCTCCGTTGAAAAGAGGACATCGAGATTATGATCCTCCAGCAAAGTAAAAATCTCCATATAATGTTTAATCAGAGATCTAGCGTTAATCAGCCCGCAGTTAAGAGTCCCTACAGTAGAAATCTTGAGGGAATTCTTACCCGGCCCATTCTCTGCTTTAATTCTCAAAGTCCTATCGCTCTGATTGTCAAACAAAACAGCCTCATCTCTTAAGTAAACCAGACGAGGGGCATTTAGGGCAGCATGGCTAGCGCTGTGCCCATCCGGGGCGCAGATGGGCGCAGACGGGCTTGCCTTTGGCGCGCCTCCGGCTGCACGCTTACACCGTCTCCATTAAGTAGGGGGAGGGCAGTCCAGCAACTAGAGCGCTACCCAAGATGGCCGTGCTCTGGTGACTCGCTCTTACAGAGAAGTACACCGGTACATCAAGGGAGCGTATAACGGTATTGGCAGCGGTAGGAAATAAAGTGCACTCTTTTAAAATCTCAAGATAGGAGAAATTAGTAATTTTTTAAAAACACACAATAGCCCCCAAAACAATAACAATTTTTAAAGTAAAATTCCCCAGAGTTCTATCACGCTAAGGCAATGACATTCGCCTGCGCTGCAGAGTAATCAAAATTCCAATGTAACATTACATAATGATATATTAGTAAAACAGTGTATAAAAACCCCAAACTACAAACAAATGGAAAACGCTACTATTAATACAATTAAATCTACAAAAAACCTACAAAAACACTATAACTAACTTTGAGAACTCCTCCTGCCCTCAAAACCCTTTTGAAGAAGAACTTAGCTGTTCCGACGAAGAGTAGCACCTTAACGCGACCTGGATCCGGAAAATAGACACAAACAGATTGCAAAATAGAAGATAGCGTTGATAAAAATGGTCACTAAATAAAACAAAAAAAAGATTATCTCCTCATAGAAATGAATGATAAATAGTTTACAAATGTTGAATAAATGAATGAAAAAAAGTTTAAAAGGATTAAACTTGTAAAACATGCCAAAGAAATGTCTAACCAAATGTTACAAATTTATGAATTGAAAATGAAATAAGAGTATGCCATATATACAATTAGTTAATATATACTGAAAAAAAGTATGTTAAAATGATGTTGGAAATAAGTATATAAAGCAATTTAATCAATGTTAAAAAACATACAGAATAAAATTAAGTAATCACACTCCAACTAACACCATTTTTAAGAAAGTGTAGGACACTAAAGTGATGATATTCACGATTCCCACTCTAATCTATACCAATTTGAGGAAAGTGTTGAACACTAAAGGGGTGACATTTACTATTCTCATTCCAATTTAAACAAATTTGGGAAAGGAGTTTAACACTAAAAGGGTGAAACGTACTATTTCCACTGCAATCTAAAACATTTTTTATAAGGTGCTACAAACTAAACATTTTATACACAATGACTACTAGATCGTCACACACAATGTTTTATCTATAAAATGAAATAAACTTTAATTTAGAAACACACTAACCAATACTACAAGCATATATATTCATATTTAAACATTAACATATAAATAAATATTATCACTAATAACAATTTCTACCATTTCTAAAATGTAAACCATAAAATAAAATCATAATCCAAAATTAAATGCATTTTTAAAACATAAAATAAAAAATATGGGTTTACAATGACAATTTTAAAACTCAAAAATTTTAAAATATTATTATGATTTTATTTCACAAAACTTATATAAAACCTTTGTTGAAAAATCTTTCCTCTCATTTTACTTTAATAAATGACATGTTTATATATTTGTAATTTTTAAGAACAATTTAAAATGTCAATATTTATTATACTATTTGATAAAAGATGTTTTAAATTAATACCATTACAATATATTTTATTTTAAATCGTAATTTATTAAAATTATGTAATGTAACAAAATTAATTTAAATCTTTTACAGTATTAATGTGTATATCATTAGAATAATTAACATACACTTTACATTAAAATATATTCTTTTTGAAAATCTACCCACCCGTAGCCCCTAAAACCCAATATGATATTTTTAGCATTGATATTCCTGTTGATTATATTTTTGACAGCCTGATATTCTTGACAGAATGTTTTTGTATCGCAATGTTTGGGAGATATTTTGTCCAAACACCGGCCATGGTCACAACATTGAGGTGCTTGTATCAAGCATTGCTTTGGATTAATTGGGTGGGGTGTTGACTGTTGAGACCCCATTGTGGCATGGACTTTTGCTTAATCATGCTGTACATTTAAAGGGCTTCTGATCCTGGAGTCATACTGACATTTACAATTTGTAGGACATTTGGTCTGGGGATCACAAACCGACTTTCTCATATTTAATGAAGGTGAATAATATGCACAAGTAACAATTCTAGGGGTATCACCAACTGCACCATGACCTGACTGTACCTATTTAAAAAAAAACAATGCTCTTCCAAATTTCCACACCTTAAAAACAAAGATTAGACTGGTTGCTTATGTTGAGAATTGTATAGACCAACTATATCACACATTGGCAAACAACACACCTAATACCCTACTGAAATAGTGAGACAGATGGGCACAGGATGTGGGCCCCATTGAGAAATAGGATTGGGTGGAAGCAACAATGGTCCCAAAGGTTCTTGCAGTATCCATGAGAATGAGGATGATTCAGCAGAAATACTTCTACTGTGTGTTTTACAGTCTATCTAGGCTGGTCACAATGGGGAGGAGCCTGAACCCACGCTGCTTATGTTGTGGAACTGAACTCAGCAACTTTTACCATGCAATTTGGAAATGTCCCATCGTCCAACACTATTCGCCCCAAATACATGCAACCCTGTCTCGCATTGTGGGCAGAACTGTTGCCCCCGACCCTATGATGGCACCCTTGTATTTACTGGATGAATGTGGGAGTTGGCAGCCCACTAGACAGATGGGGCAACAGACCTGCTGGTTGCCAAAGCAGACATTGCCCTACACTGGTGCTCTGACACAGCCCCGCCGATCGGAGAATGGACAAAGGGTACAGATTGGTGTGCCACAGCTGAAGAATATGTTTGTGAATAGAGGGGGTTTCCACAGAAATACAATAAGGTAGTTGGTGGTACTACTCATAAGACCCCATGTCTGAATTACTATACCCGAGAATTTAGTCACGTGGCAGATGCAATAATGCTTCATATATACTCTGTATTTTGTTGTTTGTTTTACTGTGTTGATATAAAATCAATAAAACAGAGTTTAAAAGACATACAACTGTAGGTGAAAGACCCATTTCTCAATCCATTGGAACAGGTGGGTTGTTGGTCTGTACCATAAAACAGTAGAGTAAGGGGCTTGTTGTAGGTCACTACTTCGAAGCAATGACAATAGAGGTACAGATGGAAGAACTTGGATTTCCATTTGATGGCCACATTGTCACATTTGTTTAGTTGACACCTTATTACAGAATCTGTGAGGGCCCAGCTGGTGAAAGGAATTGATGCCTACCCATAAGGGTCTTGCAGAAGTATAGCCCAAATCCTCATGGGCTGACTCCATCACAAGTTCACTTGTCCTCCTGGAGTTGAAATTTGACATGGCGGTATAATACAGCAACTTATCTCTGGTTGCTGGTAACACTTGTGTGGATAGTTAGGTCCATACCATGGGAATTTCATCATAGTGAGGTCCCTCAAAGGCTTAGGGCCTGATTACGATGGCGGAAGGCCCACCACCGACAGCCTGTCGGTGGTGGGCCCTCTGCCATCGCAATGCGAATTTCCCCCAGCCATATTATGATGGCGGGGGAAAGCGTTGGGGAACCGTGCTGGTCAGAAAGACTGACCGCCACGGTCCAGACAGGCGGATCAAATCCGACCGCCCATCGGACCAAATGCACAGCCCTGTATTGCAGTGGTGCCTGCCAGGCACCGCCAAAGGGATTATGATAGCCCTTTCCTCCGGTCTTTAGGTGGCAGACAACCCACCGCAAAACGGCTGGTGCTTAGTGCAGGGTTGTGTCTGCATGCTATATTTTGTATTGTGGCGGGGGCTATTGACCGCATCCCTGCCACCATGCAACATATAGGTGATGCGACCGCAGTGGTGGCGGTTGCAATGTAATTCGGACTGTGGGGAGGCCGCCTCATAGGCATCGGTCCCAAATCCAAAACAATAGCGGACGGACTGAAGTTTGTCCGCCATCATAATGAGGTCCTTAATGAGGGTAGAAAGGTTTGGAACAAAAGAGGTTGAATGGCTGGAACATAGAGTGTGGCACTAGGCAGGGGTGCCCTCGTTCTCCATTACTGTTTTCACTAGCTCTTGAGCTCCTTGTGATACACCTTCAAGAGGAGCTGGAGGAATGGGGTATCACAGCTGGTGACATTGCACACATAACCTGTATTTAAGTAGAAGTTACAATGTTTTATTTGCCACTGCCCACGGCTGTTGAAGTTTCTGGAGGGATTTGAAGAGGTATTCAGCCTGACGATTAACAAATGCAGAAGTATTTTGTTCCTATTGGGGATGCTGGATCACTGTCTGGTGGAGGAGCTGCATGTTAGGGCTTTGGTGGGAGGTGGATGTGTTCCAGTACCTGGGTATCATGGTGGCACACACCTTTGGGAAGCAGAATAATTATAACCTGAGAAGGCTCATGCTGAGGCATCAGTGAACATGTGGACTTCCCTCCACCTACCTGCATGGGCAAAGTGGCAATAACAAATCATGGTATTCCTCCCCAGATGTCTATATAGACTCCAGACGTTTGCTCTGTCTACTTTCACAGATGACCTCTGTGCCCTTTAAAAGTTTACTGATTCTCCTAATTTGGACAGGGAAGAGAATAAGGATGATATTTGGTGTCCTGAAACCTGATCTGGAGGAGGGAGGCCTTGGTCTCCCAGACATGGAACTATATAATTATACAGCACACATTCAGCATACTTCGAGGTGGGCTGCAGACGAAGATAACTGGGAGAAGCATTTGTTAAATGAGGCATCTCTTCTGTAACTGCTCATGAAGGGCAGTCACATCCCTGGGGAGTACCACTATAACATACGCCAGACTTGCAAAGTATGGGAAAGAATTGCCAAGTTAATACTCCACCCTTTGTGATGGAGTTAAATATCTCGTCACTGCAATTATTTAAACATATAGATGAGACTATGTCAATTTTGGTGGCGGAGTGGGCTGTAGTACTCTGGGAAACCTATACTCCGGTGAGGCCTCTCCCACTTTTCTGAAGACTCAAGACATGTTTGGTATGGGCCCTGGCCATTTTCTGCTATATGCTAAGTTAGCTGGGACAGCAAGGGAGATCTGAACAGGGTTTCCTGCTGCCCCTACAAAGACCCTAGATGCTGTCTTGCAGTTCGGTTCTGGTTGACATTTGGTGATGGATATGCACAGGGTTATGAATAATGGATAAACCAAGAGCAGCAATTAAACTAGAAGTGGTCTGGGGTGCTGGGTAGAGGAGTTGGCCTAACGGCTAGGGCAGTCAACCTCGAATCTGGGGAGCTGGGGGGCATATTACCAAGACAGGCGAAATGAAATTATCGCCGCAAAGCGGCTACAATTTAATCGCCCTATTAGCAAGCTGTCGCTAACATCAGTTAGCGACAGCTTTTAGGTGATAGCAAGCGGTTTTGGGCCCGCTTTGCATGTCAGCGATATTTATCGCTAATGACATGCAAAGTGGGCATACCCAAACCTGTTAGCGACTAAAAGCAGTTGCTAACATCGCTATCGCCTATTATCAACGCAGACGTAGCGATTAAAATATTCGCGCTTATCACGCTAAGCGCGAATATCGCCAAATCCTAACGCCTGCTCAGACCACTTCTTAGCCTGTATATCCTATGGGAGGTGGATATTCAGGTTAAGTCCCTATTTGCGATAATGCCTGAATATCGCTGAATTTCCAGCGATATTCACGCATTTCGCTGCTATCGCCAGATATTTTAACGCTTTGGAGATAAACGTTGCTAATAGCACGTTATCTCTGCTTATTTAGCGATAAATATCGCTAGTTGTTGATAATATGCCCCTGGGTTCGAGTCTCGGCAATGACGCCTGAACATCCTGTGATTCTGGGCAGATCACTTAATCTCCCCATGTGTTCTCAAGTAATGGAACTGGTGCTATGTAAAGCACTCAGATACCCGATTCGGGTCAATTTCGCGCTTTATAAAACTCTATAAAAATAAAAAAAGATGAGATTGAGCAACAGATAAGCGATAGGGATTGGGAGTTGCCTGTACCTGGGTGAGTGGGGTCTCGGGGAATGCTAGGTATAACCTGCTTCAGTTTAATTTCCTACACCTCATCTACCTGATGCTGATTATACTGAGCAAACTTTACCTGGGACTGACTGCCATGTATTCCAGGTGTAGCATAGATGGAGCCTCTTTCCTACACTTGACATGGTCATGCCTTTTGATTGCTGCTTTTTGGTTGGGGGTAATTGCTAAATTAACAGCTGCCATTGAGATACCCTTGGAGCTTACAAGGTATTCAAGAAGAATGAAAAAATAGTTGAAGATTTAGAAATATGGGTGAAGGTGACAGGGTAGGGTACGTTTGAAAACCTCCAGTCAGAATCAGGGATTCCCACACAAGAGTAGCATTTGGGAGCGACCTCTGAAAAAAGTGGAGCATTGGAGTCACGTTAGTCATGAAGAGGATTTTTCTACCTGTCTCTCCTGGAAGGTGTGTGTTGTAACCAGGTGCTGTAAAATGGTAATGTACAGAGATCCTTGCCAACTAATACATGTGTGTGTTACTTATGTACCGCACAGGTGCTACTGAGGTTCTACGGTTATTTAACATGAAGAGTGAACACTGTGAATTACAGTAACTGTTAGAAATATACTTGCTTCCTTTTCGTTCAAATGTGAACAGGGTTAAAGAAAATATTAAAAAACATTTAAACTGAGAAGGATTGTGCCACTGGTGAAATACCACCGATCCAGAAATATTGGTGTCAAACTACAGCTCAGGAGCAATCTTAAGCAAAGTAGTAAGTGAGGGCAGCTACCATCTGTAGCGGGATCCATGCAAGTTCCTGGCTTTAGAGGATCATAAGGACCGATGCACAAAAGCATAGCACAGCAAACGGTACTGCAAGAGTATTTTCTACGTACTCTTACATGTGTTTGTGACTCACTCCGCAGTGAAGCGTGCTGCTCCCTATCCCTAAAAGTGCAAGAAGGGCACAGTCATTCCTAGTTCTGATACTAGCATATGAATAATCCATCACTATTTCCATTTTAATAGCATTTTAGATGTTTTTGGGATAATTTACAAAGGCAAACACGAGCAAACCAGTACTACGGGAGGACTACTTTACATACTCCCAAATGTATTGGATGTACCAGGGAATGTTTAGCCATGGTAGAATTTTTTTTAAAGCAACAAAAATGAAATGTTAATACTAATGGATGTGCAATTTAAAGACTTATACTACAAGAATCATACCATTTTAATTTTGAGAAGTGCTTTGAAAATCATTGTGTTTATTCTAAGAAAGTTTGTTCTTAACTTAAACTATAAAGAATTACCCAACTCAATTGCTTCAAATGCCTTTGTGATTATGCGCATTTGTGGAACCCGAAATGTACATGTTCTGAAATATGATGAATGCACCTTGTCAAAATGAAAAAAATATCCCCCTGAATCCACCTACTGTTCCAAACGTGATGTGAAGTTGAACGCATCCAGCATGAAATGTGTTACCACGGCCGAGTGCGATGCGCCAAAGTCTATGCATCCATCTCTATTTGTTATTTATTCTGGTGATAAATGAGAGGGCTGCATGGGAGGCAGCATCCCCTGCCCTTTGCTCTGTCCTATCAGCGCACAGCTCTGCTGTAACCTTGAGGCGCGGCTTCTAAAGGGCACTCGCTGGCTGCTGTAATCAATGCTTCCAAAGATGCCGGCTGCTTGAAAAGGAGTCGCTGTCTGAAATCCCCTTCAACGACCCTGGATATCTCTAAAAGGCTTCCCTTTCTTTGCAGTGTGTCGGGGAAAACCCTTTCTTCTCGAAATACGACAATAAAGTAAGCACGCTGGAGGCGCTCGCCATCCCCTTTTTCAGTTTCTATGAACACCAGATACACCGAGGAGGTGAATGACTTGTCTGTGGAGTAATCATTAAATACTAATCATTAAAAAATAATTACAGGCTGGTATGCAAAGAAGCTTTAGCAGCTAAATTGCAACGTCGAAATTAGTCCTTGTAGCTTTTCCAGATGCAGTGAGATTTCGCCATCGGAGATTCATTAAGGGAGAACGCTGGCCTGGGCTCCCATGTACATAATTGTTTAACAGTAATTCATATTCATTATGGGCTCTGTCACTTTCAGGAGCAGTACAGATACTCACCCGCTCCCCTTGCTACCTTATGAAAGTCTAATTACCCCCTCCTTTCTCATTAATAATCCTCTCTCTGAAGAAACCTAAGTTTACACTGACTCTGTGCTCGGCAATTTCTTTATAGTTATTACTAAAACACAAGGACAGTGGGTCAGAGTAAATAGAATTTGCAGTCCAACATAAATTGGGAAAATGCCTTTTTGCACTATTTTAGTGAATCTGTAATAGGTTTTGCAGCAAAAAAGATTTGCTCCAATCCACGTTACATACTAGGGCAAAAAATATGGGGGGAAACGGTGTTGCTCTATCTTTTTAAAATATTACTTAATATTATGCCTAACAAAACCTCGGGGGTCTCCTTCAAGCTGCAGTGAGGGTCAACACATACACCTAATGTGTTCAGTTTCCTCAGCCACAACCCATACAACCGGCATCAGTTTCAATGAAACATTGAGTCTAAACATATTTAATCGTTCCCATACCAAAATGTCATTCGCTGCATGAGGTTATGGAACTGTGTCTATGCCATGCCTCACAAATTCTAAAATTAAGGTAACCCATAGGAAAATTATCTTCAGGGGGTTACTTTGAGGGGGATAGGCATTGGAAATAAATTGTCGCCATCTTTACTATCTCCACCCATTTACTAAAAGTCATGCTTTGTACCATCTCACGTTCAATTCTGAACGTTAGTTTTTTAATGGAACTCTAGTCCAATGGTGAAGAAATCCTGTCTCATTGCATGAGTTATTGCCAAGTTTGCCTAGTAGCAATGGGGCGCAGGTAATCTGAGTTGAATTTATGGTCATAAGAATTATACTTGGAGATTTTAATCTCCACAACGGGCAAGAGCATGAAATATTCTCTCAACCTATTCCACAACACACTCAAAATCAAGCAGCTTGTCACCAAACCTGCCCATTCCATCGTCAAACCAATCCATCTCATGATGATAACCTACCAATAATCTCAAAGCATGCTCCTGGCATGCGTGGACGGGGCTGAACATATCACCAACCCCATCTCTCTCCTTCATGCCAAACCAATGTGAGAAGGCATACTGCTCCTCCAAGGACTCCCCCATAAAAAGTTTCTCCAAGAAGACCACAAGCTCTCCAACTCCCACCAACCTACAGTTCTTGTCAATATGCTCTACAATATGTACAATACTATTCTAAAAATCAAACCCAGTAGACTTCAACACGGCATTGAAATCATGATCCTCCAAAACCAAACCTTTAGCACTATACTCCCAAACGCTCTGAATAAAAGCAGTCCATGATAATAAAAGAAAAGAAGTGGAAACAGACCAATTGCCCACATTACCTCACCCATAGCCAAGTGCTCTGCTTTAAATGCCGATCACTCATCAGTGGAGCCAATATCACTTTCAACAGGGCTACCACCCCCAAAGTTTCCAAGAGAAGCAAACCAAGCCATCGAACAAAGTGTTGTTTCCCATGCAACTCATAAATCTCACAATCATTCACAAGTGCACTGTCATTAATAACTCCTTCATTGAGAATATAAAATCAGAATCCACATTGGCAAAAACAAACAATTAAACTGCCTTGATTCCCATCCCCCATAATTCCACTCATAAGTGGACTGCCTGTAACCTCCTCTTCCAAACATTCTCAGCTTTCTCAAAGCCACCATCAATTAAGACGACATTACACCACAAAGCATCATTAAAACCCATAATAGAAATGCCGACAGACTACGTTATTACTCCCTAAGGACAGACCCCTTGCTGACAAGCCTACCCATCACCCACATATATGTTTTCATAAAGAAATACAAAGTTGCAGTCTCTTTTCAACTGCAATATATCAGCAGAAAGAGTAAAGTCTTCCAGGACTACCAATGCAGCTTCAGATCATGCTGCAGCATGACAACTGCCACCCTTGGTACAGTTGATGATGGCCTCCAAATCACCAAGAAGAATGGCCCCCACCGTGTTGTAGCTACTAAGCACCCATCCGCACTCTTGAAACTCAATTGGACTTCTCTGGCACAGAGGTTCACCTCCTCTCTTCCTAAAGTACACTGACTTGTTCAAGCGAAAACCCTAAGACCACAGAAACGTCCACTAACCCTGTTCCTCGTCATCTTTAACATCTCTATGAAGCCTTTTGGAGCTGACAGCAGAATTAGTGTCCATCAAAAGTATGATGAAGATGTCCAGGCGCATGATATCCAGTGACTTAAAATCTGCCACAATTGCATCCTGAATAGGTTGTCAGGATTAACTACAAAATGCTTCCAAAATCCACCAACAACAAACAACCCTAGGTTTAAGCCTGGCTTTCAGTAATGGCCCTGCATCCCTTTTCCCTTGGTGACAGAAATACAAAAATCCTGAGATTCACCTTCAACACAAACCTATTTACCAAAGTACGCAGAGAATAGGAACACCACGAGCAGGAGCAGTGCATGCTTTCCTCACACAGAAAAGCAGTACCAGCACCTGCGATAAAAAACACTGTCACAAAGTGGTACAGTATGGTAAGAATCAGTCCAAGTCTTTATAACAAAATATACAGCACAAGCAGGAGCTATGCATGTTTCTCTCTCTCAAAACATGAACATTATTGGCAGTGACTTGCAAGAGACTCATTCACAAAACTGATAATCTGTGGCAAGGAAGGAGCAGTACAACCCACTTTAACAAAACAGATACATGGGGGAAGTAAGGAAAAATACAAACCTCCCTTGTAAAATATAGGTACCATAGGCAGCACATGTGCACAGGAATAGACTGAAAACTCAATAGGGTGAATTCCAGCCAGGTTTTCAGAGGGGCACACTGACAAGTTACAGGCCGGTGTTGGGAACACTTCCCTGCTGGTTTATAGAAAATCTCCTGCTGATACAGGACCACTTCGAAACAAATTGTTCACATTCGCCTTATCCATTCCTTTAGGTAAAAAATAGTTTCTTAAGCTGCTTCTAACAAGTCACCTTTCCTGCTGCAGTGCCTCTCGGTCACCGTTTAAAAAAAGGTGGCCCCTCACAGGCAGAATGCAGCATGCATAGTAAGAGGAAGCAACAAGGAGAAATACATTGATTTCTCCTTGGTATGCTTGATTCAGGGAGACGTAGAGTTATGTTGCAATCCCAGATTTACTCCCCTTAGCGAATTTAGGGTTGCATCAAAATCCATGGGTGGATGCATTGGAATGCCCATGTCCCACCCATGCCTTCCCTGTGCAAAGTGTCTTTTGTGGCCTAATAAATGACAAAAAGGCATGTGTCGGGGCTGTGCCATAAAAGGGATGCAACTCAGTTGTAAAGCCTTAGTAAATCTTGGCCTGAATGCTTTGCTGGTCAGTGAAGAGTGTTCTTTTGATGTATATTTTCAGTGTGTCATGGGCATAGTTATGGCATGTTACACTGGAGAGTGGAACACTGATAGTGGTGTCATGTATGAGCTGACGGGAAACATGTATATCATTGGGTCTTGAGGAACCTCACAGGTTTTTTGATCTATGTTTAAAAATCATAGAACTTAGTGCATAGTTTGTGATCTATTCATGAAAAAGGATCTGAGCCAGATGAGATATGGGTAATTGAATACCAGTCACTGAGTTTGGATATCGGTGGTAGAAGAGTAACCTTGTGAAATCTGTGAATAAATGTGGCAGATGAGATCACTGCCCAATTAATGTCACATATACGTTTTGCATTATTTCATATGATGCTGGCTTAAATTATGCTTCATGCATTGTTCAGAATTCTATTTGGGTTGAGTAAAGTAATGTGAGTGGTTTTAAGTGATTTTGTACATGAATCTTTCAATGACGTTGGCTGGGTAAGGATGCTAATATGCAACAGTTGTTCAGTAGAGTATTCTGGTCAATATATGTCTTATTGAGGAGAGATTTGATCTGAACAGTTTTAAATTCCTGCCATATGTTTGTCTAGAGAGAGATACTGATTGGAATGCAGAAAGGTTCTGGTACAAAGGGTCAGGTGATAATGTTCCTTAATTTGTGATTTAAAAGGATAGAAAGACAATTGTTGTGTTCTACTAGTTTTAGGAAGTTCTCCCAGCTGGGCAAGGGAGATTCACTTAGACCTGTTCAGCATTGCTATTCTTTGTTTTGTCGTGATGACTGGTGCTTTATTGAGGAGGTTCTGTTGTCCACAGTTTGAAGAGGTAAGTGGTGTGAAGCCAGTACTTGAGGTACATATCAAATATTGGTGGTGGTTGAATTGTCACTGTCAGGATCAGCAATTAGTAGAAATAGCATAAAATAACAATTGTAGAACACAACCAGTAACCACTGGTAAAAGGTAGGTACACACTACGCAATGCTAATCACCATAGGCATAGAACACGCAGGGACACATGAACTCACTAGTATAAACTATACTACGCAAAACAACCTCCTAAGCATGAAAACACCTCTAGAGGTATCACAGGCATAATGGCATTGCACATTACGCATAAATCGCATTAGGCCTAACCGGTTTGAATAGGATGTATGACGTTACAACGCATACTTTTACTCCGCGTACCATTACAACGCGGTATTTACAACGAATACCGTTACAACGCATAGCGCTTTGGGGTGCTGGATAGTGGTAAGTATAATTTACTATTCTAACTCCAGTCCCCGTGGACCCTAGGGAAGGTGTTGGATAGTAAATTAAACTTACCTCTTATCCTAGAGCGCCCCCCAGCGCAATGCGTTGTAATGCCATGCGTTGTAATGCCCGCGTTGTAATGGTAGTGCGGAGTAAAAGTTGCGTCGTAACGGGTGTATACCGTTTGAATACAGTAGGCAATCTCCTCACTAGTATAAACACATAAGACACTACCTCCTAAGTATAACTCACATTTAGGGGCGTAAATCACAGTGAAGTACAATCTCACTAACACAAACCTCCATAGGTAAAACCATCTCTAGAGGTATCAACAAAGGGTGCGTAAAACATACTAGATGCATTACATTTTCTAGCCACACATTTAAAGCACACACCAATCACATTAGGACCTTGCGCCCTATACCTCTATCATTCTCCCTGGCCACTGTCCATCAAGAAGGGGCTCCAATGCCCTGTGTCCAGAATGTCAGGGTGCGCTGCCAACGTAGCACCAGTCAGGGGTGCGCCACCGGCGCAGACCTAAACGTTGCAGCTGCCCACTACTTGCTGGGCAGCTGGGACCAAGAACAGGGCCTAAACGCTGCAGCTAGCACTAAATGCTGCACAGCTGTGGAGGAGCGCATGTCCCCTGAAATAAATGCCTAAACTGGGCAGCTGCCCACTACTTGCTGGGCAGCTGGGAAATAAACTGCGGCATGGGCCCTCACTGGCCCTTGGGGAAAAAAACTGCGCCACAGGTTTGGGGCCCTCTAGGCTCTTAGAACAAATAATGTGCATGTTGGAGCCCTCTAGGCTCTGACAACCAACGTGCCCAATGGTGGAGCCATCTAGGCTCTAAAGGAAATAATGTGCCAAAGGTTGGAGCCACACGGGGCTCAGTGAATAAATAAGCTGCCTCTGGGATCTATCTGGCTCAGAAAACAATTGGGGCCTCGTTGGAGTCCTCGGTCTTGGGAAATGACCAGTACAACGTGGGGGCAGCCCACTGCCATCCAGGGCCGCCCTACATGCCCCCTGCCACTGTGCAAACCGTTGGAGTGGCCCGCTGCCATCCGGGGCTACTCTAAAATGCCGCCATCATACTGGGCCTTAAACAGGCGTCGGAGCAGCCCCCTGCAACTCGGGGCTGCCCTGGTGAGAGGTACAGGCAATGTCTCCCGCCATCCCCACTCACCTGGGCTCTTGAATGTGGCCGGTCTCCGCTTCTCCCGGTCCCTCTTCTGGAACCGGGGCCTTACTAGCGCTACACCCGCGGTGCTCTCTCACAGCGGAAGAGGGCCCTGCCGAGGATCCATCGTTCGGTGCCGCCCGCAGGGCTCCCTCAGCTCACGGGAACCCCGGACACCTCCCCCTTCCTACGCCTTTCATCCGGTGATGCTGTGGGCGCGGGGCTTCCCTTGGGAAGCGGAAGTCCCGCCCCACGTCAGGCATCGCACTGCTTGACTTCCTGTGGAGCCGATCGGGCCCGCGGCAGTGATTCTTCGAGGTGCAAAATGAGGGGTGGGCTCCCTCGAGTGCAAAAAATGAAGGTAGGCACGCGGTGGGCACTCGCGCCAGACCCCAATAAGCGGGGTAGGCACCCGCGGTGGCCATCAAATCAAAAACTAAGCTGCAGGGTGTGCACCTGCCCATGGATCTCCAGAATCACCAAAATAGGCAGCCATGACGGGGGGAATCCCCAGACAGCAGCCCAGAGCTGCAAAGGCACACATAGAAGCGCTCTCTAAGCGCCAGGGCAAAGTCACCAGCCTTCTCCCCCAAAAAGCGCTCCCGTAAAAAAGCCTGGGCAAAGGCAAAGAAAGCAAGGCAAAGGGTCCCAAAAGTCCTGGGCAGCAAAGGTGGGGTAAAACAGCTCCCCACAAGGAAAATCCTCCAGGCATCCTGGGGCTGGCCAGGGCCCAGGGAGGCAAGCCTTCCCTTGGGCCCCAGCAGCAACACGCCACTGGCAGATTCAAATAGGAACAACAACATTTACTCGGAGTCACAGCCCCTCTTTTATACACTGAAATCCTTTGTTTCCAAAGGTGCAGGCAAGGGGCAAACCTGATGCAACTGGTTCCTGAGCACTTTGTTTTGCTCATCCCCTCCCCCTATTCACAGAATGGGTCAGGGACATCAGACACCCCACAGGGGGTGGAGCCAGCATTGTGGAGGGAAGGGCTAGCCCTATTCAGGTCCCAGGTGCACTCCTCCATCCCATCAACATGCAGATCTCTCCATTCACCACCGGGCAGACCCATCCTGACTCCTGGAGCCAGGCACACCAGCCAGCTCCAGCCAATCACAAGCCAGACAGTCAATTCACATTCACTGCACAGACATGCCAACGTCTATAAGTGGCACTTAAACACTAGACACAATAAATCCACGCACATCATCGCGCAGAATTTAATCTCACGAGTTCGCACATACCAAACTCGACCCTGCACTCCCCACACATCAGGAACTACCATGGTCACACATATTCCCCATGCATTCCTATGGGAGGGCAGGCCACTCTCACCAAACATACACAGAGAGCGCACGCACTTTATACCTGGACCACAGGGAAAAGTGCGCAGAGGCCTAAAATCACCAACACCAGGTTACAGAAACAGGCTAGGCAAAAGCAAAAAAGTTTCGGGGTAAACCTGCCAAAAGGGCCAAGTCCAACACACAGGCTGTAAGTAGTTTGCCGTTCTGGGTAGGAGGAAGAGTTTTGGATGAATATGTATATTTACTATGCATTGTTCCTAGTCGGCAATATGAAGTCTGGCCATTTTAAGTATTTGATGGGTGAACAAATCGATGCCTTATACATCTGGCAATTGGGGAGTTTCAGGGTGCTTACATCCTAACGGCTACCTGAAACAGTTTTTCTTCCCTCGGATTTGTTTTTAGATTGACATGACAAACGGATGGTCAATCCAATAGGAGGACTCATATGAGGAGTGTTTCTTTGAAGACCTCAATCATAAAAGCTGGTATGAGGGACTAAAGCTATGTGAGGGTAATTACGATAAATTTGATTCTGCAATATAACAACATTACCTTTTGGGATCAATAGCAGCTTTTGACGTAATGTGATGTGTGTGTGTATTTTTTCAATTGACAGTTTACCATAACGGTGTGTCCAACTCTAGTGCTGCGGCAAAGTGTCTGGCCCTGAAGAATTTGCAAGAAATGGTATGGCAAAGAAACATGTTGGCATTTGGGAAAGGTATACATGACTAGTAACCAACCTATTTTAACTTGACAGAACACACTCAGTTAATAATAAAGAAATTGTATTGGGAGTGTTTATGTCTGTCAATTTTAATCACTTTTCGTCACAACTTGTGATGTGAATTTCCACTTCACTTCACCATAGCTGTGTGTTATTTTTGTTTGAACACTTTATTCATTTTTTCATTTATGTTGAACAAAATGACCACCGATGATGATAACAATGGGCACAACTGGTGAGTACCTATCAGTTATCCCTTTGGTGGTGCACACGTGATGGGTAATTTTGTTCCTCTCACATTTTTTTTAGGATTACTTTTGGTGGTTTACTTTGGAAATCACTGGGTGTGAAATATACACAGAGTGTATTTACAGGGACGTCAGTGTTGACCTGTTGGTGGACTGTCATTTGGAAAATATTTTTAACGAGAGGCGGAAATCGTGCTGCAGCTACCTCATAAGAGTAGGAGAGAGGAGTAGAAGTATATGTGTCTTTTGAGTGGAGGGCGACCTGAGTTTCTTTTTCCCTCTTTGCTCCTTGTTGAAATATATGCATTTGTTAGTATGCCAGTGCAATCGGAATTGAAACACTACTGATCTTCCTGAAAGAGTATTACGTTTTCAGGTTTAATTTTCGTGCACCTTCGGAATCACGTCAGCTTGCCAAGGGTTACATTCGGTTTGCCCTCTTGGGATCACTGACATAATATCGATGCATATGCAACATTGAAACACAAAAATATTGGAAATTAAATACTGATAACAAAAATATTAACCTATACTCCACTATTAAAACTCAAAATATCGAGAACACAAATATAGCTGTCAAAAATATTAATTTTTAAGTAAATTAAAAACAAAAATATCCGATACAAACAATATTATTACTACATTAATACATATATAAAAACAATATTTACATCAATCAATCAATCAGGGTAATTGTAAGCATGCTACTCACCCGTGAGGGTCTCAAGGCGCTGAGGGGGAAGGGGGTCCGCAGATCTGCTGAGCCAAAGAGCCAGGTCTTGAGGGTCTTTCTGAAGGTGTTCAGGGAGGGGGTACGTCTGATGTCTGCCAGTAGCTCGTTCCAGGTCTTGGCTGCAATGTGAAAGGAGGATCTTCTGCCTGCTCTGGCTCTGTGGATGCGAGGGTTTCGGCTAGTGCGAGGTTGCTAGGTCGGTGATTTCTTTTGGGTACGTGGAAGTTGATTCTGTCGTTAAGGTATTTGGGTCTGTTGTTGTGTAGGCATTTGTAGGTGTGAGTGAGGATTTTGAAGGTGATTCTTTTCTCCTCGGGGAGCCAGTGGAGTCTTCATAGGTGTTGGCTGATGTGTTTGTGCCGGGGGATGCCGAGGACAAGTCTGGCGGTGGTGTTCTGTATTGTCTGGAGTTTGCGGAATAGGGACTTGTTGATGCCGGCGTAGAGTGCGTTTCCATAGTCCAGTCTGCTGGTGATGAGTGCGTGGGTGACTGTCTTCCTTGACTCAGGGGGGATCCATTTTAAGGTCTTGCAGGGGATGCAGAGGGTGTTGAAGCAGCTGGAGGTGACAGCATTGACCTGTCGGTTCATTTTGAGCCATGAGTCGAGTAAGATGCCAAGGTTTTTGATGTGGTCTGAGGGGGTAGGTGAACTTCCGAGCGCAGTCGGACTTCTGTCTTCTCGGCGTTGAGCTTCAGGTAACGGTTGGTCATCCAGACTGCGACGCCTTGCATTCCTTTCTGGAAGTTGAGTTTGGTATTGGTGGGGTCTTTGGTGAGGGAGAGGATGAGCTGGGTGTCGTCAGCATAGGATATGATGTTGAGGCCATGTTGTAGGACGATGGCTGCGAAGGGGGCAATGTAGATGTTGAAGAAAGTCGAGCTCAGTGATGACCCCTGTGGAACTCTACAAGTGATTTTCATGGGATGAGAGAGGAAAGGTGGCATTCTGATCCTTTGGCTTCTTCTGGTTAGGAATGATCAGATCCAGTCCAGGGCTGTTCCTTGTATGCCGGCATCATGTAGTCTGGCGACTAGTGTGCGGTGGGAGACGGTGTGGAAGGCTGCTGATAGGTCAAGTAGGATGAGGGCTGCGGAGTATCCTTGGTCCAGGAGGGTGCGGATGTCATCTGTGGTGGCAAGTAGAGTGGTCTCGGTGCTGTGGTTGCTTCGGAATCTGGATTGGGACGGGTCGAGGGCGGTGTTTTCTTTGATGAATCGTGTCAGTTCCCCGTTGACTGTTTTCTCTGCAACTTTGGCTGTGAAGGGGAGGAGCGAGATTGTCCGGTAGTCCTTTAGGTCGGTGTGGACAGCTGTGGGCTTCTTGAGCAGGGGCCTGACTTCTGCACACTTCCAGTTGTCTGGGAAGGTGCATTTTTGAAGGTGGTGTTGATGGTAAATTGTAGCTGGGGTGCAATGGTGGCTGTGGCTCTGTGGTAGATGTGAGGAGGGTAGGGGTAGGTGGGGGCCCATGAGTGGATGCCTTTCATGGTCGGGGATGTGTCTTCGGTTGTGATCATTGTCCAGTTGGAGGTGGTCGGATGGCTGGTGTCTCAGGGGGGTAGGGGGATCTGTGGCGTCTGGTGGATGGTCGACGAAGTTGTTTGTAGAAGTTTTTGATCTTGAGGTGTTTCTCGTGGTGTTTCTCCAGTTCTTCTCCATGCGTCTGCAGGTGCGTCTGGCTTCATGGAGATCAGTGGTGAGCAAGGCGGCTTTTCTGGGGTGCTGTTGGTTGGGGTTGCGTAGCGGGGTAAGCTCGTCCTTGCATTTTGAGATCCAGGTGTGGAGTCCTCTGTCTGCGATGTTTGCGTTGGGTGCCCAGGTGTGGTTGTCTCGGGTGAGGGTGAGTTTGAATTGCACATTGGTGACCTTGCACCAGTTCCTTCATGGTGGGCGTGTGGCTGGTTTCGGTGCCTTGGGTTTGTCGAAGGTGAACGATGTTTCCTGCAGCGAAGATGCGGTTGAGGCTGTGTCCTGCTCTGTGGGTCGGTGTGGTGACGAGTTGTTTAAGTTTGATGTTGGCAAGGTTGTCACGAAGGATGGTGGAGTTGGGGTCGTTGGGGTTGTCGAGGTGGAAGTTCAGGTCTCCAACGAGTATGTAGTTCATTGAGGCGACGGTGTGGGGTATGAATAAATCAGTGATGGACGAGGCTTCGGGTGTCCGAGGAGCGGGGGGTCTGTAGACAAGGGTTCCTCGGAGCATGGCATTGGGGCTGGTCTGGATCTGGAAGTGCAGGTGTTCGGCATAGGGGAAGGTTTCTCTGGAGGTGGTGAGGCGGAGGGTGCTCTTGTGGGCGATGCCATGGCATCCACCCGGGTGGTTGGGGCGGTCCTTCCTCTAGATCTTGTATCTGTCCGGGATGGCGGTGTTAAAGTCGGTGAAGGAGGAGGCATTGGTCCAGGTCTCTGTGAAGAAGGCGATGTCGGGCTAGAGAGAGTTATGTAGGTTCCAGATTTCCATGGCATGTTTATGTAGAGAGCGCACATTGAGGAGGATGCATCTTAGGGTGTCGCCGGTGCTGGCATCTGGGGTGTTGTAGGCCGGGGTGGTGGTGAAGGCCAGGGTGGTGGTGAAGGTCTGGCGGCAGTGGAGGCAGGAGAGCTGGTCATGGGTTGTGTCCGGCGAGGCCTGTTGGAAGTCTCTGAGTCTTCTGGGGTTGAGTGCGGGGAGGGTGGTAGAGTCGTAGCGATAGATTGTCGGAGATCCAGGGTTCCTGGCCCTGGCCGCGGTCGGGTCACGGGCACACTTGAGAAGGGGATGGGGCGGGACATGAGGTAGGGAGGCGGAAGTGGCGGGTGAGTAGGGGGCAGGTCCGCAGGTGCGCTGCAGTGGGAAAAATGGTGGAACGAGGGGACGAGCAGGAAAGACACCTGGCGGGGCAGAGGAGAGGTAAAATTACACAATTAAGGAGGGTGAAAAATAAGGAGGAGGGCGGTGAGAGGGCACGAGAAGAGCTCAGCGAGTGAGGGGGAGAGAAGCGGAGACGGGTGCAGCTCCAGGCAGGAGTCAGGCAGGAGCAGATAGCCAGCGTGAGCATAAAACAATTACTTCAAATAAATCCAAAACATTTTATATTCAAACTTAGTCCCTGATTTAGATCTTGATGGTCTTACCACTGTCCCGCCACAGTGGCAGTCGCAGCTACTCTGCCAGGTAACTGGTTTTTCACCCGCCGTATTTAGATGTATGCAGGCTGAATCGCCATCTGTGTCAACAGAGTGTTTCTCACCTTGGTCACGTCACTCGGCTGCCAAAGCGCTGGACTCCAATGCTTGCAAAAAGTACTCTGTTGTCATCAAGCTGGCGGATTCCCGCTAAGTAGATTTAGATTTCACAGTTGCGCTAGTGGTCTCCTAGCAGAGATTTCCTGATGGAGGGAGTTTGTTATGGTACGCGCTTAACAATGCACCTTAACTGTGGCCACTGGATGGATGCTAATAGAACACACCTGATGTTCGTTGGCCAAATGGAAACAACTGCATACCACACTATAAAACACATTCCATTTCAGAGCATGATCCTTTGCCATTCCACTGCCCCACTACATTTTCTAGCAGAGATTCTGTCAGTTAAGTGAGGCTATCACCTTGTGGTTGATTTCAATTTATTACCATGTGGTTACTTGTTCACTTATTCCTATTTCTTTGCACATTTCCAGGCCCCAAAAATCCATGTTTTACTAAGGGAGAATTATCAGACATGGTGGATGAAATCATAAGAGTAGAGTCAAAATAGTTTGGAGCCCAAGTCTAAACTACACCCCTAAGGCAAACGTGGGCCAGAATAGTTGACAGAGCGAATGCTGTAGCTAACAACCTGCGCACACAGGAAGAAATTAGGAAGAGGAGGAATGACCTGCAGAGGAGGGCACATTTCCGGGCCTGCAAGAGTCACATGGAGGCTCAGAGGACTGGCGTGGTTCTCCCAGGCATACCTTACCACTCATGCCCGGGAAGAGAAGGTCTTGTAGATCCTAGATCCTGAAGGCTTGACAGAAATCCCAGTGGAGAGGAGTCTGGTAAGTTACACTTTTTCAAAATCTCACTAAACCTCAACTTCCTGTTTGTTCTCAACTCAGCTGTTGCTGATGCGCTCCTCAAATATTTTCATAATAGAGAAACCTCAAATTATCTTTATCAGATAATTTGGTTTGTTTGTGTGAATGTATTGAGTGGCACCTAAGATTACAGGTTCCAATCTCCCTAACATGATAGTATGGTGCCTGTAGGTGTTACAACACAAAATATCCCATTACCCATATGTGTGTCATATTGTAAGCCCCACTTCAACAGCATAACATCCACAGGTATGTTCTACTAACCAGTTTGCAAGTGTTGGGAAGCTGTCTTTGAAATGACTACAACTAACAGGAAGCCCTGTTTCTGTTATGTCGAAAGAATATTGCTATGTTATATTGCACATTCTCTCTTGACTAAAATATTTCAACATATTGTAATGTGTCATGCAGTGATCAATCTCTATTCAATACTCTCTTCTTCTGAAAATGGTTTGTATTGTTTTCTGAATATTGCCCCATTCTTCTCAACCAACTGAATTGATGTCATGAGTTTCAAAAATCAAACTGTGTTGACCAGAAATTTTAAGGTATGAAAATTGCTATGCTGAATATAAGTGGTAAGTGCAAAAAATGACTCAGCACTGTTTGCATGATGACTAATGCCAAACATCCATCCAAGTTGTGTAAATGTCTGTTTTGAAGTCAGCGAGGCCTTGGAACTGTCAATTACAGATTTCACCTTTCCACTGTGTTGAGTTGAATGGTTGGGAGATGTGAGTTAAAATTTCTAATCTCTGCATAAATGTTACCTACTTATTTGAATTTGCACTGCTGGAAATTGCTAAAAGTGATGGTATTAATAGTGATATATATTTAATTCCACTGAGAGCTATCATCATAATAATCCGTACCTCTTTTTACTTCTAGGTAGCAGCATTGTTTTTCTCTAGAGATTTAAAGGTGTTATATCCACTGTTTCTAATCAAAATATTATCGCTTTCCCAATAGGTCTAACTGCCAGACCACATGGTCAGCAATCTGCCACTGAAGAGACCTCCACTACAGCCCAGGAGCAAGCCTTAAGTGATGACAACACTCTTAGTAATCTGGATGATGATGAGGATCCTGGTCTATCTGGCAAGCATGGGTAGATGACTCCGGTGAGCCTAAGTGGGCCTACACCGATACATCCTACCTCAGCTGTAAAACCCCAGCTAATCAAAGGCTCCACTTCCTGTGTTCCTACCACTCTAACACCGATTGTGTGCCCCCCAGTTCTGGGTAATGTTGACATCACAGCGCCATCAGATTCAGCTCATCCAGCATTGCAGCACCACTAGCTCAATCAATCAATCAAGGCGCTTGGGGAGGGGGGGTCCGCTACTGCTCGAACAACCAAGTCTTGAGCTGCTTCCTGAAGGCGAGGTGGTCTTGGGTCAGGCGGAGGTGGGTCGGGAGGGAGTTCCACGTCTTGGCGGCGAGGTAGGAGAAGGATCTTCCTCCTGTGGTGGCTCTTCGGATGCGGGGGACGGCGGCGAGGGCGTGGTTCGTTGATCGAAGCTGGCGCGTGGGAGTGTAGAAGTTGAGGCAGCTGTTGAGGTATCTTGGGCCTTGGTTGTGTAGGGCTTTGTGTGCGTGGGTGAGGAGTCGGAACGTGATTCTCTTGTTGACCGGGAGCCAGTGCAGGTCTCTCAGGTGTCCGGAGATGTGGCTGTGTCGGGGGATGTCCAGGATGAGTCTTGCTGAGGCGTTCTGGATTCGCTGGAGTCTCTTCTGGAGTCTGGCAGTGGTTCCGGCGTAGAGGGAGTTGCCGTAGTCCAGTCGGCTGGTGACGAGGGCCTGGGTGACCGTCTTCCTGGTTTCGGTGGGGATCCACCGGAAGATCTTACGTAGCATGCGCAGGATGTTGAAGCACGATGAGGAGACGGCGTTGACTTGTTTGGTCATGGAGAGGGAGGAGTCCAGGATGAAGCCCAGGTTGCGTGCGTGGTCTGTTGGTTTGGGTGCGCTGCCCAGGGCGGGGGGCCACCAGGAGTCATCCCAGGCGGTGGGCGAAGATCCCAGGATGAGGACTTCCGTCTTGTCTGAGTTCAGTTTCAGGCGGCTGTTCATCCACTCGGCTACGTCTATCATCCCCTCCTGTAGGCTGGCTCTGGCGGTGGCGGGGTCGTTGGTGAGGGAGAGGATCAGCTGGGTGTCGTCGGCGTAAGAGATGATGTTGAGGTTGTGTTGGTGTGCGATGGCCGCAAGGGGGCTCATGTAGACATTGAAGAGGGTGGGGCTGAGCGAGGAGCCTTGAGGAACGCCGTAGATGACTTTGGTGGCTTCTGATCTGAAGGGGGGGAGGCGGACTCTCTGGGTCCTTCCGGCGAGGAAAGAGGTGATCCACTCTAGAGCCTTCTCTTGGATTCCGGCGTTGCTGAGGCGCTGCTCTAGGGTGCGGTGGCAGACAGTGTCGAAAGCTGCGGAGAGGTCCAGGAGGATGAGGGCCGCTGTTTCCCCGTTGTCGAGCAGGGCTCGGATGTCATCGGTGGCGGCGATGAGGGCGGTCTCGGTGCTGTGGTTGGCCAGCTCACCCAGGATACAGTAGGATGGGGGACACTGGGCCAAGGGCACAGGATAGAGGGATTAGGAGGCCTGGGAGGGATAAAGTGGGCTAGGATAGTGAGGCCGCTGGGGTCACTCTCCCCGAGACCACCACTGAGCAAGTTTTGGGAGCCTATCATCAGTACCAACATACTTCAAGTGATTTGACTTGACCACTGTGCACTAGAGGTGTGTGCTTATGCTTAATGTAATCAAAAACAATCTCCTTGAATTCTTTTACATCTTTTACACAATAGTGTTTGAAAAAACAAATTTTAAAACAATGTAAACATAAACATTGCTCAAGACAAAAAGATAAGTTTTCACAATAATAACATAATTTATTCTGTTAGCATCACAGAAAAAGCATTTAATCCAGCAGAAAATGTTCATTTTTCAACCACGTTTCAATGTTGTGCCACAGGAAGTATATCCTACAATGATGAGACACAGCAGCGGAAACATACACTTTACACACAGTGAGGATTTTGCCAATGTTACGGGAGATGAGCGTTATTTGCCTTCACTACAGCCTGTCGTTGGGGTTAATAATGGCACACATTTTGCCTTAGTGCCAACACACGACGGAGAACAAGTCCAATGTTATCTTCAAATCTTCCATTCCATCACAGTGCAAGTTGCCTTGGTACAAGATTTGAACAACCAAAGTCTTATCTTTCTTTCCCAGGATCAACCCATGTTCCCTTTGCACCTCTGAAATGGCCAAATGAGGATAATATGGTGAAGGAACCTGAAAGAGATCAAAACAAAAAGATTACCAATCAAACATAACATAATAGACACATTGCAAAGCCAACTTTTGGGTTACACAATTTTACAAAACAATGCAACTGAATGAAGTGGTCAATGTGGCAAAACTTTGATAAACAAACACCTTTAGCCTGAATTTCCCTGAACTTGCCCTTCTTAAACAAATTACCACCAGATACGACTCTCATCATCACATCAATAGTTAGTGTAAAGGTGAAAGTTTGAACATGTAAAAATATACATACACTCATGAGAAGAAGTTGTCAATGACATCTTGCCATGTTAACTCCTCCCTATTCACCACTATCATCCTCATTTAGAATTTCAGTATTCTCACCCATTGGATCTTCATGGTCTCAATCATCTGCAATGTAAGGAATATTCCATCGTGGGGTGATGTGGAGCATGCAGCAGGCCAGAGTGATTGGGCACACCATATCGGGTGAGTGGGGGAGGGCTCCACCAGTTTTGTCCAGACAACAAAATCTGGCCTCTAGGAGCTTGAAAGCCTGCTCCACTGGATGCTGTGTTCTTCCATGGGCCTCATTGAAGCGGACTTCTCCTCGCATTGTCAGATTCCTGACAGTGCCAAAAGCAGTGGTTGATTGGGATAAGATGACTCTCCTAAATGGAAGACAAAACGGCCAAAAAGCTAGCTAGGTCTTGTGTAGCCCCCTCCCAGTACTTTTTTTTCAAAAAATTATTCCTAGGCAACTCAGTACCTGTCTAATGGTCAGGTATGGTGTACAACACAAGATAAAACAAAAAAGTGACCTCAATGTATAGGGAAACAAGGAAATAAGTTTAAAAGAAGCCGTACGTTGTCATTTATTAAGTACTAAAAAACAGTCATGTTTTAATAATATACATAAAAACAATGAACAATGCATGCCAATTAAAAAAATACATTAATAATACATTCATGTGTATTCAAAGAAAATATTGCAAGGGTATACAACAGAAAGGAATCAGTTCAATAATAGTCAGAGTATTAGAGGTAAGTATGATGAATGTCTCTACCCGCGTTTCAGCGTGTAACACACCTTCTTCTGGAGAACCTCTTGATATTCTAAATAGGTTAATATATGTGTCTGTCTTGCAACTCTCGATTTAAAATTTTAAATTTCAGGTGTTGATATTGGATGCAGCTATTATGTGTAGCTTTAAGTCTATCCACAGCAAGACTGCTTGGAATGTCGTGTATTATATGGAGATGGACCGTTTCATAGGATTTGAGCTGTTTCATGAGGCTTGGGCCAACTCAAATGACGTAAAAGCAGTAAATTAGCTTCTTAAATTCTGGTAACTTTTTCAAAACCCGCTGAACAGTATTAAGGTAAAATGTTGAAGGCTCCTTGGCTCAGTCATAGGTAGCCTCACGTAACAGTCAGCGTCCTTATCCTGCTTTAGATCCCCCTCCCAGTACTGTCGCAGACCAGAACATACCCACAACATATATAATAGATCCGCGTCCAAACAATCACATCTAGGGCAAGTCATGTCTCGTCTGCGAAAATGGCAGTTTAATTTCGCCAGGGTAAGATTTGCCCTCTGTACTATATAGTATTGAATTATTCTGAATTGAGCGTTAACTGTGACATATGTGGGACTCGCAATGACTGTGTAGCACTCTGCATCCGTGATTGGTCAACCAAGGTCAAGTCTTGTGTGTTGCGAAAGTGGAGTGCATTGGCAAACCAGCGAGTTAAATGTTTACACTCTCCCATAACATGTATGTATGGAAGTACAAGGTTTGTCTGTATTTCCTGGGTTATATCCCCAACATTGGCATTATAAACTGATCCAAGAGGCATGTATAAGAAAGTGTCCAGAAGGTAACTCCTCTTCTTGTATGAGATTGCTGTACGTCATGAGTGTTCTGTCTGAGTAGAGATCTCAGAGGGTGTGTAGAGATCTCCCCACTCCATGCCAGGCTGTGAGCTCAGTCAGAGTGGTTTTCCTGTCTCCCCGGGATGTCCCAAGCAGCAGGATAGTGGGAGCATAAGATCTAACATTTCTTGTAGGAAACAACGATCTTCGAAAGCAGTGGTAAGCTACTTGCAACAGCAGGGGGAGCAAGCCAGTCTTCCCACCACAGGGGTGAAACAATGAGAGAACTTTACTAAGCGTGTGCGGAACATCCCTGCCCGCTTTATCTGGTAGATGTTGATCTGGGGGAATACCACCATCTAAATAAGTGCCATTATGCCCGCCACTAATAAAGCAACTGACTTCCAGAAGGTCGTTTGCTATGTCAACAATGTAAGGGCACATGTAAGATTGCCATCAAGAAGATCATGATCGTCATGATTGACCCTGATGCCCAGGTACCAGAACATGATCGGTTGCCATGTGACTGTGAGTCCACCTATGGAATATGATAGGTCCGCTGTGCGAGTGTCTAATGGGAATTAATTTGTTTTTCCCCAGTTAACCTGCAGTCCTTAAAGTCAAGCAAACAAAGCCAACATGTTAGGTATAGTATCTGGAATGTTTGCTACATCTTGTATGTGTAATAACAGGTTGTCTGGATATAAAGAGATTGCGTGCATCTCTTCTACCATAGGGACACCCCATCTGATCGCCGAAGCACGCATGGCCATGGCTAATAGCTCAATGTCCAGCACAAAAAGAAGAGGAGAAAAGAGGCAGCCTTACCTAGTGCCCCTCTTGACAGATATAGGTGATGACGCCAATCTCTCATTCTGGACTCTCACGGTCAGGTTATTATACAATAACTTTACCAGTGTAATGAAAAAGTGGTTGTTTAAAGATAAACAACCACTCTACAGTATCAAATGCCTTCTCCATGTCAAGCACCATACACCCAGAGCAAAACACAACCTAGGGCGAACATATCTTATTATGCAAAATAGCCGGCATAAGTTGAGGGCAGTGGATCTATCTGAGACAAACCCATTCTGGTTCTCATGAATCAAATGGGGGACCAGCGGTGCCAGTCTCCCAGAAAGAATACTGGCCAAGATCTTATAGTCTGTGTTTAATAGTGCCAACAGGCGGTAGGAACCAAGCCGCATGCGGTCCTGGTCCGGCTTTAATAGTGTAATTAATAGGGCTTCACAGATAGAGTTTGGCAAGCGGGATCAATGTAAGGCCTCATCATAGACCTTCAACAGCATTAGCACCAGTAGGTCTAAATACATTTTCGATATCTCCGAGAGGAAGCCATCTGGACCTGGTACCATCCCCGAGGCAGATAGTGGATTGTTCCCCGTATTTCCTCCAATGTAATGGGCTCATTGAGGTCCGCGCATTGATCGGGTGAAAGTGTGGAGAATGGAAGGCCACCCTAGAAACTGTTTAATTCCAATTCAGAGGCCTCCGTTGTTGGCATGTAGAGAAATGTAAAGTGAATGACCAGCTCCCTATGTATCTTATGTTGGGTGTATTTCATCAGTCCAACGGGGGACTGTAATGCAGTGATAGGGGTGCTCAGGTGTTCCTGTCTAATTAACCAGGCAAGCAAGTGACCAGATTGGTCTGCTTGCGCATGTACCCTGGCTAAATGTGCTGCATAATTTAGGCATCTCAGCCTTTCAATGGGAGTTGAATGAGTCTCCCTTGCCTTTACCAGTTAAGAGGAGTGGAAGCCCCTGAGGACAGACATGTTTCCAACCTACATTCCAATTTCAAAAAATCCATCTCTACCTGTCGTCGCACCCCGCCCTCAAACCCGAGCAACTACCTACTGAATGTCACCTCAAATGCCACCCCTTCTAAATAACATGGAGGATGCCATGTCTACATTCTGCTCAAAGTATTGCTCAGCAGCAGAGCGCAGAGAGTAATGGAAGGTCAAGTCCTCCGGCATAGTAGGTTACAAGCTCCACAGTGGGATCAGAGGAAGTCTAACATCCCACGCCAGGGACACACACTGCGGAATGTGACCCTAGTATGTGCGACCCAAGTATTCTGCTTGTTGTACATATGGTAGCAAGTTAGACGTGAACAGCAGCCTGTCAATGCTGACATATAGAGTGTGTGGGACAGAATAAAAATAGTATATGCATGTATCATGGTTGTGATGCCTCCAGACATATATCAATCCCTAGCCGCTGGCCCAGTTCTTCAGCAGCGAGGCCCATGTGGCCCCTGTTGTGCCCCTCAGTGGGGAAACAAGAGGTTCAGGTTTATGTCTAGCACCTTTTTGAAGTCCCTTCATATCACCCATGGTAAATCGCACCATTTAGAGACGACAGTAGACAGTTTGTACCAAAAAGGACACTGGTCTGTGTTTGGTGCATAAACATTGCCAATTAGGAAATGTCTCCCATCAAGTTTGCCTGTGATGAAAACATACCTTTCTCTGCGTCTATTTCCTCTTTCTCTATTAGGAAGGGGTACCAGGTCATACCCATATCAGTACTCCTCTAGCAAATACAGAGTAATTTGCAGCTAAAATGTGTCTCCTCCACCTATGTTGCAGCCTGCTCACCTCTAGTTGTGTCAAGTGAGTGTCCTGCAGGAGAGGTATTTGTGTGTTGTGTCTTTCATATATGCATAAACTGTGTACATATGGGAGGGGGTACGCAATCCTCGGATACTCCATGTTATTATAGGTTTTGAAGTCATGTCAGGAGTATGCACTTAGATATAAATTGGATGGAAGAACATCGTTGTGTATGGTCATAGTATAGTGGAGAGTCTAGAATCGTCATCAGTCAGGTGTAGTAATGCCTATACAAATTCTTTTGAACACAAACATCCAACATGGCAACATTCAATACCAAAAGAGTGGACCCTAACATCGCAGGGAACTGCCAAAATCTATTACTGTTTAATATATGAACTAGCTTAACCCTTTAACAAGGGTGTATGTGAGGGGATGTGACCCAGCAGTAAAAGCAGAAGCATTTTACCCACCAAATTATAGGATGAAAATAGGTAGAGTAACATCAGCAGCCATCTGATCTATTGCTAGAAAAAGGACCATCTAGGCCATCCCTGTAGTAGGGAGTACCCACATACCCTCCTCCAGCTCTCATCCCTCCAACAATATCAACCACTCCCCACTCCCTCCTTCCCACATCAGCCAGTTGTTCATCAACATGCACAGTTAATCTTTATCAACAAGCGAGTGAACCATTGAATGGTAGATTATACACTTCAGATTATTCCTCCAGACATTTGTGGGGAAACATGAAAGTAAAAGAGTTAGTGTCAGAAGGGCACAACAGTGAGGTGCCCTCATCATCCGTAGATCTAACAGACATTTCTCTGTCAGAGTCCTTAGTGAGATCAGAAATCCACTCTGCCTCCCTAACTGCTCGTTGGCACTCCTGGATTATCTACTCCAGATTATTTACAGCTTGTCAGTTTGAGCGCCCGAGTACGGGTACATCGCTTATGTCTGTCTACGGTTTTCATAGGGATTATCTTCACAGCTCTCCTCTCAGTGGTCTGGGCCCAAGAATTTTCCAAATGATTCTAGCCAATCCTTGGTGTCTTGTGGTGTTTCAAAGAACCGAGTTTTTCTGACTGCCACTATCTGAAGCCTGGCAGGGAACATTAGGGAGTATGAGATGTCAAGGCATCGTAGTTGTTGTTTCACTGCTAAGAATGAGCTTCGCTGACCCTCACTCCCAAGCTAGAGCCCGGAAAGAACATTATTTTAGCATTTCCCACACAAACCTCCTGCAGCTTCTGAGTTCCCCTCAGTATAGAGTTCCTATCATGATAGTCAAGCACTTCGAACAAGAATGGAAGGCGACTTGAGCCAGGAGTATACCTCTGGAAGGGGACATGATGTTCTCGCTCAACTGTGAAGAAAGGGAATAGTGGGTCTGCAGGTAACAGGTCTCACAGCCATTGTTCTATGTATCCTACTGTATCTTGTCCCTCTGTTTCCTCCAGAAGGCCAATTATACTGGCATCATTATGCCTCGAGCGTCCCTCTGCATCCTCCCTCCTTTCTTCAAGATGACGAAGGCGCTGTTCAAAGTCCCTCATTGTTTCTCCATTCTGTTTACTGTAGGCTGTACTTCAGTTAGTGTATATTAGTGTATGTTCCACAGTGGCAATGCAGCCAGTCACTTTCTTATGGTGTGTATATAAAAGTGTGAGGTCTGACACCACACTTTCTATTTTGGATTCCAGCCAGAGTCTGGAACGCTCAATGGCTTGAAGGATCATATCAACCTTGTCCTCTGGCACTGAGGTATGTTGCGCCTGAGGGTCCCGCTGGTCCGACTCTATTACTGACGAAGACCAAGAGGATGCCCTGGAGCCTGTTCCACTGGATCATACCATATCCGCTGCAAAATTTGCAGTGTGTGTGTTTCACAGTAGGTAGGACCATGTGCGCCCGCATTGCACCGCTTCCACAATGTGACAGTGGTTAACATTTAACAGGCCGCAACCCTCTGGGCAAACCGTAGACAACCCAACCCAGCCGCTTATTCTCAATCCTCCGATGTGTCACTCATATTCTCAAATGCAATGAAGACAGAGCAGGTCCGGGCTACCCACACCACACTTCAACTCAATGCAGGTGTATTACTACGATTCTCCTCTAATATTCAGGATCATAGAGCTCTACAATGAAGAGCGACCTCCTGTACTTCGTGTGTGACACTCGTGTTCCTTGTAGTGAGTCAAAGGCATAAGCAAGATAGGACCTCTAGGGGCCTAGTATCTGAGCAGGAATAACCCTACGCCACTCTCCCAGGGACGAGGGGAGGCGCTGGTTCAGCCAGGTATGCACTGCTCATTTCAGGCCTCGATAGATCCGGTGGAGGCCTTACAGCTACTTGTCTGGTTTCAGTATTGCAGTGCAATAGGGGCAGGAGTCCCAGCACGATCAGTGTGCTCCTTCAAGGGCTATGCATTTACTCATGTTGTAGAAGTCATTTGGCAATCCACACAAATATTTGTTTCTGACTGCCTTAGGTATCTACATAGTATGTGATTCATTGCTAAGCTACTTTAGTACGTAAATCATTTATAATTTTCGACAATTGACATATACTTTAGTGACTTGAAGTAACTACAAGAGAAGTTGTTGTAATTCATGTAAGAGAGCACAATCATCCCCCAAATGTAATAGGAGGAGAAGTAAGGGAAAATTGCAGGATGTCAGAGAAGCAAGCACTAGCTCAAAGGAATACACATAATGAGGAACCTTTCCTTTTACATGACAACCAAAATAATGAGAAAGTAATCCTAATATTCTCTACAGCAGATAACTTACTAAAACTTAGCCAATGTGAAACTTGGATGGCAGAGGGGACTTTCAAAATGTTTCCCACACGATTCAGTCAGTTGCAAGGTGAATATCAAAACACAAATAACCAATATCACTTAATATGATCTCTTAAACCATATCAAACATAAAACAAAAAATTACCCCCCCAAAAAAATAATCATGGACTTTGAGCAAGCCGTCATTTAAGCCATTCTATAGCATTCACCTCACACAGCTATACATGGCTGTTACTACCATTACAATCAAAGTACTTAGAAGGACCTCAAAACATCTTCTTTAAGGGCCCTATTACGAGTCTGGCAGTTCTTGCACAGCAGGACTCAATGGGGCTTGGCTTGTCTGTGGTCTCCCGACCGCCCAGCTATGGTTCGGGTGGTCGGACTGCCATAGCACTGCCACAGCCGCCAGGAAACCGCCATTCCCTGGTGGTGTTGCAGCAGTGTAGAGGCATCTATATAGTTGGCGGGAACACTGCAGTCCTGCAAAGCATATTATGAGTTTCCTCTCCACCGGGGTTTACATGGAGGTTTTTACTCCATGTAAACCCTGGCGTAGATGAAGCAAAGGAGGCTCTACATGGCCATATGACACCTCTGCACCCTTTGGATGCACAGAGGGGGGGCCGAACATATCCTTGGTCCAAGTGACAGTCACCACATGGTGCCTGTCAGGTAGTATGGCGATATGCAAAACATTCCTGTTTGACATTGCGGTGGGTGCTGCAGCCAGCAGCAGCAGCACTCACCACAATGTAAAAGGTGGCCTGTGAGACCGCCATGGGGTCAATTACATCATAATTTGTCCTGTGGGACTGCCGCCTTGAAGGCGGGCGTTCCCAAATACAATACGATGGCGGACGGACTGAAGTCTGTCTGCCATCATCATGACCCCCATAGTAAGTCATTACTAAAATAGTGTACAAAAATACAAAACTACAAACTAGTGAAAAACGCTACACTAATACAAGTAAATATACGAAAAAACACAAAGATCACTATAACTGCCTTCTACCCACCCCCCTACCTAACCTTCCCCAAAACCCTTAAAAAAAACTTAAATAAGGACAAAGGACTTACTTGCTCTTATGAACAGCATCACCATACCATGAAGTGGTTCTGGAAAAATAGATTAAAATATCAGAAATAGATAACAAAATGAAGGGCAGTGGTAAACAAAATGACTGCTAAATGAAACTTCTATCTGCCCATTGAAATAAATGGGAAATATTGTAAATATGCTGAATAAATATATAAAAAAGTGAAAGTATATGAAACATTTAAAACACATTCAAATATGTTGTGATAAAATGTCACAAAAGTATAAATTAATGATAGTAAACATATCTACAATTCATAAATATGTACTGAAAAAACATGTTGAAATGATGTTGAATATATGTATATAAAACAATTTAAGAAATGTTTAAAAACTGTTAAACAATGTAAAATATTGGTTGAAAATGTAATACTTTGTAAATATAAATAATATATTTGTTTGATTAATAAAAACATAAAAAGAAATGTTTTATTTACTTAACTATAAAATTATTTGCTTTTGAGATAACATAAATATGACTAAGAAAGTCAAAATATACAATAAATACATTTTGAAAACATAAATAAAATTAAACAAATGTGACATGTCTTTATTATACTAAACAGTCTAATTTATATTACTATTGTTTGCAAAGATACAACAATGTTTTTGTATTTCTAATCCCAAGCAATGCTAATAAAATAACACAAAACATTTCTACTATGTACAAATAAAAGTTTAACAAAAGATTTTAGAATAAAAATATTAAATTAAATAATCATACTCCAACATCAATTATTTTTGAGAAATTGTAAGACACTCAAGCGGTAACATTTATTTGTCCCAGTCGAACTTAAACCGATTTGGGGAACACGTTGTGCACTAAAGGGGAGACAATTACTGTTCCAACTCCATTCTAAACCTATTATGGGAAGGTGTTGGACACTAAAGGCGTTACATTTACTGTTACCACTATAATCTGAACCTATTTGGGGACGGTGTTACGCACTAAAGGGGTAACATTTACTATTAACAATCCAATCTAAACCAATGGCAGGATGATGTTGGACTCTAAAGGGATGTCATTTACTATTCCTACTCAAATCCAACTATATTGGGGGACGGTGTTGGACCCTAAAGAGACAACATTTACTATTCCCAACCCAATCTAACTGTATTGAGGGAAGGTGTTGGGCACTAAAGGGGTGACATATACTAATCCCACTCCAATCTAAACTAATTTGAGGACGGTGTTGGACACTAAAGGGGTGACAATTACTATTCCCAATCTAATCCAGTTTGAGGAAGAGGGTGATATTTAATATTCCCACTTGCATCTAAATATATTAAGGGAACTTCTTCAACATTTAAGGCATAATATTTAATATTCCCACTCCAATCTAACCATAGCGGAAGAAGGTGATGGGCGCTAAAGGGGTGTCATTTAACATTACCTCTCAAATCTAAACTAATTCGGAGAAGGTGTTGGACACTAAAGAGGTGACATTTACTATTCCTACCCCAATATAAACCAATATGGGAAAGGTGTTGGGCACTAGAATTATGAGATTTACTTTTCCTACTCCAAACTAAGCTAACTAGTGGAAGGTGGTGGACACTGAAGAGGTGATATTTACTATTCCCACTCCAATCTAAACCAATTTGGGGAACGCATTGGAAACCAAAGGGATGACATTTTACTATTCCCACTCCAATCCAACTATATTGGGGGAAGGTGTTGCACATTAAAGGAGTGATATTTTATAAGCTATAGGAAAAGGGTGTTGCAGGCTAGGTAGGTGACATTTGGAATATCCACTTAAATATAAAACATTTTAAACAAGGTAATACAAATTAAACATTTTAAATATACAATCAAAACTCCAAATATGAATACACATTTTTTATACTATAAAATTAAATCAAATCTAAAAACAAGCTAATGAACTACAAACCTATATAATCAAATTTAAATATTAAAGTATATCTTTTGTTTAATTACTATTAATAGTTAACATTTTTTAACCTTGTTTCTACCATTCCTAACCTTTAAGCCACACATTAACAAATAAACTATTATTTCAAAATAAGCAATCATAAAATATAAAAATTTTTAAATAATGTTTGAAACCATTCTACAAGTTAATTTACTTTTCCCCGAAGAAATATATAATTTTTAAATGTATATAAAAATATTACGAAATATTGTACTTTATTAAAAATGTAGATATATTTTTTTTTAAAGTTTGCTA
This sequence comes from Lissotriton helveticus, assembly GCF_964261635.1. Taxonomy (NCBI): domain Eukaryota; kingdom Metazoa; phylum Chordata; class Amphibia; order Caudata; family Salamandridae; genus Lissotriton; species Lissotriton helveticus. The sequence continues at coordinate 381,136,061 of NC_136069.1, forward strand.
TTATTTAAAGTTTTTTATTTAATACCATTAATATGTGTGAATTGGTATGCCATTAAAATGTGTTAAAAATAATAATGTAATACAATATATTAAAAAATTCAAAATTTTTATTTTGTATATAAAACATCTCCCCACCCTTACCCTTAAGAACCCAAAATGCAGCTACTAAAAAAAAGTTGTAAACAATTATATAGATTAATACAGCTCTATGTATACATTTCAACAATTTCATAACTAAGAATAATCTAACCAAAAACACAAATACAAATTTTTTATAAACAGATAAAAAAACACTATAATAAATTACATATTAATTAACACTTACAAACGATATTACATACAACTATATTTTCTACGTCAATATTTTTTACAAAGATATTAAAAACAATACTATAAACAAAATTTTTACCTATGCTTTTCCTGTCAGCTATATTCTTGTTGTCCTATTATTCTTGACACAGTAATTGTGTATCAAAATATTTATTTTAAATATTCTGTCCTAGCAACCCCTCTTCCCCAAACAAACTTGAGGGGTTTGCAGGCCCAAGTTAATTTCTGAGGACTCCATAACGGCTGCAAAAAGATGCTTGGTTCCTGACAAAAAGTCTTGTTCATATTAAAATGTTGGTGCGCAGAAAATATCGTATATCCATTGATCATTGATCATCATATATGAATTCTTAGGGATGGTGTCAAGACTGCTGAGCATTCTTTTTAAAAATGTTATTTTCAGTCTTCTAGCAATTTGAACAACTAATCATTTTAGCTTACAGAGAATGGGACAATATAGCTCAGCATGTGTGATTGAACTATTTTTCCACACACACTCTGGCCATTTTTTTTCCTTGCCTGCCGCTCTTCTCTGCTTTTCCAGTCATCCCACAAAGCCGCCGCTCACCAATGGCTATAGTACAGTACACCAGCAATGAGCTCCACACACTCAATAGAGCAACCTCCTCTGTAAATTTTATAACTTCCCCTGTGGTGGCCGAGATCACCGCAGGTCATATAGCCACTCCTCCAGTGGCCGATCCCCTTTTAAACCAAACCCTACTGATCCCCCAATTGACCCTCTCTCCCTGACATCGCTATAGCTCTCCCCCCTGACTACCAACTGACTAGACTGGACAGAAACAACAAGAGAGAAGGTGGTCTAGCAATAGCCTTCAGAGCCAACTAAACTCAGCATAATCAATACCCTCCTCTCGGATTGGGGAGAACTCTGCATTTTTAAACTGAACTGCCTTACCATGGGGTCCTGGAGAGTCGCCTTACTCTACCACCCCCGGGCAACAAAGCCCACTTTTCAAGTCACTTAATTGAGACCATTGCTCCCCATGTCCTGACTGCTGATAATTCTCTCTTATTAGGAGATTTTAACCACCATGCCGAACTTCTATTCAATACTCACACCAAAACTCTTACCTCAAGCCTAAATACTCTGGGTCTCAACCAGTTGATAGTCAGTCCCACTCACTCAGCAGGCCACACACTTGACCTTTTATTCACCAACTCGTCCCACATTAAGGTCAAGCCCCCAATTCCAGTCCTTTGGTCTGACCATCATATATTAAAATTTTTCATTCAGGTAAACCCACATAAAGAACCACACTGAGTAGGTCATGGGACAAAGTCAATTTAGACACTTTTTCTCTCCATAAAGAACCACATTGAGTAGGTCATGGGACAAAGTCAATTTAAACACTTTTTCTCTCCATTTTACCACACCCCCTTATCCGAAACAGACAATCCCAACTTGGCAGCTGAGTCTTTCGAGGCAGCAATCAGTCAGGTCCTAGACAGAATAGCGCCCAAAAAAGAATTAGTCAAACGCCACCACAAACTATCACTCTGGTTCACTGCCGACTTAAAATCTGACAAACTAGCTGCCAGGAAGGCAGAACGCAAGTGGAGGTACTCAAACAATATCGTCGATAGATAGATCTATAAATCCACCATAGGTACTATCTTGACGATATAGCCACGGCCAAGGAAACCTACCTTGGGGAGAGAATAAATCAGGCCTCCAACTCCCACAAAGAACTGTATAAAATATTAAAAGAATTTACCAGCCCAAGTTCATGCCAGCCAGCACAGCTCACATCGCAGGAGTGTGTGGATACTTTGTCCTCTTTTTTTGTGGACAAAATCAACAACATCCATAGTCTCTTCCCCCACACAGGCAATGACGAACAACATCAGGGGCCTATATCCAAAACCTAGGCACACTTCAAAGTAAATCATTTGGATGTATATTCACTACAAAGTTAACAAGTCCTCGGAACACAAAGATCCATAAACATGTAGGTAAGATGTTGTTTCGTCTTTAATTCGGGTATCTTTAAGCCAAAACAGAAACCAGCCGACACGTGATTCGTCGCATGTGGAAATAGTTCAGCGACTTCTTCAGGGCTGAAAGGTGAACAATAGGTCTTTGTAATCGCGCTGCCGGTGATAATTCCAACCCGGCTGAGCTAATCTCAAGGTGTGGATAGTAAATCAATTTCAATTGAAGCGTCACGCTGCCGGTGTGGGTGACACTCCGGCTACCCACTACCTAGTCCTCCTCACGGTCGATCACTGTGTTCGGGATAAGGACACCTTATCCGGAACACAGTGATTGACCTTGAGGAGCTCGTAGCACACACGCCTCAGATCTGTCGTTTGATTCCTGCAACCATCCCTCTCAGACTGGCCTCACGGCGCCCCCTTCTTTGACGCAAACCTATACCCTGGTTTGACTAAATGCTTGAGTCCTAAACTGCAGGACTGTTCTGGAAAAGCCGGAACGTTTTATTTACTTGCAGCACGAATGTATCAATAGAGTCCACCACTTCTGGACTATGTAGTGGCTAGCCGGAGTGTCCCCCACACCGGTAGCGTGACGCTTCAATTGTGAACCCATATATTGGGCTATCTACCTGTCTCTACTGCTACGATGAGAAGGCCAAGAGGAATAATAATATATTTTTGGGAATACACTGACCTCCTTAGAGTACTATCTGCAGATAAATTCATGAAACGCATCTCATGGTCAGGTAACTCTCTGTTCTTTTCTTAAGATTACGCAAAAAGTACAGCTGACAGACGTCAAGAGTTTCTTGTATTAAGACCAGATCTTTGCTCTCTGGGTACTCGATTTGGCCTCTTCTACACTTGCTTGTTCAAAGTCACCTACAAAAATAAAAATACCACCTATGAAGAACCTGTTCAACTGAAGAGTTTTATTAATGCTTGTAGGATGGACATTATGGATACTTCTACAACTTCGGATGCGTGACTTGTTTGATTCATGTCTCTTGCTCTGTTACATGCAGGTTTGGAATTGTTCTTGTAGAATTGCTAGTTGTATTAGGTTGAATAAATGAGAATATGCTTAATATTAATAAACTTTTCTCTCCTTATAGGTCTTGTCCCTTCGTCTTGTGGCTCCCTTACCTTTTGTGTAGTGTATGCTGCAGTTACCCCGGCCTTCCCTGGTGGAGTAAGGACGTGTACTCTGTTCCATGTGGCCCCATTCCCCCTATCTACCTATGTTTGGATTTCTTGGATTTTTTGTAGGTATACTCTACTTTCTCCTCTCACCTCCACTATTGTTTATGTCTTTTTCTCAATCTCGACCAATTCTCTCTTATGGAGATCTTATACAGTCTACTTTCTATTATATTCTATCTATTTCTTTTTCTCTTATTTCTTTTCCCTTTTCCAGTTTATTACTCATTAATGACATCCTATACATATTAATTGTTTTTTGTTCCCAAATACTTAGGCTTTCTATTCAGGCTGGTTTGATTCAATGTGATCTTTATATGTCCCTTGAAAATAATTTCCTGGAATGTCAGAGGATTGAATTCTCCTATTAAGAGGCAGCGTGTTTTGTCACACTTATCCCGGTTGGATGTTAGTATAGCCTTAATACAAGAGACACACCTTACAGAATCTGAATCATCAAAACTAAAGAGAAGTTGGCTGGATGAGGTCTTCTTTCCGCCAGGGGATGGTAAAAGGAATGGTGTTATAACCTTATGTCACAAATCACTTTGCACTAAACTTGTCGCTCAACAAATGGATGATGAAGGTAGATGGTTGAATACCAAGTTATTGATTGGAAATACTACACTTTACTTGTTCAACATATATGCCCCCACAAATGGTGATGCTCATTTTTGGTTTGGAATGACCCAACAGCTTATCAACTACCCTCTGGATAATTTTATTTTTGCGGGTGACTGTAATCAGGTGGGGAATCCCTGTCTTGACACAACTCTACAATATCACACATTTGTAACAATGCCTAATTAAAAGAACCTCACTTATTGGAAGTTTGCATCCTATATATTTGCCTTGGTGGGGTAGACTTGATTCCATCAAAATGATGATAGTTCCTATCATACTGTATATCATTTTGAACCTTCCATTTCCCCTACAACTTGAATCCCTTCACAAGAATAACTCATCACTTAAGTCTTTTTTATGGAATCACAAAAAGTCTTGTATGTCTCTATCAAAGCTGTGACGCCCAAATTCAGAAGGAGGTGTAAACTTCCCTAATTTTTCTAAATTCGATAAAGCGTTACTACTACGCCAACTTTCTCGCTGGCTCTCGGACTCCTCATTGGGTTGACCTCGAAAAATCAGTTCTTTCCCCTTTGCTTTTCACAAATAGTTGTCCTTTATCCGCAAACCACAAAATACATTTAAACTGATTCTTGAATATTCTTGTAAAATTCTTGATTCGGTTCTTCATTTTACCCCTACTGATATTGATACTTTCCGCACTTTTATTATTTGGCATAATAAGTTTAGACTAATAAATAATAAACCCCTGCATTGGAAGTCTTCGCGAAACAAAGGGTTACTTTGGGTAAACCACCCTTCGATCATGACACACTTCTCCCATTTTCATGAGCTCGTCAGCTTTTTTCCCTTCCTCTTTCTTTTCAGTGTAAATTTCAGACTTTAAAAACTGCAGGGTATACTGCTTATACTCATTTTCAATCTTCTTCTTCCTCATCTCCCTCTTCAGAATTTGCATGGAATCACTTCTTACACACAAGCCTTAGGCATCTAACATATATGCTCATCTGACCTCCTCCCCTACAAGAAAAGCCAAAACTAAGGTAGAATTATCATGGGAGCGGAAGTTTGATATGGTTTGGCCAATGTCCCTCTGGAACAAAATTTGTACAAACATTAGGAAATCTTCCAGAGCACCAAATGCTACACAAACTCTCTTTTTTCTGCCAAGTTATGTGAGCCTGCGAGTGTGAGGAGCAGAGCAGAGCGGACCGCCGAGATTGCTGGCGCCGACTTTGAGAACTCTGCCCTGCTGCCGGTGGTCCCCGCTCCCGCTCATTCTGCTCATTACTGCTCTCAGCATCACCTTTGGGCTTTTTGACCTTGGCTCCTTGACTTAGCATCTAGCATCTAGCTGCACGGAGTCCCGGAGGGTTCACCAAAGTCAGGCCGGGCCGTTCTGGTTGCTGACGTCCTGCCCCCGCAAAACAGCAACAAGCAGCAGAGAAAATAGTTGAGTAACCAGTCTTGCAGCCAGCGAGGAGGGGGCCCTAAGGATGGTGGACCAGGTGGAGCAGGTCCGCTAGAGGCTGCGGGGGGTGCTAAGTAGGCCTCAGGAGTTTTCCTGCCCTGCCCACAACACTTTGGACCTCTGGGCTTTGGAAAGCAGGTTCGGGACCAGGGGATCATTGGGCTACAGGACCGCGCAGGACCTCTCATGATCTTAGGAGCTGCAGTCCTGTTACATCCAGGAGCGCTGGAGTGCTGATCTCCCTCACACAGCAAAACAGGTGAGAGGTCGAGGGGAGAGGCGAGTGGAGACGTGGAGACATGTGTGCAGCTCTCCATTAGGGAAGCTAATAGGCGAGAGCTGGGCGACACCGCGGAGGAGGCCCAGCTAGGTCTGGGTGTGGCTTGCAGGACAACCGATAACCCCGCTCACTTTCTTCTCCCCGTTCTCCCATGTATCCCACTGCTCTCTGTTTGCTCCAGCCTGGCTCACTTGTCCTGCTTATCTTGCTTCTGAAGCTTAATCCTCAACCTCAACTTGCAATTTCCTATAACTTTTTACATCTAGCACATCCTGCATATCCAGCATCTCTGCATCCCTAATTCCGGTTACAGCTTCCTACAGTTACAGCCTATAGCCCACAGTCTAAGAATCCACAGGCTTCCCCTTATAGCCACTTTTTCAAGAGTTACATCTGAGTTAAACTTCTGCCGCATTCTTTGACCCACGCCTGCCCGGACCTACCCGCCGCTAACCCCTGGGCTTTCTTTTGAATCGGACGGCCGCACCGCCAGCCTTGTGGATACGGGCGTGGGCGGCCCAGAGACTCCAACTCCTAGCGGCCTGTGGGGGGCATGTGGCACCAGCGTCATCGTTAAGCGTCAGTGAGTGTCAGAGGCTGGGCTGGGCCACATCTCTAACGTCCCGGTTGGACCCTGTGAGTGAAACTCTGTATATACGTTTGACTGTTACTGGAACTATCCTGTGTATTCAAGGAGAGATAGCATTGGTATCATTAGCATTGTATTAAGTCTCATGTTGGAACTTAAGTGTTACTAAGAAAATATTATATTTTAACTATTTTGGCAGGGTTAAGTCAGGGTGAGACACCAAGTAAATATACTACGACAATCAGAATTGGAATGGACACTGGTATCTACTATAACCATTGGTTATATTTGAAAACCCTCATGATACGTAGAGCAGACAAAAAAGTTGTTAAAAAACAGTGTCACACCGAAACCAAAATACAATACAAAAAAAGTGGTACTCACACAACTTGTGTCGTTTCCAATTTTTAGTATGAGATTCTCATACTGAAATTCCTTTGTTAGAAGTAAATTCCTCCTCATCAGGGTGCTGAGGGTCGCTTTTAAGTGGTCCGTGCCACGTGCAGGAGATCGTTTGCTCCTAGTGCTGACTCTGTCCCTGGTTCAAACCAAGTGTGAGTACCACTTTTTTTGTATTGTCCTGATGAAAGCTCCACAGACCCTGCTGGGCCAAGGGGAGCTGAAACATGTCGACCTACCTATAGACTTGAGTCTATTATCCCTAACTAGTCTTACCTTGAGTGACTACATGGTATTAAATAAGATAAATCTTTCTCTTACAGTCATTTTTAGGAAACATAGGACGTCCCGCCCTCTGATACTTATTGAAGAGGTTTTTGTGACTGCACCACATTCGGTGCCATTGGTAAGCTTCTTGGCTTTTGGAAAGCATGTGATCTTTACAAATGTTCGTTAATCTAGTCAATCCATATGTCTCTATAGGTAGGTAGATTTTCAAAAGATATATACCTTTTGGAACGCTGATCAGCGTGCCAAGATGATAGTCAAATACTCAATTTCACAGCTAACTCCTTGGTGCTTGTAGTCCAGAGGAAGCTAAGACATGGACGGTCAGCGGGGAATCTGAATTAAATTATTCCATAATCTATAGTCATAAAGAGATAAGAAATCTAATTAGGTCAGCAAGATATATGAAATAATTTTATCAAAACATAAACGATGTATACATCCTAAAATAAGACATGATCTTACTTAGATATGTGAATAAGGTCCCGTATATAAATAAAATTGCTTCAAAGTCCAGTGAACCTGCAATATGAAATTAAACATATTAATGCAGGCAACAGCAAGGGACGAGTCAAAGCGCGAAATCAACCTAGAAAAGCAAAATTTGAAGCCATCCCTCTGTGTCGCAAAGTACGAAAATGCCATAGGAATTTAAGGTGGATCTATTCCGGTTTCATTAAGGTGTTCTGAACCCGGGAGGCCAGAGACATACATGCTGATGTTAACAAAAAGGTGACGCCAACCCCCTTTAAACGCAAAGTGAAGTATGCGATAGGTTTTTAGAGTAGGTCTTTTCCAATTTCAATAAGGCGTTCTTACCCCGGGCGGCTAAAGACATGTACGATGCTGATGGACGACCCTGTTTATGCCGACAGTCAATATGCAAATTCGGCATCAATACTACAGAGACCCTCGCTTACACTAATTCTAGGGGCTCGCTTACCTTATCCACTGAGCAGTTACGACGTGGACCCGCACCGTTTGCAAATTCTTCCCGCAGACGTATGTAGGAATGGTCTCTGCCTTACTTTTAAAAGGGTCGCACAGAGCCGGAAATCGCGCGAGAAGTCGCTTTCCGTGAACGTAGTGCAGGCGCCTCTAGTACTGGACATAGACATGGGACTATGTAGCGGACTACGGCGAAGTCGCTTTCCGTAAACGTGGTGTAGGCGCCTCTAGTAATAGACATAGACATAGGACTATGTCGCGGACTCCGGCGCCCTCAAGGGACATATTGAAAGCGAAAGAGGCTACAGATAACCAATGACAGTATACTTGTCTGTAAATAGAAATAAGTCAACAGACCAAGGAGGTCTCTTAGTATGGAGGTTTAATGAAAAAAGATTGTAAAGAAGGGAGATGTAAAGAAACAATTAGAAATAAAACCAAATTTGTACAAAAGAGCCAAAAGAACCTTGTACAAAGGAACCATAATTGCCTAAAATAAATAAAGAACGGAACAGGTAATCTCTAAGGGTGCAAAGAGGTCGAGTGTCAGTATTAGGAGAGAGCAACCCTGAGATAAGACCATGATCAAAAATTACCATCCCAAAAGTGGTACGTGTGTGTCTCAAGTAAAAAGATGATATGTTTACTTGGTCACATACCAGGATAATTCTTCGTTGAGTCCACGTTTCACACTGTCCAAGAGGTAGATCCAGAAAGTTTCGCGTTTTTTCGCGTGATTTCATTCGCCTGACCCAATTTAGGTGTCACTTTTTCAAAAATGCACCATTTAATCTCATTTTCTTTATGAGATTTCTCCAGACAGTGTTGAACTAAGGGAGCTGTCAGTTTCTTAGTCCTGATAGCGGACTTGTGTTCGCTGAAACGGACGCGGAACTCGCGACCAGTCTCACCGACATAAGCCAGACCACAGCCACAGAATATAATATACACGATATTGGTGCTACGACAGTTTGTCAAAAATCGCAGTTTGATCTGTTTTTCATTGTATGTTATCGTGTCAGATACAATGGCTGAGTCACAGGCGTGGCAGGAACCACATCTGTGATTACCCACGACCACTGGTAATCCTGTGACAGAGCGCTGGTTATTAGATTGAGAATTTCTAGCAAGAGGTCTTGAATGAACCAGCATGTCCCGTAAATTTCTGTTCCTCCTATATGCGAGCATGGGGAGAGGGAGAGGGGAGACATTCTCATCAGTATTCAGAATTCTCCAGTTTTTATTGATGATATTACGGATCTTAAAGTTCAAAGTCGAGTGATCAATCACACATGTGATCCGATCTTGTTTGACCCGTGTATTGCCCAGTAGGAGTGCAGATCTGTCATAGTATTTGGCTCTTTTGTAAGCATGTCGCACAAGGCTACTTCAATATTCCAGTTTGTAATAGATTCCAGACTTTGAGTCATATGGATGCAATAGATTGACGACGGGGTCAGCAAAGGGATGGTGGATATGTCGGAGGTGGTTTCATCCCCTCACCAGCCACCGGATGGGACCTCTATTTTGGTGGAAGATTCGTGTGTGGATAGTCAATCTGCAGGGCTATCTACCATCAGCCCAGGGGGAGCTTCCAACAGCCCAAAAATGGAGTCATCTGTTGACCATAAGGGCATAGAAGCAAGTAACATAAGAAAGGGGTATACTATTACTACATGGAATATAGCTGGTTTTAAGAAGAAACAGGGCACCCCAGCTTGGATGGATTTCAATGTTTGCAAGCATGATATTATGAAGAGACTTGGCGTATAGAACCTATCTATGTGGAGGGGTTTACATCCTACTGGCTTCCTGCTGTAGCATCAACAACTGGTAGAGCTAAGGGAGGCCTGCTAATTCTTGTTTCCATTAAATTGACTGCATTCAAAATGAATAAGTGTGTTACAGTTGGTGCCCATAGTCAGATTATGTGGCTTTGTTTTAAAGAAGGCAGTGATATGATTTTGGTCAATTTTTAAAACAATGTATATGTCAACAATCCGGGATTCTGTTATCCATGCACTGGAAAAAGAACTTGATAATATGTTGGAACATATTCGGAAACCAGTTATTATTGTCTGGGTGGGCGATTTTAATATACAGTTATGCCCTCTAGCTAAGACAAATGTGTGTTAGTTTAGGAAGGGAAACAATAATGAACATGATGATGAAGACTCTTAACACCTCCCCCACTGTGATTATGGCATGGCACTGAATATGTTAATATCCAAATTTGATTTGGAGCTTCTCCAATGTCTTACAGATAGGGAAAATGTTAATCGCCCCACCTTTACAGGCAGAAATGCGGCTACTAATATTGACCATATATTGATTTCTTGTAATAATGATAATTTGCATTCAACCCCCTGGATAACGGAACAGGCTGCCAGTGACCATAATAGTATATCCTTTGCCCTATTTTATTGGGATTGGGATTTTATAGTAGAGGAGAGATACGCCACCGACATTGTTCCAATTAGACCTAATGGAATGCGTATAAGGTGGGCTGGCATTGAACCAGTGAAGTTCCAAAGAAAAGTTATAATCTTGGGAGCGGCTGAAATCAACTATTGCCTTAGAGAAGACATTAGCCCAAAGTTGTTAATGTCTAACTATTTAAAGATAAATAGTATAGTAGAGGGTCTGTTAACCAAACCTTTTAAAGGGGATAATTATCTAAATGTGGGCTGGTTTGATCAAATATGTTCTAATGCTTTACGCAGCCTGAAAAAAGCCCAAGATATAAACTCTCTTTTTCATATATACTAGGCTTCTTTTATTTCCTACATCTCTACGTAGAATGCACTCTGACCATCAAGACGATTGTTGGTCATGTCACTCTGAACAGGCTGACTTAAAACATATGCTTTTTACATGTCCATTTGTGTCAAATTTTTGGAAGCAAACTTGGACTCAAATTAACACAATATTTGCACTGCAATCCCCTTTTCAATCGCTACATATTTTTGGGGAAGTTTGTCTGATGATTGGGAAATAGATTTGTCTCAGTTACGTAAAATTACGAGCAGGAAAGAGATTCATCCAAATAATCCTTCCAGAGTTGGTGATAAGCTGTTTGTCACAATCACAGACTAGATTCTGCTTTTGTCTATCTCATTTCCCTTGCTACGAAATGCTTAAATGTATGGTCTCCTGTCACACAATTTCTGGATAATAGTGTGATCCGTTCATGTGCTCCCACTTCATCACAACAAGAAGTACTTCAGCCTCCTTGATTTTCCTTTACTGGTATTAATACTATTTTACTATGTTTATTGTTATTGCCCAACCGATTGTATATTCATACTAAGCTACATCTCTCAGTGTGCAAGTCAGCTTTCTTCATTTCTAGTTATTTACTATTTCTTCCTCTTATGTATAATTTATGTAAATTTAAACTGGTTCATATGTAATTTTTCCTGTTTTAATGTATTATATATTAATGCCTGACATTTCCTTCAATAAACTCATTTTTGAACTGGAATACGAGTACGTAAAATTTCAGGGTTTTGACTAACAACAGCATATTATCGGCATTATGGTGAAATAAGTACTCTATGGAATCCAAACTGGATACCTCTATCTTCATGGAATTCCCGAAGTAGACATGCCAATGGTTCAATTGCTAATGCAATATGAGTAATGAAAAGGGGCAGGTTTCCCGTTTCATGGCTACTGGGTCCAAGAGTCAGTCGTTGGTTCTAATTATGGTGACTGGATTAATTTACAGAAGCCTAATCCATTTAATTAATGCTTTGCCCAGACGTAGTCTATTGCACATAGTTAAAAACTTTGTAATTCAACAAATCAAATGCCTTAGTGCCATCTAAGAAAACTGCTGTTGCTCTGATTTCCAGTCTGATCATCTTAGCCACTAAGAACAAAGGTCCAGATGTACGACCTGCAAAATGGCGCATGGCAAATTGCGAGTCATTTGAGACTTGCAATTTGAGAGGCGCTTTTTGCATGTACAACAGTGTGTTAAAAACTGTTTGCGATTCCCAATGTGGGCACAAAATGCGAGGCTCATGAATATTAATGAGAATACCGTAATTTGCAAGCCCATTGGGAATGACAGGCCCTCCCAGGGATGGTGACCTGCTGGGCTCAGCAGACCACCATGTCTGGGCCTGCTATTTTAATTTTAATAAAGCATTTTTTTTTTAAATGCAGCCCGTTTTCCTTAAAGGAAACCGGGATGCATTTAAAAAAGACGAATGTAACTTTTCCGTTTAATTTTTTTAAGGCCTGGCAGTGGTCTATGGGACCACTGCCTACTCTTAAAATATATTTTCCAAAATACTCACAAAGGGGAAGGGGTGCTCTGGGGAGCCCTTCCCCTTTGCGAGTGGTTTACCACCTACTTGAAGTAGGTGGTAAACTGCGAGTGTTTCGTGGCCACAAATGCAGTCGCAAAGCACTAGTACATAGCATCTTGGCTCGCTATTAGGAAGGGATGCCCCTTCCTAATAGCAAGAGTTGCAAATGCTATTTTGTGAGTCAGTGGCTTTCAAAATATCATTTGTACATGCTATTACCCGGGTCATACATCTGGCCCAAAGAGCTTGATTACGAGTGTGGCAGTCTTACAACCGCTGTACTCACAGTGGCATACAAGCGGCGATCCACTGCCTGCCAGATTACCACCCTCTGAGTTGTTCTAGCGGTGGACTGTCGGCTGCGCCAGGGACCCCTGCTCCCTGGCGATGGCACGGCTGAGTGGCAATGCAATATGCTGAGCGGGACTGGCGGTGTCCCACTCAGCATATTACGAGTTCCGCCACCACCAGCCATTTCATGGCAGGAATCCCGCCACGACAAGACTGGCAGTGGAGGAGCAAAGAGGGCACTACAGGGCCCCCATGCCTCCCCCCGCCATGGAGATGCATTCAGGGGGAACAACATGTTCACCTCTGTTTGTATTCACCCCCAGTTCCAGCATGCCATGGACCTCTAAGTCCATGCCATGCTGGAACATTTTTGCCATTCCCATTGCAGTTTCTAGAACAAATCCTTGGCCCCCATCTCTTGTAAGATTTTTCAAGTGCCTGATTATCATGGAATCTTCTGTTTCGTCCAATGCTTCGATGAAGTTGTCACATTTCTCGATCCTCTCAGCCCGTCTGGTGCCAGTGTGTTGCTTCTTTGCTGTGTTCAATGGTGGTGGGGATATCAAAAAAGTGCTGTGAGGTCACTTCCTATCCCCAACCTCATTGTCACTTTCCTCAGGATTCTAGTTTCCAACTCCACACCGAGTTTCGGGTCTTCACATTTAATACTGTTTACATAAATGTGGTTCCTAAACAGTATTTTTTTTAAATCACCATTTTTGGTTTAAATGAAAGATACGCTTCATTTTACCTCAAGGATGAGGACAGATTTTTCTATTGGCAACCGAAGGCCAGAATAAAAATAGGTGTGCCTACAATGGCCCTGAATGGATTGAGACTGGTTCACATCAAACAATGGGGAGAAGAGGGGTGTAAAGTATCCAAGGGGCAGATGTATCATCCGTTTTTTTTGTCGCAAACGCTGCGATTCGGGAAATAGCACCGTTTGCGACAAAAAAAACGGGATTCGGAATGTATCATGCAAAAAGCCTCGCAATATTAAGGAATCGCAAATTTAGCGATTCCTTAATATTGCGAGGCTTTTAAGCAATGGCAAATTGCGATTTCTTAATTGAGATGTATGAAGCATTTCAGTGTTGTGATTTTGGACTAAGAATTCGCAAATTACCACCAACTTGTAGTTTGTGGTAATTGGCAAATTCTTTTCAAAATGCACTTTTTTAAAATTCTAAAGGTGCCATATGACGCTCATACATGCCCTTAGGGCATGTATGTGCGCCATATGCGCACACATGTCAAATTCAGGGGTGCAGCAGGGTGTCCTTAAGACACCCTTGCACCCTTGAAATTATTCTCAATTTGCGATTAGCAAATTGCTAATCGCAAATTGAGAATAATTTCACATTCATTCCTATGGGCCTCCTGGCCCATAGAAATGAATGGGAAATTATTCCTTAATTGCGATTAGCAATTTGCTAATCGCAATTAAGGAATTTTAAGAAATCGCTAATAAATAGCTAATTTCTACATACATACCATTTTGCACTTCTCAAATAGCGATTCCTTAAAAATCGCTATTTGAGAATCTTAAAAATCGCTATTTGAGAATCGCAAAATGGTATCTTGATACATCTGCCCCCAAGTCTTGACATATTGAGAACTAGTTTGGTTCTAAGTCATCAACGATGAGATGGAAACCATAGGCTCTGAACTTTGCCACCATCTGCTAGTTGCTAAAATCTATTCCAATTGCTGCTATAAGAGATAGACAATGATCGTTTGCTAGGTGAAAGTGACACAGAATTGTTCGACCATTTATAACGAAACCCATAAAGCTGTACTTCCAAGTTTATTATTGTTGTGAATCTTGCTTATTATGGTGGGGAAAACAATGTAGGAGCTACAGCTCCTTCTGTGTCGGAGTATTTCAAGAAATGCAATAGATGGAAACAAATTGTGTTGTTCAAGTCATGCTAAATTGAAGTATTGCGAGGAAGAACTATAATCTAATAATAAAACAGGATACGGTTAATTGCTGCTTGGTGTAGTGTAAAAAATATCTTGGATAGTATATGTAATCTACTCTGAACTAAATAGTAGAAAAATAAATCTCTTTATTAAAAACGATGTAAATGGAAAACGAGCCAATATTAGAGAAGGAAACAAATTCGATGCTTTTTATGACTAAGAATAATAAGATCTGGCTCCTGTCCTATGCATTCCTTTTTATATTTTCTAGTACAGTGAGTAGATTGCAATACATTTCAATTGTATTTATATGAAAGGAGTATGCAATGCCCCATACTCATACGTGGGCATTTGTCAGTCGGCCAGCTTGTTTTGTTAGGCTTTGCTGCCCTGATTAGTGTAGTCTGTTGTTTTCTCATTGTGTTCCCATTTTTTTCTGGTGTGAGGTCTTGTGATTTCTCACTTTGTATGAAAATTACATGTGTTTTCTCTTTAGATGACTCTTGTGTAAGTAAGTTGGGTTACTTTAATGCTGTCATCTGTCTTTTATAGGAATTTGACTCTACTTTTTTCCGGATTCGGGTATTTTGTGTTTTGATTTAACGATGTGATGTTTTGAGGAGTTAGGGCAGTTCGAGATTCGTTATGATCATGTTTACTTGATTGTTTTCGCTTTTGGAGGAAGTCATTGTCAGGTACGTTTCAGATTTTTTTTTCTGAAACCCAGAGAAGTAGTGCTCCTTTTAAGGTGTCATTATGTTTATGTGAGTCTTGAAAGTTTTTATGATATAGGTAAATTCGTTTAGCTTTTGGACATAGTCCAAAGCAAGTCATATTTTTAGGGCTGCCATGTTTGAAGACAGTTGATGTTGGTCATTGTGCCTTCGTAAGATCCTTAATGCTTTTGCGATTTTTTTTCCCTTCACATTATGAATGTACTTTGGGTATTTTTATTTATTTGTCACTTGTGAATAGAGAGTAATCACAGTAGATGCATATATTTATTTGCGTGATCTGATATTAAACATATTTTCTTTCCTGCTAGCTTACCGCTTACTGGATGGCTGTGGTAGTCTTCACTGTGGTTTTGTTTACCATTTTCAAAGAGGTAACAGCATGATTCACATACGTGACATGGTTTATTTTGAGAAAAATTCAGGTCTAGAGTGGTAACAATGTCCTGCACTAAATAGTTTATCATGTAAATACATGTGTTTGAAGGTGTTCTGTTTAACTTGTTGTTTAATAGCTGTTATTTGCGTATGGTACAAAGTTATTTCATGGGTATATATTTTTCATACTATATATTTTATAAAATACTTCTTGGGCCAGACTAACTAAAGCTTCAAGCAACACAGCACAAGGGAACTTGCTGCACTGCTTGGAATGAAGAGAGCAGAAATGTGCCACACCTACAAAGATATGTCACACATCTGCTGCATCCTCGCTCTGGCGCACAGAGTGCTGCCTAGTGCCAACGCAGGCACCCTTGTGCCCTGGTGCAAGGATGCCTGCATTACAGGCAGGATTGTTTTTTTGTAGAAAGGTATACCTTCCAGCACAAAAGCAACCTTAAGTGGCGATTTCTTCTTTCTAAGCATGATGTTGAATGCATCATGCATTGAAAGATTAAGTAACAAGGAGAAATAAAAATATTTCTGTTCATTACACCATCCCCAGGAGAGGCACCATCTTGGCACAATCCTATTTTTTCAGATTTTGGTAAACCTGGGTTTGCATCGAATTCCATGGGTGGATGCACACCCATGTAATGCCTACCACTACAAAATTTAACCACTGTGTTGCATTACATATCACACAATGTGGAGCAAAATGCCCCTTGTATGGCTAAATAAATATCATTTAAGGACTTGCATTGCCTTGCATTGACTTGCATGGCGTGAGGTCAATGCAAGTCCTTTTTATAGGCTATGTTTTTGTTATATTTCTTTATTTGATTATATAAAAAGGTACAACTTTGCAGACAACGCTTGCATAAGAACAGTAAATGTGTGGTACACAGGTCCATTAGTAATAACAAACCACCCTAAATGATGAGACATGTTTCTCACAATACATATAAGGTGTAAGGTGTTGATTCGCTAACTTGGATGGTCAATTAAGTTGAAGTGCCCAATAGCAGGCATCATTTGGCCCCAGCCGGCTTAACAAATATACATATCTGGCCGGTGCACATACGTGCAAATCCTCCAAGTCCACCCAGAGCTCAGCCAGATTGGTCTCCATTAACTTGTGATGCCCCTGGAGGAATAGTACCTTCCTGATTATCTGGGGTGGTCTGATGTTCTTAGCTTCAACCTTCGCAGTGCACACATCCCATATCAAACCAATCAGGCTTCTTCCCCCTTTTTATTGATTTAGAGTGATTGCAGCTTTTTCAGTTCTAGCCAAATTTTGTAGATAGCATAGCCATTGTGCAACCTCAGGTGTTGCGCTAACTTTCTGTGTCACCATGATGTGATGCCTGAACAGCAGTAGGGCCAGGTCCACAAAAATATTCAGGAGTTCATCAGTTTTAGGTTTCGGGGTTAGGTCCAGGAGACACACCCGATGTGTGCGGAACAATGGCTTGTCCACTTTTGCTGAGATTCTGTCCACTATTGTTGACCATACCTAGTTCATCACCAGACACTCCCACATCATATGATAGAAGCCTGCACCAGGCTGATAACATCTAGTGCAGTCCGAGGTTGAATCTGGAAAAATATGCGGTATGCGTGTCCGGTGGAAATAATTGAATTGTGTAAACTGAAGCTCAGATTTGTACATACCTTTTTAACCTGTTCATTTAATTTTCATCCATTGTTCCATGGATAGCTCGATTCCCATATTGGCTTCCCATTTGCACCTTAATATCGAGTTCGGCAGTGTTCTGTTGTATATTGAGTAACGTAGAGTGTAGTGATTGCTTTCCTGCCGGTGCTGTGTGCCACTAATCCATGTAGGGTTATCAATATGGTTGGTTCAGAGAGTCCCCCCATCTCCTGCGCTCAGTGTGATGTATGGAGTTCTATGTTAGAAAGTGTCCAGCTGCCACGTCAGGTATGTCTCTCATGTCTTGGAATGTATGTCGTTTTCTGTCAGTACATTGGTCACCAGTCAGTCATACACCTGCGCCCATCCAGACCTGTACGTCGTGTCTTAGTATGATGTCTTGCATTTCTGGTAGTGACCATGCTGATAACTGCAGGGTCTCAGAGGGGGTTGGCCCCTCATATGTACATATCTGTGCCAGCCCAGTGTCGCCGCTGTTATCAGTTTGGTTTCTTCGTGTTGTGCTCTATAAGGGTTCACCATCCAGGTAAGTATGGATAAACTACCAAGGACCCTCTTCACTTTGGTTCAAACTGTACATGGGCCTTCAACCTGCCAGTGTGTCAGCCATTGTAGTAGGTACAAAAGGGGGTGGTGATGGACGGAGCATTTGAACCAATCAAACACTCACACCCAGTCAACATATCTGGGTTGAATCCATCACCGTTCTTTAGCCCACTCTGCCACCCCAGTTCAGACATGGCCATATGCAAATCAGTCTGACCCTGTGCCTCATGTACATGCAGTATGATATATGTTGGTAGTACCAACAGAAGATTGAAAGATAGAATGGTGGAGCACTTAAGGGCTCTAAAGAACGGTGATACCCGTTACCCTATAGCTTCCCATATGGTGAAGAACTATGATGAGAAGGAACGACATGTTTTTAGCTTCCATGGAATTGACCATATTAAACGTGATCCCAGAGGAGGGGATAGACAATTAATATTGAGGCGGAGAGAAGTTCTGTGGCTGATGAAGTTGAAGGCCGTATAACGAGGTCTGAACGTAGATCATGAATTTGAATTTTATTTATATGATTAATGATATGCAATGTGAAGTACTGTAATGGACTATGCTAACATGATAAATAATTGTATATAATCTAAAAGAGATTGTTAGAATTAGGATATAGATCTACATGACATATCAATGTTATTGAGATTATGTACAGTGGAATATTGATCATGTTTATTGACGCAGGACTATGTCTTGCCTCACTCTTTTTATCCTCTCCAATCTGTATCTCCAACCCTTTCTTGGTCTATAATACGATCTCTAGAGTTTTCACTCTTAATAATGAGGCACAACGACAACCTCTTAAACACTTTGTGATATTCATATCATCATATACAGGAATTATGATGATGTTTACCCTACGTAACTTATCTATGTATACGATAATAATGTCTTGTAAACATAGTTTCGAATTGTAAGTACTGGAGTGGATCAAATGATTTTTATACGCAGTAATTACACGAAATAGTTGAGAAATTACTTTAATTAATACATATCGAGAATTGAGGTAGATGAGTAATAGGATGTCGTATAGGAGGATCGAACCCTGCTGGCAACTCGTACCGGAACAGTACCATATCAATTACGTGAGAATTTAATATAGCCTATAAGATAAAAGTAAACAAGATAGATATGGAGAATACACTAGTATAATAAGGAACTTAAGGTAAGAATGGTACAGAATATTGGATAACTTAGATATAAGTTAGATTATTAAGACGCTATCTACAAACGAAAATAAGACACCATTACAAGATGGCGCTTACAGGATTGGATTATAAACAGACAGTTCAAGATGGCGCTCATGCTGAACACCGAGATTGTTATGGAAACAACAGAACGTCAAGGTGAGCGGCCGGCATGGGGGGAATCGAAGCGGGGGTATAGATTTTAGCAGAAACATACTCATAGCCCTATGTTTATTACTTTACAGAACACGTACACGTGTTTTATCACTACGAGGATTTTGAACTAAGAAATGGGCGATACATGGGAATTCATTTCCTAAGGTAAGATAGATCGCCCTATGGTAGAAAATTGCCGTGAATAGTATAGTGGTAGGTTTAGATAATAATTTGATCTTGCCATTACTTTCAGATAACGAGACGCCCTAGTAAATTTGAATACAGAATTGTACCATATTTACCCCTACAGAGGAGAATTTTGGTAAGTGTTACAAGTGTCGAAATGTTACTATTGGTGACTGAAGATGTAGCAATGGAACTACTTAGGCTGTGATAAAGAATGTATATTTACATTGCAGATTTTGGACATTGGTGATTTACTTTGATGTTTTCGTATGGGATAAACCTATCCCGTATTGAACTAGGATGAGGGTAGGTAGTTGTTGCCTCATTATCTTACTAATTTCGAACTTATCTATGATGACTAGTGCTACGGCCAGAACTGGCACGCATGTACAATCCTTATACACTATGGGTATCTTTGGTTTGCTTTCTTGGCTCTATGCTCTGATACTTTTATATTAAGTTGACAAACCCATGGTGGGGAGAGGGTGTATCCCTTTAATTTTATATATTTTTTTGTGGAATGAAGTTGCAAGACTGAGGGCAACTCTATGTAAGAATATTTTACTGTCGTTACTTGCAGCCCTGAAGAAGTCTTATGTCATTGTACTGACAAGACGAAACACGTGTTGGCTGTGTGGTGTGGATTTCGTCAATGTAAAGAAGAAATATTAAACTGGAACGATTCATAAGGACAACTAAATTTGGAGGACATTGATTATTTACATTTGGAGTGCTCGGGAGAATACCATAACTATTGAGTTAAACCTTTTGGTTTTAAGTGTGGAGTCTTGGTAGCAGGCTCTTATTCTCCTAGAGCACCAACTTGGACTGACCATATTACTGACCTTTATTAGCAGTGCGCTCTCTGTATAACTGTTACCCTTTCTTTGCGGTACAAAAGGGGGTGGTGATGGACGGAGCATCTGAACCAATCAAACACTCACACCCAGTCATCAGATCTGAGTTGAATCCATCACCGTTCTTTAGCCCACTCTGCCACCCCAGTTCAGACATGGCCATATGCAAATCAGTCTGACCCTGTGCCTCATGGGAACAGTCCAGCCCGAACTGCCAAGCCATGCATTCCCTGAACTGGAATCAAGCTTCCTAGGACCGGTTTCTGGCATTCCAGCCGTCTTCAGCCAGGCTTGCTTGAATCCAGTGGCAAAGTGAGCAAGGGACTCAACGTCTGAGCATACCCTGCCAACTTATGGAGATAAAGCGGTACAAAAGAGGGTGGTGATGGACGGAGCATCTGAACCAATCAAACACTCACACCCAGTCAACAGATCTGGGTTGAACCCATCACCATTCTTTAGCCCACTCTGCCACCCCAGTTCAGACATGGCTATATGCAAATCAGTCTGACCCTGTGCCTCATGGGAACAGTCCAGCCCGAACTGCCAAGCCATGCCTTCCCTGGACCGGAATCAAGCTTCCTAGGACTGGTTTCTGGCATTCCAGCGGTCTTCAGCCAGGCTTGCTTGAATCCAGTGGCAAAGTGAGCAAGGGACTCAACGTCTGAGCATACCCTGCCAACTTATGGCGACAAAGCGGTCCAAAAGGGGGTGGTGATGGACGGAGCCTCTGAACCAATCAAACACTCACACCCAGTCAACAGATCTGGGTTGAATCCATCACCGTTCTTTAGCCCACTCTGCTACCCCAGTTCAGACATGGCCATATGCAAATCAGTCTGACCCTGTGCCTCATGGGAACAGTCCAGCCCGAACTGCCAAGCCATGCCTTCCCTGGACTGGAATCAAACTTCCTAGGACCGGTTTCTGGCATTCCAGCCGTCTTCAGCCAGGCTTTCTTGAATCCAGTGGCAAAGTGAGCAAGGGACTCAACGTCTGAGCATACCCTGCCAACTTATGGCGACAGAGCGGTACAAAAGGGGGTGGTGATGGACGGAGCCTCTGAACCAATCAAACACTCACGCCCAGTCAACAGATCTGGGTTGAATCCATCACCGTTCTTTAGCCCACTCTGCTACCCCAGTTCAGACATGGCCATATGCAAATCAGTCTGACCCTGTGCCTCATGGGAACAGTCCAGCCCGAACTGCCGAGCCATGCCTTCCCTGGACTGGAATCAAACTTCCTAGGACCGGTTTCTGGCATTCCAGCCGTCTTCAGCCAGGCTTTCTTGAATCCAGTGGTAAAGTGAGCAAGGGACTCAACGTCTGAGCATACCCTGCCAACTTATGGCGACGGAGCGGTACAAAAGGGGGTGGTGATGGACGGAGCATCTGAACCAATCAAACACTCACACCCAGTCAATAGATCTGGGTTAAATCCATCACCGTTCTTTAGCCCACTCTGCCACCCCAGTTCAGACATGGCCATATGCAAATCAGTCTGACCCTGTGCCTCATGGGAACAGTCCAGCCCGAACTGCCAAGCCATGCGTTCCCTGCGTATTTCCACCATAGTGCGGAGAGCTGTGCAGTGGTTTCAGATTGTGTAGGTGTAACTGTTTTGGTTTGTTCCATGCCCATTTCCATGTCCAGAAGATCCTTAAGCAGGTATTGTTTCATTCCCCATGTTGTATCAATGCAGTGGCCTTGTACTACTGTTTTAAAAGCCTCCAATTCCACTGCCCTGGTGTTAATCTAACCTTCATTCTCAGTGAAGTGATGTGAGGTATGTGCACCAGTTGATCTGTGAAAAGACCCTGGGTACAGCGTCCTGGTAGGTATCTTCACCCTGGACTTACCTCATTGGAGTGACATTTTCAAAGGACAGGGATCTGATGACATCTGGGCCAGGTATTCAATATCTATTATCTGTGTAAACAGTGTTGTGCAACACAGGAACCGATTTATTCGCATGTGGCGGTGATGTACGGGGAATACAATGAATATTCCCTATTAGTGGGGTAGAGCTGGCTGGATGTATCATACACTCACCTGTTCACCATCCAGTGGCAAATGTTTTGGGTCAATTGTGGCAACTGGCACCTAGAGCAGTGTACTGCACTTGTGGGTTGTGTGTCACTACTGAAGATAGTTGATATAGAAAGCTTGAGTGATCAGCGTTTGGAGCAAACAATGCAATCAGGGTTAAAGGGTCCCCATCTAATTGTCACTTCACTACCACATATCTTCCCTCTGAGTTCACCCTGCTTTAATCCACTACAAAGGGAGTCCCTCATGTGATCCAGATGAGTATTCATCTCGCATGCATCAAAGAGGATGTACCATAAATCTGGCTTGTCCATCATTTGCGGAGCTTTTGGAGTTCTGATCGGGTCAGGAGTGTTTCCTACAGAGAAGCTATCTAGGTGTGTTGTCGTTTTAAGTAAGTATACACTGTGTATCATTTTCTGGGTGTAGCCATAGCTCATATATTCCATGTCAAGACGTATTTAGGGGCAACGACCCTTGTGAGAAAAGACATTACATCGTATTAGCATTGCTATGTTTACCCTAAATTGAGAATCTCATCTGGAGGCCTCAGAAAGGCACCAATTGCAGGTATGTTTCTCCTCCCCCCCATTGTATTGTTTGCAACAGTTCTTGGTCTTTAGTGGTAGCCGTATGAAACATCAGGCACTAATCCATGCTGTACCACAAAGAAACAAGTTTGAGTATTAACAGTAACTAACCCTGGTCACTTTGCCCTGGCCTGGGATGATTTCTTCATCATGCCATTTAAACATATTAAACATAGACAAATTATAATGTGTGAACAATGGCCAAACAGTTCCTGTTCGCAATCCAGGAGCATGTATTATATACCATTGCTCCAATGCACGGGGCCCTGTAAGATACATCCGCAGACGGTGTAAGTCCCCTATTTCTTACCAGTGTCCCTATTGCGGATATAGTGTGATGAGTTACAGTGTTCCATTCTCAGGCAATGCCATCCAACCAATTTAGGGATCAAGACTGGATCACAGTGCCACAACTGCCCAGAGATGCCCAACCCAGCAGTGCCTGTGTCAGAGTGTGACCTATGTTCTGTCGAATAATACATCAGTGGTATGTCTGCCTTGATGTAAGACCTCCACCACTACCTGCGCTCTTTCCTTGGCTGGTTGTTCCTCGGTGGGATGACTCTAAGATTTTTAGATGCATTTCTTTCTCTGTCGCTCCTTTCCACAAACTATTCAGTCATTGTTCAATGGGGTTTTTGAAACCCATGCATGTGCTCAGGCCCAAACCTCTTCTGGGGTTTAGGAAAAATGTGTTGCTTCCTCTTCTAGGACTTGTAGTTTTGCTGGAAAGAGGAGGGCATATTTTAGACCCATGAAGTGTAGCTGCTGTTTGACTGCAATATAAAAGTTGTGTCACTTTTGCACCTCTGCAGTGTAGTCCAGGTACACCATGATTATAGCATCCATAGACCTTTTTGCGGAAGGTTTGTAGGATGAGGCCCCTTTATCTATAATTAAGAAGCTTAGCAATAATGGGGCATGGGGGTGCCCCTCGCGGCCTACCCAGGAGGATGTGCCCTTTCAATGATGAAACCTTAAGGACCCTCACAATCAGGAAAGACTTAGATAGCTACTGTTCAAAGAAAAGTTCCATATTTGGTCCCTCAGCCCACTCAGACAATCCCATTAAGTGGCTATTGTTTCTATGAGAGCGGCCCTCTAAGTCTTCCTCTCTCATTTAAAGTACTTTCAGTTCCACTTGAACGTTGCATAGTTATTTCTGCACCTCTATGAGTGTGGGCCGCATTGTGGTTATAGTCAATTCAGTGTCATCTATGCACTTCTTTAATTTCCTTTGATCCAATCAGAGTAGGGTTGCCTTATTGGTAACCTGATCAATTTTATTATTAAGTGTGATATTAGTGTCCAGAATGGATTGGAGGATCTGGTCAAACTGTCTTGTGTCTTTTTCCAGGGTAGATATTAGTTAAACAAATAGCCCTCCCTGGAGAGCGACTAGGTGGGTTTGGGATTTACTTTTGTCTTATAGTGGTGCTCAGCTCCCCGGGACAACATAGCAAAAGAGTCGGGTTTGTGGATTGCTGAGGGTAGAGCAGGCACCAACCTTGATTACTCAGCAGTCCCACAATAGAGCACTATCGGAAAGCAGTCTATTAGTAGTGATAAGTAGAAACCTATCAACAGCAAAAGGCCACAATCACAATAAAAGGTCCAGTCAAGGTCTCAATAAATTATTCCCTTGCTCAACCCTTGGTAGCTGGCAGCAGGCAGGCAGGCTTAACTTATGAGAAATGTGTGTAAAGAATTTAAAAACACTGAGACTTTAAAAAAGTAGGATATAACACACAGTAAAAATCCAACACCAAATTATAAAAATAGATTATAATTTTATGAACAAATAACACCGAAACAACAAATATCCAATGTAGGGAACCAGGGATATGAATTTTTAAAGATTAAAAACAACACTAGCACTTACAATGTGGTTCACCAAACTTCTGGATCTTCTTCCAGAAGGTCTCTTTGAGGATTCAAAGTGTCCACAACACCAGTCCATGGTTCCAGAATGTCTGAGATGGTCCTTGGGATGTTGGGACTAAAATTCCCATGGTGCATCTGACCAAGTCCTTAAACATCCACTGGACACACTTCAGGAGGGAGCTTCTTGGTTGAGATGATGCAGGTGGGCTCTGTTAACCTATATCTTGCAGGTAGTCCACTCTTTAATCCTTCTTTTCTGTTCTCCTCCTACAGCAAATCCTTGTGTGTCTCTCTAGCAGACAACTTCACGCTTCCTTAAGACAGCTTGGCTCTGCATGGGAGAGGATAGCCAATCAGGAGAGGGCAGCTGGAAGGCTCGATTTGGAGAAAGTTTAATAACTACTTTTTTGTGAGAGTTATTATTAATCTAACAGTGGCAAGTTGTTGAATTTATCATAACTATCAATTAAGTCCTTGAATGATATTTTGAACTCCTTGCTATCAATATGTATACTTAAATAAAATATTTCAATGTTAGCCTATGGAGCAAATTAACTACAGTGGGGAAAACCTTTATTGGCAGTTTTCCCCTCACCAGGGCATATAACACATTGTTTAAACTGTCCCTGCTTATAGTTACATGGCACCCTACAATTGGGGCACCTAGGGAAGATCTTAGGGGTGACTTATATGAAAAACATCGAATTTGCATGTAATTGCTCATTAGAAGCAGCCTGCAAGGCAGGGTTGGCTTTTAAAATGACAGCAGGCATAAAAATAGTACACCCCCCAGTGCAGGAAATCTAATGGGCCTCTAAACGTCCCTGCCCTATCATATTCTAGGGACTTAGAGAAGTATGTCATTGTAAATTGTAATTATACCACATTACCATACATACTTAATTAGAGCACAGGACCTTGGTCTGGTTAGCAGAGCCCAGGGCACAGTCAGAAAACCAGCACCTAGTAGCCAAAATGGGGGCAAAAAGTGGAGGACACTGCAAACAGGGCCTGATTTGTCATACAGTCCCCCCCCCCCACCCTGCAGCCAACAGACCAGGAGACTCAGCCCAACCCTGGGAGAGTTTCTCTGGTCTGTCAGGAGACGAAGAAAGTAGAGAAATCATTCTGTACCATTGCAGGGCCTACTCTGCCTTACATCCTCCTGCCAAGGTCACTTCCTTCTGGAAAGGTAACCTATCTCTACATTAATAGGACCCGTTTTAAACTGACACTTCATCACAGCTGTTTAATTTTCTTACACCCTTCATAGTAAACTGCTGTGAGTGGATATTTTATTTCCTATAGAGATTGGGATCTTAATAAATGTACTTATCTAATACTACCTCTCTAAACTCAAACATATGCTTGCTCTCTCACCTTGGAGAGTAGATCTAAGTTCATGGTACCACTCAAAAATGTAGGTTGTTCTTATGTACTTCCACGGCATGATTAATTAAATTATCAAATTAAAATAATATTGGTTCCGGCAAAAAGTGCATAATCATTGAGAGTCAAAAATTACACTAAATTATGAACACTCCCTGTAGTGTAGCACAGCCTGATATGAAATCATGTTAAGCTTTTTCAGCACGCCACTGGGAAAGCTCCAAAGCCATAGGCTAGAGAATAAATCTTCTGATGCACTGCCCTGCAATTGGACAGTGACTCATCCCCTGGTAAGGATCATGTATTCCTCAGGTTTTTAGTTTGATAAATCTGGATGTATGACGGTACAACACCTGCTTTTACAACGCGTACCGTTACCACACAGGTTTTACAACGCAAGTCGTTACAACGACTTGCGTTGGGGGGCGCTGGATAGTGAATAGTTTAATTTACTATTCCAACTCCAGTCCCTGTGGATAGTAGGGAAGGTGTTGGATAGTAAATTAAACTATTCCCTATCCTACAGCGCCCTCCAGCGCAAGTCGTTGTAACGACTTGCGTTGTAAAACCTGCGTGGTAATGGTACCGCATTGTAAAAGTTTTGTTGTAAAGGATGTTTCCCATAAATCTATAGTACCGCAAAAAGAGCCATCATTTGCCTTTGTGCTAAAGACAAGTGACAGTATTGAAAGTCAAGTTTCAACAGTTAAAGATCCAAGATTTTTAACCAAGTGTCCTGAGTTCAATGAAAGACCAAATAAAAGACCTGACAGGGAAGGAGACAAACATACACTATTAAGCCAGACTAGACATTGATTTTCTATATTCCCAAAAAGGTCTTTAGTAAGATGGATATCTTGGGTATATTTGATTATCATTCCTGAAACGTAATGCTCCAATGAGTTGGAAACAGTAACTACGTTCGTTAAATTAATGAGGAACCTTAAGTTCAGGCACATGTCTAGTAATTTATGTGAAGTCTAAAAACCCTGAAGAATACAAATACTTTACTTCTCCCTTCCCATTCATGCCAACATTGAGTCACATGATTGCTGACGAAAATGGGCCTACATTATAAATACATATAGGAGCACTGTCTCTGTGCTGCAGTGCGCCTTTAAATGGGTGCGCCAGAGGCAAACTGGGACAGTGCTTCCTATTAAAGTTGTTGTGCTTCCCATCAGCACAGCTGAGAATTGGCACCTGCACTGAGGAGGAAGTGCATAAGTGAAAGGTGGACCGGTTGTTTGAAGCAGCTGAGCTGCCTTTCACTGTGTCTGTGGCAACCTGGCTAGCACTTGAAAAGGACACAGTGATGCCCCTGCAAGCAGGTGGAAACTCCTCCTCTACTCAACTGCAGGGGGATGTCTGGGGAGGCCATTGGACCCCCATTACCCCTTTCAAGGTTTGCACTCGGGTTGCAGGCTGATTGTTTGCTACATTTGTGTAGTTCAGCGCACCTCCTTACAGCTCCTTTTTCCCTCTGCCCTTGTCTGTATTACATTGAGGTCACAGAGTCAAAGTATTTCCTCATTTGCATAGGACCACACCCCCAAGCAAATGAGGCGGACCCTCTTGAGATTGCACCCATGCATTTATAGTGCTGGCAGGACATGTACTACTAAGGGGTCATGCAAGTATCTATGGTCCCTTCTGGAATCCCAAAGTGCTCTGGCGTGACAGTTCATTTCAGCAGTTTCCCAACCATTCTCTTAAACAAAATTTCCATATGTGCCAATTAATGAGAATAGAGAGGATAGTAAACAATTGGCATCAATACAAGCTAAAAGAAAAAAATCAAGATGAAAAATGTCTTGAAAGAGGATATTGTCAACTCCCGTCAAAGACCTAAGGGGTTACCCTGTGGTTGTACCAGGGCAGGTGGAAACAAAAATTGTTTATAGGCATCAAGAAATCTGATGCCTTTAAGCTATAATCATAAGGTGCCACAATCCAGTACGAACTGTGGGGCATATTTGCACGGTCCTGCGATAATTATCGCTCATCGCTTTTAGCGCGGGGATAATTATCGCAGGCTAACGCTGGATTCTATCGCGGAGATAGCGTGCTATCAGAAACGCTAATCTCCCAAGCGATAGGAATCCATGCGTTAGCTGGAAAACAGTGTGATTATCGCTGGAAATCCAGCGATAATCACACTGCTACCAGCAAAACCTTGCTAGTAGGGCAGGGTGATCTTAGCCATGTAATCCACCTCCCATTGGATTACATGGCTAAATCAGGTCACAAGCAGGCGTTAGGAAAGTAGCGTTAACTGTGGAAAGCGCTACTTTTCTTAACGCTCTGCTTGTTAGCATGCAGCTTGATAATTGGAGAAAGTCAGTTAGCGACATTTCTCCAGTTATTTTGGCACGGAACACCCACTTTGCATCTCATAAGAGATGCAAAGCTGGGCGTTGTTGAAAGGGGCGCTAAATCAGCAAAACACGCGATAGCGTGTCTTTGCTGATAAGGCGATGAAATTATCGCCGCTTTTCGGCCGTAAACGGCCGCAAAAGCAGCGATAATTTCATATCGCCGCCTTGGTAATATGCCCCTCTGTTACTGCGCTGCATAGGCTCTGAGCGTCCGGC
Organism: Lissotriton helveticus; assembly: GCF_964261635.1. NCBI lineage: Eukaryota > Metazoa > Chordata > Amphibia > Caudata > Salamandridae > Lissotriton > Lissotriton helveticus. The sequence goes on from NC_136069.1 coordinate 381,164,900, forward strand.
ACTTCCGAATGGTGTGCTAGAAAGTTCTTCCGGGAGCCTCACTTGTCACTGAGGCAAATTGAAGGGAAAGCGCTCGTCTGCCACGCACCGTTACTCATCTTGACTTTCTTGGTTTCCCGCCATCCAGCTCAGACTCCAGTCCTCAGTCTTCCTTCAGGTGACCAGTAAAGAGAAAATGAACAAGGTCAAAAGGAAAGAACTTTGAAAATTAGTGCGAACTCCATTAAAGGTAAGGTCCCGGCGTCTAGGATAATTACTGCAGACTGCATCAAGGGAATCCGCCATACAGGAAAATCATTGCCCTGTAGAAGAAGAACACACAAGGCAATTGCTAAGGAATTAGGTTGCAACAGATTAATAATAGTAATAGATTAAATGAAAAAGTGATTATAAATACTTGGCAAACTTTCCTTTTCGGACACACAGTTTTGAAATCTTTAAAAGTACACGATGTGAATGTTTTAATGAAAAGCAATTAATATTTGAACATTGAAATGATTATGTGAAATGTTGTGAAAATGTAAAGATCGTTGATGAAACGAAGATAATAGATTAGTAAACACCGTTTATAATTACAAATACTTCTACCTTCTTATGAGCACATGCTGTAACGTTTCTTGGGGCATTCATACTGGAAGTTGAAGTAAACTAATAGGACGAGTCCTTAGAGGTCAACAGAGGACGGCCGATGTTTAGAGGGAATCCTCGCAACTCATGCAGGTGATTTTGGGCTATATGTATGAAACTTTGGTTTTGCGATTCTCAAATAGCGATTTTTTGCAAATCGCTATTTGTGAATCGCAAAATACTATGTATGTAGAAATTGCTAATAATTTAGCGAATCCTACATATTCCTTAATTGCAAATTGCGGTTTGCAATTAAGGAACCTCCCCATTCATTCCTAAGGGCCTAGAGGCCCATAGAAATGAATTGAAAGACATTCTCAATTTGCTATTCTCAACTAGAGAATCGCAAATTGAGAATGCAATTTCAAGGATGCCAGGGTGTCAAAAGGACACCCTGTTGCACCCCTGAAATGAGCAGGGGTGCACATGTGGCACACATACATGCCCCAAGGGCACGTGTGTGCTCAACATGCCACTTTGAAAAATGCAAAAATGTGAATTTTTTAAAGAAATCGCAAATTACCACCAACCTATAGTTGGTGGTAATTTGCGATTCCTTATGCCATATTCGCACAACTTGAGTGCCTCATACATTTCATTTAAGGAATCGCAATTTGCGATTCCTTAAATGTATTTGCAAAATATGGAATCGCAAATTTTGCGATTCCTTATTTTGCGAGGCAGTTTTTGTTTAATAGATACCATTAAACCTAATTGCGATCGCCAACGCCAAAATTCTGTGAATTTTGGCATTTGCGATCTCTATTTTGAATGATACATATGGCCCTTTGTCTCTTACTCATTCACTTCCCATTCACCTTGTCTGACAGTCGACAGTCGCTGTATTTCTATCACAGTGCTGGTGGTTGCTGATGATAGGAGATGGGAAACATCACCTCTCAGTGGCAGCTGGTGGTATTTGAAAGTGGCGGGGCATGGGGTCAGTGAGAACAATTACTGAACTTTTGCATGTGAGAGCGAGATGGACATTTTTTAGGAGGGTTCGAGAGTTTCTTCCCCTGTAACATTTTAAAAAATTGGTGAAAAACGGTACTATTTCCATCACAATTTCAGTGATTAAATTAACCAAAAAAACACATATCTTTATCAGCATTTTTAAAGGAAAACATAAAAAAATATTGCACAGAATTTCTGTTTGTTTAAGCTCCATATTTAAGAGATAGAGATGGGGGAGCCATTAAAAGCTCGAACCAGCTGCCTCGCTAAGGTTCTGTTCGCGGTCCACTCTCGACTCTCAACTCCAAAATGAGCTGTGCCTTAACGTGGCATCTGCCTGCTGCCCATGGGGTAACCTTGTGTGCAAAGAATGAAAAAACAAAATGGCAACTTTTAGTGTAAAATAGGGCAGAGAGAGACATCCATCTAGTGACTTAATTGCCCAGTGTGAAACCAGACAACCAGGGAGCAAACCTGGCTTGCACACTCAACCAAATTGTGTGATCTTAATCATCAACATGTGACTGCTGCACTCATCCGAATCAGGAGGTCAAAGGCAACTCCCCATACCTACACACAGACCCGATCACACCCGCCCATGCTCGATTTCACTCACAGTGTCCAGCAAATCACAGGGACTCTCCTGCGAGGCCTCACTTTGGCGGTTTAAATGTAAATAAACTTACTGTGCATGTTGCAGCAAAGCCTGCATTACAACTTTCTGACTCCAGGATCCCAGCTTCTGTGTTGTGGTTTACGAGCCTTCCCAGTGTCTGCACTTCTGGTACACTTGCCCCTTTTAAAATGAAGCTCACCTTCAGTGCTCATGTAGTCAGAGAGGTTCCAAATCATGATTTCTACCACCATGACACTGGAGTGGGCCTGAAATCCAACCTATGCCCTGTTGTAACACTGCACATCAATGGTCATGCTGTAATGCTACTGCACAGCATGTGAACTACTTTCAAAGTAAAGACATGGTCATCAGAGGTATCAAAGTCAGTGTCAAAAAAGACTGAGGCAGATTGACCTCATTTATTATTTTTTTTTTTTTTTTTTTTTTTAATTTATATGGCACACAGCTACCCGGAAGTTTCCGGGCGCCTACGGACACGCAATAAGAAGAGAAGGGCCAAGCTCTAATGATTAAATAGCCATGTTTTTAAATCTTTCCGGAATTTGAGATAACTCATTTCGTGACGTTATTGGAGCGGGAGTGAGTTCCACAAGGAAGGAGCTAAGTCGGCAAAAGAGCGGCCGCCCATTGTAGCTTGTTTAATCCTGGGAACTTGGAACTTCAACTAGTTCGAGGACTGTAAAAGGCATGAGGGGAGGTAGGGATGCACCAAGGCGCTTAGATAGTGGGGTGCTAAGCCCATATTTATCCTATGCATGTAGCAGAGGGCTTTAAATTTAGCGCAATTGTCAATCCTTAACCTGTAAAGTTCACGGGGGGGACCGGTGGTGGAGGCCATTCTGGGTAGCTGGCACAGTAGTATGGCTGCCGCATTTTAGGCCGCCTGCAGCTTACGAAGCACATCCTTACTTGCGCCCAGATAATGTGCGTTGTTGCTCCACCCATTTTTTGCTCAAGTTTCATTATACTAATAATAAATAATAGTTTATTATTGAATATTAGTTTTTTTTTTCAATAAATGTATTAAATTTTAAGAAAGAAAATAAATAATTAAATATAATATAGAGTGATACAAACAAAATCCATTGGTGCATTAGGCATATTCGAATGAAGAACAAATAAATCCCGCAAGCAATATAATTGTGAAAAAAAAGAATAGAAGAAAACCATGAGGGGAATGTCAGTGAAACACAATCTTCGTACACGGTATCACTATTAAAAATGAAAGAGTAGAAAGAAGGATAGCGAAAAGAAGAAAAGAGAAAGAAAAAAGAGAGAGGATACAGAGGGGGAAAGAAAAGAAAAAGGCAGGAGAGAAAAAAGGGGAGAGAAGGATCCACTATCGTACTACAAAAAACACACCACACAAATAACAAACAGCAGTCAATTCGATGATTCAAAAGGATACTGGGCAACCAAGCCCTTCGCGGCTAAGTCCATGTAAGTGTCAAGAGCTCTCCAGACATTACTAGAGATAGTAGGAGTAAGACGAGCCACATCAACTGAAATGTGTGCACTTCGTAGAAACGAAACCCATGCCCACCACGTATGATATGACACGGAAGAAAAAGACTTCCATTCCATAAGTATAACCTTAACAGCAACTGTCAATAACAGATCTAATAGTTGCAAATCTAAGGTATCTAAAGGCAAAGGCAATCGAGAAGCCAAGGGGCCCAAAAGGACCATAGGAAAGAGAGCTGAAAGTCGGTATTAAAGATTAAAATAAGATGTTTATTTATAAGATCCCAGAAGGGCTGTAAGAGAGAACATGTAAAAAAACATGTGTAAATAATCGCCAGTAGCCAGAGCACAGCTCCAACAGAGATCATCATCCTTCAACTTTAATTAATGGAGACGCACCGGCGTCCAGTGAAGAAGATTAATAGAGAAAAATTTAGATTGGGCTAGAGAAGGAGCGATCTTATTTCGTAGAGAGAGTTTCCCAATCAACTGCCATGTTTCTGGCGAAATATGCTCAGTAAGATCTTTATCAAAATGATGTAACCACTTTTGTTGAGTAACAGTGGGTAAGGTAGACGAAGTAGAAGACAAAAATTTATAAATTTTGGAAGCCACATGACCAGATCTTAACCACAAGGAAAATAGCCTAATAGTGGGAGAATCGGGCTCCAGGTGTACTTTAGAAAGAGCTACTTTAAGTTTTAGAAAAGTGTAGAAATCTAAATTGGAGAGCGAGAACTGTTGGGCTTAGGAGGAGAAGGGTAAAGGATCATTGTTGGAATCATATAAATGACGAACTAACGACACTCCTTTAGAAGTCCAGTAAGGGATCAACGCAGGATCAATCACAAATTTTATTCTAGGATTACACCACAAAGAAGACCACCTTGATTTATCTATCGCCCTAACTGCTGCAATAGTATCCAAGATAATCGAGCGGGAGAAAGGGATAGATAAAGTAGACGTTGATAAGAAGGAAGAAGTTGGTAGAGGAGATGAAAGATACTGCTCAATGAACACCCAGGAAGGCGTGTGATCCGGAATAAAGGAAAACCATAAAGCACCTTGAGAAGCTAAAAAAGCTACCTGGTATTTCTCCCAATCAGGAAAATTACAGCCACCCATCTCATAAGGTTTCCTCAAGGACTTATATGCAATTCGAGCCCTCTTGTCACTCCAGAGAAACGTAGAAGTAACAGAGTCTATCTCACGAAAAAAGGAAGGGGACAATTTCACCGGAAGCATAGAAGAAACAAAATTAATAATAGGAGTAATCATCATTTTTAAAGTTTGGATACGACCCCACCATGAAATATATTTAGGGGACCAGGTATCTAGAAGTTGACGAACTTTGAGCAGAGTTTGCGCCTCATTATACGCAACCGTATCATAGAGAGTACTACAAAACCATATCCCAAGATACTTGAGACGTTTAGATTGCCATTTAAAGCCAGCGGAGCCCATATGTGCTGGGAAACAATAAGCATTTAGGGGGAACATCTCGGGTTTTATCCTTGTTAAGGGTATAACCAGAAACCGTAGAGAAACTAGCAATAATATTCTGAAGCGCGGGAATCGCTGAGACAATATCATCAGAAAAAATAAGAACATCATCCGCATAAGCAGCCGTTTTTATACAGTGCGGACCAAACGCAAAACCTTTTATGTCCGGATGTAGATTAATGAGTCTAAGAAGGGGATCAATAGCTAATAAAAATAAAAGTGGGGATAAGGGACATCCTTGGCGGGTACCTTGACGAAGATTGAAAAAATCAGAGGTAGCCCCATTAACACGGATGTTCGCTCTTGGCTGAGCATATAAGGACATAATCATATTAACAAAAGCATCACCAAAATTATGTGCACGAAGAACAGCATGGAGAAAAGGCCAAGAAACCTTGTCAAATGCCTTCTCGGCATCTAAGGCAAGGGCAGCAGCTGGAAGCGTAGAACGCTTAGCTGTACCTAGAATATGACAGAAAGTACGGATATTGTCCCTAGCAAGTCTACCCTTCACGAAACCCGTTGGGATGGATGAACCAAAGAAGGAATATGGGATTCTAGCCGTGTAGCAAGAATCTTGGCAAAGATTTTGGCCTCCATATTAAGAAGGGAAATAGGGTGAAAGTTTTTGGGATCTGAGGCATCTTTCCCTTCTTTTGGAATTACTACAATAGTAGCATCTGCCGCAGTGCCCGTAACCGCGCCGTTGTGTATAAATACATCAAAAACAGCTTTAAGACGAGGAACCATAGACGAGAGAAAAGTTTTGTAAAACATAATGGGAAAACCATCCGGTCCAGGAGCTTTACCAGACCGAGTAGATTTGATAGCCTGGATGATTTCATCAGAAGTAATTGGACCTCCTAATTTCTCACCATCCGCATTAGATACAGTTTGAAGAGGAATAGTTTTTAAAAACTCTTGGCAAGCTTCAAAGGACGACTGGTTCGTGGGGGTATAGAGGGAACTATAGAAATCCCGAAACACATCAAGAATCTCCGCAGCCTGAAATTTTCTGATACCGGATCTATCAGTAATAGAAGAAATTTGAGAGGATTTAAAACTCGACTCCTGAAATTTCAAAGTCGTAGCTAGAATCTTACCAGCCCGATTCTTCAAGAGTAATCGTTTAGATTTCTGGGCTTGAACTCCAATATGCGCTCGTTTGGTAACGATAGTGTTGTAGGAATATTTCAAAGTTTTAATGGATTGCAACAAATGTTTATCATTCGTACGTCGGAAAGAAGACTCCTGCTGTTTAATACTTTCCGCTAACTCCGCAAGTTCCCTTCTGATAGCAGCATTCCTTTTCGCCATGACTTTAATAATGTGACCCCAGAGTGTAGCTTTAAAAGCATCCCACAAAACCACCGGAGAACTAACTGAGCCCTCATTATCAGAAACGAAATGTTCAATCTCATAATGTATATCCTGAACTTGAGCATCATCATGAAGAACTCCAGTATTTAATCTCCAAGAGGAAGGCTTTCTCTTGGGAGCTAAACTTAGGAGAGAAAAAGAAACAGCCGCGTGATCCGAGATAAGGATAGGGTGAATGTACGGAGAGGAAGAATGTTGCACTAGAGATGAATGAACGAGGAGATAATCAATACGAGAGAAGCTAGAGTGAGGAGAGGAGAAGAAGAAAAAATCACTGCCGGTAGGGTTATGGAGACGCCAAATATCTTGAAGATTAACTGAGGAACACATGTTTAGCAGTTGTTTATGAGCTCTAGGAGGGCGGAAAGAAGAAGCTGAACTTCTGTCCAGCACTGGATCAAGTGGTAGGTTAAAACCCCGCCAACAATCAAATTACCATTATGCGGAGTAAGAGTTAATTTTCTTATAATCTGTTGCCAGAAACAAGGATCATCAGCATTTGGAGCATAGATATTTAAGACATAAAGATCAGTAGAACCATTAGACAATCTAGACAGCAACCAACGTCCCCGAGAATCATGTTCAGCAGAAATGACTGACAAACCAGATTTTTTAGAAATGAGTGTTATGACCCCATTCTTTTTACCAAGGGCATCCGAACACATCAAATCAAGAACCCATTCTTTCCGTAATGACAACGCTTCTTTATAGGAGATTTTCGTTTCCTGTAAGAACACTAAGTCCGAGGACAAGGACTTACAATAATCAAGAACCTTAGCCCTCTTAACCGGGTGGTTTAATTCCTTAACATTAAGGGACACGACATTCAAACCAGACATATGCTATTATGGAAATAAAAATCGGGCAAGAAACATGATAAGAGAAATAAACTTCCTAATAACACACTCACAAAGAACACCCACACATAAGACCAACCACTCTCTACGCAAAAAGAAAGCACAACTCGAGGATCCAAGAGGAAAGAGAAAAAGATAGGGAAGGAGGAGAAGCGGAAAAGAAAAAGAGAAAGAGAAGCTACAGAAAAGAGTAGAAATAGTAGAGATAGAAAACCCACCAGGGGAGGTCTATAAAGGACCAAACTCATACTCGAGGAGACATGGACGCGGGAAGCAAGAGAACTGTCGGGGAGTGAACAAAATTATAAATAACAAACCTTTTGAAGACAAGAAGAAGTATATGAAAGGCAGAAGAAACAATAGTAGAGGTAGAGTAATGTCAGTATAGAGCATAGTAAAGAGAGAAAAATAGAAAAAAGCCTCTAAGCGAAAGGAAGACGGGAACATAAAGGCGCAATAAATAACAAAATGAAGACATCGCGAATATATATGAACAAGCAATAATAATAGAAGTAATGCAAACTAAATTGAAAACAAACAATTAATTGTGAAGAATAAGCGAATATACTATATATGGAGCATACGTAGTAAATCTGAAAGGCAGAGTGCAGAAAATACGATAAGAACAGCATCATAAATATCTAAGAGCTATAAGCTATAAACTAACAAGGTAATGCATGACAATAGAAGGAAAATAACGAACTATATATATAAGATATAAGCACCTCAAAAATTAATTAAACATAGCAAATATGCAAACTTAGTACGTATCAAAAATATTGCTATAACCGAAAACATCATGAAGAAATATACCATGAAACATGTGAATAAAATGCATAGTCAAGGCATACAGTAATGAAACACAAGAAATGGGTTTAAGAAAATTGAGTAAGTGTTGTAATATTAAAAAGCCAATATACTATACCTATAATTATACAACCAACATAACAATAAAAAGAATATGGTGTATAAAATAGCCCTAAAACGATGAGACAGGAGAAAATAAAATGTGATGAAAATGCCTAGGCATACAAATAAACAAAAGACCACCGATAAAACAAAAAGAATGCAGATCTGGCATGGAACTACAATAACAAGAAAAAACAATACAAGAAGAGGCAAAAACCAACACGATAACACGAAGCGGGGTAATACTACGCAGGGGGGAGGAGAAAATACTAAATAAGTCTGTCAAGACTATGAGAAGACAATTGTGCCAGGAAAATAATTGAAGTCACGAAAGAACAATCCACGTAAACGGAGAGGTACACAAAACAGAATGAAGCGGAACGAAAAAGAGAACAAAGGAATTATTAGGGATCTTAAAAACTACATGGAACAAAAAAGATGGAAATACAAGAAACTAGGCCCATATCAGGTGGAATGAGACACAAACAACCTATGACACTGAAAAACAGTGACCGATTACAGAAAAAAGAAGAAACACGTCCCAGAAAGACAAAAAGCAGGAGAAGACACCATCTACTATGTTAGAGCTACAAAAAGCACGACAGCTGCACGACAACTGAAAGAGAGGGACAAGTCCCAAACAACATGAACACTGAAACAGTGACATCTTGTAGACAAGAATATATAAGAAACCACAGAAGAAGAGAAACATAAAGGAATCATGTTCCAGAAGAACCAGGAGCTGAAGAAGAGTCCATCTGTGATTCAGATTGGTTATCTAGAAAAGAAGAAAGCTCGGAAGGTTCATCAAAAACTCTAGAATACCATGGAGTGTGATACGAAATTTGGAAGGACCAGCAAAAGAAAAGGGGATGTGCATGTCTATAAGACGTTTCCGTAGATTAAGAAACCCCTTTCTACGAATGACAGTGTCTCTGGCAAAATCTTGTGAGATAGAAATTCGATGACCCTCCCAAGTCACAAACTTGACCTTTCTCATGTGGGCCAAGATCTGCTCCGAATGCTGATGACGCAGTGGTTTGAGGATGACAGCCCTAGGAGTTGTCGAGGACTTAGACCTGAACGAAGGAACACGGTGAGCTCTCTCAATCTCAAAGTCTTTTAAAAATGAAATTTGTAGAGTCGAAGGAAGCCATTGAGATAGAAAGTCAATTCTGGATGAGGCAGACTTCTCTGTCTCCTCCGGCAAACCAATAATTCGTAGGTTGCTTCTTCGATTACGATCCTCCTGCTCCGTTATGTCTCTCCTCAAAGCCGCCATTGAGCGTTCCAGTTGTTGAAGATTCCTTGAATGTTGATGCGTCGAATCTTCCACACCACTAATGCGGGACTCTGTGGCATCAACCCTGACAGATAACGCTTTAAAGTCATTTCTGATAGCTGCTACCTCAACTTGCAATAAATCAGTATTAGTCTTTGTAGATTGAGCGATATCATGTACTGCATTTAGACGCAATAAGATAGTATCCAGAGTGGCACTGGAGTCTTTCTGAGAAGATTCTGGACTGGGAGAAGTTTGCTTTGATTTTTAGAGCTCCCTTCGAATCTTTAGTGGTGGAAGGAGGACCCATATTGTCGGCCATGAGACCAGCCCGCAACAAGGCTGCTGCCACTATGGTACGTTAGACTTCGTTGGAGCTTCGGTCTCTGCAAAAGGTTTTGTGCTCTTGTCATAAAGTCTTTCCCGGTCGATATAGGGGTAAGAGGCGGTGTCCTGGCTGTGGGTGGTTACCAGGCAAGGCCCCGGCTACTGTATCGGATAGGGAGGTGGACAGCGTGAAGCATCTCTGCCTGTTCTTAAATACCAGGTCAGTGAGCAGACATGCTCAGGATATCTACGATCTACTGGCCACGGAAAAGCCTCTATGTCTGATGCTGACAGAGACGTGGTTAGGAGACTCGTCTAATCCCGACATTACCACAGCAATTCCCCCAGAGTATAATATCTTTAAGCAAGATAGATTGAAGGGGAGGGGCGGTGGTGTGGCACTTGTGGTGAATAAATTCGCAACATGTTCTACTATTCCTATGGATGCTATCACAGGATCTGAATCTCTTGCTTTTTCTATAGCTTTAGCACCACATCAATCCTTCAAAGGGCTTCTAGTTTATTGGCCCCCTGGACCGGTAGGCTCCTTCTTTGATGAGCTCCAGTCGGCAGTTTCTGCTTTGGTGCTCAGGTCCGAGCACTGTGTATTGGCCGGGGATTTTAATTTCCACATGGATGAGGGATTGGACCCTGACACAATTAAAATGATCGATGTTACGGCTCCTCTAGGCCTCTCCCCTTATCTCTCTGGACCGACGCATGAAAAAGGCCATACCCTGGATCAGGTCTTTTCCACGACTCCTATAGAGGTACTGCCACTTTTGCCGGCGCTCTGGTCGGATCACAGGCTGGTCAAATTTTATGTGTTGGGTACAAAGAAACATTTGAGTGCTGCTCTCTGGCAGCAGGGTCAAGCACCTAGGGCGTATCACCGGGTGACTCCAGAAATGCTGGCACAGGCATGTCTGGACCATCCGTGTCCTTTGATAGGGGACCTGGAAAGGGATTTAGAGTCGCTGCAGGCGTGGCTAATGGACAGGCTGAACGATCTAGCCCCGAAGAACAGCTAAACGGGTTTCTGCCCCTTGGTTTACTGAAGCACTAGCGGCATCTCAACGGCAGTGCAAGGTGGCTGAGAGGGCTTGGCGCTCACAGTATGATTCCATGGCCAGGTTTGCTTACAGGACGGCTGTGAAAGCTTACCATCGTGATATCCTCCTTGAAAAAAAAGGTTATTTTGCTAAGAGGATTGAGGCTGCCTCTAATTCGTGCAAAGAGATTTTTACTATTGTCAGGGAATTTACAGCCCCACGACCTAATTCGACCCAGGCTGCTCCTTCTGAGCCGTGGGTGAATGCCCTTGCCAACTTTTTCACCACCAAGATAAAGCAGATCCAGGATTCTTTTCCCTTGAGGGTGGCTGAACTCTTTCCCAGCACTGAGGGTGGGTCAGTTTCAACGGCCTCTTCGGATTCAGTCTTGGCAGACTTTCCGCCAATCTCAGTTTCTTCGTCGCTGGCACTCATGACGAACCTTAAATCTGGGTCGCCTCTTGACCCATGCCCGGCCAAATTTCTGGCGAAAATGGCGAAAGTCGTAAATCCGTTGGTGAACCCCAGTCTGAATCTTTCCTTGAGTGGGGGGGTGGTCCCGCAGGCCTGGAAGCAGGCGATGGTCATTCCCCTCCTCAAGAAGCCTGGTCTAGACCCTGAGGTTTTGGCCAATTACAGGCCCATTTCTCTCCTCCCTGCGTTTGATAAGATCTTGGAGAAGCATGTGCATACTGTGCTTTCCAATTTTCTGGAATCTCACAATCTGCTGCACTCCACCCAATTGGGCTTCCGCCCCAACCTAAGCACCGAGACGGCGCTTCTGGAGGTGTTGGAAGCTATTAAAGAGGCACTGGATTCAGGAGGCAAAGCTATGCTTGTGATGCTTGATCTGTCGGCGGCTTTTGACACCGTCCCCCATGAGGATCTCCTCGCCAGACTTTATGAGATCGGTCTGAGGGGGACGGCGCTCAGCTGGTTTTTGGCTGGCCGCCGACAAACGGTCTGGGCCTCCCCTAGCTCTGCCGTGATGCCGCCTTTGGGAGTCGGAGTCCCGCAGGGCTCAGTGTTGAGCCCGACTCTTTTTAACATCTTTATGACCCCTCTGGCGGCATTGGCAGAGTCCTTCGGGGCCCAGATCGTATCTTATGCCGATGATACCCAGCTCCTCCTTACGTGCGGGAAGGGAGCAGATTTTGATGGAGAGAGTATCCGCGGGTGCCTTGGGGCTGTTTTTAAATGGTTCCAGCTAAACAGCCTCAAGTGCAACTCAGATAAATCTGAGGTACTCTTCTTCGGCTGCCGATCTGACCCAGACTGGCAGGAATGGTGGCCTGTCAATATGTTTCCTCCAGCGGGCTCTTCCCAACTAGCCAAGAATCTGGGGATTAAGATCGATAATGGCCTGACATTGAGATCACAGATCCTGGGTCTAACGGGAACATGCTTTGGCCTCCTCAGGATGCTCCGTAAGTTTCTTCCTTTGCTCTCAGAAGATCATAGGAAGACTACGGTGCAGGCCTTAATCGGTTCAAGACTGGACTATTCCAATGTCCTGTACCTTGGCCTGCCGGAGTACCTCCTGCAACGGTTGCAGGTGGTACAGAACTCGGCTGCACGGGCCATTTTTGGCCTTTACAGGCGAGCTAGAACTTCCGGCCTTCTGCAGTCGCTTCACTGGCTGCCTATCCGGAAGTGGATAGTTTTGAAGGCCTTGACATTGGCCCACAAGGCTCTCCACGCTTCTGGAGCTAAATATCTCCAAAGGAGGCTAGCCTTCTACCATCCTGCTCGATCTCTGAGATCTGAGTCGTTGTTCCTTGCCGCGGTCCCTCGAGTAAAAAGGGCCCGCATTGGAGGCCGGTCTTTCAGGCTGTTGGCGCCACAGCTCTGGAATACTTTGCCCCTGGCACTGCGTAGCACCTCTAATCTGTTGACTTTTAGGAAGGGCCTTAAAACTTGGCTCTTTGCTCTTTAGTGCGCTCTTCTTTTCTGTTGCTAGGGCCTCTTACTTTCTGTGTTGTGTTATCTGCTACAGGGTTACAATAAAAGCGCCGGGACACTCCGTGGAGTAGCCGTGCGCTATAAAAGATTCATTTAACATAACATAACATAACATAACAAAGGACCAAAAAGTGGCAAATACCCCAAAATTCGTTGACAGGAGAAAGCGTGAGGAGAGCAAGCAGGGAATATGAGCACAGAATCACCGCAGTAAATGGCGAACAGGAGGAACTGAAAAGAGAAATGACAGAACAGCCTCCACCACAGGGTAAAAAAGCAGAGCCTTTAAACTGACCAGCAAACCTCTAAATCAGGTTGGGAAACACAGCATGTCAAAGTGGTCAGAAAAGCGCAAAAAGCCTCAGCTGAGGGGCAAAGAAAAAAAAACACCTCTGTTTACATAGTAAATCATGGTAACAGCTGCAAGCAAAGTAATATCACAGTTGGAGCACCATGGGCTAAATGGTAAGAGAAAGTCACCTCATTTTGGCAGTTGAAATGTCCACAAGCCGCCACAACACTTGAGGGAAAAAGATACGAGCGACACCACCACGGAAACAAAATGGCGGCCGCTCGCAAAATCAGAGTGACGGAGCTTCTCACTTGAAAATAGCAAGGTACTGCCCACTTCAGGATAAGTAGTGCCCCTCAGAACAGTCACGGCATCTTCCGAAGCAAGATGTCAGGAGCGGAGGCTGCAGCGTCTTCAAAAGGGATCTTAAACTCGTCCCGACAGCGCTGGCGTCCCGGAGCTCAAGCACGATCCGCCATCTCAGTGCGGCGCGCAAGCCACGCCCCCCCATTATTGAATATTAGTTTAATAAAAAACAGAGCAGCGGGAGCTGGAATGAGATCCCCAGTTGCAGAAGATGTAAGTAAAAAAAAAAGTTGTTGCATGTACGTTTTTTGCATGTATGATTGTGTGCAGGAGAGCGTTTTTTGTGACCATGTGTCTGTATGTGTAAGCATGTGTGAGTGACAGTGAGTGAGAATCAGTGACAGGCAGTGAGTGAGAATGATTGTCAGTGAGTATGAGGGTGTCAGTGGGTGAGTAAGTGAATTAAGTGCAAGTAAGTGAGAATGAATGAGGGAGTGTGACTAAATGTAAGTGAGCACAGGTAAGAATGTATTGTCTGCTATTGGCCCTAGAAAACTGTTAGTAATTTGTGGCTTATAAAGGCACGCAGGGAAAATACTGCTGCTGGCATACTGGAATCAATTGTTAGCATGACAGGCACCTATGATAAAATACTGGCACTGTCATCCTGGAGTTAATTCTTGGCATAATGGTCACCCATCGTAAAATACTGGTACTGGCATATCAGCAGCATTTCTTGGCATACTGGCCATCCATGGAAAAATACTAGCATATTTGAGGATTTTTTTTAGCATGGGGCCACCTGTGGCGCTAGCCGATTGGAGATACTTATTGACATTAGAGAGAAACACCATGGCATATGGCGGGGGGCAACCGTGACAAAATACTGGCCCAGATATAGTAGAGGTAACTTTGGCATATATAGAATAGATGGCATACTTTGCAAAATTCTGAAACAGGCATACTGTAGGTAATTTTTGGCATAAGGTCACACCCATGACATATGAGGGGCATGCATGATAAAATTCCATGCCCTGGTACAATGGAGGTAATATTTGACATATGGGGCACCCTTTGCAAATTCTGAAAACAGAGTGTCGGGTTTCATTGGCCTGGCACACCATGCAAGGATTTGAATATAAATACGTATCCTTTCAGAGCCTATGGCTTTTTAGCAAATTTACGTGAAAATTGTGCTTTTGAAAACAATATTTGATCCCATTTAATTGAACATTTTCTTAGGGGGAGAACCCTCACAAGTTCTCGTAGACGAGGTGTAGCTGGCTATAATTCAGGGAAACTATTACTTCCCAACACTTTCAAATATCATGTCAGTGTCCTAATATAGGTGGTTTCTAAAATGGACATTTGCCTGTCTTGTGTTATAGTAGGAATGGAGTTATGAAACTTTGTGTCTTCAGGGTTACCGTCACCTGACAACACTTCCTGCGGATATTCAGGACAAATGATATCACTTACTGTGATGTCATTAGGTCAACTGGTGTGTAACTTCACTTCCTCTACCCCTGGCATTGTGGTGAATCGACGTCCATGAGTGAAGACCGTTTGCCCTTCTATAAAACTGCACAACCAGTGCAACATCGACAGATCACACACATGCACACCTTGTGTCCCGAAGTAAAACAACTATCTGTGCAATGCTGTGTACACACTGTGCACTGCAGGATGCACCCATATGTGAAATTGAACAACCTGTGGTTACCGTTGGCTATGCAGTTAACATAAAACCCTGTGCCTTTCCCACGGTCAAGCACGAATAATGCCGAGCTGCAATTGAAAGAGGACATCTTCCAGAACAAATGCATAAAAAAGCAAAAGGAGAAAAAGAAACGAGTAACGTGGGAGGAGACAGAAAGCAAGAGAGAAATGAAGCCTGAAAAATAAAGGGAATTTGGTAGACATAAAATGTGCAGTGATAGCAAGGCATGAAAGGAAAAGTAAGATAAAGAAAAATAGAACTAGAGCTGAGCAAAGGAGAAAACAAAAATCAGCATGAAATGAAGAGAAAGAATAAGCTAAAGGAGAATTAAGGAAATGAAAAGAAAGGCAAAGAAAGGAAGGAGTCAAGAGAGAAAATTAAGGTGGAACTGATCGAGAAAAGCAAGAACGGAAAAGCAAAAGTATGTTAAAACAAAAATACTAATAACGGTTCAAGAGTGCAGAACTCCTCACACTGCTGATAGCTATCTATCCCCATTCCTGTAGGCAACTGTGATCGGGGCCTGAAGACAGACACGTAGCAAAACCGTCCTGCTCCTTTTCCCCCTGTAAGTCATGGCACACTACCTGCTCAAGGCCCCTCCAGCATCAGGGATTCCTGCTCCAAGCATCCATTTTCTGGCTTAGGCCCCACACACAAGGGCGGCTCCTCCGTTATGCCAGAGGTTGTTCGCCTCACTGAAAAATAAAATGATAATAAAACCACTTCATCGCCATTTTATTTCTCATTATTCCCAGCCCAGAGTAGGGTGAGGACATCATGCCGAGCATCACGCTGCAGGAGGAGTGTTTGGGCACTTGCAAGTGCTTATGTCTGTTTGGCCAGCCGTCTCAGGCCGGCCAAACAGACATGCACACTTGTGTTTCTCCAACCCAACTTGTTGTACAGCTGGGTTGGAGAAAAGCCCCATGCTCCCTGGACCTGAGCAAGCATCAAGTCAGCCCAGTCAGGTCAATCACAGCGCTGCTCTCATGCTGGTATAACCATGATTGCCCCCAGGGAGTCTGTGCAGCATTGGAAGAGGAGCAGTGAGATGGCAGCCACAGGAGCAGGTATGTTTTTCAAAATTTATTTTCCCCTCACCCCTCACCCCGTCCCCACTTCCTCTGCTTTGCTTCACCACTCCAAAATTGGAGCAGCCGCCACTGCCCACACACTTCTTACAGCAACGCAGACCCAGGACAGAAACTCACCCTTTCCCATTGAGTCACATGATAGAGTGGGATGAACGATGTTTGCTGACCCCTCCCCACCCTGTAACAACTAGGGAAAGGGTGGAGGTCAGGTGTGATGCCGTAATGATTGGCATGCTGTAGTGTAGTTCCTATATTCCCAATAGGCTCTGCGCATTGGAATAAAATATCCTATAGATTTGACGTAGGACTTAAGTCATAAGGTCTCTACCGAATATACTAAACTTAATTGTGAGTGTGCCAGCTAACTCAGAGGTCACTAGAAACTTTCTTGAATACACAAGAAGGGATTCGTTTCTGACAACCGCATAAACATGGCAACTTTGTTTTCCAAGAATAAGAATATATCTCTCAGAGTCGTGGAAACAATAGATAAGTATTTCACTCAGTCAATCGTGCATGCTTCGTTTCTACAGAGTTGCAGAGAAATAGCGAGACAGACGTTTTCAATAAAAGAGTTTATTGAACAGTCTTCTTTCTCATGCAAGAGAGGTGTACTGCTACAATCGTTATGCAGAATGCAAAGTATAATGCGTACAGCATAAACAGTAATATCAAATAATACTTTAAGAGCATTGTATGGTTTTTAAGCCATATAAAAATACATACATAAATAACATAGACTAAAATACTCAACTGGTGCTTCTAAAATACGCCTACCCCAATGTACCTAACCTAAGTCTAGTACAAGGGAGAAAGTAGGTGTTTGTCTTTTAGCACAGGTTTAGTTTTGCCAAGAATCTACCAAAGGTTTCTCTAGGTTCTAATCAGCTCCATACCTTTGTTTAGAATGAAGGAGGTCTGGTATCTCTTTCTCGGGAACTCCCCGCAAGGGAAGCCGGAAACACTGGAGCTGGATTCTTGGCAGAGAAGGGCAGCTTCCTAATCAGTGCGTCAGCTGGAGAGTCGGCTTCCTTCGGCACTTGTTGTAGCGAGCTGCGTCGGGCAAGTAGGTCTTCAAACTGCTCCGAACAACCGTATCATGATATAGCACGTGAAGGTATAATCATAACTTGAAGGTGTTTAGGAATGCCATAGTTTGACGTAAAGTCGGGCATATAAACATCATGAATGAACCCCTGGGGAATAGTTGTTCATTGTAAAGTTACTGAGTTCTTGGAGAAATCAATATTCAAGCAAGGGGAAGTCCCTTACAGCTTAAGCTGGTTTTCCAAGAAATCGTTGTGACGTTTGGTGAACGGATGGAAGTAGCCATGCCTGTATTTGGGTAGCATGGGCTATGCCTAAATAAGGGCTTGATTTCTTATGCTTATATATGGCCAATGAGAATTGTACCTATATAAGGGCATGAATCGGGAAAATGCAATCGGAGCCTAAAATGCCACACAACAATGCAGCCCAGGCAGTACAGGGCTGATGCCTATAGCACTTGGGGCTGGAAAAAAGTATGCTACTACACATCATATGGGGCGGACCCTGGAGACGCCCATGAATGAAAAGACAGGGCTGTTAATCAATCTCTCCTATAGGATCAAGCTCCAGGTTAGAGCGTTGGGACTGATAGATATCCACAAGAAGACTTGAATCTAACCAGCCACAAAGTAGCCAATATGTTTTAAGAAAGTTTGTTCAATAAATAGATAAATAAACTATTATGGCAAGCCGGACATTATGCACAATGAAAATGTACATCCATTGTCTAGCCAAAATTAGAGTCACCTATACATACCACATTACTAACCACATCTACCTACTGTGGCAAGGTATATGTGGGCAACATTTAAAGTAAAATAAAGATAAGCCTTTATGAGTATAAAAGTAACATTAACAGCTGCTCTAAGAAATCTTTCGTGGCCTGGTACTTCAAAAATATGGTCATACAATTTGGCAGCTACGATTCCAAGTAACACAACAAACCGAACTGAAAAGGACACAGAATGCAACAAATGACTCTTGCAACCAGATGTGGATCTGCTTTTTTCCTCCATGTACAGATTCATACATGCAGTCCCTATGCGGTACCAACATGATGCTTGCAAGTACACTGCACTGTGCCACCTCGTACTGATTTGTTGCTTTCCACCCAAGTACAGCATTAAACAGGAGCATGTAAGTTTGATCACGTTGTTGTTCGGGGGCTGAGCTTGCCTGGCCCAAAGATGGCCGCTGACTTAGTTAGCTCCTTAAACCCCCTTATCAATCCGGCATCTATCTGTATCACTCCCGGGGATAACCATCAAGGAAGCAGCACAATTGTTGCTGTAAAAGAAGAGCGTTCCAGCAATACCATGATGGGCCTAAAATTCGTGGCTGGAGCGGACCACCTGACAGCTGTGTCATGCGGCCTTCAGCTGCGAGGAAGTGAGGCACATGGTGGAGAGACCTGCACGGAGCTGTGAAGAAGCGTACCAGCTCAGCCCGAGGCTTGCGGCAAACAGACTGGGTTCCCCCTTCTGATACCGGCACAGCAGTGAGTGGAGCCCTTGTGTTCACTTGGGACCCTACTCAGAGCGCGGCTGGGAGTAGTAATCGGTGCACAGGCCTGTTAGTCACTGCCCACATTAAGCGGAGTACTGTGGGCAGTGCTCACATCCCTTCTGCTATCTGAGTGGAGAGCCAGGCCCAGTGAACGAATCCATGAAGGCTCAGGTCAGAGCTTGGAGCTATCGGAAGCTGTGCTACGAGACTTAGCCACCCATACTTTCCCCAGTCTGAGGAGAACCGCTAGACTGGGTGCTGCGAAGGGGGCCTGCCCTAGAGACTCAGGCCAGTCTTCAATGAAATCTCAGCTGGGCTGCATATGTGAGAACTGCACTAGGTTACATGGGAGTGCTGTACACCCCTTGCCATATCACTGATTTCAAATTCTCCCAGGCGAAAGTGATTGGGAGCCACATCATCCAAGGCAGTACTGTGTTTGTAGGCCACTGCAGCACAATGGGCAAACTGGATAAAACACAACCAAAACTATACTTCGAACAGTGTAAATCCAGGCATAGGGATGAGTCCACAGGCGCTGCCACAGAAATGATTGGTGAGTAACATGAGAACGTCAGCGGGGATATCAGGCAAATATTGGCGGCGATGCAGAAAAGCCTATCTACAATTGACAGAAAAATCGACTCATTGTCCTACAGAATGGACCAAATGTCTGAAAGGTCGGACAAACATGCAGCATTCCTGGATATGGCAAAACGATGCATCTCAGAGGTGGAGAAAGCATAATACCCAGAGGCAAATGGAGAAAATCTTAACTGTGCTGCAGGGACAAGGCTGAAGATTTGGAGGCTAGGTCGCGGCGCAGCAACCTGCGCATTGTAGGTATTCCAGAATCAATGACAACAGGGGTCATGGAAATATTGTGGAAAAACTACCAATCAACTTGCTGGGTAACAAACTCTTCTTGGCCATGTTTGTTTTAGAATGTGCTCATCGCTCCTTGAGCCCTAGGCCTCCCCCAGTTGCTCCGCCACTTCCCGTCATTGCTAAATTACTCAATTACAGAGACAGAGACACAACATTGAAAAAAGCCAGAGAACTGGGTGAGCTGAAGTATGAGGGCTCCTCCATATCGTTGTTTCCGGACTTCATCCTCAAAGTGCAAGAGGCAAGAAGGCAATTTGCTCCTATGAAGCGGTAGCTAGGCGAGAAACATATAGAGTATGTGCTGCTGTACCCTGCAAAGCTGAGAGTTCTGTTTAACTGCAAAGCTAGAATCTTTTCAGACCCCAAAACTCTCTAAAAAGCCCTCAAAGAGTTGAACGCGGCAGGTGCACAAAAGAAAGGACCCGGTCTTGGCTGACAGAGCAGATGGCTCAACTGAGAACCTTGAGGAAAATGATTCATGAGATTTCAGGTCACAGTTGTTCATATACAGAGTAAAGTGCTTATGTTGTGTAGTTTCAATTTCGGTTGACTCATTCATGCAAACATTTTCCATCCTTAAAACACAACACAAGCCATAATATTGCTAAAAAGTGCATAAAAGAAGTTCAAGAAAATGAAAATCACCTATCATGCAATTTCTCTTTTGCATTCCATTTTGTCCATTTCGCTATCTAGCTTCTTATGGGCTTCCAGCATTTCTCAAATTTCCCTTTACCTTAGGGCATAGCGACTCTCCAGCTCTTTAACTATGTGCAGTTTAGCCTACCAGGCGTGGAAATTGTGTACAGCGCTACTTCACCAATTCTGGAGGATTAGGGATCTTGTCACAAGGGCCGATATAAATTCTTCTTGTATTTTGTTTGTCATTATGTTTGGTGAACACCCCAAGACTGCAGTATACTTATCAATGTTAAATGTATGTCCTATGGACATTGTAAGGTGTTTCTCAATTGCTTCCCATAGTTGCTTGATCTTTGGACAATCCCAGACGATGTGGGTCCAGGTTCCTCCCCCTTCTTCAAAACAATGAAAACACCTATCCTCGTCCAGAGGGTATATGTTACGGAGAAAGGACAGAGTCCTGTAAATTAACCATTTTGTATAGAATTGCACTCTACTAAAACTGGATCCTCTTATTGTTTTGGCATTGAGTTTATTGATTCTATTCCAGACTTCTCTTGAGATCTGTATGTTTTTGCCATTTTGTCTAGGGCTTTTTCGAAACAGTAGAGGTTTTATTTTCATGAAACATTTTCACCCAGCTATTTATAGACCGCTTATTCATTATTTCTAGTAACACCTCGTTTAGTTCTGATCTTACTCTTAAAGCTGTTAAATCAATATTTTCTAAAAAATGCATAATTTGAATGAACGACCACTTAAGCATATTTATGGAATGTAGCAATCCAGTCTTTATCTCTGGCCATTTTTTCCAGGAAACTGAGTTAAGAAAGTCTCCCACTTCTCTGTACCCATTCTCCTCCCATTTCTTTACCACGCCAGGCTGCAACAGCCTGTCATCCCCAGTATATAAATCGGCCAAGCTTGTAAAGTAATTTATACGAGGGATTCCATAATATATTAACAATTGGGTTTTTTGTTTTAGAAACCACTGGAGAACCTTGTATCGCATTTTCTTAGGGTTCATCATATCCTCATAGGATCTACGATTTCATATTTGTTCAATATTTTAATCATTTATTTATTTGAAGAGTTTTATATCGCGCTGGCTAGACCCGGAGGTATTAGAGTGCTTTACATGAGGATCAGTGAATTACAAGTTACATCTGTTACAAGAGCAAGTGAAACAGGATAAAAAAGCAATGTTGCGGTAATTCGTCAGAGGGAGGGGGAGGAAGGAGACATAACGGGAGACGGGGAGAAACTGTGTCCAATGTCCAGCTGGGTAGGTGACGGGCGAGGGGGTGAACCAGGGCCGATCTCCTCAATAGCTGTCTAGGCAGCTCCACCGGGCATCGGCCATAATGCTTGGACTCTGCTGTCAGAATAATGATCCGGTTTAATCTGGGAATGTCAAAATCAAACGAGGGAGGTAGAGAGATGAAATACTGCAGTCCGATCAAAACCCAGGTGTGAATGGGGTTATTGTTTCGGTGATTATCGAGGCACAATCAGCAGGAAGCTCGATGTCCTAGAGAGGCAGCAGTCAGAGAACTGGAGAAGACTGCGGGCAGAACTAAGTCAAGTTGGGTCACCATCCTAAAATCAGGAGTTGTCCTGGGCCGACCTTACAGTGGACAACACGGCCTTGAAATGCCCCCAGAATAGAGCGCCTGCGTAATTGGGATAAGATGGAATGCCCCAACAGCTCAGTTTGGGAGGGCCCCAAAGCCTCAGGAGTCCTCCGCGGCAGTAATCAAGACTGGCCTCAGCCGCCATCTTGAGGTCAGGCCCTACCCTGAGAAGGCTCCACAATGAATATTTCGGCCTCAACAAAGTCCCTGGGCCAGATCGTTATGTCAGGGGGGATTCCCAGTAATGCCCCCACTGCTACGAACAGAATGGCTCCGGTGCCTCGCTCCCCTCCTGATCCTGCTGGCAGCGTCGGGTCAGGGTCTATCGCTGCGGCGGTAGTCCCCGTGGGTGTTCTGTCAGCACTTCGCCTGGGGTTCAGTAGGAGCGCAGGAGGCGTCTGAGGTATCCCGGGCAGCGTCACCTGAGAATAGCAGACTGCATCCACCTAGGTCGCAGCCGATGATACCTTGGCGGGGATGAGTCGTTCAAGGAATCCGCCGTCGCCTCCAGCCTAGCCACACAAAGCTGGGAAAAAGGTCAGTGTGCCTGATTGAAAGCGCACGCTAAGCACCTCAGAGCTTCACACCATCAACATGGCGCAGCCCCGTCAATTTCAGCTCTCCCGCTCGGCAGTAAGACTGTCGGGCTCTTCCGTTGCCCCGGAGCTGAGGTGGATCATGTCCACTAAGCCATCTTGGCTCCTCCTCTCGCCATAAAAAAGTTATCTATATCTGACGCATTAAAAAGGTTTACAAATCTGTGCTTATAATGTACAAAATTTGCATAATAGTAATCCCTCAGTTTTGGGTGAGCTAACCCTCCCTCCTCCATTTGGGTATCTTAAAGTGGCTAGAGCAAGTCTTGGTGCCTTATTGGCCCAGATGAAGGATGAGAATAGACCATCTAGGGCCAGATGTAGGAGCCTAAATACCGGTCGGTAAGGGCCGATTTCGGCCGTTACCGGCCGATATTTAAGAATTGGCATGTAGGGGGCCAATTTTACCGATTCGGTAAATTTCCCGAATCGGTAAATTTACCGAATCGGTAAAATACCGAATCGGTATTTTTACAGATTCGGTAACTTTCAGATGTAGGTGGGACTCTTCAGAGTCCCAAAGGCCTTACAGATTCGGGATTTTACCACCCAATCCAATTGGGTGGTAAAATACCGAATCCAGGTGTGCATGCACGTGTGTGCATGCACACCTATGCCATGTGACAGACAGACATGCCCTTAGGGCATGTCTGTGTGCCACATGGCACACATGCCTGTATTCGGGGTGCTAGAGGGTGTCAAAGTGACACCCCCTGCACCCTTGCTGAAATCGGTATTTACCGAATCGGTAAATACCGATTCGGTATTGCCCATTGATTCCTATGGGCTTCAAGGCCCATAGGAATCAATGGGCAATACCGAATCGGTATTTACCGATTCGGTAAATACAGATTTTTACAGATTCGGTAATTCAATTACCGATTCTACCTAAATCTACCTCCTTCATATTTAACGATTCATAAATACCGAATCGGTAAAATTCGGTATTTATGAATCGGTAAATACGATTTTCCTACATCTGGCCCCTAGTTCTTTAAAAAAGGACATTTGAAGTGCACATGGGATTGCTGAAATTAAATGGTTAAATAGTGGTAAAATTGTCATTCGTAGCAGTGCCACCCGACCTGAAATCGGGAGTTGATTCCATTACGCTAATAGGCGCTTAACCTTTTGCACTAGTGGCACATAATTTAATGTACTATAGCTCATCCACTCTTTCTGACACATGGATCCCTAAATATCCCTAAATATCTCTTAGGTCTAAAATGATGCTGTATTTGAAAACTTGGTAATAGTGTCTTATTTGAGCAATTGCATAGTAACATTTCTGTCTTAACTTTATTTATTTTGTAGCCACGAAGTGCTTGAAATTCTGAAAAACATCCCCAATATTTCCTTTTGAATATTCCCCCCAGGTTTGAGGTAGACAACAATATCGTCGGCATTGAATTTTAGGTTAGTTATGCCTTGCAGAAGTGCAGTTTGTAACACCTTTTGCCTGATCACTATAGCCAGGGGTTCTATAAACAAGGCAAAACGATTTGGAAATAGGGGACACCCCTGCCTTGTGCCCCTGCTTTTTCTGCAACTGCCTACATTTTTTGAGTTAAATATTATCTGTGCCATTGAGTCCTTATAGAGACTTTTCACTATATGTATAAATATTTCTGGGAAGCCAAATCTAGAGAGAATAAAAAGAGACACTCACAGGACACCAGATTAAAGGCTTTCTCCGTGTCTAAAAACCATACCTGCACCTCTGTTTTATTCTTGGTAAAATAATCCACAGCTTCTATCAAAAATCTTGTATTCAAGGAGAGTTGCTTCTCTACTATAAAACCACATTGATCTCCGTGGATTATTGATCCCACAATTGTATTAAGCCTGTTAGTGAGAAGCGTTGTGAAAATGTTATAGTCAGCATTAAGAAGGCTTATTGGGCTATAGGAATTAATACTTTCCCTGTTCTTGTCCTTCTTTAAAATGCTAACTACCACTACTGTATGAAAGGAAACCGGAGGTTCACCCTCTGTTAGTATATAGCTAGCAAGAATAAGCAGGTGTGCATTTAGAGTTGGGGCAAACCTTTTATATAATTCTGCTGTCAGTCCTTCCTCCCCAGCTGTTTTACAATTAGCCATTGAGTTCACAACTGTTTCTATTTCTTCAATAGAGAATGCAGCTGTTATTTCTTTGCTATGTTCTTTTCTCATGGATGGGATTGATAGTTTCTCTAGGAAGCTTATAATACAGTTAGGCATCATTTGTTGATCTGTATGATATACTTTCTCATAGTGTCTACAAAAGGCCTCCCCTATTTCCTGGGGCTGGTTATTTGTGCCTTAGAATCCTCATCTAGTAGCGATTAGATTCTATTCTGGACCTTTTTCTCCTTTGCCTGCCACGCAAGCAGTCTCCCCATATATTCATTCTCCTCATATGTCTTTTAGAGGTAGGCCGCGTTATCTATGTCGCCTTGTAAATAGTAATATTCCTGCATTTCTAACTTCACTTGTAGCAGCTCCTGTTTTGTTGCTAAATTTCTATCTTTGATGTACTTTCAATTTACTTGCTCCATCCGAGAATCAAGCTCACGTCTTCTTTCCCTTTTTGCCCTCTATTGGGGTATTTCTTTAGAAGTGATAACCCCCTGCAATGTAGCCTTAAAGGCATCCCACACTATACTTACCGTGGCACTATTGGTATTGCTAAGAAAAAAATGATTAATTTCATTTGCCACTTCTATGCACCATTCCTTTCTCTCTAAATTAATTTTATTAGAGTACCATCTCCTAGGTACTCTTTCAGGCCCTACCTGGCCACTACCAATTCGACCAGTGCATGGTCCGAAAAGGCATTCGGAATGTAGTTATTTGTACTCATCTTGTGACCATGCAAGATAAAAAAAAGTCCTTTCTAGAGGCCGCTTTATATTTTGCTGAGTAACAAGAGGAAGCATGTTTCCTAGGTTGCGAGAGACGCCCTGATCTACTAGGCCGAGGTCTCATTTGCAGTTAGCCACAGCGATGGCCACCTGTGGCTTATTTTGTTTTCGGACTTTGCTGGAGGAATCCAGCAGTGGATCCTGGAGGAAGTTATAGTCACCATCCATCATAATATAGCCAGGGATGTTGGGTAGGGCCTGTTTAAGCTGACGCAAGGGAAGTGGGTTGTCCAGAACTGGTGCACAAATCTTTGCTATGGTAAGATTTTATTGATTCAGTCTTCTGTGCACAACGACCCATCTCTCTCCGGAATCTGCCTGCATAACTATTGCTTGAAATGGTACATGTTTACCAATGTAGATTCCCACTCCCTTCTGTGCACAGCCAGCATTTGACAAACAGTCAAAGCCAGCCCACTGCTGCAGAATCTTACTCGCAATATTTGCATTTTGATAATGAGTTTCCTGTAAGAGCATGTCATCCAGGTTATGGCTTCTGAGCCAACCTTCTATTGCGTGCATTTTGCATCTATTGGCATTGAAAGAGAGTACTGTAAGTTCCTCTTTACCCATTATTTGCTGGTAGCTGGATTAAAGTGACTTTTGATATTGTAAACAAATACTATAAACATATAAGCCCCCAACTTCTCTAAAAGTGATTCATGCATGCGTAGCCTAATGTTTTGAATGAATTCCATCCGGTTAGATACCATGGAAGCTGGGATGCAACCCATATAGATCAAAAGTGCTTCTGAAATTCACAAAGTGACTTGTTCTGTTGTAAACAAATACTGTAAACATATAGATGCAACTGGGATATAACCCATATAGGTCAAAAGTGCTTCTAAAATTCACAAAGTGACTTGTGCTGGTTTAGACTGATATTGTAAGCATATGAACCCACATCCTCTTAGAAAGTGCTATGTGAATATATATCTTTTTCTTTTGGCTTGATTTCGTCCAAGTAAGTGGCATAACAGCTATGATACAACCCATGTAAGCATCAAGTGCACCTGTAATGTTATAAAGTGACACAGCATTTTTTTTTAATAAAGTGACTTGGGCCTTCTTGTTACTCCCCTCCCCATTATGCATATTCCCTGTTCCATATGACCTATGTATCCTAAAAATGTTTCATCCCGCAGGGGATTTAAGCACTTGTGAAAAGGATTGATATTGAACTGGTGTTTCTAATCCTTAATGTTGGACTGTGGCTATAACCAGACTGGTAATATAGGATCTAGAAACGCTGTATCGATCTAATCAAAACTACAGACTGAGTGGGGCACGAATAAACGGGTGTTGTTCTTGTGACAGCACTGTAGTGCTACCCTATCCAAGGGTAATGGGACACAGTTTTTACCGTCGCCGCAGTACTATTTGATATGAAATTGCTGCCCACCCAGACTGTTCCATTGCCCGCCCAGGTTGGTTGGCCTGCCCCCGGCTGAGTGACTCATTACCTCACTAGGCGGTGGGTGTAGCACTGGCAAGTTCGAGGCAAATGCCGGTAACATCCTCCCCCGCATGCTACTCACTAGTTGGAATAATGCCATTCATGTTATTTGTGTAACAGTTATTGCTATAGGAAATGTAATGCTGACAATGGGGGGTGGGGGGTGGGAGGAAGTTCACATATGCACAGTTGGATGGAAGAGCATGGAATGGGGGAGGGAGGGGTATTGGTTCTGATTTCCCAGCGCACATAGACAAGGTAGAAATGATGTTGGCAAAAAGATGGCTTAGAATGCTGTGGTTTACAATCGATAGAGCACACAGATACAAGTGACACAAGGCGACACATGGGGGTCGATTCCGATCCGGTAAAAAGCGCTCCGAATTGCCGTTCGGAGCGTTTTTCCCGTGCGAATCGTACCCTGCAACGTCCACCATACGAACGACGAAGTACGATCCGTACCAGGAGCCGTACTCCGTACGAATCGTACAGGGACCGTACGAATGAAATCCCCGTACGACTCTCCCTCGGAACCCGCTGTACGCGAAATCTGTACGGTTCACGGACGATTTCTCCGACCCGGCAAGTACGATTCGTGTTGGGTACGCACCGCACGACACTTTTCCTACGGGAGCTGAAAACAGTCAAGCGGTGTTCGCCCCGATACTGGTACGGAACGCCCCCCCCCGGTACGGCGCATACACCCCATGATCGCAGGGGTACGCGCCGTACCCCTGCGATCATGGGGGGTACGTGCCGTACACCCAGCGTACATGGGGTACGCACCGTACCCCATGTACGCTGGGTGTATGGTGCGTACCCCATGTACGCTGGGTGTACGGCACGTACCCCCCATGATCGCAGGGGTACGGCGCGTACCCCTGCGATCATGGGGTGTATGCGCCGTACGGTGTGTATGTGAATGTGCGCTTTTCCGTACGGATCGCCCTTACCTGACGTGGACCGTACGACTCGCGTCCTGGTACACCGGTCGGGATCGTACTCGTCGGGTCGTACGGCGTCTGTACGAGTCGTACGGAAACGGCTCCGGATGCGAGTCGTACGGCGAATTTTTTTACCGGATCGGAATCGACCCCATGGTGTAGTCATACGGGCAAAGTCCGGTTTATAACTTGAAATGTAAGAGGGCTGAATGACTTCAGAAAACTACGCAAAATACTGACCTATCTTAAACAACATGAAGTAGATGTCGCTTTGCTCCAAGAGAAAAACACACAAGATGATGGACTTAATGTTGCACAATGGCAAAACATTCACCCCTAGTCACATATCTAGGTTTAATCCATCGTTATTTTGCTCACCAAGCCACCCCAGTTCAGACATGGCCTTATGCAAATCAGTCTTGACCCTGTGCCTCATGGGAGCAGTCCAGCCCGAACTGCCAAGCCATGTCTTCCCTGGACCGGAATCAAGCATCCTAGGACCGGTTTCTGGCTATCAACCATTTTCAGCCAGGATAGCTTGACTCCAGTGGCCTAGTGAGCAAGGGACCCACGTCTGGGCATACCCTTCCCACATAGGGTGAACAGCAAATCACACAAAATGATGGACGGAATGTTGCACAATGGCAAAACATTCACCCCCAGTCACAGATCTGGGTTTAATCCATCGTTATTGCTCCTAATAACAGCATGCTCAATAGAAGGAGACTTCAAGGTACATTCCAGGTGGCTGGATTCTCCTCTCATGCCAAAGGAGTACTAACCTGGGCTAACCCAAAATCAGGGATTTCTTTGGTCGAGCATAAAGTGGATCCTAATTTACCATGTCAAGATGCCATGTGAAAGGTTTAGACTTGCAAGTTGTCACTATACACGGGCCGAATTACGACGACCCTCAGTTTTGCAAGACCTTATTAACACACACAACAGGCAACTCGACTCAGCTACAATTATGGGGCGGTGATCTGAATTGTGTTTTAAACCCGCTATTGGACAGGTCAAGGGGCCCTGCTGGGTGCCCATCAGCGGATGCACGAACCATATAAGATATAGCGGCGCAGTTGGATTTGGTAGATGTCTGGAGAGCTAGACACCCAGGGGTGGGGTGTTTCACGCACTACTCCGCCTCCCATGATATACATACCAGAATAGATGACATGCTTATCTCAGGGTCACTGTTACCACATGTCTGTAAATGCACGGTGCTCCCTCGTTCATTCTCTGATCACTCTCCGATTATATTAGAGGTGGAGATTCCCCCGTGCGGAGCTGCCCCGTTTACATAAAGATTTCCTCTGTACCCATTACCATACGTGGTGTTTGAAGCTGAGCTGGCTACAGCAATCACTGACTTCTTCGATATCAATATAGGCTTGGTCGAGCACTTCTCCACAGTCTGGGAGACATTCAGACGTTCTCCGCTCCATCAGGGGCAGGCTCTGAGCCCTCGAGAGCCAACTAGGTAGACTATAACAAGAGTTTCTCAAGGGGAATGATCCACAGGTCACCAAGGCACTGAAAAAAACTCTGGAAGAACATGGCGAAAAAGCGGACCGTGAAGTAAAACATATGGGGAAGTATGCAGTAGCTAAATCTTATGGAGAGGGGGATAGACCAGGGTCACTGGTGGAACTAGCTCGGCCCCATAGAGAATGGGGCGCGGTAGTGGAACTATTGGAAGAGGATGTGCGACCCCTCTGATATTGCCACCAAATTCAGCAGGTACTATGAAGACTTGTATAGTTCTAAGATAGAGGCCAACGAAAAAGCAATATTCGATTATTTAGAACACATACAATTACCCTGGCTCTCCAACAGGCATAGAGAATACTTGATGAGACCACTGGACTCCACCGAGGTTCAGGTAGCCTTAAATTCTATGCGGAAGGGAAGTTCCCCGGGCCAAATTGGGCTTACAGTATCCTTTTATAAGGCTTATAAAGAACTATTGGTCCAGCACTTAATTATCCTATTTGAGGAAATTGGTGACAGGGGCATAATGCCGAACATGAGGAGGGAGGCTCTAATTGTTACTTTGCTCAAGCCAGGGAAACCCCCCCAGGCATACCCATCCTATAGGCCGCTATCACTCCTCAATGACGACACGAGTATATTTTCTAAAATACTAGCTAAGAATCGCACCCCTTCTCCTGACTTTGGTGGGACCTGAGCAGGCTGGATTTTTACCGGGATGCACGTTAACGCAAAACCTTAGGACAGTGTTCGGCGTCATACATGCCAGACCGATTTGGAAGCTGCTGCAGTATTTCTGGATGCAGAGAAAGTGTTCGACTCGGTAGAGTGGCCATTCATGATGGCCGCATTACAGATCCTGGGAGTGGGTGAGATTTTCCTTAGGTTGGTTTCAGTTCTGTACAATCACCTGATAGCTAGAGTTTGGTCAGGGGGTGTCATCACGTCACTCTTCAAGAGGCACCAGACAAGGCTGTCCTTTGTCCCCGCTACTGTTCGCCATAGTGGCAGAACCCTCGTCGTGCACCCTCAGAGAGTATCATGGGCATCGGGGTTACGCTTTCTAAACTACAATCTTATAATGTCTGCATACACAGATGATATGCTGCTGTATGCTTGGGAACCAGCCACCAACTTGGCAATGTTAATCCTGGAGGTTATATTATTTTGTGGGGTCTCTGGGCTCAATATTAATTGGAATAAGTCCATCATATTTCCATTAACTTCAGTCATGTCAACATTTGACTTAGATTTCCCCCTTCAGTGGACCACTGACCCAGTGCGTTATTTGGGAATACAGGTTCATACAGACTTGGAGATAGGTGTACGGGAAAACTATGGCAAAGCGATAGCTAAGCTAGAGGAGGACATTGACAGGTGGATAAGGCTACCGCTTAACACTGGTGGGCCGAATATCCCTGATGAAAATGATTCTGCTGCCTAGATTCTTATTTGTCCAATGGTTATACCAAAATATATTTTCAGAAGGCTGGGAACATTGATGGTACGACTGGTGTGGGCAGGGAAAACCCTGCGTGTTAAAATGGATATTCTTACACTTCTGTACTCCATGGTGGGACTGGGGGCTCTGGCTCTTGAATTATATTACAGAGCAGCACAAAGCTCATATGCCTATTTCTGGTGTAATGGCCCACATACTCTCCCTCATCTCCAAATCGAGAAAATAGCAGTCAACCCCTTCCCGCTCCCTCAGTGGCTCCCCCAGCCCCCTAATAGACGTTGTGGTGTGCTGGACTCTACAAACTTGACTGTGCATGCCTGGCATGACTTATTAAAAAACAAGCTGGTACACTATTGTACTCCCCCGTACTGCCAGTGGAATGGTGTCAGTGACTCCCTATGAGCGTAGAAAGTGAGGTTGTCCGGTCGCTTAATGCCATCCAAATTTGCACTGTGGGTGACTTATTCTTGGAGGGGAAGCTCCGCACAAGGGAAGGCTTCACTACTTTAGAGTCCAACATGCCATGCAGGCACAGCTAGGCGATGACTACCAGGAACCCCCGGAGCTCACCTCTTTCACCTATCCTCTATGAGCAAAGTCTCAGAATAAATTGGTATCTAACATATATGAGATGTTGCAAGAGTTTAGATGCACACAATAGTCTAAAGGCAGAATGCAGTTGCAGGCGGACCTAGGTGTAGCACTAGATGATAATAAATGGAGGTATTGCTGTGAGGTCATACAGAAGGTTTCGCTCTGAATGGTAAATATAGATTAATACATTTTAAGTTCCTTAACAGGGTGTATTACACCAGGGAAAGGTTGCACAGATATGGCTTAAGAGAATTGGTCTGCTGTGGTGAGAGTGGTGCAGATTTTTTGCATGTTGCTTGGTTATGCCGTCAGATTGCTGTTTTCTGGAGGCAAATATTTCAGGAGTTGGGGGAAATAACAGGAGTGTCACTCTCTCCAGACCCTCCAACTGCGCTCTTGGAATACACAAAGCCCCTACAAAAAGATGTAAGGAAACTGACAGGTTTGGGTTTACTTCATGCTAAACGCCAAGTGGCAATGCGCTGGCCTCAGCGCCCTCCCCCTCAAAATCCAAATGGGAAAAAGACATGATTTTCTGCAATGCGCAGTCTGAAACATACTGTGACTGGATGCTCCCACAGAGCCATACGAAACGTTTTTGGGGTTTATGTATAAACAATACATAGCGGTTAACGATGTGGGTGACTCGAGTGAGGATTAGTGGAATGGCACGGAGACTGGGCATCTCGTATGCAAAGGCCAAGAAGTGTTGATATAGAGTCCAGCGCGAGATTGACAACATTAACATTCAAAGAACCAATATGTATGTTAGTGATGCTGCAAGATATGTAAATTGAAACCATGGTTCCTTGGCGATGCAAGTTTTGTAAAGTCCTTGGTATGTCTTTTCTTTATTCTGATTTATAAATGTACATTACAAGTGAAAAAGGAAAAAAAAGTTTGATCACATTGTATATTTTTGCATTTGACCATTTGAAGTAGTGGTCCAGTGACCTTTGAAGATTGCACAGCAGCAGTGCTTAATTTGAGCCGGTCGTTTCCGGGGCTAAGCACTGGCACTTGAATATCAACACTGGTGCTTGTGACAGTATGCCACAAGGTGGTGCTGTTTATTTACAATACAAATTACTATTACCTGCCGCCCAAGCCATGCTCATAGCTTTGGAGGACTGAAATAGTCCCAATCGTCACACTTGTAGGAATGTGATGATTAGTAGTTGTATTGTTACTATTATTGGCAGCGTGGCAAGGGCAATAGGCAGTAAAGGCTGCAGTGGCCTCCTGATGAGGGCCCTGGCACTTATATTTTTTTTACAAATTAAGCACTGCACAGCAGGCCATCATGTCATACTTGTTCACCCAAGTTCGTTGTGTTTTAACCTTTTATTTTCTGAGAATCGCAGATATATAAGATTCTATGCACACGTACATGTTCTATTCTTTCTGTCTTGTTTTTAGTTGTTTCTTTTCTTTGCTGTTTTCATACTTGTCTGTTGGCTTAGTGGACTAATAGTGTATTCTAAGGGCTTGTGTTTGACCACATGGTCACAGGTTCAAATCCTGGTGGGTCTACTCAGCCTTTCATCTTTCTGTGGTCGATAAAATAAGAATCATTGAGTTGAGTAACATTAAACATCTGCTACTTAGCGCCAAGATACCCTTCTGGGTGAATGTGCGATTTACAAATACGAGTTATTTTGTTTCTAATTAGTCTTGAAGTTATTGAACTTCGTGTCACAAAGTGTTCCTTAAAGAAGGGAATTCCCTGAAATGCAGTGTGGTATTTTACCATAAAAGATTTGTTTACATCACAACACCAAAAAGTAAAGGAATTTTACAGTACAAAAATATATAAGAAGATGGAATACATTTTTCTCTGATGCAATACAAATTCACATGGCTAGTATATGCATTGGTGAATCGCAGTATATACTGAAATTGAAGAATACAAGACTAAATGTGGGATACATTTAATTACTCCAGCATAATTTGAGTAATTTGGCAATTCACAGTTACTCTTCTGACTCAAAATGACTTGTTGCAGTGCCATGATGCGTAACTGATTCTCATTCAGGGAACATTGGACTGCTGGGACTGTAAGATGCGCTGAAACAATGCAAGTGCGCAAACACTTGCGTTTGTCTTTTGGCCAGCGTCATCAGAATATTCGGCTGTCATTTTGAGAACATGAGTAGCAGTACTTTAATGCGGGCAGTCACTCGCCAGCAATACAAGTAAATGTTTTACCGAAGTGGCTGGAAAATCAACTTGAAATGCATTTTTGAGTTAAAATGTTACTCAAACAGGTGGTTTGGATATGTTTTCGGTGCACAGTTAGTTATAATATCTAAAATAGTTAGTAATATCGATAGCAAAAATATAGATGTTAATAATATAGATGTTTATGTTAGTGTTGTGTATTTTAGTATGTATTTTATATGTATGTGTTTCACATGTTTTGTTATGTTTTGTATTTTTTTCATATATATGTATTAAATGTGTAGAAGTTAATAAATTTGTATAAAGGACATTTCGTGTTTTAGTACCGTAGTGGGTTGTGGGTTTATAGGGGAATAGGGTGGGAAGTCATTTAATTATAGTAAATTAAATCATAATTTTTAGAAATTATTAATTATTTTTAACTACATTTAGCATTTTAGTTCCATACCGGGTTGTGGATAGGGAATAGGGTGGGAAGTAATTTAATTGTAATTAAGTAATGATTAATTTTTATTTTTGGGGATTCATAATTTATTTATTGTTAATTAGTTATTAATTGTTAATTAATTTTTATTAATGTATGAATTGATAATTATATTAATTGTGTTAATTTTTTATTGGAGCGGGTTGTGGGTTTGTAGGGGAATAGGGTGGGAAGTAAATTAATTATAATACATTAATGATTCTTTTTTATTCTTTGGTATTAATAATTAATTTATTGTTAATTAAATATTAATTGGTGTTTCATTTTTATTAATTAATTAATTGATCATTATAATAATTGTGTTAATTTTTATGCAGAGCGGGTTGAGGGTTTATTGGGGAATAGGGTGCGAAGTAATTTAGGGGCCGATTCTGATTCGGTAAAATGCCCTGCGAATAGTCGTACGGAGCTTTTTGCCCGTATGAATTATATGCAGAACCGTACCCGTACGTACGATGTAGTACGATGTGTACCCAAAGCATTTCTCCATATGAATCGTACCGAAGACTGTACAACTCACTAATCCGTACGAATCGCATTCGGAACGCGCAGTACGCGATGTCCATACGGATCGAAGCTGCATTTTCCGACCCAGCAAGTACGAATCGTATTGACAACACTCCGTATGACTATTTTCCTACGGGAGCTTAAAACGTCCGTAAAAGCATTTATTGTCTCAAAATGCGTACGGAACGGACCCCCCGGGTACGGTGCGTACACCCCATGATTGCAGGGGTACGGTGCATCGGGGTACGGTGCGTACACCCCTGTATTTCAGGGGTATGGTGTGTATGTCCCCGTGCGTACACCCCATGATCGTAGGTGTATGGACCGTAGGGGTATGGTTCGTACACCCCAAGGTAATAGGTGTACGGTGCGTACACCCCTAAATTTCAGAGGTACAGTGCGTATATCCCCGTGCGTACACCCCATGATCGTAGGTGTACGGACCGTAGGGGTACTGTTCGTACACCCCAAGGTCGTAGGTGTACGGTGCGTACACCCCTTGATTTTAGGGGTACGGTGTGTGTGTGATAGTGTTGCCCTCCGTATGAATTGCTCATACGCGACGTTTACCATTCGAATTGCGTACTCATTCCTTGGTCCGGATCGTACTTGGCGGGTTGTACAGCATTTTTACGAATCATACGGTTCACTGTGCGGGTCGATGTCGTATGGATTTACCCTTCCTTTTCGTACGGTTCACACTGATTCGGACGTATTTTCCCACAACGGATCGTACTACGCGATTCGGACAGATTTGTGCGATTAGTACGGAAACGGCTATGAATAGGAATCATCGTACGGATTCGCTTCCCAAATCGGAATCGACCCCTTAATGTTATTAAAGTAATTAATAATTTGGTTATTGGTATTCATAAATAATTTATTGTTAAATTATTATTAAATCATTATTGAATAAAAAAAAATAGTAATTGATAAGTATGTTATTTTTAACCTCTACACTATCCAACACTTTCCCTACTGTTGCACTCTCTGGAGTGTGACTAGTAATTTGTACCCCTACGCTATCCAACAATTACCCTGCTGTTGCAATCACTGGAGTGGGAATAGCAATTTTTACCCCTACGCTATCCAACACTTTCCCTACTGTTGTACTCACTGGAGTGGCAGTAGTTATTTTTACCCCTACACTATCCAACACTTTCCCTACTGTTGCAATAATTGGAGTGGGAATAGTAATTTAACCTCTTCGCTTTCCAACACTTTATGTTATGTTATGTTATGTTAATTGGTGTTTATATAGCACCAAATCACCATCAGGTCTCTTGGCGCTTGGGGTAGGGAGGGCGAGGCTGCAAGACAACAGTCGTGGCAGGTGAGAAATAAGTGATAGGCTGTGATTAGGACTACCCTAAATAGAATAGTCTTAAACTGTTGCAATGCTTCTTCTTTGTTGGCCATGCGGCGGTGGCCATTTTGTGTAGCCAATGTGTGTGTGTGGTCACAGGGCCATTTTATATTTGCTCTCTATGCCTCCTTTGCTAGCCATGATGCAACTACCATTTTGTGAAGCCAGTTAGTGTGCGTGTGTGTGCTTGGTGGCCATTTTATCTTAGTTCTCCATGCCTTTTTCCTCAGTGGCCATGAGGTGGATGAGCTAGCTTCCACCATTTTGTGCAGCTAGTATGTGCTTCAATCTCCTAATTTTGCTTTAAAAGGCATTTCCTAGGACATGATAGAAGAGGCCTATGACATTTTTTTATTTTACCTGATTTATTATATTTTTTGTGCTTGTGGCTGATTGTAGTTCGGTGTTGTTGTTTTTTTATTATTGTTTTTTGCCTGCCTCTCCGTTTCTCCCATATAGTCACCAGGGGCCCTAGTGGAGCACCAGTAATAATGGGATGCATTTAAAAGAAAACATGTTTTCCAGTGTGTGCATTTTTGTGTGCTATGGGTTCTTTGTTCTCCATGCCTCTGGTGACTATTTTGTATAGCTATTGCATGTGTGGTTATTGTGCTTATTTTGTCTTTGTCTCCATGCCTTCTTCTTTGCAGGCCAAGTGGTGACCTCCATTTTGTGGTGAAGCCAGTTGCTGTGTGTTGGTGTAGGTGTGCCTGCGGGTGGGTGTGTCTGTGGATGTGTGGGTGTGTCTGCGTGTGTGTGTGTGTGTGTGTGTGCTGGTGTTTAAGTAATAAAATAAATCCAGCAAAGATCAGCATCTGCCCTGTGACTTGGAGGTATGAAATGAATGATACGTCTTTTCCTTTCTCTAATTGGACCTGCTAGAGTTAAACAGACTGCGAGAAAGTAGCTGAATTCATCACAGCAGTTTCTGGTTTTCATCTTTAGTGCTTTAACCACCATACGAAATTACTCTCTGTCAGACATGCCTGCATTGTCTTTCGATATACCTGCACGCCAAAGGAAGAGAAGGACAATTACATCAATTTTGCCCAGAGCAGGAACACATCCAGTTTAAAATATGTTGTTACACGATAGCCTGTTCTGCACACTAAGTTTAACACTGGATTCTGCTTCAGAGTGGGGGAAATATTTGTTCAGATGGGGAACGTGTCCTTAATGTGCACTGCAATTTCAGATATGTACCTACCTGCGGCTGAAATCAAAAATCAATTTTTTTTGGTGTTCACACCAATAACAACGCTTTCTTCCATAGTCAGGCACGCAAGCTGTTTATAGAGAATGTTCTTAAAATGGTTTGAGCCTCGAAGATTTCATTTGTCCAGTTCAGTTGGGATTGATAAAATTTCAGCGTCAACAGGATGACAACGTTAAAATGATTTATTCCTGGTGATGTGATTTGAAGAGCTCTAAATTGTGCCTATAAATTGTTCGTGGCCCTTTTCCCTAAGCGTGTTAGAAATAATTTGAACCTATGATCCATTCCCCAAGAGGACATCACATGCCACCTTGCATGAAACCTTCCTAATATAATATATTTACAGAAAAAAACAATATAACCATAACACATAAATACATTATCTCAAATAATCTCTCCAGGTCATGGGGAACAACGAAAACATAATCCAGGCAAGAGAGACCCTTTGAAGGCAGTTCTCAGGAGCAGGTTTAGATGCCACAAAGTAATAACCCTCTATTATTTGGTCAAACAAGCTTACATTTTTAACAGCTATGGGCTGGATGTACGAAACATTTTTGTGTTCACGTTTGCAAATGAAAAAATGCCTTTTCTGAGGTACAAAGACCAAAACAGTTTGTTTTTGCAAATCGGTATTAGGAGGGGCGTGTTTGGGGCATTCTAACCAAATACTTCAATACTCATTGGTATGTATGAATGTTTTGAAACCGAAATGCAGTTGAAAAACATTCACAGTTTACCGCCAACCCAAACTTGGTGGTAACCCATTCGCAAATGGGAAAGGGTCCAAAGGGGACCACTTCCTCTTTGAGAAGGGTTGAATACATATTTTTTACGGGCAGGCACTGGTCCCATAGACCACTGCCTACTAATAAAAATGAAACTTTTCATTTATTATCTTTAAATACATCCTGTTTTCCAATGAGGAAACTCGCTGCATTAAAAAAATGATTGCTTTATTTACAAACAGCGAACTACCTCATTAATATTCATTAGGTAGGTCTGTTTGCGACACAATACGAATAGCTATTTACAGAATAGTGGCTAAACAACCCCTTTAAACATCAGTAATAGAAATCACCAAATAGCGATTCACAAAAAATGGCTATTTGGTAAGCGTTATTACTATTTTTCGTAATATCTAGCCCTTAATGCTTCAAGCTGCGCAAATCATATTTCTACTAAAAAGAAGTGCACAAGAACATTTAAACTAAGCTTAAGTGCACAAACATTATTGCTTGTGTTCCCAAATGAATTACTTGAATTCTGGGAACCTTTGCATGATTTTCGTAGTCTGTTTTGCAGGAACATTGTCAAAGCTTCAGAAAATTACATTTGAGACCTGTATGTGAGACCACTCCAATTAACCTGGAAGCTAGCTGTCACAGTATGAAATGTAGTTTGATATATCTTTTCTGTTTCCAAAATATCTTCTGCCTTTGAATAAAATAGTGTTAAGTGTGGGTTATAGTAACTCTTTAGACTTTAGTCATCGTTCCCAATAGGTAATGTATTTTTTAATACTTTATAACTTTGCCACATTTTGAAGACATTGCTTGAAACTTTCCACAGTTTTACTCAGTCCCATCAACTCGATATGTGAAGGGGGATAAAAGGTAATGGGGTGATCCAAAAGTGAATTTCCATGAATTCCCATAGGAAAGGTTATGTCGCAAATAGTGTAAATACATCTGTGAAGATTGGGAGCAGACCAAAGAAGAAGCCCGTTGTCTGTACGTGGAAGTCAAAGTGCACAGGCAAAAGTCATGTGGAATGGATTTTGGAATCATGGATAATGGGCATAGGACTTGGACGTAGCCTTTGCCAACAGCCTAAAACACAAGACCTGTGTCCAAAGCCCACTGCCTGTACATTTGCCATGCTTTGCACAGCTTAATACTAGGTTCAGTGGTTTCTGGCGTCATGGGCACTGGGAGCAGACTCTCACAGCTGTCCACAGCTAAAGGCTTATATAATGGGTTCTGTTATCATGCTACTAGAGTACAAAGTACTGGGAATGACCTTCAACTGTACTCTATTTTACAAGTGGACAGAGTTACAGTTATGGGCAAAGCTCGTAGCCAAAAGCCCAGTCTGTGTAGCACTAGTTTGTGTTATGATTGGCCTTGCGATTTGGAAAATGTCTACTGGTGATAGGATATTGCTATAGTGTAATACCTGTAATTGATTTTTTTATTAATATTTTATTTATTTTAGCAGGATAAGTAACAACTCATTCATTACAGGAGATATGATTTATATACAGCTCGCATACCTGATATTTAAAGTTAAAAACAGTGAAGGCATCAAGGCAATCCAACTAACATACTGTGGTGTTCACGTTCAGCATATGTATATTGAATGGAATCTTAAGATTTTACGAATAGCAGCAATAGTAATTTTTAAAGTGCAAGAGTGCAAAAACAAAGAGGTCAATCCAACCAGCTTACAATGATTTTCACGTTCAGCATATCAATGTTGACTGTAATCTTAAAACTTTAAGAATAGCAGCAATAATAATAATTAAGTGCAAAATATGGACAATAAGTGCAATAGTTCAACAGGGTAGGGTATCCTCCCTAATAGCAGCATCCAAAAGCAACTATACTTTCTAGATAACA
Source organism: Lissotriton helveticus (assembly GCF_964261635.1). Lineage (NCBI taxonomy): Eukaryota > Metazoa > Chordata > Amphibia > Caudata > Salamandridae > Lissotriton > Lissotriton helveticus. The sequence goes on from NC_136069.1 coordinate 381,204,815, forward strand.
GCAATGTCCTGCATTTAAATGTACAACACCATAAAAAAATATAGCCTATAGATCGAAGCAGGCCTAAAAAAGTTCGATGTCATATAAAAGCAACAATATTAGATAACAGCAATTAAAAAATACTGCTATTTCTCCTTCATGTAAAAATTCATCTATACCAGGTCATAATAAAACAACAGCCAGTAAAAATTGTACTTCATAAATAGCAGCAGTGTCCAGTATTAGGATATCCCACCCCTGAGAAACATTATCAAATAAATCCTGACGATCAATAAAGGTTCCTTAATCATGCATCAATATCAGTATAAGGATATCCCGGCCTAGTGTTTCATAAGGTCGTGGCTCATATAGATATAAATCAACATTTGTTTAAGATGAGGAAAAGCAAGCCCAAGTAGCTTTAAATTTATGAAGAGCTTCCACCCTTTTGGCAAAAGCCTCTTCAAAAGCTTGGCTCCTGATCATTTTATTAAACCATTGCCCTATTGTTGGTATTTTAGCTGTTTTCCTACACTGTAAAATCAATGAGTGGGTGACCGATACTGAAATACAGTACTGTAGATATTTATGTAAATGATATACCTCATGCAATGTACCAAATAATACCAACATGGTTGATGGAGAAATCATACTGGGCAGACAACTAATTACCTCAAAAACCTTGTTCCAAAATTGCGTTAGACTATAGAGTCAAAAACGGTATGAACCAACCCACCATATTGTTTACCTTGCACCCAAAACACTGATCAGGAAGGGATGGAAACATCCTGTGCAATCTGTGTGACACATATTATGCTGTCCACCTTGATAAAAAAGCCATCCTTTTAAACATATGCAGCCTTTAAAGCTCTATATCCTATCTCGCTAATTAGTTGCAATTCTTTAATATTGAACCTACACTGTGTTCCTTGAAAAACTATTTGAAGCAGCCCGACTAGTAGCTTTTCATTAACACTTTGGCGTAGCAAATGAGACCAGTTCTTCACTTCTACTACATTAGCCTCATTGATCCACCTGAAGAACCGGGTTTTAGAACCCAGCGGCGCCAGGGGCACGCCCAAAGTCTTCGGGTTCACCTGTCTTAGAATACAGAGACCCGGGATACTTCTGAGTGGCGTCAAAGATCAGATTTATTGACTGCAGCCAGCAACAGAAGTCCTAGAAGTCATCACGGTATGAGTTCTCAGGAGACTGCTCAACTTTACAAAGCAAGTCATCCCTTTTTATGCCAAACATTATGCTTCAGGCAAACATTCCTTGTTTACAGTTTAACCAATCACATGTTTCCACAACAAAAGGATTGCATGACGACAGACCCATTTTACAGTTGTCCGGCCCATAATCAATCATTGAACAAACCCAACATTCTTCTTTAGACAAGCCGGACAAACCCATAATAAAAGGACCACAACCTATATCGTAAATAGACCATAAAAGAAGAAACAGAAACAGATAGAAGTAGGATAAGGCATGTTTGTGTGTAGTAAAACTTTATGATGTCCTGTGCTCTGATCCTTAATCTTGATCAGCTAAAGGGCAGGAACTGGTTTAACAAGGTCAGCTTCAGGCAACAGGGTCAGTTCACTCAGGTCAAACAGGAGTCAGCACGAACTTGAGCTAAGGTGTACATGTCCTTAAAAGACTAGTTCAGCCACAGTCATCGGCCTATGTGAGGGCAACCACAAAATGGCTGCTATACACAAAATGGAACCCACGGTTCAGAACGAAATCTCCACATACAGGATGATTCTATAGGTCTAGCATGACAAGATCACTCGTACTTGCCGAACTCACTAGTTACGGTTTGCTACTATCAAATTCGTAAGAAAACAATGCTATTTATAAAACGGGTTCAGAATTCACAGAACCACACACCGGACTATTAACCGAGTAGATTCAATAACACATAGTTATTTTTGAGAAAACTAGTCACCTGATTAAAATGTAAAGAGAAAGATGAATTTTGGCTGCCAAATTATGTGACATTCAATCCCATGTGATCAAACTGGCGTGATTATAAAAATCGTCCAGCAGTTCAAAGCCAACAGCTCTCCAAGACTGTAAAACCGCTGTGGACAGTAGTAACCCCCCAATCTTGCAGTCTTGTTTTGGGGTCAATGCATGCCATGCTCGAATATCCGGAGATTTAAAAAAATAACTCAATATGTGATGATAAGGCAACCAGTACTTTGTATCTTGTTATCTTAGGGAGTTTCGCAGAAGGCAAAACAAACAGGTAATCTTATTGCACTTTCTGTTACCATACAATCTTAAAAAAAAATTATCATAAATTGGTGATGCAGCTGGTAGTTGTATCATGAGATTAACCGAAGAGGCCTGGTAGTATGCCAAAAGGTGTGTTAGTGCTAATGTCCCCTGCATTGTATCAAGTTGGAGCGTTTTCACCATAGCCCAAATAAACTTCCTAATGATGGTGTCTAACTCCTCAAAGTAAACGCTAGGTACCTTGAAAGGGAAGTTGAGATAAAGAATAGACACTTTAATCAACGAGACCCGAAGACGGAGGTAATAGAGCCCACCTCTATAATATTATTTTCTCCTTAATGAGCATAGCCCGATAATTTAACTGAAACAATTGTGAGAAAATAATTTGTAACATACATTCCCAAATATCTAATAGGACTCTGTGGAACAGACTGTAAACAACCTAGAAGCTGTGAAATAATCAAGTTAAATATAAGAATTTCTTTTTTTGCTTGATTGACTCTGAACCTTCCTACACATGTAAATCTCCAAATTTCATCAATCGCAATCTGTATATTCGAACCTTCTGTCTTTATATACAAAATGTTATTCTCCGCAAATAATTCAAAGCAAATTCCAGTCCATTTATAGGTGGTACAAGGTTAGTGCATTTCTTAACTGCTAGTGATTCAATAAAAAGGGAAAACAAAAGCAGCGACAAAGCAGGGCATCCCTGCTGAGTGCCCCACTTGATGTTGACTACTCCAGCCTCCACAGTGTTTAGGATAAATTTAGCTACTGCCCTAATATAAAGATGCTTCAATAAAGCTAAAAACTGGGATGGGAATCCAGATTTCTCCAGAATAAAGAACAACGCTTGCCAGACAACAAAGTCTAGGGTATTTTCTGCGTCCATCCTTAGTAGTGTGGCCTTGTCCTTGTTGACTGATGTGTAGTCAATAGCTTGAGCGAAAAATAAGTATTAGTAGCCATAGATCGTTTGGGCAGAAACTCATTTTGGTCCAGATGAACCATCTATTGGGCACATAGGGCAATCCGGGTCACCCAAATTTTCATAAACGATTTATAATCCAAATTATTAGACTTAAAGGGCGATAAGAATTAGTATTTGTTTGGTCTTTGACTTTTTGGGGAAAGTTTATTAAGACTGATTCCCTAAAATTCTTCGAAATAGGTAACCCATCCTTAATTTGGTTAAAAAGAGTTGATAAAAGAGGTGGAAGCTCATCTTGGAAAGCCTTATACACTTCGACAGGGATGTCGTCTATCCCACTGGGTTTCGTGCTAGCCTTATTATTAAGGTAGGCAGCCACTTTCAGGGGTTCTATTTTTTTAATGAGTGCATTCCTATGAGTAGTAGAAACTTGTCGTAACTGGAAGGACCAGAAATAATGTGCTAACTCTTTCTCATCAATCACCTGAGCTTCTGCGTACATTTTTCAATAATGGTTAAGAAACACCTCGGCTATCTTCTCATTATCATCCTCTATAATTCCAGTATCCGGGTTTCTCACTTGGGTAACGGATTGCCTACTCTTCTGTACTTTAGTTGACCATGCCAGGTATTTCCCCATGTGGTGACTCTCTGCATAGAGCTTTTGTTAGAAAGCTTTGCTCCATGCAATTCCTTCCATCTAAAAAAATAAAACCTTTAATTGCTGCTTCACCCTTGTCAGCTGCTTTTGTGCATGCTGATGTGCTATTGAGGAATGCTAGTTTCCCATTATCCTCATGTTGAGTTCCTGCATGGCACTCTTTACTAAGACCTGTAGGCTCTCAATATTTTGTGCACTTAGCTGTCCCCCAAAAGCAGCCTTAAATGCTTCCCATATCATTAATATTGGGTATGACCTGCACTCATTGTTCATGATTCAAAAACCCACTGCTTGTGATGTTCACCACAAAGAAACTACAGTTAAAGGGCCATTATGATTGACATGTCAAACCTAAAAACCATTAAAGTTGGTCTGTTTTGGTAAGTTATGTAGCCATTACCATGACAATGCATTTCCATTTTCTCTGACAGGATATCATAGATATGTATATATCAACGAGAGAGATAGGGCTCGAGTAAACACTCCTGTACCCCATAAAGTATATCAGAAACAACAAAGGAGTGCTTATGTGTAACTTAACATCAAAAACAAAAAACAAAAACAGAATAAAGTGACAGATTGTTCCCGGACCCCTACCTGGATCAGGTAGAACTGGGATTCAGCATGTCCAGTCCTAATAGTCAGGAGGCGACAACCCTGTGGGTAAGAATGACTGAATCCAACAGGGCAAGGCAGGTAACCTTTTGTTTAGAAGGACCCTCACTCACCACTAGTTGGTGACATGCTTCATCATTGGGTCCCCTTTGGGGTGGCCGAGTGCCGCCCCAGCGTGCTACAACGCCTGAGTTACAGCGGAGCGGGTTGATGGTGAGTGTGCTAGTGATTAAACTCTAATAAATGTGCAAAATATGGGAGTGCAAGGTTAAAAAATACAAGGTTGGAACCCAAACAAAATATTTAATGCGGGCCAACCCGTATTAAGGTTAAAAACGTGAAAGTCGGACAACCAATGGTTCTATATTAGGAGACCTATGTCCTTAATTGCAATATCTGGTCAACATGTTTCTGCTGTCAAAAAGCGGGATCGCAAAGCATTCGTAAGGACCAAACCTAAATGGCACTCCGGTGGTATGTACGCGCTAAGGTACACCCTCCCGTGAGGCACTTAATGTGAAAAATATAAAAATCAAGTAGTGAAAAGGTAGTTACTCACGGACATTACCCGTGCCGGCACACTGTGGAGTACAGTAGCCAAAGATACAGATTAAGGGAAGAGCATCGGCTTCCTGGGTCAGGACGGTTAGGGAAATATTCACGCGGCGTCCTTTATACGCTCGCGACTCCCCGCCCAGCACCTACATTCAGGGACTGCCGTCTGCCCCTTTCGGACGGTTTGGGAAATATTCACGCGGCGTCCTTTATACGCTCGCGACTCCCCGCCCAGCACCTACATTCAGGGACTGCCGTCTGCCCTTTCGGGCAGACGGCAGTCCCTGAATGTAGGTGCTGGGCGGGGAGTCGCGTGCGTATAAAGGATGCCGCATGAATATTTCCCAAACCGTCCTGACCCAGGAAGCCGATGCTCTTCCCTTAATCTGTATCTTTGGCTACTGTACTCCACAGTGTGCCGGCACGGGTAATGTCCGTGAGTAACTACCTTTTCACTACTTGATTTTTATATTTTTCACATTAAGTGCCTCACGGGAGGGTGTACCTTAGCGCGTACATACCACCGGAGTGCCATTTAGGTGTGGTCCTGACGAATGCTGTGCGATCCCGCTTTTTTTTTCAATGTTAATTTTTCTCATGAGCATTTTGTTTTGTAATACATAGAGGATTTTGCACCAGGAAAACTATTCAGAAAGTTGTAATTTGTCTGGAAAATTATAATTAATCTTTAATTCTTGTTAAACTGCCTTGGTCAACTTGTAAGTATAAAGACTCTTGGTTTTGGTTGAACGTCATGTAATTTAAATGCCTTTGTGTTCCTTAGTTTGAAAGAGTATGATCTATACTCGATTTTTACTACTAATACTGGAAATCAGGTGCACGTTATCTCTCCTCCCAAGCAGATAAACTAGGAAACAAGTTGTCATTTTGCCCCATGAAAAACACACTGTATTGAAGTGATTTTTCCCCAGGGGCGATATTACAGCACACTATATTTGACTCCAATTGAAACAAGGGCATAGGAGAAATCGACTAGATTCATAATCCCAAAGGCAATGGGCACAGAACACTTCAAGAAGTACAGGCCATGATATGGAATTTAAGAGAAGAATCTTATAATATATTTTCACAGAAAGATAGTGAATTCATTATATGAATTACAAACTGAAGTAGCAAAGAATTTAATTATGTCTATAATTCTAAAGGATTTAAGCTGATATAATCCTTGAATAATATGAAGTAACGGTCGAGGGCAATCAGAGCACATTAAGACCACTCTGCCTCTGCTAACTTGTTTGTTGTTCCTTTCGAAAACCTTAGTATCGCTTTTTGCTAAAAAATTTACATTTATTTCAACAATTTCTAGCATACGAGTGCACAGTTTTTTCTATTTGCCTATTCAATTCATATTCCCTCTCTTATGATAACCCGCAGCCTAGTTTCAAATTATTACTTTGCTCGTATTTGATTCAAGGAAATTTAGATCAATTTTGATGGGTTTAATGTGGCAGCTTTGTCTTTTGCTGTCTCGCATGTTGTCCATATTTGTCCTGCACGCCTTTGTTACCGAGCTCATGCATTAAATCATCTGCACCTATTATTGCTTAATTCTTGTTGTAATACTTTATTCGATATATTTCATATCATAAAAGTACGAACATAGATATACATAAAACCAAATTACAAGTATTACAATCGTCATCTCTTAAAAACTTTAAAAAAGTATTTACAATTAAAGAAATGGCTACAAAGAAGGTGCATTCCTATAAATTTCAATCGTCTAAAGGGGTAGGCATTTAGTTTAGAATATTGCATAACAATTTAGACCGAATGAGCCAAGCACTGGCTAAGTACTTTGCAATCCCACAAACAAAATACAGTGAAGTAGTATCAGATAAAAAAATACGCAGCACAACCCTAAAATCTCTGACCCCCATTTCCCTGCACACAGGTTTCAACCATCTTGCTCTAGGAAGCTTGTATGCCTTACAAGCAAACAGAAAATGTGGCAGGGATTCTTTCTTACATGGGCAGCCAGGGCAAGTGAGATCGTGGTCCCTCGCTCCTTTCCACCCCTCTATGAAATTTTTAAGGGGTAGTATACCATATCTCATCTTCAAGAAGAGGGATCTATCTCTTGGAATTTGTATGTAGTCCGAAAAGGGCTCTAACCTCCTCAATGGCTTATGCTCAAGGAATTGGTTCGTCAACTGCCCCCACTTTGTGCTTTTTAATTCCTCTGAGTCAACCCACTCCCAATATATTTTCTTAACAATTTGTTTATTGGGCGGGGACTCGGAGTTCCAGAATTCAACCATTCCTAAGCTCACAACCAGCTTTCTCAGATTGTTTAGCCATTTTAACTTATTTGAGACATTCAGGGCAATCAGCTCATCCAATACCAAGGCATATTTTGATAACTCAGGTGTCCTTCTCAGGCGTACCCAAAACAGTAAAGGGCGGAGGCGTACTTTGTCTGCAATTGATCGCTTGCCCATGTCAATAAACAGGGGTTTCAATGGGGTTGATAAAGGAAGTGAGACCAAATCTCTCACGAACTTATTCTCGGCTATTGTCAAATCCCTTACATTCTCACACCCGGAGTAATAATAATAATATAATAATAATCCACATTTGTAAAGCGCACAATCACCCGTAAGGGTCTCTAGGCGAAGGGGGCCGTCGGGAAGATTAAGCAAGCTATTGCCCAGAGTCACATGGTGCTGGGCTAACCTGCCGCCGGAGCCGGGGATCGAACCCTGATCCCCAGATTCCAGCGTCAGTCGCCCTGGCCGCGGCGCCACACCTCTCCCACAGTTCGGAGTGTACGGCGAACAGCGGAAGGAGCAGTCCAGTCCAGCTCTGCCAGCTCTACCCCACGTGGGAGGTAAAGCCCAGGAGGCAAGCGCGGCCGCTGATAGAGGCGGCTGCGAAGTAAGAGCCCGGGGGCTGACCGAGGGGCTGCCTGACTAGGTCTACCAGCCCGCGGTCTCCCCCGAGTGCCCCGCTTGCCACCTCCTCCTGCTCCCTCCTCCCCCCTTTAATACGGGACAATACAATCTTGGATAGGTCTCGTTTTGAAAATCGCTTAATAACTTCGCTTAGTCTTTTTCTGACAGTTCTGACTCCTCCAAGGCCACCACCTGTGGTCCTTCCACCAGCCCCCCACATTCTCACCGCCGCTCGCAAAAGTAGGACGAGCAGAGTGGGAGGCCTTTTTCTTGTCGGGTCAACTCCAGTACCCTCTCTTTTTGCCAAGAGCACCACCTTTCACCTTCCTCCATGGTCCGTCGGCTGGCTGCAATTAAATACCAACTGCCTAAGATGAGATCTGGCAAGATTCGGGGGAGCCAAACGAACAAGGGAGGGAAAAACAAGAAAAAACACAAACCTAAGCTATCTAAAGAGGAGATGGAGACTCAGATGGACCTGTCCACAGCTACAGCTATAGCTATAGATAAGACCCCCCTACCAGAAACAATTGACCTAATGGTCTCAAGTGAGATAATGGAACAAATACAGGCCCATACCGCCACGACCAAACAAACAAGAAAAACAACGGAAAAAGAAGTGGGAAATAAAATGAACACAACTCTGGTTCAGCCTAAAATTTACACTAAATTTTCCTTTCTAAAGAGTCCAGGGGACGTATTATTTTCAAAGATAAACAAAGTACCAGGCCTTCAATCGCCTCTTGAACCACTCCAATCAGCCTTAAACTGTCACCCGAGAGATAAGCGTCCCCGATTGGACGATAGCTACAGCAATAGCATCAGCGATTGCAGAAGAGACAAAAGTATAATATCTACAACTTCACCTCAAAAAACTTCTACACCTCAGCGCAATAAAATCAAAACGGGGCAGAAGTTCGGGCAAAAGCTTGAGATGACAGGCATCCCGGTAGGACGAGTGCTGACCATAGACACAAATCTTATACAAATACATCGGCCAAAGGAAGCCATGGACATGTCGCCACCAATAATGGAGAAGAAGGATTCAAACATCAACGGTAACACCGAGAATGTCAGCATGACTAATGAATTAGGTCATGAGGGCAATAAGGGCATAAGTTAAAATGAAGAGGGCGCAAGGAAAGAGGAAACTGTAACCTCATCAGCACGGCTAACAGAGATGGAACCCTCATTAGTAGTCCTCGATATAACAAATAACGAATCCATACTAGTACCCAAGGCATCAGAAGGAATGCGAAATGAAGATATAAGCCAGATAAATTGCATACCAGAGGTGATCGAAATCTCTTCTTACTTAAGGAAAGAGGAGTGGGAGGAACTCATGGCGGCTTATCCGAAAGACCTGAGTGCAAGTAAGTCAGCCAGTGAGTCAACAAAATGTGGAACGGCACATCTGGAGATAAACATAGCAGAAATAGGGGGGCCAGGAATGGCACAACTCTTAAAAAAGCCACCCGTGCCCCAAGAAGCGATACTCAAAGAGTGCCACGGAAAGCAGGACACAATTCCGGCTCAGGCAACTCCAGCTCAGGACAGGCAAGAAAGCGCATGGCCCAGTCTTCTCAACACAGTACAACTCTTGGTGGATGCAGCACACTACCAATCGGAAAAAATGGACGCCCAACTAACATTGTTAGATACGCTGGCAGTATTTGTAGTTGCAATAGATGGGAAGCTGGGCGCGTTAAACTCGCTTCTTCAGAGCAAATCAAACCAACTTGAGGATACCAAAAGGAGAAATGGCATTGATTGTGAATGTGGCCCGATCATTGATAAACTGGCCACCCTGCCAACACTAATGTCAGACTTATGTGGACACCTCAAAAGATCTGCCGAATGTAGTCAGAAGATCGGCAGTGACGTACTGGGTTGCCCAAAATTAAATGGTCCTAGCAAAGTGCCAACAGCACCAACAAAGGAGACTGAGACTGACGCCACCTGCAGAAAGGACACCAATGTCAAACGGCATGATCATCTAAGAATGGTAGAGAAAACTCAGGATACAGGGGAGAATGGGACGGAGCCATCAACGCCTCTATTGGTAGGTGTCGAAGACGACACGGTCACAAACTATAAATTAAATGCCAAACAGAGGAGAGCGAAAAAACGTAAAGGGAGAAAACAGAAGCTCTGCTCTAAACGTGAAGGCTTTAGGCAACTTTTTGGACAAACAAAGACTGAAGATCAAAGAATGAGCAACTTGGTGGAAGAATTATCATTAGATCGTGAATACGACGAAAGAGGGGGCCCATCTGAAGATATCGCACAACCGATAAATAAAAGCTCAGTGGAAAGAGTAGCTGATCCATCAAGCAATCAGGCCGTGGGGCCCATTCATTCTGGGACCATCTCCTCACTGGCCGACCCTGGGTTATGGAGCGGACTTACGCACAATATGAAACCTCGCACAAAACCGATGGGAAGCCTGAAGGCCACCAAAGAAACTGTGCCACCAAAGAAACTGTGCCAACTTATGTACAAGCGGACCAGCCAATGTCAAAAATTGCACATGCAGCCCCGACCTTAAACAAGCAGTTTCCACGTGGTGAAACCGTCGATCCAACTGAATGTGCAAGGGATCAAAGCTCAGCATGGGAGCACCTTCGAGAGGGCTCTCGGGAATCAGCAAATACAATAAGTAACATGAAGCTGATAGCAACACTAAACACGGACAATGTGGTTGGAGGTGCCATCAACCAAGGGGAAGCCTCGGACGCCTTATGGTTTATCCCCGACTACATCTCCCAAGGGAGACACGATACTCTTAACCGAGGCAACATCTTGCGATTATTTGCCCACATCCCTTCACTGACATCTGTGGCAAGCTCTGATCTGAAGTCCATTGAATTCATAGCTGTGGAAGGCACAGGAAAAGAAGCGACGAAGACAATATGGGCTTCGGCAGACCAGGCACAAAAGATCCTTATGGAATCTGAGACCTTCAAAAACTGGGGCATCATGTTGAGGCCTTTTTCAAAGCCTCGATACCCGGAAGTATTGTGCTCTGAGAGGAACTTGAACTTGAGGGAGCACGCTGAAGGCAGTAAAAGCACGGTTCTTAGGGGTGCTGTCGGGCCAAGTTGCACTGATAGAAATGGGTTCTTTGAACTCACTCTAGGGGAGCGACATGGAAGACGAGCCCCTAACGGGTGGCAGGAACAAAGACGGTTCGTGAGAACCATAACAAACAGCAATTGACAAGCACAGCGGACAAAAACGGAGCACCTACAGGATCAACTGTCTCTATGTTCATGGAATATAAATGGCCAAGCATCCAAAATGCTTGACTTGGACTTCATAGCTTATATACGGTCCTTTGATTTAATCGCGCTACAAGAAACCTGGCTTGCTGAGCCTCCGCACCTCCAGGGATACCTACACTTTTTCTCCGGTGCAAAGAGTCTAGCCAAGTATGGACACTTAAGAGGAGGCTTGGTAACATATGTAGCTATAACTAGCTTTGCGATGGCCAAAGAAATCGGGCCCTCAGCAACAGCTGCACTTGCAGTCAACTTGACTCTGACAACAGGACAAGGCAAAACAATTAACACCTGCACCCTGGTCAATGCTTATATTCACCCCAAAAGAAAGAAGAAAGCAGCGGAGGAGCTACATGCATACATAGAAGAGTGTATCATGGAGGAAAAAACAGCGAATCTAGTACTCACTGGGGACTTTAACCTCAATCTCATGGGCTCAACACAAGAGGAGGGTATCATGGCACAAAATACATTCTGGGCCCTACCACAACAAGGCAAGCCACAAAGAGCTGACCAATCAAAATTGGGAAAGAAGGTACTTGAGGCATTAGAAAACTTTAACATCAGGGCACTAAATGGCAGGTTTACAGGGGATAACCCGCCAGCCTCAACCTTTCACTCAAGAATAGCGAATAGCACGCTAGATTATACCTTCGTGTCACTTCCACTCTTCCAATTCATAATATCTTATCAGATTGGGAACCAAACAGACAGCGATCACTGTCCTCAGGAAATCATTATGGATCTTGCCAAACCAAATTACAAGCGTTCGACGGCTCCTAAAGAGTCCATCTACACCGTAAACTTCAAAAAGATCAAGTATTCGGTCGCAATGGGCGAACTTTTGATTGGACTGGCAAAAAAGCACTATATGGAGCACAAAGGCATTAATGAAGTAGCGAAATGGGTGCAGTTCACTACTATCCTGGGGCAATATGCAACCAAGCCAAAAATGCGCACAAGGACGAACAACCTGGGCACCCTTCCCCAAGCATATAGAGGGAAAGTAAAAGAAATGAAATACTCAATCTCTAAGCTAATGAGAGCAGCACAGCAGGACCGGAACAACAAAGGGACACTGCATCAACTCTCTAAACTAAAAGCTTCACTAAAAAAACTAAAATGGGAAGCAAACAGAACTAAAGAGGAACAACTATGGGCAAGACTCCATGAGGACATAAAAAAGAATGACAGTGCAAATTATTGGAAAAAAATAAATGCATTAACGCACCCTGCAAAAATGGAGGTTACATCCAACATTGCAGAAGCAACTTGGGCAGCGTTTCTTGAAAACCACTTCAACCGAGATCTGTCGTCCAATCAGATTCTGAGCAAAACTCTCATCTCACGAGCCCATGATGTCGGCAATAAGCTACAAATGTGCCAAACTAAACAGGACATGGCAGGGGATGCGGTTAATATATCTCTGGAACCTATAATAAAGCGGCAAAAAGAAAGGAAGAAGGGAAGGTGCGCCGGGTCCAAATGGGATTCCGCACGTCCTTTTTAAACAAGACACAGATTATTGGGCAGCGGCATTGGAACCCCTCTTTCGGGAGATCAGGTATACTAACATCCTACCAGACACTTGGAGGGGCTCCGTTATTGCCCCCATATATAAAGCAGGGGATAGAGGTCTCCCTCAAAATTATCGGTTAGTTGCCCTAATCGATAATGATGCGAAGTATTTTGCAGGTCTAATACTGGAAGAACTAAAGGCATGGGCCACAAGGAAGTCTCTCATACCTGTTAATCAAACAGGTTTCGTTAAAGCTGTGGGGACAACAACAAACATACTGTCTATGAGCATGCTTATAGATAAGGCAGAGATGAAAAAAATGCCCCTGCACCTCTGCTTCATAGACTATAAGGCTGCTTTTGACAACATCAACCGCAATTTATTATGGACAAAACTCAAGGATTGGGGCATCCCAAAAGGGTTGCTGGAGCCGTTAATCAACCTACATACAGACACTTGGATCCAGATTAAGGTGGGGGACGGCTCAATGCTGTCAAGGCGGATACAAACTAACAACAGCCTTAAGAAGGGTTGCGTGTTGGCACCCACACTGTTCAATCTGTTCCTGGCGGATCTTGTGCCCCTATTAAATAACTGTAACTCACACTCGCCAAAATTAGGAGGCCTAAATCTACCATGCCTCCTATATGCAGACGACCTGGTGTTAATAAGCCATACCAGAGTAGGGCTTCAAAACCTCTTAAACACAACCCAGAGATACTCCGAGCTAAACGATCTAACAGCGAACCTCGAGAAGACGCAAACAATTATTATTATTATTATTATTATGCGTTCTTATATAGCGCTCAATTACCCGTAGGCATCTCGGCGCTTGCCTTGGGAACCCGTCCTGGCTTCCCCAAGGTGAAAGCCAGGCATCCCGCCGCGGGGGGGCCATAGTGGAGATTAAGCAGGCTAATGCCCAGAGCTGCAGAGTGTGAACCCATGATTTGAGTAGGCACCGAAGCGAGAATTATCGAGTCCGCGGATATTTGGGCTCAAGACCCTGCCGCGTCGGGAATTGAACCCTGGTCCCGGGTCTGACCTCTGCTTCAGGGTCTGCCTCCTCTAACCAGTGAGCCACACTTCTCCACAATGACAATCAGCAGGATCAAACATAAGAAAAGCTTCTCGTGGTTCTGGAATAACATCCGCATCAAAGACACCTCGTCGTATAAATATCTAGGTGTGAAGATTGACAGGGGTGGCCAATTCAGTGAACAAAGGGCCAGTATAAGAGGTAAGGGCCTTGCTATGGCAATCGCCTTAAAAACATTAAACAACAACCTCTCGGGCCCTTCTCTGACCCCTCTACTACATGTCATACGTGCAAAATTACTACCAACACTAACTTATGGGAGTGAGGCCCACCGAGGCAGAGACGCCGTAACACTTGATACTACAATAGTGATGGCATACAGAATCATCTTCGGCCTCCCAAAACGATCCTCCCCAGCACAGATCAGATTGGAGTTTGGTGTTCGGTCACAGGTTTTGGCACGACAAGGGGCATATATCTGCTCATGGAACAAAGTAAGAAAACGACTGAAGAAACATTAAATGAATACTTATGGAAAGAACTAGAGCAGACCCAAAACTCACCAGCAGCAAAATATTTGGCAAAGAGCATAGTGAGCACCGGGCTGGCAGATCTCTGGGCGTCCCCGGCAGATCATAAATCAATTAATAAACTGGTGAAGAAATCGATCAAGCTTCAGTCATGGGTCCAGGATAAAGCCACTCTATCAAAAAGATCACACGCATGGATGATATTAAATACATACCTGACACAAGCCTCCAAGCCTTATCTTGGTCTAGGTTATACAAAAAAAAACAAATTGTCCTTTTTAAGATATAGACTGGGTCTGCTTCCATGCATACTACACCTCCCTCACTGGCTGAGATCCAAATCAGGAACACTATGCAGGCTATGTGGCATTGGGGCTGAAGACATGATGCACCTGCTATGCACGTGTGAAGAACTGCAAGAAGAAAGAAATCTCCTGCTGAAACGCCATTTTATTTTACAGGGGGTACGCACACGAAGGAGTGCAGTGCTAACCTGCTTTTCAGCACAGGACCCTCAGCTGAGCTGCAGCTTTGTGAAATTTTTAAAAGTAGTGGAAAAAAAACTACTAACAATTGATCAATGAATAATTTACAAACAGGACACATGATTTAATTTATGAATCACCTGTAAATTTTAATGGAAGCTGTGGAAAAACATGAATAGACTAACAGGCTACAGAGTGGATGAGAAGTATAAAAGGCCTAATGTGGGCGGCCAGCAAAGAACATCATTTTGTATGCTGAACTGTTTATGTTTATCGTAATATTGTGTTGAATTGATCTTAAGCGCATGGTTTTATGAGTATTTTAATTTTTCTATTGTGTACTGTATCGCATTGGTTTGAATTAACTGTGCAATAAACTTCCAAACTCTAAACTCTTACATTCTCACCCCCCCACAGTTCTGAGCCATAGACCGCAGAGGCCAGTGCCTTTCCTTCGTAGACCGCAAGGGTTGCAGCTATTGGCCTACTGATGGACCACCGTTGGTTCCTCAGGATAATTCCTGAGACCCTTTTTAGGTTCAGGAGCATTTTTGGTACGTGGGAGTCCCATTTCATATTATTACTCAGCCTTACTCCCAGGTAGTCAAACTCTTCCACCACCTCTAGAACTGACCCATTTAGGGTAAGGTTAATATTCCTTACTTTTTTTTTAGAAGATAAAACCATCAGTTTTGTTTTTGCAGTATTTACAGTTAGCCCTCGTTCATTGCAAAATGAACTAAAGCAGTCGAGAAGTTTCTGCAGACCCGATGGGGTTTTGGACATCAGGAGAGTGTCGTCCGCAAAGAGTAGGGTAGGTGTTTTTTCCCCAGCCAGGACTGGGGGATCGTCAGGGTCCTCCCTCAAATGGTCTACCACCCCATTGATAAAGAGGGAGAACAATGTCGGGGCCATCACACAGCCCTGGCGAACCCCTCTGCTAACTGGCACCCTCTCTGTTAACTGGCCCTGACTCCCCCAACGGATTCTGGCATAATTGCCCTTGTGGAGTCTAACAACCATCTGCAAGAGGTGACAGGGAAGCCCAATATCAGACAAAATCTTCCAAAGCTTGTCACGGGGAATGACATCGAATGCGGTTTTGAGATCTATAAAGGCTAAGTATAAGCTGCCCTTTGCTTCGATGGACACAGTCTTCCAGTACACTGCACAGAACCTGAAAACCTGGTCCATCCTGCCCACATTCTGCCTAAAACCCGCCTGAAAGTGTGTCAAGATATTATTATCGGGGGCGTGGCTAGCAGCCAACGATGGCGGCCGCAGCTTAGGGAGGCTCCTGGGCAAAGGCGGCTTTCCGCGATAATCCGTAGCAAAATCCTGATCTTCACTGGCGGAAAGGGGCAGGCCGGACCCAACGTCCGTGCGGCGAGCAGCGCTGAAGTTTCTGAGAGCGGCGGCGGCCGAAACGGGCATAATCACACTGTCGTGAGGCGGAGGAGGAGCTGGGCCCAACTGCAGCCGTGAAGCCGCGGAGTGACGGTGGGACTGAATCCGGCCGGAAGTGACCTAGAGGCGGGGGTGAGCGGCAGGAAGCGCCGGCGGTCCGAGCGCATCCCCCAAAAGCGCTGCGAAGCTCCCCTCCCATCAACCCAAGCACACGGGCGCACAACGGTACGACCAGTCGGCACTACCCGGTCCCGCGCGCATCCACCAACGGTGCGACGGGATCTGCGCCAGTCCATCCCGGTGCCGCCATTGCCCGGACACACCATCGGACTACGCCAGGCCCCGGCAGCGGCCGACAAAGGCACACAACGGCCGGCAGCGCCACTCGGCGACCTCTGAGGTCGACGGGTAGTAGACAGGGTGGCAAGGGCATTGTGGACTTCCCACCAGCCAGGACATTGCGGACTTCCCACCAGGACCACCGGGAGCCTTACGCAAGCGGAGCCGCCAGAGGAGCAGGAACCTGGGCAGCACCTATAACTGGGGAGCACTGCAGAGGTCATACTGCGACAGCCCCAGCCGGTGTGGGTCGCAACTTACAGCACACCGCTGAACTCCCCTGTGAGCCCCTCGCTGGGGGGCGAATCAGCGCCTGGCCTGTCCGCAATCTCTAGGTGAGCGCTACACCACTGCGTGCCTGCGGGGTGACACCGCCCCCCACTGTGGTGACCACGTACTTCGACGCAGCCCGCCACCGGATCGCAGAGAGGCAGCCCTGCGCAACCCACGCACGAACATTCTGACCAACTGGCAGTTTACTTCACGGCGGCGCTATGTCCAACAGGGGCCCCAGAAACATCTCGACCCAGGCCAAGTTGGACAAATTTGCATATGAGAGGCACTCACCGCCCCAAGACCAACGCAAGACCGCCGGAAAGCAGGCCGAACCTGAGGGGGCGAGGAAGGCCACACTTGATGATGTCCTAGCAGCACTGGCCCAAGTACAAACGACGGTGGGTGCCACGGCAACGGAAGTCACCTTGATAAGAGCGGATCTCCAAAAAATAAACGAGAGGGTCAAGCAGGTCGAGGTGGTCACTAAATCACTGGTTGAGGACGTATCCGAATTGCAAACAGCAGTAGAACGTCTGCAAACCGATAACAAACTGCTCAGGGACAAACTGGACGACCAGGAAGGGCGCTCCCGACGCAATAATGTCCGAATTTTGGGTGTGCCGGAGTCAGAAGACACGGGGGCATTAGACCTCTATGTGGAGGACTTGGTCAAATCGCGACTCAAGCCCAAAGGACTCTCCAACTTCTTCTCCGTCGAGAGGGCACACCGCATTCCGGGAGGAAAACCCAAGTCGGGGGCCACACCGCGACCGATACTGGCTAGATTGTTCAATTTCCGAGATCGGGACGCTATTCTACAGGCCGCTAGAGTGGCGCCGGCCATCCAGATCCAGAACTCGAGGATTGCTTTCTTCCCGGACTATACGGCGGAGGTGTCTAGGAGAAGACGAACGTTCCTGGAAGTGAAAAAGACCTTGAGAGACAAGGAACTGCCGTACTCAATGCTCTTCCCGGCCAAACTGCGGGTGGTAGCGGACAAAAAAGTGTGGATCTTCGACTCCCCTGGTGCAGCCCGGGACTGGCTAGAGGGTTGGCACACCGTTGGGCGACAGCGCAAAACACACAGACCGGATCGAGACCGTGGAGAAGGCAGCAGGACTGGCTCACAGACATCAGGTCTAGTGGAGGGAGTGGGACGCTCACCCTCCCATGGATTTGAAGGGGGAGGCGAGGAAGAATGATCCCGACCACAGAATCTGCACACTGAGCAATCGCCGACCGCCAAACTGACTTATCACTTTCACTGCTGCACGTAGACGCTGGCATGGCTGCCCCGAAAGCCTTCAGGGACGCCGCCTGCCTGGGGAGACACTCTCCCCCCTACACGCAAGTACTCTGGTTTTGGGATGGGTAAAGCACTCTGCTCAGTTGGGGTGGCGGGCAGTTCGAGGTCCGTTAAGCAGGGGGGCAGGGAGGGGGGTTTGTTTTGAACTGTTTGTGTTGGGAATGTGCATAAAGGGTCGAGGACAATGTTTCAATACTTATGGGAATCAAGACGCATTGCTGGGAACGGACAATGACTTTATGCCCCCATGATGTCTCTGCACGCTTTGCTGCGCGACGACGTGGCTGATGGACCGGTTACATCTCTGGGGCATTACATCATGTACCTACTTCCCCCCGATGGCTAGCAGTCCCGTACCAGCAGAGGGGGTGAATCACTCTGACACACAATGCCCACTTATGACCTTGATGTCCTGGAATGTGAGAGGTTTGGGGGACAGGGTTAAGCGGGGATTGGTGCTGACTGCTATTAAACGCCTGCGGCCTGCGGTAGCCCTGTTGCAAGAGACACACCTGGTGGGGGGAGCTACGAAGGCCTTGGATAGGCGAGGCTACAAAATGTGGGCTCACTCTGCTTTCACGTCCGGCTCCAGGGGGTCCGGTGTTCTAGTACGGAAGAACTCAAGTTTCATGCCCCTCTCAATTAAAACTGATGATCAGGGCTGCTTCGCGGCCGTGCAGGGACAGTGGGAGGGGAAACTCTTTAATTTGGTATCAGTGTATATTCCACCGGCTTTGCACTCGGTCCACCTCCCTAGGTTGGGGGACTTCCTTTTGACACTCCCCGAGGGCGAAACCATTCTAGGGGGGGACTTTAACGCGGTCATGGATCCACAACTAGATAGATACCCCTCCCCCAACCAGACAGGGGGGGAAACATACTTTCGACGATTTACCACGGCCATGGGCATGACAGACATCTGGAGACATTTACACCCGGGCATGCAGCAGTACACATATCACTCCACGGTGCATGGCAGCCTGTCTCGCATCGATTATTTCCTGTCGCTGGGGGAGGCCCTTTGTCATGTAGATGCCCTGGTGATTCACCCTCGTGGTATTTCGGACCACTCACCGCTCACACTGACGCTTTCACTACAGACGAGAGCACGTAAGCGCATCTACCCCCTGCACGCATCTTATTTCAAAATTCCGCAGGTTCGTAAAGAACTCACGCGCGCCACGAAACACTACTTTCTTGAAAATACCCATTCAGTGCGTTCCCCGGCAACGCTCTGGGAGGCCTATAAAACGGTTCTGCGGGGCCAAGCCATTAACACCATAACCGGACATAAGAAACAGCAGTCACAGGAACTAGCCGACCTGGAGATTACGCTGAGGGAGCGGACCGCGGCACACGAGTCTCACCCTTCCCCCGCTGCCCTGCATGCACTCACTCTCCAGCAGCAGCTGTACAATGATCACCTACGGTTGGTAGTCAAGGGTTTCATAACCGACACTCAGAACAGGATTTATGAGGTGGGGGACAAAGCGGGGAAAATGCTGGCGTGGCTCGATAAACGTGAGGGTAACTCCAGGGGGGTCCAACGTCTAAAAGATGAACAGGGAGTGCAACACACTGATCCGAGGCGTATAACAGAACTGCTTGCGACCCATTTTGAAAAAGTGTACACCCCGGCTCGTAAAATTACACCTGAGAGTGTCAGGGCGCTCCTGGCGCCAATCGAGGTTCGGACCCTCACACCGGAGGCGTCGAGCGAGCTGGAGGCGGACATCACTGCCGATGAAATCCAACTGGCCATTAAGGCGCTAAACCCGGGCAAGGCATTGGGACCGAATGGGATACCCATTGAATGGTATCAAGTGATGCCGGACACCCTCAGCACGCATCTGTTGGGGATGTTCAAGGACTGTTTGGAGAGGGGTTCCCTTCCTCCGGACCAGCGTGCGGCTACTATAATACCAATCCCCAAGCCGGGTAAACCACCAGAGGATTGCTCATCCTATCGACCCATTTCCTTATTAAACGCGGAGGTAAAAATTTTGGCCAAACTTCTGGCACAGAGAATCCTGCCCCATCTGTCCGCAATTATTCACCCGGATCAGTCCGGGTTTATGCCGCATAGGAACACAGCGCTGAATTTGCGGCGACTGCATGGTATCCTGGCCAGAGCTGACGCCATCACCACGCCGGCAGTAATCCTGGCACTTGATGCCAAGATGGCATTTGACCTGGTGGAGTGGGAGTACCTTTTCGAAACGCTGTCACGTATGGGGTTTGGGCCTCGTTTTTTTAGCGTGGGTCAAGCTGCTGGACACAGCCCCAGTAGCCCATGTGGTGGCGAACGGCCACATTTCCCGCACTTTCCCGCTGGGACGGGGGACGCGACAGGGATGCCCTCTGTCACCCCTGTTGTTTGCCATCTCATTGGAGCCCCTTGCGACTCTCATACGAGCCACCCCCCTACTCAAGGGTATACCAGGGACCGGGGGTTGGGAAGACCGTCTGTCCCTATACACAGACGACATGCTGCTGTATCTAACAGACCCCGAGGAGGGAATACCGGCCTTGTTGCGTATTTGTGACACGTACGGCAGGATTTCCGGCTACACGCTAAATTGGTCCAAGTCTGAGATGTATGTCTTACGGGGTCCGGCTCCGGATCTCGACGATACTTGCCCACTGCGACTGGCGGGATCCTCTTTTAAATATCTCGGCATACACGTCACTAAGGACCCGACTGAATTCATGGCTAAGAATCTGAAGCCGCCCTTGGATAGACTCAAGCGGGATGTGGAGTTCTGGTCCGGCCTGCCGTTAACACTCCTCGGCAGGGCCGCGCTTTACAAGATGATGGCGTTACCACGCTTCCTGTACGTCCTTGACAATTCGCCCTATCCTGTGCCACCCAGGCTCTTCCAGAGAGTAGCGGCTCTGGTCTCCAACCTACTTTGGGGTAACCTCCCGGCGCGAGTTGCACAATCCAAGTTGCACAGAGACTGGTATAGCGGGGGCATTGCGCTACCGAATTTAAAACTGTACTATTGGGCTGCGCAACTGAAGCCCATCAACCAGTGGATACACGCACCACATGACGAGCCAGCATTTTACTCGGACAGGGTGCAGTTGGGCGCTGATAGTCTGTTGGGTCCATTGTATGATCACCGCAAGGTGCGCACTCTGGTCGGCCCCACCAAGTTAACGGTGCAGATATGGCACGCAGCTACGGCAGCTCTGGGCTGGAAAGGGAAGATCACTGGGATGACTCCGCTGTGGGACTCTCGCACGCTGGGCAACCTGAGGAACACCAAGGGGTTCGCACAGTGGGACACTATAGGCATCTCTGTGGTGGGTGACCTGTGGGAGAGGAACGAAGTGATCCCCTTTGCCCGACTGAAAGAACTCTATGAGCTCAACGACAGGGAACTCTACAGATACATTCAGATCCGTCACGCACTGCTTGCAGCCATTCCAGCAGACACACCGCTCCCAGATTCCTCACCCTTGGAAGATCGACTACTCACCGAATACATGCTAGAACGGGCGACATCCCTCACTTACCGTAAGCTACTTAATAACAGCCCTGACCCCACATCACACCTGAAAGGGAAATGGGAAGGGGAGATTGGCGACATGGATGAACATGAATGGCACGAAGCTCTTGGGTCCCCTAAAGAGGTAGGCATCTCGGCACGCATGCGGCTGGTGCAATTTAAGATCCTACACAGGGTTTACTATACAAGGACAATGCTGCATCACATACACAGGGCGCCTCATCCCTACTGTCTGCGGGGGTGTGGGGAGGAAGGCACATTCTTCCATACTATATGGGACTGCTCCAAGATCCAGGAATACTGGAAACAAGTGCTCCGCACACTTTCGCAGACATTAGATCACTCCATACTACCTGACCCGAGGAGGTGCTTGCTAGACATATGGGAGCCTACTGACCTAACCCGATACGAGCGGCTTTGGGTCACGGCGGGACTAATGGTAGCGAAGCGGGACATAGCACAGCGATGGGGGGCTGCAGAACTGCCAACCAAGTCCCTGTGGTGCTTGAACATGGATCGAGTAATGTTAACCGAGCGAGCAGTGTATATCAACCGAGCCTGCCCCGGAAAATGGAATAAGATATGGCTGAAATGGAATGAATACAGGGGGGACATCTGCGAACCTTTGCGCGAGGATGATCAGGATGAATCCGACGATGAGGGAGAGGAGGCCTAAACCTAGACGGGAGGGGGGGATGGGGTGGAGGCCTGGGCTGCTGCAGGGGGCTTTTTCTTAGAGCCTGGGCAGGTGAATCAGGGGGGGCAGGGGCGGGCGGGGGGCGTAGAGGCAAGCGTGCATGGTGTAGTGCTGTTCGGTTCCCGTATTCCCAAGAGACACTGGAAACTTGCAATGCACTGATTGTTGTCTGACCACACTGTCATTCCTAACTGTTGTTGTTCTGTGTTTGTTATTTTTCTAAAAACGGAAAAGAAAGAAAAAACAAGAAAAATCTCTCTCAAAACCTCAATTCCTGCATTTAACAATTGCTCGACTGGCGCTTTTATTTTTTCAGTACACTCCGTCACGAATTGATTGTTACTGTAATGTTGTTCTCCTTTCTGCTGAAAATCATTGTGTACTACGGTCCTCTGATAGCGGCCAGCCCACAGGGTTGTAGGCATTCCGCTGTGTACTAGGTAAAGTGCAATAAAGGTTTTGAAAAAAAAAAAAAAAAAAAAAAAAGATATTATTATCATTAATCCATGTCCCTATTCTAGTCACGATGACCCTGCCAACTACCTTCTGGATTGTATTGATCAGACTTATAGGTCTGTAGTTGGCAGGGTCCTCCCTATCCCCTTTTTTATATATGGTAACAACCTCCGCACCCCTCCATGATTCCGGGACAGGGTGTCCATACAAAATTAGGTTTATTACAAGGACTATGAAATTGGTCCATAAATCCGGGTCATGCAGAAGCAAATCACCCGGCAACCCATCCGGCCCGGCAGCCTTGCCTGGTGTTATATTTGTGATTGCATCCTGCACTTCCCGAGGGGTGAAGACTTCCATCTGTTTTATAGCCCCCGAATTCAATTCATTATGTAACCTCTTTGATGGTCCTAGATCTTCTTCGCCACAATACAATTTTACAAAATGGGAGTGTCACTGTGATTCAGTGATGTGATTAGTTATTGGCTCTGTCCCTCTCCTGTCTAATTCCTTGATCAGATTCCAGAATAGAGTTGAGTCTTTTCCATTGGCAGCTAACTTAAGTTGCTGCCAAGGTTCCTCCTCCCATTCCCTCTTGGCTACTTTAATAGCCCTGCCATACTCTTTTCTGGCTAATCTTACTGCAGCAGTGTCTTTACTTTTTATAGATTTTGTAATTAATTTCCTTTTTTCCCTACACTCAACCGTATACCAAGGATTGCCATTCAGGGTTTTTTGTTTAGATCTAATCTGTCCCCTACTATCACCTATGATGAAAAGCATACTCATTTTATCCATCATGGTCTTATACGAATCAGTCAATGTAAGATGTAAAGCATTAGGCTGGACTAGCCCACAAAGTGAAAGGGCTGTAGTTCCTGCTACAACAAGCTCCTTAACGTTATTTAGTTTACCCACTTCACATTTTACCCTACTCCACTTCAGCTTCCGGTTACAATTTGTAGGGGTCACTTCCTTAGTGATCATCAGTGGTCCGCTCCTAATTCCCTTCTCGGGCCCCCAATTAATTTCCATACAGAGTGGATTGTGATCACTATCCTGTGATTGTACGACCTCCATATCCACCAAGTTATTCCATAATTGGGTATTCAATAACATGTAATCAATTCGGAATTGTCTACCTATTCTATTGAATGTCATGGCCCCATTAGGGTCAGAAACAGTCCTCCCATTCAGTGCCCTTAAATTACGTTCCAACGTTAGAGCGTTCATTTGAATTGCTCTAGCCGTCCATTTCTTAATAGGTTCCAGGGATAAGGTAGGAATAGCCTGGTTCCAATCATCTACGCTAAGACCTAATACCTCGTCATTGGCTAGGGGTTCATATGTACAGTTAAAATCGCCCCCCACTATCACTTGTGACCTAGGCGAGATATCAGCTAATGTTGAGTCCAATAGCTCTATTGTCTGTGAAGATTTGCCACCCTGGATACCCCTTGCGTATACACAAAATAATTCTAAAGTTTTACCTCCACTCAAACTTTTAAGAGTTAAATATAATATATCATTTGAGGGTAGGTTATGGACGGTTACAGCCCAATTTAGTGACACGCTAATCCATACATGTAGGCCTCCCGAAGGGCGTCCTCTCCCCTCCGTAATTGCTGGAATGAAGTATGTAGCATACCCATTTTTGTAAATTGGGGTCACGCTCCACGTCTCTTGGAACATACAGATATTACATTTGTCTATAAAGTCGTTCCATTCGGGGAAGGCAAACTTTTTTTGTAGCCCTGCTATGTTCCATGAGAGGAGATTAATATTATTGTCAGCTGGGGCTAAACCTTTAGCACTGGAGTTTGGGAGTAGTCCCCTGTCTACACTATTTTTGATGTTATGCATGTTGCTAGTTGGGACTTCGAACCTCCAGGGATGCATATTACCCATGTTAGTTACCCCCTCCCTCTGGGCAGGACTTACAATATGCGGACTCGTATTCTTTGACCCATGGGCTGGGATAGTATCCCCAGGATAGGAAGCAACAAGGCCATCGGGATCCAGGGACTCAATATAGTTGAACTGGGGTTCGAGGGAATCGAGCGTACAATTTAATTCAGTAATTGTAGAAGACACAGCCGGCAATCTGCCAGCAGTGTCATGTACAACGGACTTATGGTAGAGTAAATACACTCCCTCCAGGCCTGAAAGAGCCGCATAACGGTTTTGGAGGGATATAAAGTGATTATCCTGAGAGTAAGTATTAGCCCTGGGATTGGACGTGGCAACCAGTAAGGATCTAGGATAAAAGTAAGTCAGTTCACAGGGTGTGATGGGATTATTACCATTTTCTGGAAACCAATTTAGGATATAGTTGACTGCTCTGTGATCCCTGAAATTTATGACAATTATGTCTCCCTTTTTATCCTTTATTCTACTTCCAAGCCATGAAAGACGGCGAACATGTAATATCTCGCCGTTTAAATGTGGAGGAAGTGGACGATTCTGGCTAAGCCAATGGGTAGTTTTGTTTTCTAACTGGGCATAATCTTCCCTCTTCCCGTCCTCTAGTGTTGGAACTCCTGTGAGAACTACCACCAGCGGCACCGCTTCCGGTGGCAATTCCACTTGACACCCCTTTGGCTTTATGGACCTGACTGGACTTTTCCTGCCCTGCTTACTTTGTGCAGTGCGTATGTCAGATGGTTTCACTCCCATCTGGACCTCTCTAGCAGCATGTTGTGCAATTTGGTGCATTGGTTTGTGAGTGACTATCCTTGGGGATTTTGATTTTTTCGACTCAGTGATTTTTAGATCTTTTTGGGCAGTGGTGTTTAAAACTGGTACCGTGGGCGAGGTTGGCATTGGATGTCCTTAGTTACCCCTGGGTTTGCAGCTAGTACTTCCTCTAATGTTCTAAGCCGCTCTTCTATTCTTGTTAATCTCTCTATTAACAACAAGGTTGAAGATCTAATTAATTGTTTAATGGTTCCCTTTAAGTCCATATCAGAAGGATCTTGTGTCGAACGAGGTAGTGGGGTTCCTGAAGCTGGTATAGTGGATGTCTTTGATAGGGGGCCTTTAACAGATTTACCAAAGTCAGTGTGGCTGATCTTTTTCCTCTGTGGCTCGATCCCCCTTTTCCTTCTTTTCCTTGGAGGAGAACCTTGAACTCGTTGTTGCTTTTTGGTTTTAGGCTTATTCCGCATAACCTCCACCACTAGTAGGGGTGTGTCAGGTATAACTTCCATTTCTGGTAGAGATTTACAGGGAGAAGATGAGGCTAGGCTGTGCTCTACATTGACCAAATCAGGAGTTGAAATTATATCTCGCAGGGAGATTGGGATGCTATTATATGTTTCATTGGGGTCCTCATTTTCGACGGGACAACAAATGTTTAGTGGGGGATCTAATTATGACTGTCCAGGGGAGGGGCGTTTGTTTTTAAACGATTCAACTGATCGGCATCGCTCTGAACGTCGCTCTGCAAGTAAGCTTTCCCTCTCGGCATCAGGGACTATCCCAATCACGTAATCGTCCAATGCCCCTTTATTTGCACCACTTGCCAATGGCGGAAGTCCTTTTGGTGTGCTCGAACTCATAGTGTGGTAGAGTTTGTAAATGAGCAACATTAAACACAACTACATATAAAGGTGAATATATAATGATAGGAACAGAACTGCACTATGCAAGATTTGCACTTACTAACATACGTAACACTTTGTTTCGAATAAGATGACAGACGGTTGGCCCAGCCCGGCCTCCCTCGGCTCCTGAGGGCTACAGAGGGCCCGCCCTTTGCCCGGGCTTCGCCCGGCATCCCGCGCAGCGGATCAGTCAGTTAGTTTTATGACACGGTTGCAGGGAGGCGGGGCTGATGCGGGACAGGTGCTGTGTGCCCCGTGAGTTGCTGGGACCTGGAGTCCTTAGGTCCTTGATGCTGCCACTAAGCCCACGCAGAGATCCTTTCACGACTGTAACTGTAGACAAAGATGCTAAAGCAATTTGTAAGCCGATAAAGGAGACAGTGCAAAATAATTACATCTTCTGCTCTTGGTGATGGGTGAGTAGGTTTTTTCATTGCGAGAGAGAAACCAAGAGGTCAAATTTGATCACTTTCCTATTGTTTGTCTACTGCTTTCCCTCCTTGCCAGCTCCACGAATGAAATTGATGGCATGCTTACCCTTTATCTATCTTGGTCTACCTAAGGCTTCATCTGGGTTTCCCACATGGAATGCGCTCAACACCTATATCCAGAAAGGTTGATGATGAACATGTTGATCTGTCACAGAGGTTCCTTGGACAGAAAGCCAGTATCCCATGATTCTGTGCCACCCAGCTGCCCAAATGAATATCATGACGTACTGAGTGATGTCGCCTTAACCTTGTGCTCTATGGGATTGGGCCCAGTACGCTGCATCAGGGCCATGTACTGGATCAGCACTATGGTTTCAGACACTTGCTTGTGTACTCGGCAAAAACTGTACATGCTAAAGTTATGTACTTTTAAATGCATACCAACCATACTGAGGTGTTCACACAACTGATCCTAAATATTCAAGTTAGTAACATCCATCTTTCACTCCATATACAAACATTGATCTCTATCATCACTGACACATTCTTTCACCTCACTGAAGGCGGTCACCTCACCCATTGTAAAAGTACCGCTCTTTCACTCTATACAAGTACACCC
Organism: Lissotriton helveticus; assembly: GCF_964261635.1. Classification (NCBI taxonomy): domain Eukaryota; kingdom Metazoa; phylum Chordata; class Amphibia; order Caudata; family Salamandridae; genus Lissotriton; species Lissotriton helveticus. The sequence goes on from NC_136069.1 coordinate 381,232,223, forward strand.
TCCTTCTCATGCCAAACTTCATTGCCTCTCACTCCCAGCAAAAACATTCCGCTCATTCTAGGCATGCCTACCTCTCTGTTGCCCATAGGAAAATAAAAGGTTATGGTTTGAATGCTTGAAATAATCTAAACCTTTGGTAATTACTTGGGGCACATTCCCGTCCTTCATTTTAGCCAAACATGTCTCGGTTTGCTTGCGATCTTGCTCAGAAAGGACCGAGCCTGATAGTACATACTGGCCCTTTCTATTGGATCAAGACCCAAGTGATCTGCATATGACTGGTGTCTGTCTAGAAGTAGCACAATGGGTGAAAAACGGTGGTATGGAATGTGGTTACAAGAGACGACAATTGGCTGTGATTAATTCAAACATTCATCACTGTGTTGGTTGTTGGAGTCTCTGTCAATAAAGATATGCCTGTCCCTCTGCCACCTATCTTAAGAACATGCATCTCTCTCTCTTGCGTTTGACAAGCATGCCACTAAGCTTGCAAGCATGTGTATTCCTTTGTCATGCACCTCAGATAAACATGCACCCCCTGAACTCCCAGAGGCAGCCGCATCTCTGCCACAAATGCTATACACTTACAACATTCACATCACTCCCATTTCACACCAGGCTCACACATCCCTTTCTGACCCGATGTGCACACATCACTCCCTCATACCCAAGCACATGCAGACTCTCTCACCGGCTCCAAGTCCGAATGCTTTCATGACTGAGAACAGATAGGGCCATTCCAGGTTGTCGAACACCTTAGCAATATCAACCGAAAGGACCATCGCCTGCCCTTCCACTCCATAGTCTCCATCCAATATTCCTATCAACCGACGTATGCTGCTGGCGGTATTGCGAGTCAGGATAAAACTGGCCTGATCAGAGTGAACCAACCGCGTCATGAAGGGGGGGAGTCTAGTGGCCAGCACTCGGCTCAGTATCTTATAGTCAATGGTAAGCATAGACAGAGGCCTGTATGCGGCCGGATCAGTCGGATGTTTCCCTGGTTTGAGGAGAGGAATCATGATAGCCTCCCTGGTGGAGGCCGGCAGTACCCCCCGCTGTCTAGCCTCCTTATACATCGCCAGTAGTCTGGGAGCCAGGAGGTCAATATACGTTAGGTAGAATTCGATAGGCAATCCATCGCTTCCCGGAGTTTTGTTGCGTGCCAACTTCTTAATGGCGCAGCAAATTTTGGCTAATGTAACGTCCTGACCAAGGGCCTTTGCCTCCTCCTCCTCAATTGTAGGCAGCTCCAGTTCCTCCAAAAACGCTAGGACATCTACCCCCCTGTCTGCAATTGGCTGGTGTAAAGACTCGAATAAAAAGACCAAAACCGGTCATTTATTTGATGTTGTGTATATTCCAAACGTCCGAGGGCGAGGTTAATGCCAATATAGGTACGAATCTAGGAGCGGGGTCAGCCAGCCAAGACAGTAGTGTGCCCACCTTATCCCTTTCCGCATGTGCAGGGGCCAGGTAAGCTCTATGATCGAAGCACAGTAAGCGCTCCACTACTTCCGCTACCGCTTCTTTTCGGGATTGAACCGTGTCGCGCGTCTCAGAGCCAGCAGAGTGAGCTCTCTCAGCCTCCCTTAGGGCCAGTTCGCCCGCCTCGATTTCTTGTAATAGCAGCTTCCTTTACCCTCATCCACTTGGCAATACAGATCCCACAGACCACCACTTTAAAGGCATCCCATTCCAGTGCCGCCGTCGTGGCGTAGCCCGCATTCTCCGCAAAGTATTGCTCCACCCCATCCCCCAGCTCCGCGCAAAAGGCCTGATCCTCCAGCATCTCCAGGCGCAACCGCCAGGTCGGTACTATAGGACGCTCCGCAACCCAACAGAAACTCACCAACAACGGATTATGATCCGATATGGTGCGCGATAAGTACTCGCTGTCGACCGCCAAGGATACCAGGCCAGGACTACACAAAATCGCGTCCAACCGCACGTGCAAATGATGCAAGGCCGAGAAGTACGAATAATCTCTATTGTCCGGGTGCTGCGCTCGCCAAACATAAATGAATCCCCAGTTATCTTGCCACTGGGCCCTAACCTTGGCTAGTTTATGAGCCAGAGATGTGGGTAGTGGAGGATTTGACCTGTCCATGGTTACATCTATCACTGAATTAAAGTCTCCCCCCATCAATACTGGATTCGTAAAATAATCCGTGAGGGCGGTAGACAAAGCCTCCAGGAAGGGCACCTGTTCCACATTAGGGGCATAGATACTGCAGAGGGTCACCTCCCGGCCATAAAGGCGTCCTCGAACCACAACATAGCGGCCCTCGGAGTCTACCAGTTAATCAGTCACCTGTAAGGGGACCGCCGCTCTAACCCAAATCAACAACCCCGTGCAAAGGCTGGGTAAGTGGTGTAATAAAGCTGTTCTCGCCATCTGCGCTGCAGCGCCCAACCCTCTGTCCTAGTCAAATGAGTCTCTTGTAGGAAGGCTATCTGCGCGCCCCTACCCGCGAAATAGGAGTGAACTTTGTATCTATGCTGCATAGAGTGTAATCCCCGAACATTCCAGTTCACACATTTCACATCAGGTAACGGAACCATAATGGTAATGTAAAATACACACACGTCGTTCCTCCCCCCCTGGTTGCCAGGTAGCGGGCCCACAGTACAGATGCTCAATACTTAAAAGCTCCACATTCACAATTAGTCGCGTCGGCTAGAGTAACAGTCATTCATGCAGAGCAGTAGAACAATCCTTCTGAGTGTTCCACAGGTCCAGAGGTGTACTGAAGAGTTGGGTCTGAGGTTCCATTAAATATACCTCGTGCCTACTTTGAAGTAGGAGAAGGTTCTGGAGGTTTCCACCGCCCAGAGATGTTTGGAACTTTCTGTGTCCGAGCCCTGGCCCCAGCTTCTCTGTGGTGACAATGCTAACTTTCTAAAAGTGTGTTTTCAGAATTGTGAAGTCAAATCTAACTTTACCGTTAAAGAGGACTTTTAACTTCATTTTTCTAGACACCAAACTTGAGATTCCCATCTGCTCCGAATTGAAAGTTACAACTTATTAATTGTAATAGGGTTACCCAATATTAGCCTATGGGAGAGGTAGGCCTTGCACTAGTGGAAAATGTATTTAAGACTTTTTTTCTAACAGGACACGTAACAGTTAAAAGAACATGTCCAAGTTTTTTAATACTCTGCACCCTGCCCTGTAGGCTATTTAGGATTTACCCTAGGGGTGACTTATATGAATTACAAAGGAATGTGTAGGCCTTGCAAAAGATGTAATCACCAGGTCGAAATGGAAGTTTAAGCTGCACACACAGGCTGCAATGGCAGGCGGGAGACATGTTTAAAAAACTACTTAAGTGGTCTGCACAATCTGTGCTGCAGGCCCACCAGCAGCATTGAATTTGCAGGTCCTGGGTACCAGCCGCGGCCCGTGGAGGGAGTTGCGGTGGGGTAGGCAGGCGGGGCGGGGTGATAAACACCGGAATATGGAATATTACAGGTGAGTAAACAATTAAATTAATAAAACAAATTTTGTTCCGTGCCCTGCATCGCAAAATGCAATGCAGCGCGCGCTACGAAATTCGTTTTATTAATTTAATTGTTTACTTACCTGAAATCATCCATATTCCGGTGTTTATCACCCCCCCCCACCCTGCCCCTCCCTGCCCCACCTGACTGCTCCACCGGAACTCCCTCCACGGGCCGCGGCTGCTGGGTACATATAGTACCATTTTACTAGGGACTTATAAGTGAGTGAAATCTGTCAATTGGGTGTAAGCCAACTTCACCATGTTTTAGGGAGTGAACACACACACTTTATCACTGGTTAGCAGTGATAAGGCCAACAAAAACAAGATCAGCAAAAATGGAGGCGTAAAGCAACATTTTTGGGGAAGACCTCCTTGAGGCTGACAGATCTAGCAAGAATGAAAAGCCGCATTTTGTTTTTATTTTTGAAAGTACCGCTATCATTATTCTCTGTGACCTGCCTTTCCCTTGGTCGCTGGCTCTGGCAGCAGGCATTGTGATGTCAGCACTCTACTGTAATAAGTTGTTACTGTTAAGTGGCTATGTCATGTTTTTTTGACAGACGACTAGATGCGTCACAATTTCGCCTGTAGTAAGCAAATTAGAGACAGGCTTTTATATAGGGATGGCAGCTCCCTACTATTATAGTAGGCAAACACATACACCATGATAACTACAGTACTACTTATACCAGGGGTACCGCTCCTCCCCTACAGACACACAGTACAACAGCAATGTTACTCCCTGTACAAGAGTTAGAGTTCTCTATGCCCTTGAAATGCTTTTCTCAGTTACAAACTCAGACCTCTGTGCTGTGCTAATGCTTCTTTGCATTGTACTCACAATTGTCTAATGTCTTATTACAGATTCAATTCATTCTGCTCCCACATCTAGTACTCTGCACATTTCTTTGAACCTTGTTTAGAGATGTGAGCATACGAGCACAAGACTCTGGCTGGTTCATACTACTTCTGGTTTCTTGGTGCTCACAAAAAAAATTCTGATTCATTATAATCCCTCTATTTGCCATTTTATTTTACTGTCTCATTTTCCCGCACCCTTTGTACCACCTCCTAACACAGTTTTCTTTATTTATGAACACAAACATTGTCAACAACTTTTTCTGGTTCAGTCACTTGTCCATCTTTTGCTGATTAGTCTAAAGGTTCCTTCCTCGTCTTCATTTTGTTCTGCTCTCGGCTTACACCGTCCTTCCCTTATCACACTTACTACAAATCTCCATAAACCTGTCGGTAGGACCCACCTGCATTTTGCTGAGCAGCGCAGCTCAGCAGCCTGGTGACCTTTCTCGGCAGGGATGATTTACTTCCTACATTAATCACACTTTGCTCTTGGATAAGGAATTTTATATTACATCCATCATCCCCTTCCTCATTCCTCACCACTAACAATGATGGCCCATTGAGTATAACATTTCATTTCAAGCAATAAAAGAAATTGACACAGCACAATTTTTGCAACCTACAAAAGATGGGTTTTGCAGTAATTTTAGTTCTGTAGTTTGCAGGGCTCCAACATTCGATTAATTCTTTATTCAGCAAGTTTCAAGAATATTTTAAATCCATTGAATTCGTATGTCACAATTGTAGAGCTTTTAACGTTACCTTGTCTTCATTGTATTAATTTCTAACAATGACGTCCCATTTGGTCTTTTCACTACCTTTTGTCTGTTTCGAAACTCTTCCTACATATATAGTTCACATTTTACTTTCAGATTTCCGCACCTCGAATTCAATTATTATTATTTCATTAATTACTATTATTATTAGTAGTAGAAGTAGTAGTAGAAGTATTAGTATTATTTATTAATAAATGAGAGATGCTTACAGTTGAAGTATAATGTCAAATATAATAATTAGGAAGATTTAGAAACTGACAAGCTGTATTATTTATTATATTAGCACCATGGTGTAATTTGAATTGATTTATGCTGTATGGAAATGATACTAGTGATGAATAAGACAATTAGTAATGATAATTATAATATAATAATCATCATCATTTATATATAGCATAAATCAATTCAAATTACACCTTGGTGCTAACACGATTGCGCCGTGATTCATATAACTATTGCACACTTATGCAACTTGGGATCAAACAAAACTGCATTTACAACTGTAAATGCTTGTTTGGTATTGACAGGATGTGAATATACACTTGTAATGGTATTTACTTACGTATAATATTAACAAGGTATCAAGCAGGTTTGCCATTATTCACAAATGTTTGCATGCAATTTCCTAACCTGAATTTGCTACTAACTTTATTCCTGGAAAGGGTAGGAGTAAAATTCAGAAAATACAGAGATCATCCCAAAATTGGCGATAGGATAGGCAAAGGGATGTATCCATGGGTAACAAGTTTACTGTGGAGAAAAGAAAAATTGTAAAAAACTGTAGCAATATATTTAAATGTGAAAATATATATTTACACCTGCAGCATTACATAGAAAAGGGGAGAGAAGTTTTATTCGCCCACTAATCCACCATCACACACAACGAAAATGGGCACCCAAAATAAGGGTAAATATGAATCGACAAACACGTTTGAGAAACAATTTCTGTGAAAAAAACAACCATCACACATGAGTTGTAACATGGTTCATCATCGAGCGTTGTCACATCCAGAACACATATTGGTGTTTGGATGGGCTCTACCACTATGTGGGAGCCGGGTTTTTTGTTATGTGATTGCCAGAACCAAAGGAGCAAAAATAGTCTTGGGCAATGACCCTTCTACGAGTTTATTCAGGGCTGCTCTGACAAACTTAAGAATTAGCAACTGTGGTGCTATGAGAGATATATTTACCTTACCTTATTGTCAACATATTTGGGCCACTTTTGTGTGCCTAAGGAGGTCAATGACCTTAATCAAAACATAAACTTCTCTGGATGTATACTTTGCCCTGTAATATAGAACTTTGGTGTCAGGACAAACAACACAAAACTTAGATCTGTCAAAACAAACGATGGAGTATATGACTCACTTAGTATAATTCTTTGCCCCAAGAATTCTCTGTAGATTAAATATAAACAACGAGCAGTGATAAGACATAATTGTCAGAGAGAGGTGTTCCCAGAGAGGGAAATAAATCATGCACTGTGTGTATTTATCAAAGTAAACTGTGAAGTTCTCTACACAAGGTGTTTCACATAGTATAGGTGATTTTGGTCTAATTAACAATTATCTTGATGCTTACCCTATAAATAAGGGCTATTTTCTAAGTGCGGGCGCTGCAGTGAAGTGAGTTCCTGTAGTCACATGCTGCAGAAATTATTAACATATGATTAGGTTCATAACCACAGTGATAAGGCTGTATCAGATTCTTTTAAAAAATACTGGCTCAATGACTTGAACATTGAAGGCTTCGAACCCTAACTCACAACAATTGCCAAATCACTTGGATTCACCTAAAAAATGCCCTACTCCAGGGCCACCCAGACTCCTCGTTGACACTCCTTAGGGGCCTCCTAATGCCGCAAAATGTCTCGTCCAGGGCCTGAAAACATATGATCACAATACCCCCACCACAATGAAACTCCATTGCCTCCTCTTGCTTGTCACATTATCATCTTCAATATTAGGTCAGGAAAATTCTAATTATGCTGGAAAAAGCAGTGTAATTTTGGTAATTTAGCTTTACTCTTATGACGCAAAATTAGTAAAAATTACACAATTACACACATTACATAAGTTGGGGGAAACATGCCTAAAATAGCACAAAAACAGAGTGTGAGTGGCTGATTCCTGCTGCTGTGAATATCCTGTTGCATTTAGTGCTATTTTCTAAGCACAAAAACAATCTGCTTTTTTATTTTGTACACAAGGGTGCATTTTGCTTCGAGAAAATAGGGTAAAATGCAGGGTTACACTCCTCGTGTAATTCCACATAGACTGCCATAATTTTGCTATAATTTCACTTAATTACTCTACAGAAAAAAAACAAGACAACAGCTCTCTTCCATGCATGAACATGGGATCTGTATTAGTCAGTCCTTTAGAAATGTATATATATTGTTTTAAAAATACACATTTTATCAAGTTTGCATATACATTTGTATCAAGTTTTTCATACACATTTACATGAATATTGATGATAAAAAATTGTAATCATCAAGTTTTTGCTTTTTAAATCAATCTTTTTTTTTTTCTTTTTATATATTCAAAAATGCTGTAAACACATTATTTTTCATTCATTCAACAGTGCTGTTTATATATGAATACATAAATTTTTATAATTTACAGTTTTCTCACATTTTGTTACAATTATTTATTGTATTAGTATGCATTTATTTTGTAGAGTGTATTTATTGCCTTTGGGTTCCAGCAAATCTGCAGGTTAGATGTTCCGGGTTGTTGACCTCCTTTAGATGTGGTAGGAATGTGGTATATTGCTAGATAGATTTCGTGTGGCTTAAGGTTTGTTTGTATAGAAAGAATAATTAAAGTTATAGTAATTTGACTTATGTTTTATCTTTGCACCCTCTTGACCAATCGATGCAAAACGTTCCATCCTCTGCCAATGTAGAACAAGCTATAACTTTGGAAAGTTTAATGGGGATTTTTCAAATGGAGGCACAGTTATTAGGGAATAAAAATATGAGAAAGTGCTATACCTGGGAATCCTAACTATAACTATAGAGTGGCTCCTGCCACTCTGTAATATATGGATGTGTAATATAGTTGACAGTCTAGTAGCTGGGGTGGGCGGAGCTAGGAGGGCTGAGGGGAAGAGGAGGAGTTAGAACAGGATGAGGGCAGTTAGAGTAGGGACAGGGAATGTGTTGGAAGCAGATAATAAAGCTCCATAGAAAGCATCAAGAAGTGTCTGTATTTATTTGTAGCACGATGCTACAACTGGCGACGAGGGTGGGATGACACTGACTGCAGCCCACGAGACCACATACAGGCACCCTGTCCCATGCAGCGTCGAGGGAAGAGCTCCGCTGCCGAGTAAAGCTGAGGCCTGATGATCGTGGCCCAGAACAAGTGACCGCGACCCCAAAGAAGCCAGGGAACCCCGAGGAAATCCCGACCTGGGAGAGCTGAAACGCTCGGTCGAAGAAACCCTGTGGCGCTGAAAGTGCGAGTCCCGCCGAGTGTGTGTAACCCAGCAGCCGGAAAGAAACAGGAGTCGGGAGCCCACTCCGACCCTGTACAGCGCCACACAGTGAGTGAAGAAGTGCCCTGGTGAAGAGGACGCTGTCCCCGAGGGCCTGCTGCCAAGCGCGGCTGAACGCACCGGAACCGGAGCTTCGGTGCCATCGGAAAACCTCACGCCCGATGCGTGAGGTTTGGCATGCTGTCGGCCCAAGAGCGCGGAAACTGAGAAAGTGAGCTGGGAGCCCACCCCAATCTCACCTGATGACTGCTGTGGCCAGAAACGAGTGAATCCTGGTGTGGACTGCCCCCGCGAAGGTCCACTGCCAAGCGCTGATGAGCGCGGTAAAATTGGAGCCCGACGTCGGAAAACCTCACGCCGGATGTGTGGGTTTTGGCACGCCGCCGCCGATGGACCCTGCAAAGTGAGGCGGGAGCCCACCCCAACCTCACCTGACTGTAGCCTTGACCAGAGGGAGCCAAATCCGGAGTATGCTGACCCTAGGAGCAACTGCCGGTGAGTCCTGTGTGAAGAATCGGGTTGAATGAAGAGAGAGAAAGTAGTGCCTGCAGTTAACCACGGCGGCCATCTTTGAGTCAGGCAACTTTTGGGACATACTCCATGTGCAAACTGTAGGCGGCCATTTTGAGGTCAGGCGAGCTGAGTTTAGCAACAAGCATTGGCGAACATAATAGAAACAAGCATTGGCGAAGACCAAACAAGCATTGGCGAAGACCAGACAAACATTGGCGAAGACCAGACAAGCATTGGCGAAGACCAGACAAACATTGGCGAAGACCAGACAAGCATTGGCGAAGACCAGACAAGCATTGGCGAAGACCAAACAAGCATTGGCGAAGACCAAACAAGCCTTGGCAAAGACCAAACAAACATTGGCGAAGACCAGACAAGCATTGGCGAAGACCAGACAAGCATTGGCGAAGGCCAAACAAGCATTGGCGAAGGTCAAACAAGCATTGGCGAAAACCTAACAAGCATTGGCGAAGGCCAAACAAGCATTGGCAAAGACCAAACAAACATTAGCAAAAGCAAGCATTGGTACATGCCAATAAACAAACATTGGTATATGCAAATAAACGAGCAGTGGCGAAGACCAAACAAACATTGGCAAAGACAAGCAAGCAAGCCTTGGTATGTGAAAATAAACAAGCACTGGTAAATGCCAAGAATTAGGCATTGGTAAGGCAAATAAATAAGCGTGGATAACGGCGCGTGAACAAGTCTTGGCAACCAAAACAGAATAAGCACATACAAACACGAGAGTGAATCAACTAACAAGCACAAGCAACCACAAGAGTGACTTACCAAACATGCATTGACAAAAACAAATGTCAGCACGGGTGGAAACGCGAACATTGAGAAACGCAAGCGAATGCGCAGTAAGACGACACTGAGCACAAACCGAAGAGCGCTGAAGGGAGAAGAGCTGCTGGGCAGAACTGCAGAAGACCCAGAGGAGGGCAGTCCTACAGAGGACCCCGGAGAGAGTAGAACCATCCAAGTTCATTCACCGGCGCATACTGTGATGGTTACAAAGACTATCAATTTCTAAGCAAACGACAGACCAAAGACCTTGACCAGAATCTCCCTCTCTCATGGCGGGAAGAGACGTAGCACAGCGGGCCACTCCATACATTGAAGTACCGCCCCCAGCGGTGCAGACTGATGATTGGATCTCGGATCTCAAACGACACTGGTGGCTCGAAGCTTTGGAAGATTTCTTAAAAGCCAATGGTGAGCAAAGAGAGAGAAAATGTTTGATACTACTCCTCCATCTGGTGGGTCCTGAGGGCCGATGCCCAATCAGGACATTTTCCAAAGAGGATACAGAAATCTATGAAAGACTCCAAAGGGAGCTCTGGGCCCATCTCAACGCACAGAGAGATGTGGATCATAATCGCATGGTTTTCAATACAGCACGGCAGGAACCAGGCGAACCGTTGCCAAACTTCATCACTCGGTTACAAAGTCTGGTACGAGGCTGCCACTTCAACACTTTTACAAATGAGGATGCGGTTCGACTTCGGATAGTTGAAGGTTGCACAAACCCTGACACCAAGATCCTGCAAGGGCATTGGTCGTTAAAGGAAATCATCAAGAAGGCCGAAATTGGAATGCAGATAAAAGCAAGAGACGGATTCAAGGACGTGCACCTGAGAGCAAACCATCAAGATACCGGGGAAGATAGAACTCAGAAAACAAACAAAACTGAAAGGAGAGAGAGGGAAGGCAGACCAGCAAACAAAAGACAACGGGAAATATACAGCGACAAAGAAAGTGACAAGGATTACTCAGGGTCAGACTCCTCAGCATCCGACTACTCAAAGTCAACCAAGGATTACTCAGAGTCAGACTCCTCAGCGTCCGACTACTCAAAGTCAACCAAGGATTACTCAGAGTCAGATGACTCAGAGTCAACCATCCAAAAGACAATTCCAAGGAGTCATTCACCCCCCAAGAGTTCCTCAAGGACTCATTCAAAGTATGACACACAGTACTCTGATGAGGAAGGAGTGTCAAGTGGGACAGATCGCACTCCTGGACAAGAGGGCATCCTGCACAACAAGTGGGAGAGAAAGACAAACCCTAGAAGAAGGGGTCGCACTGGTCAACACCGGAAGTCGGCGCAGGAACATCAGTCGCCAAGCAGTGAAGACGAGTCCAAGGAAACATCTGGCAGGAGAACACATCACCCCCAAATCAGAGGTGTTAGAGCATCAAACAAGCGTGAAGGAGAAACAGGTCGCACAAGACGGACTGATCCTCCACAGCAACGAACCAGAAAAGATCCATGCATCTTTGGCTCCCGCGACAACGAAGAAACGGAGAGGAAATCGTTAACTTCAGGCGAGAAGGACAAAGAGGCAAAAGCTTGGGATCAAGCACAAGGAACAAGCACGGGGTCATCAACAACCCCCCAAATGAGACAGCATTGAAGATGCTCCAACAAAGGCACACGGAGAAGCATCTCAAAGACAATTCAAAGGGAAAGAGCAATTTGTCACGGACTACGGAATTCAAAAATCCATTACCCGAGACAGTGTCAAAGAAATGTTTGAGAAGGAATGGGAAGAAGGATCTCTCTGACGCAGAGCGCACATCCATCCAATCCTGGAAGTTGACAAAAGACTTCTCTGACCCAGAAAGCACGTCTATGGCCAGGAACTCCTCTGGTTCAGAGAGCGCGTCTGTCCGATCCTTTAAAAGGGGTATGACCCGGACCTCCGCTGATTCAGAGAGCGCATCTGCCCAATCCTGGAAGTCGACAAAAGACTTCTCTGACCCAGAGAACATGTCTGTTCAATCCCGTGAGTCGACCGAGTCAAGGTCCCGACAACAGACATGGCGTCAACCATCCGAACGCACCATGGAACCAAAGGACATCATTCCCGTCAAGGGCAACATGTCACACACTAAGGTCTCTGAATACTCAGTCACTCCACAGGACAACCTGTCATGTCAGTCACAAGTATATCCAGACACAGATCAGACACCGTCACCCCTGAAGGGGTCCGCGAGGCTGACTCAAAGGACCTACAAAAGGAAAACAGAGACAGTGGACCTTAGTAACCGGATGGGAAGGGACCAGCCAGTCACTCCGCAAGGAAAGCCGGACGTGTCAGGAGAGAGAGATCATCAGATGAGAGAGAAACATGCCTATGCACAGAAGCCGGACGTATCAGTAGAGAAATGTCATCAGATGAAAGAGAAACATGCCTATGCACCGATAGCTCACGAGCTCGCCAGACAACCCGAGGCCGTGAATGAGTTATCGAACCAAACCAAGACCGTCTCAGCAGATAGCACCGTACTGTCTGGCATACATGACCCTGAATTGGAGGGCAGTGTTGCTCTCGACCGGACTAGCCAAATGGAAGTAAGGGTAGATGCGGCGAATGAATTACCGAACCAAACCAAGACAGTCTCATCAGGTAACACCGTACTGTCTGGTATACATGACTCTGAATTTGAGGGCAGTGTTGCCCTCGACCGGACAAGACAAAAGGAAGTAAAAGTAGACGCGGGTGCTCGGAAGAGGACCGGGACATTATCCACTCGTGAAAGAGATAGAGCATCTGAACCAACCGTAATTACACCACCGGAAGGAAACATGAGGACTGCGGACCGTGAGAGTAAACAGTTTACACGCAATGTGGTCAAGAATGCCTTGATCAAGACGAGAGAAAGATTGACCAAAGCCAAGCCCACCACTGATTCGACACTACTGAAGCTTGAAAAACAGGCCGTCCGCCGACCCGTGTGGTGGATTGAAGAATTGCGAACACTGAAGACATTAAGCTCATTTTGTTAAGAAAGGGGGAGATGTAATATAGTTGACAGTCTAGTAGCTTGGGTGGGCGGAGCTAGGAGGGCTGAGGGGAAGAGGAGGAATTAGAACAGGATGAGGGCAGTTAGAGTAGGGACAGGGAATGTGTTGGAAGCAGATAATAAAGCTCCATAGAAAGCATCAAGAAGTGTCTGTATTTATTTGTAGCACGATGCTACAGGATGCATGTTTTATTTCACGATTTTTCTTCATTACAGAATCTTGGCAGACAGCTAAGAAGAGTTTCTAGAAAGAATTATTAAAGTACCAATCTTCTCTCCTTATGGTTTGTCAGAGGCGGTAAATAAGCTATATGCTTTAAAACAGAGAAGTAACAATTCCCCCTTAAATGCCTATTGACTTTAACATATGCTTTTCATATTCAATATCTCAGGCCTATTGTATTTATCATACATTTTCATTAAAACAATCAGGCCTACATCATTGTCTTGTCACAACAACCAACTCAAACCTACCTAATAAGCCTTCCGACAATGCAATCTTCAGGTCTACCATTATAAAATTGCAAATATGTTGCCAAAACAATATAAAAACCCAAGGAATATATATTAATAGAGATTACCAAATTGTCTATCTCCATGGCTTATTCAGGTAATATAAAGTATTACCTATAAAGTAATACCAAACCACAATTAAACACGTATTAACTTTAATAAAGGCTTTTCAAAATAAATAGGCCGGGAGTAGTGGCTTTATTAGTGCTTAATTTGAGCCGGTAGTTTCCGGTTCTCGGTACCAGCATTTAATTGTCAACACCTACACTTGTCACAATCTGGCACTGTCTGGCTAATTTAGAGATGCTATTCTTATAACTTTGGGGGCCTTAAATAGTCCCAATTGTTGCACTTGTAGGAGTGTGATGGTTACTAGTTGTGTTGTTACTGTCATTGGCAGCACTTGCAATGGCAATGTGTGGTGCAAGCTGCACTGGCCTCCTGAGGAGAGCCCTGGCACTTTTTATTTTTACAAATTAAGCACTGGACAGCTCTCTTCCCATCTGTGCTGCTGTCAGAGAAAAACAAACATCATAAAAGATACAGTGACACGTGTGTGTCTCTGAAAATTCAAGCTCAGACAGTCAAACTGATGCTGAGGCAGGCAGCTGAATAAATAAACAAAATATTCACAGCTGGGTGCATGGGAAGCCCTTTTTTCTGTAGAAACACACAATTTCAGTTCAACAAAACATATACTCCCAGCTACCAAAGCCCCTCTCTGTAGTGCTCCTGAAATCTCTTTTAGGTTGAGCATATTCCATCTGGTGACATGCGCAGTCAAGACAGACCTACAAAAGGATCACAATACTGATGTAACTTGATCTTCTGTGCTTTATCATATCTAAGGGTATATTGCAGCAGCATGTTCAATGTTTATTTTGTTTTCGTGTATTCCTCACCCCGAGGCTTTCCCAACACCAGTGTTCTGTACAAATGGCATGCACTATAATATATAAACACACACTTTAAGCAAGTACTTGTATTGAATTCAGCGAGGGTGTTTTCTTTTCAGGGTGAAGCAGCCTGTGATATGAAAAATGTGTATTAGAAGCTCTCAGAACATTCCTACAAGAGGCATTAGCATTATGTATAGTAAGAACAATACTCATTTGACATACACTAGTTAATGTATTCATTTAACAAGCTGGTATCTTAAGTGCATGTGTGTTAATTAAAAACACAATTACTGCCTTGAGCTGAATTATAATACCAGCAGTGTAGGGCTAAAATGACTCGTCACTGCATATCTTCATACGCTGTATCTATAGTTTTATGTTACTCTAGCCTCCTGCATGAAATCTATAAACCGCGCTCTTAGCTTCCTTATTGATTAATGTGATGTCAAATGTTAGCATTCAACATACGGAACGTTTGACAGCACAACTTGCAAGTCATTTATAAAAAGAGGTTCCACAGCGTTTTAGTGACATGAACCGTCGTGCCTGAAAGAAAATAATGAGCATAATGGGCCGAGCGGTTCACCGTAGATTCTGCGGCAAATATCAATACAATGAATTGAGATTGTTAATAATGTTAATTACACACTGAAAGGAGCAAGCACTGTACAAATGGAGGCTCTTAAAAAGTCAAGCAGAGATTGTACGACCCCCAGAGAGCAGAGGTCAGAGGTTGAGTTCCTTGACGTCGTGGTGTCCTGATGTGACTTTCTACGGCCATTATTAGCTCATGCTGGACACGATTTGTTCTATTCAATATTTTATTTATATTTTGAAAAAGCCTCCCCTTATTCTACCGCCACTTCTTGTCCCAGTATTCTGTTATTGGTAAAACTCAAAGGCCCCTCATGGGGAAGCTGTTACTGAACGTTTGTGGCAGTCAGAAGGCGACATAGCACTAAGATGTTCACTTCAATTAGTCCAATTATGCGTTTATTTTTTATTAGGAATGGATTTAGTTACCTCACACTTCTGTAGCCTACCAACATTTTACCAGCTGACCAGATCATGTAGATAAGCCACCCAAAACACCCTCTACAAACAGAGGGGCCGATTAGGATGGCGGTTTTTCCGCATCCTCCGGGCCGGCGGAAGTGTCCGCCGGCCTGGAGGATGCGGAAAAACCGCGGCGGAGACTCCAAAGACCCACTGCCAAATTAGGATGGCTGGTGGGTCTGGAATTCCGTCCGCCGCTTTTCCGCTGCGGTCCGCTTCCGACCGCGGCGGAAAAGCTATAACATGGCAGGCGGTGTCTATGAGACACCGTCCGCCATATTATGATGTTGGTGTAATATGCTTTTCCACGGCGGCTTTTCCGCCATGGAAAAGCATACGGACATTCACTTTGGGGGCCCGTTGCGGGCCCCCTGGGTGAATGGGGGGTGGGGGGTGCACCTGGGGGGTACCTATGGTACCCCCCTGCATTTGCGTACACAAAGCAGCAGGCACCGTGCGGTGCCTGCCGCTTTGTGCATGTAAATGCAACACATGCATTTTTCAATCAATCAATCAATCATGGACATTTATATAGCGCACTACTTACCCGGAGGGTCTCAAGGCGCTTGGGGGGGGGGTGCTGCTACTGCTCGAGCAGGGCAGCAGTGGCAGGCGTAGAGGAGCAGGGGGGCGACCAGGCCAGAGGCGCAGTGGTCGCTTTAACATTGCGCTTTAACATTGCGGCGGGTGCAGCTTGAAGCTGCACCCGCCGCAATGTTAAAAATAGAGGATGTGACCGCCACCCTGGCGGTCACATCCTAATTGCCATGGAGGGACCGCCGCTGCCCATGCGGACGGTCCCTCCTACTCAGGGGTGGCGGACGGACGCAAGTCCGTCCGCCATCCTAATCGGCCCCTAAGACACGTGTGATTTGTGGCAGAATGCTATACATATAAGATTCATCTGGCAGGAACTTGTTTGGCTTCCAAGCATCCCATAATAGGTTTATCAAAGGATTGAAATGCTTCTGTTTCAACTGGGCCACATCAGTCTGTTTGTCCCTGAAATGCCAACCATCTACAAGAACAGTTGATTTCAGAGGGTCCAGCGTCCCCACCTCCCTTCTTGAAGTAGCCCTCCCTTTCTCTAATCCTGGAAAGTGCTCTTAAGTTGCCGTTGGACAGTGTTAGTGCTATTCTGGAACAAATACAATTTTATGATTATTCAATTAATGTGAATTTGCAATTACTACAATCGGACACATTATAGACATTTAAATTTTAGTCCCAAAGCAGACTTCTATATCAAGTGCAATATGTTTGAGCTCTCAGTGATATCAAGAAAATATAGACAAAAATCTTAATTCATTTATTTTGAGCTCTTCCCTACTAGGGAAAAGCCGAAAACGTTTGATTTCCCATAGGAAGTCCTGAAAGTAAACAAGCAGAAACCGAAATATCAATGCAACCGTAATCACCAGGAGCACAGAAGGGAAATGATAGAAGGGAACTTGAGGTAAGGATGAAAACCCAAGGGGTTTACAGAAAATGAGAAGCAAAAGAGTGGCAGACTAGCTAAAGCACGGACCCCATCTAACAGGCTTGCCAACAAATAGGAGGCACAGAACTGCAAAGACTTATCTTGGAACCGCCAGAGACCCCCGCCCAAAAGACCGTGAGCATAGAACACCCACATCTGGAAATCACATCCAAAAACACTCCATACAAAACAAGCAGATAGGATGGAAACCAAAAAACAGCAGGGGGTGCTCCATGCCACACCAAACCCATCCCTCAAGGAAAACTACCCAGAGCCAGGACCCAGAACCAAGACACAGCACAGCACAAGATAGCGTACCACCCCAGGAAGAGCCCAGAGCACTCACAGCAGAACAGCCAGGAGGAGGAACCTGTCTCCATTAACTGAGCATAAAGGGCTGATTAAGGACAGTCCCTCAGAAATGTACCTCAGCACCAATTACAGCCTGCAGTACCAGCAGAAGTCCCCATCAGAGCTGGCTGAGCAATACAATCCCTTGTTAGCCATAGATGGGAAGGGAGCCATGGTGGGAATATCAGTAAACACAAAGGATCCCCTACAGAAATGAAGGAAAACAGCAAAAACGACCCCCCCTGGGAAAGCAGCAAACCGTTGAAATCTCTCAGAGGCATGCTGCCCAAAAATAGTGACTATGTTAATAGGTCCAGTGTGAAGCTGAAAAAGAGTTTGAGGTAAGGTGATCCCAAAGGGCGCAGCAACAATTATTGCCTAAAAAAGAAGGTCTAGGGAACCAGAGCCATAGTGACTAAGTTTCCAAACAGTGGCATCAAGATATATTTATTTTGTTTATCTAGTACTTTTTTATAGCGTAGACCAGAACCAATAGAGACAGGGCACTTTACATAGTAAGAAATGGAGTAGGCTACAGGAGTTACAATAATGGGGTTGAAAGAGACTAGTACATTGCACAATATGGACAATGTTGAACTGTCAGAATCATACTTAAAATTTAAATGTGATATCTATGAGCTCATATTTGAGGGAAATCTGATCCAAATGCAAACATGAGTTTGTGCAGGGATCACAATTCTGAGATTCTGGCGGAATTACTTCAAGGTGTGTTTACCCTTGGATGGAGTACATGTCACCCTGCAGCAAACACTGCACCTCTGCAGTTTTTTCTTGACAGATATCACCAGAAAAATATCAGAGAAAACAGACTAAAAAAGGAACAAAATACGGAAAGTGGTGCATAAGCTACAGATTCCACTTCTTATGCATTATTACTACCCATAAAATAGGAGGTTTCTACCACACTCACAGTATTTACCAGTTGCAGTAAATATCGCCTGTTGGAAATCGGGGTTTCTAGTTATTTATTTTTTTAGAGTTTTATATAGTGCAAACTTGACCCGAAGATATCAGGTATCAGAGCACTTTACATGAGCACCAGTTTTGTTACAGATGGACATATTTGTTTTTGTTAGACACGGGGAGATTAAGTGATTTGCCCGGTATAACAGGATGTTGAGTGTCCCTGTCGAGACTCGAACCCGGTTCCCCAGCTTCGAGGTTGACTGCTCTAGCCGTAAGGCTGCTTCCTTTGCACCATTGTCCAAATAGGGACCCTTCCTTCTAGTAAGGATAGGGGGGATACATTATTGAAATAACCGTTGCTCACCCCCTTGATAGCTTGGAATGAGCAGTCAGGCTTATCTCGGAGGCAGTGTGGGAAGCAGTGTGTGAAGCATTTGCACATAACCAACAGCAATACAGTGAAAACACTACAAAAGGACACCACACCAGTTTTAGAAAAATAACCAATATTTATCTGTGCACTTTGTAAGAATGACTTTGAAATGCAGTTCCTTGAAGGCGGTAGCTCTGTTGAGGGCTACTACGGTGCTGAAAACAAGAGAATCAACAGTTCTGGCTGACCGCGTCAGTGCCCCCTGGTATTAGTGTTAGCAGATTCGTAAACAAGACCTTTGGTTCCGACTGACCGCATCGGTGTGTGCCGTCGTGGCAACCATTGCGGTTGCGATGTGAAACGTATTGGTGCGGCACATGGTGCCCTCAAATTGCGGTGCAGACAACGGCTCGGTGACGGTCTTTCAGTGATGTCAGTGAGCCCAGGGCTGCGGTGTGGAGTGAGACGGTGCCCATGGGGGTGCTGACAGGTCACAGTGCATTCAACAGTGCTGGTTGATGGGACATGGTGTCTGTCGTCCCAGACTGCGGTGTGGGATGGGGCGGTGCATTGTGTGACCTTTACAGGTGGTGCTCCCAAACCACAGTGCAGTCTTGGGTGTCGAGGTTAGCGTGCAGCGACTTTGTCGGTGAGAGCCGGGTGGCAGAGTGAAGCAAGGTGGTGCATTGTGCTGTGCCCACAGGTCATGGTGCAAGCAGTGGCTTGGTGGCGGCAGTGGTTGTCGGCATCGGTGAGACCAGGGTTGCAGTGCGAAGTGCGGCGGTGCCTTCTGCGGTGCCTTCAGGGCAAAGATCCCACAGCAATGTTGGGGACAGTGTTGGCTGCTTTCCTCCTCCAATGCAACTGAAACCCACAGTTCCAGAGGCGGTACCCAGAGGTAAGTGAGGTCTTTGCTGTCCCTGAGACTTCAAGAACAGAAGGCAAGCTCTATTTCAAGCCCTTGGAGATATTCAGCAACAAGTGAAGAAAGTTCAGTCCAGTCCTTTCACTGCCCAAGGCATACGCATCTTCCAGCTCTTCTTCTTGGCAGGTTCCTTGATCCAAGTAAGTTCTCTGAAGTCTTTTATCTCCCTGAGACTTCCAACAGGAGGCAAGCTATACTTCAACACCTTGAAGAATACTCTAAAAGCATGATGATGAAAGTACAATCCAGTCCTGTCCCTGCCCAATACAGGAGCAGCAAGCAGCATGCCAACATAGCAGAGCACGCTTCATAGTGGCAGGTCCTACAGATAAATTTTCCAGGTCTTCTTGGCAGGTTCCTAAGTTCAGCAGTAATCTAAAGTTTTGGGGTCAGGGCCCCAATATTTATACCACATTTTCCTTTGTATTCTTGTGGCAAAAGTCTCTCAACTCAGTCCAAACCTGTTCTTTCCTCTCTGGGACAGTTTCCCGGCAGCAGGTGGAGACAGCATTGCGCAAGGCAGACAGGGCCCATTCAGGTGCCAGAGAAATCTCCTCCCACCACTCTAAATGCAGACCAGGCCTATTTAGGTGCTAGTAAAACTCCTCACGCTACTCTGAATGCGGCCCAGGTCTATTCATCCCAGCCCTGACTCATCCAGGAAAGGCAGGACCCACCTTGACCCCCCCGGTGCCTGTCTGAAGAGATTGCACATTCCCAGACCATGTCACTCCAAAGCTAGACAGTCAATCCACAACCAAGCAGAGGCACACAGGATGGCTAAGCAAGACAATACCTACTTTCTGCAAGTAGTATTTTCAAACACAGAACATAAAAAGCATCTTTACTAAAAGAGGCATTTCCACATTCTGAGTTCAGGCATACTAAACTCCATTTCTCTATCTTGTCCCAATGGGAATATATATTTGTAAAATGTTACCCAGTATTTCCCAATTCTATCTTGTGGGACAGCTAGCTTTACAACAGTGAAATACAAAATAGACTGTATTTCACTATCAGGACATGTCACACACACCAATACATGTCCTACCTTTCAAATAAACTGCACCCTTAGGGCGACAAATGCAAAAAGAACAGGCACAAACATGACACGCAGACATTTGGTATTGAAAACATGAAAACATGAGACTTTGATATTCAAAGACCTTTCTTGAGAAAGCTAAATTGTGGACAAATATAAATTATAGTTAATGTGACTAGTTTAGATTTTGGCTCAACTATAGAATGTGTTTCTTTTAATTTACAATATTTATGAAACATGTGTGCAGCATTAATGTGTAGTTTGTATTAAATTAACACAACATTTAAAAGTGCAGAAAACAGCGACAACTAATTAGAATAATGGTTTTTAGAGATATAGCTTGCTTGAAGAGCTTCAACTTGACCTTCTAGATAACAGTAGAGCTTGGCTTTCATTTGATTTGTGAAATAAAGATGCCTCGTATAATTTACCTCATGTAACCTTGCAACATTAATGTATTATTTACTGGTAAAATGTTTCATATACACAGAGCCCTATTCATAACCGAGTTAATGCTTCATTTATTTGCCATAGAGAACAAAAAAGCAGACCTATTTCAAAATGCATTTCCATTACAATGATTTCCTGCTTACCTTTATTTGCAGCTTACAGACCTTATGTTCAGTTAAAATGACAGTTGCTTGATTAGGCGGTTAGGAATTGAAGTCATTTTAGATGAAAATTCGAAATATGAAAAATGTGCCATCGGAAACATTTATTTAGTACCACAAAGAAGAAAGCCAGCTCGCATGATGGTTGACATGGGAGAATGCTATGATTACCATTGGATGAAGACAAGAACAGACAACTTTCAGATACAGCTTTATACTTAGATGTTTGGGAGCAGAAATTCAGCTGGAGAGATTTATGTGCAGGACAGCATATGCCAAGAGAGATTTAGTATGAAGGAGATGGGAGTCAAAGTAGAAACAACAGGCTCTTCTTTCTTTTGACATTTATTAAATGCCAAGCTTTATGCATTAACTAATAGACTTTGCCAAGGTTTATTAGCGTTATACTTTACTTTCTCTTTGTGGGAAATTCTGTAATTATTAATGATTGATTTTTTGCTCCATGCTAATCTCATTCTTGCCTTTATTTTTGAGCTCTTCATGGGTTCTGAATGACATCATTTGCACCCCATTTCTTAGAATGGGATTCCTTCATTCATGGGATGCGCTGTATGCACATTATAACATGAGCTGCATACAGCCTATTTTTCTATTATGAATTATGTAACCTGCTTACTATTTGACTAATTAATAAAGAATCAGAAAACCTGAACTTTAATTAGAAAATAAAACCTTTTAAAACTTCCCATACCTCTCATCTTTGACTAAACATAAAGCACTTAACATTTGATGACTTACATGACCTGTACGTTCTGTTTTAGCTCTGTTCAACACACAACACACCATCCATTGACCTGGAGGGAAACCATGAGGATTTGCAAAGGACAAAATCTGTAAGTTGGGGTGATTAGTCTTAAATACACATTCAACCAAATCCTCTTTGATTTCCCACATTCCTTATATTTCCATTCTAGTTTCTTCATTGATTTTCTCTTGGCTGCAGGCCTAGTAGGACGCATAGGGCGGCACCCATAGAGTGAAAGAAGAGATCAATGCAGCTAATACGGAACAGAAGTCACCAAATAAGGCCACTCTAGATCTGGAACACCACGAAGAACCCCCTTGAGTGAAGTAGTAAAAGGTAGCCAAAAACAATGTATGCCTCAACAGGTACAGACCACCTAGAAACAGACACCTGCAGGTCCCAGCGGAAGGAAAACCATCAACCAAAGAAGGGCAGATGGTAAAATGAAATGCAGTCATTCAAATCCACATAGGCAAAAGACAAGGCAGTACAACCTG
This sequence comes from Lissotriton helveticus, assembly GCF_964261635.1. Lineage (NCBI taxonomy): Eukaryota > Metazoa > Chordata > Amphibia > Caudata > Salamandridae > Lissotriton > Lissotriton helveticus. The sequence goes on from NC_136069.1 coordinate 381,254,642, forward strand.
CTGGGGCCTCCTCCAATACCAAACCAGTCGGAATCCTTGAACACCAAGCAACACCCTGAACCATAATTAAGGATGTGGTCAAGGAGATTTGGGGAAGACAGCCCTGATTGGGGACAAGGAAGAAGAAGGGAAAGTTTCCTAAATACTAGGTGAAAAGCTTATGGAGGTGTTGGAGAAGAGCACCTGTACCAGGTACACTCAGAGCATGTAAGTAAAACCCAAAAAACATAGCAACAAATATGTCATGTTGCCACCAGGGACTGGATTCCACTTAGGTTGCACTGTCTCTGTTTGCACTATGGAGTGCCAGGTGTAGACTTGGACAGTGAGCCATATTACAGTAATGCGCTGGTCCCAGCACTGCCATCAATTTGAGACTGCCCTGAAGGAAGCATATTAGTGAAAGGTGTACCAGATGGTGTACCACTAGTTCGCATTTCACTGTGCCGTTTGAACTCCAGCGTGCATATTAAAAGGGGGGGGGTCTTCCTGCAGGTGGGACCAGTGACTGACTGCCCCAATCTCCAGAGGTTATACAATACAGTTATAAAACATGCCATCGGTCGTACAGATGTGAGATGACACCTGTGACTTTGGAAACTACTCTTTATTTTCTAGGTTACCAGAAAGTAGGATTGAATCACGTTGGCTGTTTTTATATTAAGATTTAGCATAAATAAATAAATGACTGATTTCAATTGGAACTTGTCCTTTTCACCTAGGGAGTTGTAACATTATTAAGCATTGGAATTTAAATGTGAGATTTGGAGTGTTTGAGAGTGCTTTCCTCTCTCTATTTGAATGATGTTTCTGCACCTTTGATAGCAGTGTTCCTTGCAGCTTCACATTGAAGCAATAGAACCTAATGCTTCACAGGGATAACTAAGAGATTTTGGTATTGATTAGACCACAGCAGCTTTTTGTAGATTGGTAAGGGTCCATAGGACTCTTCTTACCCCTTCCAAGGGGAGCCCTTGAGGAGTGCCCTGATGTACACCATGTCTATGTCACACACAGTCAGTGTACCTCCGATACATACTTTGCCTCTGTGCCTGCATCTGTAATACAGTGCCAGAGCAGATGAATCGTGCTTCCTCAACTGCATCACACTGGTACTCCATGTGTGCTGACAAGATCTGTATTACACCTGGGGCTGTGCAAACATCTGCAGCCACTTCTGTAATACCCAAGACTGTCCCAGGGGTTCAAATAGTGGGTGTACACACCCTTTGTGCCACTGAAGCACTTTGTTTTATACGGCCCCAGATGACTATGTTACTGCAGCAGCACTGGGGTCATGACAGCGAGCTCCTACTCTCTCACTCTATTGTATTTAGGAAGTGATAATATGTTTGGTTTGATTTCTGCAGTATGAGGCACATTGCTGCATGTTCTAAATATAAGGTAAAGCGAACATTTTTGAAGACCTCGCATTGTCATTTCTACAATAAGGAATGCATGCACAAATCCAGATCAGGATTTCGAATCCACTGAAAGGGTAGAGCAGAGAAAGGACAAATATGTATTATCAGCCTTGCACATGAATTGCAGTAAAATCCAATTTGCTTACAATAATGATCTTCATAAATATCTTATGCCAGTTGGTTTTTACTTGTAATCTGAGCATCTTGGAGTAGGGAAGCCTTTACAGCTTATATTGGGTTTTCACTCGAGGTGCTCGTCTGACAAATGCACGACATGTGGTTGCACGTGAGGATACCACGACTCCATAAGCACATCGAAAGTATTGTGTTTTGTGGTTGTCAAGTCAATGATTGAATCAACAAATCGGATCACTGATCCTAAAGGCAAATCAGGGGGAATGCTTTGTGGGTACAACCTTGAACATGTCTTCATTTCTTTTTGGAAAATGTTAACTTTAATATGTTTCATTTCTCACAGACACCAAGCTATTGATTAATATATAAACACATTTTTGTAAGTTACTTTTCTAAAGCATTTTCGATATTATATATAAACTGTAGAGTCCTAGATTCATTTACAACACCCACTCCACGATTTTAAGTTCAATAAAACTAAACGTAGAAGCACTGAACATATCTAAAGCTAGTGTTTACAATCCCACCCAAAATACAACATACAAATTGTATTTGAAAAGGCTTGTTTAAATGTAACAAACAGTTCTCTATAGACATGAAGCATAGCATACATTCTTTCATTTGTAAAATACAAATTTCCATTCATGAAACGTCTCTGAAGTTTACAGAAAGGAAAAGAAAAAAAGAAAAAAAATTTCGAGACCATCCCAAAGCATAATATCTAAACCATTTTTTGTTCTGAGGATTTAGGCCAAATATTGTTATTTAGGAGGTATATATAAAAAAAAAGAATTCTTGTTCTCTAAGAATAGTTCTACTTTAAGCAGATTACTCTGTGCCAAAAGCTCTATTTTGGAAAAAGTTCAAATTGGTAGATGGTTTGTTTTGAAAAATGAAGGCCGAATTTCAGAGTTCAGGGAACGCTGTGTGCATGAATCAAAAGTTATTCTCGGAGTCAGGAGAAAACATCAGATCATCTAGGCTGGCAAAGAAACCACTTCAGTTAGAAGATCAAAAGTGCAGAACTGTGGATCATCGCCATCATCGTTTGATGCATTACCAATGTCCGCAGTAGGTGGTACCTGTATGCCTGTAGTGTCTCGTATCTCACCCTCAGTTAGACTTGCCGGTGAGACCTCAATGAATGCCGTCATCAGAATAGGCAGCCGTTGGGGGCAACACGATGCATGAGTCGTTACTGGACCTAGAAAAACGCCAACATCCGATGGCAGTACTGATGGAAGTGTAAGACAAATGTGCAACACGCATTCCTGTCCGCAAAGCAGGCATCATAGAACAGGTAAGATGCAATCTTGCCAGATTGGTCTGAACAATGGAAACCAAGTTGTGTTCAGATCTCTTAAACGAGCCAAGCCAAGAATCTGTGAAATTCTCTCACGATACCTCATGTCAAGGAGGCATTGTTCCATGGTAGTCTGGGTTTCGCTGGTGACCGGACTTGCCATATCGAGGCAGAAGGAATAAAAACAGAATTCCTGCTATGAGTCCCAAGATGAGAGGCAGGCCGCCGAACACCCACTCCACGATTTTCAGCTCAATAAAACTAAACATAGCAGCACTGAACATATATAAAGCTAGTGTTTACAATCCCACCCAAAATACAACATACAAATTGCATTTGAAAAGGCTTGTTTAAATGTAACAAACAGTTCTCTATAGACATGAAGCATAGCATACATTCTATCATTTGTAAAATACAAATTCATATTCATGAAACGTCTCTGAAGTTTACAGAAAGCAAAAGAAAAAAAAAAATATTTTCGAGACCATCCCAAAGCATAATATCTAAACCGTTTTTTGTTCTGAGGATTTAGGCCAAATAATGTTATTTAGGAGGTATATAAAAAAAAGAATTCTTGTTCTCTAAGAATAGTTCTACTTTAAGCAGATTACTCTGTGCCAAAAGTTCTATTTTGGAAAAAGTTCAAATTGGTGGATGGTTTGTTTTGAAAAATGAAGGCCGAATTTCAGAGTTCAGGGGACGCTGTGTGCATGAATCAAAAGTTATTCTTGGAGTCAGGAGAAAACATCAGATCGTCTAGGCTGGCAAATAAACCACTTCAGTTAGCAGATCAAAAGTGCAGAAGTGTGGATCATCGCCATCATCGTTTGATGCATTACCAATGTCCGCAGTAGGTGGTACCTGTATGCCTGTAGTGTCTCGTATCTCACCCTCAGTTAGACTTGCCGGTGAGACCTCAATGAATACCGTCATCAGAATAGGCAGCCGTTGGGGGCAACACGATGCATGAGTCGTTACTGGACCTAGCAAAGCGTCAACATCCGATGGCAGCACTGATGGAAGTGTAAGTCAAATGTCCAACACGCATTTCTGTCCGCAAAGCAGGCATCGTAGAACAGGTAAGATGCAATCTTGCCAGATTGGTCTGAACGATGGAAACCAAGTTGTGTTCAGATCTCTTAAAGGAGCCAGACCAAGAATCTGTGAAATTCTCTCACGATACCTCATGGCAAGGAGGCATTGTTCCATGGAAATCTGGGTGTCGCTGGTGACCAGACTTGCCTTATCGGAGCAGAAGGAATAAAAACAGAATTCCTGCTACGAGTCCCAAGATGAGAGGCTGGCCGCCGAACACAGAGCGCACGAAATTTGGAAAAATGCAGAGGACTGCTGTAAATGGTGTTAACAGTCCTGAAAAAATCGTCTTAAATACATGTGCAATGCCACTGGTATCAGACATATTTAAGATTTTACTTAACATTTCTGCGAAATGTACTGGGCAGTTTGTTGATAATAATGCATGTATCTCTGCAGAAGTCCTTGCAACTTGCAGATCATACGTTTCTCTAGATGAGGTCAGTGGCACAGTTTTTTGTAAAAGAATGACTTTCATTCTGCTTAAAGTATCAATTCGTATAGAAGAGATATTCAGTGAAGGCCATAATGCAGTCCCCCTGTCTGTCTTGTGCGCTGGATACAATACTTGCATACAACAAGTGACCATGGACGAGACACTTACTAGATACGCTTTTCCTGGCAACATGCCACAACAGCTGTGGTCGTTGAGCATAACGTAACTGCCATTGGATAGCTGTCTGAAAATTGGTTCTATCACTGCAGAGGGTGTACCGTGCAGGTGGCAAGAGAGGTTATTTGCAGAACCTTCGCAGGCTCCGTGTAAATTAATACCTTGGCACAAAATTGTACCACTGAGTGAGTTCTTACAATTTTTACCATCTCTTAGTTATCCCTGTGACACATTAGGTTCTATTACTTCAATGTTAAGCTGCAAGGAACACTGCTATCAAAGGTGCAGAAACATCTTAGAATACTGAATACCTCCTTTCCCCAATCCCACATTTGTGTGTGTATGGTAAAGTCCAGGTCGACTTAATGTATTCTTTACCCAACCTTTCATACAGGCCCGCTGGTATATGCTGTAGACAATACTGAAATTGGAAAATCGTCACTGGTATCGTGATGGTGCCATGTATTATCCATTCAATGTCAGGCTTCTCAGAAACTGTCAATGGTAATCTTTCCAGTTTTTCAATGCTCAGCACCGTATAGTCTGCTCCTTTTTGTGCCAAAGAGATTTGTTTATCTGTAAGGTTAAATACAGTAAACAATGACGAGGTGTTGATTAGACGCCATGGCACGTAGCCTGAACGGAGATTTATTAACGTCCAGCCTAGCTGCATTATAGAACGTAATTGAGACTGGCCATGTTGTAACATTAGCAAGTCCTGCTCTATTATGTAATGTAATGTAATGTAATGCGTCTTTTATTCCGCGCTACTGTCGCTCCAAGGAGCATCTAGGCGCCCATGAGTGACCCAAAGATGTATGAGACGGTCAGACTACTTAAGTTAACTAGTCCAACTATCACACTAGTGCTCTAGCGCTGGTGTCCTGTACCTTAAAGATCTAGGTTTTCAATTCCTTTCTAAATTCCTTTTCCCTCTCTATTGCCCGAAGGTGAGGGGGAAGGGTATTCCAGGCTTTTGATCCTAGTCCTGGTAGAGATTTACCCCCTCTCGAGTCTAAAGGCTGGAAAAGACAGCAGATTAGCATTTGGGGAATGTAGGGTACGTGTTGGATGATGCCTAGAAAACTTCTTACGTAGGTACTTTGGCCCTAAGGAGTGGATAGCTCTGAAGGTGATGATCAATATCTTAAAAAGGACCCTTTTGATTATAGGTAACCAGTGCAAGGTGTTTAATGCGGCAGGTGCTGAAGATCTCTTTAGCCATTTCAGCACTAACCTGGCTACTGCATTTTGCACCATCTGGAGTTTATGGGTAACCCCTTTGTTAGTCCCTGCATATAGACTATTACAGTAGTCTATCCTTGATGATACAAGGGCAACTGTGACCGTTTTTCTAGCCTCCAATGGAAGCAGATCGAAAAACTTCCTTAGTCCTTTGATAATCCCGAAACATGTCCCAGCTACTTTCAGTGCCTGTTGCTTAAAAGACAGGGCGGTATCAAAATGTATTCCCAAGTTCCAGGCCGAGTCAGTGGTGTGAGGCGGTATTTCTGCCCTCTCTGGCCACCATAGTTTGGGCACAAACTCATTTTGTGGGCCCATTGGCATGATCTCAGTCTTGCCCGTATTACATTTCAGGTGGTTTGTCCTCATCCAATCGAATGTAGCCGTCAGGCAGCAGTTGAGATTTTCTTCCTAGTCCTGAGTATCTTTATCAGGACCAGGATCAGTTGGGTATCATCGGCATATGCCACCACATCGATGCCAAATGATGATATCAGCCTGATCAGAGGGGTAGTATATATATTAAACAATGTCGGGCTCCGACTGGACCCTTGCGGCACTCCCGTCGTTAGGAGTTTCTCCTTGAGCAAAATTCACCCAAAGTGACCACTTGTCTCCTGCCTCTCAAGAAGTTCTTAATCCATTCCAGGACTGTGCCAGTAATGCCAGATGTTATTAGCCGGTCAATCAGGATGGCATGTGAGACCGTGTTGAAGGCCGCCGACAGATCCAATAGGATCAGGACGGCCTTCTTACCCTGGTCCAGAGCCATGCGGATGGTGTCGGTGGTGAACAGGAGAGCTGAATCGGTAGAGTGCTGTGCTCTAAAACCTGATTGATTGGGGTGCCATGCCTCGCTATCCTCCAGAAACTTGGTAATCTGTTTGTTAGCAAAAGACTCTGTGATCTTACACAGTATAGGGAGTAATGAGTAATGTCAATTGTAGAGGATACAATGTTGTCTAAAGAAAATATTCTGGAGGACAGAGTCGTTAACCCACTGTCCACTACAGAGAGAGCTTTCTCTAAATTAATACGATCAATTTATCGTATTCTTTCTGCAGTTTCCATTTGCGTTATTTTCCAAACTGCGTTGTACGCAGCATATATACCGGCGTATATGAAACGTTTTTGACGTGGTCTGCGAGGCCCCATTAAGAAATCTCGCAAATCATTGCCTTCTTTAAGTAAAGATAAGTGTTGTTTGATTTCTGGAAGTGTAGATTTATGTAGCCACTCAAGGCATAACTTTCCTACACTGTAAGTAGTTACTATCCCTGGATGTTGTCTCTGGGAATATCTTGGATCTGGCCTATTCACTGTGAACCCTTGTGTTTTGTTCAGGAATCTATCTTGACAGTTATTCGTGTCTGTGGGCCAGATTAACCATTTTTTTCCAATCAGGATTAGTTCTGTTTTGTTTTAAAATATAAGGTATGTCTACCTCCTCTTCTGTAGTATCATCACTGTCAGATGTGGGCTTAGGTATAGACGGTTTGTTTAAATCTTTTATCTTAGCCTGGCCAAGACAAGAAGTTTGTTGAACAGTGTCATTTAAAAACATTATTTGTTCTGGTATAATGCAGGCTCTGAGCAGGGCTTCTAAACCGTACACCTGCCATGCTTTCGTTCCCCAGACAGTTTTTGTCTCAATGTTGTCTTTTCAAAAGTCAAAACCTAATGTAGACAGCTGGGCATAAAAGTTTGCAGAATAAATTTGTTTAGTATTGGTGAACATTTTTTCATTCCTGTCCAATTAATATTTTTGAAATAAAACGTTTCTGGATTTGTAACATTTAACCCTGTGAAGTCCGGAAACTTTTCAAAAAATGTTTTCGAGCTGCCTTTTGGTGGCGTTGGACAATGTTCCCATTGATTGTAAGTAAAAATATTCCTAGGGCTTGCAGATTTATGCAAATAATGGTGACCATAATGATTAAAACAATACATTTGTTCATAATCTGATGAACCTTTTAAGTATTCATGTTCTGTACATTTTGCTGACATTACTAAGTCTGTCATCATGTTGTTAACAGTTTCAAAGTCCCAATCATCAGCAAATGTGCTGGGTGATACAAAGTCACTCAAAGAAACCTTGAACTGGTGTAGAATCTTCAGCAGTTCCACCGGGCCATGGATGTCATAATCAGTTCTGTCCCATGCTATACCACCAGGTATAGGAACGGCTGTGATGTTCACTGATGAGAGGCCTCTTCGTTCACGATGAGATGATTTGTGAGGTTTCAGGAGCAAGTTGATTTTCTTACTTGCTGTGTCCATTGTACTGTATTTTCCATCTATCATTTAGAGCAGGAGGAATAGTACACCTAGCACAATCCAAAATTCACTCCATGGTGAAACCAGATATGTTTTTTCAAGTTGATGAAAGAGTTCTGTTATTTTGTTCTTTAAAAGTTTTATTTGCTGGCGTATTTTCAGGTTCACTGTGATCCTCAGAAAATGTATCAAAGTTGGTCAAATAGCCAGAGGCAGTTCTGTCAATTGTTGGAATTGCATCAGGATTGTTATTGATCTTTGGAGTTGCTTCTTCCTTTGTCATATTTGTATAGTCAGAGGCTACATCATTGTAGACAGGAGTTTCTTGACAAACTGTTATTTGGGTCTCAAGAGGCACAAGTTCCATTGCTCAGTTGCATAGTCCTTCTTTTCTTACTGCAGGTTTATCAAAGGTGATAAGTCTTTCAGTTTGAACCTCTTGGATTGTAGCAAGATTTTGTCTTCTGCTACTTCTTGGGAGTCACCTGGGCCTACTACTTATTATCGGCCACATGATGTGGTTTGACCAGGTCGATGGACACAACTCTGTTCTCCCTTTTATCAGCAAGGGGCGGTAGTGCTACTGATCTTGTTCCTTGGATTGCCAAGACAGGTACTGCTTTTCTGTAAGAAGGCCCAAATTCCTTCTTTACCGCAATCTTTTCCCTGACTAGATCCTCAATCTTTGGAATACAGACAGGTCTTGCTGGGACAGGTGGTTTTTCTTCAGTGGTCGTTGGCTTCTGTATTGTGTTACTCAGACTTCTTCTTGTTTCATTTAAGTCCTGTAAAACAGCCAAACGGTCTTTGACATCAAAGGGTTTTTGTTCCACCACTGAAGTTTGACAATCGAGGTCTTCGATTATCATTCTAGTACCAAATAGTAGTTCATGTGGAGTGATTCCCCCCAGAGAATTTCTTGGCAGATTGTTAAGACTACGTTGAACACTTATTAGATGTTTGACCCACCCATCACCCGAACCTAATACCTTAGCTGTTATGGATTGCTTTATGTCACGGTCTTTTCTTTCCACTACCGCATTACCCTCAGGATGGAAGGGACTAGAATGCTGCAATGCAAAGCCCAAGCTAGCCATGGCCTCTTTGTAAGCTCGAGAGGTACACGCAGGACCCTGGTCAGAGTGTAGGGTGCCGATTGCGTATGTGCCAATAAAGACTCGCAAATCCTTTATAACAGTTCTGGCGCCAACCGAGCGCTGGGGCCACATCCAAATAAATCTTGTCCTAGTAGTTGTGGGACTGCATCTATTCATTATGACGTTTGTGTGTAGATAGTCTAATGCTGTCTAGCAATGGTATCTGAACTGGGTTGGCTACAGAGTAGTCAGGAATCTGGTATCTTTCGCTGCTGTGATCTCTGTTGCAGTTAAGGCAATAAATTGCGAAATTGCAAACATCAACGCTCATTCCCGGCCACCAGTACATCTTTTCTAATTCTATTAGAGATTTTAAGATCCCTTGATGTCTCAGACCCTCTCCCATATGTGCTTCATGAACAAAAGCACCTCTCATGTTCCTGTTTGGAAATACTCTGTCCCCCACTCCAGGGATTCAAGCAAAGGGAACGGAGTTTGCATCAATGATGTATGTATTACCGAGTGGATAGTTCAGAGGTAACACTGCATAGCTGCCTTCCATTGAGGCTTTTACTGCTAGTAACGTTTCAATGTCTATTACTCTTTTCGAGCCGTTTGCACAGCTGCCTTTGCGGCTTCATTAGCCAATGAATTCCCTGCATAGTGAACGCCATCACGCTGATGACTCAGTGTATGAATCACGTGAGTCTTTTGTAGTTCTTTCTGTAAAATAACTACTTTTTCTCAAAGCGTTTTATGCTTAATTGTGCCACCTTATGCATTTTTGAAACCATTTCGAACCCAGTTCTGTAAGTGTTTGTTGTAAGATTCAACGCAGAAATACGAATCACACACTATTAGTGTGGGGAATTCGTGATCGGTATTTTCAAGCGCCATCTTGAAAGCCTGTAGTTCTGCTCACAGAGCTGTACAGTCTCCGAGTGATTGAGTTTTAGTGATCATAGGTCTAAATTTACCTTCGTGCCAGCGACCTTTAACAATCGCGCACGCAGCACTATAGGCTTGTTTACCCTCAATTGCGGGCTGTGCTGATCCGTCTCTATATATTATACATCCGTAAGGTTTTAGAGGCAGAATTTCGGCCGGCAGAGGACATTCGTATTCGTATTGTAGGAATTCTTGTGTCTTCAAGCAGGGGTCAAAAACGTATTCAATGTCTGCTGCAGCAAGATAATTAACCCATTGTATCCATCTCGGATGTAAAGCCTTAGCATTGGGAATGCTTGCTTTTGTCACTGCCTCTAAGGCAGGTACAAGTGTAACGATCATTATGCGCTTACCCTGTGCGAGGGCTCTCTCTTTTGCTACTGCAGTTTGAGCCGCTGTCAGAATTTTTTCTGTAGAAGTGAATTTTATTTCCGCTTGTGTATACAAGTGTGATTTGTATGCTATTGGTACCTTTTCACCTTCATTAAAGGTCAGGTATGTGAATCCGCATCTCCCTGTGATGATTCGGATCACAAGATTGCGCGTATTATCGCGTGTTTCTAATTGTGTTTTTGCTAACATGTCTGTTTGCACTGAACGCAAAATTTCTGTGTGCGCTTGAGTCCAATTTGTTGGTTTGAAATCAGGTTTGATTAGTTTGTAGAGAGGTTTAACCCTTTCTGCGTAGTTTAGAACATAAGTTCTTCCAAAATTCAGGAAGCCTAGAATTGATTGTAAGTTCTTCAGCGTTTTTGGAGTTTGGAGCAGCGCACATTTCTCTAGAAAGTTGTCTGCCAGGGTTTTGCCTTCACTTGATAATTCGTATCCTAAGAATAGGACGTTGAGGTGGGTAATTTGTGATTCCTTAAAATTGAATTTGTACCCTTCAGATGCGAACCCTAGTATTATGATGTTCACTCTTTTCACGTCCAAATCATCGTCTGTAAGATAGATGTCATCTATATAAGACAATGCCTCCTCATAGTACATTTGTAGTAACTCTGTTATTCTGGCTGAAAATAACCCTGGACTATTCTTGAATCCTTGGGGGAGACGTCAAAATTGTCGCTGTGTCCCCATTATTGAGAAAGCGGTCAAATGCCTGCTTTCAGGTGCAATATTTTGACAGAAAACCCCATTTGAAATATCTAATGTGGTTTCATATTTTTTCCGCACAATGTTATTCATCAGTGCTGCACTATGTGCATTTTGTACTGCAAATGTTTTGCAACAGGAGTTTAGATGTCTGTAATCTGAAACTAGACGATATGAATTGTCTGCTTTGGAGACAGGAAACAAAGGATTGTTCATTGACGAGGTGCATGTTTCAATCACCCCTTGGTATTCAAGTTGATTTAAAATCTCCCTGACTTGTTTTTTAGCTTCTTAACTGGATACTGCCTTTGTGCAGTAGGTTGATTTTTTAACTGGATTTTATGGTGAGGAGAGTCCTCATCCCATCCCACATGATTTGTATATAATGCTGGAGCCTGAGCTACTGCCCATTTTCTGGCATATGTATATTTTTTATGAATTGGAATGTGATTTGAGAAGGCTGGCATAATTATCTCTTCGCCATGTGGGCACTCCCTGACAAATTCAGGTGGCCAGTCTCGTTCAGCTAGAAGAATGTCATAACCCTTTGAAAGCTTCTTCCAAAAGAGTGCCTTTATTTTTCTAGGTATGTCCCCCTCTATCCGGAGTTTTACTTCATATAACTTGTGGGGTACACTAACCCTGGTGTCGGCAGTTTCAGCTTGAATGCATTCATTCAAGTCCGCTGTCTCCAGATGATCCATCAGGATCTTGCGAGCTATGGTCACTTCTGCTGCGCTGTCTAGCATAGTCTGGGCCCACTCCCCGTTCTTGAGTTGTGTCCTCAAGATCCTTGGCATGTCTGATCTTTACGCTTGCTACCTTCTTTTTGGTGAATTTAGTTTTCCTATTTTTTGGAACGTGCTGTTCTTCTTTGGACTTCACGAATTCCTCTTTCTGTTTGATCGTCCTCTCCTCTCGGATTTCTGCGAGGAAGTCTGAAAGGTACGAGAGGAACGTGTACCAGTATCTTGATATCCATCAGGTTTTCTTAGAGTATCCCTATTTCTAAGGTCATACCTTTTTTCAGAGGGCTCCCGTTGGGGAGACCTACCTCCCCGTTGGGGAGATCTTCCTCTGGACTGCAAATGCTTTTCTTTAGGGAGTGTTTGCTTAGTGTTTTCCCACTTCTTTTTAAGAGTAGTGAGATTATTTTTAATAAAAGCTTTTACAGGATTTTCAGTTAGTTGTGGTTTTTATGGTTTCCCACCCAAACTATCTCTACCTAGTTCTTCATATGAATTTTTCAATAATTCTTGCAAGTTCATATGGTTGGTCTGTTATATCTGTTTCTTTTAACTTCTGGCGGATTGCCATGGATGCTGCTTCACCTTTGATGATGGCTAATAGTATAGCCAAGACCTGTTTGAAATCTTTCAGTAATTTCATACCTAGATTCAAGGCCGGTTCTGGACCGTATTCATTTTGAATCTGTCTCAGAACGTCTGGTATTACCGCCATAGACGGAACGCCATGTGTTTTTGTGTAGATTGAAGCAAAGACTGTACCCCAAGTGTCACACCTCCACATGTGGTGCTATCCCCATTGGTAAACAGATTGTCAGAATTCTGTGTTTCTCATGAGGTATACTATCAGGGAATACTGCCTCAATTTGAGTAATTTTTTGTGCTAACCAAAACGGAATTTGTTCCCTTTTGGTAGGCATTTTACCAATGACTGATTGTATAGTCTGTGGTGTGATTTTGTTTGTGTTCCCCTGGTGAGGGGTGTGCTGTGGAATCCTTAGAGTAGGTTGGACTGTTAAGGTCCGCATGACATATTTAACCAATTGTCTATGTATTTTAAATAACTGTTTCAGCTGCGCTAACAGTTCTCGACCTGTCATGTTTTCTATGTCGGGATGTGGTGTATAGCTGGCTATTACCGGCCATGTAGCTCCTGGTCTACCTAGAAGACCGAGCCTGGTAATGTGATTTTGATGTGGTAGGGCACCTTAAAACCAGAGCTGATGCACTTGGTAAGTTAATGGAATTTCAACGTCCTCGTAAGGAACGTATTCCGTTGGAGGTTCTTCTACTTTGTAGTAGTGAAACTCGTGTGTTCCTCCATCTGCTGGAGGAAAGTGAATCCATGAATAGAATACCTCTGTCTGCCGGTATTCATGTGCCTCTATAACAAAGATTACTTTACCACCTCTCGATGATACCCCATTATTTATCAGTTTGTAAGTTATAGTTTTCCTTACATTTACCAGGATGATTATAGCATCCGGGTCATTCTCTAGGAGATTTCTGTCATCTAAGGCTGCTTGAGCTGCTGCTGCAGCTCTTTCTAATTCTTCGTCAGTAACCATTATTTTTACTGATTGAAGAGTTTGCAGAAAAAGTTTCAAGGAAACAAAGATTAGGTGCACAATATTTTAGAACACTGTATCCTTCAACATTGAACAAACCAAAAACTAATACATAGGATTGTTTGTCCTACTCACTTTTGGCGGATATTAGCCTTTCACCCACTCCAGACGTCTATTGGGGTTTTTACGGGAGAAAGGGGTCTGTGTGAAAAGCACGACTGATTTACTCAGTATCTAACGTTAAATTATCGCCTTACCAAACGTTGGGCGCCATGTAGTGTAGTTCCTATATTCCCAATAGGCTCTGCGCATTAGAATAACATATACTATAGTTTAGACGTAGGACTGAGGTCGACTAGGTCTCTATCGTATATATTAGACTAAATGGTGAGTGCCAGCTAGCTCAGAGGTCACTAGAACCTTTCTCGAATTCACAAGAAGGGATTAGTTTCTGACAACCGCATAAACATGACAACTTTGTTTCCCTAGAATAAGAAATCAATCTCTAGAGTCGGGGAAACAATAGATAGCTATTTTACTCAGTCAATCATGCATGCTTCGTTTCACCAGAGGTGCTGAGAAAATAGAGAGAAGGCGTTTTCAATAAAAAGTATTTATTGAACAGTCTTCTTTCTCAAGCATAAGAAATGTACTGCTACAATGTAATACTGGTTATAAAGTACAGGGCATATAATACGAAAAGTGTTATAAAGTAGTACTGTAAAAGCATGATATGGTTTCTCAGCCATAAATTGCCTAAAACATATAAAGTAGACTAAAAGTACTCAACTGCTGCTTCTAAAATACGCCTACCCCGGTGTACCTAACCTAGGTCTAGTACAAGGGAAGAAGTAAGTGAGGAGTAGCGTAGGTTTAGTATTTCTCTGCCAGGAATCTATCCAAGAATTCTCTAAGGGTCTAATCAGCTCCGTACCTTGGTTTAGAATGAAGGAGGTCTTGTATCTCTCTCTCAGGGCTCTATTTCCCAGTAACCCGCAAGGCTAGCCTGGAAACACTGGAGCTGGATTTCTCGGCAGGAGAAAAGACACCGTCTCTCAGTGCGTCAGCTGGAGGGTCGGCTTCCTTTGGCACTTTCGGCTGCAGGGCGTCAGGGAAGTAGTTAGTCGATCTGCTCCAAACCATCGTGTGTTTGTCTGGGCAAATCTAGGCATATTTATACTTTGAAGGTGCCGAGTTTGACGTGTGATTGGACTTAATAACGTCATCAAAGACTCAAGTCTTCGAAAAGTCCATGATTTCCTAGATAAATTAGTATTCAGGCAAGGGGAAGTCCCTAGCTGCTGAAGGTGGGTTTCTCTAAGAAATCGTTGCTGATTCTTGGAATTTAGTGGAAGTAGCCATGCCGTATTTGGGCTGCATAGGCTCAGTCTAAATATGGTTATGATTTCTATGCCTATATAAGGATCGGACAATCTATACCTAGATAAAGGCCAAGCATCGGGAAAAATTACACTAGAGTCCTAGATTCATTTACAACACTTTCAATGGATAACTCATCTGCTATTTTACAATATGAATGCAGCAAGAAATGCAAGGACCTTTCTTTTGGCCAACCAGTGATTACCATTTTCATGACCTGACTCAAAACATCATCACTTTTGAGGGCATCATGCCATTCATTCATATCATGACAAACAACTGAGAGCCTCATTTACAAGGCCCCTGCGCCACTGGAGATTCACTTTTATTGTTGCTCCGGTGGTGCAGTCTACTTGCCCATATTTACAAGGCCACGTAAAGCCACCCTGCGTTGCTTTTCATGGTCTTGTAAATATGGTACCCTTTCATGCAGTACACTGCATGAAAGGAGCGTTCTATGGGTGTTGCTGTGGGGTTTCCCAGCAACATCCATGGAATCTGACGTATTCCCAGATTTGCAGAGTTTAATAAACCTAGGAATATGTCAGATTTCTATGCCTCCCAGAGGGAGGTGTAAGAGAGGATCAATGAGGATAAATACCTTTATTTCTCCTCATTTTTTCTTTTCGTATGTGTGCTGCATTCTGCAGAACACATAGAGAGAGGAAAAAACCTCTCATGATTTTTTTCTACAGGAAGGGGTCTTTTCCCGCATGAAAACAATCATCCTCACAAGGGTGCCTGCTTTGGCACATGACAGCCCATTGTACACTAGCGCTGGGAAAAAGCACAGGGATGCCCCATATTTCATAGCTACGGTACATTCTCTCCCTTTTCTTTTGATGCAGGGAAGCACAGAAAGATTTCTTTCAGCGCTGCCCTATGCAGAAACCTTGTAAATGAATCCGACAGTCTTCCACAGTGGTGATAATGCATTCTTCAATTTCATATTGTACCACTTCCTCATTACAATTCTCAGTGATATACATTCTTGACAAAAAATTCCGCTGTGACATTCTTTCCTCCGGCAATGTGAATTACTGTAAAATGGAATTCTAATCGCTTCATTGCCAATCTGGCTAGTCCTGCAGTAGTTTTCTTTATTTTTTTGCCTGATATATTATCCACTAAAGGTTGATTGTCAGTTCCTCAACAAACTTTTCTTTCACAAAAGTATGGTTTGAACCTTTCTATACCCTAGACACAGGCTAGCATCTCCTTCTCTATGACAGAATAACTCGTCTCTACACCTTTCATTCTTCATGAGGCAAATCCAATGGTAAAATCTTTTCATTCCTCTCTCTGTGACAGCAGAGCTTCCCCACCATAGGAGCTGGCATCCACAGTAGGTAAAGTTTCATGGCCTTCAAGATATGACTGTAGAGCAGGTGCCTCAACCACGCATTACTTACTGCACTCAAAGTTGCTCTGACAAGTTGAGATCCATATGTACTCTGCTCCTTTTTTTAAGAACAATCTAAAACACTCAGAGAAATTTCTAATACATTTCTCAAATACATTTTAGTATTTGAGCTCAGTGGTAGAGCTCACATACGGACAAAACTATTCCTTGTCAGTAGGTTGAGCTGCTTTATTAATCCCATCTAAAATACTTGCTTTATGTTTGATACCTACACATGATAATACATGCCCCAAGTATTTGATCTCATTCACTCCAAATATACATTTATCTTCTCTCAGAGTGGCACCATTAGCCTGTAATACCGAGAGTACATCTGCTACAGCTTTATCACATGCTTCCTGAGTAATGGCATAAAATAAGATGTCGTCCTGAAATACAACAACGATTTTCATGTCCGTAAACATTCTGGACATCACCTTCTGGAATACAGAAGCAGCTGATGCAAGTCGAAATGACATACTGCGAAATTGAAAAGTGCCATCAGGTGTTACAAAAGCAGTGAGATTACGTGAATTCTCATCCTATAACACTTGATGATGATACGCTGCCCCAAGATCTGACTTTGTAAACCATTTGGACTGACTAACTGCTGTAGTGAGAACTTCAATTCTCGGTAAAGGATAATTCACAATCCATATTGCCTTGTGAAGAGATTTAAAATCCACGCATAAACATCGATCTCTTGACTCATGTCACTTTGTAGGGTCTACAAGTTCAATGATCTCATCATCTTGAATTTCTTACACTATGTGGTATATTGAGATGTCTGTGTTTGACAGGTAACACCAAATCTTTTAATTTGATTGTATGCACAATATTTTCAATCATGCCCACCTTGTTAACAAAAACTTCTGTAAACTTTTCGTTCCATGACTGGTTGGTAACAGATACAACCAAAGAAACAGGACATTTCTGACTAGGTCTAATGATCGTGCTAAAATCCGCCAGGTGCCACCATCTCAACACATTCATACCTTTATGAGCAACATAAGCTTTTCCTTTATAGTTTGTCCTCAAAGGAAAGAGCTGCCCAAAGACATCCTATAAGGTCAATTCTGCTTCCCTCAAAAGCAGTGGTGACACCATCAGAAGGTAATAACAATTTGTTGGACCAACATTCCTTGTATCTCTCAACAGAGATGATAGTAATTTTTGCTCCTGAATCTATAAGTTAGGACTTCCTAGTCCCATCTATCTTTACTGTGACTAGGGGATCATCATATCAACGTCCATTGGGAAAACTATTTATTGCTACACAATTTTAAGATAACACTAGTTCCTCCAATTTTTTATCCAGTTTCTCTTCATCATTGAAAAAATTGTCATGAACACATCTGACAGGCATGTGTTTCCCACCCCTGCAGATTTTCCAAAAATTGGCAATTTTTCTGTATCTCCAGTACTCTTGTGCATTTGCTGGACAATTTTCTGAAATTCAAATATTAGTGCTAGGACCACATTGTCCAGCATTCCGTCCATCAATTGTTTGATTTGCATATGTTGCCCTAAGTGGGAAGGGTGTGTCCAGACATGGGTCCTGTGCTCACTACACCAGTGGATTCAAGCTAACCTGGCTGATACAGGGTGATGCCCTAAAACCGGTCCCAGGATGCCAGCTTCCTGTCCAGGGAGGATCTGGCATGGCAGATTGGGCTAGACTCTTCCCACAAGGAACAGGGTCAATACTGATTTGTATATGGCTAGGGCAATGTGGTGAGCAAAAGAATGATGGATTAAACCCAGATCTTTGTGACTGGGGGTGAATGTTTGCATTGTCCAGCATTCTGTCCATCAGTTGTTTCTTTTGTATATGCCGCCCTAAGTGGGAAGGGTATGCCCAGACATGGGTTCCGTACTCACTAACCCACTGGATTCAAGCTAGCCTGGCTGATGAAGGGTGATGCCCTGAAACCGGTCCCTGGATGCTTGTTTCCGGTCCAGGGAGGACCTGGCTTGGCAGTTCGGGCTGTACTGTTCCCACAAGGAACAGGGTCAAGACTGATTTGCATATGGCTGGGTCCAAACTGGGGTGGGGTGGTGAGCAAAAGAATGATGGATTAAACCTAGAATTTTGTGACTGGGGGTGAATGTTTGCATTGTCCAGCATTCCGTCCATCAATTGTTTCTTTTGCATAGAACGACACCTATAGCACATTTGTTTGGTGAAATATCTAGTAGTGCTTTTACTCCGATTATGACTTTCATGATAGAGAACCTTGTTTGCGAAGCTTGAGATTTACTTTGACTCTTGCTTGGCACATTGATATTGGCAATTTCAACAGGTAAGAAAATAGGTTCTAACTGTTTAGCATCTCATTTTGAACGTTCAATGCTTTTCACTATGTCTATAGTCTCATCTAAAGTAGGAGGTTTACAAGTGAGAAGTCTCTGTTGGATTTTCTTTGACTGACACCTAGACACAATCTGGTCATGACTTAACTGAGGTGTAATCCCCCTCAAATTCACAAAATGATGTTAAAACTTTTAAAGCAGTAACATATGAATCAATAGATTTATCCTATTTTTGTACACAAGAAAATAATTTGGCTTTATTCCCCACTAAGATCGCTTTAAAAAACATTTTTTGGGAACATGTTGCGAATAGGAGCATGCTCAGTACTAATAATGGGACCTTGACTACCAGTTTCCTAGAAATCAAGATGTATCCCAACTATGAAAAGTATTGGGATTACATCACGATCCCCATGGACAGAAAATTGTTATTCCAACTGAGGGCAGGCTCGCTCCCTCTTCGTAAATTTACATCTAAATGGAAATCAGGGGGCATAACCACTTGCCCAGTCTGTGGGGTAGGAAATGAAACTTTGGGTTACTTTTTGTTTTGTTGCCCAGTATACTCTGTTCCAAGGCGTGTTTGGTTGGCTCCTATGTGTAGGAACTTAGGCACAAAAAGTAGTATGGTGGCGCTGCGTATTGTAAAATCCACTACTGAAGAGTGGATCAATATTGCCATTGCAAAATATTTGGGGTGGGCATGGGTCTTAAGGCAGAGACTGTTGGTAAATTAATCACCCTTTACCAAATTGCCTAGGGACTGCTAGACATATGTCTATTCTCTGTAATTGTTTAATAATAGTTCAGAGATTGCTAAACTACTGTTTACTCTCTGTAATTTTTTTAGCTGATCAGAGACTGCTAGATCTTTGTCTACTTTTTTGCTAAATGATTATTAACGTATCATCGGTTAGAACTTTTAATGTTATGGATTTTAGAGGATCCTCACACTGTCATTACGATTGCTATTCCTCTGGTTTTATTGCTGGTAATGATCTTTGCACCTGTATATATGACGCGTCAGAGTGTTATTAATTGTTCAATTTTTGTAGGTATTACGTTTTTTAAAATGTTTATATTGTGTATGTGCTTTGTCTAAATTGACTTTGTAAATTTAATCGCTTTTTATTATATGTTTGTATGTCATGCTTTTATGAGTAAAACTCGAATAAAGCACTTTGAACTTGAATAATTTGTGTCTATGTACTACTAAATTAACTTTTCCTTCAAAATAGGTGTCAAATTGTTTTACTGCACCCTGATATTCATCTAACTCTAAATCATCATGGTAAGAATAATCAGGGAGGGCATGGCTAGATGGGCCAAGATGGCAGATGCGCTCTGAAGTGGCTCTGCACACCTTCCCCGTTATCTGTTCATTATCCTGGCATAACACGGACATCTGATCCCTTGAGCCACCCCATCTGCTTCCCAAAGACGTCCTCTACAGACACATCCCACTATTGTTCTAATTGCTCGCCAAGGGCTGTCTCTTTGGTTGGGATCCCGACTGCAGCCTAAACCCGCTTGGAGGAGGGTTGACATGGGATGGGGCACTGGGTACACCCGTTGCGGCTGCGGTGTGCTGAACAATACTCCCAACCACTTCCTGCTTCACTGACGACAAGCCCGTAGGATTGACCGAGTGACTAGTTGCTGAGGCTGACAGCGAGGGTGTGGTATGTCAATAGACCTGGTCCCCGCAAAGAGGTGGGTCAGATTGGTGCGTTAGGAGGCTGCGGTGAGAGCATGTAAGGGCACTACCACCTGAGGAATCCATTCATAGAAAGTAAACTCTGGAGCCACAAGGCCGTTATTCTCCTGCCTGCCTTACCCTCCCCCTTTGTTCAACTACAGTGGCATGCGGAGTGGTGAGAAGTTGCGTCAAGCCTAGGTCTATCCACGGGGGTGGAGTGGATGCCTTCATGCTGCACCTCCACTTCGGAACTGGCTTCCCTGTCTACTGCCGCCCCGGTGCTACTGGCTGAGGCCCTATACCCATGGAGACTGACCTGCCACCTCTGTATGTTGAAGCTGCTGCTATTCACCCTAAGTTGGCAAGGTATGCCCAGACATGGGTCACTTGCTCACTTTGCCGGTGGATTCAAGCTAGCCTGGCTGATGAGGGGTGTTACCCCAAAACGGGTCCCAGGATGGTTGTTTCTGGTCCAGGGAAGACCTGGCTTGGCAGATCAGGCTGGACTTTTCCCATGAGGCACAGGGTCAAGACTGCTTTGCATATGGCTGGGTCTGAACTGGGGTGGCGAAGTGAGCAAAAGCACGATGATGGATTCAACCCATATCTGTGACTGGGGGTGAGTGTCTGAAAAGGTTCAGTGCTCCATCAATCATCTCCTTGGGTTTGCTTTTTTCACCCTAAGTTAGCAGGGTATGCCCAGACGTGGGCCCCTTGCTCACTTTCCACTGGATTCAAACTAGCCTGGCTGATGATGAGTGTCACTCCAAAACCAGTCCCAGGATGCTTGTTTCCGGTCCAGGGAAAAACTGGCTTGGCAGTTCGGGCTGGACTGTTCTCATGAGGCATAGGGTCAGGAAGTATTTGCATATTGCTGAGTCTGAACTGGGGTGGCGAAGTGAGCTAAAGAACGATGATGGATTCAACCCAGATCTGTGACTGGGGGTGAGTGTCTGAAAAGGGTCAGAGCTCTGTTCATCATCTCCTTGTGTTTGCTTTGTTCACCTTAAGTTGGCAGGGTATTCCCAGATGTGGGTCCCTTGCTTACTTTGCCACTGTTTTCGACCTAGCCAGGCTGATGAGGGGAGTTACCCCGAAACTGGTCCTAGGATGATTGTTTCCGGTCCGAAGAAGATCTGGCTTGGCAATTTAGGCTGGACTGTTCCCATGAGGCACAGGGACAAGAATGATTTGTATATGGCTGGGTCTGAACTGGGGTGGCGAAGTGAGGTAAAGAACGATGATGGATTCAAGCCAGATCTGTGACTGGGGGTGAGTGTCTGAAAAGGTTCAGCACTCCATCCATCATCTCCTTGTGTTTACTTTGTTCGCGCCTGGAAGCCGGGTCACGAGAATAAGTTCGATTCCAGACAGCCGCCATTGCCGGAGCTCCTTCTTGCCCACTATCCTCTTCCTTCCCTTTGGTTGCTGCCGCTGCCACAAGCCTGGGGGGCCATGTAAGGCCTAGGCTTGGCCACCATGGGGCGTAATTAGTGGCAACACATGATGTTTGAGTGCTCGTCCTGGACCCCTTGCATACCGCATCCCCCTGTGTTTACGGTGGGGGGCCCTGTGGACTGTGGACCATAGTTGTCCCCTCTGATCATTGATGGGGCAGCTGCAAGGTCCAATACTTATACCTAAATGCACTTTGAAGTAGGGAGGCATCAAAGAGGCCTTTGAAGATCACAAGGTCCTTGCCTGTCCTGCAGTGGCTCCAGACACACTACAGGGGGTTAGGCAGCTCTTTAGAAGGGACATGCACAGCTCTATTCAGGTGCAAGTGTCTATTCCTCCATCCCAATCTAAATCAGAAAGGCCCATTAGTCAGGTGATGGGCCACCAGAAGGCAATGTCACACTCCAGCTCCCTATGTGTGACTGTCTAGTGGGAATGCACAAAACCCAGCTTATACCAAACCCAGACATGTATTCAGAGACAGGCAGAGGCACAGAATGGTTAATGTAAAAAAAAAAAAAACTTTCTTTCACCTTTGTCACATCTGGGGCATTTATTAATGATTGCTGGTAACATCCTATTCCATCTTGCAAGTGTGTAATATAACATGCAGCTGGAAACACTAAAGTTAAAGTATTGTTGTCAACTGTTGTAATGTTATGAAATTCCCCTCTGCCTTTCCCATTTCTATTCCTGCCAAATTATCTTCCTCCTGTAGTTCTTTAAACCAAAAGCTAGACAAACAATTTTAATTTTCTTCAGAAAACATTTTCCCAGTCAAATGATACAATTATTTAGGCTGCTGATTTATTGAGAATAGACGATATCTGCCTAAAAAAAGACTGTAGAAAGAACTATAGAGGCATTTGGCAAGTCATGTTTCAAATAACAATTTGGTGTGAGATTCTAAAAAAGCTGGCCAATTTGATTGACTTCTAACAATTGCCATTTTCTAATTATGCTTTCTGTTTGACAAAGGCATAAATGTATACAATTTTGTAGGTGAGTTTCTGCATAAATCTCGGGGGTCTTATATTTTGAGAAAAACCTTTGTCTACTGGCCCAAATGAAATGTAAATATTTATATCTAAACTTTTTTGCAACAAGAGGTTCTTTTACACCCCTTGGGAAACAGCCCGTGTCATAGTTTTTTTTAACTTGATAAGAATTAAAGAATGATCACATTTAGAAGGGGACACTGAAAATCAGCGTCACTGAAGTACAAAAGAGGTCATACAATATAGCCTTCCATTTTTTATATCTGCAAAATTTTATATTGGTTGATGTCCTTTTATAATTCCAAGTAAAAGATATAGTGTAGCTTTCCAGGTTGGTTCAAAAAATAGAACCCAGCTTACAGAAAACAGTAAAAAAAAGTTTTACAAAAAATGAAAAATAGAGGGAAAATTGACATTTTAATAAGCGTAATACTTCCAATCAAGGACATAGGAAGAGACTTCCATGTAGAAAAAATGCGTATATTTAGCTCCAGTAGGGCCATCTAGTTATGGGAAAACATATCTACTGACTGATCTGAATAATAAACTTCCATATATCTTTTAGGGTTTTGGTTATAATTTGCCCTCAGCTTTAATGGCAAGATAATAGGGGAGGTATTGCATAATAAACATGCCATCTTAGACTTGTTAGTTCATACCCCCGTAAAACAGTGTAACTTTTTATTACCTGCAAGGCCACTTCTATATGGCAGCCAAAATAAAGCAACATTGTACACATGTAAGTAATGAGGTGCAAAAATCTATTTATGAAGACAGATTTACTGGGCTTGATGACTTCCCGCACTAGGTAAAACAGTTCCTTCTCACAGATTGTTGACTATGAATTGAGCAGATGAACCCTGGTAGAGCATGGCAATCAATCTCATGAGCTGCCTGGAAACTTTGTCTAAGATTTTTTATAAGAATCTTCAACTCATAAGATTGAAGCCTATTCTGCATCAAGCAGAATTATACCTGCAGGCATTTTATCTGCAGTGACAAATTCATTAATTTCAGAAACATTAGTATTGACCTTTAAATTTCACCCTAATATATAACCATGTTGGTACTTATGTTTGAAATTATGGATTATTGTATTTTTGTAGTTATTTCATATTTTAGTAAATATCTTATAGTATGTATTAAGCAGGGTTATTGGTCTATGTAAAGCTGGTTCTGTTTCTAACTTCCTTTTATTTATTAATACTCCTTTTGTAAGGAAGGGCAGGATAATCTCCCCTTTAATATCGAATTAGAGAGTATTCAAAGAGAATATTAATTTTGGTGCAAATATTTTATAAAATTGAGCCGTGAAACAGTCCTTCTCCGTTCTTTTTAAATTGGGCAGTGTTTTATTTACTCGTTTATTTCAGTTTTGAATAAAGAATTGATTACACGTTTTGCTGCTTCTGGGGGTCTGACCAGGAAGATCTATTTTTTGTAAAAATGTATCTATGCCTGAGGTATCAAAAGCTAGATTCTCTGTGGGTTTGTCATAAATTGTGGTGTAATAATCTACAAAAATCTTCTTAATCTTATTGGAGTCTTTAGTGAGATCCCCGGTGTTTGCATGTGTTAAACCAGTTACCAAATAAAAAATATTTTCTTTCCTTTAATTCCCAGGCCAAAAACATCCAGTCCTGTTTTCCCTCTCGTAAACGTGACAGTTGAAAGTATGCTTGTTCAAAATATCTTTCTTTAAAAAAAATCCCATGGTATTTTCTTTTTATCCCAGCAGATCAGATTTCACATGATTATTCAGATTTGTCTTAAAATGCTCCTTCATATGCTTGATCTGCTGCTACCAGGATATCTTGTAGCTCATTTCTCTCCCTTTTCCTCGTATTAAATGCTGTTAAATACATAAAGACACCTCTGATTGTGGTCTTAAAGGCTTCCCAGACCATTTCAATATCTGCTTTGTTTTTGTTTAGTACATAATTAAATTCCACCTCAACATTTAATTTACTTATACCTGCTTCTTATACAACCAAGGTCTTGTCCTGAACCCAGCTAATTGCCTCTTTAGGCCTGTCAATCGGAAAAAATGGAATAGTCTGAAAAAGGACCAATATGATATTGCATTGAAATCTCCGGGTGTCACAAGGGGGCTTAAAAACAGTTAATCCTAGATTCTGACCTAAACTGTTTTGAGAAACAGGAACATACCTCATTATGTATATACATATGCCTACAAACATCTTATAGACCAAACTGGGTCCATAACCTTTTTTTTAAAAAAAAATTATTACATATATTGTTTAGGTGGGCTGCAGTTAGGGTGAGTGGAATCCATACTTGATAAAGGTAAATTTCCACTCTAAGATCTGCAAAGAGGTAGGATTTGTCAGGTATCAGGCCATAAAAGGACACTGCATTAAAGCTAATGTTTTCAATTGTTAGTAACAGATATACCCGAAAGCCATCTTTATCATAAATGGTTACAGCTAATATTGAATTTTATATAAATTATTACTGCTGTCCATCTGTGCGCAGCTGTTGCTGATGGAAAAAAACAAATGTTAATTACTTTGCCATGTAACCAAGCAGTTCCTGACTGAAGAGCCTCAACTAGGGCAAATACGTTCTTGGGATGCTTGGGATGCTTCTGTCTCTGTGTAGAGAGGACCTGGATTGTCAGTTCTAGCTGGATTGTTTCTATTGAAGCGGGAGCAAGTTTGATTTGCATGTGGCTGGGCCTAATTTAATGTGGCGTTGTGGACCAAACAATAATGGACTGGGATTGGTCCCAGAGTAGTAACCAATGGCTGAGATTCATTCAAGTATCCCATCCACCATGTTTTTATTTGCTTCAATGCATGGGAACAGTGGCAGTTTTGGAAAGACGATGGATTGACTTAGTAAAGCTGTATGGCAAATAATTAATGTGTACAAGAGTTATCCTGAAGCAGTTCTGAAGTTATAAAAATCTACCTAAAGTGCTTTAGTGATTGTCTGCAGGAGAATGTCCTAATAGTGACTTATGAATTGAAACAGAGATCAGAACGATGACAATAGCTGTTTTCAGAGTCACCTTCAAAAGGATAATGTTTAGATCTCTGCCGACAAACAGCCTTAGGTGACTGCTCTCGAAGACCTACCACCTACAGTAAATACAATATACACAGAGGTCAGCCTCCTGCTCAGGTATGGATGGTTTTCTTCTATCTCTATGTTCCCTCCTCCTTACTCAATGTCTTTGTTATTTTTGTGTTTGTCTCATCCCTATAGCTTAGTTGATTCACCATATTTCTGAATATTTCACTGGCATCCTTTCACTGTTGACGTGCAGTGGGACTCCTCTTTTATTTTGCTTACAGCACTACTTGGGTGTACATCACTTTATTTGCTCTGTTTCCCACCTCAATTTAGTTATTATTGGTAATTAATTGAAAATAGCAACTCAGTAGATTTAACAAATCGGGTCGAGAATGAGCATAACATACTATATAGCTTTATAATTTGTGTAGAGACGAGGGTGTAATTGCCGTTTATTGCAGTAAATAGATCAAGTTCTTATCTGAATGTTTTCTTTAATCCACAATAACCGTGCAAGTGATGAGCTGCAAAGTAAAATCCACAAGTCGTTATCTCCAAAGGACTAGCCGTCCTTGTGATCTGCGATTCACTGGTGACCCCAATCAATGCATTTTGGCTGTGCTAGCCTGGCAGCTCGCACCATCGCAAATGTTTTCATTAGCAGACAAATAACTGTTTATAGGTTTGCTGTGGTTAATGCTGAAGAGGCTGTTACCTATTTATCACCCGCCATAATGGAAATCAATACTGTTTCTCCTAAGTCTAAAATACAACAGCACAAGATAATCCTGCATCAGATTTCCAAGACGACAGTCATCAAAGGATTTACAGCTATTCTTGATGGAGGCTTGGCACTTTTATTGTGTTCCCAGGTACATGGTTGTAGATAATATCGAAAATAAGAAGTTAGGACAGACTGCTTTATGTTCATTTTTTGTGATTATGGCAGTGTTTGAAAGAAGCAACTCCGCATGCTTTATTGACACAGAAGAATGGCTGCTGACGTAGACAGGCTTTTGGAGAGTCTCATGAATGGTTCATTGGTGAATAGGGATCCGAAAAGATGAGCGAACTTCTTCCTTCACCAACATGGTCTATAGTCCCAACTAAGAGGCATATTACCAAGAACAGCGTTAAAGGTTATCGCCGGTTTAGCGGCAGAAAACTGCCGCTAAAGCGGCGATAATGGGCTTGATAATATGCCCTTGAGAATTCCAATAGAAGTCCATGTTCTGGTGTGAACATGGGCTTCTATGGGAATTCTCCAGGGCATATTATCAAGCCAATTATCGCTGCATTAGCAGCAGTTTTCTGCCGCTAACCCGGCGATAATTTTAACGCCGTCCTTAATAATATGACCCGGTGTTCAAGGTGAAGCTTAGCGCCCCTGGCCTGATTATGGTGCTGATCTCCTGCAGCCACAAGTCCAGCCTTTCCTTCCAGGGTTGACATCCACCTGCAGCTAATTGTTCAGTTCTTACACACTGGTGACACTGACTTCTGCCAATTTCCCCACTATCTCTCAGATGTGTCTCTAGACCGGAGCAGCAGCCGGTAAGTAGTTAGTGCAAGACTCTGGGTGGTATGTAGCTGGGTCAGAATGATCGGGTCTGCGAATTACAGACCCAATGGTTCCGGGCCAGTAGACATGGATGGACCTTCTTACATGATGCTGGGGCCGTGGTCAGGAGTGTAGCCTGGCGCTCGCCTGACCCTGATAGACAGTGCTTCCTCCACAGAGTCTCCAGAAAATACTGACCCCTATGCGTCTAACAGGCCCTCTTGCTGACACCTTTCACCTGCTCTGAGCAGGTGGAAACTTTCAGCACTTTTCTCAGGGGAATAGGTAAGAACTACAAAGAAAAAGACCCGATACTGGTGGGGTTGTGCAGTTATTACCAATACATTGAGAAAAGCTGTAATCACTGGAAATTGGTGCAAGGACCAACGGGAATCATAGATTCCGGCCCCACGGTACCCCTGTACCAAGTTCTGGCACACTCACAATGAGGGTGAGAGAGCGCCAAACAGAAGTAAAATTTGTAGGGGTGTAGCATATGTACAAGTAGTTAACACCCGCATATATAGAGGATTTACTAATTGTGTTCAAATGCAATGTAGGGCTGAGAACTAATGTACTTGGTATTAGAATTACATGGAGAGCTAATGTTAAGAGTTTGGAAATCAATAATGCTGTTTTAACATAGAGATGTCGTTTGATGTGAATCCTTTCAATAATAAGAGATGTGTTTAATAGATCACCATTGTAATTCTAGATCTGCTTTATTAAAATTCATAGTTGTATCTTTTAGATGTGATAAAACTGCTTGAGGTAGAAAATGTATTTTGCTTTAAAGATGGAGGCTTAAAGAACGAAGGATATTGTTCATGTTAGGATGTTGGGCCTATAAACGTCCAGAGGCCCAGTTCATGGAAATCGTGTAGGCCGGATCGAAAATGCCTTGCTTAGCATTAAATCGTAGAAATGTTTTTGGAGAAGGCTGCCTTTAGCTAAAGTCAATTGCAACATTAAGAAATTGTGAGCCGATTCACATGTATTCCTTTGCAGGTGCAGGACCAAGCCGATAGTGGAGTAGAAGGGCCCATTGTGTAAGAGAGTTAGGATACTAGGCTCAGACGTGGAGGAGTAGCCGAGGAATTTAAGAAAGCAACTTGAAGCGAAGGAAAGCCTGGGACCCAAGGACGTTTTAACGGACAAGGATGAAGAGGTGCCATAATGGAAAAATCTGAAAACCAACACCTTCGAGAGGGGCGTACCTGAAGGTGTGTCGTCCGCATTGTGGGGTTTTGTATTAGGGACAGCACTCCGAGGGGGAAGGCAGAGCAGATGAGTTGAGAGACGAGAGAGCGGTTGGTTGCCAGAGAGCTTAGTTATGACTGAGAAGACTCTAGACTAACAGGGAAAGTGAGTGAACTTCTTTGGAAGTCACCACTGCTGATACCTTAATTAGGTTGGGCTATTGTTGAGTAGGGATGTCACTTAGTATAGTGTAGGGACAGATTAACCTGAATTTATACCTTTTATCAATGCATACCAAAACTCAGGTTATAGCAATTCTTGTTAGCCTGATGATTCTTGAATTGATTCTCGTATTATTCCTGAGCCGTCTGAGACTCTTCCGTAGGATTATGTTTGTATTAGTGCCTGTTTATCTTCTGAACCTTTTGCTGAGGTGCTTATACCTTCAGTTGTTTTTGGCTTTGTAATAAATCTTCAAACTTAGTCCTTGGTTGGTGGTTCTTTGGGGAAATAGTGGGAACCGTTGAAATTGATTGACCATTGATAGATAGATAGATTGCCTAATTCATTCTATGACAGGTAAAAAGGTCCAGTCGACCTGTGACGGGATTTCCAGAAAATGGTAAGCGGACTTTAGGAGGAAAATCCCGCCCTTACAAGGGTCATTGACGTCATGACTTCTGGTTGTGGGGAAGCACGGTACAAGGCTATCAACCAGCAGTACCACCGCTGCTGCTCAGGGCTCCAAAGAAATTCCATTTAGGAGAAGACTGCTAAAGTTATCCCACTCTATTGTTTTTTTATTTGTAAGCTTCTCCCTTTACAAAACTTGATAACCTTAAAAAAAAGAAAAAGAATTGCAGTTTTGCAAATTGCTACACGATAGACTTCACAACTTTTCACCTCGCTATTAGTAATCTCTTATTATATGAAAAGGTTAGTCATGTATTTCCTGTAAGACATTCTGCCTTAACCTAGTCCTTAGCAATAAGGTGGATCTTACCTCTGAGAAAGGAAACTCCATTCCAAAGTACTCTGCAATGCAAACTGCTCTAATTCTAGCTGTGTGCCAGTAAAAGAGGTGGTATTTCAAGAATCCTCCTTTTTTCGGTCTTCGCATGAGCAGGAAGTTTCCGTTTATTACCATCACCAAGCTTTAACTTCCTTTATCAAACACTAAAAGTTCTTCTGCCCTGGATCAGTAATCATTCAAAGTTCGATGTCATTCTGAAAGTACATGATAAAGCTGTGTCAATGGATGATTGCTTTTTCAAAAGAAAAAATGATTTTTATTGTTTTTTAAGCATGTTCAGATGCTCAGTTTCTGTAAGGTGTGAGGGAATATATTAACATTGTCCATACTTAACTGGTGATTCCTTTACAACAGCTATGTTCGCGTATCAGGGTATTAGTGTTTGTATTTGGTATTTGTTGAGCGCGTATATCACCCGTAGGTCTCATAGCGCTAGCTGATACTAAAAAAAAACAGAAGAGTAGGGGCGACAGAGCTAAAATGGCCAGGTTTTGAGGGATCTGAGGAATTTCTTGTGATTGATTTCCAACCGGACATGTAAAGGCATTATGTTCCATATTTTAGGAGCAATTCTGGAAAAGAATCTACCACCGTTCCCTACTGTGCGATAACATTGTGAGAATGCCTGAGTTGGTAGTCCATCAAGGACAGCCGAGGAGAAAGTGCATGTGTGAACTTTCTTGATACTTGCACCTCTTGTGTGACTCTGGTATTTCATCTCTGTTACTGCTTTTCTGATAAGTAGGTCCAATTACGAGGTCTGGCATAAGGAAGTGAAAGATGTATGAACTATCTATCTGGCTGTGACTGCTTGTTTGGTTACTATAAATATGCAACAAGTCATATAATTGTCCCTAAATGTACCGGTCACAAGGAATTGGTAATTCGTATTCCTGGCTAAGATTCAGGCAGAAATGCATTTTCCTGCACCCATATTTTCCGTCCCACTGAGCAAAAATACTCCAGTTCCAGATAAACTCACTACTTGTCTTTGCAATTGGATTAATCTTCTTTATGGTTGGGTTGACAGATGCATTTCTGTCTATGGTCTCCTTAAAGAGAATATGGCATGGAGCACTGGCTGAACCTTCCTCTGTTTCAGCCTTTAACACAGTGTCTTTCTCCGTTCAGAAAGAAGAGCGATTCTTGCACAACAACCCATCCAAGTGAACCCTTTCCGTGATGGGTATTAATTGCTCAGCAAGCAACAATACATGGTACACAGTACTCTGTCCCATCCCCAACAAGCCCGGCCACATTTCTAATACCAAAACTGTCTCCTCTTGTGTGCGTGTGAGTTGGCTGCAGCCGCGGCCGCTACAGGTAAGAGAGGTAGGATTGGGTGGAGGGGGGGGCGGGGAGGTTCGAGAGACGAACACAAGGGAAAATTAAATAAATAATACATTTTCCCTCTTGGTCATCTTTCAAAATACCCCCCACCCGGCCCCACTGCTCTTACCTGCAGCAGCTGAGGCTGGTCGGCTGGTGCACATCAAGCAGGAATTTGTATCTTCATAGATGGTCTCTTGGGTTCTCCATATATCCCAATGCAGTGCCTAATGGTGTTCCTTCCCCACCTTTCCTGTGTTGTGGGTACACAGAATTACTGGCCAAAACTTAAAAATAGGTAATGACTACTGGAAATTACATCATTGTGTTTTTATGGAAAGTTCTCAGGATAGGTCTCTTAGAAAGACAGAAATTCTCTTTCATCTTGCAAGTCACAGTAATGTATGGGAGTGTATAGATAGAGTGTGAACTCATATGTGTGATATCATAGGATTAATTTTCTCTCAGCAGAATGTCTATCCACTGTTCATCCATCGGAAAGCTCCAGTTGTATTTCAGGGTACTATTGCTCTCTGAGAGGCATTCTGCACCTTCCAATCATGTTACAGCTTCAGTCTATCTATAGAGGATATTCCAACTGATCTGCTTCTAAGATGCAGTCTTGCCTTACGGGATATTCAGCTTCCTGTATGTGTTTTTATAAAGGATGGCTCCAGCAAGCCCTTGGCCTATATCTAGAAGTCATGCTCATGCTATCTGCTTAATTTAGTCTCTTCTCAGGATTCCGTGCACTTGCTTCCATTCTCTAAGGAGAGAAAGAGTTCAGCTTTGATAAGTATCGACCCAATTATTCCCTCCTTGAACTGGTCTCTGCAACTCTCACACCCAGAAATTATAACATAGGTAGTCAGTTAGTTGGGATAGGGTGGGGTGCAGGAGCGGCTGGTATTAAAGGGCACAGTGGGTGTTGCCCCACTAACAAAAACAGAAAGAAAAATCAGCTGAGCTTCTTTAATATAATGGTCGGTGGTGCTCCGTCTGAGGCAGTAACTGAACTGAAGGAGGACTACCATTCCCGGAGTCATTTGCAAGTGGAAGCACCAACGCAAAAACCGAGGAGAATGTGGCCACATCCTGTGAGCAGCACTTTATAGTGCACTCTGTTTCCCCGCTGCGCAGGATGTACTGAAGGGGGACTACCACTCCAAGATTCATTAGGGCCAGGAGGTGCCAATGTAAAGACTGGGGAGAAGGTGGCCACATCCCTGGACAGTGCTATGTAGCGCACAGTGCTCGCCGGTGCGCGGGATGAATAGAAAAGGGACTACCAATCGAATAGTCATTAGTGCCTGTAGGCCGCCAATGTGAAGACTAGGGAGAAGGTGGCCACACCCCGTGGGAAGCGCTATATAGGGCACACTGTTTCCTCGTGGTGTGGGACGAACAGAAGGGGGACTACCAGTCCCAGATGTAGAGACTGACTGATCACTGTTTATTCGTTCCTAATGACATGTTAGTATCAGTCTCTCCCAGAGGGTTGGCTTACACTATCACCCTACACCGATCCATCATAAGTGTCACAGGACATGTGACCCTGTTAATAAAAGGAGCCAGGTGCACGTGCCCTAGGCCAGTTGCAGATACTGTACCAGGGTGTCATGTCTCATAGGCTAAAACATGTAGACCTGTCTTCGTCTATTACCTGCAGTCATAAATTACCACTGCTGGTGCTCTGTTTTTAATCCTGGTCCCAGAAACGAGGCAATAAAGTTTTTTTAGTACCTGGTAGCTAGTTATAATATCACTACCCTAACTGTTTATATATTTTTTGGGCGGCGCTGCGCCCTCTAATCAACCTCTTTCTTCTCATTGTAAGATTTAGTACAGCCTAACATTTAGGAATAAAACATCCCTGGGCTCCTCCCTCTCAGTGTGGGGTTGCAGCCAGTATCAGGACTAGGTTTTCCTGTCACAAAGAGAATCCTAATGATGAAGCATGCCACCTACGGTGGGTGAGGGATTTCGTCCTAACAAAGCATTATGAGATAATCTCAGTTTTTTGTTGTTGTTTGTTTGGTACATCAGACCCAAAGGTTTTCTGTGTATATAAGGGTGTGTAATAAACATCTGGCACACCGCAAAGTACAGAATATGACTGTGAGTGCAAGAACATCTCAGGAGTTTAGGACATTGTGAGTGAAGCACAGTGCCTATGCAACAACACAGAGGTCAGTGAAGCATCTGTGGCACCCTGAGAGGCTGGCTGTCCAGAAGTCTTCGGTTACACCAAGCAAATCTGATGCCTGCAGAAAAGAGCATGCTGGACCTTTTGTACCATTCACCTTTGGAGTTGCACATGAGACTGGAATGTGGTCCTGCTCGGACGTCCTGAGCGACCTTGGTCGTGGGATCCCAAAGAGAATCAACCAATCCACACTGGACTGTGGTGATCCGGGGGAAACGAGCTCAGGGATTATCTGTGAGAGAGGGATTCAGACATGAGAGATGCGTCTACAGCAGCTCCCCTAGAGGTACCAGGAAGCATGAAGATCTCTTGTCAGAATCTGGTTACCCTAAACACTGTCCGGTCAATGCTGGTGCACCAGAGTTTGGACAGCAGAAGCAACTCAATCTGGAAACAACTACCCTCGAGCCGGAGTGAGTGACTTGAAGGTGAGATTTGTAGCAATTCCTCTGTGTGCCTATAGTAAGGCGTTGGCGCGATACGGCACAGTCTACATAGTCCTGTGGAAGCCTGGTGAAGAGGACCTCAGGGGACGTCCGAGAGAGGGGAATCCTGGTATTTTAGAGGAATCCTGGTGAGAGAAGGATGTTGGAAATTGCTGCACCATCAGACAGCTGGAATCACAGTGGCATCTGAGAAAGACTCACTAACAGTAAACAGGATGTCATCCATCGTAGGAGTCTTGCCATTCATGGAGCCAGGACGTCCGTTGTGACAATGTATCATCCACAGACTTAAATATTGCTCCACATGCGTCCTCAGAGCAAACATTATATATAGACTCTTATGCATGAGTCCATGAGGGTCAGGATCCACAGTGCCCAGGCAAACGGTGACCATTTGAACTGATGAGCGAGAAATGAAGGGGGACTACCAGTCCCAGATGTAGGGCCCGACTTCTAGTGTTCCTAATTGTATGTTTGTACCAGTCTAGGCCCTGACCTTTTACACCAGAACCATTAGCGGCATGGGGCCCTAAAGCAAAGACCGGGGAGAAGGCAGGCACACTTCCTGAGTAGAGCTATATAGCGCACTTTGTTTCCCTGCTGTGCGGCATGAACTGAAAGGGGACTACCAGTATCAGAGTCATTAGCGCCAGGATGCACCAATGTAAAGACCAGGGAGAGGGCAGCCATACCCCCTGGGCAAAGCCCGGGTCAAGGCAGTCCCATCTTACACCTGTCATCATCAGGAAGACCATGGGCAGGGCCACACCCCCTTGATTTTGTGATCGGGGGCAGCTGTCTTAGCTGACAAGACTACCTCATACCATTCAGGTACTATAAATATATTTACCTGTGAGGTTGCCTCAATATCCTGCTGCATGCACTGATTTCTTGCACTTTTGCACATTATTTGGGTGGTCCTTGCTTTCCAACATCAACCTTTTGCTTGTTTGTACATCAGCTGGGATTGGACCTCATCCCCCAGCATTCACCTTACTTGCTTCTTGCCCGTACTGACTCTTGGGCGCTCACACATCTGCTGGGGTGGGACCTCGTCCCCCAGCCTTGACTCCCTGAGTGCTTGCACATCAGCTGGGGCTGGACTTCATCCTCCAGCTTTGGCTTCTTGCATGTGTACATATTGACCATCTAATGGTGTCTCAAAGTCTCATTTCATTGTACTTGCTTGAGGGGCTGTTGTTGATTCTCCCTGCCTTGAGCGCCTGCAAGAGTTCTACCATCTTCACAGCACTTGAAAGGAACTGGGTTAGGCTACCCCCATACCCTCCCCCGCCCCCACCCGGTTGGGTTTCAAATAAAGTATTGCACATTTTTATTAGGACTTTTCCTCAAGTGTTTC
Source organism: Lissotriton helveticus (assembly GCF_964261635.1). Lineage (NCBI taxonomy): Eukaryota > Metazoa > Chordata > Amphibia > Caudata > Salamandridae > Lissotriton > Lissotriton helveticus. Next base: position 381,289,612 of record NC_136069.1, read on the forward strand.
TTTGGAGTTACCTTAGTTACCTTTCGTCCCAATTGGACAGCCTATTTATGTTTTTTTTCCCTTTCCTTCTATTGGGGTTGTTTTTCTTTCTATTTATTACTTGCCTCATCTGTCGTCTGTTGCTGGTTCTATATCCATGTAAGATAGCCAAGCAAAAGTTAGGCCCCAACACTGAGGGCACAGCCACCAGGAAAGTAGACACTCATGAGGAGTTCATTGAAAAGGCAGTGGGGCCATAGACAAGGAAATTCCCCTTGCCAAAAAACGCCTATCACTAGCGGCTCTACATACTGGCGGTGGAGCCTCCACTAACATGTCGAGTCAAAAAGCGTGGGCTGTGACAACTCAGATAAGTGTGCGTCCTCAGCTCATTCGCAGACTGTTACACTAACCCTGCCTCCATGCCCCAAGCAGAAAAGAGCGCCTATTTATAAACCTACAGCTAATCCACCAGGCCTACATCAAAGTCCCATGACTCCCTTAATTGAAGAAAGGATACTGGGGGACGACTCATGCAACTTAGTAATGAGTTTGCTGACCTCCTTGACTCCAAGTTATCAGGGCTGCATGAACACTTGGGGCATACTAGTGTTAAACTTAGTGAGTTTGATGCAAGGCTGACACAAGGTACAATAGAAAGGGATGACACCATTGTCAGGCAGAGGCCCTCAAGGGCCTCAAGTCCAATTCAGGAGCATCGGCACCTGGATAGGAGGAGGGGGGAATTGTTTCTTTCTAGATTTGTTGTGGCCCCTGCCCCTGGCTCAGGCATGTCTCTGCCCTTTTGCAGACTGGACCATGTATTACCTATTGCACAAGTTGGGGGTCATGGCCCCGCAGGAAATTCTATTCCACCTCCGAAACACACGGGGTCAGGCTTGGAGTCAGCAATGAGAGGTGATCCTTCCCCTGCCACGTGTCCCTATATTATAGTTATGACAAATGTCCCAAGGTTGTGACCTGATGTGAGTGAGTCCACCATGGAGCTTACCAATAAAGCAATGCACTGAATTATTGGGCAATCTAGACCCATGGGCGTCCGCAGACATTTTTCCAGGGGGGGGGGGGGGGCAAAATGTTAACATCATCACCATCCTCCGACATGATGTGTGCCAGGTAGGGCACAAGAAACACTGGGGCGCAGAACTGGGATAGACTCAATTAAATGCCAGGAATGCAGGACATGTGACTGACCTGCCACAGGCCAACAAACACCACCTGTAGGGAAAACGCTAAACTTTCTGACAAGGTGCTTTATCTCTGTCTGCTAGGTTTGCAGACTTCCGGGTCCTCGATCCAACACCAATCAAGGCTGTCTTCTGCACGATTCGATTTTTATCAGAATATTTTAAAACAGCCTATGATTAAAGCACCAGATTGAATATACTGTATGCACAGTGTATGTTAGGGATTATTTGTAGCACACATATTTACCAATATTGGCTTCTTGGTGCTAGAATTCATGATAACTCAAACATATCAAAAGTTAATATAAAATGTGACTTGTGTTGCTGCGGAGTGGATGGCCTATTGTGAAGGTTGACTGGTCACCTTTCTCACTGCTGCGTTTGTATGTTACACTGGTACTAATAAGGCAAAATCTTTCCAGAGACTGTTAGCATGTGTACACACGTCAAAATAATAAAATATCTGAAAATATACTGTATTACGCTGCAGCCTTTTTTTTAATGCATAATTTAGTCAACACTACGGCATAATGTTGTCATCCTTTGCTGCATAATTAATTCCAGTGGCCCCACAGCAGGCAGCACATGTTAAAAGTGTTTGTGAATGAAGCCGGGTGACTGTAAATTTGCGAACTTAGTTTGGTGTGTGTGCAAGTCCTGCATTGCCAATCCCTGGTGAGTTGCAGCTACTACTGTTGAAACAAGGCCAATGGAGGTACCTATGGGTGAGGCAGACTGGCCTCAAGGGCAGGGCCAGCCAAAGCACTGGTGGTGTCCTGTGCATTATTGTTTGTTAGTGCTCCCAATGACCACCTCTTCCATGGATTCCCTCACTACCACCCTTTAACTGTGCCCCCCAAGTTTCCATAACCACTCTCCCTCAGATGCATTTAATTTGGTTTACAGCGCCACTCATACCAGTGTCAGAGCACTTTACATCACACACATTACACAGAGACAATCAATATGTTTGTAAATCACTGTATAGAAAATGTTACATAAGACTAAGGACTACAAGGTGTAGGAGTCACATGACAACCATACTAGTAGCCCGTATAGTTTTATAGTGATTGGTCTGGAGAAACACAATACCCAGAATTCAAAACGTAATACCATGGTTGGGGGTTCTCCTTAATAATCAGAATTGATTTCTGTCCAAAAGAACACTTTTTGGGACATTAGGATAATCAAAGACTGGCATGGGGGGCTAGGGGGGGAGTGGAACATAACACTCTAATTTATACCTTGCAGTTTGTATGCAGCTCTTAGATGACAGTTAATAGCTCACTGTTCTAAGTTAGGATTTTAACTTATAAACTGCAAGTAACAAAAGGATCTCTCTGACAAAAGCAGTAGCCCACTGACCTATTTACATTATGTGCACTTTGTGATCTGCATGGCGCATGTTCTTTGCAGCCGGAACATTAACCCTCTGAGCTACCTTTCCATGAGTCAAAACTTCCACTAGACAAAATTCTGATCTCTCTCTAGGAAGAACATTAATCACCAGAGTCATCATGACATTTTTATTGTTGCCGAAAATTGCTGGAGGCCAGGATGGAGGCAGCAAGCATTTTTAAAACCATAATATACTTGCAAACATGATGCCTCCACCTAAAGTCAGCACCCAGTGCGGTCACACTGGTTGCACTGCCCTAGAACTGGCCCTTCTCAAGGTTCCTGTGACCTCAGTGACTGTTGTTCTAGGGCGTGCTGCTTCATAGGCCTGCCCGCAAGACTGGAGGTGAACTTCAGTATGGATAGTGGTGGACAAGTCTTGAAGGTTAACCTACACTTGTCATGCTAGGGTCCACATGCTGGTGCGAAGACACCAGGACTTCTAAGGTGTTGCGAAGCCTTCTAAGGTCTAGCATGTGATTGTGCTCTCGCAGGAGAGTGGTCTGGTGGACTGATTATTAAGGCTGAACCTGGTTCCCAGTTCCCAATTCAGCAGCTCTGACCATAGTGCCAGATCCTCTCCCCCACTGAACACCGTACTGCCCCACTGAGAAAAACTCCCACTGTCTTCAACTACAACCCAATTGTTGCCCACTATAAACATCTGGATGCGGCTCAATTTAAATTACGCACTAGACAAGAGCAATATGCGGCCTACAAAAAAAAAAGTTACAACATCCTGGAAAAAGCAAACACTTATAGGGAATGCAAAATTTGGCAAACCATGAGAAATGTAAGCAGGAACAACTTGGTTACCTTAATGATTTTACACTCACTATTCAGAAATCAGTGAGTGCGTTTGCCTGAAAAGTTAAGGACACGACTACAGGGCCCTGAATGGACCCATTTCAATATCCATTACTTATACCCTTACAAAAGGTAAGAAGTATGGTAAAAAGACCACATCCCTGGAAGCAGAGCCGCAGTACACATTTTGTTTTCCAATCCACACATTGCAGTACCTCCAGGATTGGTGCACTAGTTCCAAGTCCAGGGAAAACAAAGACAAGAAAACAAAAATAGCGCTTCACTGCCAAACTTTGTATAAAGTGGCGCTAATGTGTTTCAGTGTGAATAAAATCAGTTTGGCCAGTTTGCTACCACTCTGTCTTACTTTATTTAGTTATTTATCTATTTTTCATATTTTTAGCCTTTTATTCCCAATGCTGCACTTTGGAATTAAAATGTCAGAAAAATATGACATTTCCAGCAAAAGCGTCTTTCTTTTTTGGATCCATTTCACAGGGAAGGAAATAAAAGAAAGGAGAGGAAAGAGAGTGAGAACCCCGTCTTGAAGTCACGGTTTTCATGGGCGTCCGCAGGGGGGCAAGGAGGGTCGCTCCAGGGGGGGGCAAGCGCCCCTGGCAGGGTAGCTTATTCCCCAAGGTTCTTATAAGAAGAGCAGGGTGGAACGGAAGGTCGCACAAAGTTTTCCCAGGGGATTGTGTTATTGCCGCTTTTAGAAGCTCCAGCTTGCCAATGATTTAATCCGGGCTTCACAACTAGGCCAAACTAAAAGAAGCAATGTTAAGATCTTGCCCCTCGGTTTCTTGTATAGAGACTTGGCTACATTTTGATACACTAGGATGCACTCCCATAATTTTTTGGTACCTCAGACACCTTTCAAGGTTCCAACTTTTAACCATTTTCCCCGCTCCTGGGAGACTTGAATTGCCTAAATCGACTCACAAGAGGCTAGATGTGATGTTTCTTACCATAAGGAGCTATCTCTGCCACCATTTGAGGCAAATCTAATGTTCCCTGTGCACCCTGCCCACAAGGTTAACATACTTTTCTGGAATATTGCTGGCCTTTTGCTAGCAAAATGGGCTGTGATGAATTGAGCCAGTTCATCCGAAACTATGATATTGTTTTCTTTCAGCAGACATGGGCCACAGAGGTTATGCGTATGCATGGGTATTATACCCATCTGGATGCTGCATTTCCATCTTCATCGGGTAGGTCCCGGGCTACCAATTGCTTACGCACCAGTCTATCCAACAAAGTTTCTGATGCCCCTCTGTTGGCAGGAAAGAGTAGCCCATCCTAATGTATGCCAACGATGCAGTCCTACTTTCAAGAACCACCAATGGTCTTAACATGCTAGTACAAGAATTTGTCATCTTTATGGGTCACTCAGACGTGCCATTAAACAAACTTAAACCTTTATTACGGCCTGCAATCTTAGGCAAACCCAGATGCGGGGTAGTAAGCCCGTCCTTGCTCAATCTTTACATGCACCCACTGACAGATGGGATTGAGTGACAGTGTCAGGTCGGTGTCCTAAACTGACCATACTCAGCTGATTCTTACGTTGAGGCAGAATAACAGCAGCGCTGCAGACAATTTTAAAAATTGCATGTCAGACCTAACTAAATGCATGGATCTCAGCTGCCTGTGACTGAATGCAGGGAAAACAGAGGTCACTATTAAAGTGTGCCCCTGCTCCTGTGTTGCTCGATTTGGACTAACCCACCTGCCTCCTTTAACAGAAAAATTGTCAAGTGCGGCCTCTCATGCGAAAAAGGTTTGAATATCACCTGGCTCAATTAAATAAACACGGAGCTGACGAGTCTTGGAAGTCTGCACTTCTTTTCTGAGTCGGATACCATGACCAGAATGAAATGAATCAAAGAAGTGCTGCCTCAAAGAGAGAGCTGTGAACTGACCAAACCCTCTGTAGAGGAGCATGTTGTGCTCTGAAGTACTATTGCCTTGCAGGCATATCTGGAATGGATTGACAACACGTGAAATAAAATGTCACTTACTCGTTTTAGATTGAGTTTTGTAAGATAGCACCTGGGCTTTCTTCTTGGTCAGTTTAACCCATCTAAAATATTGTAAGGCCCATGTGATGAAGTCTCTCCCCAGAGTCTTTAGCACTTTACTTTTTTTCTGTCAGTTTTATCTAGATTTTACTAAAATGTTTTTATTTCCAATTATCAAGGCATGGGGCATCAGAAGATTGGGGCTGCTTTGGTCTATTTGCAACAGCTTCACACCCCATCTAATTGTATAAATAGCTGTTCATTTTTAAAATGTGTTTCTAATAGAAGGAAATTAATGCACTTTTAAAAGCAATAGTGGCGCGTATTTTATAGATGTTTTCTGGAATACTTCGTAGTAATTGATATGTTGAAGTATGTAACCTTTTTAACTTGCGCTTAATTTAATTTTTTAATGCTGGAGAGAAGGTAGCATTACATGTGGATGGATATAGTTTTCTCTCCCACTCAGGTATGAATTAGTGTGTTGCACTTATTAATGTCTTTTTTCTATATATAGTTTAATTTTAGCTATATTCAAATATTGTGTTTTTGATGTGTTTTTATGGGTACTTTGTTAACCGAAGTAAAGTTTTTGACTGACTGGCAGTAGTCTGGAACTCGAGGGGAAGCTGCTGTGCCTGTGTCTGCCAGGCGAGGGTTTACTCGCCCTGGAGGCACAATGCAGTGTTGTGATATCAGTGTGGTGGGTGCAGCATTTTTCAATGCCGTTGTATTTGCTTGTTGTTGGACATTTAGTTCTGAGGCCCGGAACGGGGTCTACCCATCTACATGATCATGAGAGCTAAAGTGCGAGCTCCCCCCACCCAATGCTGGTATGGGTTTCAACTTTTGTTTAGAATAGTACGAGCTGGTGAGCAGTCCTCAGTGTATTTGGCAAAAAAAAGGGGGGGGGGAGAATGGAGCACTCTAGCCCTGTAAAAAAAAATGCAGCTCTATCAAAAGTGGCAACACAAGGAGCTAGACATTTTTTAATTTGTATTTTCTTTTTTTATTGCAATATTTCTTCTCCATTAGTGCCCCGCTGGATCTTTTTCCGTTGGTGTATTCACGTATCTCCATGGCTCGCGCTCCCAGAGTACATCTAGAATACTGGCCACATTAATACTGATCGCCTCAGAGCACTCCATGCTTATATGCAACAAGGTCGGCTCAGGTAAGTGACACCTCCACCTTCTCTGTAAATTGTTCTGTAAGATGCCAGTGCTTCTCGGCACAACCCGGTCTCAGCTGTCAAAGTGGACAATGGTGATGGTCAGTGGGTACTGCTTCACCGGATATTTGCTGTTGAAATGCAGTGCTGTGAGGTATTTTTTTTTTGTTAAATATTTTTTTATGGAAAATGAAGTAAAAATGAACAATAGTAACATATAATACATCTATAATAACAATGAAATTTATATTAGCACAATAATTTAAGAAATAAAAGCAGTAGATGAGATTATGAGCATAAATTAGATAAAAAAGATAATAAGGAAAAAGATTGGGTAGGAAGAAACTAGTTGAAAAGGGAGGAGAAGAGAAAGAGAAGAAAATAGATGAAAGAAAGAGAATAAAAGAGGTATTGATAGACAAAGGAAAAGCAAATAAAATGAGAACTAAGTTACACGTGAGAGAGAGGATGTATAGGTACTAAAATGTAAGCAGTATAAATCTGATTTACAGGTAGATTCATCAACACAAATTGCGATCGCAATAGCTGCGAAATAGCTATTGCGATCGCAATTCCATGAATCGCAATTCATGAAAGAAAACCTGACCAAATTGCGAATTCGCAAAACAGTGGAACCCCCTTTGCGATTCTGAAATTGCGAGTTCCCAATGATTCTGCGATTTTCTTTGTGAACTCGCTAAATAATCGCTAACCCAATTCATGAAATATCGCAAATAGCGAAAAACCTAAAAATCGCAATTTGCAAGGCGCAATTAAGGAGAACCCAAACCAGGTGGTAACCATGAAGTTAAAAAAAATAAATTAAAAAAAAGAATTCCTAACTAGCCACAGGTGCGGGGCTGATCAAACACACTTAAGGAGACACAGTAGGAGCATGAGGACATTCACAATGCCAGGACTCTACATGGTCGTTAGGCGGCGAAGGCTCCAGGCTGCAGCAAGGAACAGACGCAGGATCCAGGAGTGAATTCTCTGCCAACGGATCACACTACTGGGCCAAACTAAGGAGGAAATCTACTCAAAGTACCGGCTGAATGGGGCAATGATTACAAAGCTCATCCGACCTTGACCCCCTGATGTAGCACCCAACGAGGGGGACCAATGCCGTGCCCACCCATGTCCAGGTCTTGTGCAGCCTGCACCTCCTGGCCTCCGGAAGCTTCCAGGGGATAGTTGCCGTTGCAGGGGGGATCTCTCAGAGCACCATGTCCCGCTGCCTAATGAGTTTCCTGGAGGCCATTACATCAAATTTCCAACCACCCAACAGGACTTGAATCAAACCAAGCTACAATTTAACAACATAGCTCAATTCCCCCATGTAATTGGATGCATTGACTATACCCACATCCACATCTGCCCACCTGCAGAGACTGAATACATGTACCGCTACCACCGCTACCACTCACTGAACATCCAGATGGTGTACGACGCTAAGACAATCATCACCGACATAGTGGCACAATACCCAGGGAGCACGCATGACTCCTTCATATTCCGGCACAGCGGCATGCACACACGACTGGCCAGGGGAGACTATGGCGAAGGACACCTTCTTGGTAAGTACACATGCCAACAAACAGTACATCAAGACCATGTAGCTGCGCATGACAGGCACTCAGCCTCTGCTCCTTTCCTTCAGGTGACAGCGCATACGGCCTCTGTGAGTACCTCCTCACCCCATACCTCAACCCTGCCACACCACAGCAACGGCGTTACAATGCTGCACACATTCGCACTAGAAATTGCATAGAGCGGACATTTGGGCTTTTAAAGAGCCGTTTCCGTATTTTACACAAGGTTGGTGGGGCCTTCAAATACCAGCCTGAGGTCTGCTGCCGCATCGTGGCCGTGTGTGCAATACTCCACAACATTGCTACCAAGCGGAGAATACCTGTGGATATCTCTGGCAGTGAGTCGGAAGAGGACAACCGCCCACCTGCAAATGTGCATCATGCACGCGGGGAGAATCCTGCTGAAGGACACATGCACCGCAACAAAATTACAATGAACTGTTTCTAGTGTACACATTCCCCTCACACAACACTGCACTCATGCATGACAAATGTAATAATGACATGAGTCGGATTAACTTGTGACCATAAATTCTTATTGTTTTTTCACAATAATGGGTACTACAATTATTTTAAATGTTACATGAAAACTGTATTCCCTCATACAGCCCAATAATGGGTTAGAGAGCGTGCTTGTGTAATCAGCATGGCCTTGCTGGTAGAGTACAAAGTGTCACTGGCGCCTCCGGCCGGACGCACCCAGTCGCCTCTCCACGTCCTCCACGACCCTATTGGCCCGTGATGCAGCAGTGGGCCTGGTGCTGCGGCGGCGTTCCATTACCAGCTGCAAGGACAGGCTGCTGTGACTGGAAGTGCCCTCGCTGGCATCATCCCCCCCACCTGCTTGGCCATGGCCAGGCACCTGCAGATCCTGCACAGCTGTTGTCACCTGTTCAAGGGCCCTGGCGACGTCCTGGCAGCATTGGACCATCTGCACCTGCATCGCTAGGGAGCGCCGTAAAAGTTGGGAGGTGGCATTTCCTATTATGTGGTTGGATCTGGTGTAGGCTGACAGGCGGGTCAGCAGCTGGCGGTGGCAGCGGCGGGTGATATCCTGCTGGGACACCAGGATCTGGCTGTTCTCACGGACGGCTGCGGTCATGTCCTGCATGCTTTCTGTGAGCAGGCCCACATTTCTCACAGTCTTATACAGCTGCAGGTGGATGGCTGCCAAGTGCCGTGCCTGCTTCTGGTGTACTGCAAGCATCCGGCGTTCGATGGCCAGCCCAGGATCCCGGACAGGTACCCCCCTGCCAGCACGTGTTGAGACGTTGCACTGCTGACTCAGTCCGCTGGACTGGGATCGCACATTGGCTGTGCGCTGAGTCTGCCTCCTGGGTGCTGGTGGTGTGGCCTGTACCACTGCCATCGGTGTCACTTGGGGTGGCTGCTGGGCACCTGTGGCTGCAGGGGTGGCCCTGTCCACATGGGGAGCTGGTTGTACTTCTGCTGCTGGCTGAGATGGTCCGGGTCGTGGGGCGGGAAGGCCCTCACCCTCGGTGTCCTCCGGGTTCTCCTCTATGTGTAGGGCCTCACTGTCGGTGCTGGGTTGTTCAGACGCACCTGTGATGTAAATGGGTGCATGATTAATTATATGTATCTTGCACATGGGATGTTGCTACATGCATGCAGGCTTGCATTCCCTGACTGGCTTTAGGAATAACTTTCACTTGACAGGTCTGGCTGTGTGGGGGTATCCGGGAATTGTGGTCACACTACAAGTACCACAATGCAATAGGGCATTTCAGGTGTGCATGGCCTGCATTACTGGGGTTATCTAATAGCCAGCTCTGGAGTCCTCAGCATTGTTAGGGGACGGGGTCGCAGTCGCATGGCACTAACCTTGGGATTGCTGGGTGAGTCGGGAGGAGTCCAGCCGGGTGACCCCCATGCAGGCTGCAGGATTTAGTGTGTCCTCCACCAGGTCTTCCAGTGGAGTGTTGGGTGCAACAGTGGGGTCTCCTCCTCCGGTGGAAAGTCGCTCCCCCAGCCTCTCAGCGATGCGTTCTCTGAGGTCGTACCACCGCTTTTTTAGTTCATCTATGGAGTGCTGGGTCACTCCGACTGAGTTGACCTTTGCGCGGATGCGCAGCCAGATGCGCCTCTTGTCCGCCTCAGGCACCCTCCGGGACTCCTTTCCAAAAAGGTGATCATGGTCCTTGGTCACTCCCTCAATGAGGTACTCCAGTTCCTGCTCTGAAAATTTAATTTTCCTTTTCCTTCCTGGTGCACTGCTCCCTGCTGCTTCCTGGGACATTTTAAGTAGGTCTTTGTGTCCTGGTGTGGTGCTGCAGTTGGTCTGTTGTGGAGCTCTGGCCAGTGCTGCTTCCACTTTCAGGCTCAGTGATCTGAATGAGGGAGGAAACTGCCTACTTCCTGGTTATGATGTCATCAATGAGCTCGAAATGCGACTTCCCGTTTTTGCGATCACGCAATTTGCGATTTCGGTAATTGCGAGTTCGCAATTTATACTTGGGAAACGGCCGATTCCGTGAATTTAATGCAATTTTGTGAAAATCGCAATCGGCATTTGCGGCCGATTGCGAATCGCTTATTTTCACCGCTTTTCATGATGCATACCATTCTGCGAATTCTTAATTGCGATTCGGTATTTTTCGCAATTTAGAATTCGCAAAATGTATGCTAGACGCATCTGAGGGGTAATCTTTTGATGGGCAAACAATGAAGAATCATTCTATGTTCAACACAGCTAAAATTCCACCATGTTGATACAGATAACTTAGAAGAATCTTTCCAACAGGAAAGCATAAGTGCAATAAAAAGATCAATCAAAAGAGGTTAAGGTGAAAGATGGTCAAAGTCAGATGCCATGGATCTAAGGAAAACATTCTGAATAGATAATCGAATATTACAGTGAAAAATGTTTAAGCATTTGGACCAAGTAGCTTTCCAGAAATTAAATACATTGGAACAATATTAGAGTAAATGAGTAAAGAACCCGTAGTGATAGAACAAGACCAACATGATGTAGACAAAGTTGGATCGAATTTTAAGTGGGATTCAGTAGTGAATAGTGCTCTAGTATAAATACAATTTGAGATTGTATTATACATGCAGCTTTAGAGGTTTTTAAGCCAAACATCTCTTATGAAAACAGGAAATGAGATAGAGGGATCAGATTCCCATAGTAATTCAATACAAATATTTTGATCTTACAATAGGAGGGGTTAATAAAATGTTTTATAAATAAGCAGCTTAGAGAATTGAATCATGAACAATATTATGTAATTGTGTCAAGGGTGTGAGATGTAGAGTTTAATGAGGAAAATTATTAGTAAAAAAGATTGAAGAGCAAATGAGATTGGACCTGTGAAAAAGAGGTTGGCTACATTGATGGACGAACATAATGCCCTTCTCCTCCCAATGGTTAAAATAAAACAATTTACGTATAACTTTAATGAACTTATTGTTCCAAATAGAAGAGGTTAAAAAATTTGATAAAAATCCAAATCCATTGAAAATATTGTATGTATCAAATATTGTAAATATTTTTGAGTCGGGTTTTGGGAAAAATAAGTATAAATGGGCATATAAACAACCTCTGTTGTAATAACATATATTGGGAATTTGCTACCTTTTTCTGTTTAGCTGAATATGCTATAGTGAAGGCACAGAATGAAGTATGGAATGCATCACAATTATTAGAAATAGAGGTTTCAACAGAACGGTTACATTGAAAAAAATCATTAATAAATGTGTTGGCTAGTGTGGCTAAATTAGAATCTGATAAAAGGAATTATTGAATTTCCAATGATCAATTTTAGACTTTGTGAGGGATAAGTCAAAAGAAGATAAAACCAGGCCATGACCTGAGATAAAAATGGAACTACTTTCTGATCACTGGATGGATGAAGTAAGGACTTAGTAAATAAAATATAATCCATGCTGGACATGGTTTGATGTAAAAAATGTAAATTCACAAACATCAGGATTACAAGTTTTCCAGACATCAAATAAGGGATGAGTGGCAAAGACTCATTCAAATGCCTTCTGAGATCTATCAGGATTACATTTACATTTATATTTACTATCAGTGAAGGGCTCTAAAAACTGATTGAAATCTTCTGTAACAATTATATTGGGATGATCAATGGAAGCCAATTTTATTTTAATAGTATTCCAAAACTCAGGGTCGGGACCATAAATATTAAATAAAGAAATCTGTTTGTTGTGAATTATTACAGTAGTCATGACCATTCAGTAGAAACAATCAAAGCATTTAGTAATTTACAAAAAAGATTAGCAACACCACCTTCACAGGGAATGGATGAAGAGTAAACAACCTGATCAACCCATCGCTTTTTAATTTAAGCGGCTCAAGATCAGAACAATGAGTGTCCCATAAAAAACGTAACGTGTGAATTTAATTTTGACAAATGAGAGAATACCTTTTGTCGTTTAACAGGATATCCCAAACCATGAACATTCCATGAGACAATGTTAAAATACTGGAAGTTAGGAAATGGGAGACAGGAACATGGATGACAATTCATTAAAACATAAGGTGAAACAAAAGGACACCATATATAAAACATCTACGTAAAATGGGAATAACACAAGATCGATACCAATAGAAAACAAGAAAACATTCACAGAAAAGACACAAGACCAAGAATAGAAGAAATAGGAGATAGATAGGAAGATAAAAAGACAGATCAAGGAAAGAGATCCAGAAGTGACCCAAAGAGCGTGGAGAATGAGCATGGGACGTGAAGCACCAGAAGCAGCACAAGAAACAAGAAGAACAGCATATAGAGAAGAAAACAAAATTATAAAGTAAAGCCATATAGGTTAAACAGAGAGAAAGAAAAAATAATAAGGAAACATATGCACGTAGTAGAATTATTTAACAGAGCTGAACAGTAATATCCATAGAAGAAGATGAGATAGTTTGAATAAATGCTTTTAGTTTAGCAGGGTTATCAAATGATCATGAAATGCCTTCCTTAGTAATTTTACGGAGACAAGAATGGAGAATGTTCACTGTCTCATCAGTGGTCAAAGAGCAAGAAATGATGTTCGACTAGCAATTGTAGCATTACAAAGGTCTGGAGAATTTTTTTATGACCAGACCAAACAAGGGGACATTTTATTTGGCTACCCTAAATATTTGCATCAGGTCTGTGAACTCCATAAATAGCATTATGATGCCTCTAGGTCTAGTTGAGTAAGGATGGGGTAATCTCAGACGATTCGCTGGAATAAACACTGCATGTCCTCTCATAAAAGCCAAAATTGCAAGCGGCACGAAAATAAAATGGCGGCTGCTCGAGTCTGACAGAAAACTCACCACTGCAGCTCTGACCCAAGCAGACGGCTCAGAAATGACAAATACCAGTAAAAAACACTGCAGAAATGTTGATCCACATACAGGGAGAGTCTGACCGCTAAGAAGTGACGAAAAGCTGCTTTGTAGTATAAAAGAGCTCTGTGCCCTAACGTAGCTCAACAGAACACCGCCATCTTGGCTGGTGCACAAACCACGCCCCCAGTGCTGTGAGGTATAACTAAGGACAGAAGGTTGGTCTAGAGCCCAATCCCTCCCATTAGAGCCCAAATCACGTACATGAATCCCTTTATTCTATTGTGTGTGCTGTATTACAGTGTAATACCAGCACATTATTAAACATAGCGCTTATACTGCACTAATACTGCTTTTAATTGCTGTACACGAGCAATGCTTCTTTTACCCTTCTTCACAGTGCTCACTTCACTTGACCTTAGAAGCCAGAGCTCCGTTGCTGTAATTCAAAACGGCAGCTGACAGACCTCCACAGATGTCAGCCATGAGTGTTTAATGCGCTGGACCACTTTTTCGACTACATTATTTTAAAATTTTGTTTTGTGGTATGACCTGGTGGGAGGTGAGCATAGGAAAAGGAGGACAGGCTGGACTCTTTCAGGATCAGAGACCATGAGGGAATGCAAGTTCAGCGTATCACTGGGCAAGAGTTTGTGATCCTTTCTGAAAGAGGTGGGTCTTCTTAGGAAGGTCGATCCCCACGCCGCACAGCACCACCTGTGTGTTGCACCCTTGAGTCCCAGCTGCCGCTGTTGTCTCGCATTCAAGGCTTTCCTCCACCCGCAGGCTACCACCTGCGCCTCGTCCCTGGTGGCCAGTGGTAGGCCGTAGGTTTGCTTTGCTTGCCCACTGCGGCCTGCCCCCTGTTCCCATTTGTCCGCCTGTGATAGTGGGTAGGTCTGCTTTGCTTGCACTGTATTTTGGTTGTGATTGTTTTATTGTGCTCGTTTTTTCCTCTTCTCATTTCCCCAGTATTTTACTGTGCCCTTTTTCCTTCTGTACCCTTCACCGTATGCCCTTTCCCGGCACTGCATCCCCTGCAGCCCTGCCCCCGCTCCCAATCATCCGCTCCCACCTCGCAGCTGCTCCTCCCTCCCACCTCCACTTCTTATGGCGGCTGCGACGCGGTGAACGGAGCGACCCTTGACCCTTCTTAGGCAGGTCGCTCCCCACGCCACACAGCACCACCTGTGTGTTGCACCCTTGAGCCCCAGCTGCTGCTGCTGTCTCGCATTTGAGGTCCTCATCCACCCGCAGGCTACCACATGCGCCTCATCCATGGTGGCCAGTGGTAGGCCGTAGGTTTGCTTTGCTTGCACTGTATTTTGGTTGTGATTGTTTTTAATGTGCTAGTTTTTCCTCCTTTTATTCCCCCTTTATTTTGCTGTGCCCTTTTTCCCTCCTGCACCCTTCACTATTCATGCTTCCCCGCCGCTGCGCCCCCCTGTGGCCCGCCGCCCCATTCCCATTTATCCGCTTGTGATAGTGGGTACGTCTGCTTTTGCTTGCACTGTATTTTCGTTGTGATTGTTTTGTTGTGCTTGTTTTTTCCTCCTCTAACTCCCCCTGTATTTTGCTGTGCCTTTTTCCCTTCTGTACCCTTCACCGTTCCTGCTTTCCTGCCACTGCGTCCCCTGCGGCCCCGACCCCGCTCCCATTTATCCGCTCCTACGTCTCAGCTGCTCCTCCCTTCTACCTACACTTCTGATGGTGGCCACACGCAGCGGCGCGCAGCTGGCACGCCAAAGGCTAGCCCGTCTGTGCCCGTCCGCGCCGGCATGCGCCCAGCGCCAGAACCCCTGGAGCCCGCGAATGCCACGACACCCGTCTATGCTACGATGCCAGCACCCTCCACACACTCAACACCGGACAATCCCACACCTGCTTCCTGGCCGCCCTGAAGTGCACCCAAGGACCCTTCTCCTGCCGGAACTGCAGCTTCACCAGCATCCAATCATCCAATCCACACACCAGGACAGGACGCAACTACCTCAGATGCACACTCCTGAACACCTGCTCCGCGCACAAACATGCCGTTGAACTCTGGAACTTGCTCGACACATCCTTGCTGGACGTCGCCTTCCTGACAGAGACCTGGATGAATGACTCCTCGGCACCAACATCACCATAGCCATCCCGGACAGCTACAAGATCACCTGCAGAGACCGCACCAACGGAGTAGGAGGTGGAATCGCCATCATCCACAGGTCCACCCTCAAGGTCTCAACCAACTCCGACGACACCCTTAACACCGCCGAACACCTGCACTTCCAGATCCACACTGATCCCAACACCACCCTCAGAGGAACACTGATCTACAGACCCCCCCGAATCCCGACCACAGTTCAGCGCCTCCATCGCCAACTTTGTCAGTACGCACGCCTTCACCTCCACGGACTACATCCTCCTCAGAGACATGAACTTCCACCTCGTGAACAACAACGACACCAACTCTACTACCCTGATCACCAACCTTGGACTCAGACAGCTTGTGACAATGCCCACCCACTACGCCGGCCACACGCTTGATCCCATCTTCTCCACAAGCTCCCACTTCTCCTTCAGACACACCACCGAACTCCACTGGACCGACTATCACAGCATCCACTTCACCTTCCAGAAACCCACTAAGCACCACCGCACCCAACAGACCAGCTAAACTCCGCGCTTGCCCATAGCCCACCCACAGACACAACCGACCCCTACCCGGACACCAGCAACTTCAGACGTTGGATCGACTGAGCTGTTTGCCCTATGTGGGAAGGGTATGCCCAGACGTGGGTCCGTTGCTCACTACGCCACTGGAGTCAAGCTATCCTGGCTGATGGCAGCTGATAGCCTGAAACCAGTACTAGGATGCTTGATTCAAGTCCAGGGAAGACATGGCTTGGCAGTTCGGGCTGGACTGTTCCCATGAGGCACAGGGTTACGACTGTTTTGCATATGGACATGTCTTAACTGAGGTGGCGTGGTGAGCAAAATAACGATGGATTAAACCCACATCTGTGACTGGGGGTGAATGTTTTGCCAATGTGCAACATTCCGCCATCACCTTGTGTGTTTTGCTGTTCGACTGCACCAACACCCTCACCCCGATCAAGATTCCCTCCCACAGACACACCAACAAGAATGCCAGCTGGTTCACCGCAGACCTCCAGGCCTCCAAACAAAACTGCAGAAAACTGGAGAAGAAATGGCACCACGAACAGACACCGGAGAACCAAGCAGCCCACAGAATGCCATGCGCCAATACCGTCAACTCATCAGATCTGCCAAAATGACCTCCTTCAAGGACCGTCTCGATAACAACGCACACAACAGCAAAGAGCTCGTCAACATTGTGAAGGAACTCTCCAATGCCAGCTCCAACACCAACGACATCCCACCATCGCAAGACCTGTGCAACTCTCTTGCCTCCTTCTTCCACCGCAAGATCGCAGACATCCATGACCGCTTCGACGACCAGACCACCATGACAGCCAACGACACCTCAGACCCCACGGCCACCACCCACAGTGACCCCCTGCTCACCTGGACTAACATCAGCGACAACCACACCATCAAAATCATGAGCACCATCCACTCCGGCTCCCCGTCAGACCCGCGCCCTCACCACATCTTCAAAAAAGCCAGTGCCACCATCGCACCCCGTCTTTGCAAGGCCATCAATATCTCCTTCTAGACCACGACCTTCCCGGAGAGCTGGAAGCACGCTGAGATCAACGCCCTGCTCAAGAAACCCAAGGCAGACCTTAGGGACCTCAAGAACTTCCGGCTCAACCCCATGCTCCCGTTCCCAGCTAAGGTCATCGAGAAAACTGCTGACCCGCTACCGCGAGGAGAACAACATCCAGGACCCGTCCCAGTCCGGGTTCCGCAGTAACTACAGCACCAAAACAGCCCTCATCGCCGCCACCAATGACATCAGGGCCCTACTGGACAATGGTGAGACCGCGACCCTCATCCTCCTGGACCTATCAACCGCTTCCGACACGGTCTGCCACCGCACCCTATGCACTCGCCTCCATGAAGCAGGAGTTTGAGGCTAAGCACTGGACTGGACCTCCTTCTTCTCTGGCAGAACACAGAGCGTCCGCCTACCCCCTGCATACCAGTACCTGCATGGCATGGACTGCTACAGGTACTGCTACTGTAGGACCTCCTTTGTTTCCTCACCACCACACTTTTCATGGTGGTCGCACCCCCATGAAAAGTGTGGAAGTGAGGAAACTCATAATATGCTTGGCGGGCCACAGCAGCCCCACCAAGCACATTGCGGCCTCATGACTGCTGCACCCCACCAGGATCTCTAATCCCTGGCAGTTGCACCAGTCCCAGTGCAAGTTGACTGCCCTGGTCATAATAAGGTGGTTGGGAGACCGCCACCGCCGAGCCCCCACTAATCTGATGGTCCGTTTAGTGCCAGACTCATAATGACCCCTTTAAAGAGAACTTCATCAAAAGTAATTTGTAACGTGACCTTTCTGCTCTTGTTTTTGTTTACTTAGTCGTTGATAAATATGGTACCATTAGAGCACGTTTTAACGAGTTTTCTCCTTTTTTTCTGTTTGAAGTATGTACTAGGAAGAAAAATACAGACTTTCAGTGATTCTTTTAATTTTTCTACTGGCTGGGACTTGAAGGTATAAAATTGGCCAGGTGGCAATCCTATAGGTACGTTACAGGAACCACGTGGCTAAAAGACTTGTGTTATCAGCCCCACCCCCTAGATTAGTGGTCTTCAAACTTTTTTATTCCGCGCCCCCCCCCCTCAGTGTAGAAAAACAATTCGCCGGGCCCCCCCTCAAAATATTTCACAATTATTTTATTTAACTGGCAATGTTTAAATATGTCTAGACTTATTTAAACATTGCAGCTAAGTTCTGTCACTGTTTTAGGAATGCAAACAAATACATGATTTCCAAACATACAGTTCCGGTGAGGCAGGCCTTACTAATGTGCAAAGGATCCAGTGTGGTTATTCAAAATGGTAGTGTGGGCCTTGGAGAAAATGTGAAGTCCCTTCCTTTTTGACACCTTCTCCCAGCCAGGATTTAAATGACAAGGGATGTGAATGATGGCCCATTACAGACGTGCTTACTGCTGCTCATTTTTTTAGGCTGATAACAAAGCATAATGTTTCTTTAGGCCAGAGCCTGGCGCCCCCCCTGAGATCACCCGAGGCCCCCCTAGGGGGGCCCGCCCCCCAGTTTGAAGACCTCTGTCCTAGATTATTATTAAAAAGTTTGGGGCTTTTTCAGTACCAAGAGTGGAAGAAGGCTGCTAGAGGACAGAACATTCCTGCACTGCCTGCAACTGGCACTACTCAGGGAGTCGTTATCTTCTCAACCCCCTACACAGTAGCACTTGGTGACCAACAAAAATGGTGGGGTGACATAAATAGTATACAATAAAAATACATACTAATAAACATAAGCATTTTAAAAAGAAAATTTCCTCAGCCTGCAGCATGCTCAGTCCCTTGCTCCAGACTCCTTCGAGCATGAGGTAGCGCAACTCCCACAGGTCCTTATCCAATCCAGACACTCCTCTCATGCTGGGAAGCAGCATGAGTGAAACAACTGGATTGTCTAGAGCAGATTGCCTTTGTACTCTGAAGGGCACTGGAAACCTATGCCTGCTCTCCAACCCAGCTGTCTAAGACAGTTGGATTGGAGAATTTGAATTGTGCATGTTGGTTTAGCCGTAGCAAGGTAGCCTGCCAAACTGACATGCAAAAGAAGATAAAACCAGGCCATGACCTGAGATAAAATCTTCTGCAACAATTATATTGGGATGATCAATGGAAGCCAATTTTATTTTAATATTATTCCAAAACTCAGGGTCGGGACCATAAATATTAAATAAAGAAATCTGTTTGTTGTGAATTATTACAGTAGTCATGACCATTCAGTAGAAACAATCAGAGCATTTAGTAATTTACAAAAAAGAATAGCAACACCACCTTCACAGGGAATGGATGAAGACTAAACAACCTGATCAACCCATCGCTTTTTAATTTAAGCGGCTCAAGATCAGAACAATGAGTGTCCCGTAAAAAACTTAACGTGTGAATTTAATTTTGACAAATGAGAGAATACCTTTTGTCGTTTAACAGGATATCCCAAACCATGAACATTCCATGAGACAATGTTAAAATACTGGAAGTTAGGAATTGGGAGACAGGAACATGGATGACAATTCATTAAAACATAAGGTGAAACAAAAGTACACCATATATAAAACATCTACGTAAAATGGGAACAACACAAGATCGATACCAATAGAAAACAAGAAAGCATTCACAGAAAAGAAACAAGAACAAGAATAGAAGAAATAGGAGATAGATAGGAAGATAAAAAGACAGATCAAGGAAAGAGATCCAGAAGTGACCCAAAGAGCGTGGAGAATGAGCATGGGACGTGAAGCACCAGAAGCAGCACAAGAAACAAGAAGAACAGCATATAGAGAAGAAAACAAAATTATAAAGTAAAGCCATATAGGTTAAACAGAGAGAAAGAAAAAAATAATAAGGAAACATATGCACATAGTAGAATTATTTAACAGGGCTGAACAGTAATATCCATAGAAGAAGATGAGATAGTTTGAATAAATGCTTTTAGTTTAGCAGGGTTATCAAATGATCATGAAATGCCTTCATTAGTAATTTTACGGAGACAAGGATGGAGAATGTTCAACTATCTCATCAGTGGTCAAAGAGCAAGAAATGATGTTCGACTAGCATTTGTAGCATTACAAAGGTCTGGAGAATTTTTTATGACCAGACCAAACAAGGGGACATTTTATTTGGCTGCCCTAAATATTTGCATCAGGTCTGTGAACTCCATAAATAGCATTATGATGCCTCTAGGTCTAGTTGAGTAAGGATGGGGTCATCTCAGAAGGTTCGCTGGAATAAACACTGCATGTCCTCTCATAAAAGCCAAAATTGCAAGCGGCACGAAAATAAAATTGCGGCTGCCCGAGTCTGACAGAAAACTCACCACTGCAGCTCTGACATGTCAGAAATGACAAATACCAGTGAAAAACACTGCAGAAATGTTGATCCACATACAGGGAGAGTCTGACCGCTAAGCAGTGACGAAAAGCTGCTATGTAGTATAAAAGAGCTCTGTGCCCTAACGTAGCTCAACAGAACACTGCCATCTTGGCTGGTGCACAAACCACGCCCCCAGTGCTGTGAGGTATAACTAAGGACAGAAGGTTGGTCTAGAGCCCAATCCCTCCCATTAGAGCCCAAATCACGTACATGAATCCCTTTATTCTATTGTGTGTGCTGTATTACAGTGTAATACCAGCACATTATTAAACATAGCGCTTATACTGCACTAATACTGCTTTTAATTGCTGTACACGAGCAATGCCTCTTTTACCCTTCTTCACAGTGCTCACTTCACTTGACCTTAGAAGCCAGAGCTCCGTTGCTGTAATTCAAAACGGCAGCTGACAGACCTCCACAGATGTCAGCCATGAGTGTTTAACGCGCTGGACCACTTTTTCGACTACATTATTTTAAAATTTTGTTTTGTGGTATGACCTGGTGGGAGGTGAGCATAGGAAAAGGAGGACAGGCTGGACTCTTTCAGGATCAGAGACCATGAGGGAATGCAAGTTCAGCGTATCACTGGGCAAGAGTTTGTGATCCTTTCTGAAAGAGGTGGGTCTTCTTGGGAAGGTCGATCCCCACGCCGCACAGCACCACCTGTGTGTTGCACCCTTGAGTCCCAGCTGCCGCTGCTGTCTCGCATTCAAGGCTTTCCTCCACCCGCAGGCTACCACCTGCGCCTCGTCCCTGGTGGCCAGTGGTAGGCCGTAGGTTTGCTTTGCTTGCCCACTGCGGCCTGCCCCCTGTTCCCATTTGTCCGCCTGTGATAGTGGGTAGGTCTGCTTTGCTTGCACTGTATTTTGGTTGTGATTGTTTTATTGTGCTCGTTTTTTCCTCTTCTCATTCCCCCAGTATTTTACTGTGCCCTTTTTCCTTCTGTACCCTTCACCGTATCCCCTTTCCCGGCACTGCATCCCCTGCGGCCCTGCCCCCGCTCCCAATCATCCGCTCCCACCTCGCAGCTGCTCCTCCCTCCCACCTCCACTTCTTATGGCGGCTGCGACGTGGTGAACGGAGTGACCCTTGACCCTTCTTAGGCAGGTCGCTCCCCACGCCACACAGCACCACCTGTGTGTTGCACCCTTGAGCCCCAGCTGCTGCTGCTGTCTCGCATTTGAGGTCCTCCTCCACCCGCAGGCTACCACATGCGCCTCATCCATGGTGGCCAGTGGTAGGCCGTAGGTTTGCTTTGCTTGCACTGTATTTTGGTTGTGATTGTTTTTAATGTGCTAGTTTTTTCCTCCTTTTATTCCCCCTTTATTTTGCTGTGCCCTTTTTCCCTCCTGCACCCTTCACTATTCATACTTCCCCGCCGCTGCGCCCCCCTGTGGCCCGCCGCCCCATTCCCATTTATCCGCTTGTGATAGTGGGTACGTCTGCTTTTGCTTGCACTGTATTTTGGTTGTGATTGTTTTGTTGTGCTTGTTTTTTCCTCCTCTAACTCCCCCTGTATTTTGCTGTGCCTTTTTCCCTTCTGTACCCTTCACCGTTCCCGCTTTCCTGCCACTGCGTCCCCTGCGGCCCCGCCCCCGCTCCCATTTATCCGCTCCTACGTCCCAGCTGCTCCTCCCTTCTACCTACACTTCTGATGGTGGCCACACGCAGCGGCGCGCAGCTGGCATGCCAAAGGCTAGCCCGTCTGTGCCCGTCCGCGCCGGCATGCGCCCAGCGCCAGAACCTCTGGACCCCGCGAACGCCACGACACACGTCTCTGCTACGATGCCAGCACCCTCCACACACTCAACACCGGACAATCCCACACCTGCTTCCTGGCCGCCCTGAAGTGCACCCAAGGACCCTTCTCCTGCCGGAACTGCAGCTTCACCAGCATCCAATCACCCAATCCACACACCAGGACAGGACGCAACTACCTCAGATGCACACCCCTGAACACCTGCTCCGCGCACAAACATGCCGTTGAACTCTGGAACTTTCTCGACACATCCTTCATGGACGTCGCCTTCCTGACAGAGACCTGGATAAATGACTCCTCGGCACCAACATCACCATAGCCATCCCGGACAGCTACAAGATCACCTGCAGAGACCGCACCAACGGAGTAGGAGGTGGAATCGCCATCACCCACAAGTCCACCCTCAAGGTCTCAACCAACTCCGATGACACCCTTAACACCGCCGAACACCTGCACTTCCAGATCCACACTGATCCCAACACCACCCTCAGAGGAACACTGATCTACAGACCCCCCCGGATCCCGACCACAGTTCAGCGCCTCCATCGCCAACTTTGTCAGTACGCACGCCCTCGCCTCCACGGACTACATCCTCCTCAGAGACATGAACTTCCACCTTCGGAACAACAACGACACCAACTCTACCACCCTGATCGCCAACCTCGCCAACCTTGGACTCAGACAGCTCGTGACAATGCCCACCCACTACGCCGGCCACACGCTTGATCCCATCTTCTCCACAAGCTCCCACTTCTCCTTCAGACACACCACCGAACTCCACTGGACCGACCATCACAGCATCCACTTCACTTTCCAGAAACCCACCAAGCACCACCGCACCCAACAGACCAGCTAAACTCCGCGCTTGCCCATAGCCTACCCAGAGACACAACCGACCCCTACCCCGACACCAGCGACCTCAGACGTTGGATCGACTGAGCTGTTTGCCCTATGTGGGAAGGGTATGCCCAGACGTGGGTCCGTTGCTCACTACGCCACTGGAGTCAAGCTATCCTGGCTGATGGCAGCTGATAGCCTGAAACCAGTACTAGGATGCTTGATTCAAGTTCAGGGAAGACATGGCTTGGCAGTTCGGGCTGGACTATTCCCATGAGGCACAGGGTTAAGACTGTTTTGCATATGGTCATGTCTTAACTGAGGTGGCGTGGTGAGCAAAATAACGATGGATTAAACCCACATCTGTGACTGGGGGTGAATGTTTTGCCAATGTGCAACATTCCGTCCATCACCTTGTGTGTTTTGCTGTTCGACTGCACCAACACCCTCACCCCGATCAAGAATCCCTCCCACAGACACACCAACAAGAATGCCAGCTGGTTCACCGCAGACCTCCAGGCCTCCAAACAAAACTGCAGAAAACTGGAGAAGATATGGCACCACGAACAGACACCGGAGAACCAAGCAGCCCACAGAATGCCATGCGCCAATACCATCACCTCATCAGATCCGCCAAAATGACCTCCTTCAAGGACCGTCTCGATAACAACGCACACAACAGCAAAGAGCTCTTCAACATTGTGAAGGAACTCTCCAATGCCAGCTCCAACACCAACGACATCCCACCATCGCAAGACCTGTGCAACTCTCTTGCCTCCTTCTTCCACCGCAAGATCGCAGACATCCATGACCGCTTCGACGACCAGACCACCATGACAGCCAACGACACCTCAGACCCCACGGCCACCACCCACAGTGACCCCCTGCTCACCTGGACTAACATCAGCGATAACCACACCATCATAATCATGAGCAGCATCCACTCCGGCTCCCCGTCAGACCCGCGCCCTCACCACATCTTCAACAAAGCCAGTGCCACCATCGCACCCCGTCTCTGCAAGGCCATCAATATCTCCTTCTAGACCACGACCTTCCCGGAGAGCTGGAAGCACGCTGAGATCAACGCCCTGCTCAAGAAACCCAAGGCAGACCTGAGGGACCTCAAGAACTTCCGGCCCAACCCCATGCTCCCGTTCCCAGCTAAGGTAATCAAGAAAACTGCTGACCCGCTACCGCGAGGAGAACAACATCCAGGACCCGTCCCAGTCCGGGTTCCGCAGTAACTACAGCACCAAAACAGCCCAAAACAGTAACTATAGCCCTCATCGCCGCCACCAATGACATCAGGGCCCTACTGGACAATGGTGAGACCGCGACCCTCATCCTCCTGGACCTATCGCCGCTTCCGACACGGTCTGCCACCGCACCCTATGCACTCGACTCCATGAAGCAGGAGTTTGAGGCTAAGCACTGTACTGGACCTCCTCCTTCTTCTCTGGCAGAACACAGAGCGTCCAGCTACCCCCTGCACACCAGTACCTGCATGGCATGGACTGCTGCAGGTACTGCTACTGTAGGACCTCCTTTGTTTCCTCACCACCACACTTTTCATGGTGGTCGCACCCCCATGAAAAGTGTGGAAGTGAGGAAACTCATATTATGCTTGGCGGGCCACAGCAGCCCCACCAAGCACATTGCGGCCTCATGACTGCCGCACCCCACCAGGATCTCTAATCCCTGGCAGTTGCACCAGTCCCAGTGCAAGTTGACTGCCCTGGTCATAATAAGGTGGTTGGGAGACCGCCACCGCCGAGCCCCCACTAGCCTGATGGTCCGTGGAGTGCCAGACTCATAATGACCCCTTTAAAGAGGACTTCATCAAAAGTAATTTGTAACGTGACCTTTCTGCTCTTGTTTTTGTTTACTTAGTCGTTGATAAATATTGTACCATTAGAGCACGTTTTAACGAGTTTTCTCCTTTTTTTCTGTTTGAAGTATGTACTAGGAAGAAAAATACAGACTTTCAGTGATTCTTTTAATTTTTCTACTTGCTGGGACTTGGAGGTATAAAATTGGCCAGGTGGCAATCCTATAGGTACGTTACAGGCCGCACGTGGCTAAAAGACTTGTGTTATCAGCCCCACCCCCTAGATTAGTGGTCTTCAAACTTTTTTATTCAGCGACCCCCCCAGTGTAGAAAAACAATTCGCCGGGCCCCCCTCAAAATATTTCACAATTATTTTATTTAACTGGCAATGTTTAAATATGTCTAGACTTATTTAAACATTGCAGCTAAGTTCTGTCACTGTTTTAGAAATGCAAACAAATACATGATTTCCAAACATACTATTCCGGTGAGGCAGGCCTTACTAATGTGCAAAGGATCCAGTGTGGTTATTCAAAATGGCAGTGTGGGCCTTGGAGAAAATGTGAAGTCCCTTCCCTTTTGACACCTTCTCCCAGCCAGGATTTAAATGACAAAGGATGTGAATGATGGCCCATTACAGACGTGCTTACTGCTGCTCATTTTTTTAGGCTGATAACAAAGCATAATGTTTCTTTTGGCCAGAGCCTGGCGCCCCCCCCCCCCCCTGAGATCACTCGAGGCCCCCCTAGGGGGGCCCGCCCCCCAGTTTGAAGACCTCTGTCCTAGATTATCATTAAAAAGTTTGGGGCTTTTTCAGTACCAAGAGTGGAAGAAGGCTGCTAGAGGACAGAACATTCCTGCACTGCCTGCAACTGGCACTATTCAGGGAGTCGTTATCTTCTCAACCCCCTACACAGTAGCACTTGGTGACCAACAAAAATGGTGGGGTGACATAAATAGTATACAATAAAAATACATACTAATAAACATAAGCATTTTAAAAAGAAGATTTCCTCAGCCTGCAGCATGCTCAGTCCCTGGCTCCAGACTCCTTCGAGCATGAGGTAGCGCAACTCCCACAGGTCCTTATCCAATCCAGACACTCCTCTCATGCTGGGAAGCAGCATGAGTGAAACAACTGGATTGTCTAGAGCAGATTGCCTTTGTACTCTGAAGGGCACTGGAAACCTATGCCTGCTCTCCAACCCAGCTGTCTAAGACAGTTGGATTGGAGAATTTGAATTGTGCATGTTGGTTTAGCCGTAGCAAGGTAGCCTGCCAAACTGACATGCACGCTTCAAACTGAAGGGGCTACTCCTCATTTTTGCCAATCAGCAGCAGTGGTGCACTGGCCCCGCCCTGCCCTCTCTATTTGGCAGAAAGGTGGAAAATAAAATGGTAATAAAACCCTTCTATTACCATTTCATTTTTCCAACTTTCTGAGCAGCTGTGTGTGGGGGCAGTGCTCCTCTGCTCCCATGGAGGAACTGTCATTGCTCCTACAGCCTTGCTGTCCCAGGACTTGTTCCTCTGCTTGGTCTCCTGAAAAGCACCCCTTCCCCAACACTCTGCAGGAGGAGTACTCCTACTGGGTTCTGCTTGAGTGGGTGTGGGGCTGCTGAAACCTGGGTTCTGTGAGTGCATGCATGGTGAATGGTAAGTGCTGTGACTGTACCAATCCATCAGGGGATTGTGAAGCATGCTACTCACCCATGCGGGTCTCAAGGCGCTGGGGGGTGGCTCCATGTCAGTCGAAGAGCCAGGTCTTAAGGTGCGTCCTGAAAGCATGCAGGGTTGGGGAGCATCTGATGTTCACTGGGAGCTCGTTCCAGGTCTTTGGTTTCAATGTAGAAGAAGGCTCTCCCACCCGTTCTGTTTCTGCACATGCGGGGGACCTCCGCCAGGGCGAGGTCGGCGGAGCGGAGGTTCCTCTTGGCCACGTTGAAAGATACTCTCTCTTTGAGGTATTTGGGTCCGATGTTGTTGAGGGACTTGTAGACATGGATGAGGAGCTTGAAGGTGACCCTTTTCTTGACGGGGAGCCAGTGGAGGCTTCGCAGGTGTTCGGTCATGTGTTCGTGATGTGGTGTGCCGAGGACGAGTTTGGCTGCAGTGCTTTGGATAGTTTGGAGTTTATGTAGAAGAGTTCTGTTTATTCCGGCATAGAGGGCGTTGCCGTAGTCCAGTCTGCTGGTTATGAGTGCGTGGGGGACGGCCCTTCTACAGTTGAGGGGAATCCATTTGAAGGTCTTGTTGAGGATGCACAGGCAGTTGAAGCTGGTGGAGGCCATGGCGTGGATCTGGCGGTTCATGGAGAGGAGGAGTCAAGGATGATGCTGAGGTTTCGTGCGTGGTCCGTGGGGGAGGGTGGGTTCCCGAGGGGGAGGGCCACCAGGAGTTCTCCCAGGCGGAGGCTGCAAGGTCCAAGGATGAGGACCCCTGTCTTCTCTGAGTTGAGTTTCAAACAGCTGCCTTTCATCCAGGCTGCCACGTTCTTCATTCCTTCCTGGAAGCAGAGTTTGGTGTCTACGGGATTCTTCATGAGTGAGAGGATGAGCTGGATGTTGTCGGTATAGATCTTGAAGTCTGGTTGCGAGTGTGCGATGTGAGAGGGTGTCGAAGGCTGCGGAGTGGTCTAGTAGGATTCGGGCTGCAGTGTGTCCCAGGTCGAGTAGCATGCGGATGTCGTCAGTGGTGGCAAGGAGGGCGGTCTCGGTGCAGTGGTTGCTGCTGAATCCAGAATGGGAGGCGTCTAGGATGGAGTTTACTTCGATGAAGGTGGTCAGCTGGATGTTAATGAGTCTCTCTGTGATTTTGGCCATGAAGGGCAGGAGAGAGATGGGCCTGTAGTTATTCAGGTCTGTGCAGTCCACCGTTGGTTTCTTGCGGAGAGGTTTGACCTTTGCCTGCTTCCAGTCGTCTGGACAGATTCCAGATCTGAAGGAGGCGTTGATGGTCCACCCTAGTTCGGGTGCGATGGCTGTGGAGGCCCTGTGAAATATGTGCGGTAGGCAGGGGTCCGTTGGGGTTCCAGAGTGGGTTTTCTTCATGGTCGCTGTGATATCTTCGATGGTGGTGGGAATCCATGTCATGGTGGTTGGCTTGTCGGCGGCGATGGGAGGGAAGGTGGTGTCCGGCGCTGGTTCGCTGAAGTTGTCGTAGAGGGTCTTGATCTTCAAATGGAAGTAGGAGCTGAGTTTGTTGCAGAGTTCCTGGGAATCTGAGGTTGGGTGAGTGATGTGCCTGTCACCGCAGTGTGAGCTGTGTGACTGAATGAGTGTGGTAGAGCAGTATGCATATATGAGTGCAAGGGTCATAGCAGCCAAGTATCCCAGATCCATGTGTGACTAGCTAGGCCAGTTCCATTTTTTTCTTAAAATGTTGGAACTTGTATTTTTAATTAGTCCACTATAAATCCAGGACCACAGAATAAAAAAAAAACAGGACTGGCTTAACTAGTAATGTATGGGACATGTGAAACTGGGCAGCTATGCAAGAGAAGTAATGAGAGTCCACAGGGTGACTTGTAAGACTGAGTGCAGGATGAAGGGAGTGCATTGTGAATAGTGAATGGTATGACTTTGTGGTGTGGTGTGGGTTGTGTGACTGTATGAGTATAGATCAATATCCCTTCATATGTACAGGGTGAGTGGTGTGAGAGGTTTGCCCTTCTGAGTGGTATGCTTGTGTGAGTGAGTATAGGGAGAGCGCAGCAATGCCTATGTGAATGCATGGAAAGTAGAACATTTTGTTTGCATGAGTGCAGGGAGAATAGTAAGTCTTTGTGAGCCCATTTACACCTTTTTTCAGACAACTGCAGCACATTTTTGTGAAATATATTAGGAAAATGCACCATTTGAACCAATTTATTTTTCTCCCATTTTTTTGCAGAAGAACCTCCCGAGGCTCCTCCACATGTTTGTTTCAAGCTCACTCCCATTTTATGTTAAACTTATGGCTTTCTGTCTCACCACTTTTGAAATGCATCAGCCCCCACTGGTGGGGTGAATGGCACTGCAACCAAACAACATAATTACTAAGGGTCCTATCTAGCCGTTGGCAGGTGGCCTTCTAGCCCTCCTCATATACACCCTTGGAAGAGAGTTTACTTTGATATTTAGAGATGCCCACCAGCCTAGTGTTCAACTGGAAAGACAAACAAGTTTTGCACTGAAAAAAGCCAACCATTATATCAACCATCATTTATAAGAGAAGTGCATAAACAAACTTTATACACATAAAAATATAGGGGTATATTTATCAAGGTTTTGCATCTCCCTTTCACCGAGCAAGGGGATGCAAAGCATTGCAAATCCTAAATGAGATTTATTAAGCCTTGCAAGGCCACTTTGGGGGACCCTGAGTGACTATATAAAGCTGGAGTAACGCAAGCCAGTGCAAATTGCTGCCTTGCATTCCTATGAAGCAGGGAGATGTACCATGAGTGGAGCATGGGTGTTCCCAAGCAAAGGCCCATGGATTCTGACACATTCCCAGATTTACCAACATAGGTAGACCTGAAAATGCATTAGAATTGCAAGCCTCTCCTCCAGAGGCGCAATGAGGAGAAGTATCTTTTTTGTCATCACTGTTTCCTCTTTTTAAGTGTGCTGTATTCTGCAGCACACTTAGAAAGAGGAAATTGCCTCTGAGGATTGTTTGTGTGCAGGAATGTCTCCCTTCCTGCACAAAACCAAATCTGCCTACAACACAAGCACCCTTGCAACATGACACAAGGGGGCCTGCATTGGTGCTAGGGAGCCAAAAGTGTGCCAGAGCTAGGAAAGGATAGGAATGCATTGGATAATGGTAAATACAGTGCATTCCTATCCTTTCCATTTCACAAAGTCCAGCAAGAGGGCTTGCTGCATTGCGGTGCGTGAAAGAATGATAAATCTGTACCATATTCTCAAATTTATGCCCACATTCACAGAGATTGGAGTGGAAGGCCAGATGATACATTGGGAGCTGCGTGAGTGAAATGCTTGTGGGCATGCCTGTAGTCACAGAATGTAACCAAAATTTGTGTAGTAGGGACGATGGTTCCAAGGTGGCATACGGTGTGGCCTTTGCTATATACAAACTTCTATGCCACGCATATAGCAGTGTAGTAAAAGTAATGTACCCATAGCCGAATGCCAGCAAGGTGATCTGTTTTTTTACCTATTCAGCATTCTTTATTTTCTACCAAACAAACTCCTAAAGGGGGAATTAATTTGAGAAAAGTCTAACATTAATGCCACTGATCTCTAGTGAGATTTTGTTCTGTGCATCAGGGTCATTGTCCTTTCTACATTGTGGCTCAGCAGCCCTTTGGCATCTGACCCAGTGTTCTACCAGAATATTGTGGGCACAATGTCATTTAATAATCATATTTTGTCCTCAAAATTAACCTAACAAATTTCTTGAAGGTAAGAATATAAGGGAACCTACAGTTTGACTAATCTTAACTGCAGGTATGTGTAGTTGATGACATATATATGTGAACACATTTTTTATTTCAGAATGTTGGGTAACAATTAATATTGAAAACTAATTATTATGTTATCAGACAGAGATGCAAATGATGAATTAATGATATTGCAGTTAGAAAACGTTTAGCTTGGTGTACAGAAGTGTGTTTATTAATTTAATTTAGTTGTGGCGCATTTTCATAAAATTGCCATATTAGTTAACATGGATTCTGTTTTGATGCTACTCATTTCACTCTAGCTCTTCCTCCTCCTATATCATTTCCCTGCGTATCTTCTCTCCCCATAGGCTCTGCAGAGCAAAGACAGGCCGATGTAATAGCAATTTTCCTAACGTGCATATTTTGTGATTGAACTTTCTAGTGTTCCTGTTGCAACAGTTCAAGGTTCTTGCGCTGTTCCATTGCTGGGCTTAACATTCTTCCACTGGTGTATGGTCCACTGTTTGACATGTTGCTTATTGAACTTTCCCATGATAACATGACACTGAAGATGCTTGCCTTTTTCTTAAAAAATGGAATAGTGCTAACGTATAATGATATTGACATGGATTTCTCTGATTTGTCAAAACAAATGTGACCTGGAATCATACCATACGGAATTTATGGCTTGGCTAATTTTCTATGCAAGAATTCTGTATATAAATCCCTTGATTTTGGGGGTGAGCCAGATGACTTTTTCTGTTCTACTGAAAACTCTTTCCATTTAAGAGTTTTTACGAACATCTAACAGCTAGGGTTACTACCAGTTTATCCTATCAATTTGCTGTTCATTTGGGAATAATTCTGATTTCTGACTATGTATTCTACATTTAAGCCTTCATGGCATTTTAACTTTTACTCTGTACTGCTAAACTCATTTTGGGTCCAATTTTGAGGAGGGTGCCTTTTAGTGCAAGGTTAACCCTGGAGTGTAGTGGGGCTGAGCCGTGCATTCATACAGTGTTAAGTTAGCATGAGCTTATTAGAAGTTTAAACACCATTTTACCTTTTGTTTTCTTTTGCACATGGCACATGTTAGCTATTGTTTAGAGTTAGGCTGAGTGTTTTGCTTCACATGAGAATAACTTATTTTTCTACATTACATTATCGAACTAAATACAAAGCAACCCTCAGGCCTCAATATCACGGAGGACCTTTACACGTGTCTTTAATACTGAGAATATTGTTGGCCGTCTCTTGTAAATTTGCACAGTATGGTAAAGGATTCATAAATTATTAAACATGTTTTATGAGTTTTAGACTTATATTTATAAAGATCGATTCTATGTTTTTAGCAATCAATTTATATTTATTAGGCTTTTAGATGCATCACATGAATTCATGCTTTTAGTCATTTACTAACCATTTTAAGGTTTTTATAGGCACATTTATGAATCCAATCTTGGTGTATATCTATTAATTGCCTGTATTGATTGTTAACTTATTGTATGAAATATAAGCTCTCGTTTTCATGACATGCACTATTTTGCACATCTTCCGAATGAAGACTTTTAGGATGATTAACATTCATCTGGGTGTCACAATGGGATACAGGTATTTTACCGATATTATTTCCTATGCTTGTGACCCCGGTGAACTTGTGGTACAAATCCTCATGCTAGAACATAATTTTACAATCCACTGCAGCACCTTACTCTCTTTTCTGTTATTAACATACATGGACATTACAAACATATTGGGCTCCATTTCGTTTTCATGGCTGAACAAATACTTGTGCAATTAAAACCCTGTAAAGAAAAGCACATATTTCAAAATTTCGAACATCACTAGTAGCGTTGAACTTTGAGCTTTGCACAATTTTAGAAAAACTTTTTTGAATATAACATAAATATTTACTTTTCTCCTCTTTTCACTGTCACCTTTATTTATTTTATTTTTTTGCACATAAGGTTTAGTACTTCACATAATTTACTACCACGATAGTCCTTGCTTCAAATAAACGGTAAAAATCTAAATGCAAAATATAATGAATTTGCTAAAATGCTGAAACATCGGGGGTACTTTTTTTGACGTTAAAATTCTTCTATGTCTACACTATTTGTAGGCTTTAATGTCATGTGATATATGTATTTAAACCTATGGTTGGTGACCAACTGTGTCATGTGATCAAGCGCTCTGTGAAGCGCGAAATGCGTCGTGATGACTGGGAGCACCGAAGCCTAAAATAAATCATTTTTTGCACTGAAATTGGGTTTGTGTCCGTACTTGCAGCTTGGAAGAAGCCTGCGCCGTGCTGGATTATTCTTGGATTGTATAAAGCTGATTGGAGTCTCTTGACGGCTTTTAACGGACCCCCTCTCGATTTGGGCCACGGCTTTGTTTGAGAGACAAGTTTTTCCCCGTGAAAACCGCCAGGATCTCCGGAAGGAGGAAAGCTATGGAACCCCCTAGACCTATTACTACACGAAGTACTGGAAGACGGACCGAGACGTGACTGATTCGGAGGAAGCAGCGGGTCTCGTTGACTGTCTGAGGTACGTGTATATTTGGGAAAAAGGTCGGCTTAGGGGTGAGAGGTGTTCATAGACTGAAGGATAACACGGGAAACACAATTTGTATCAACCGTAACTCCTAAGGCTATATAATACGGCATAATTATCGGTAAAGTCCCAAGATGTCATCAGACACAGTACAAGAGAGAGAGAGTGCAGCGCTACGGATGTTTGATGAAAAAAGATCTGAACCAGCCAAAGAGAGTGTGGCAACAAACAAAGCAAGTGAACCCAACAATACCGTCAGGGAAAAATTCAAACTATTGGATAAAAAAAGTCACGCAGAACAAAGCAAATGGTGGGAGGCCAGATCACTGAAAATGTACTTGGACGTAAATCGAGTCTCTCGTGGGCTCCGCTTCCTTTTAGCACCAATGTACGATAAACCAAACCCCACATTAATGCGCGAATGGGCTGACTGTAATTTGGACAATTCCAAAAGGCTAATGCAAATCCTAGTCAAGCATGCGGAGTTAGACAGAACTGAACTGTTGGAAGAAATCGATAAAATTAATGATGAAATCGAAACTCTGAATAATGTGGAAGAAGCCACCAAATTAAGAAAGGAAATGTCCATAAGATTAAAAAAAGAAGAGGAAATCATAAAAAATCCTAAAACCTACAAATTTTTCCGGGACAAAACAGATTACGAAACAGGACAGATCTTTACCTTTTCTAGAAAATTTGAGGCACTCAGGAAAAACAGACAAGCGGGCAAACAAGTCACTACCAAAACTACAAGACCAGAAAATACAACTCCAGGCTCATCCACTTCCATATCGGAAGAAAGTTCTAATCCTGATAGTGATCAAGAGAAAGATGAACAGGCAAGGGCAGCAGGTCCTAAAAACACACTGGACGAAGAGTTGGCCCTTTTTTGCGAGGACAGAAGACAAACGTTGCTCCCTCGGACAAGACAACAACATTATGCCGCTCAAAAAACTGTAAGCGTAGAGAGCGGAGGAAAGCCAACAAACGCAGGAGGAAATTGGAAAAACAAAACCAAAAAGAAAGGGGGTTGGAACAAAAATCAATAACCCCCATAAATCTTGACAAAACAATTGTTAACCTTTCCGGAATTGAACTGAACCACAAAGAAAAGGAAATACTTAGCCTGGGTTTATCGTATTGTCCCAAACGGGATTTCAACTATGTGAATACCAGATTGGATGTATACAAAAGCACAAGAAAGCTCAAACTAAAGAAACATTTTATACTGAACAAATACGAAAAGGAACAAAGCATTAGGCGTGAAATTTTAGTACACAATGATAACCCTAGTTCTCAAGCTACAGAACTCCTTATGGAGGAACTGGCAGAAATGTGGCAATCAAATGCACCAAATAGGAGCGGGGTAACCACAACCCAATCTGAAGGAAATGTTTTATTTGGTGGGGCAATACCCGCACAACAGAGAAAGCCTTTGACTAACTTTAGAGCCAAATCCACATACATGCCAGTCATGCTAAAAGATTCTATAGATCTCTATCATGAACAAGTTACCAGCCAATTTAAGGACTTGAATATGAAAATCCACAGAGGTAAACACAAGTACAACAAGGAAACGGCAAACTACAGAACCTTAATAACTAAACTGCAAAAAAACTGCAAGGTCATTGTCCGAGCCTCGGACAAAGGAGGTAATATTGTGCTGATCCACAGAGATATGTACATGAAGGAAGCCCGCTTACAACTTAATGACAGAACATGTCACACCAGATTCTCATGGACAGAACTAAAAGCCATGTACACAAACTGCAACAAAAAGCGGTCCAAGTGGAAATCTAAGGGCCTTATCACCAGTCAGGAGCATAAATTCCTCAAAAATGACCATCCTGTCGTACCGACAATGTACTTTCTACCAAAGCTGCACAAAAATCCAACAAATCCCCCTGGACGTCCAAATATCTCTGCTAGGAACAGCTGTTTGGAACACATGTCGCAGTATGTCAATTTTTTCCTGCAGGGAGAGGTCAAAAAGCTCCCATCCTATGTCAGTGACACTAGTGACTTCCTCAATAAAATCAGCAATATTGAGTGGCAAAGTGACTACATATTAATCGCATTGGATGTGTGCTTGCTGTATACCAGCATTATTCATTCAGATGGTCTGAATGCCCTTGACTTTTACCTCAAAAGGTCTTTACCAGATATGCCTGACCACAGAGAAATGTTGTTAGATATGGTGAAGTTGTGTTTGGACAACAATGTTTTTATGTTCAACAACTTGATGTACAGGCAGTTGCAGGGTGTTGCCATGGGGGCCAGCTTCTCCCCTAGCTACGCGTGTTTACACATGGGCTGGTGGGAGGAGCTGTTCCTCCTGGTTCAACACTCAGAAATTATGCAACTCCATGTGGTAACATGGTTACGCTTTATTGATGACCTGTTTGTGATTTGGAGGGGGGACATGACAGCTGCTGAAACTTTTGTGTCAGACTTAAATCAAAACAATTTGAATCTCCAATTCACAGCCACATTGAGTACAACTTCCATTACATTTCTGGACACTGAGGTCTTTATTGACCAGGGCAAATTAGAAACCAGGCTGCATCGTAAGGTCACAGCGGGTAACTCTACCCTGCATGCTGGAAGTTCACATATTAAACATCTAGTGAACAGCATCCCATACGGCGAGATGTTACGCCTGAAAAGAATCCATATCAGGCAAACTGATTTGATAAATGCACAAAAGGACAGTAAATTGAGATTTATGGAAAGGGGCTATTCTTCTAAAATAATAGATGCAGCCATCTCTAAATCAAATCAGAAAGACAGGTCCCTGCTTTTGTCTGGCAACGCACAGACAATATTGAAAATGGAGGACAGTACCACAAAGCCACCTGAATTTAGATTCATAGTGCAATACAGTGCCCAATACAAGATGATAGAAACCATCATAATCAAGAATTGGCCAATACATCTCAGAGATCCTGTGATAGGTAAAGACCTCCCTAAGAGGCCTTCCATCACGTATCATAGAGGGCAGTCTATGAGAGATGAAATAGTAAAAACTAGCCCTGAAGTTCTAGAAGGGTCTGCCTGGTACCAAACACATACAGGATTTTTCAACTGCAAGGTATGTAAAGCCTGTCAGCAAGCCATTAACCAGATCAGTTACCATTCGCCATTTGATTGCAGGGAACACAAGATAAACAAACTATTAACCTGTAAAACTGAATATGCTATCTATGTGTTAGTTTGTCCCTGCAATCTATGTTATGTAGGAAGCACCACACTTCCTGTACATAAAAGAATCTTGAAACATCTACGGGCAATATCTAATCAAGATAATACATACCCGGTAGCTAGACATTTCAAGATCAAACATAACTCTAGAAGCAGTGAACTTAAATACTTTGTAATTGATTGTGTACTGGCAAGAAGACGGGGCGGCACTTAGGAGGAAAAACTTCGCCGCCTCGAAATACAATACATTATCGAACTAAATACAAAGCAGCCCTCAGGCCTCAATATCACGGAGGACCTTTACACGTGTCTTTAATACTGAGAATATTGTTGGCCGTCTCTTGTAAATTTGCACAGTATGGTAAAGGATTCATAAATTATTAAACATGTTTTATGAGTTTTAGACTTATATTTATAAAGATCGATTCTATGTTTTTAGCAATCAATTTATATTTATTAGGCTTTTAGATGCATCACATGAATTCATGCTTTTAGCCATTTACTAACCATTTTAAGGTTTTTATAGGCACATTTATGAATCCAATCTTGGTGTATATCTATTAATTGCCTGTATTGATTGTTAACTTATTGTATGAAATATAAGCTCTCATTTTCATGACATGCACTATTTTGCACATCTTCCGAGTGAAGACTTTTAGGATGATTAACATTCATCTGGGTGTCACAATGGGATACAGGTATTTTACCAATATTATTTCCTATGCTTGTGACCCCGGTGAACTTGTGGTACAAATCCTCATGCTAGAACATAATTTTACAATCCACTGCAGCACCTTACTCTCTTTTCTGTTATTAACATACATGGACATTACAAACATATGGGGCTCCATATCGTTTCCATGGCTGAACAAATACTTGTGCAATTAAAACCCTGTAAAGAAAAGCACATATTTCAAAATTTCGAACATCACTAGTAGCGTTGCACTTTGAGCTTTGCACAATTTTAGAAAAACTTTTTTGAATATAACATAAACATTTACTTTTCTCCACTTTTCACTGTCACCTTTATTTATTTTATTTTTTTGCACATAAGGTTTAGTACTTCACATAATTTACTACCACGATAGTCCTTGCTTCAAATAAACGGTAAAAATCTAAATGCAAAATATAATGAATTTGCTAAAATGCTGAAACATCGGGGGTAGTTTTTTTTACGTTAAAATTCTTCTATGTCTACACTATTTGTAGGCTTTAATGTCATGTGATATATGTATTTAAACCTATGGTTGGTGACCAACTGTGTCATGTGATCAAGCGCTCTGTGAAGCGCGAAATGCGTCGTGATGACTGGGAGCACCGAAGCCTAAAATAAATCATTTTTTGCACTGAAATTAGGTTTGTGTCCGTACTTGCAGCTTGGAAGAAGCCTGCGCCATGCTGGATTATTCTTGGAATATATATATATATATATACATATATGTATATATATATATGTATATATATATATATATATCCCACTTGGTCGCCAGAAGGTATTTATTGTTAGGACCTAGTTTCCATAGGAAAAGCTCTTTTTGAATTATCACCAAAATCAAGGTAGGGAGCCTAACACTGGACTTTCCGCTACCACAATAAAATACATTAAACAGTATGTGGATATTTTGCTTACACCCTTCATTTACCTTTCACATCTAGTATCCTCAAGCTACTACTCATAGGTGTCATATCCCATTTATACATGTTTAATTCTCCCAATGTATGATCACACTCCTTAGTCAACTTGCCACCACCTGGCTTTGACAACATGAGGGTACACTACAGAAATGTTGCTATAAACACCAATTTGGCACATGCATGCTGACATCTGCACTTGAGCACTTGAGGGAATTCCCGGTTAGGGAATCAGGAGTAATAACTACAGTCTGTAAAAATGTATTAATGACCAGGATCTAAACACCTGTTTTTTTATGTTTTCCCACTGATATACTGTTTTCATAAAAAACGATGTACATTTGCATGTTTAGCGCTAGTCATCACATGGACTCCCACACAAAAACACCTCATAATCCATAGGTCCACAAATGTAAAAAAAAGTCACCTTGACAGTATCTGTATGTAAATGACCTAATGACCCGTGTGAATATAAACAAGTGTTTTTATATATTCTCATTTGCCCTGAAGAAGTTGTGGGGTAATCCAATGTAACAGCGACGAAACAAGTGTTGGCTAAGAAACACGAAGGAACAGAACTAAGTGAAGTGCTGTCAGACTTCACTCACAGAAAGATTCAAATAAATCATCTTGGGATACACAAGAAATATTAACTGTGATATGTTCATGAACTTTTATATGTACATTTTAATGTATGCAGAGAATTTACATTTACTGTTGGGTGACCTCTGACCACAAACTTGGGGATTTGGTGATTTTTCCCTACCTCATTGCATCGTATCAGATTTTCATACTACAATTTAATGTATATGTAATAAAACCCTTGAGCGCCGGTGCTTCTCCTATTATCCACCACCAATTCCGTATCATGATTAAATGAGAACAGAAGCAATAAGCAAATCAAGAATGGTCAGAGCCAACATCTCAAGTTAACAACTCCTAATATAGATATGATCCACTAGGTCCTAGATGTCAGCAGTTAAAATAAAAAGCTCATATTTTGTTGCTTTATTTGAAATCTCAGTGCCTGTGTAGGACAATGCAACTCATCTCCTGCTGATCTCTAATTACAAACCCGAATCGTTTACTCTTCTACTACATAACACCATGTGATCCTCGCCAAATGACTTCAGCTCTACTTACCGTAATGTTGAAATTTGATAAAGTGGTAGAAAATAGCATCTCTCTATGAAGGAAATGTTGGGCCAAAATGAACTGCACTCAGCTGCACATATTGAAGAGGGTCACAGAAGTAAGGTGTAGTGTAGTTCCTATATTCCCAATAGGCTCTGTGTATTGGAATAACATAAACGATAGTTCTCTACTGAATATGTTAGACTTAATTATGAATGCCAGCTAGCTCAGAGGTCACTAGAAACTTTCTCGAATGAACAGGAAGGAGTTAACTTTCCTGATTTAGACAAGAAGGGATTCGTTTCTGACAACCGCATAAACATAACAACTTTGCTCCCTCCAGAACAAGGAGTATATCTTCAGAGTCGTGTGGAAACAATAGACAGCTATTTCACTCAGTCAATCGTGCATGCTTAGTTTCACCAGAGTGCAGAGAAATAGAGAGACGGGCGTTTTCAATAAAAGTTGTTATTTATTGAGCAGTCCTCTTTCTCGTGCAAGAGAAGTCAATTGCCACAATTGTAAAACTTGTCATAAAGTAAAGTGAGTACAGTAAAAGGAGTATTATAAAATAATACTGTAAAAGCTTTGATATGGTTTCTGAGCCATATGATACTTAGGTCTTGTATCTCGTTCTCAGGACTCGATCTCCCAGAAACCCGCAAGGGTGACTGAAAACACTGGGGCTGGATTTCTCGGCACGAGAAAAGACAGCGTCTCTCTCAGTGCGTCAATGGGAGGGTCGGCTTCCTTCGGCTCTCCCATCAGCTGGGCTTCAGGCAAGTAGATAGTCGCTCTGCTCCAAACCACCGTGTGTTTGCTTACGGCAACGTTGGTATATTTATACCTGAAAGGTGCCGTGTTTGACGTAAGGTAGGACATAAGACGTCACTAGACAGTTCTTTCTGGACTTCAGGAGTTCTTGCACATATCAAAACAAAAGCAGGGGAAATTCCCGGGCTGCTGGAGGCTTAGTTTGTTTAAAGAACGCGTTGTACTTTCTATGAGTCTATGGGAGTAGCCTTGCCGTATTTGGACTGCATTGGCTATGACTAAATATGGATATGATTCTTATGCCTTTATAAGGATATGATTTGTTATAACCACATAAGGGCATGAATCGGGAATATTTAAATAGGGTCCTAGATACGTTCACAACACCCACTCCACATATTATGTCAATCATTACTAAAATACTAAGCAATAGTAGACATATACCGAAGCATGTGTTTTCCTACCCACCCCAAAATACATAAAATGCATTTGAAATGGTATGTGGTATATACACGAAAAATGAGTATTAATACTGTACGTTTCTCAAGCAGTGATATCATTCAGATAATGCATATGTAAATATCAGCTGAATGAATTGCGAAAATTACATTTATGAAATGTCTCCTAATACAGAAGAGAAGGTCGAGACCATTTCATCACATATTTATACAATACTGTACATGTGCTAGAGGCTACGTCAAAATATTTTCTCTAGAGTTTCAAAATAGAAGTTCTGTTCTCTAAGAATAGTTATACTTTAAGCAGAGTACCATGTGCCAAAAAAAGGTAAATATTTTGGAAATGGAAAAATAATTTCGTTTTCAGGGGAAAAAATAGTTCCAAATATTTTCAGTAGTGTTGTTTATAAAAAACTGAAGGCCGAATTCAGGGAACTCTGTGTGCTTGTTGTTTCAAAAGTTATTCTCGTTGTTTAGGAGAGAACATCATATCAGACAGCCTTGTGAAAAATTGGTCTACAACAGTCGGTGAAAGTTCGACCAAGTTCGAAAAAGCTGAAATAGTGCATATGTGAGAATCATTGCTATCATCGATGTCTGGATCAGCAATGCTCACTGAAGG
Organism: Lissotriton helveticus; assembly: GCF_964261635.1. Taxonomy (NCBI): domain Eukaryota; kingdom Metazoa; phylum Chordata; class Amphibia; order Caudata; family Salamandridae; genus Lissotriton; species Lissotriton helveticus. Next base: position 381,330,369 of record NC_136069.1, read on the forward strand.
TTGTACCTGTGTGGTGCTGCTTTCATCTCGTACTTCACCGCCACCTAATCGTAATGGTGAAGTCTCAACGAATGCCGTAATCAGAATAGGTAGCCGCTGGGGACAACACGTTGCATGAGCCGTTATGGAACCAAGCAAAGTATCGATATCCATAGGTACTGCTGGTGGTAGTGTAAGACAGATTTCCAACACGCATTCTTCTCCGCATAGCAAGCATCGAAGCACACGTAAGATGAAATCTTGCCAGATTGGTCTGAACGAAAGAAACCAGGTACTATTCAGATCTCTCAGCTTTGCCAATCCGAGGACTTTAGTGATCCGTTCTCGGTAACGTATAGCCAGGATCGTTTCTTCCATTGTAGCCTGAGTTTTGTCTGTGGCTTGGCTTGCCATATCGAAGCAGAAGGAACAAAGAAAAAAAATCCTGCTACGAGTCCCAAAAGAAGAGGCAGTCCGCCAAATACAGAATGCACAAAATTCGGGAAGATGCCCAGAACTGTTTCAAAGGGTGCTAACAGTCCCGAAAAAATGGTCTTAAATACATGTGCGATGCCACTGGTATCAGACATGTTTAAAATTTGACCTAACATTTCTACGAAATGTACGGGGCAATTTGTTGATAATAGGGAATATATTTCTGCCGCTGTCCTTGCAACTTGCAGATCATACGTCTCTTTGGACGAGGTTAAAGGCACAGTTGTCTGTAAAAGAATAGATTTCATTCTGCTTAAAGTATCAATTCGAATACAAGAGATATTCAGATAAGGCTATATTGCTGCCTCCATGTCTGGTTTGCTGTTTGGATACAATACTTGAATACAGCAAAGGACCCTGGAAGTAACGCTCACGAGATAGGCTTTTCCTGGCATCATGCCACAACAGCTGTGGTCACTTATTATAACATAGCTACAGTTGGAAAGTTGTCTGAAAAAAGGCTCTATCTGTGTTGCAGGGGTGCCGTGCAGGTGACATGAAAGGTTATTTGATGAACCTTCGCAGGCTCCATGCAAGTTTATACCTTGACACAGGAGTGTACCGCTTAGTGAATTTTTACAATTATTACCACTAAGAAATGCCATTTTTTTCCCTTAACTATAACATTTATGTGTATAAGGTAATCTCCACGTTGATTTGATGTATCCTTTACCCAACCTTTCATACAGGCCTCCTGGTATATACTCTTGGCAATATTGAAACTGAAAAGTTGTTATCGGAATTGTAATTGTACCATGTATTATCCATTCAATGACAGGTCTCTCAGACATTGTCAATGGTAATCTCTCAAGTTTTTCAATGCTCAGAATCGTATAGTCTGCTCCTTTTTGTGCCAAACTGATTTGTTTATCAGTAAGGTTAAAGATAGAAAATAATGACGTTGTGTTGATTAGACGCCATGGCACGTGACCTGAATGCAGATTTTGCAACGTCCAGCCTAGCTGTACAATAGAACGCAATTGGGACTGGCCATGTTGTAACATTAGCAAGTCCTGCTCTATTATATCAATAGCAAATGATACAATGCTGTCCAGTAAATACATTCTGGAGGACAGAGTCGTTAACCCATTGTCCACTACAGACAGTGATATTTCCAAATTAATACGATCAATTTCTCGTATTTTTTCAGCAGTTTCAATTTGCATTACTTTCCAAGCTTCGTTGTAAGCAGAGTATATACTGGCGTATATGAAACGTTTTTGACGCTGTTTGCGAGGTCCCAGTATGAAATCTCGCAAGTCAGCACCTTCTTTATGTAAAGTTAAGTGTTGCTTAATTTCCTGTAGTGTGGATTTCTGTAGCCACTCAAGGCATAGTTTTCCTACACTATATGTTGTAACTGTCCCTGGATGTTGTCTCTGGGAATATTTTGGGTCTGGCCGGGTCTGTTTGAACCCCTGTGTTTTGTTCAGGAATCTATCTTGACAGTTATTAGTGTCTGTGGGCCAGATCAACCATTTTTTCCAATCAGGATTTGTTCTGTTTTGGTGTAAAATATGGGATACGTCTATCTCCACATCTGTAGTGCTATTAATATCAGGCATGGGCTTTGGAATAGACGGTTTGTTTAAATCTTTAATCTTGGCTAGGCCAAGACAGGTTGTTTGTTGAATGGTGTCATTCAGGAATATTATTTGTTCTGGGATCGTGCAGGCTCTAAATAATGCTTCTAAACCTTGCACCTGCCAGTCTTTTGAACCCCAGATGGTTTTTGTCTCAATGTTGTTTTTCCAAAATTCAAAACCAAATGTAGACATTTTTTCATAAAATTTTTCAGAATAAATCAATTTAGTATTTGTCAACATGTTTTTCATTCCTGTCTTATTTAACATTTTAAAAAAAAACGTTTCTGGATCTGTGTTGTTAAACCCTGAGAAATATGGGAATTTCTCATAAAATGTTTTCGAGCTGTCTTTTGGCGGTGTTGGACAATGTTCCCATTGATTATAAGTAAAAACATTTCTAGGATTAGCAGATTTATGCAAATAGTGATGACCATAGTGGTTAAAACAGTACATTTCTTCATAGTTCGATGAACCCTGCAAATAGTCATGTTTTGTGAATTTTGCTGACATTTCTAAATCTGACATCATATTATTAATATTTTCAAAGTCCCAATCATCAGAGAAAGTACTTGGTGTCACAAAGTCACTTAATGAAATCTTGAACTGATGTGGATATTTCACGAGTTCAACCGGGCCATAGATTTCGTAATCCGTTTTGTCACATGCTACTCCACCGGGTATAGGATTGGCTGTGATGTTCACAGATGACAGTTCTCTTTTTTCGATATGTGAAGATCTGTGAGGCTTTAGGACCACGTTGATGTTCTGACTTGCTGTGTCCATTGTACTATGTTTTCCATCAATAAATCATGATGAGCCAAAGTAGGAGGAAAAGTACACCTAACACAATCCATAATTCAATCCATGGTGAAATCAGATATGTTTTTTTGAGTTGATGAAAGAGTTCAGTCATTTTATCTTTGAAAGTTTTTGTTGCTGGCGTTTCTTCATGTTCACTTGGATCATCAGAAAAGTCATCGAAATTGATGAAGTAGCCAGATGCAGTTCTGTCAATTGTTTGACTTGCTTCCGGATTGTTATTAATCTTTGATTCTGTATATTCAGAGGCTACATCATTGTAGACAGGTGTTTCTTGATGAACTGTTGCAATTTGGGTTTCAAGAGGCACAAGTTCCATGGCTTTGTTGCATAGTCCTTTTTTATTCACTGCAGGTTTATCAAAAGTGATTAGTCTCTCAGTTTGAACCTCTTGGATTGTAGCAAGATTTGGTCTTCTGCTATTTCTTGGGAGTCCACTGGGCCTACTACTTATTATTGGCCACACAATTGTGGTTTTACCAGGTCGATTGATACAACTCTGTTCTCCTTTTTACCAGCAAGGGGCGGTAGTACTACTGATCTTGTTACGCTGACAGCTAGGACAGGTACGGCTTTTCTGTAAGAAGGCCCAAATTCCTTCTTCACTGCGATCTTTTCTCTGACCAGATCCCCAATCTTTGGAATCCAGACAGGTCTTGCTGGGACAGGTGGTTTTTCTTCAGTGGCTTTTGGCTTTAGCTTTGTGTTACTCAGACTTCTTTTGTTTCATTTAAGTCCTGTAAAACAGCCAAACGATCTTTGATATCAAAGGTTTTTTGTTCCACCACTCAAGTGTGACGATCAAGGTCATAAATGATCATTCTAGTACCAAACAAAAGTTCGTATGGAGTGATTCCTTCTAGAGAATTTCCTGGCAGATCATTAAGAATACATTGGACACTTGTTATATGTTTGACCCACCCATCACCCGAATCTAATACCCTCACTGTTATAGAATGCTTTATGTCACGTTTTGTTCTCTCCACTACCGCATTTCCCTCGGGATGGAATGGACCAGAGTACCGCAATGCAATGCCCATGCTGGTCATGGCCTCCTTGTAAGCTCGAGAGCTAAACACAGGACCCTGGTCAGAATGTGGCATGCCAATTGCGTATGTGCCGATAAAGACTCGCAAATCTTTTATAACAGTTCTGGCATCAGCTGAGTGCTGGGGCCTCATCTTAATGAATCCTGTCTTAATAATTATGGGATCGCCTTTTTCCATCTGGATTTTTGCGTATAGATTGCCTAATGCTTTCTAATAAAGGTATCTGGGCTGGTGTCTCGTCCGGTTCACCACTGCAATCTCGATTGCAGTCCTGACAATCCGTTGCAAACGTATAAAGTTGCACGTTCATCCCCGGCCACCAGTATTGTGATTGTAATTCTATTAGAGATTTCAAGATCTCTTGGTGCCTCAGACCCATTCCCATGTGTGCTTCTTGAATCAAGTAAGCCCTCCTGTTCCTGTTTGGAATTACTCTATCCCCCACTCCAGGGATTTGAGCAAAAGGAACGGAGTTTGCATCAATTATGTATTTATTTCCGAGTGGATAATTTAGAGGTAACGCCGCATAGTTGCCTTCCATTGAGGCTTTTACTGCTAGTTGCGTTTCACCGTCTATTTGTTTTTTAGTACGCTTTTTTGTAGCTACGGAAGCCGATTTGAGAGCTGCCGCTGTGGCTTTGTTAGCCAATGAATTCCCTGCAACGTGAACGCCATCATGTTGATGACTCAGTGTATGTATCACGTGAGTCTTTTGTAGTTTCTTCTGCAAAAGAACTACTTGTTCCCAAAGTTTTTTATGCTTTATTGTAGCACCTGTCTCATCTTTGTAACCGTTTTTGATCCAAGTCTGCATGTCATTATTGTAAGTCCTGACGCAGTAATGCGAATCGCACACTATTAGTGTGGGGAATTCGCGATTGGCATTTTCAAGCGCCATCTTTAAAGATCTTATTTCAGCTCGCTGAGCTGTACAGTTTCTGATTGATTCAGTTTTAGTGACCATCGGTCTGAATTTACCTAAACGCCGGCGACCTTTAACAATCGCACATGCTGCATTGTAAATTTGTTTATCCACAACGTAGTGTTGTGCAAATCTGTCCATGTAGATTACACTGGTGTACTGTTCGAGAGGCAGAATTTCGATTGACAGAGGACATTCACTTTTGTATTCTAGATCTTCTAGTCTTTTCATTTTTGAACAAAAACGTGTTTTACGTCTTCTGCAGCAAGAGAATTTTCCCATTGTATCCATTTTGAATCTAATGCCACAGCATTTGGAATGTGTGGTCTTGTTACAGCTTCAAGGGCTAATACTGCTGTTAAAACAGATATGTTCCTCCCTTGGACTAGGGCTCTTTCTTTTGCTACAGCAGTTTGAACCGCAATTAGAAAATTTTCAGTTGAACTGAATTTCATTTCAGCTTGTGTGTACAAGTGTGATCTGTAAGCTATTGGTACCGTTTCTCCCTCATTAGAGGTCAGGTATGTGAATCTGAATCTTCCTGGGATGACTTAGATTACAAGGTTGCGTTCGTTTGCGTGTGTTTACAGTTTTGTTTTAGTTAACATGTCTGTTTGCAATGAACGGAAAATTTCTGTGTGTTTCTGAGTCCAATTAATTGGTTTAAAATCAGGTTTTATTAATTGGTAGAGAGGTTTAACCCTCTCTGCATAGTTTAAAATGTATGTTCTTCGGAAATTCAGGAAACCTAGAATTGATTGTAAGTTCTTCAGCGTTTATGGAGCTTGGAGTACTGCACACTTTTCTAAGAAGTTGTCTGCTAGGCTCTTGCCTTCACTTGATAATTCATATCCTAAAAATAGGACAGTGAGGTGGGCAATTCATGACTTTTTAAAGTTGAATTAATACTCTTCAGATGCGAACCCAAGTATGATGGTGTTCACTCTTTTCAATTGTGTCTCCAGGTCATCGTCTGTAAGATAGATGTCATCGACATAGGATAATGCCTCATCATCATACATTTGTAGTAACTCTGTTACCCTGGCTGAGAATAATCCTGGGCTATTCTTGAATCCCTGTGGGAGACGACAGAATTGTTTTTGTGCCCCCATACAGGAGAAAGCGGTCAAATACCTGCTTTCTGGATCTATGTTTTGACAAAAAAAACATTTGAGATATCTAATGTTGTTTTATATTTTTTGCGCACAATGTTATTCATTAGTGCTGCACTGTGTAAGTTTTGTACTGCAAATGTTTTGCAACAAGAGTTTAAGTGTCTGTAGTCCAAAACTAGACAATATGAATCGTCTGGCTTGGAGACAGGAAACAAAGGATTGTTCATTTGTGAGGTGCATGTTTTAATCACCCCCTGATATTCAAGTTGATATAAGATCTCCCTGACTTGTTTTTTAGCTTCTTGCTTAACAGGATACTGCCTCTGTGCAGTAGGTTGATTTTTTAACTGAATTCTATGGTGAGGAGAATCCTCTTCCCATCCTACATGATTTTTATACAATGCAGTGGCTTGGGCAACTGCCCATTTTCTTGCAAATGTGTATTTTTTATGGATTGGACTTTGATTTGAGAAGGCAGGCATAATCATTTCTTCGCCATGTGGGCACTCCCTGACAAACTCTGGTGGCCAGTCTTTTTCTGCTAGAAGGATATCATAGCCTTTAGATAGTTTGTCCCAAAAGAGACCTCTTATTTTCCTACTTTTGTCCCCCTCTATACGTAATGTTATTTCATATATTTTATGGGGTATGCTAACTCTGGTGTCTGCAGCTTCCACTTGATTTTATTCATTCGTGTCCACTTTCTCCAGAAGATTCATCAGGATCTTGCGAGCTATGGTCACTTCTGCTGCGCTGTCTAGCATTGTCTGGGCCCACTCTCCGTTTTTCAGTTGTGTCCTCAGAATCCTGGGCATGTTTTATTTTAATACTAGCTACCTTCTTCTTTGGAAATTGTATTTTTTTACTTTGATGAGCAGGTTCCTTGTCTTTGGACTTGACGTGCTCTTCTTTGTGTTCTGACCGTCCTCTTCTTTCCGATTTCTGTGAGGAAGCCTGAAAAGATCGAGAGGGACGTGTATCAATATCTTGATATCTATCAGGTTTTGTTAATGTATCCCCATCTCTAAGGTTGTATCTTTTTTCAGAGGGATCCCTGTGGGGAGACTTGCCTCCTCGTTCTGGAGATCTATCTCTCCGTTGAGGAGACCTTCCTCTGGACTGAAACCGTCTTTCTCTGGGAGTGGTTTGTTTGTTACCCTCCCACTTCTTTTTTGAAGTATTGAGATTATTTTTAATAAAGGTTTTTTCAGGATTTTCAGTTAGTTGTGGTTTTAGTGGTTTCCCACCCCAAACTATCTCTACCTAGTTCTTCATAGGATTTTTCAATTATTCTGGCAAGTTCAAAAGGTTGTTCTGCTCTATCTGTTTCTTTTAATTTTTGGCGGATCGCCACAGATGCTGCTTCTCCTTTTATGTTGGCAAGTAGTATAGCCGAGACTTGCTTAAAGTCTTTCAGTAATTTCATACCCAGAGTTAAAGCAGGTTCTGGACCCTATTCATTTTGAATCTGTCTTAGTACGTCTGGTATAACTGCCATAGACGGAACACCATGTGTTTTTGTGTATATCGAAGCAAAGACTGTGCCCCAAGTGTCACAGTCCTCCACATGTGGTGCAATCCCCATTGGAAGACAGATAGTCAGAATTCTGTGTTTGTCATGAGGTGTAGTATTAGGAAATACTGCCTCTATTTGAATGATTTTTTTAGCTAACCAGAATGGAATTTGTTCCCGTTTTGCGGGTATTTTGCCAATGGCTGATTGTATATTCTGTGGTGTGATTTTATTTGTGTTCCCCTGCTGAGGGGTGTGTTGTGGAATTGTTATTGTTGGTTGGACTGTTGAAGTCCGCATGACATATTGGACTAATTGTCTATGTATTTTAATGAGCTGTTTTAGCTGAGCTAAAAGTTCTCGCTCTGACATTTTTTCAATGTCAGGATGTGGTGTATAGCTGGCTAGAACCGGCCATGTGGCTCCTGGTCTACCTAGTGGACCGAGCCTGGTGATGTGATTTTGATGTTTTAGGGCGCCATTAAACCAGAGCAGGTACTCTTGGTATGTTAGTGGAATTTCAATGTACTCGAAAGGAGCGTATTCCTCTGGAGAGTCCTCTATTTTGTAATAGTGGAAATCGTGTGTTATCGGATTTGCTTCAGGAAAATGTATCCATGAATAGAATACCTCTGTCTGCCGATATTCATGGGCCTCTACCACAAAATATGACTGTACCACCTCTTGGTGATAGTCCATTTTCTATAAGTTTAATTGTTATAGTTTTCCTTACGTTTACTAGGATTAATATTACACCCGGTTCCGCTTGTTGGACAGTTGTGTCTTCCAACAATAGTTGAGCTGCCAAAGCCGCTCTATCATCGTCACTTTCCTGCATTTTTGCTGACAGAAAGTTTGCAGAGCAAGTTTCAAGGAAACAAAGATTAGGTGCACACTATTTTGTAACACTGCATCTTCAACGTTGACTAACCCAAAAACTAATACATAGGAATCTCTTCCTACTAAGTTCTGGCGGATATTAACCTTTTACCCACTCCAGACGTCTATTGGAGTTTTTACGGGAAAAAGGGGTCTGTGTGAAAAAGCACGACTGAGCTACTTTAGTATCTTGCGTTAGATTATCGCCTTACCAAACGTTGGGCGCCATGTAGTGTAGTTCCTATATTCCCAATAGGCTCTGCACATTGGAATACCGTAAATGATAGTTTAGACGTAGGACTGAGGTCGACTAGGTCTCTACTGAGTATGTTAGACTTAATTATGAATGCCAGCTAGCTCAGAGGTCACTAGAAACTTTCTCGAATGAACAGGAAGGAGTTAACTTTCCTGATTTAGACAAGAAGGGATTAGTTTCTGATAACCGCATAAACACGACAACTTTGCTCCCTCCAGAACAAGGAGTATATCTCCAGAGTCGTGTGAAAACAATAGACAGCTATTTCACTCAGTCAATCGTGCATGCTTAGTTTCACCAGAGTGCAGAGAAATAGAGAGACGGGCGTTTTCAATAAAAGTTGTTATTTATTGAGCAGTCCTCTTTCTCGTGCAAGAGAAGTCAATTGCCACAATTGTAATACTTGTCATAAAGTAAAGTGAGTACAGTAAAAGGAGTATTATTATAAAATAATACTGTAAAAGGATTGATATGGTTTCTGAGCCATATGATACTTAAAACGGATAAATATATACATACATAAAATCGTTGACTAAACGTACTCAACTGGTGCTTCTAAGATACGCCTACCCCGGTGTACCTAACCTAGGCCTAGTACGTGGGAAGGAGTAAGTGAGCTGCAGTTTAAGTTAAGTTAGTTTTTGCCAAGAATCTGAATCAAGAATTCTCTAAGGATCTAATCAGCTCCATACCTTGGTTTATAGAATGAAGGAGGTCTTGTATCTCGTTCTCAGGACTCGATCTCCCAGAAACCCGCAAGTGTGACTGGAAACACTGGGGCTGGATTTCTCGGCAGGAGAAAAGACAGCGTCTCTCTCAGTGCGTCAATGGGAGGGTCGTCTTCCTTCGGCTCTCGCATCAGCTGGGTTTCGGGCAAGGAGATAGCCGCTCTGCTTCAAACCACCGTGTGTTTGCTTAAGGCAACGTTGGTATATTTATACCTGAAAGGTGCCGTGTTTGACGTAAGGTAGGACATAAGACGTCACTAGGAACTGACAGTTCTTTCTGGACTCCAGGAGTTCTTGCACAAATCAAAACAAAAGCAGGGGGAATTCCCGGGCTGCTGGAGGCTTGGTTTGTTTAAAGAACGCGTTGTACTTTCTAGGAGTCTATGGGAGTAGCCTTGCCGTATTTGGACTGCATTGGCTATGACTAAATATGGATATGATTCCTATGCCTTTATAAGGATATGATTTGTTATAACCACATGAGGGCATGAATCGGGAATATTTAAATAGGGTCCTAGATACGTTTACAACAAAGGTGCTCGTTTGGTATTCTAAACAATAATGACCAAGCACTTAACAGGCAGACATAAAAGACAAGAAGCGATGATTCGTAAATCATGTAGTTAAATACATTCACTGAGAAAAACAAAGGTTCCAGGGACACTATAGTTAGTAAACAGCATGAAAATAAATAAGAAATTCACAGAAAAAAACAAAGGTTACAGGAATGTTATAGGCAGTAATTATAGAATTTTAAAAAACCTTGGAAATTCACAAAAAAATTTAAAGTTACAGGGACATTACAGTTAGGCTCAGATTTCCCTCATTGAAAATTTATATGGGATAGAATATAGAAAAGCTTCTCAGGGCATTCCTTGATTAAACTGGAGGACAAGGACTAAATCACAGTTAGACAGTTAGTTAGAGTCAAAGATTTAGTTACAGATCCAACCTCCTGCCATTTTTATCTTTTTAATTTTACTCTCTTTGGATTGACATTACTAGGTGTAACAGAAGATATATTTAATGTGAGTTGGCATTTGGTTTCCAGGATATTTCACATTTGTTTACATTTTCAGTGCACTTTTATATTAGAAAAAGTTTGGTTTGCAACGCAGCATTCTTTTGGGCAAGGAGAAGATATCAGTAATGGAAGAGTTGTGATTTATGTGAAGATCACTATGTCAGGTTACAAAGGCTGGGGATCCAACATCCATATTCATGTCAATTAGGAATCACGATACCTACTACACATTGTTTTTGACAATGACACTAGTGTGTGAGCCCAGCAAGATTCAAGAGTCCAATGGGAAGTCAGTTTTTGATCAATAGCCCTCATTACAGGTTTGTCAGGATAGGGTGGAGTATTTACCACATGTGGGAACTACCATTACCCCAGGGTGAGGTATTTACCACATCTGGTACATGGGAAACATTCATTCCAATGAATCCATTACAACACATGCTAGTAGAAAGAATGCCATTTCAATGCAAGTACCATTACAATGCACTACCATCACAGCGCATGCCATTACAACACATATGCCTTTACCACGTATGCCTTTATAATAAATGTCGTTGTAAAGGCATGAATGGTAACGCTAAATGTGTTTTACATGTGAGTATAAGGTAAGTATACATGGCATGTTTTGCCTCTCTTCTGAGCTTTTTACCTATAACTTTCAGTAAGTTTGACCTGCTGCAGTCAGAGAAAAACTGCAAGAATGTGATACTCGAAATCCCCATTGTATAAACCTGTTTGCACAATGATTAGAATTTAGCTCTGAACTTGTAATGAGGGCAAATGACTGCCCATCAGTGAATTGCACCACGTGCCTACCAATTGTAGTTGGTAACAAACTTACCACAATTCCTTATACCATGTACCACCTTGTTAGACTACCCCTTGTGGACTTTTAGACATAATGCCTTTTTGAAAGGCCTTTCCATTGATTGTCTTAAGCCCACATTTGTGGTGAATTGTTAGTCTCTAGACTTCTGGAATCTCATTGAATACCATGACTAGGACAAGTCTTGGGAAGTAGCATTGGCTTCTTTTACTGCTGTTGGAGTAATAAATATAGCTATTACCAAGGTTCAATGGGCCCCTCAGGGCTCTGGGTCCTGGTGCCACTGCAACTGCTGCACCATTGCTACACCCACAAAATGTAATACATATCCTCTATTTACAAATTAAGAAATATGTATGGCTGAAGACATTAAGGGCCTAATTTATGGGCTTTGCCGTAGGGCAGCACTGCAGTCCTCCCTGCAACGCCACCATATGGCAAAACAAAAGGGAAGGAATGAGCCATAGCTATGTGATTCAGTGCATTCCTCTCCCTTTCCCCTGCGCCGCTGGCCAATGGACTGCTGTGCGCCAACGCTGGCACCTTTTCACCAAGGTGCAAGGGTGCCTGCATTGCGGGCCTGATTGATTTTGTGCAGGAAGCGACACCTTCCTGCACAAAATCAATCAACTGAGGGGATTTCCTTTTTCTATGTGTCCTGCAGAATGTAGCACTCATAGAAAAAGGAAAGCACAAAGAAAAATGTTTTCATTTCTCTTCATTCCATATTCCTAACACAACCCCTTGGGTGGCTTTAGATTCTGATGCATTCCCAGGTTTATGATTGCTTGTAAATCTGAAATGTATCAGGTTCCATGGGTGTTACATGGGATCACCCACAGCAACACCCATGGAACGCCCCTTTCACTCACTTTTCTGTGTGAAAGAGGCACATATTTATTAGGCCATGAAAAGCCACATAAAATGGCTTTATGTGGCCTTATACCTATGTGGTGGCACCTTGCACTGCTGGAACATCAAAAAAGTGATGTTCCGCGGGTGCAAAAGTGCGGGTAGGGCCGAGGCCCCTGGGGTCGTGTGAGGTGGCGTGTCTCATGTAACACATCTTGAACACTGACTTACACACTTACATGATTTATTATCAATGTGTATGTTACATAAAGCGCTCTGATCCCCTGCATTGGGATGAGTAGCGCTATTAAAAAAAATAGTGCTATTTAAATTGCTATATGTGTGAATATTGGGACAGACCAACGCATCTGACATTCTTACAGTGCATGCCTTCATACACAGTGACTGAAAAAAATATAAAGCTCGCCTCTCTTAAGTACCTGTGAAGTCGTAACAAGCTATATGCTTTGGTTTCTCCTCCATTTCATTTGCATTCAATTGTGAGGTTCCAGGCCACACACAGTCAGGATACTCGATCAAAAAGAGGCCTGGTGGCCTCTTAACTTCGACCTCAATGGGTGGCCCAGTTCGAAGTGGAAATAAAAAAGCGCCCCTCACTACCTGCACGTTGCTCCTGGGAATGGAAAACACACAATGTGCAGGTGCTGATGAACTTGTCCCGGTGTCTGAAAATTACACCAGGACCAGTTCAGCATATTTTTGTGGGGCCCAACTTCTTGGTAGGGCGGACGACGTCCACCAGGCGAAAATAGTGGGTGGACGCCGTGTACCTTGATAAACGCAGATTGGGCTGGTAAACGAAAGGAATGATGTAAAAAACTCCGGTAATGCACAATTAAGAACAATAAAAGGAGATAATTTGACATCTTTTTCACCTTATTCTTCTATCCCTTTAGCAGGAGAATGTTTCGTTTTCAAAATGCCATGCAACAAAAACTAGACGGAGGTCAAAGTTCAACTCAGCCTGCTACTGAGTCATGAATAAACCAGGCAAGAGATCCGAAGATGAGTTTGTGTGAAAGGAATGAATAGTCGATTTCTGGTTAGGGATTTGCAGCCCTGGCATTATCCCCTCATACATCCCGAGTTAATGAAGTGAACCTTGGGGAGACTTCTTCTGAAGGAACGCTTAGGAGATAAATTGGATCACACGAAGCCCTCTGTGAGAAATATCAATAATGTATATCACCTTTATTCTGCAGTTTCAAGTTATGAAGTGGCTCCTCTAATATCGGTAGATAAAAAGGAATGGCCTGGAAAATATATGTGTCATATTTACAGCAACCTTTATGGGAAATATAATTCTTTTCAAATGTATCCTGCTTTTCACCCTAGCCCAAGTATATTCACTGTTTGAATCATAACACGCAGGAAGCTTTTTATGTTTTGATAAATAGTTAATAGCTATCTTGTGTCACTCAAACTGTGTCAAATTGACACTAGCAGCAGTGAAAAGTAATTATCTTCCAAACACAGGATGCCCCCAGAGCCTAAATAATAATGATAAGTAAAGCCATGTAAGATGTAATCAAACCATGACTTTTTATCTCCAAGGCCCAATTGAAAGTGAAAAATGTGTCACTTAACTAGACAATGGAAGCTGTCTCTGAGGCAAACTTGAAAGTTAGTTTTATTTTCCATTCTCTACGCGATTACAATGTAATGTTTAATTCTACAGTATCAAGGGGTTCAAAGCATAAAGAATGTGGCTCAATAACAGGAACAATATCAAATGCAAACTCTTTAGTGACATAAGTTAGTTCTATGCTCATTTGAAATGCCCAATATGCGCATTTGCCTTTAAAACAGTTGCATCCTTAAACAATTTGTGGCGTAATAATTGTGACATCACAGACTTAACACACCAAGCCCGCGTAGGTAACGGTGAATCCTCAAATATCGAAAGCCCCTATAATTAGTAGAGATGGGTACAGTATATCGTTGGACAGGGGTGCTCGAAAAAAACACTGGGATGCAGTAACTGAAAAGGATGCCAGGCACTCAACCATCAGAGTTGGATGCCTCATGGTCTGCTCCATGCCACGCTGGGTGCTAGTGTCCATGGTGACTACTAGGCAACTCTTTGGAGTTACTGTGTTTGCTTTGTTCGCCCTAAGTTGGCAGGGTATGCCCAGACGTGGGTCCCTTGCTCACTTTGCCACTGGATTCAAGCTAGCCTGGCTGATGAGGGCTGTTAGCCCGAAACCGGTCCCAGGATGCTTGTTTCTGGTTCAGGGAAGACCTGGTTTGGCAGTTCGGGCAAGACTGTTTGAGGCACAGGGTCGAGACTGATTTGCATATAGCTCGGTCTGAACTGGATTGGCTAAGTGAGCTAAAGAATGATGATGGATTCAACCCAGATCTGTGACTGGGGGTGAGGGAAAACTTTCAGCGCTCAGTCCATCATCTCCTTGTGTTGACCAACACACACCAGTAGTATGCATGAATTGTGCAGCATCTAATGTTTATGGGGACATAGCTGGGGCAAACGCCTAAAATGGTGAGGTAGGTAACCTTTATGTTTATTGATACCTCTCTCACAAGATTAGTAACCAGAAAGGTATATTATCACACTTCATGTCTGCATGGCCGACCTTTTTCTGCCTCTAAACTAACAAACAGGCCTTGGCATTCATCTGGGCAGTTGTCCTATCTACTCCACACCAACAAGAGCTAACAATAAGGTGATTGGTGCTTAGATTATGTGCAGAAATTGTTAAACAACAGACCTGTGTCCGATTGTGATTTCAATGACTATCCATTGAAAATAGTCTTAGAAATCAACTTGTCCGTTATCACCATCCAACTGGTCACTAAGTGACAAGTTCAGTAGTGATACCGGCATATCGAATTTCAGGGCAGGAATGGGTGTAAGAAATAGGGAAGGATTACAGATATGAACTTCCAACTCTGGGCCCGCTCTAGGGTGGAATATCAATGCCCCAGCACCTTCAGAGGACGCCATGTTTGCAAGTTTATTTTGGTTTTAAAACCACCTGCTGCTACGTTCCTTGACTCCAGAATTTTCCAGGCAACAATATAAATGTCAAGATAACTCTGGTGATTTATGTTCTTCCTGGAGAGAGATCTGAGTTTTGTCTAGTTGAGGTTTTGCCTGATCATAAAATAGCACCGAGGGTTAATATGCCTGCTGTAAAGAACATGTACCATGCAGATCACAAAGTGCATATAATGTAAATAGGTCAGTGTGTTACTGCTTTTCTAAGAGACATCCATTTGTTACTTGCAATTTATAAGTTAAAATCCTAATATAGAACAGTGAATTAATAACTGTCATCAAAGAACTGCATGCATGTTGCAAAGTATAGATTAGAGCCTAGAATAAAAGGGTTCATTTGGGTAGAAATTGATTCTTATTATTAAAGAGAGCCCCAACTATGCTGTTCCATTTTCAATTCTGAGTTTGTGCTGCTCCAGACCAAGCACTCAAACTATACTGCCTACCAGGCACAGCCCGTGCAGGGCATTATACCGGGGCGGTGACGTCAGGCAGGGGAGGGTCAGGGTGGGGGGTTGTAAAATGCGGGATATGGACCATTACAGGCAAGTACCGGAAAAAAACCAAAAAACGAATTTCGTTACCTGCGCAGCATCGCCAAATGTGATGCAGCGCGGGCAACAAAATTTGGTTTTTTCCCCCGGTACTTACCTGTAATGGTCCATATCCCGCATTTTACAACCCCCCACCCTGACCCTCCCCCGCCTGACGTCACCGCCCCGGTATAACGCCCTGCACGGGCCGTGCCTGCTGCCTACCAATATGGATAACATGTCACTCTTACACCTCGTAGTCCTCTGGCTTATGTAACATTTCCTATAAGCTGATTTACGTTCATATGATTGATGGTCTCTGTGTAATGTGCGTGTGGTGCAATGTGCTCTGACACCTTACACTGCTATGAGTAGTGCTATATAACTAAATAAATGCATCTGGAAGAGAGTGGTTATAGAGTCTTGAGGGTCACTGTTAAAATGTGGTGAGGGAATCCGTGATGGAGGTGGTCACCACCTCCACCATGGATGGTGGGTGCCAAAAAACATTGTCGCCCGGGTGCCACCAGCACTAAAGCAAGCCCTGGCTCAACTCTTTATCTCTGGACTAATGCTGCACCAGGTAAAACTCTTTTCCTCCTACCTGGAATTTTCAGAACACCCACACTCCCAACCTTTTAAACTAGCTCTCAGCACCAATGCTTTATTTGTGCTGGTGGTCTCAGGTGCTCGGCAAAGACACTTAATTGTAAACGCCGGCCCTTATGACAGTCTTCAACATAGTGGCGCTTTGGGTCTTATTTAGAAATGAGCGCAACAACAGATGTTTATTAAATTAATGTACAATAACATGCCTAATACCGGTCGCCCAAACCATTCTAATGTCTTTGGGGTCCTCGAATAGTCTGAATTTTCGCACTTGTAGGAAGATGACGGTTAGTAATTGTGTTGGTACTGTCATTGGGAGCAGTAGCAGCAGCAATGGGTTATGTAAGCCACAGTTGCCTCCTGACGAGGGTCCTGGCACTTTATTTTTTTACAAATTAAGCACTGCCTCAGCCTCCAATGCATACCCGTCTTGTTGAAACTTCACACAGACATACGTTGAGTTTCCAGACTATTTAAACAACCAGAAAACAGGTTTCTTTGTTTTGCAATAATGTACCCCTATAGTAGACACTTTTGAAGACCTACTTGGACACACATTTTGAAACCTGTTTTCTTGCTACTAGTCGATAGTGATATGACCAGTCATGTCATAACAGATTTTCTCTTTTGATTTAAAGATGACTTTGGAGTTATGACAGCAGATTGTTTGGAGTATTTAGGGAATAAGCCTTTTTTTTCCTTACCTGACTCCAGTAGGGAGGAGATCCCATTCAGGATGAATTCAATTATTGATACTACTTTATTATGGGAAACCGTACAGCCAATAGCAGACATTTATTCAATAATAAACTCAGATTACTTTTCTTAATACCCAGAATATAAATAAACCTAAAGAAGGGGTGGATTTGTACACCACACTGATTTCCCTTCTGTTACATTTCAACTCTTCATACCCGTCCCTGGAGGGGATGCTCCACTGTACTGTCAAGTTTCGAAAAACGTCTCATATTGGATGGGATTGTCTTACTGCCTTCCGCTGTGAACATCCTGCCACATCTAAAAGCCCTACAAATGTCTGTTAATGATCTTCAGACGGTTTTTGAAACTTGGTTTGAATGACGTATCATATGAGTGTTTATATGTGTCTCCTTTTACTTCTTCACTATGGTTGTTAATTGTCCTTTCCCTAGCTTTCAAAAGCATCTGGTCCGGATCGTATCTGTTTTTTACATCGTTTCTGCATGCTCCTTGAATGTGGTTATGACTTTTGGAAGAAATTCGATTCGCCTGATTCTAGGGCAGTCATAAGTTACTAAGCCTCAATTGTTTCAATGCCGGCCCTCTACATTTGGGGCCTGGCGCCTCAAATCTAAGGATCCTAAAACTGGGGACCAAATATTCCCTTTTAGACTCAGATAGTGAGGCATACGCTCGAAGTCTTACTCAGGAAGCTGATGCTGGGTAGAAAATCACAAGTCGGGAATGCACAACCACATCTATGTCCAACCAACCCGTTAACTTTAAAAGGAAAATGTAATTTAAGTCACAAATGTAAAACGGTCAAACGTTAAAAGCATTCTGAACTCCTTCTAAGGGGCCATGCAAGTAAGTCTTGGTGCATCAACCTCTGCTGTTTTAGTAATCTGAATTTTCATGTGTCAAAAACCCAACTTAAGGCCTTAACATTTTAAAATATAATTGTACACTAACGTTAGATGTTCATTTTCAAAAATACAGGCCGACAGACTTTGCCATGCTCCTCATAAAAAAATTAATTAGGCTTACTGCCTTTAGCTTATAATAGTTATTGAAAACTGGCTTTGGGCTTGTCCTTTTAAATTAGGCGCTCACTACAACTGAATCACATTTTAGCCATACACAAAATGATTTACAAAAACCTATAGCTACCCCCTGCCCCCCCCCAAAAAAAGGGCCAAAACGTTTGGCTAGACCTGATATTTTTGGAGTTCGTCAGCTGCAGCTTGCAATATCAGTTGTTTACATTTGCCTAGCGACCAAGAGGGGATAATGCTTTCTTTCAACTTGAATGTCATTTTCCTTTCCCAAGGCCAGCGGAGGTACCTGTCACGTTTCTGTTCCCTCTGGCATTCTCTGGCAACCAGTACTACCTGTTCTCCCACAAAACCAGCACTTTTTAAAGCCAAACAGAGCTTTTGTCCCCGCCACTGATGCTTTCCTTAGATGCGGCCATGCAAGGAGAGCAGGTGTGGGCAGTTGCTGAAGCTGGGACTCCCATAGTCAGTTACAGGTATTGGATGAAGCCTAAGTTGTGTAAGGAATAGATTTTAAAAGCAAATAATGACTTGCACAAGTATTAGAATTGCACTTTAGAATTCGTTGAAACCTTTGCAGAAATTACTTTGCATAGTAGAATAGCGCATAGGGAAAATGTGCCTGCTTTAAACATGTAAAGAGTCACTTTAGAATGCATTTTAACTGCTAAAAGAATGCCTAAGTTAATCACACTTACATAAAATGTGCTTGCTTTAAATGTGTAAGAAATAATGTGAAGAAGAAAAAAATGTAGTAAGCTATCATTCTCAAATTTGCTTCTGTAACTAAGACCAAGCCATTTGCTTTCGACTCTTGCTCACAGCTAAATTGACATCCTGCTAAAGAATGTTCTTTCTTCAAGGTTATGTTCCTTTGCTTCATCACACCAAATTAGATCATCTTGCTTTAACAATTAACTTTGCTGAGGATTCATTATGGATAGACTGTTGGAATGAATAATAATTTAGAATTATTTTGTGTAAGCTTAACCAGGACATTGTTGGTAGATTTGTTTCATTGCATTTGATTAGCACTTTGAATACACACTGAGACATTGAACACAGCTAATAGCTTAGGTAAGAAGGTTCTCATGAGAACTTTCATCCGTATTTCAATATTTGCAAAATTATTTAACTATGTACCAGCATGATTGTATACCATGGGAATCAGTAGGTGAAGCAACAGATGTTGACAACACCATCGGATGAGCGATTTCCATTGGATGAGAGCATCATACACCCCCTAATTTTCGTTACATTATTTTGTGTTTTTCTACCATATTTGAGTATTCCTAGTTAGAGAATTGGAATTCTGTCCTTAGTCCTCACCTTGCTCCTCATTGCTGAAAGCTATGGCTGACAGTTACATAACCACCTTTATCCTGGTTCTTCTTAATCAATGATACTGCATCAACCATTCCTCTATCACTTATATTTTAATTGTTCTTACTGCAGTCGTGGGAAACTCGGTAGAGTTTCTAGAATGACTCTTTATGGGAAGTTCAAAACTTGTTCTATGTTCCGAAAATCTTGGTATTTTCTAGTAAGAACTCCTCATGGGTTCCTTAATAAGGGTAGGTTAAGCTCTTTAGCTAGTCTAGAGACAAATCTCCTTTATGCAACACACTGTTTGATGTATGCTGGCACTAATCAATCTTTAATTCGATATTTCTGTAATCTGTACTAACTGGAATAAAGATAACAAAACCATACTACTCCTTTCAAGATAAATAAAGGTTTGGGAAATTTCAACAACTTTTTACCGGTGACTGAAAATATAGAACCTGACAGTTGTTGATATTTATGGCCTGTACTTTTGTCCTTGCTCCATTCACAACACAGTGGCAAAGGTCCATCCAACATGTCAAGCGCCATGTGGATTTCGAGGGTCCAAGCTGTAAATTGAGATGTTTGGTTTAATACCCTATTTTTGAAATCCTTGGGCACGAACTGGATCGATGCTTCCAACCTGCTCATGCTGAATTTCTTGCAGTAAATGAAAGGCTGTCTGTCATTGTGCAGTGTCAGCACTGTGTAGACTGATGCTGCATGTGTGGAAAATATACTGCGTGTTCTGACAAACAACTTACATTTTCAGCAGGCCTTGACTCTCACATTTTTGGAGAGACAGTGGCTATCTTGGATATCTGAGTAGAACTCCTCATGTGTCTCACTGTACATTTTGCTAGACAATTGCTAAAGCCAGGACCTTGCTAAACATGTCTTGGATTTTCTATCAAGACCCATTTGCTTACCCATGGATTTGTATTGAAAGACACTGGGACTATAGAGAAGCATTGATAAAATCATGTTGTTGATAGAAATTCATTTTGAGATATTTTTGAACATTTATATGAGCTCTTCTAAGACAAGGTAGTTGTATTTGCTAAGGGGTTTCCTGTGACTAAACAGGAAGGATTCTTAGACAAGACTGTGTAGGTCAGAATATGTGTAAACGTCAAGTATAAGGTATTAAAGTTATAGTAAGTACATATGAATTGCCGATAGAAGGGAACAACAGAATATTAAAAATTGTGGTCATCTTGCAATTCTTGACGTGATAAGTAAAAACTATAATTAATCTCCGAAATATGGTACATAGTGATGAAGCTTGTGGAAGTTATTCAAGTCAAGGAGAGAGGATGTAGCCTTACGGCTAGAGTGGTTGACCTCGAAGCTGGGGAACCAGGTTTGAGTCTCAGCATCGATGTTCAACATCCTGTGATTCTGGGCAAATCACTTACGGCCAGATTCATCAACGTAAAATCGGCTCGCAAAGGGCCAGATTCTGAGAATCTAGCCCTTTGCGAGCGCAATTTTTGCATTTGGGATTCATCATCCCAAATGCAAAAATCGCTATTATAGAATTCGCAATTTTGCGAGGAATTGCATTTAAGGAATCTCTATTTGAGAGTCCTTAAATGCAATTCATGAAACATTTAAAAAGTGCGAATTCGCAATTTTGGGCCGCTATTTACCGCGAAGTCAAACCTCGTGGTAAATAGCGGAAACTTAGAAAAATGCACTTAAGTGCATTTTTCTAAGTTGTATGTTACACACACACATGTCCTTGGGACATGTTTGTGCGTAACACCAGCGTCCAATATCATTTCAGGGGTGCAACAGGGTGTCCTTTGGACACCCCTGCACCCTTGAAATCGCAAACTCAAAATGTGAATCGCTAATAGCGATTCGCACATTGATATGTCTTCCCATTCATTCCTATGGGCCTTTAGGCCCATAGGAATGAATGGGGAGTTATTCCTTATAAGGAAGCTGTAGGAATAGCAAAATAAATTGCGATTTGTACATGAATCCCGTTTTGCGAGTCTGTAATAGCGATTCCTTAATAATCGCTATTACAGACTTGCAAAACGGGACTTTGATGAATCTAGGGGTAAATCTCCCCGTGCCTAACAAAAAAACGAATGTGTCCTTCTGTAATGAAACTGGTGCTCATGTAAAGTGCTCTGTTACCCGGTGTCTCGGGTCTAGTTCTCACTATATAAAACTAAAAAAACAAAAGTCACTGTTTGGTGAACATGTATTTGAAGTACTAATAAAGAATTGTTTTCAAGAATATTGGGCCAATTGTACAAGCATTTATTCTGTTGCAAATGTACAAAATATAAAATGTGATTAACTTGTTACGGAGTTCCCTTTTGCATTTGGCATTCGGTATTTGGAAAGGGCTTATTTAGGCTGCCCCTTCCAAATACCAAATCAGTATGGTATGTATTACTGTTTTGGTTTGCGACTGAATTAGGGTCACAAAACAGTAATACTTTACCACCAATTTAAAACTGGTTGTAACTCTGTCGCAAAGGGACGGAGTCCCCAAGAGACCCCTTACCCTTTGCGAATGTAAACAATAATATTTTTTAAGAGCAGGCAGTGGTCCTACAGACCTTTGCCAACTTCTAAAAAATGAAACTTCTTGGTACCAAGAAAAATGAGCAGCATTTTAAAAAAATGTGCTCTATTAATAAGCAATCACAGCCATAGTAGTTTGCTTAACTCAGCAAGCCACCATCCATGTGATAGCTGTGATTCCTATTGAGTTACAACCTGCGAACTACCTCAATAATTTTCACAAGGTAGATTGATTTGGGACCCACGAGAATCCCTAAATAACACTTAATTTGCTTCAAACTTTAGGAAAACTGAATAACTAATTGTGATTTGGAGAGATTTTCTATTAGAAAATCGGTATTCTTAATGTTTGCACATCTTACCCATTGTTTTTCATATCGTTTTCAGTAATATAGTTGCTAAAATATTCTTTAAAAAATAGACATTGTAATGGATTTTTCTTACTATATTAATTTTAGCTGCTAGTATTGTTGCTATAATTGTTATTAATTTTATGAAATATAGTTTGTAACTTTAAGTGATTTACGGCCACATGCATCAATGTTGCCGTTTGCGAATCCTTAATTGCGAAAATTAAGGAATCGCAATTAAGGATTCGCAAACGGCAATGCATGATTATTTCGCATTTTTTTAGAGATTCAGTATTTTTCCTTAATTGCGATTCACAATTTGCAAATCGCAATTAAGTAAAACCCTTCCTATTGATTCCTATGGGCCAAGAGGCCTATAGGAATCAATGGGAAGGCATTTACAAATTGCGATTTTCAATTTGCGAATCGCAAATTGAAAATGCAATTTCAAGGGTGCAGGGGGGGTCCAAAGAACCCCTCCCTGCACCCCTGAAATTAAACTTAACTGCAATTTACACACACACATGTCCGAAGGACATGTGTGTGTGTAAAATGCAACTTTCAAAAATGCTTTTTTTTGCATGTTTGAAGGTTTTCGGTAAATTAGCACGAGGTTCAACCTCATGCTAATTTACCCCTTCCAAATTGAAAATTCGCTATTTAAAAATGTTCATGCATTGCATTTCAGAAATCTGAAATTGCGATTTCTGAAATGCAATCGCAATTTTAGAGATCGCAACATGGCTGTGATTCCTAAAATTGCGAAAAACATGATGCATTGCATTTTTGATAATTGCATTCGCAAACGGCCGAAAATTGCGATTCCCACCGTTTGCTAATGCAATTATCGTTGATGCATGTGCCCATTAATGAAAAAAAATATTATAGGTAATTTATAGTATTCTATCATATGTTGGGTGTGTAGGGCATGGGGTAGTATGGTATTTAAATTAGAAAGGTTTTTAATTGAATGATAATTTGTTTTTGATTGTTTATTATTATTTAACTGATGATTAATCATGTAAATTGTTTCTTATTTCATATTTTAAATTTAAAATTGTGATTACATTTTTTTATTTCAAATTCATTATTAGTAATGGTAAATTGTATTCTAGTAGCACATTGTTAGGTTTTATGGGGCACAGCGTGAGAAGTTAATTGAGTTATAAATGATTACATATTGAAGTTAAATAGTTGTTAATTGTAAATTAATCATATGATTGATTTTTCAATAGTGATATATTTAGGTTATATTTTAGTTGAGGGTTGCAGGGTTTGTAAGAAAATAGAGCTGAAAGTTAAATGACATTAAATTAATTTGAATTTAATGTTAATTATTTTTTGTCAATTACACGTTATTTGATTGCTGATTATGTAAATTACGTAATTATTAATTCGTTTTTAATTGTTTTACTGTTTTATTTCTTTTAATATGTATTTTGGTTTTGATATGTTTATTACACATGTATTTTTAATACTGTGGAGCTGTTAGACCCGTCTGCTTCTGAGAGTCCCCTCACCACTATGATTTCTTTTGTTCCCCTGTACCTCCCAAAATTTGTCGTTTTTTTATTTGTCTACCAGGACTTTTTATGTGTTGTCTCATGGGGTTGGATGTTCCTTGACGCCCAGTTGCTCACAAGGTTTATGGCACCTATTTACAAGGCGCCTGGCCCAAACCTGTGGCATTACAAACTGGGGTTGTCAACCTGTGTAAATGAACTTAAAATGGTGGACACCCTTTTTCCTCATGTGAAGTGACTCCCATTGGAGCCTTCATGAACCCTGGCCTTTTGAGGTTTTGGCGCCCTTTTGTTTGGCGCGTATTTCTGACAGGAATTCCTTCATTTTCCCCAGATACACAAAATGGCTGCTCTAGAACCCCAGTACGGTGGCTGTGAGTGTCCTAAATACCCCTCAAGAGTGCCATGTCATTGTCACAGCCAGAGAAGGTTCTAGAACCTTCTGGCTCGTGCCAGTACCCCAGGGCACTGGCTATATAAGGCCCAGTCCCTGGCGGCCATTTTAGATTAGAAGAAGAAGAAGATGAAGATGAAGTTCAGATTAGAGAAGAGATTCCAGACTTGACACCAGATTGACACCTGCCCTGTTGACCCCTGAGGTGGCTGGTAGCGCAGGCAGTAGAGCAGCAAAGGGTTGCTGGCGTTGTGTCTGACTGGCGTTCCAGTCAGCTACGTGAGAAGTGACCTAGCGCCTACAGCGCTTGCCCAGCGAGTACCTCATTGCCCCCAAAGACTGTGGCCAGATTCGTGTGCCTCCCCGCCCCCTGGTGGTGAACTGTGATCGAATTATCGAGTCGCGAGGCGAGAGTAAGTTCGCCGCGACCGCGATCGTCAGCTGTGCCCCCTTCGCGACAGGTGCCTCTAGAGGGGAGCTCGGACGTCTCCGAGCCCCACCAGCGTAGAGCGCTTCCTGCGCAGATAGAAGGTGAGGTGGTGCGCCGGGGCGGGGAAAGGCCAGCCTTCGTTGGGCGGGACTAGCGTCTTCGCCACTCCCCAGTGACCCGGGAGCTGTAGCTGTGGGGGGGAACCACCCTGTGTGCGGAAGTCGGAGGGAGGTCCGTGGAGCCCCCTGAGAGCCCCATCGCTAACGAGAGGAGTGCTGTGCCCGACTGAATCGTATCTTGATGTGAGGTGGGCCCGTTTCCTCATAGTGAATGCAGCGTTGTGAAGGAACTGTGAACCGGCATTTACTTGACTGTGCGCGAAGGTTGTGTGACCTCTCCGGCAGCCCGTTCGTCAGTCTAGTGACTTTGAACTGGTGCCGCCTGTGCTCAAGTGGTGCTAAAGCCCGTAGGCGCGCATAGACTTCACCGGCAAAGCAGAGATCCTAACCCGGTGACCGCCGAGTGCAAATGATGTATTGACTGTGTTTCCTTGCCTTCTAGATACACGCGCATACGCCTTGAGTGATTATTAAAGAGTCCCAAACCTTATTTTGTGCTCAGAGAAGCCGTATACCTGGTCATTGAAAACAGCATAAACTGTAAGAGTTATCTTTCCCATTTGAAACGTATTGCAGATGTAATGATTCTAAAGTATTTAATTGGTGGCAGCGATACCAGAAGAAACATATGGTTGTTTATTTAAATGAACCAATATTTATTCTGATATTTATTGTGATATTTATTGTGATATTTATTGTGATACTCATTCCTGAAGTTATTCTATTTATTAATACTATTTATTACCAGAACTGTATGACCAAAAGAAATGTATATGTGCTTTCCCAGTCAACCCTATTTACAACAAAGAACTTTTATATAAAGGAAGCATTTTTTTCTACAGCAGTGGTGTGGTGTCCTTCTTTTTGGTGTGGATGTACAAGGAGTTATTATTGGGTCAGAGCCGGCTTAACACTACAGCCTTCACTTGCCTTGTCACTTGAGCCAAGCTACCCCCCTTTGTGCTGGGCTTGCCCATCGCAGGTCCAACATAAAATTGGTGCTCAGCGGTGGGATTGCGAGCCGTGCTTGTTTTGAACCTCATAATAATTCAGTGTGCACCACAGGTACACACCCGGAGTTTTCTCCTAGCGGCCTTCAAATTCAACGTTTTGCTTTTTCCAAATTCTTTCCTGGAGGTGGGTGGAAGTGAATCTCAAAGTTCTTATCCTGGTCACCTACTTCGGGGTGGTGGTCCACACTTTTCACTGACAAGATGGAATTCGAAATGTCAGAGCTGGAGACCTATACTGTGGCACAGCTCAAGGATTTCTGTCAGGAGAGGGGAGTGTTTGTCAGGCGAGGGGCCAAAAGAGAGGAGCTCCGTACTAGTCTGCGAGCATGGGTGGAAGCACACACGGAGGGAACGGTGGAGGAGGAGGAATCGGACAGAGGTACTGTCATTGATAGGACTGCGGAATGTCCCCCAGGGGTGAGTGAGATGTCAATCAGCCCCAAGGCAACCTCACGGGAGGGCAGCAGTGTGTCATCGAGAGGGTTGTCAGAAACCGAGTTAGCTGACAGGAGAGAGGAAAGACTGTTAAGGTGGGAAATAGCAAAAATGGAGTTGGAAGAAAGGAGGGAGGGGAGGAGGTTGGAACATGAGTCCAAGCTGGAGATGGAAAGGAAAAGGATGGAACACGAGTTCAAGCTAAGAGAACTCGAATTCCAGGCCCCTAACTTCACTCCGAAGGGTGTCGAGTCAAAGGAATTTGCCAGGGAGCCCAGGCCCCATTTACCCAAGGACGTAGTCGCCAGTTATACCGCTGGAGATGACATAGCCAAGTGGCTGGCAGCCTATGAGGTCTCCTTAAGAGCCCATGGGATCCATGAGAAGCATTGGGGTGGTGGATTATACCGGTACATGCCTCCGACAGGTAGGGATGCCCTATTGGCCCTAGACCGGGAGGAACAGGTTAATTACCCCGCCATGAAGGTGGCGCTCATCAGGAAGTTTGGGTTGACCCCCGAGAAATACCGGCAAAGGTTTAGGGGCAGCCACAAGCTGAGCTCACAGAATTGGGTTGACTTCCTGGATTTTGCCAAGAAAGCCCTGGATGGGTGGGTCCAAGGTAATGAGGTGGAGGACTATCGAGGGTTGTACGACCTGATACTCAAGGAACATCTACTCGAGAAATGTCTTCCCGAGCTGAGGCAACACCTGGTAGACAGCAAACTTACTTGCCCCCGTAAGCTTGCTGAGGAGGCGGACATTTGGGCAAGTACCCGAGTGTCCACAAAGGGGACGGGAGGAGATTCTCAGAAGTCCGGACAGGGCGCTCCCCAGAAGAAAGAGGGGGGAGATAACAAGAAGCAGGAGTTCTCCAAAGGCCCCCAAAATACCTTTAAGGGGAAAAGTTTCTTCTCCACTTCTAAGGCTAACCCGCAGAAGAACCCTAATCCTGGCCAGAGTCAGCAGCCAAGGGTTATCCATTGCTATGAGTGCGGTGGTATTGGACATTATAAGGGATACGTGAAATGCCCAAAGAGACCACCCCCTCCCACTGGAGGAAAGGCCCCGGGAGTCGCTAGTGTAGCGCTCGGGGAGGAGATGCCCTTAGTTAAGGGGGGGAGTGGGCGGGTGTCACCTTAGTGTCCCTGGGTGATCGGGAGATGGTTCCAAAGATTCAGGTGCCCTCAAATACTACCAAGTATGGGCAATGGGTCACCATCAATGGCCATAGAGGGGAAGCTCTGAGAGATACAGGAGCCAGTATGACTATGGTAAGGAGTCATCTGGTGTCCTCAGAGCAGGTGATTCCAGGCGTACTTCATCCAGCCGCGATGGCTGACGGCAGAATGGGCCACTATCCTATGGCCGAGGTTCCCTTTGAGTGGGGAGGGGTTGCAGGTTCACTTCGAGTTGCCGTAAGCCCCGCCGTGCCAGTCGATTGTGTGCTGGGCAATGATATGGAGCACAATGCTTGGAAGGAGGTGGAATACCGGACTCATACTGAGATGCTGGGTACACCTGATTGGGCCTGTGTGAGTACCAGGTCTGCGGCTGCTCGGGAGGAGAAGTCGCGTGGGTTGGAGCCTGGAACAATGGCCCACCCAGCTGCTGATGAGGGAACATTTCGAGGACAGGAGGAGCCTGCCTCGATGTCCATGCCCCGTGAGACGGATAGGCCACCTGTGGAGGTGGACCCGGAGTCCGCGGAGGAGGACATGGTTCCGTTGGAGGACTTGCCTATCCCCGCTGAGTGGCGAGTGGAAGGAGGACCATCCAGGGAGGAACTGAGCAAGGGACAAAGGGAATGTCCCACCCTCGAGGGTCTGAGGCAACAGGCTGAAGCCCAGGCAGCAGGTAACGAGTCTGGGAACTATTGTGTTTACTGGGAGGATGGTCTCCTCTACAGTGAACTCAGGGCGCCAGTGCACGGATTGTCACGGGCCCTGGTAGTCCCACAGTGTTACCGAGCCTTCCTATTAGAGTTGGCTCATGAGATTCCCTTGGCAGGACACTTGGGTCAGGACAAGACCTTTGCACGGCTTGTCCCCCACTTTTATTGGCCTCGAATGAGGGTGGCGTCCGACACATACTGTCGGTCGTGAGTGTCATGCCAAGCCAGTGGGAAAACAGGGACGAAGATGAAGGCTCCCCTGGAACCACTTCCCGTCGTTGGCACCCCCTTTGAAAGGGTGGGCATCGACATTGCTGGGCCCCTAGATCCACCTACATCATCCGGTCACAGGTTTATCCTGGTCTTGGTGGATCACGCCACAAGGTATCCAGAGGCAATTCCTCTGCGAACCATTACTGCACCAGTAGTGGCCAAGGCCCTGATGGGGATCTTTACCCGAGTGGGATTCCCCAAGGAAGTTGTGTCCGACAGGGGGACCAACTTCCTGTCAGCATATATGCGGGCCATGTGGAAGGAGTGTGGAGTGACTTACAGGTTCACCACTCCTTATCACCCACAGACCAATGGTCTTGTGGAAAGGTTCAACCAAACCTTGAAGGGTATGATCAGAAGTCTACCCGAAAGCCTGCGGAGGAAATGGGACGTCCTCCTACCCTGTTTGCTCTTTTCCTACAGGGAAGTGCCGCAAAAGGGAGTGGGCTTCAGCCCCTTCGAGCTTTTGTACGGGCACCCTGTACGTGGACCTCTCAGCCTGGTGAGGGACTCCTGGGAAAAGTCTCCCCGGAAAGTTCCCCAGGATGTGGTGAGCTACATGCTGGCCTTCCGAAGCCAAATGGCTAAGTTGTGGAAGCAAGCTTCTGACAACTTGGAAGCCAGTCAGGAAGTCATGAAAGCGTGGTATGACCACAACGCTCACCCAGTGGAGTTGGAGCCTGGCCAGAAGGTGTGGGTGATGGAGCCTGGAGAGCTGAGTGCCCTCCAGGACCGTTGGACAGGCCCCTATGAGGTATTGGAGAAGAAGGGCAAGTCTACCTATCTGGTGGACGTAAAGACCCCTCGGCATCCGCATCGGGTGTTACATGCCAATCGCCTCAAGCCCCACTACGATTGGCCCGAAGTCATGTTGGTTATGGTGACTGACGGATCGGAGGAAGAGGACAC
Source organism: Lissotriton helveticus (assembly GCF_964261635.1). NCBI lineage: Eukaryota > Metazoa > Chordata > Amphibia > Caudata > Salamandridae > Lissotriton > Lissotriton helveticus. The sequence continues at coordinate 381,359,561 of NC_136069.1, forward strand.
GGAGCCTCTCCCGAACTTTTTGCGTCTCAAGAAAAGGATGGGTCAGTGGACGGAGTGAAACTCTCGCCAACCCTGACTCCTGAGCAGCAGGAGGAGTGTCGCCAGGTCTTGGGGTCATTCGCTCCTCTGTTCTCCCTTGTCCCGGGTAAGACCCACTTGTGTACCCATGACGTGGACACAGGGGACAGCCCACCTGTGAAGTCAAAGTCTTACCGGCTGTCTGACAAGGTGAAGGCCAGTATCCAAAGCGAAGTAGCTAAGATGCTGGAGCTAGGAGTCATCGAACCTTCAAGTAGCCCTTGGTCTAGCCCGGTGATGTTAGTTCCTAAAGCTGCCCCACATGGCACCACACCAGAATTGACATTCTGTGTGGACTACCGAGGACTAAATTCGGTAACCAAAACGGATGCTCATCCGATCCCTCGGGCGGATGAATTGATTGACCGGTTGGGAGCTGCCCAATATCTCAGTACCATTGACCTCACTGCAGGGTACTGGCAGATTCCCATGTCTAATGGAGCCAAGGAAAGGTCAGCCTTCTCCACACCTGAAGGACACTACCAGTTTTGCGTCATGCCCTTTGGGCTCAAGAACGCTCCTGCCACTTTTCAGCGGCTGGTGAACACGATCCTCACCGGGATGGAGTCATTCTCTGCTGCTTACTTGGATGACATAGCTGTCTTCAGTAGCAGCTGGGAGGATCACTTGCAGCACTTGCAAGCCGTTCTCCAGACCCTGGAACGGGCTGGCTTGACGATCAAGGCCAGCAAATGTCAGATTGGACAGGGGTCAGTAGTGTACTTAGGACACTTGGTGGGCCGGGGAACGGTGCAGCCCCTTCAGGCGAAGATTGAGGCAATCATGGCCTGGAAACCCCCCAAGACCCAGACTGAGGTCCGAGCCTTCCTGGGCCTCTCAGGTTACTACAGACGATTCGTGAAGGGGTATGGCACTATCGTGGCACCCCTTACAGACCTCACGGCCAAAAAGCAACCCAGGAGAGTCATTTGGACGGAGGCTTGCCAGCGAGCCTTCGACACTCTGAAACAAGCATTGTGTAAAGCTCCAGTCCTGAAGGCTCCAGATTTTTCAAAAGAGTTCATTGTCCAGACAGATGCATCCGACATTGGCATTGGGGCGGTGCTATCGCAACTCAATGAAGAGGGTCTGGATCAGCCCGTGGTCTTTCTGTCACGAAGACTGCTTCCCCGGGAACAGAGGTGGAGTACCATCGAGCGGGAAGCCTTTGCGGTGGTCTGGGCACTGAAGAAGCTGCGACCATATTTGTTTGGTTCACACTTCCTTGTTCAGACAGACCACCGACACCTTCGTTGGCTCATGCAAATGAAGGGGGAAAATCCCAAACTGTTGAGGTGGTCTATCTCCCTACAGGGAATGGACTTTCGGGTGGAACACCGGCCCGGAGTTGACCACGCCAATGCAGACGGTCTCTCCAGGTATTTCCGCCTTAGTGTTGAGGACTCCCAAGGGGTTGGGTAGCTCTCCCCACTTTCAGCTGGGGGGGACGCGTGTTAGACCCGTCTGCTTCTGAGAGTCCCCTCACCACTATGATTTCTTTTGTTCCCCTGTACCTCCCAAAATTTGTCGTTTTTTTATTTGTCTACCAGGACTTTTTATGTGTTGTCTCATGGGGTTGGATGTTCCTTGACGCCCAGTTGCTCACAAGGTTTATGGCACCTATTTACAAGGCGCCTGGCCCAAACCTGTGGCATTACAAACTGGGGTTGTCAACCTGTGTAAATGAACTTAAAATGGTGGACACCCTTTTTCCTCATGTGAAGTTACTCCCATTGGAGCCTTCATGAACCCTGGCCTTTTGAGGTTTTGGCGCCCTTTTTGGTTGGCGCGCATTTCTGACAGGAATTCCTTCATTTTCCCCAGATACACAAAATGGCTGCTCTAGAACCCCAGTACGGTGGCTGTGAGTGTCCTAAATTCCCCTCAAGAGTGCCATGTCATTGTCACAGCCAGAGAAAGTTCTAGAACCTTCTGGCTCGTGCCAGTACCCCAGGACACTGGCTATATAAGGCCTAGTCCCTGGCGGCCATTTTAGATTAGAAGAAGAAGATGAGGATGAAGTTCAGATTAGAGAAGAGATTCCAGACTTGACACCAGATTGACACCTGCCCTATTGACCCCTGAGGTGGCTGGTAGCGCAGGCAGTAGAGCAGCAAAGGGTTGCTGGCGTTGTGTCTGACTGGCGTTCCAGTCAGCTACGTGAGAAGTGACCTAGCGACTACAGCGCTTGCCCAGCGAGTACCTCATTGCCCCCAAAGACTGTGGCCAGATTTGTGTGCCTCCCCGCCCCCCCGGTGGTGAACTGTGATCGAATTATCGAGTCGCGAGGCGAGAGCAAGTTTGCCGCGACCGCGATCGTCAGCTGTGCCCCCTTCGCGACAGGTGCCTCTAGAGGGGAGCTCAGACGTCTCCGAGCCCCACCAGCGTAGAGCGCTTCCTGCACAGATAGAAGGTGAGGTGGTGCGCCGGGGCGGGGAAAGGCCAGCCTTCGTTGGGCGGGACTAGCGTCTTCGCCACTCCTCAGTGACCCGGGAGCTGTAGCTGTGGGCGGGAACCACCCTGTGTGCGGAAGTCGGAGGGAGGTCCGTGGAGCCCCTGAGACCCCCGTCGCTAACGAGAGGAGTGCTGTGCCCGACTGAATCGTATCTTGATTGCAGCCGATGTGAGGTGGGCCCGTTTCCTCATAGTGAATGCAGCGTTGTGAAGGAACTGTGAACCGGCATTTACTTGACTGTGCGCGAAGGTTGTGTGACCTCTCCGGCAGCCCGTTCGTCAGTCTAGTGACTTTGAACTGGTGCCGCCTGTGCTCAAGTGGTGCTAAAGCCCGTAGGCGCGCATAGACTTCACCGGCAAAGCTGAGATCCTATCCCGGTGACCGCCGAGTGCAAATGATGTATTGACTGTGTTTCCTTGCCTTCTAGATACACGCGCATACGCCTTGAGTGATTATTAAAGAGTCCCAAACCTTATTTTGTGCTCAGAGAAGCCGTATACCTGGTCATTGAAAACAGCATAAACTGTAAGAGTTATCTTTCCCATTTGAAACGTATTGCAGATGTAATGATTCTAAAGTATTTAATTGGTGGCAGCGATACCAGAAGAAACATATGGTTGTTTATTTAAATGAACCAATATTTATTCTGATATTTATTGTGATATTTATTGTGATATTTATTGTGATACTCATTCCTGAAGTTATTCTATTTATTAATACTATTTATTACCAGAACTGTATGACCAAAAGAAATGTATATGTGCTTTCCCAGTCAACCCTATTTACAACAAAGAACTTTTATATAAAGGAATCGTATTTTTCTACAGCAGTGGTGTGGTGTCCTTCTTTTTGGTGAGGATGTACAAGGAGTTATTATTGGGTCAGAGCCGGCTTAACACTACAGCCTTCACTTGCCTTGTCACTTGAGCCAAGCTACCCCCCTTTGTGCTGGGCTTGCCCATCGCAGGTCCAACAGGAGCCTATTATGATGGCAGTTGGTCGGAGGACCGACCGCCATCGCAGTGGGAACGGGACCGCCTAACAAGGAGTAGGAGGTCCCACACCCGAAATAAAATGGAATGGCCAGCACAGCAGCCAGAAACGTGCTCAATAACAACGTAGCTTGGGATGTGACCCTGGAAAAGGGCTGCAGCACAAGCCATAATGGCATTGAGCAGTTTTTGCACATTCCTGCACTGTGTGCCAGGCCCCATGTGGAGCTTGGCACACGGTGCAGGAATGTGCAAGGGGCAGCACATTTGCCTACAAGGCCACATTTCAGTGGCCTACGTGGGACAGGGGCCCTGCTTGTGGTACCAAGACCCTTTCCATGGTGGTTGGAGCGCCCTGTAAACGTTGTCAGAAAGGGACATCGTATTCCCTATGGCAGTGCCTGGACAGGCACCACCTCTATTGTAGGGATTACTGTCCGAACGCCGCACCAACGGGATCATAGATTCTGTCGGAGACCTTGGTCCGTCTCCTGACAGTCAAAGGTCTGACAACCTGCATCGTAATGCAACCAATATTTCCCTCACATTTTTCCAAAATACAGTTAGTTCTGGGCAGTCGAAGAACATATGAAGATTGTCAGCCTTGTCGATGTTGCATCTGGGGCATTTAGGAGTCGGAATTGGGGCAAACTTTGCAATTTTGGCCAGAGTAAAATAAAGCCTATTTAACACAAAAAGTGATTCCTTTTTAATCTCGCTGGCTTTATATATTTGTATAAAATTTTAAAGGAAGATTCAAATCTTTCTTCTGCAGGACAAGCCTGAGGGAGGGAATTCCACACATCAGATTGGGGCGGGATCTCTCTATCTTCTGCCTCGAGCAGCTTTGCATACCCCTATTAAATCATCTCTGCTTTTGCCCTTATTGGTGGATGTATATGCCAGTCTGAACTCTGTCCTGAGTTGCCAGGGCTTGCTGCCACAGAGAGTGTAAGACAGCTGCCAGGCGCTTCTGAGCGCATTCCGCAAAATGGAGTTTAAGAGTATTGATGTAGACCTGGCTACGGGGCATCTTGTGTTATCTGGGGGAGTGTAAAGTGGGAAGTTAGCGAGGCACAGGTTGCAAAGGGATTGGATGTGTGTCCGTCTGGGTATGGAATGGATATCAGACGCTGTCATATTGTGTCATATTGTGTTTTCAGGACTCTCGGTTGCTTTGAGGTAAGGATGTGTGCCCCACAGTGGTGAAGGCATGACTTTTCAGTCCTGCATATGATATTGCAGATGTGAATTGATTATGGATAACATCACGCACCTTTATTGTGAATAGTATGTGCATGGTTATGTTTGTGCTGTTGCGTGTTTGGAACACTGATCTAGTTGTGTTGTTGCGCAGACTAGTAACGTCTTAGTCCATGCGTGAGCAGACTGCTATGTCACACGCACAAACCCGTTGCCATGGGAGACTTCCGCCGAATCCCAGAGATTGGTTCATCTACTTCACCAGTCGACAAAGCAACTCGAACAGAGGGGATCTCCTCGTCGAAGAAAAACGGTAATTGACAAATCTTTCCTCTGTCAGACACAAGCGCTTTGCCTCCGCTCCCTTGCAGTTTTAAAAAACGCAAACCCTTCCAAGCTTATTCTGTAAACCTCGGATAGTTTAAATTGTTGAAAACGAACAGTTGAAAAAAAAAAGCGTTAACAACTCCTTCCCTTAATGTATATTTAATTCACTGCCGCTGGGGAATACACAAACTCCCTTTTTAAACACACCGCCGCTGGGGAAGTATAAACCGAGTTACAGGAACATTCTGTCTTATTTAAAAACAGAAGATTATTCTCTTCTTTTTCTTTTTAATTTCACGAAGGGTTTTCCAATTAAATTACAGCAAAGTACTTAGCTTGACATTAAGGTGCTTCTTTCTTCTTCACGTATCCCATCCTCGTCGCCAATGAAAAGTTATCAATAAATACACAAAATTAGGTAGTCCTTGGGTCAGGTTTATTGATAAGCACCTTAACCATCAGCTGTCAGGCGGCAACTGCCGCTCATAGAATCACAACATAGGAACATTCTAAGGCTATAGAATGTACAATTAATGAACATGGAGATAATACTACAAGTATGTGCATGGTTATGTTTGTGCTGTTGGGTGTTTGGAACACTGATCTAGTTGAGTAAACCGACAAAAAGTAAGCTTTAGTCTAATGATTTTTTTGTGATAATTCGGAAGGATCATTCCAAGAATGCATCCACTTCTGTATTTTTCAGTGTGGATCCTACGTTTGTCACTGACTATGTTTTTTGTGTTGCTAAGGATGAGCACTTTATCAGGTTTTGCAGCTGAGAAAGGTGCTAGTTTTACGCGGTTGAGCCATCCAGAGCAAATTAAACATGGCCAGTCTGCAAGAGATCAGGTTTTTATTCTGACAAGCCATGTTTCTTTCACATAAACAAACAAGGAGAGTCACAGCTTTGCGTGGATTTGGACTATTAGCATTGCCTGCCATCATACATCTTTTTAATCATCGCCTACCAGTGTGAATAGAGAATACCGCACTCCTCCGCCCGCCCACAGAACCCCATGGAATTCAGCGGGATGTGAAACTCCGCTAGCTCCAGGTCATTTTTCCAGTCATGGACGTTACAAGAGCATATATTGATATAATTTTGGTCTTGTAGAGCTTTATGGGCATCAGGACCAACTAGGGTCTAGGGCTTGGGGGAGCCTAGACCACTGTGCCTTTTCTCTACATCCGGAATAAGTCGATGTTTTGGGGGAGTATATTGACTGTCGATTTCACTATTGTTAGATTTTGCAGATTTGTCAAAGACTGTTCTGCCCCCAAGGCTTCCCTTAAGGCCATGTGCCTGTTTTCTAGACTTGTTGATCGGACCTGCCTTGGTTAGCTTGATGGTACACATATTTGGGGCAGTAGAGGGCCCAAATAACATAGTTGTTCTACCTTCCTTAGCTCTATCCCCCAATATTGGAAAAGATCCTGTTGGCAGAACACTTGGGGGTCCATTAGGATGGCGGGCCGCCACCCTGTCGGTAAACGGGACCGCCCGCCTTAAGGGCGGGGGTCCCGATGCCAGCATTAGGATGTGCCCGCCACAGTGGCGGGCACATCCTGCATTTCTAGCATTGTGGCGGGCGGTGCTCTCAGCACCGCCCGCCACATTGCTAGAAATGCATTTCTGCATTTGCATTAACAAAGCGGCAGGCACCGCGTGGTGCCTGCCCTTTGTTAATGCAAATGAAGGGGGGTACCACAGGTACCCCTCCATGTGCAATACCCCCCCCTCCTTCACTCTGGGGGCCCGCAGGGGGCCCCCAGAGTGAAGACCACATGCCTTGCTGCCACGGAAAGGCATCACCCTCAGCCCATCGTAATATGTCTGGCGGTGTCTGCTTGACACCGCCACCATATGAATCATTTTCCGCCCCGGCCACAATGCGACCGGGGCGGAGAAGTGGCGGGCGGTGTTTTGCTCCACCGTGGTCCCCCCCACCATTCTAATATGGTGGGGGGGAATACAGGGAAGGATGGCGGGCGGATTGCCACCGCCAGGCTGGCGGGGGCAATCCGCCCGCCATCCTAATGGACCCCTTGGTTTGCAATTTTGTTTGTGGCCCATGTTGTTAAGGTTGCGTCTTTGTTATTTTGCTTGGGGTGTGGTCAATTGATATCAGATGTGATGAGTTGATATGTGTCAACGTGCTTATTTCCTTAATAGTTTTTATGACCGCCCCTCTATTTACAGAATCAAATGACCCTTTGGATGCATGATTGGGGATCATCATGAGCTTTGTGCATTGGTTCTCTTTAGGAAATTCTCCCTGCATCTTGAGTTGAGCCCGAGGTGGGGTCTCCCTGTGTTTTGTTTCATTGTTGAGTCTTTGCCTGCAAAAATGTCTGGTTCATCTCATTGTTCATGACTTGATACCAATTTGATGGCTGGACATTTTGAAATATCAGGCTTGTGTGGAAATTCTCTATTTGGGTACACTGGTTCGCTGTCCCCGGTTTGCCAATGGATGTTGAAGTTGTGCTTGTCAACCCAAAGTTTTTATTTTATTCGACGTCTGCCAGTGTCCTTGTTTAGAACTTCCTCTGTGCACTGTCTTGACAGTTGGAATGCTTTGTGTTTTCACTTCCATATTAGGGAGTTGGATTCCTTTGCTTTTCGCACAAGGCTTTGCATAATCTAGGCCCTCTGGAACTAGCTCAGTACTTTATATGGTCCTCGTCCAGTAGGGTACTTAGATCCTCTAATTCTAGAACCTTGAAGGTACCTAGATTAAAAAAAATCAAGTTGGGGTGGCAGAAGTTTCTATCTGGGTATCATCACCATTTAGAACAAACTCCCATAGTCTATTCGCTCAGTCTCGTCTCTCCTGGAATTTTGACAAGATTTGAAAGCCTGGCTCTTTAGCAGATCAGACTACTTACTGATAATGATTCCTGTTTTTTCCGGGTACGATTAATGGTTAGCGCCTAGACACGGTTTGATAACAGGGCACTATACAAGTCCCTTTAACAATAACATTAAAATTAACATTAGGCAAAGGCTCTTTTCCTGGCATTTTCCGAGTTTTGAGTGGACGCTACTAACTTCTATTGATTTATGTCCACAGGCTGTTTATCTATTTCTACTTTTTTATAGGAAAGAAATGACTTATACTTCATTGTTCTGGCCCCTTGTATTTGTTGCATGTTTTCCTTTGTCATTTCCTTCTCTTTTGGTTAGCATTAGTACTCCACTTTTGATTTCCTCCTGAATGATTACAGTAGTAAACTGAGTTTTTGGATGAACGGTGTTTGTTGCCTTATCTTTTCCGTTTAGAACTGATGCTCTTGCTGTACCTATGCTGTCTATTGTGTTTATTATCATGCATTTGTAAAGGATTAGAAGGATTTAAGGGTGAGATGGCTAGGTTTAGTTGAGCGGCAAGACTGAGTGATGTTACTGTTGGTTCATTTTCAGGTGCCCATGATTTTCCATGTTATATTTTTTGTGTTGTATTTTGACTTCCTGCAGAATATCCTTCAAGACGGTTGGTAAAGATTGTAATCTGTTCAATAAATTGAAGTACTGGCAGGGGACCTGTTCAAAATAATTGTGATCTTGGGCCCTCAGGATTAGGTCATTCGATGATTTTAGCTTTTTGTCAGCACTAACGGCATGGATGGCCAGTCCGTTGAGGAGGACTACCTGTAGCTCCTTTTTCTCAGATTGGAAGTGAATTGCTGGTGATATTTGCTCTGTTGTATTTTAAAAGGGTGATCCAGGTAGAGCGAACTGGCTCATTGTTTTTCGTAAACTGTTGCAGCCTCCAGATCTGATAAAGCGGCTTCTAACTCTGGGCCCTCTTCTGTCTTTTTTTCCAAGTTTAAGCCCCTTTGACCCTTCATCAGATTTTTTAATTTAATTATTTTGGTAGTAATATCAGAACTGCAGCTCCCATAGCATTTTTCCAAGGTTTTATGTTTCGCGTGAATGGTTGTTAACTTAATGGGGCTTAGTAGAGGGCTGGCATCATAAGTGTATATTTTTTCCATTCGGCGATGGGCTGTGACCCTGGGTAAAAAAAGGGGTAAGGCTTACTGTGGTGACTTTCTGATGTTTGCTTTTGTCTGTTAATGCAGAGGACAATTGTTGTATGATTGAGTTTACTTCTTCACCTAGTAAGGCAGCAGAAGTCTCCAGGAACTCAGTGGTCAGTGGTTCCTCCTGTGTTTCTGAGAGATGGTGTTTGACTCAGTGTTTTTGCTGTTTTTTCTTGTGTGGCATGGACTCAGTGAATACCAATTACTGAGTGCAGAAAGGTTCAGTATTAAGAGCAATGATGATGTGGTAATTATGAGGCCTATCCATTTAAGCCTTGGTCAAGAATTGACTATCTGGCCTATGTAGAGTTTCTGCTTGGCTGGCTGACTCTTCTGCAGTTGCTTCTTCGTTGATTTTCTTCTGTATTTGGAAGTTAATTATCTTATGTTGTGCACGTTTTATTGTGGCTGCTTTCCTTCCCTTTTTCGGTTGGGGCTTTTTTATTACCTCCTCCTCACTGCATATCACTGTGGATATGTCTGGAGTTGTTGGTCTATTTTTCGCTTTCTTTTTGCTCAGTTGCTGTTCACCTCTTTGTTTCTCTGACCTCATGATTGGCCTGTTACTTCTACTTCCTGGGCTTTTGGTGATTTAGAGGTTGTTAGTCTTAAGGGAGCCTTCCGTATTTGGGTTGTAGGTCAGAGCTATATTGTTATTGCCTGTTATTGCTTGCTCTTTACTGAGATTCTGAGGAGCATAGAAAGGCAGGAGACAACTGCTGAATTATCAGCTTGAGTAGTTTATGTCTTCCGGTTGGGGGAGCGGTAGTGCTGCAAGTTCTAGCTGGTGCAATAGTGTGATGAATAGAATAGGTATGGCCCTTAGTCGTTAGCTCTTCTACCTCAAAATCTGGTCCCGACCTTCCGCCTCCGTGACACTGCTGCTAGTGCTCATCCTTTCACCTTTTCGCTCAATTGTTTTCCCCTTAATCCTGGCTCCTATGTTCTTGGGCCCTTTGCCCTTTGTTCCTGGTTCCTGGCTCCTCCTGATGCCAGCCCCCTTTGAGGTGTTTAAGGGGGGGCTTGCTGAGTGGTGGCTTGAGGACGGCAAGCGGGAGCACGCTGGACCCCACAAGCTGCACCCAGACTTATATGGGCCACTCCTGCAGGGACCAAGCTCTCACTTTTCAAGGGCCACCTGGGGCTTCCTGCTCTTACCCGTTCCTGCCCTCTGCTTTCCCTCCCACTGCAAAAAGGGCACTCCCCAATCTCTTCTCGCTCTTGTTACTGGTTGCTGGGCCGCTGGGCTGCAAAAGGTGCTTTGTGTCAGGTGTTGAGGCACTGGGGCTGACTTGCGGATGCTGTTCCAGACCTTGACCCTCTTGCCTGGGCCGGAATGGATGCAGGCTGAGTACGGGGGCCCAACCAGGGTGACTGAGATGATGGAAACAACAGGGGCTGGAGCCAGGCCAATACGGCTCTCTAACCACCTGTAGCCCACTGCGGGGCCATGCGACTGCAGGACAGTGGCTTACGTCACAAATTGACACAGCCCACCATTTGGCTTGCAGCATGTAGCTCTTAGCCGTGGCTGCAGTAACATTACTCGGTACAGCCTACAATCGTTGTCATCCTGCATCTAGTGTCTGGCATCTGAAGTAGTTGAAATTAAATAATGATTAATATTTAATTTGGCTACATCTAAAATCAGAATAAACAGCGTACCTAAATATGATTAAGAGCTAGAAGACTTGCAGAAAGACTAAAAAACGGGTGCCTCTAAAATATCCACATTCCACAACTGAGTATGTAGTACTGCTTGGTCTTTATTCTAAACCCCAAATCACTCAAATGTCATCTGTTTTGGGGGGTTTGCCAAGGATTCGCCAAACATATTCGTAGTTCAGTTAGCCAAGTCCACCAAGAATTAAAAAATAAAGTAACTTCTATAAATGCACTAAAGGGAAGGGCAGGGCCCTAGGGGACTATCTCTGCCCCTCCCATCCTATAACTATGCCTCACTGGGCTTCCTCTATCCACTACACATTCATTCGCTCCCTTAAACATGGGCCATCGACAGTATCAAACTATTAGCACACATAATGGAAGGTCAATCCACTACAATGCCTGGGATAGTCTTTCGATTATGCCAATAACACGATGAATGCAATAAAAGTGTTAACTCGTGCAGTAAAGAAGATAGACCTGCAGTAGAGATGATAGTCGGCTCATTAAGCTTTCTGGATGTGTGTAATATAGACATTTCAGACGAGCTCAAGAGAGCTAATGAATTGGGAGGAGGGAAGGGTTGAGGAAGGAAATACACAACATTATGTGCTTCTTTTCTGCAGCATAGAGCAACAGTTGTTTACTGTTCACTTCTATGGAGCCCCAGTGAATCAGTATTAGAAGCTGGGGCCTCAATTTAAGCTATCTCTATGATTTGACCATCTAAAATATACACAAATCCACAGCAACCAATATACATAAAAAAACAACTGCACAAATTGTGAAATATATTCTTTAATTTACAATCGAAAAAAATACAAAAATCTAAAGTTTCATTGGAAGGTAGGGGCTTTTCAAAGTTTGGTTTAATTTCTAAAAGACAAGTGAAATGCCAGGCTCTAGCACATCACTTTGGCTTTTTTTCTTCTAGTGCATCCCACAGCTATGCTTTAGCTGAGGCCACCAATCATCCTTACTACTATTTGCTGCACTTGCACTGCTCTCACACATCTAGTTCAGAATACTAACATAACTTTTAGGCTCCATTTTCAAATTTACAGATTGTTTTAGTTTTTTAAGTTTTACATTTTGCTTTTTTATCTCCATATACTCTATTATTCTGCTGATATCACTGAATTTTTTAAACAGTTGGAGACCCCCTATGTAAGTGCCCCGAACCCCTAGGGGTTCACGAACCATAGGTTAAGGACGGCAGGCTGAGAGCAAATAATATACACATTTTCAAACTGGATTTTTTAGCAGGTATATACGAATATAGGGGGTCAAACAGGACAAGCAAATATTTTCCGGGTACATCGATTTAAGGTGAATTTGCTAATTTTATGGAGACATTGTTTTACAAAAATTGCAGGGTCCCACAATATAGTCACTCGGTTGCTTACTTTTTTCTCTCCATGATGCTAGTTATTGATACATTTTGAATTTATTTCACTAGTTAGTTAATTTATGATTATAGTATAGGCATGATAAATGTAACATGTTTGTGCATTTAGATGCAAAGGTACTGGGCAAACAATAAAACTGCTAGGCAATTTAGTGTAAAAGTCGTTCCAAAGCAATTTTCTATTCAACTACTTGCATATTTACTAAGACCAAACCTATGCGAGGCTTGACCACACAGTTTTTGAGGGGGAACAGGGGGTGGCTACCCATTTTTGTGGCTTGAAATAGGAGCCCGGCCCTGCTTCGACCAGCCCCTGACCGCCTCACTTGTCATCTATGCAGCAGGTACTACAGTGGGAAAATCCATGAAATATTCCCTCCGTGGCTGGTCCTCGTGATAACGCAGTAGACTATTTTTCACCTGTGTCAAAGCTACTCGATCACTTACTACGTCCAGTGCCACGCGACAAAAATCCCAGCGTGTCAAAGTTCAGCTCCCCAACTTATAACTAAGCCATAAATAAACCATGCATGAGAAAGGAGCGAGATGAGTTTGTAGGAAAGGAATGCATAGACAATTTCTCTTTAGGGACTTGAGCCCTGGCCATATTCCTTCATACATTTTCCATTAATAAAATGTACTTTGCAGTGACTGCTTCCAGCGGAGCGCTTAGGAGGGAAATTGGGCCCTACGACTTCCCTCTGCGAGGAGTATCAATAATGCATGGCACTTTTATTCTGAAGTTTCAAGTTTATGAAGTGTCTCGTCTCCATTGGTCTCGGTATGTAATATGTGATAGGCGAGCTATATGCTCCTCATTTACAGAAAACCGAATAGGGTTTATCTTGGCTTTTCCACAGTACCTCCAGTAAAGACTTGTTCGATCTTAACGTTTATGAATCAGCTTTGCCTGACACACAATTGACAACAACTTATTGTAGTTTAAATTGTATCAAATTGACACTCGGATTACTTTTACATATTACTTTTATATTACCCTTTTACCAAAATAGCGGATTGCAAAACGTGTAGAGTGATGTAGTTTCTCTAACGTTGGTGTAAAGATAGCATTTGCAAAACATCTTGACGAGTAAAACAGAGAGTCAACATTGCAGCATCTAAAATAAAATAATGCCATATGAAGGGGAAAAAATACAAATTGTTTTTTAGTCTATCCAAGAATATACCTTAATTAAACTTAATAAGCCACCCGCGCACACATAACAGTTCAATGATACAATGATCACAATTCTCGTAGAGAAACAAATATTGCAGTCCAGGCGGTTGATTCGTTTTGCTTGACCTTGTCTGTTTATTGGTTAGGAAAATGGATTTATTTTGTAAGTACAGCCAGCCGACACGTGTTTCATTGTGGAGGGACAATACTCCACAACTCTTCAGGGCTCTATGGCTGGATATTGAAACCTTTTATTGGGGCCCTCCTCCGGTGATAATTCCAACCCGGCGGGTTAACCAACAAGGAAATAGTCCAAAGACGGCATAAAGTGGAATGCGTGAAACAACTATTCAATATCATTGAACTGTTATGTGTGCGCGGGTGCCTTATTAAGTTTGTAATTGTGTAGTTTCACTATACGGAGCTAGGGGTTTTGAGGGTGTCCCCTTCCTGCTGCACCATCGCATTGAGTTTCATGGTTATTACCTTACGTGAATAGGGCTAGTGCGCCTTTCTTTCTTCCTGAACATTAAAACCTGTCTCTGTCTACTTTTGTATACTTTAATTAAATACCAATCTCCCTTTTGACATTTTGATCATCGACCACTTTGTGATACTTAAAATATGTTATCTCACAGGATACAATACAGGTGAGAAGAAACACATGAACCCATTCATCCTTCTATTTTTACAACATAGAGAGTTATTGATTGATAGTTATGAAAGGGGATGCTTTTCAGCGAGGGGTTCTGATTGACATGACATAGACAACAAGAGCTAAGCTGGAGTTGTCGGTCTCTTGAGGTGAAAAACACCCCGTTCATACTTGCTGGCGCCACCCTCTCTAATCATTCCCATACCTGCCCATATTAAAAGAAAAAAAATACCAACCCAAACTGCACTGCATTTACCCTCACCCCTCGTGCCCAAATTGAAAAATAAAATGGTGTCCTGCTACTTACTCGCACCACCCTCTCTATAATACTCCCCCGCCCGCCCAAACATAAACAAGCATTGGCCATGCCAATTGCTTTCGCCATATTAGTGTATTATGAAAATATGTTCTCGGTGCAGTGCCGAGTTGGAAAAGCATTCCAATGACACATGCGGGGCTCAGACAGGGCGGGAGGGGAACCCTTGCCCACTTGTAGTTGCCTTGTCATCTGACTCCAGCCTCAGAGAGGGCGGAGGCAGAGCCATGGAGAAGCACCAAGACAACTTAGCAGAAGCCACCTTTTGCGGCCCCCAGGGGAAGTAAAGGTCGCAGACCAGTCTTCCCCTGGGGAATTTGCACGAGACCGGAAGGATAAGGTGGAGGGTGGGATTAGAAGGGCAAGGGGAAGGGGTGGGGTTTAGGAGAAGTTATAAGGAGTTGGAAGAGGAGAAAACAGCCTCTTCTTAACTCCTGAGCACCACCGGGGGGTCATGAAAAACATTGTAATCGGTAGGTGGGTGGTTGGGGCAGGGGCCGATTTGTCGATCGGCGGGCGTTTTGGTTTAGCAATGGCTGTTAAGGTGGTGTGCGGGAAAGTTTTCTGGGGCTTCGGCACCATGCTAGGGCCTGCGGTCTGCGTCGCAGAGCGGGCCGGTGGGAGGGGCTGCGGCTGGTGCACTCACTGGGCAGGTGTCGGGCCGGCCTAAGGTCATGTGCAGGTGTCAGCGTTTGTGTCCCCTGGGTGTTGGGGCCTGTGGTCCGGCGCCTCCTGTAATTATGGAATGGCATCCGGTTTTGGCATCCGGCAGCAGTGTGTGCGGGCGGCAGGTCTTGTTGGGCTTTTTTTCTGCTACGCGATACACGCTGCCTTTGTCCTTGCCGGGGAGAGGTGGGGTGGCCATGTGGCACGCGGGCTGGTGCAAAGCGGGAGGCGTCCCTGTGGCGGGCAGGGTGACACAACTGGCCGGGGCTGGGAGGGGGGATTGCGGCGGCATGCATCGGGTACAGGCGCGGCTCTGCCCGGTACTGGGAGCGAGCTGGCTGCCTCGGAGGGCGGTGGGGGCTGCGGAACGAGGAGCTCAGCTGCATGACATGTGGGCCAGGTCTGAGGAGGGGGGCGGGGCACTGGTACAAGTTTGTGGAATGCTGGAGCTGCCCTACCGCGGACTCGTTTCCCTTGGGGGGCGGCTTGTGACGCGTGGTGGCGTGGGAGGGCCCAAGGGGGGCTGTAATGGAGAATCTCTTCTGAATGCTGTACCTCCATTGGCAGGCGAGCAGTAGTAGTTTTGATTATTTCTGCTAGTTCAAGTGCATGACACCACGGGAGTGCCGCAATATCATATTTCACAGGGGCCTTGCTTTGGGGGTTGCTGTGTGGGAGGGGCCGGGGATGCGGTTGGGCACCCAGGTGGTGTTTTGAGGGGCACCAGGAGTAGGGGCGAGGGACCGCCTGCACGTCGCGAGGTCCGGTGGTGCTCAGGGCTCACCTGGTTGGAGCGACCTGGTGGAGGGGGAACCAGGACCAGTATTGTGCCGGTGGTAAAGGGGATGCCAGCAGGGCGCACAGCGGCCTCGGGACGCTGGCCGGAAGCTGTAGGGTGGTCCGCGACGGCCTGCCCCTCCATCGTGGGATCCGCTTCAAACACAGTTCAGTGTATGGAATTTTTTCAGAAGTTATGAGCAGTGCGTGACAGTGGCATGGAGGTTTGCGGATGAGTAGGGGGTTTGTTGGCATGGATGTGGTGGGATGCAGTAGGAGTAGCTAGTGGGTTGTGGAATGAAAGATTCAGTGCGAATGGGGGCGGCGGTTGAGTGGGGTGACCAAGGAGGGCGGGAGGGGTTTCCAGGTAACTGGACTGTTTTGTTGTTGCTACAGGAGCCACGCACAGATGCAGACAAGTGCAGAGGGGACGACAATGATGGGGAACACCAGCGCCGGAGGAGAAGGTCCTGGACGGGCATTTAGGTACGGGTATATGGATGGGGGCGGGGGGAGCTGCACGGACGGAGGGATTACGGCTAGTTGGCCGGGGTGCATTGGGCTGTGCTAAATGAAAGGGATGCAGGTGCTGCTGCGGCAGGCTGCTAGAAGACTGTTAAACAAAAAGGGGGCAAGTGTCGGGTAGGCATGGAACTGGACAGGGGACTGAAAGAACACACAGGTTGCTGGAATGGAAAGTTAGGCAATGGGTGTTTTTTCACTTCAGCATTGTAGAATTCTATGCCAATGGTCACTGGGCATTATCGGGCAATTGGGGGGCCAAATATGGGTAGATTCAGCGACAGGGGGGGCGTACATGCACTGTATGGGCCTTGCCCGCAGCTGGGGCATGCTGACTAGTTGGGTGCAATTAGGCTGGGTTGACTTGCAAAGTACAGATTCAGATACCCAATGACGTTGTGCAGGGCATCGATGGGGCTAGGAAGTCCTTCTTCGTTATTTGGAGGCCATGGGTCCATGGCGCTCAATGTTGTACGTGGGAAAGACGGGACTCTGGTGCAAATTCAGGTTTTGTTCTGATAGGGGTTTGTGCGGGTCCAAGGACGCCGGAGTGGGTTTGGGTGACTGCGATAAAGGCCCACCCGGGGGGGGGGACAGGGATGGCTGATGCAAATGCTGCATGTGCTGAAGACTGGGTACGGGTAGTACGTCTTGAGGTTTGCCCTATAGGGTGACAGGTTTTTGACAGAGAAGCTTTCCCCCCCTTTTTATTTAGTTAGTTACTTACAGTTTATATAGCGGTGGCTCAACCCGTGGATATCAGTGTTCTACATACCCGATGTAACGTACAGGGGTGGCTTGGAGTGTGAAGCGGGTTGGGGGCCTGGGGCGCAGGCGTCTTTACAGCATGTCGGGTCTGAAAGTGCTACACATGGGAGGGGGTTTTTTAGGCAGGGTGTCCAGCGAGGGATCTTTCATGGGCGCGCAGAGTGTGAAGCTGAGTGGCGCAGCAGAAGGAGCGTATGTGGCAGTGTATGTGTACGGATGGATTTGAGATGTGTGGTGTGGGGAGCCTGTGTGCGGGCAGTGGCGGAAAGACTCTGGCGCTGTGCTATTCTCGAGGGTTAAAGGGGACATGGGATTTCGTTAGTTTCCCCCAGAAGGTGGGTTGCTGTGGTCAGCGGAGAGCAGCGGTTGCATGGGCAGTGAGTATGGTGACCGGCAAGATGGCGCCTGGAGTGTTTTTGGGGCACGTAATGGGGCACATGATTCTCAAGCAGGGCGACATTGGTGTTTTGAGGCGCTTTGTGAGGATGGTCTGTCGGGGTACCTGGCATTTGGGGTGAGTTTTAGTGGTTGCGGTTCAGGGCAGTCTTCTAGGGCACTGATATTATTGGTTTGCGAGTGACGGCCTAGGCCTGGGGGTGTTGTCTTTTCCAACGGTGGAAGGTGGGATCTCTGTTCTGCTGGTCGCTCTGGGCTTCATATGGAGGCCGGGCTGTTTGAGTGGGGCCGCCTGCGGTGGCGCACAGTTCTTACATTATGGGGGCGGTAGCAGCGGTGGCAGACGGAGGACCTGGGGGGGGGGCGGCTGCAGGTTCGACATACGGGGTACGACAATGTGTTAAGGGACGACGTGGCGACTGGACACATGCCGAACAGGGGCTAGGGGGAAGAGAGATGCACTTCATGTAGGACTAATTATTCTTTTCTACTACAGGAGTTGGGAGTGGAGCAGGACCCCAGGTGGTCGCCTGGTGGGGGAATGGCCCCTTCTCCTGGGCATGGATCAAAATAGGAGGCCACCTAGCCAGTTACAGGAGGGGTGTGAAATGTTGATGGAATCTGGGGGACGTATGGGGGGTGTTTGTGGCCAGTGCGGATGACATTGTGTTGCGAGACGTAAGGAGTTGCCTCGAGCTGGGTATACAGGTGGGAGACAGACGTACAATGGGATATCTCTGGTATGACTTTGCTATGAATTATGGAGGGGGGCATGGTGCGATGTAGTGGACAATGGGGGCGCTTTGGTCCTTGTTTTGACCTAGGGCTTCGCAGCAAAGTGGTTCAAAGGGGGGGGGCTATTGACCTGACTTGTGGTGTATGGGCTCGATGGGGGTGAGCGGGTGGTCATGGGCCGGGATTGGCCCTGACTGGTGACTTATTGACACAGGATGCAAGATTTAGGTGGTGGACGGTCGTCCACTGGGATGGAGGGGTCACCTTTCACGGACGAGTTTGGCCTGCTAAATGTCGCTTGTCCTCACAGGACGCAGGTACAGGTGAGGAGAGGGGGATTGCATCGTGATGGGGGGTATTGGCATGGTTGAGGATCGGCCCTTCCACAAAAAATGTTTCTTGTTCCTCTGGGTGCGGGTACTGGTGGTGGATGGTCGTTCACCGCGAAGGGGACAATTGTCACAATCAGAGTTAGGCTCAAATAACCTTAGCGGTTTACACTTGATGCAAGCAAAGAGGTGGATGGTCGTCCACCACGAGGAGGGGCACTTGGCACAAGCAAATTTTCAGTCCCATTAAAGCTTACTGGTTTACAATGGAGGCGTGCAAAAGGGTGGATGGTCGTTCACCACGAAGGGGCACGTGCAAAAACAAGGTTTGGGCCCAAGGATCCTATCAGTCTACATTGGATGCGCAAAGGGGTGGATGGTCGTTCACCGAGGAGTGGGCGCTTGTCACAAGCAAAGCTTGGCCCAAAAATCTTCTCTGTTGCACTGTGCGAGCAAATGGGTGGATGGTCATTCACCGCGAGGGGTGCACTTGTAACACACAAAGTTTCGGTCCCATCAAATCTTGTCTGTTTACGATGAAGGCACGCAAAAGGGTGGATGGTCGTTCACTGTGAAGGGGGTGCTTGGCACGAGCAAGGTTTTAGCCCGACAATCCTATCTGTTTAAATTTGGATGCAAGCAAAAGGGTGGATGTCTGTTCACCAAGGAGGGGCGCTTGTTACAGACTAAGTTTGGCCCGTGAATCTTCTCTGTTACACGGACTGCAACCAAAAGGGTGGATGGTCCTTCACCACGAAGGGGGCATTTTTTGCAAACAATGTTTGACCAAAAATCCTATTTATTTACTCGGGATGTAGGAAAGATGGTGGATGGTCGTTCACCACGAGGGCGGCACCTTTCACGCGAGAAGAATGGCCCACAATATGTGCTTTGTTTACGCGGGACGCAGTAACAGGTGGTGGATGGTCGTTTACCGTGAAAAGGGGGCACCTTCCCAGCCACGGATTGGCCCGACATAACGTGATTTGTAAATCTGGGTACGGATGCAGGTGGTGAATGGTCGTTTACCGACAAAGGGGGGCTCCTGTTACTGACATGGTTTTGCCCAACAAAGGTTTTGATTACACGGGTTGCAAGCAAAAGTGGGCTTGGTCTTTCACCGCGAAGGGGGCATCTTTCCCGGACAGGGAGTGCCTTGGGTATGTTATTTGTGTGCACGGGACACATGGTAAGGTGCTGGCTAGTCGGCCACTGGATGCCACAGGGTGGCGGATCCATTCGCTGCACAAGGGGGGTGGGGCAGGGAACAGCCCTACAGGGGTTCCCTGGTTGGCGGTACTTTGGAGGGGTGGTGAGTCACATACGGGCAGATCCACCCCTCGGGGGGGAGAACGGTACACTGGTGACTGACTGCGGGGCACGGGAGGCAATGAAGGACATTCAACAGAGGATACGCGAAGGGCAAGTGAAGGTGAGAATGGGGAGAGGAAGGAGGCCACCGAGTGAATGGGGAAGAGTCAAACAGGTGAGATGGTTTTGAGAAGGAGGAATGGAGAATGAGTCGGAATGAGATGGGGAAAGTATATTTATTGCATTTATGTACTATGTAATAAAGTTTAAAGGATTGCAACCTTGTCCTAATAAAATGGCCTTTTACGATTCAAGTAGCAGCGTGGAGTGTGGTTCTTGCGCGATGCGGCCCCCAGGGGAAGTAAAGGTCGCAGACCAGTCTACCCCTGGGGAATTCGTGCGAGACCGGAAGGACAAGGTGGAGGGTGGGATTAGAAGGGCAAGGGGAAGGGGTGGGGTTTAGGAGAAGTTATAAGGAGTTGGAAGAGGAGAAAACAGCCTCTTCTCAACTCCTGAGCACCACTGGGGGGTCATGAAAAACTTTGTCCACCCACCCACCCTACAGGTCTTAAGCGATGGACTTAGGGTGTTTTTTGGGTCTGAGCGTACCAGTTTAGGGCAGGTTGCAGAGCGGAGGCGTTGCGGTACTTTGGAGGGGTGGTGAGTCACATACAAGGGGATCCACCCCTCGGGGGGAGAACGGTACACAGGTGACTGATAGCGGGGCGCCGGAGGCAATGAAGGAAATTCAACAGAGGATGCGCGGGTGGCAAGTGAAGGTGAGAATGGGAAGAGGAAGGAGGTCACCGAGTGAATGGGGAAGAGTCAAACAGGTGAGATGGTTTTGAGAAGGAGGAATGGAGAATGAGTCGGAATGAGATGGGGAAAGTATATTTATTGCATTTATGTACTATGTAACAAAGTTTAAAGGATTGCAACCTTGTCCTAATAAAATGGCCTTTTACACTTCAAGTAACAGCGTGGAGTGTGGTTCTTGCGTGAGGGGTCTTAATTGATTTGGAGGCCTGGGCAAACGCCGGCTGCTTGCTCTCACTAAACAAGTCACTTGACAAGTAGAATGAACGGATGAGAAACGAAATGGAGGAAACTGCAGGGAATGTAAGATTTGTGAGTCAATGCAGGGACTGAGACCGTTCAACGCAGCTCTTGAAATGTTGTGGGAATGTTTGCTCACATTTAAATTACGATAAATGAAGGCAGCGAAGTGAAAGTGTCAGTTTTCGGTGCAGACCTAAATAAATGATTATTTCGCCGATGGATGGGACGCTTTACCTGCTGAGGATGTTTTTACTAAATGGCTCTGCCATTCCCCTGCAGCGTTTCCAGGCTGCCGACTTCCCAGGCCGCCTTCCTGAAACACTAGCCACCTCCAGAAACACTAGCGCCTGCCTCTAAGAGCTGGTCACATGGTGCAGATGCTGTGCAGCAGGAAACGGACTCCAAGCCCTCCCGGTATGGGAAGCTCCCAGAATGCAGCTGGGCTGTGCCTAAACCTAACAGTGATGAAATCACCCCGCATGGAATCTATAATGACTCCCCATCGTAACCGTAGCCCTGCCCGCCCACCGGGCAGGCTGCATTCTTGGCGTGACAGTCTAGATGCGAGCTCTGTGCAGCACCTGGGGCTGGTACTGATGCAATAGAGGAGCGTCGGTTTATACTGTCAGACTGACAGTCGCTGCCGCTCGGATATTAGTCAGTGAGAGTGTGAGCAAGGAATGAACAGGCATGGGGTTTTTGGGTGCAGGCGACAAAACCCCAGCTTTTTGTATCTTTTTTAATTACAAAAAAAAACCTTGCAACAAAGAGTCAGCACACAGTGCTGTTTTCAGGTCTGGCGTGAAAAAGCTTCATGATATAAGGGAGTAAACCAAACGACAATTCCCAGAATTCAAATAACTAAACTAGAGTGGAGCAAGGCAAACTACATGTACTTGGAAACCTCCAAGGGCAGTAGTAAAATCTCCAGAGCTCGAGCACTTTTAACATACAAGTCCCTCCTTTACACTGATTTGCGAATGGCAAAGACCGAGCAACCACCTTCACGACCTACAGGTCAATGCGAGACACAAAACTTCGAAGTGCTTTTCAGCGCTTCCCGCGAGGAGCCCTGAGATGCCCGGGCACTCGGGAAGTGAGCAACAGGATTCGGAGTGGGGGGGCAGGGGGGTCCGCCGGATGCGTGCACCAAGCCCATTATACCAGAGGCAGCACGTGGAGGCACCAGCTTCGGGGTAAGAGAGGCCCACTGGACGCCCGCACAAAGCTCTGAACACCAGGGGCAGCTGCACAGTATATAAGCTGCGTGCAAAATCATCACTTACCACAAACAAGTGGCGAATTGGGAAAACTGCACTGTTTTGTTGCACATGCGTACGATTTAAGGCATCATACGCATGCGAGACAAAGAGTGCGACCTCATCAACCAATCACACGAACAAAAAGCATTGAAAATGCAATAGGACTCGAATTCACTGGAGACATACTGCATTTTAAATGCAAGTGCCGGCATGAAAAAAGGCACGAACAGGAAGGGGTGGGGGGGTGGTTATGGTACAAAGATTTACTGACTGCGAGAGAGAATGGGGAGAGATAGGGAAACAAAACTGTTTCCCAAGTAAAGGGGCTGATTACGTCATGGCAGTCAGGAGGCGGGACTAGACGGCAACAACCAATGGAAATGCAGGATTTTCCATTGTAACCAATCAGATGTATGGCCTGAAAGTGGGCGGAGCTTCCCCCACTATAGTGTATACAGCAACTTTCCCCGACACAGCGCATGCGATTACATGAATGCAATATGGGAGTCTTTTCCCAAACTACACCTTTTTAATGGTAACTTTTAAAGCATTTATCAAGAATAGTTTATAACTAAATTGCAATTAAGTGCTCTGCTGTTTTCTTTTTAAGTTTAAAAAATAATGTTAACTTGTTACTTTAGCATTCAACTTTTACGTTTTCTAAATGTTTTACTCTTTATTTTATCACTTTATGTTTTTTAAATTCTACTTTTTTACAACATGGAAAATCCTATGGTTTTAGCACAGCAATATTACAGTGAAAGGAATTCCTCTGGCAGGCAGAGGAGAAGGGAAACCACACACTTAAAATCAGTATTACAGAGTTTCAGCTTAACCTGGTCAAAAAAATGTTGTCTTAATCTAAAAGAAATTTACATTAGAATCTGCTGACCTTGTCAGCTACCGGCCAATCACTCTTCAACAGCAAGGTCATGGAAAAATTAAATTATGCTCAACTGAACGATTACATCAATCTCCTGTATAAATACCAAGCTGTCTATAGCTGATGCTGCAGCATGGAAACCGCTTCCTTACACATCGTAAATGACAGCGTCCTGACAACAGATGAAGATGACCTCTGCCTCCTGATATTGTTGGGCCTCTTAGCTACCATCAATTTCGACCATCCACCCTTGGTCCACAGCCAGGAGTCCACTTAAATGAAATTCACTGGCGATGTCCTTCACTTGTTCTACTCTTTCTTACCTGTCCAACATCAGTTTGTTGACATAGTCACCTCTATGGCCCAAAGGATCCCTATCATTGATGCAGTCCTCCAGGGTTCCATGCAGTCTCTTATCACCAGCCTCTACATGGGGCCCCATAGGACTCTACTCACATTTAATAACAACGAGATTCTCTAATATGCCATTTAAACACAACTGTACCTGTACCTGCTCCAAACATCAGGGCCCAGATTTACTTTGGCTTTGCACCAGGTTAAGTGATGCTAAATCTGGTGCAAAGTGTTATTGTGGAATTTACTATTGAACATAAATCAGGATTTGTCTTGGATAGTATCAGAAAGTATCGCAAAGTTACTCTATATGTTCTTTGTGCCACTTTAGATCAAGAGACCATTCCATAATTGGCACATGGGCAATCGATGCAACCATCCATGGGTTTTGACGCAAATACCTATCTACAAACATGGGGATTTGTGCAAAAATCTTATGCCTTCTCGAGGAGTAAAGAGGAGCAATGTTTTCATCTCTCCTCGTTTTTCAAACTTTGCATGTGTGCTACAGTGCAAAGCACACACACAAAGTGGGAAAAACCTTAAAACATAATTTTTGTACTAGAGTTGTAAAGGCAGCACAGCAAATTTGATGCAGTGTTGGCTAGCATCAGAGAAAAGCCAATCTAGACCCCCATGTTTCAAACACTGCCTGCACCTCATCAGGACCTAAATGACAGGACCCTACCAGAAACTTAACTCCACCAAGACAGAGTACCTGCCATTTGCCACCAACAACAAGCAAGAATTAGTGCAAATATGTCCCAATGACATACATTTTGATAACTTCAAACCTCAACTTTCACCGAACAGCAAGTCGATTGGATTTACATTGAGCACTAACCTCACCCTCAAGGGAATCATTGTCTAAAAAATAAAGATGGTCTGGTACTAGATCACTCTTCGAAAGAAAGTGAAACCATTTCTTCTTAGAACTACTGTTCAGGCACTCATCCGTGTGTCTCTGGAAGATGGTAACAGTTTGCCTAGTGTCCTCCCAGACTCCTCCGGCGCATCCCTTGAGAGTATCCTACATGCATCCAGGGTCGGAAGAAATAAGATCACATAGACTACATTCTGGTGAAACTCCATTAGCTCCCCTTGCCAGTCTGCAGTGTCTTCAAAATCAACTGCATCATTTACAAAGTCTTGATGGGCAGCAACCCCGCTTATCTTGAGAACATGCTCACTATCTCGGTGGGTCCCTGCACACGCAGCTAGGACACCAACATACTGGAGACTAAGAAGCCTAAAAAGAGCACCAGGATGTTTGCTTCTATGCACCTAGGTTCCGGAACAATATACCTATATCAATAAGAAAGCCCCAAACTCTACTCCAATTTAGGAAAAAAGAGCAGACACACCTCCTTAATAAAACTACATCACAACTCAGTAACCATCCAATAACCAGCTAATTCTCCTATGACTCATTAACTGTGTGCTTGCCTTTGACCCTGTAGAGTGCTCCTCTGTCTTTTTAGCTAGGTTTGCACTATACAAATGCCTAATGCATACATACAAACAGACATACATACTTGCATTTGCTTATCAGATATTTCCAATGTTTCTTTTGAAAACGTACGTAAATTACCACATGACTATTATGTTGGAAATGCCTTGGGTAGATTTTCACTCTCCCTGTCTCACTCTATAAAAGATTACTAGTGTACTTTTACTTTTTCAGAATGTCTTTTATTTTTTAGAAGACTAAGATAAGTATCTTTGTTATTCAGTCTTTGATGATTCTTCCATTTTGGCACCTGCCTTATGTTAGTTGTTAACATTATTATTATTATTATTATTATCATTACTTTTATGAAGAAATATTTAGTATGAAATAGTTACTAAAAAATGTAAGCCCTGGAAACATTTTTCTTTCTTTTTTATTCAAATACATTTCACAAACTGACTCTAAAATTGTGATCAAACCTATTTTGAATTATTCTGTTTTGAAATGTTCTTGAGTACAGGCATTTTATTCTTCTAATTATAATGTAAAGCTGCCATTTCCATGGAAAGACGGAATTCTTATTTACATTAATGTCTGCCTATTCTTTGATCTATGCAAATTTCATCACGGTTGGGATAATAAACTGTTAAGTAAGATAAATATAGCACTGCTAACATATTCACACAATAAATTGACAGTTTCCTCATTCCTTTTTCGAAAAAACATAGAACAATTAATTATTAATTTAGCTTTTTACTGAGAAATTACACTATAAAACAGTGCCCAGTAGTATATACACCGGAATATATTAATTGAGAAGGTCAAAGCTTTTGTCAAAGTGTACAAAGTCTAGGTGTGAGTGTTCTGCTCTTATTAGGTGATGAGACCAAACCAAGAGCCACATGTAGAGAGCCATTAAGAGGTTGCAAAGCCTGCAGTTCACTAAATCACAGGGTTACACCTGCTAAATTGCTTTTTAAAATGTATTAGACCCATTTTGCAATTCCTTAAGAAGGTTACAGAATCACAAAATGGGTTTTGAAAGGCATAACAAATTGCAGTCTCATAAGGCATCCCTTCGAAATTGAGTTTCAGAATGCAATATAGAAAATGGAGTGCAACCTCAATTTCAGATGCAAATGATTCATAGGTTACTTACTCCTCAAAGGAAGTAGTAACCCATTTGCATCACTTTGTGATGGGAACTGTCTCTCCATCCCTTTGAATCAGGGAATCCTCACTTTCTCGAGCCTCTCATACAAAATTGGCAGGCCAAGGAAAGAATAACCAGAGACTCTTGGATTCCTGGAGAGGGGTAGTCAGTGCTATTGACAGGCCCATCATGATTCTTCCCACCTGCCACCCTATGCCAGAATGCATTGTGGGTGACTGACAGGATGCTGGCGGGTACCAAGGCAAGGATGCTGCATCTAATTAGTTTTTTTTCCTTCTACCTTCCCTGCAATGGATGGATGGGAGGAAGCACGTTGATAGAGGAAAGCTGCATCCACTCTCTACCAAATCGAAAATGGAGACCATTCTGCCTACATCCTCTTCAGAGAAGGGAGTAATTAAGTGGCATAGTGTTTATGCTGAATGTTCTAGAGCTGAATAAAATATGCTTCTCTAATTTAGAGGAGACATATAGGCCATGTCAAATGCAGCGCAGCCACGGCCGGTGCTAGGTGTAACTGCAGGGAGGTGACGTGGAGAGGGGGAGGGGCAGGGTGGGGGATAGTAATGTATGGATTACGGACTGTAACAGGTAAGTAAACATATAAATAAATAAAACGAATTTCGTTGTGTGCACTGCATCACCAAATGCGATGCAGTGCGCGCAACGAAATTCGTTTTATTTATTTATATGTTTACTTACCTGTTAAAGTCCGTAATCCATACATTACTACCCCCCACCCTACCCCTCCCCCTCCCCACGTCACCGCCCTGCAGTTACACCTACCACCGGCCGTGGCTGGTCAAATGCATTACGAGATTCATAAAGGAAGCAAGAATTTATGTGGATTTCACCAGAGAGAGCAATACCAGCATCTAGGGGTGGCCACCTTGAATTTATTCTGTGCTAATTGTGAAAAAAGGTGAATTTAATGAGATCAGAACTAGTGGTGGATGGAACTCATAGAGTTTCATCACGCAGAATTCTGTGGAGTTACCTAAAACTCTGCGAGCATCCGCTGAGTGCTGGGAGTAGCAGATTTGGTGTGTTGCGCTGTTTGTGCTGATTTTTAGTATCTGGGAGTTTGTTCTGCACTGTAAAATCAAAGCAAGCAGCACCACGCAGCGTGCCAGAGGGCACAGCTTCTTTCTACCGCTTGAGTGCATTTTCTACTTGAGAGGCAGCTTCCTCAATGTGAGCAGCAGCGTTCTCAGTATGAGCTGCAGCTACCTGACTGCCCGTGTTGAGAAATCTCGCCAGGTGGTGAGCTAGCTCTCGATTTTCTCACTCGTGCTTGCCAACTTAATGTTGGTGTGCCACACATGAGAAAAAACTCTGCCATGTGGCAGATCATAGAGTTTTTTTGAAAGTCCATGCTCCAAGCGGAGTAGGCAAAACTCTGCAAAAACTGCATGAGGAGCAGAGTTTACCACCCACCCCTTATCAGAACGGCCTGTTTGCATTCTAACCCTGTGTCTCTCCTCCGGGGTGTCACTAAAGGCTTCATTCTAGTCCTACCTCCGCATTCAACATCTCAAAGGTGTTGGTGACCTTAATGACTCTGACATGCTACACTGTCAATACACAAACATACTCTAAGGTTTTCCCCTGGGCTATATCGTGCACTTTGGTAAGAATCTGGACAAACTACAAACCATGGAAACTCTTGATAATTTAACATAGAATCCTTACAAATTCAAGGGGCATATTTACAAGAGAATGGCAGAGTGCTGCGTTAAGCCCAATTTGCTAACGTCTGTCTCCACCATTATGAAAACGCAAGAATGCGCCGTATTTACACTAATATGGTGGACCCCTGCGTTTTCCCTAGTGCTGGCACTAAATTCAGGTGCCTGGCGCCAATGCAGGCACCCTTGCACCTTAGTTCAAGGGTGCCTGTGTTGCTGGGAATAATTGTGTGCTGGGAATAATTGTTCAGGAACCTTCCTGAACATAAACAATCACTAATGTTGAATTGTAACTTCTATGTGTGCTCCAGATTGCAGCACATATAGAAGTTGCAACTTGTAATTTTTTAATGATTGTTGATGTGCAGGAAGGGTCCCTCCCTGCATATAAACAATAACTATTGGCGATTTCCTGTTGCTATGTGTGCTGCAGAATGTAATGGCAGCAACATGAGAATAATGTTGGTGGCAGCCATTACAGGACTCAGGGCCTTAGTCCCTTATCCTGAAGTTAAAATAAGAGAAATACTCTACCATCTTAGGCCCCATGAAGGGGACCAAGAAGGACCCGCCTGGGTCCAACATGCAAAAGAAAAACAGCTCAATTCCGCTGTACTCCTGCAGGAACACTACGAGAAATGTAAAACAAAATGGTGGACAGGGTCGCATATGTCAATTATAGGCCCTGGGGAGCACAAAAAAATTAAAAAATACCATTACTGGAATCAACTTGCAAGACTTCTTACAACAGAACTCTTCTGAGTCATAGTACTCTGGTCTGTTCTGTTTGATTTGCTTCCTATAGCGTTGGGGGTGATTCGTGCACTTTATAAATTATTATTTTTTTTAAACCTGGGGCTAGATTCCATAAGGGGATGAAGGTGATGGCTTCCCATTCCTAAGTCAGTGTAGGCCCCAGGGGGCCCACCCCTTGGGCCAAAATGTTCAAAAAAGAGGAAGCGGCAACACCGCCCCCCTCCCTGAGTCTTCACAGGCCCTTGGGACCCCATCCTCCCAGGTTGTTTACTTTAATTAAGGTAAGGTGGGCTGCGCAGCACTCCCCTCTCTGAGCCTTCAATGGCCCTGGGTACACCTTCCTCGGACCGGCTCACTTGCTGTGTCCTGGGCAGCCCTCCTCCTGAGACACAGCAGTGTCCATGCCCTCACCGGCGTTGGCAGGAAATCTTGTGTTTGCTCCCTCCTAGCTGAAGCATTTTTTAAACTCCTGCCAAATGGGAGCAAACACAAATGTTGCTCTCAACCAGCAGAAGCTTTCAAAATGCTCAAGAGATTCCTTGCTTCCACAGGGAACATCATAAATAGCTGCTGCCTGTTGGCGGAAGCAAGGCTGGTTCCTGCAGCATGCGGGGAGCCAGCTGGGGCTGTAGGGGGCCCTTGGGTTTCCCCTCTGGCCCCCAACATTGTGCATGATGGTTGCTGTGGGTGGGCAGTGGGGCACCCACCTTTAATTAATAAAGGTCCCAGGGGATGGGATCACTAGGGCTGAAAATTGCTTTAGGGAGGGGGGAGCACAGCCTCCCCACCTTTAACTTTTGTGGGAGATGGGGTCCCCAGGGCTTTGTAAAGGCTCAGGGAGAGAGACTGCGTTGTCCCCGCTCTTTAAAATATACTTTTGGGCCTGGGCTATGGGGTCACTTGGGACCAAAACAGCTTGGGGAGGAGCCACTCAGTCCCCTCCCCGTTAAAAAAAAGTCTTGGCTGATGGCATCCCCAGGGCCTAATAAAGCTCAGGGAGGGTAGCCACGAGGTCCCCCTCCCCTTTATGAATTACATAAGGCCCTGGGGAACGAGGTCCCAAGGGCCTAATGAGGCCCTCCTTCCATTTAAAAAAAGACAGCCCTGGGATTGGGTTCCCCAATGCCTAATGATGCTTGAGGAGGGGGGCCAAGTGGCCCTCAACCCTTTAAAATAGATAAGAATTGGGGGATGGATTCTTTTTTATTGCTTTGGGATCCCTGGGGCCTAATAAGAGAGAATGTGTGTGGGGTGTGATTGGCAGCCTTCTTGGAGTTTGACGGCAGGCCAAGCCCTGTAATCAACCCCTCAATGCGCACAGCCAAAATCTGTGTGTAGTGTGGGGTTTGCTGCCTGACGTGAGATTGAAGAAGTTCCTGGCTGCAACCCAGGCCATGTGGTTAACTCCACACCATACACAAGCCAGTTCTGTGTCTGGCGTGTGGTTGGTTGGCTTACTTTGGGCAGTTCCTTCTGGGGAGTTGGATGCCCTGTGGTGAACCCCTTGCTGCGTGTGATGTAGTGCCTTGTGCTGTGTGAGGTTGGCTGCCTGCAGGGGGTTAGTCTGCCTCCGTCCAGGCCAGCCGAAAGCCATGCACAGTATGGTGTTGGCTGCCTGTTGGGGTTTGTGACAGGACCTGGCCACAGGCTAGGCCTTGCACCAAGCCATGCACAACAGGGGGTTGACTCTATGTATAGTAATAATATATTACTTTAAGTTATGCTGGAAATTCACTGAAAAAAACAAAGGTTAAAGTAGCCTTATATTTAGGTGGGATAAAAAGATTTGTTTTTGTTATTAAAAAAAACTTTAAAATGTAGTGAAAAAACACAAAGGTTAAAGTAACATTATAGTTTGGTGAATATGTCAGTTACAACATTAACATTTTGAATTAAAAAAAACACAGAAATACACCAGTTATAGTTAACAGAGCTAATTATAACTTGCACCCCCACCATACACTGCTTATGACCTCACATATTACATCACTCATGTTCCATGACATCTTTGATGACATCACTGATGACATCTCAAATGGCATCATTAATGACATTACTGATGATGTCACTGATGAGATCATCCAAGCTTCCTTGGGCACACTTCGCTCTATAAACTATTAGAGTATTAGAGACCTGGAAGTAAGTGCAAAATAGTTCAGAATAATATGAAGCATCATTACTGCTATTATACATATGTTAAGAAACTATAACTCATGGCCTAAAGTTACTTAACAGCACAAGTTATTATTTCTTTAGATGAGTATAACAATATGTGTAACTATACCTGCTGAATTTCTCTGGTTTTCTGTGGGTAAAAAGTGAACCTAACTATAACATCCCTTTAACCTTTGTTTTGGAATGTAGTGGTGTATACTGTAGTGGTGCATTGTGTAGTAGGGAACTGTTGAGTGAAGTAGAGTGGAGTGTTGTAGAATGGAGTGCCATACAGTGGATAGCATAGAGTTGAGTAGCGTGGAGTGGAGTGAAGTACAGCGAAGTGGCGTAGACTTAAGTGGCATAGAGTGGAGTGGAAAGGCTGTTTTTGTTTTTCTAATAACTTTGGCACCATTTGACAAATCTCCACAAAACATTCCAAGATAACAAAAAATGGGAGCCGGTTCAAAAATACAAAATCCGGATGCATTTTCCAGAGACTTTTTAAGGGTGCCCTTCTGCAAAAACTGCTGAACGAAACTACACCAAAAATCAGAAAGCTAGATCCGGGTCCAAAAAATGTGCTTTTTGTGATTTGGTGTAAATCCGTTCAGTAATTTTGGAGAAATCAAGGTGTAAAATGTTGCCATATCAGGGCGGTTGGGCTCGAGGGACTTGAATCGAATTTTAAAAAATTGTCCCAGGGAGCTTTTTCCCCATGGGGCAATTTTCCCCTGTGGGAGCAAACATTCTGATTGGCAGCCATCTACATGAAGAAATATGTTGCTGGCAGCCTACAGGACTTGAGAACTTAGTCCCCTGTCCTGCAGTTATTTAAAAACAATATATATAAAAGGGCATGGTAGGGATACCCTGCCCTTCAACTCCCTGTGTGGAAGTCCCAGAGGGCCCCCCTGGTGCCAGAATTAAAAAAAACAATTGGTCATTTCTGCAGCAATTCCGGGTGACTTCAGTGAGATCGCAGAGAAAAAAAGAGGTGCGCCTCCATTTTTTAGAAATGTGTGGGTTGTGAGGAAGGCCCCCATTTCTGAGCCCATTTTGGGCCCAAGGAACCCATCTCCAGGGGCTGGGTGTCTTAATTAAGGGGAGAGGCTGCTCAACAGCCCACCCCCCTCCCTTAGGTGATTGCGGCTCTGGGGATTGCATTTCAAATTTAGGAAAAAAGAGTAGAGGGGCTGCATGATCCTCCTACTATTAGGGCCTGGGGACCTCATCAGGGTCTTATTTTTACAAAATGGGAGGGAAAAGCAAATAGGCACACAGACACCTAAGAACCTAAAATGGCCCCGGGTACCCCATCCCCGTGGCCAAGTTCAAGTAAAAAGGTGAGGGGCCCATGCAATCCCCTCCTCAAGTCTTACAAGGCCCGGCGACCCCGTCCTTTGGGGTGTAACACAATTTAAAAAAGAGGGGGCATGTGCTCTCATCCTTCAGCCTCTAAAGGCCATGGGGACCCCATCCCCTGTGGGCCGGATCAATTTTTGTGTATTGGGGAGCCCACCCCTTGGACACAGTAGTTTCCCTGTCCGTGCCAGCATGGGCAGGAAACTTTATGTTTACACCCACCTGGTGGGGGCATTTTTCTGTTCCCTGCCAGGGGAGAGCAAACATGCCTTCCCTGCTTGCAGGAGTGTGGACAGGGAAGACGTGTCTGCTTCCAGTCAGCTAGATATTTAAACATGCTCCCACCAATTGGAAGCAGACTACTCTTTTCTTGCCCGCATTCTTACGTGCAGGGAAACAGATTTGCTTCCGCCCATAGGGGGGGAAGTATAAACAGCTGTTCTGTCGAGGTAAGAAGAATGGCGGCTCCTGCAGCATGCAGGGAGCCTGCTGGGGCTGTGAAGGCCCTAGGGATTATCCCATGGGTCACAACCAGTGTGATGAAAAAGGCTCAGGGAGGGTAGCCCCATGCTCCTGCCCTTTTTAATTGTATTTGCCCCCAGGGTATGTGGTCTCTGGGGCTGAAAAATGCTTGAGGAGGGGGATGCACAGCCCCCTCATCTTTTTATGACATTTGGCAACAGGGCCACAGGGGATGGGATCCCAGGGACCAAATAAGGCTCTGGGGGTGTTCGCCCCTACCCAATTATTTGTGTTTAGTCCTCAGGGCTGAGGTTCCTAGGGCCTCTTAATGCTTGGGGAGGGGCCCATGTGCTACCCTCCCCTCGCATTAGTGGTTAGATCCATGGGATGAGGACCATGGGGCCCATTTTGGTTTGCGTAGTGGCAACACACCCACCTTGTTTAGCCTGGGGAATGGGGTCAGCAGGGCCTCTTAGGGCCCGGTAAGAGGGGACACCCCCCTATAATTAGTGTATTGCCAGGGGGATGGGGTGTCCAGGGCCCATCTGGACTTGGGGTGGGCAGAGTACACCCCTCCCCTCCTATTCTTTTTATTGGCCCTGGAGAATCGGTTTCCCACCACCAATTGTTGCTTGAGAATGTGGTACTGTGAAGCTTCCTCCCCCTGCATGGAGCTGGCTGTCTGCTGGCTGTTGGCCAAAGGTGTGCCAAAGGCAAGCCCATCTGTGCCCATCCACAACCAGACTGTGACCAGCACAAGGGACCCTGGTTCCCCAACCTCCCACCGCTTAGACTCAGCTGCCCTCCACCCACTCAACCACGGAAGAAACAACAACTGCCAGCTGTAGATGTCGAACAACACCCATGGCACGTTCTCCTGCTGACACTGCTGCCACACCGTTACTCACTTCCAGGCCCGCAAGCTATCGCCCACCCACGCGAAACCATCACACACAAACCCATGAGATGCATACTCCTCAATGCACAGACATGCAGTAGAAATCTGGGGGACCTCCTTGACACCCTGTCACCAGAAGTCACCTTCCTCACAGAAACCTGGACAAATTCCACCTCCGCCCCTGACATCGCAACTGCCATCCCCGACGGATACAAGATCCAGATGAAGGATCGCCTCAACTACCTGGGAGGGGGGCTCGCTGTTGTACACAAGAACTCCCTCCGTCTCACCACAGCCAGCACGAATGACTCCTTGTCCCCAATGGAACATCTCCAATTCCAGATCCAGACCACGATTGACCCTATGTGGCACCCTCACCTACAGACCACCCGGACCATGCACCACGTTCCCCGCAACCATCAGAGACCTCAATGGCCCCCACACCATCGCCTCCATGGACTACGTACTGCTTGGAGACCTGAATTTCCACTTTGACAACCTCAGTGTCTCCAACTCTACCACGAAACAGCTCATCATCATCCCCACCCACAAGGCAGGACAGACCCTCGATCCCATCTTCGCAGGAGGAAATAACATTGGCATCAGCCACACCATGCAACCCCTCTGGACGAACCACCACTGCTTACATTTCTCCTTCTCAAAACCTACTGCACACAAACCCACACCATACCCCCTGTGCAGGAATTGGAGCAAGGTCACCAAATAGCACCTCAACTCTGCCTTCAACCACGGTCCCTCTCCCGCCTGACCGACACCAACTCTGCAGCCAATAAACTCCACAGATGAATCAGCGACTACGCAGACAAGCTCGCCCCCCACCGGAACTCCGACAGACAGTGTCTCACGAAAGCCACCTGGTTCTCCACCGACCTCAGAGAATCCAGACACACCTGCAGACGTCTCAAGAAGGTATGGAGAAACAACAAAACCCCGGAAGCACAGACTCACTACAAAACCGCAATAACAGAATACCACCAACGCATCAGATTCAAAAAAAGGAACTTCAACCAGGACAGAATCCTTGCCAACTCCTGCAACTCGAAGGAACTTTACAGCATCATACAAGAATTCGCCAAACCCCCCAGCGAAGCCTCAGACATCATGCCCTCCCAGGACCTCTGCAACAAACTCTGCTCCTGCTTCCATCTCAAGATCAAGTCCCTCTACGACAACTTCAATTAACAGAGACAAGGCAGCGCCACCACACCCAACGCCAGCCTACCATCTCTGCCTGGACCACTGTCACTACATAAGACACAGCAGCGTCCATGAAGAGTATACACTCAGGAGCCCCCACAGACCCCTGCCCTCTGTACATCTTCCACAGAGACACCGTCATAGCACCCGAATTACGAAGCACCATTAACTCCACCCTCAAAACCAACACGTTCCCCGACAACTGGAAATACACAGAAGTAAATCCCCTCCTCAAGAAACCCTCCACAGACTAGGCAGATCTCAAAAACTACAGACCCTTCTCGCTCCTCCCCTTCGCAGCCAAAGTCACTGAGAAGATCATCAATATCCAGGTCATGAACTTCATAGAAGCTAACTCAATCTTCGACTCCCAATTCTGATTCGGCAGCAACCACAGCACCGAGGGTACCCTCCTAGCTGCCACAGATGACTTCCACACTCTCCTCAACCAGGGCCACACAGTGGCTCTCATACTTCTAGATCTCTTGGCAGCCTACGACACCATCTCACACCGCACACTCACCACCCTAGAATGGATCCGCTCATTCCTTACACTCCGAACCCAAAGAATCATTCTTCCGCCTTTTCTCTCTGAAGGACAGGAGTCTGATTCAGCTGCGGGGTACCCCAAGGATCATCACTCAACCCCATGCTCTTCAACATCTACCTGGCCCCCCTCAATGCAATTGTCAGAAAGCATGGACTCAGCATAGTATCCTATGCCGATGACACCCAACTCATTCTCTTCCTCACCAAGGAACCCAACACCACCAGATGCAGCTTCCAAGAAGGAAGAAAAGATATTGAATCCTGGATGAGCAGCAGTTGCCTGAAACTCAACTCGGAGGAGACAGAAGTCCTCGTCCTTGGATCTATCCCCTCCGCATGGGATAACACCTGGTGGCCGACCCCCCCACACCCATGGACCACGCCCACAGCCTGAGCATCATACTCGACTCCTCCTTCACCATGATCCAACAGATCAACGCCGTCTCCACATGCTTCAACACCCTCCGCATCCTCCGCAAGACCTTCAAATGGATCCCCCTGAATCCAGAAAGGCCGTCTCCCATGCACTCATAACTATCAAATTGGACTACAGAAATAACCTCTATGCCAGAATCAACAACTTCCTACTCCACAAACTCCAGACCATCCAGAACACCGCTGCCAGACTCGTCCTCGGCATCCCACGACAGGACCATATCATCCAGCTCCTACGTGACCTCCACTGGCTCCCCATCGAAAAGAAAGTGACCTTCAAGCTACTCACTCATGCCTACAAATCCCTCCAGAACACTGAACCCCAATACCTCAACAAAAGAGTCTCCTTCTACGCACCCAAGAGAAGCCTCTGCTCCACCACCCTCGCCCTCGATGAAAACCCTCACATCCGCAGAGGCAGAACAGGAGGAAAAACCTACTTTACTACATTGCGACAAAGACCTGGAACAAACTCCCGCCCAGCATCAGATGTTCCTCCACTCTGCAAGTATTGAGGAAGAGCCCCAACACCTGGCTATTTAGATGAGACAGAGCTGCACGATGTCCCCCCGCACCCTCAGACCGTGAAGTGTGAGTAGCGCGAATTGAATTGAATTATAATTATAGCTTAACTTACATAAAAAAACACATGGAAATGCACTGAAAAAAACAGTTAAAGTGACATTATTAGGTGTGATAATAAAATCTGACTTTAAAAACAAAGACTAAAGTAACGTTGTAGCTAGGAGAAAAATGTCAATGGAAACATAACATTTTGAACTCAAAAGATCACAGAAATTAAACAGTATAGTTATCAGGACTAACACTAACTTGAGCTCCTTCCATGCACTGCTTATTACCTCACATATTACATCACTCATGACATGTTCTATGATGTGATTTATAACATCACTCATGGTATCTCAAATGACAACATCACTCATGATATCTCAAATGACAACATTGACATCATGACATATATATATATATATATATATATATATATATATATATATATATATATATATATATATATATATGTATCATACTCTATTCTAAATATATGAGCATAACTAACCTAAACCTCAAACTGAACTGAGAAATACCCAGGTTGAAGTGTTGAAGAGACTGAGTAATAGGAATGGGGTGTCTGTAGAATTTATGTTGCAGTGCTGGGTGCTGTTTACTAGTGATTTAAGTCAATACTTACATTATTTAAATACTAATATTAGAACATATTAAATATTACTACAGAATGATTTGCCTCCAAACTCCATACTATGTAGAAGCAATATTATCCTACAGGGAGGGAATGTTCTGGTAATTTACATGTTAGGGCTGCGGTCCTCTTCCCCATGGAGAATATTGCTATTGTAAATCAGATTCTTGAAAGTTGGGGTGAAATTCCCAATATTGTTTGTTAGATGGTGTTTTTTCACAGGACTACTTAGTTGGAACATTACAAGAAGCATTCGTGCTGGAATTTTGATTTGTGATAAAACTCCACAATTTTTGACCCATTGAAATTCATTATAGTGAATGCCTGGATTTGAGATTGCCACAAAAAGTAACAAATATAAAGGATGATAACTGGTTTTATTCACAATATAAATCTTGGTGGTGCCATACCAGTTTTAGGAATTGATGTGAATTGGACTGTGATTTTATCTTGTGAAAAATGCTGACCGTCTGCTTTATTCTGATGAGCCATGTGTGAGAGAGAGAAAAAAAATCTTGTATGATTTTCTCATAAAATGTATGCAAGGTGCTCCAGAAGCTGAAATGAGAACACATTTTCTATAAATTCACAGATAACTTTATCAGCCATATGAGAAAAAAAGTCTGAATTGGATTATTAACCCCTTCAGTGCGCATGACGGAATGGTTCCGTCATGCGGCACGGTGCTCGTGTGCAAAGGACAGAACCATTCTGTCCTCTGCACACAAACACCAAATCCCTCTTCTGTAAACAGCAGAGGAATTTCCTTTTTTGTTTTTGAGCGTCTGCTGCTGGGGAAGCTTCCCCAACCACCCAAGGCACTTTTTGTTTCAGTGTTATGACAATGACGTCAATATATTGAAAGTGAAAGAGAAATGAGCAGATCGACTCATTTCACTTTCACTGCCTACATGCTTGCGGGCTATCTCAGCCACCAAGCATGTAGTCAGATGGGAGAGATATCATTGGAAATGGGAGAATCTCCCCGTTCCAATGGTACCCTTCCCTAGTGGATCCCTGCTTGGGGATCACCACAGGAGGGCGATCTCCGAGGAGGGATCCACCACTAGACACCATGGAGGGGGGAGTGGGTGATTGGGTGAGGGCCTTTGCTCTCCTGAAATATGTTTAGGCATATTCAGTCTTTATGGCCCGATCTTCCCTCCCGGGGGGGGGGGAAGAAAGTCCACTAGGCCCCAGGGATTTTTTTATCACAATGGGTTGGGGGGCTGGGGGCTGCCCAAAATTGGCATGCCAATGCTCCCACCGCCAAAGAAACAAAAAGACAGTCTTTCTGCCCCCTTGGGGAAAGATGGGGGTTATTACATCCTATCTGCCCCTCAGGGGGCAGAAAGCCCAGTAGGCCCTAGGGGTTATTTTATGGGGGAAACATAGAAGTGGGGCTACCCAAAAAGGGCAAGCCAATCCCCCCCCCAAAAAAAGGGCAGTCTGTCTGCCCCCTCTGTGGGACAGATGGGGGTTATTACCCCCGATCAATCACCACGGGGGCAGAAATCCCACTAGGCACTAAGTATTATTGCTTTTTTTTAAGTGGGGCAGTGGCTGCCTCCAATGGGAATGCCAATGTCCCCACCCCAGACCCTAATAATAACAGTCTTTCTGTCCCCCGGGGGGCGCATGGGGGTTATTGACCCCAATTTGCACACCATGTGTGCAGCAAGGCCACTAGGAACCAGGGATTTTTTAATGCATAGGGGCTGCCCAAAATAGGCATGCAAATTCCCCCATGCCCCAAACACAAAAGAGACTGTCTTTTTGCACTCTGAGGGGCAGGTGGGTTTATTACTCCTGATCTGCCTACTAGACACCATAGATTTTTTTCATCAAAGATGGGTAGGGCTGCCCAGAATGGGCATGTCAATGCCACCCTAAAAAAAAGGGCATGGTCTTTGTGCTCTCTGGAGGCATATGGGGGCAATAGCAATAGCCCCCGATCTACCCCCTGGGGGACAGACATCCCACTAGGCACTAGGGACTATTTTCTTTTCTTAGTGCAGGTGTGGGGTTTGCCCGTAATGGGCATGCCAATGCCCAAACCCCTCCATACAAAAATAGGCACGGTCTTTCTACACCCCTGGGAGTCATATCGTGGCAATAGCCCCAGATCTGTCCCCTCGGGTGGGCAGAAAGTCTACTAGGCACCATGGACTAATTTTTCCTTGTGCATGTGTGGAAACTGCCTTAATGGGGCAGCCCCACCCCCCCCCAATTAAAATGGCCACAGGCTTTCCAACCCCCGGGGCAGATATGGGCAACAGCCCCCGATCTGCCCCCCTGGGGAACAGAAATCCCAATAGACACCAGGGACTATTTTTACTTTGTGTAGGGGTGGGCTGTTCAGAATGGGCATGCCGATGCCCCCACTAGCCCTGTAAAAATGGGAACAGTCTTTCTCCCCCCCACTGGGGGACAGATGGTGGTCATTACACCCAATCTGTCCCCCGAATGGGGGCAGAAGGCCCACTAGGCCCATTAATTTGTTCATGGGCATGTCGGGGAGCGTCCCCATATTCAAAGGTTGCTCTTCTTTAATTTAAGCACACATTTGAGCTGTTTCTGCCCCCCTTTGTGAGCAGAAAACCACTAGATACCAGGGAAAGTTTCTGTGTATATGACTGGTGTTCAGCTGATTGTCTACATATACTGGTGTTTGGCTGGCTGTGTGTGTACTGACATTTTGCTGGTGGTGTGTGAGGACTTGTGCTTGGCTGGTGGTGTTGGTTGACCAGTGCTTGGTAGCAGTGTGTGTGGACTAGCGCTTGCCTAGCGGTAGGTGTAGACTGGCACTTGGCGGGTGGTGTGCATTGGATGGTGCTTGGCTGGCAGTGCGCATGGATGGTACTTGACTGGTTGTATGCTTGGACTGGCACTTGGCTGGAAGTGTGGGTGGATTGTCGCTCGGCAGGTGGTGCAGCTTGTGTGGATCCCCCAGTGTTTTCTTATCCAAAATCCACTGCAAACCTCAAATTTAGCTAAAAAGTCACATTTTCCTCACATGCCTGTGTGGTAAAGTTAAAGGATCACTACACTGGCACAAATTTCCTACCACCCAGCGTTCCCCTTGATCTCATGATAAAAATGATACCTCACTTGTGTGGGTGCACAAAGCAGAGCCAGCATAAGAAAAACAGCCCTTATGGACACCCTTTGGTTCCCAATCATTTTACACGTTTTTAGGCTGACCTTGCTTTGGGCATCCACAAAAATGTTAGGTAAATGTGTTTTATTTAGCTAAATGTGAGGTTTGCAGGGGATTCAAGGTACAAATGTTTAGGAGATCCACACAAGCCACACCTCCTTGGACTCACCCGAGTGTCTAGTTTTGAAAAATGTCTGGATTTGGTTGGTTTCCCCAGATGGATGCCAAGCCCAGGACCAAAAACACAGGCGCCCCCTTTGCAAAACCAGGCCCTTTTGTGATAGATAATGCTGATGTCTCCAGAAAACCTTTTGGGCCCTTCCCTGTCACGGTTACTTGGCTTACTCACACGAGTGAGGTACCACATTTTATCAGGAGATCTGGGGTAACGCTGGGTGGTAGGGAATTTGTATCAGCCCAGTGATCCCCAATCTTCCCACATGAAATGTGAGGAAAATGTGATCTCTTTAGCACAATTTGATGTTTGCAGAGGATTCTGGGTAGGAAAGCATTGGGAGATCCATGCCAGCCACACTTCTCTGGACTCCCCTGGGTGTCTAGTTTTCATAAAT
This sequence comes from Lissotriton helveticus, assembly GCF_964261635.1. NCBI lineage: Eukaryota > Metazoa > Chordata > Amphibia > Caudata > Salamandridae > Lissotriton > Lissotriton helveticus. Next base: position 381,400,049 of record NC_136069.1, read on the forward strand.
GTTTGGGTTTTGTGGGTTTCCCTAGATACCCACTGAGCCCGGGACCTTTTTTCCTTCGCAAAACAAAGTATTTTTTGTGATCAATAGGTTTGAAGTCTCCACAGTAGGTTTTGGGCCATTTCCTATCACAGGCACTAGGGCTACCCATACAAGTGAGATCCCATTTTTATTGAGAGACTTGAGGGAATGCTGGGTGGGTGGAAGTTTGTAGCTCCCCAACGATTTCAGAACTTTCCAGCACAGAAATGTAAGGAAAATGTTTTTTATTTTACAAAGTTTGAGGTTTGCAAGGGATTCTGGGTAATAGAACCTGGTAAAAGCCACACAAGTACCCCATCCTGGATTTCCCAGGGTGTCTAGTTTTCAAACATGTACATGTTTGCTAGGTTTCCATCGGTGTCAACTGAGCTAGGGTCCAAAATCCACAGCTTGGCACATTGCATGAAAAGGGTCAGTTCTCACTGGAAAAATATGATGTGTCCACACTGAGCTTTGGGCTGTTACCTGTCACGGGCACTAGACCTACCTACACAAGTGAGGTACCATCTTTATTGGGAGACTTGGGGAAATTATGGGTTGGTGGAATGCTGTGGCTTCCCACAGATTCCAGAACTTTCCATCACTGAAATGTGAGGAAAATGTTTTTTTTTTTACAAAGTTTGAGGTTTGCAACGAAAAAATAAGATGTGTTCACGTTGCATTTTGGGATGTTTCCTGTTGCAGGCACTCTGCCTACCCACACAAGTGAGGTATCATTTTTATTGGGAGACTTAGGGGAACACAGAATTGTACAACAAGTGTTAATACAAATTGACTTTCTATGCATTTCTGCCTTCCAAATGTAAGACAATGTTTAGAAAAGAGGTAATTATGAAAAATGCTCCCTAATTCACATGCTGGTATGGGTGCCCACAAATTTGGAGATATGCAAATAACCACAGCTTCTAAACTCCATATTTTGTTCACATTTAGTAAATATAAAGGTTTCCATGATATCTATTTTTCACTGTTTATATTCTCCCAAATGAATTGCTGCATACCTAGTGCATAATGAAACATGATTGCAAGGTTCAGCTCAGTTATTGGGTCTAGGTTCCCCGGGTTCTTGGTGAGCCTAAGAGTCCTATATTTCCCAGTAACCAAAAAGGTCCATCAGACATAATGGTATATTGCTTTAAAAATATGCCATACTTAGAAGAAGTTACAGTTGAAAACTTAGGCATAAATGGCAGTTTTTTTAACTCAATTAAAAAAAACTTATTTCAACTTATTTCTATAGGAAACCCTTGAAAGATCTACAAAAATGACCCTTTCCTAAATTAAGGATTATTCCTACTTTTCATAAATGTATAGCTGTCTGGAACCATGATTGGTTTTATGCCCATTTCGACCACTAGTTGGAAAAAGGTTGAAAGCACCAAACAATAGAAAAAATAGGCTATGTCCCAGTAAAATGCCAAAATTGTGTATAAAATGTTGATTTTCTGACAAAGGTTTGCCTGTGTCTTTTAGCTGGGAAGATGGTAATTTTCGCACCACAATCCCTTTGCAGTGATACCACGATACCATTTGCAGGGAAAAAACAGACACTTTCTTCTGCAGCACTTTTTTCCTACTTTTCCTCCAACAACCAAAGTTAAGCTGTATTTTGGCTCATTTTTCAGTCCCCTCCAGGGAAGCCCACAAACCCTAGGTACATTTAGAATCCTCAGGAAGTTGGAAGAAAAAGGTGCAAATTTGGCGTTGATACGGCGTTGAAGGTTAACAAAATGTTACAGGTGCCTAAGCCCAAACTACCCCAAACAGACAAAAAAGGCTTAGCAGAAGGGTGGGGGAGGCATAGCACAGAAAGGGTTAAACATGTCTTCCAGCAGGAGTATCAGTCTTTCAGTTGATTCACCAATTTACCACTGCATCTTCATCACGGAGTTGTATTAAACAACTAGAGCTCAAACATTCTGTATTCATGACAAATGGGAGGCACACCTGAACAATGTATTTCTGGAATCAAACCCATAGAACTGAAGGTATTTCCATCCTTCAGAGGCTGACACAAATGGACTAAATGAGGGTTTAAGGTATATAATGGAACTTATGGTTAAAGCCCTTGAAAGATAAAATGAGGACTCATCTTCTATAGATTTTCAAATCCTCATCCACGTCAGAAAAAACTTCTGTCTTGTTGAGTGAAACGTGTTTCCAACACAAGCATCAGTCTCTCAGTTCACACCTCAGTGATCTATTGTAGATTCACCACAGAGTTCTAATGAACAACTAGGGTGCGTACATTATGTGGTGTTAAAGATAACAGTGAGGCACTCTTGGGTGGGATTTATTTTGGAAAAACAGCTGTGGAATGTAAAGCTTTTCCTGTGGGGTACACTGAAGTCAATAAGCATTGAGGAGTTTACGAGGAAACACAACTAACTGGTTAAAAGAATGTCAAGGGAAGAATTGGTCCCTATATATTTATAAATGGGCTAAACGTAGTTACAAAAGAGAGAGTCCTATTTAAGCCCAGCATTCCCCTTTCTGCTTCTGTTTACTAAAGCTGTACATCTTCTCTGTCACTTAAATCCAATCTAATTTTAAAATAGTAATATTTGGGTAGATATTGAAGGTTTTTTATTCTTCCATTTAAATATATGTGAGTGGATTTTTTATAGGTGCATGTAGATATTGACAGCCTAATCTCATATTTAAAATCAATAGATTTGCACTCTAACGGGTAGTGAGACCCTCCCGAGGAATTGCTGTTTGGACAATTGTTTTTAATTTTAACTTTGTCTGACTTCTTCTTTTCAGTATGAGCATCTCGCTGCATGAATGTGCACTGGCTTCAAAATAGTTTTTATTGCGACTTAAATATGAGGAAATTATACAAATTGTATACAGATGTATTTACTTTTTCTAAAAATATCTTTTGGTATACCTGATTTACTGCTACTTTCAAAGATAATTAATTGAACCCTATTTTAAATAACATTGTAAATTAGATAAAATAATGAGGGTCGTGTATTGAAACACATTGAAAACTGTCAAGGTCTACACAATTTTGACAGTCTGGGAAAACCTTACATATATAATAGTAACACGTGGAATGGAATGTTTTCGGGGACTCATTTATTTCAGGAACTTGAAGCAGCAAAGTTACGAAACTTTTCATGTACGACATCAGCTTCTGTACAGGAAACTGAATGATTCTAAAGCTGTCTTCTCCAGCAGCACGTCTCCTAGTGCAGGCACATTCTGTGAGATAGGTGAAGATTCTAGTATGATCATTTGAGGTAGCTGTTATGGTAAGAATGCAGAGTGATATGGAGTTTGATACTGCGCTGAGACTTGTCAAAGGTGCTATGAATCTCCTGGGCAGATGGAAATCAGCTTGAAGGCAATCAAAATGCAACATTTGTGTTAGTGTATAAGCTGACTCATTTATGATGAGTTATGCAGCAGTGCACGTTTTACAATTAGGAGTTAAGAAATGAAACAGAGTAGACACTAAATGAATTGAGGGAGCAGTCATTTACCTATTTCGAAAAGGAAAGTGCATAGCTTTCAGTTTCTATTCATTTACATCTAAGACCAACTAATGATCAAATATAATTGCATAATTCAGTCAATATGTCTTTGGGCCAACTGTGACTGAAACATTTAAAGAAAATAATTATGCCCCACAATTTGTTCTACCCTCAGGGAATCTAGAAAAAACTTGCTCCACAGTCATTTATCAGTTTAAATAACTCTCTGTAGTGGAAGTCAGCTCAGCTCCCGGTCAGACGTCGCATCCAATGTAAAGCTCTTTGCCTGGTTCACAGATCTTTACACGGCAAGGGACCTGACGACCTCAACAACCTCCTCCTTCGCTATGTACCTTCGCGTACATTGAGGTCTGCCACCCTTGACCTAGTATGCCAACCCAGAATAAAGAGAGCCCGTTGGGGCGGCAAGTCCTTTTCTTTCCAGGCAGCAAAAATCTGGAACCTGCTACCCCTCTCACTCCGTGCCCAAAAATCTAAAGCAATCTTTAGAAAGGACCTAAAGACCTGGCTCTTTAACTAAACTGATCTATTCCCCTGTCCTCCCCTCCCCTTGTATCTTAGCGCTAAGACGCCGCGGCATTCGTGCGCTCTACAAATATTTCAGTCAGTCAGTCAGTCAGTCAGTCAGCTTACATATTTTCAAGTGGTAAGAAGCACATTGGGCTTGATATTCTCAACGAACAATTCAGGCATTCCAGAGATAAACCTCCTTAGTGATTTTCTGATGACTTAGCTGCTTTAAAAATGTTGGAATGCAAAGTCAATCGAAATTAGTGACTCATGTAAATATGCATACACCAAATTTTACACAGCTAAAAATGTATTTTACCCCTTCAAATTCAAGCATACAGTGGCACATACACACAACCTGGGGCCTATCCATGAAGGTACATTTATGTGATAACACGTTTTACAAATACATTTACTCTTACACTTTTAAGTAACTTACTACTTTTGGCCATTCACCATTTACAAGTTTAAGGTACAAGATTAAGGTTACTCAAAAGTGTAGACTTACATGTCCCCGCCACGTGAAATAAGGGGTGGAGTCAATAAAAACGTTATATGCAACCATAAAGTTGCTTCTAGTAGGGGCTTTCTTACTGTATTTGATGATATGCACACTTAGCAGACACTCTGCAATCTGGCTGAAGATCTCCCTATAGTATAGGCGAAAGTATAAAAGTTTATAAATATTTTAATAAAATTGAAAAAATATTTTAGGTTAAATGGTAATGTTACTTAATTGTATACATATGTTAATGTAGAACAATACAGAATGTTACTGTATCAATAAGTCTATCTCTGCGGAACTATTGTTTCATGCTTTACATGGCTAATGGCAACACAAATGCTTGCAAAAGTCACAATTTTCAAACGGATGTCTTGCAGCACAAAACTTCCCAAAATATACAAAGTTGTGAAGTCTTCTGTATACCTTTGCAAATTTGCACACTTCTGTTTAGGATACACCTAAAATCCATATTGACAATTACAACCACTTTCATATTATTTCTCCTTAAAGAGGAATATTCACTGGACATGTACCCCTGATTTACTCATGCACGGTTTAATAAAGTTTATATTTATCAATGCACATACAATAATGAGTCCTCTAAGAAATACATTCTTAGGAAACTTGGCTCGTTCCCAAAAATATGCGGCTACTTTAAATAAGAAATGACTCCTCCTCAGTGTCAAGGTATTTGATGTCTTGAGAAAGGACAGTGGTTAAAAGAAACATCCAGTTAGCCTAAGTGAAGAGGACATTTCTGTTTCACTGCCAAGAAAACCTTTGATAACGTAACACGCAGTGATCTTAAGCTCTCATTTCAAAGTCAGCAGGCTTTGTTCAGAGGATCTGTGGCAACGGAAGTCCCTTGCAGCAAAGTATAACTTTGCAATTCCAAGACTCTTGAAGGTGTATGCTGTCTGCTACATGCCTCGACTACAAAAACGCAGTGGCTCAGTACCCAAAAATGAATATTTATTTTTTTAGATTTCTTGATTTTTGTATTATTGCATTGATTTTAACAATAGTTATACATGTTATTTACACAAGAGAAGTGGATGTTTCCGCAATAACAAATGCTTAACGTTTTCTCTTGATAAAAGCTTCTCTTAGTGATGCTGCTTTTAAGAATACAAAAAGACCACACTAGAAAGCAATTAGGCAAGTTATGAGATCACCAGACTACTCCAGTGAACTTAAACGGAGGGAGAGGGTCCAACATCGACAGGTTTTGGGGTACCAAACATACCGTGATTTATAAGACAAAATAACCCTACATTTCCAGCAATGGCTCAGGAGCACCACAAAATCACTTATGCATACTTATACATGTCTTGGTATGTTCTATGCAAGATTTCTTTGTGCACACACACACACATATATATATATATATATATATATGCAAAAAAGAAGAAGAGAACTCTGGGTAGGTCTCAGTTTAGGTGGAAAGCAGCTCCTGTTAGAGCACTCTCAACACCAGCGACACTCTAGATCTGCTCACCTCAAATGTCTGTTTTTCTATCAAAGTTTTTAAGCATAGGATTAGACAGTGCTATCCATGCCGAGATAGAAAATGACAAAGTCTTTCGCCATTTAAACAGCAAAGTCTTTAAGCATAGGACTAGTACAGTGCAGTCCTTGCCGAGCTGTCAAATAACAAAAGCCATTTATCACTCCAGGCACAATATTACAGCTTTGAATTGGTAAAATACCAACTCAAGCCAACCTGAAATGATTAAAAGCAACCCCTGACACAGTGTTTCGCTCTAATTAGAGCTCTTCAGACATTTGAGGTGAGCAGATCTAGAGTGTCGCTGGTGTTGAGAGTGCTCTAACAGGAGCTGCTTTCCACCTAAACTGAGACCTACCCAGAGTTCTCTTCTTCTTTTTTGCATAATTTATGCGTCACTCTATGCCTGAAAGGGTTTTGTTTTGACTTAAGACTGGGTGCTCCCTTGTGTCTGGACAAAGCTATACCTCTGTGAAGAGCTCTAATTAGAGCGAAACACTGTGTCAGGGGTTGCTTTTAATCATTTCAGGTTGGCTTGAGTTGGTATTTTTCCAATTCAAAGCTGTAATATTGTGCCTGGAGTGATAAATGGCTTTTGTTATTTGACAGCTCGGCAAGGACTGCACTGTACTAGTCCTATGCTTAAAGACTTTGCTGTTTAAATGGCGAAAGACTTTGTCATTTTCTATCTCGGCATGGATAGCACTGTCTAATCCTATGCTTAAAAACTTTGATAGAAAAACAGACATTTGAGGTGAGCAGATCTAGAGTGTCGCTGGTGTTGAGAGTGCTCTAACAGGAGCTGCTTTCCACCTAAACTGAGACCTACCCAGAGTTCTCTTCTTCTTTTTTGCATAATTTATGCGTCACTCTATACCTGAAAGGGTTTTGTTTTGACTTAAGACTGGGTGCTCCCTTGTGTCTGGACAAAGCTATACCTCTCTGAAGAGCTCTAATTAGAGCGAAACACTGTGTCAGGGGTTGCTTTTAATCATTTCAGGTTGGCTTGAGTTGGTATTTTACCAATTCAAAGCTGTAATATTGTGCCTGGAGTGATAAATGGCTTTTGTTATTTGACAGCTCGGCAAGGACTGCACTGTACTAGTCCTATGCTTAAAGACTTTGCTGTTTAAATGGCGAAAGACTTTGTCATTTTCTATCTCGGCATGGATAGCACTGTCTAATCCTATGCTTAAAAACTTTGATAGAAAAACAGACATTTGAGGTGAGCAGATCTAGAGTGTCGCTGGTGTTGAGAGTGCTCTAACAGGAGCTGCTTTCCACCTAAACTGAGACCTACCCAGAGTTCTCTTCTTCTTTTTTGCATAATTTATGCGTCACTCTATGCCTGAAAGGGTTTTGTTTTGACTTAAGACTGGGTGCTCCCTTGTGTCTGGACAAAGCTATACCTCTCTGAAGAGCTCTAATTAGAGCGAAACACTGTGTCAGGGGTTGCTTTTAATCATTTCAGGTTGGCTTGAGTTGGTATTTTACCAATTCAAAGCTGTAATATTGTGCCTGGAGTGATAAATGGCTTTTGTTATTTGACAGCTCGGCAAGGACTGCACTGTACTAGTCCTATGCTTAAAGACTTTGCTGTTTAAATGGCGAAAGACTTTGTCATTTTCTATCTCGGCATGGATAGCACTGTCTAATCCTATGCTTAAAAACTTTGATAGAAAAACAGACATTTGAGGTGAGCAGATCTAGAGTGTCGCTGGTGTTGAGAGTGCTCTAACAGGAGCTGCTTTCCACCTAAACTGAGACCTACCCAGAGTTCTCTTCTTCTTTTTTGCATAATTTATGCGTCACTCTATGCCTGAAAGGGTTTTGTTTTGACTTAAGACTGGGTGCTCCCTTGTGTCTGGACAAAGCTATACCTCTCTGAAGAGCTCTAATTAGAGCGAAACACTGTGTCAGGGGTTGCTTTTAATCATTTCAGGTTGGCTTGAGTTGGTATTTTACCAATTCAAAGCTGTAATATTGTGCCTGGAGTGATAAATGGCTTTTGTTATTTGACAGCTCGGCAAGGACTGCACTGTACTAGTCCTATGCTTAAAGACTTTGCTGTTTAAATGGCGAAAGACTTTGTCATTTTCTATCTCGGCATGGATAGCACTGTCTAATCCTATGCTTAAAAACTTTGATAGAAAAACAGACATTTGAGGTGAGCAGATCTAGAGTGTCGCTGGTGTTGAGAGTGCTCTAACAGGAGCTGCTTTCCACCTAAACTGAGACCTACCCAGAGTTCTCTTCTTCTTTTTTGCATAATTTATGCGTCACTCTATGCCTGAAAGGGTTTTGTTTTGACTTAAGACTGGGTGCTCCCTTGTGTCTGGATAAAGCTATACCTCTCTGAAGAGCTCTAATTAGAGCGAAACACTGTGTCAGGGGTTGCTTTTAATCATTTCAGGTTGGCTTGAGTTGGTATTTTACCAATTCAAAGCTGTAATATTGTGCCTGGAGTGATAAATGGCTTTTGTTATTTGACAGCTCGGCAAGGACTGCACTGTACTAGTCCTATGCTTAAAGACTTTGCTGTTTAAATGGCGAAAGACTTTGTCATTTTCTATCTCGGCAAGGATAGCACTGTCTAATCCTATGCTTAAAAACTTTGATAGAAAAACAGACATTTGAGGTGAGCAGATCTAGAGTGTCGCTGGTGTTGAGAGTGCTCTAACAGGAGCTGCTTTCCACCTAAACTGAGACCTACCCAGAGTTCTCTTCTTCTTTTTTGCATAATTTATGCGTCACTCTATGCCTGAAAGGGTTTTGTTTTGACTTAAGACTGGGTGCTCCCTTGTGTCTGGACAAAGCTATACCTCTCTGAAGAGCTCTAATTAGAGCGAAACACTGTGTCAGGGGTTGCTTTTAATCATTTCAGGTTGGCTTGAGTTGGTATTTTACCAATTCAAAGCTGTAATATTGTGCCTGGAGTGATAAATGGCTTTTGTTATTTGACAGCTCGGCAAGGACTGCACTGTACTAGTCCTATGCTTAAAGACTTTGCTGTTTAAATGGCGAAAGACTTTGTCATTTTCTATCTCGGCATGGATAGCACTGTCTAATCCTATGCTTAAAAACTTTGATAGAAAAACAGACATTTGAGGTGAGCAGATCTAGAGTGTCGCTGGTGTTGAGAGTGCTCTAACAGGAGCTGCTTTCCACCTAAACTGAGACCTACCCAGAGTTCTCTTCTTCTTTTTTGCATAATTTATGCGTCACTCTATGCCTGAAAGGGTTTTGTTTTGACTTAAGACTGGGTGCTCCCTTGTGTCTGGACAAAGCTATACCTCTCTGAAGAGCTCTAATTAGAGCGAAACACTGTGTCAGGGGTTGCTTTTAATCATTTCAGGTTGGCTTGAGTTGGTATTTTACCAATTCAAAGCTGTAATATTGTGCCTGGAGTGATAAATGGCTTTTGTTATTTGACAGCTCGGCAAGGACTGCACTGTACTAGTCCTATGCTTAAAGACTTTGCTGTTTAAATGGCGAAAGACTTTGTCATTTTCTATCTCGGCATGGATAGCACTGTCTAATCCTATGCTTAAAAACTTTGATAGAAAAACAGACATTTGAGGTGAGCAGATCTAGAGTGTCGCTGGTGTTGAGAGTGCTCTAACAGGAGCTGCTTTCCACCTAAACTGAGACCTACCCAGAGTTCTCTTCTTCTTTTTTGCATAATTTATGCGTCACTCTATGCCTGAAAGGGTTTTGTTTTGACTTAAGACTGGGTGCTCCCTTGTGTCTGGACAAAGCTATACCTCTCTGAAGAGCTCTAATTAGAGCGAAACACTGTGTCAGGGGTTGCTTTTAATCATTTCAGGTTGGCTTGAGTTGGTATTTTACCAATTCAAAGCTGTAATATTGTGCCTGGAGTGATAAATGGCTTTTGTTATTTGACAGCTCGGCAAGGACTGCACTGTACTAGTCCTATGCTTAAAGACTTTGCTGTTTAAATGGCGAAAGACTTTGTCATTTTCTATCTCGGCATGGATAGCACTGTCTAATCCTATGCTTAAAAACTTTGATAGAAAAACAGACATTTGAGGTGAGCAGATCTAGAGTGTCGCTGGTGTTGAAAGTGCTCTAACAGGAGCTGCTTTCCACCTAAACTGAGACCTACCCAGAGTTCTCTTCTTCTTTTTTGCATAATTTATGCGTCACTCTATGCCTGAAAGGGTTTTGTTTTGACTTAAGACTGGGTGCTCCCTTGTGTCTGGACAAAGCTATACCTCTCTGAAGAGCTCTAATTAGAGCGAAACACTGTGTCAGGGGTTGATTTTAATCATTTCAGGTTGGCTTGAGTTGGTATTTTACCAATTCAAAGCTGTAATATTGTGCCTGGAGTGATAAATGGCTTTTGTTATTTGACAGCTCGGCAAGGACTGCACTGTACTAGTCCTATGCTTAAAGACTTTGCTGTTTAAATGGCGAAAAACTTTGTCATTTTCTATCTCGGCATGGATAGCACTGTCTAATCCTATGCTTAAAAACTTTGATAGAAAAACAGACATTTGAGGTGAGCAGATCTAGAGTGTCGCTGGTGTTGAGAGTGCTCTAACAGGAGCTGCTTTCCACCTAAACTGAGACCTACCCAGAGTTCTCTTCTTCTTTTTTGCATAATTTATGCGTCACTCTATGCCTGAAAGGGTTTTGTTTTGACTTAAGACTGGGTGCTCCCTTGTGTCTGGCCAAAGCTATACCTCTCTGAAGAGCTCTAATTAGAGCGAAACACTTTGTCAGGGGTTGCTTTTAATCATTTCAGGTTGGCTTGAGTTGGTATTTTACCAATTCAAAGCTGTAATATTGTGCCTGGAGTGATAAATGGCTTTTGTTATTTGACAGCTCGGCAAGGACTGCACTGTACTAGTCCTATGCTTAAAGACTTTGCTGTTTAAATGGCGAAAGACTTTGTCATTTTCTATCTCGGCATGGATAGCACTGTCTAATCCTATGCTTAAAAACTTTGATAGAAAAACACACACATTTGAGGTGAGCAGATCTAGAGTGTCGGTGGTGTTGAGAGTGCTCTAACAGGAGCTGCTTTCCACCTAAACTGAGACCTATCCAGAGTTCTCTTCTTCTTTTTTGCATAATTTATGCGTCACTCTATGCCTGAAAGGGTTTTGTTTTGACTTAAGACTGGGTGCTCCCTTGTGTCTGGACAAAGCTATACCTCTCTGAAGAGCTCTAATTAGAGCGAAACACTGTGTCAGGGGTTGCTTTTAATCATTTCAGGTTGGCTTGAGTTGGTATTTTACCAATTCAAAGCTGTAATATTGTGCCTGGAGTGATAAATGGCTTTTGTTATTTGACAGCTCGGCAAGGACTGCACTGTACTAGTCCTATGCTTAAAGACTTTGCTGTTTAAATGGCGAAAGACTTTGTCAATTTCTATCTCGGCATGGATAGCACTGTCTAATCCTATGCTTAAAAACTTTGATAGAAAAACAGACATTTGAGGTGAGCAGATCTAGAGTGTCGCTGGTGTTGAGAGTGCTCTAACAGGAGCTGCTTTCCACCTAAACTGAGACCTACCCAGAGTTCTCTTCTTCTTTTTTGCATAATTTATGCGTCACTCTATGCCTGAAAGGGTTTTGTTTTGATATATATATATATATATATATATATATATATATATATATATATATATATATATATATATATATATATATATATATATATATATATATATATATATATATATATATATTCACTGAAAAAACCATAGGTTATAGACCATATATAGTTAGGAATTAGCATTTACAAAACCTTGAAAATTCACTGAAAAAACCATAGGTTATAGACCATATATAGTTAGGAATTAGCATTTACTAAACCTTATTTTACTCACACAAAACCATTGAAATTCCATATATAGTTAGTTGCACTAACTATATATCGCGCACCCGCAATCCACTGCTGATGATGTCACATATTACATCATTCATGACATGGTCAGTGACATCACTGATGACATCACTGATGACATCTCAAATGACATCACTGATGACATCACTGATGACATCTCAAATGACATCACTGATGACATCATGACACACCAATACCAGTTACTACATACGCACTCACTGATTCCTACGTCTACACACACATTCACTCATTCACCCATACAATAACTCATACATACAGTCACTTATTATTACAACACTATCATATGCACTCATACACCTATGCAGACAGTCACACACTGCCACTCATCCATGGAGTTACTCACACACCAAGTCAGTCCTGTAAAGAATCAATCACACTTCCATTTCTTCATCTATACAGTTAAACACAGAACACCATACTTCAGTGACATCACTGATGACATCACTAATGACATCTGAAATGACATCACTGATGACATCTCAAATGACATCACTGATGACATCATGACACACCAATACCAGTTACTACATACGCACTCACTGATTCGTACGTCTACACACACATTCACTCATTCACCCATACAATTACTCATACATACAGTCAGTTATTATTAGAACACTATCATATGCACTCATACACCTAGTCAGTCCTGTGAAGAATCAATCACACTTCGATTTCCTCATCTATAGTTAAACACAGAACACCATACTTTTCACACATATACTAACACATACTTACTCTCTTATACAATCACTGATACAAGTACACATTGATATGCACAGAGTCACACACCTCCCAGCCAGCCACACACACACTCAGTCTTCCATACATCCAGTCATTCTTCAATATGTAAAACGTATTTAAACTTTACAAAAACACACAGACACTAGATGATGTCATCAGTGATGTCATTTGAGATGTCATCAGTGATGTCATCAGTGATGTCACTGACCATGTCATGAATGATGTAATATGTGACATCATCAGCAGTGGATTGCGGGTGCGCGATATATAGTTAGTGCAACTAACTATATATGGAATTTCAATGGTTTTGTGTGAGTAAAATAAGGTTTAGTAAATGCTAATTCCTAACTATATATGGTCTATAACCTATGGTTTTTTCAGTGAATTTTCAAGGTTTTGTAAATGCTAATTCCTAACTATATATGGTCTATAACCTATGGTTTTTTCAGTGAATTTCATTGGTTTTTTAACAGCTAATATCTGTAGCTGTAAAATTTATTCTTCTTTAAATCCAAAAATATATTTTATATGTTTATGAATAATTATTTTTTTAAATATTTTTTTTTCTTCGTTCCCGCTTCGCGAATCGGGAACCTTACAGTAAAAAAATGTTCAGAAAAATAAAAAAAAAAGTTCTTTTCAGAACTACCTCCCCGTTATTAAAAAATTGGTACAATATTTGGAACTGTGCCAACCTCTATTTCTCTTAGTTCGCTTCCTAGTTCGCTCGCTGGTACGCGAACTGGAAGCGAACGAAAAACAGTAAGTATAAGGGAAGGAAACACACACTTATGTTAAAAGAAAGACAGCTATAGGGGAGTAAACTAGAGATACTATTACCCATAATCCACTACTGATGATGTCACATATTACATCATTCATGACATGCTCAGTGACATCATCAGCAGAGGATTGCGGGTTTTTTGGCAACATGCCTTATCGACGGTTTAATAACGCTGCCTTTTGCTTTATATAAGTTTTCAAATTGTATGAAATATATACCAATAGGTCTTTATGAACCTTTAGGTAGTGCTTTTGTTCATGAGGTCTGGTCGCTTCCATACACATACAGATGTTTCAAAGATGATCAAGAAGTTTATCTGAATGGAGAGGAATGCACTGAGACGCCAGATCATTCACTAATGTGTAGGCACATACAGTTACACGATTCATGCAACAAACAGCGACCAAATATGGCTTGCGTGATGCAAGGCACGCCAGTTCCTGCTATCATCCCCACGTTCAAGTTGTTGGAAAATGGTAGTTATTTGATGCTCAATAATGAAGATTGTTCTGAGTTAATTAAAAGTATTCCTTTTATCGTAACAGTAAGTGAACGGGTTATTTGCTGCAGAAATGTTCTATTTCCTCCCACACATGAACATAGGGAGTTTTCAATCTGGCCACAAATACCAACCTTGGGACACGTTTCAACAGCATGACAAGAATAAGAGCTCTTTTGTCTCAGAGAGAGGTGGCCTTGAGTTCGGCCCGTGAAACTTTCGTACTTCACATAGCGAACACCCGTACACAGGTTTGCCTTTCAATTTCAGCAACATGTTTCCGACTATCTTTAACGCATCCTCCACAAAATCCCTGGCACACTTTTTTAAAGTTGTTACCAGTGGTCTCGTGACTTCATTTGAGAAAATCTTTGGAGTCATCCCTGCTCCCTTTCATTCCATTTTCTCCACTCTGGTTCGTGGATTGCATTTTTACTTGCATTACCAGCGGACGCTCTTGTACTTTTTTACATTTTTAAATATGGATGTCCCTCCTATGCAACCTCCGACCCTGCAGCTGCTGACACTGTTCCGCAATCGCATGCTAGAATATTATGGCACAATGCCGTTGGCGATATTAAGCACGGCATATGGATTATCTTTTCGGTTCTCCTACTTCACCTGTGTCCAGCCTGTATTTCACTGCCTGACCTGTGATTTCGATTGGGCCATTGATTTGTGTCTCTGCGGACCGGTTTCTCCTGACGTCGACTTTAATCAGCTGATGACTCCTATCATTACTCACGAGTTGATTTGTCCTGGCGAAAGGATTATGGCTGTGGCATTGATGCATGGACTACTTGGTCCCTGGAATTTACTGGCGGCAGCACAGTCTTTCTTGGAACACAGCTTTCTTGAAAACCCACCGAGCTGTCCTCTGATGGTGATAGAGGATCCGGTGCTGGGAGAGCACGTATGTTCTTTTCCGCTTTTAAATTGGATGGCTGAACTGTTTTCGGATGAAGACGGTGACTTCCTGTTGGAGGCTGTTGCAGCTTATTTTGCATACACAGTTATGTCATAGACCTTTTTCATGTTTCATATGCTGAGTACTAGCATTTCATTGACAATTCATTGACTTAATTGTCAAGTTTTTATTATTTACCTTGCCTATTGGCTTAAGACTCGATAAAGTACTTGGCTGTTTTATTTTTCTTTAGCATTGAATTTTCCTAGTTTTTAATGCTTTACCTTGCGGACCGTCCACATATAAACTTGCAATCTGCTCTCATGAGATGGCACTTCTATTATCTTATTCAGTTCGTTTCCGGATCATGAGGAGGTGTCATCTAGGTCCTGGATATCTTTACACCGTGTTAAGTTAGCATGGGCTCATTACCGGTTTAAACGCCATTTTTCCTTTTTTGCAACTTCTGCACACGACATTTAGTTGTTGCTTTAGCTTTCCACCTAGTAGTTCATCGTGGTTTACATGAGAATAATATGTTATTGGTCTACTATCTGCTTTACTTGTTAAACTATATCTGTACAGCGAGTGCTAAAGTTTCAAGAACAACACGGTACAGAATTGTTATGAGGTCTGATCTCCACGACTTCATACTCATAACATAAGTGCAACTTCTGCCCATTCTGGGCATGAGGCGGGTTTTATATTGCTTTGCCGAACACACATACACAACAGTTGATGCGGTTCACATGAAGAGAGAGCTGGTGTATGCTGATGTGATTCCTTCAAATCTAAGACACTAAAGTATGGGCACGCCCTAAACCAACACAAAGAGACCTTCTTAGCAAATAATATAATATGTGTATTAGGGAGGGTGAGATATAAGCAGCCGCGGGCCGTGGAGGGAGTTACGGTGAGGCAGGGAGGCGGGGAGGGGGAGAAGCAGGGTGGAGCCCTCTCTACCTTGCCCCTCCCCCTCCCCGCCTCCCTGCCCCACCGTAACTCCCTCCACGGCCCGCGGCTGCTTATAAGTGTTGCTAACTCTTATTCATTTACAGCATGTTAACATACTGTCACCATTCGCTTTTTATGTACTAGTAACTATGCTGGTAATTTTGCTACTGATAATATGTGTACTTGTATTCTCCACCCTGCTTCTCCCCCTCCCCGCCTCCATGCCTCACCGTAACTCCCTCCACGGCCCGCGGCTGCTTATAAGTGTTGCTAACTCTTATTCATTTACAGCATGTTAACATACTATCACCATTCACTTTTTATGTACTAGTAACTATGCTGGTAATTTTGCTACTGATAATATGTGTACTTTTATTATCTAAGGTACTACGCCTGAGAAGACGGCATTAGTAAATAAACATTTCAAATACACATGTGTTCTTCTTAACTCCATGTTCTGGTTTCTAAGAAATATATAACGACCGACTGTTCATGAGTTCCACGTATCCTGAGGTACTATAAGTTCATATTCTGGATTGTCTAAACATTGAGAGTTTGTTATATCCAATGTGACACTGTACCTAGCTTGCTAAATAGTTTTTGATTACTAACGTGAGTTTTGGGACACCCTAATTCGCCGAGGTTCCAATCCTCTGTCCACAGTTCTGTGTGAGAACAGAAACCCTGCGACAGGGGCACCCCCGACCCTTGCTGGAGCTTCATCACACTTGCGATACAACTCCAGCAATGCGCCACCTTTACGGCACAGATACATCACGCATCTGTGCTGTTTTTGCCCCGTGATGCGCCGCATTGTAAATGCAGCACACCATAGGTGACGGAACAGCGGCACAGAATGACTAACACATCCCTGGTGATGCGCCAGTCATCATAAATCTATCCCTATGCTTCTTATCTTGTTAGAGATGAACCGCCATATGTATCATCAAAGTTATTTGCATTTCCTAAATAGCGAACTTTAAGGAATAAATAGCGATTCTTTACCATTCCTAGTTTGCGATGAGCTATTTGCTAATTAGCCGAATGTAGCCCAATGAAGCCCAATGTAGCCCAATGTAGCCCAAAGATGGCCGCCAGACACACAAAAAAACAAATGTAGCCCAAATATCAGCCAGATGTAGCCCAACTATAGCCCAGTGACAGAATGACCAATCAGCTTCGCAAACCTCCGTTACGCGAAGCGGAGCGCTGTTACAGATATATATCTTTTTTTGAACGTTAATTTCTCAAAATCCACTGGAGCACATATATTGAGACCTAGCAAAGGCACATCGGGCTACCAGTCCCTAATATTTTGCCAAGTTTCGTGCAAATCCATTCAGCCGTTCAATTATTATTTTTATTATTTTTTTTTGCCCCGCGGGGCCCTTTTAAAACCTCCACATCAAACCTAGGGGGTCAGCGAGGATCTACTATGCCCCCTTATAGTTATTTCCCCCTTTGTTTTGACCTCCTCTTGTCTCTCGATCCTACCGAGAGACAAGATGGCGGCCGCTACGGACTGTTTGGAATGTTGACAGACGCCGGAGAACCAATCAGCTTCGCTTCACAAAGCTCCGTTGCGCGAAAAGTCCGCGAACCAGAGCGCTAACCGGTCCGCTGTTACAGATATATATCTTTTTTTAAACGTTAATTTCTCAAAATCCACTGGAGCACATATATTGAGACCTACAAAAGGCACATCGGGCTACCAGTCCCTACAATTTTGCCAAGTTTCGTGCAAATCCATTCAGCCGTTCGGGCTAAAAGTGAGGCCAACCGCCCTATGGAAAACTCAATGTTAAAAACACGTTTTGGGACCCCCCTTTTTTCTCGGCCCCCCCTTGACGAACCCCCCCCAAATTTTCAAGGGCTGCTCAGAAACAAAATGTGCCATTTTCCTGAAAATTTCAGCCAATTCCGTCCACAAACGCCAAAGTTATTAGACATAGAATTTTCAAAAAACCCATAGAGAAAAAATCCTAACTATATATACCTACTGGCGACCGCCAGTAGGTAATATATATATATATATATATATATATATATATATATATATATATATATATATATATATATATTACCTATATATATATATATATTACCTACTGGCGGTCGCCAGTAGGTATATATAGTTAGGATTTTTTCTCTATGGGATTTTTGAAAATTCTATGTCTAATAACTTTGGCGTTTGTGGACGGAATTGGCTGAAATTTTCAGGAAAATGGCACATTTTGTTTCTGAGCAGCCCTTGAAAATTTGGGGGGGGTTCGTCAAGGGGGGGCCGAGAAAAAAGGGGGGTCCCAAAACGTGTTTTTAACATTGAGTTTTCCATAGGGCGGTTGGCCTCACTTTTAGCCCGAACGGCTGAATGGATTTGCACGAAACTTGGCAAAATTGTAGGGACTGGTAGCCCGATGTGCCTTTTGTAGGTCTCAATATATGTGCTCCAGTGGATTTTGAGAAATTAACGTTTAAAAAAAGATATATATCTGTAACAGCGGACCTGGCAGCGTCCCAGGACGCGTACTTTACGCGCAACGGAGCTTTGTGAAGCGAAGCTGATTGGTTCTCCGGCGTCTGTCAACATTCCAAAAAGTCCGTAGCGGCCGCCATCTTGTCTCTCGGTAGGATCGAGAGACAAGAGGAGGTCAAAACAAAGGGGGAAATAACTATAAGGGGGCATAGTAGATCCTCGCTGACCCCCTAGGTTTGATGTGGAGGTTTTAAAAGGGCCCCGCGGGGCAAAAAATAATAATAATAATAATAATCGAACGGCTGAATGGATTTGCACGAAACTTGGCAAAATATTAGGGACTGGTAGCCCGATGTGCCTTTGCTAGGTCTCAATATATGTGCTCCAGTGGATTTTGAGAAATTAACGTTCAAAAAAAGATATATATCTGTAACAGGGCTCCGCTTCACGTAACGGAGGTTTGCGAAGCTGATTGGTCATTCTGTCACTGGGCTATAGTTGGCTACATCTGGCTGATATTTGGGCTACATTTGTTTTTTTGTGTGTCTGGCGGCCATCTTTGGGCTACATTGGGCTACATTGGGCTTCATTGGGCTACATTGGGCTACATTTGGGCTCCAACATATATATAGGCCAATGTAGCCCAATATATATTTTTCAAAGTTAATTTTCGTAAAAACCACTGGAGCATATATCTTGAGACATAGCAAAGGCACATCGGGCTATCAGTCCCTACAATTTTGCCAAGTTTCGTGGAAATCCATTCAGCCGTTCGAGCTAAAAGTGAGTCCAACCGCCCTATGGAAATGAAGGAAATGAATGGGTAATTTGTAATTAGCAAATAGCTAATCGCAAACTAGGAATGGTAAAGAATCGCTATTTATTCCTTAAAGTTCGCTATTTAGGAAATGCAAAAAACTTTGATGATACATATGGCGGTTCATCTCTAACAAGATAAGAAGCATAGGGATACATTTATGATGACTGGCGCATCACCAGGGATGTGTTAGTCATTCTGTGCCGCTGTTCCGTCACCTATGGTGTGCTGCATTTACAATGCGGCGCATCATGGGGCAAAAACAGCACAGATGCGTGATGTATCTGTGCCGTAAAGGTGGCGCATTGCTGGAGTTGTATCGCAAGTGTGATGAAGCTGCAGCAAGGGTCGGGGGTGCCCCTGTCGCAGGGTTTCTGTTCTCACACAGAACTGTGGACAGAGGATTGGAACCTCGGCGAATTAGGGTGTCCCAAAACTCACGTTAGTAATCAAAAACTCCTTAGCAAGCTAGGTACAGTGTCACATTGGATATAACAAACTCTCAATGTTTAGACAATCCAGAATATGAACTTATAGTACCTCAGGATACGTGGAACTCATGAACAGTCGGTCGTTATATATTTCTTAGAAACCAGAACATGGAGTTAAGAAGAACACATGTGTATTTGAAATGTTTATTTACTAATGCCGTCTTCTCAGGCGTAGTACCTTAGATAATACAAGTACACATATTATCAGTAGCAAAATTACCAGCATAGTTACTAGTACATAAAAAGCGAATGGTGATAGTATGTTAACATGCTGTAAATGAATAAGAGTTAGCAACACTTATAAGCAGCCGCGGGCCGTGGAGGGAGTTACGGTGAGGCAGGGAGGCGGGGAAGGGGAGAAGCAGGGTGGAGAATACAAGTACACATATTATCAGTAGCAAAATTACCAGCATAGTTACTAGTACATAAAAAGCGAATGGTGACAGTATGTTAACATGCTGTAAATGAATAAGAGTTAGCAACACTTATAAGCAGCCGCGGGCCGTGGAGGGAGTTACGGTGGGGCAGGGAGGCGGGGAGGGGGAGGGGCAAGGTAGAGAGGGCTCCACCCTGCTTCTCCCCCTCCCCGCCTCCCTGCCTCACCGTAACTCCCTCCACGGCCCGCGGCTGCTTATATCTCACCCTCCCTAATACACATATTATATTATTTGCTAAGAAGGTCTCTTTGTGTTGGTTTAGGGCGTGCCCATACTTTAGTGTCTTAGATTTGAAGGAATCACATCAGCATACACCAGCTCTCTCTTCATGTGAACCGCATCAAGTGTTGTGTATGTGTGTTCGGCAAAGCAATATAAAACCCGCCTCATGCCCAGAATTGGCAGAAGTTGCACTTATGTTATGAGTATGAAGTCGTGGAGATCAGACCTCATAACAATTCTGTATCGTGTTGTTCTTGAAACTTTAGCACTCGCTGTACAGATATAGTTTAACAAGCAAAGCAGATAGTAGAGCAATAACATATTATTCTCATGTAAACCACGATGAACTACTAGGTGGAAAGCTAAAGCAACAACTAAGTGTCGTGTGCAGAAGTTGCAAAAAAGGAAAAATGGCGTTTAAACCGGTAATGAGCCCATGCTAACTTAACACGGTGTAAAGATATCCAGGACCTAGATGACACCTCCCCATGATCCGGAAACGAACTGAATAAGATAATAGAAGTGCCATCTCATGAGAGCAGATTGCAAGTTTATATGTGGACGGTCCGCAAGGTAAAGCATTAAAAACTAGGAAAATTTAATGCTAAAGAAAAATAAAACAGCCAAGTACTTTATCGAGTCTTAAGCCAATAGGCAAGGTAAATAATAAAAACTTGACAAATAAGTCAATGAATTGTCAATGAAATGCTAGTACTCAGCATATCAAACATGAAAAAGGTCTATGACATAACTGTGTATGCAAAATAAGCTGCAACAGCCTCCAATAGGAAGTCACCGTCTTCATCCGAAAACAGTTCAGCCATCCAATTTAAAAGCGGAAAAGAACATACGTGCTCTCCCAGCACCGGATCCTCTATCACCATCAGAGGACAGCTCGGTGGGTTTTCAAGAAAGCTCTGTTCCAAGAAAGACTGTGCTGCCGCCAGTAAATTCCAGGGACCAAGTAGTCCATGCATCAATGCCACAGCCATAATCCTTTCGCCAGGACAAACCAACTCGTGAGTAATGATAGGAGTCATCAGCTGATTAAAGTCGACGTCAGGAGAAACCGGTCCGCAGAGACACAAATCAATGGCCCAATCGAAATCACAGGTCAGGCAGTGAAATACAGGCTGGACACAGGTGAAGTAGGAGAATCGAAAAGATAATCCATATGCCGTGCTTAATATCGCCAACGGCATTGTGCCATAATATTCTAGCATGCGATTGCGGAACAGTGTCAGCAGCTGCAGGGTGGGAGGTTGCATAGGAGGGACATCCATATTTAAAAATGTAAAAAAGCACAAGAGCGTCCGCTGGTAATGCAAGTAAAAATGCCAATCCACGAACCAGAGTGGAGAAAATAGAATGAAAGGAAGCAGGGATGACTCCAAAGATTTTCTCAAATGAAGTCACGAGACCACTGGTAACAACTTTAAAAAAGTGCGCCAGGGTCTTTGTGGAGGATGCGTTAAAGATAGTCGGAACCATCTTGCTGAAATTGAAAGGCAAATCTGAATTGAAAAGGGTCTGCACCTCTGTACGGGTGTTCGCTATGTGAAGCACGAAAGTTTCACGGGCCGAACTCAAGGCCACCTCTCTCTGAGACAAAAGAGCTCTTATTCTTGCCATGCCGTTGAAATCTGTCCCAAGGTTGGTATTTGTGGCCAGATTGAAAACTCCCTATGTTCATGTGTGGGAGGAAATAGAACATTTCTGCAGCAAATAACCCGTTCACTTACTGTTACGATAAAAGGAATACTTTTAATTAACTCAGAGCATCAAATAACTACCATTTTCCAACAACTTGAACGTGGGGATGATAGCAGGAACTGGCGTGCCTTGCAACACGCAAGCCATATTTGGTCGGTGTTTGTTGCATGAACCGTGTAACTGTATGTGCCTACACATTAGTGAATGATCTGGCGTCTCAGTGCATTCCTCTCCATTCAGATAAACTTCTTGATCATCTTTGAAACATCTGTATGTGTATGGAAGCGACCAGACCTCATGAAGAAAAGCACTACCTAAAGGTTCATAACGACCTATTGGTATATATTTCATACAATTTGAAAACTTATATAAAGCAAAAGGCAGCGTTATTAAACCGTGGATAAGGCACGTTGCCAAAAAACCCGCAATCCTCTGCTGATGATGTCACTGAGCATGTCATGAATGATGTAATATGTGACATCATCAGCAGTGGATTACGGGTAATAGTATCTCTAGTTTACTCCCCTATAGCTGTCTTTCTTTTAACATAAGTGTCTGTTTCCTTCCCTTATACTTACTGTTTTTGGTTCGCTTCTGGTTCGCGTACCGGCGAGCGAACTGGGAAGCGAACTAAGAGAAATAGAGGTTGGCACAGTTCCAAATATTGTACCAATTTTTTAATAACGGGGAGGTAGTTCTGAAAAGAACTTTTTTTTTATTGTTTTTGTTGTTTTATATTTTTTTATTATTTTTCGGAACATTTTTTTACTTTTTTTGAATTTTTCTGAACAGTTTTATATTTTTTTGGGTTTTTCTTGGAGGGGGCAATGAAAACGATTCATTGTAAAGGGCTCAACAGGAGCAACAAAACAAAAAAAGAAGTATTTATTATTTTGGGCGTTTCGTACAAACTTGCATATGATAGTCAATAGCTCTGTTGATCAGAGTGATGCTTTTTTCTCCGTAGGAAATGAATCCATCGCAAAATACGCAGATGTGTTTTACTTCACCAAATTTCATTTGTATATTTGGCACCATCTCCCTGCCCTCTGGTCCCGTTACTTCCGGTACAACAGATCTTCTGGCCATAATAGGGAGATTATCTAGGTCGTTCCGAAACTGTGCAGCACTGTAGTTGTTAGGATGCCACCTAGTCATATGGCGATGCATTGTGTAGTTTCCGAAACTGTATTTTTTCTCGGTTCCTCTGGACAGTCTATCTTGACATATAAGGCAAGTTACGTATCTTGCATTTACTTTTTTCTGACCTTTGGGAATTTTAAAAAATTGCCAAATGAAGTTTTCTTTCCGGTGAGACGTCCTGGGCAGCTCAGGCAAAAACTGCCTCTCTTCGTGCTCGTCGTCCTGTTCCTCTTCTTCTTCTTCTTGTTGAATTATAACTTGAGCAGGTGGTCCACTCTTCCTTGGATGTGGTGGAGGTGGTGGGGAAGCACCAGCTGAAGCTACTAAAGAAGCCATTGCTCAGTGATCACAAAGGGTCTTTCTCTCACAATGATGAAAGTCAGCGTGAGGAAAGAAGGAGGGATTTTCATCATTTGGGAAAAACAAGAGTTCTCAACCAATCAAAAGTGTTCATTTTAGATTATATGACCTAGTCTTACATCATTAGGAAACCAAAAGTGAAATGAACCAATGAAAAGTGTTATTACCAAGTCACATGACTTGCTGTGTTTACGTTAAGCGCTTTGCAGGGCCTCCCGGTTTGCTTCCAGAAACCTGCGCTTTGCGACTCGCTTCGCGTACCAGTTCGCTAACGTAGCACGTCATATGACGTATCACGCGACAACGTGAAACGTCATGCGGACGGGAGGCGTCACGATGTTGTTTTCTAACGCGGCACTTGCGGTAAAGAAACGTTTACCGGCTCGCGGTCTATTTCGCGGCATCAAGGTCAGCTAACGGGAAGCTTCCCGATTCGCGAAGCGGGAACGAAGAAAAAAAAATATTTTAAAAAAAAATTATTCATAAACATATAAAATATATTTTTGGATTTAAAGAAGAATACATTTTACAGCTACAGATATTAGCTGTTAAAAAACCAATGAAATTCACAGAAAAAACCATAGGTTATAGACCATATATAGTTAGGAATTAGCATTTACAAAACCTTGAAAATTCACTGAAAAAACCATAGGTTATAGACCATATATAGTTAGGAATTAGCATTTAGAAAACCTTATTTTACTCACACAAAACCATTGAAATTCCATATATAGTTAGTTGCACTAACTATATATTGCGCACCCGCAATCCACTGCTGATGATGTCACATATTACATCATTCATGACATGGTCAGTGACATCACTGATGACATCACTGATGACATCTCAAATGACATCACTGATGACATCACTGATGACATCTCATTTGACATCAATGACCACATCACTGATGATATCATTCATGTGACAATACAATGCATCTCCTCACATTTTAATATGACCTCTGTTTCACCCAGTGTTAAAAAGAGAGTATAATTTTTGAAACCATTGACACACCAATACTAGTTACTACATACGCACTCACTGATTGCTACGTCTACACACACCTTCACTCATTCACCCATACAATCATTCATACATACAATCACTCATCTTTACAACACTATCATATGCACTCATACACCTATACAGACACTCACAGTCTGCCACTCATCCATGGAGTTACTCACACACCTAGTCAGTCCTGTAAAGAATCAATGACACTTCCATTTTCTTGTCTATACAGTTAAACATAGAGCACCTTACATTTTCAAACATATACTAACACATACTTACCTTCTTATACAATCATTGATACAAGTACAGATTGATCTGCACAGAGTCACACACCTCCCAGCTAGCCACACACACACTCAGTCTCCCATACAAATACTTGGGCAATCAATCAATAACCCATATAGTTACTCATATAGCTACTGATCAACACATGCAGCAGTTTACAGAACAACAGACATAATGAGACACATTTGATCACTCACTCATACAGTCAGTCATGCACCTACTAAATCCTTCGTCCAGACACTTACACATCCACTCATTCTTCAATATGTAAGACATATTTAAACTTTATAGAAACAAAAAATCACTGGATGTTGTTATCAGTGATGTCATCAGTGATGTCATTTGAGATGTCATCAGTGATGTCATCAGTGATGTCACTGACCATGTCATGAATGATGTAATATGTGACATCATCAGCAGTGGATTGCGGGTGCGCAATATATAGTTAGTGCAACTAAACATATATGGAATTTCAATGGTTTTGTGTGAGTAAAATAAGGTTTTCTAAATGCTAATTCCTAACTATATATGGTCTATAACCTATGGTTTTTTCAGTGAATTTTCAAGGTTTTGTAAATGCTAATTCCTAACTATATATGGTCTTTAACCTATGGTTTTTTCTGTGAATATATATATATATATATATATAGTATGACATGTATTTCTACACTGGCTCTTAACACTATTACTGACCCTTGGTTGGGGAATGGGGACTTGTCATTCAACCTGTCCATGCAACCAAAAGGC
The DNA here is from genome assembly GCF_964261635.1 of Lissotriton helveticus. Lineage (NCBI taxonomy): Eukaryota > Metazoa > Chordata > Amphibia > Caudata > Salamandridae > Lissotriton > Lissotriton helveticus. Next base: position 381,425,604 of record NC_136069.1, read on the forward strand.
GAGTATACGAATTAAGATGTTTATTGTGCTGTACTATACAGTATCTCTGGATACGAAGAACTTGTAATCTGGTACAATCATGTTACATTGGCAGTGTTGAATACATGTGGATTATATCACCAATCAATATACTTCCAGTGCCCCCTGTTTTCCAGAGTTGTGTCTCCCTGTGTCTCTGTCTAACCACGTTTTGGCTCATGATGGCTATCATTGTTTGTTTTTACAATTGTATGCTGTCACCCAAGACCTCTCCTTGCCGAATGTGTTCCTCTATGTGTCAGATCCCCCTAGTATCTGAAAGTACCTGCAGGGGCGGCACCTCCGTTATGGAGCGTCACCCCAAGGCTGGAACCAGCAGATCAAAACATGTAAAATAAAATTATAACAAAGCCATTCATAAAACTGCTTATTATCATTTTATTTTACTTGTTGGAGCCAGAGGCGCTGCCAAGTCTTGAGGGCAGGCCCATCAACGTGTCTTCTGCTTTCTTGTCTTATTCCGGGGTAGCAATTTTCCACTAGGTAGTAAAGGTGGTATGTTGATTGTAAAAATATTTGAATTTCATGCATGTTGAAAGAGGGAGTCAGTGGAGATCACTGCGTCTGGGAGTGAAAGTGATATCTTAGCACACCCAAGCTACTTGACCTAAGCAACAAGGTGCCTTCACAAATGTGTGTGGTATGTGAACAACAGCTGAAAAAACAAAAACACCATCAAGCCGTAAAGTACTAGGGGGCATATTACCAACAACTAGCGATAATTATCGCTATGTTGGCTTAGCGGCTATAATTTTATCGCCGTGTAGCGACGATTTTTATCGCTTATGAGCCTTGATATTATCAAGGTTTATCTCGTAAGCGATAAAAATCGGCCGAAATGCATGAATATCGCTGAAAAGTCAGCGATATTCATGCATTACCGAGCAAATGCTCTTAGCCATGTTATCCACCTCCCATTGGATAACATGGCTAAGAACTGCTCAGGGCAGGTGTTAGCTTTTGGAGATATTCGCGCTTAGCGCGAATATCTCCAAAAGTTGGTAATAGGAGCTAGCGATGTTAGCGACTGTTTCCAGTTGCTAACATCTTGGCACGCCCACTTTGCATGTCATTAGTGATACATTTCTCTGACATGCAAAGCGGGGCCCAAGATGGTCGCTATCTCCTACCAACTGTCGCTAACTGGTGTTAGCGACAGCTAGGTAATAGGGAGATAATTTTATCTCCGCTTTCTTGGCTTTTAAAGCCAAAAAAGTGGAGATAAATCCCTTGATAATATGCCCCTAAATGTTCTAAAGCAAATGAGATCAAAAGTAAAAATGTTGGGGGGGCGTGGCTAGCAGCCGAGGATGGCGGCAGAGTAGAGGGCAAGCTCCGCGGTTGAAGCGGCCTCCTCGTCGATCCGATCACTGATCCGTCACACAAGAATCTCCTACGGGAAGGGGCCGACGCCCAGGACCGGGCGGCACAAACGGAGACGAGCGAAACGAAAATCCGACATCGGGAAGTACAGTTCCGAGTGAAGCCCGTGCGGGCGGCTGAGGAGGCCTGCAGCCGGGCCGCAGACTGAAGCAGCGAGCCGACAGGAAGTGCTCCAGTCAGGGCGAGGTACCGCCGGAAGCGCCCGCTCACGGACGAGCTCGTAACGCAGGAAGGGACAGTGGGACAGCACCGTCGTTGAACCTGAGGGGCTGGGGTCCGGATGACCAGACATCCTCGTAGGTAATTCCGTTGTGGTCCAGGAAGCCCCCAGCGAACATACGGAAGCAATAATCCCTGCGTCCTTCGGGCCGAGGCCGCCATCTTGGACGCGGTGCACGGGTGAGCTCGGGGTGCAAAACGGCGAAAGGATCGCGCTGGCCTCCCCGAGAGCTGACAGTTCCGGTGGAGGACGCCAGAAGTCATCCTGCAGACCACTGGCTGACCGGTGAGAAACAGTGCAAAACCCATCATACGGTGGCGCAACTGGAAGTGGCGGCACGTAGGCGCCTATCCGGACTTAACCACTACGAAGTAGGTGCTGGTTCCAGGGCACGATTGCATCCTTCCGGGGCCCCATACCACCCCCGTGCAACGACACGCACCGGGATAACGGGGCTGCAGGGACACGGCGGAACATCGGGCGCAACGAATAGGATCTACAGACGGTGATTGGGCTGCACACTAAGCTTGGCAGGAGGTGAGGGCTGTGTCCGCGGCTGACTTGGCGGCAGGGAAGGGAACCAACCCCATCGATCGGTGGCCCTTGAGACCGATCGGCCCAATCAGAGGGACGTAAAGGGCGCGGAAGGCCGCCACAAGGGGCTTCTTCTTAACAGCCAAAACAGCTTTTGGGAACTGGTTCATAACGAGCAGCTTCCGCGGAAAGCGGCGGAGGGAACTGTCAGGATGGCCGGTAAAGGGCCGAAAAGCGGAGCGGCACAGGCCCGTCTTGAAAGATATGCTTATGATAAGTCTACTTCCTCCCCACCAGATGCGAAACAGCAGGCCGGGAAAACCGCGGACACGGCGGGGGGCAAGAAAGCGACCTTGGACGATGTGATGCGGGCCCTCACTCAGGTACAAGCAACAGTGGGTTCGATCTCAGCTGAAATAACACTCATACGTGCAGACTTCCATAAAATGTCAGAAAAAGTGAGTGCCGTGGAGGTAGTGACCAAATCGTTGGTGGAAGATGTTTCAGAACTGCAGATCAGTATGGAGCGTATCACCAAAGAAAATAAGGAGCTGCGGGACAAGCTGGATGACCAGGAAGGGCGCTCGAGACGGAACAACATCCGTATCATAGGGGTTCCAGAATCGGAAGACACAAGAGCGATGGACCTGTATGTTGAGGACCTAATCAAACAAAGCCTTCAGCCCAAGGGTCTCTCCGCTTTCTTCACAGTGGAAAGGGCACACCGAGTTCCCGGGGGCCGCCCGAAAACCGGCGCTAACCCAAGGCCGATCATTGCACGGCTCTTCAATTTCCGAGATAGGGATGCGATCCTGCAGGCAGCAAGAACTTCTCCCCCAATTAGGATACAGAACTCCACACTGGCATTCTTCCCTGACTACACGGCGGAAGTCGCACGTAGAAGAAGAACCTTTTTTGAAGTTAAAAAATAACTTAGGGCGAGGGAGATTCCCTACTCAATGCTTTTTCCAGCCAGACTGAGGATAGTGGCGGACAACAAAACATGGTTTTTCGACACTCCGGAGGCAGCTCAGGATTGGCTGGAGGGATGGAGACCAGCGGGCCTACCTCGCCGTTCCAACAGACCGAACAAACATCGTACCAGCGGACCTCAACTGGTTCCCAGTCATCTGGGGGAGACACGGACTCACGCTCGCCTCTGAACGACATACCAGGAACAGAAGACAATGAAGATCAATGACTTCCCGATGCTGCCTATTTAGGCCAACTGTAACGCTGACCGGGAGTGCTGCCATGGACACTGGGCAGAGGTCCTCCGTGGTCAAGGAGGGGGGCCGCCGACTCCGGAGAGTCCTTCACCCCAGCGAGCAAGTACTGTGTTTTGGGTTGGGATCAGGCACTCTGCTGAGTTGGGGGGGCGGGCAGTTTTAGGTCCGTGTAGCAGGGGGGCAGGGAGGGGGGGTGTTGGGGGGCGGGAGGTTTTGTATTTTTCACACTGTTTTTCTGGTCAAGATTGGAACTATAGGACACACGCTAACCGTAAGGGGAACCATTGGAAATGCGCTCGCACACGATCTCCAAGGCTTACTCATGTCAACAACTACAGAGGTTATGGCACACACCACACGGGTTGACGCAGGAGGGGAGGTAGCCAGGACGGGGCGGGGGACACCATTGTGCCTCATGACCTGGAATGTGCGGGGCCTAGGAGATAAAGTTAAAAGAGGCTTGGTGTTACAGAGTATAAAAAGACTGAACCCAGCCCTGGTCCTACTACAAGAAACACACTTAACAGACACGGCAACCAAAGCGCTATATAGGAAGGGCTACAATATGGTCGTACATTCAGAGTTCACTCGGGGGTCCCGTGGTGTAGGGATTCTGATGCACCGCTCTTCGAAATTCATAATCCAATCTACGAAACTAGACACACAGGGACGCTTTGCGGCGGCGCATGGGCAGTGGGATGGAAGGCCACTCAATGTGGTCTCGGTATATATCCCACCGGCACTACACGCAGTAGCCCTACCAGAGTTGGGGAAATTCCTGCTAGACCTTCCAGAGGGGGACCTCATCTTGGGTGGGGACTTCAACGCAGTGGCACACAACACACTAGACAGATTCCCGGTCAGAACTCAATCTCCCGGGCCCTCCCGGCTATGTGATTTTCTGGAAGCGCAAGGCTTGGTGGACCTTTGGCGGCGATTCCACCCAGACGATCAGCAATACACGTATCACTCAGCGGTCCACGATAGTTTATCACGGATCGATTATTTCCTAACACTGGGGCAAGGCACCCTCACTATAGAAGACGTACAAATCAAACCAAGGGGTGTTTCAGATCACTCTCCCCTGACACTGAGTCTCTCAGGCCCTGGGCAGACCCGAACACGCATCTACCCGATCTACCCGGGGTACCTTAAAGTACCGATAGTGGCAAAAGCGCTTAAGAGAGGGACGAGGACGTACCTCGCTGAAAACATAGGGTCCGTTAATCCCCCATTATCCTATGGGAAGCGTACAATACGGTTCTCCGGGGGCAGGCTATTTCCACTATCACGAGGTACAAACGCACACAAAAACAAGAGCTCCTAGACCTAGAAGACAGACTCGCCAAGGCCAACAGAGAACATGAGACAGCCCCAACGAGGGACACGCTACACAAATAAATATTTGCCTCCCTCTCTCTAATAAGAAAAATATTGTCCACAATTCCCCTGCTCCATGGTTCAATGAAACCCTCCGTGCTCACAAATCTCAATGTAAAAAACTTGAGAGAACTTGGAGAAAAGATTATTCTATCCCTGCTGGGCTTGCGTATAAAGCTGAACTAAAACTTTACCATAAGGCCTGTGCTCTCACCAGAGCCACCTATGTCAATAACCTGATCACAGGAGCCATAAATAAGTCCAACGTCCTATTCAAGGTGGTAAAAGACCTTGCGGGTTCTCAGACAGTTGCTATACCCCCTCCTCTCTCCAACACGAAATGTGATGAACTGGCACAGTACTTTACATCTAAAATTGATAAAATTTATAAAGACATTGCAGCCCAGGAGAAATCCATCATTAGCGTACTTCCACCCTTTGTTACTCCTTGTCCTCAGGTTTCAATAACGTCCTGGCCTAATCTTGTACCCGCTACCCTCCAGGAAATTTTAAACAACATTAAGTCTGGCTCACCTATGGATCCCTTACCCATTTCGGTTTTACGTCAATTTGAGCTTCCCCAATTAGAGGCAATTTGTACTTTGTTAAATGCTTCTCTTGATTCAGCCACGGTCCCTCAGAGCTGGAAGCATGCAATGGTGACCCCACTTCTTAAGAAACCCAATGCGGACCCCAATGTTGCTGCCAACTTCCGTCCAATCTCGTTGCTACCGGCTTTTTCTAAAATTTTAGAACGGCATATTCACCTACATTTATCTTGTTTTGTTGTCACCAATAATCTTTTTCATCCCTCCCAGTCTGGCTTTCGTCAAGGCTTCTCCACTGAATCCACTCTTTTAGGAGTAACTGAGAATATTCGCCAACTACTCGATCGAGGCGAGACGGCTGCACTGATATTGCTTGATCTCAGTGCAGCCTTCGATACTGTCCTGCACAGTATCCTCCTCAGTAGCCTTGCCTCCTTTGGTATCTGTGACAAAGCCTTACACTGGCTTTCGTCTTTTCTTTCCGATCGGACTTTTCAAATTTTTTCCAACACCTCCACTTCCAACACTTATTCTTCTCCTCATGGTGTGCCCCAGGGTTCTATTCTAAGTCCTCTTCTTTTTAATTTATATGTTGTTCCTTTAGCACATGTCGCTTATCACTCTGGTCTTAAACTTTTCACGTATGCTGATGATTCACAAATTGTGTTTTCCCTATCTCAAGCTGACCCTTCATCACCTTCCTCTTTGCAATCTGGTCTTAATGACATCTCCCGCTGGATGAGCTGTAACTTTCTTAAGCTCAACAGCGATAAGACAGAGGTGCTTGTCTTTGGTAACAAGCCTGACCTATGGAGTTTGAGACACTGGCCATCAACTATGGGAGATTTACCCATTCCATCGGAACGAGCGAGAAATCTCGGGGTCATTATCGATAGGGAGCTATCGATGAAGGATCAGGCAAATAAGGTTGCAGCCACCTGTTTTACTATTCTTAGGTGGCTGCGTAAAATCTTTTGGATCCTGCCTTCTGACACCCAGAGATCCGTTGTAACGGCTCTGGTGACCTCCAGATTGGACTACAGTAATGTGCTCTATCTGGGGGCGACCAGGGAGGTTATGCGCCGTCTCCAATTAGTCCAGAATGCCGCTGCTCGGCTTCTGTGTGGATGTCGGAAATATGACCCAATTTCCGAACGCATAAAACAACTCCACTGGCTCAACCTTGATAAACGAGTGAAGTTCAAGACACTATGCTTCATGCATAAGATAAAGATTGAAGCTGCCCCCACCTATCTCCAGTCTCTTGTCAAACCCTATGTTCCTGCACGCTCTCTTCGCTCCTCCTCCCAACATCTTTTCTGTGTGCCTAAGTTTAGGCTCACTAGAATGGGCGGTCGTTCCTTTTCTGTACTAGGACCTAGACTCTGGAATTCTCTTCCTTTAGACCTTCGAGTAGAGCACTGCCATCTTCGCTTCCGCAAAGCCGTCAAGACCTGGCTTTTTGCCCAATAATTTCCTTCGGAAAGCTGTTACCTTTAAGACCTGGTCTGTTGCGCTTTAGTTCCCTCTGGATTATTATGCTATAATGTCAATTAGCGCCGGGAAACCCTTACGGGTAGCTGTTCGCGCTCTACAAGACTAATAATAAATAAATAAATAAATAAATAAATAAACAGTCTCCAACTGTGTCAGCGGCGTCATGCCGACCACATACGCCGCAGGGTAGTGGACAATATAGCGGCGACAGCTCACAGAATTTACGACGTGGGGGACAAAGCTGGTAGGCTTATTGCCTGGTTAGAGAAAAAACGGGAAGGACAGAGGACCATCCTACACTTGAAAGATCCCGCAGGGGTACTACAAACCAGTCCCTCATTGATAGTTGAACTCCTGGCTGACCACTTTCAAACAGTATACTCCCCTGAATTCGAGGTTACTCGGGAGGTGGCGGAGGCGTCTCTCGTAGGAGTACCCACTCGCACCCTGCCACAGGACAATAGAGAAGAGTTGGAATCAGACCTGACTGCTGAAGAATTACAGATAGCCATCGCCGCGCTTCACTCAGGAAAAGCGTTAGGTCCCAATGGGATACCGATTGAATGGTACAAAACCATGTCGGAAACGCTTGCGACCCCCCTACTAAATATGTTTAAGGCCAGTCTGGAACTGGGTCAACTACCACCCGATCAACGCGCAGCGACTATAATGGCAATACCAAAGCCCGGCAAGCCACCTGAGGACTGCGGGTCATACCGCCCAATATCCCTACTTAATGCCGAGAGTAAAATCTTGGCGAAACTACTAGCCAACAGACTGTTACCTCATCTGGTGCACCTAATACATCCTGATCAATCCGGATTCATGCCGCACAGGAGCACGGCGATGAATCTCAGGAGACTACACGGCATGATGGCGCGGGCGCCATTACTGTCAGAACCAGCAGCCGTTCTGTCGCTTGACGCCAAAATGGCGTTTGACCTAGTGGAATGGAACTACCTCTTCGCGGCTCTGGAGCATATGGGTTTCGGCCCGAAATTCATAGCGTGGATTAGACTTTTATACAAAAACCCAGTAGCCCAAGTGACGGCAAATGGCCACATCTCGAGAGAACTACCACTAGCGAGGGGCACGAGACAAGGATGCCCACTCTCGCCGCTCCTGTTCGCTCTGGTGCTGGAGCCATTGGTGACCATCATCAGGACCACCCAGTTACTGAAGGGCATACGGTGGGGAGGCGACTGGGAAGACAGGGTATCATTATATGCCGATGACATGTTGATCTACCTAACAGACTTAGCATCAGGTGTTCCGGTACTGCTGGCCTTGTGTGAGAGGCATGGCGCAGCCTCGGGATACAAAATAAATTGGACGAAATCTGTGCTCTATATGCTACACGGCACGCCGCCGAACCTAAGTGCAGACTGCCCATTATTGTTGGAGACCACCTCCATTAGGTATCTGGGGATCCACATCACACAAGAGCATGCGACTTTTCGGGACCTAAATCTCAGGCCGCTGCTCGACAGGCTGAAATCAGATGTGCGCCACTGGAAAACCCTCCCGTTGACACTGTTGGGCAGAGCCACACTTTTCAAGATGATGGCGTTACCCCGTTTCCTATATGTCTTGGAAAATACGCCAGCAATGGTCCCATCGTCGTTCTTTCGACAAATTTCGACTCTACTGTCTAGCTTACTGTGGGGAAACAGACCAGCCAGGGTGGCACATGTGAAATTGATTCGAGACTGGTATAGTGGGGGGATAGCGCTCCCAAATTTGGAACTGTACTACTGGGCAGCCCACCTCAAAGTGGTTAACCAGTGGATGCACAGGCCACAGGATGACCCGGCGTATATGGCGGACAGACGGCAGCTAGGGACGAACACGCTTCTGGCCCCACTCTACAATAAAGGGTTGACAGCAAAACTCAGCGGCCCGACTAAACACACTGTGACGCTCTGGCATAAAGCCCAAACACGACTGAAATGGGAGGGGGTGGTTACACGACTCACACCCCTGTGGGACTCCAAAATTCTGGGAAACCAGAGACACAGTAAAGGCTTCGAACAGTGGGACAACATCGGGATCTCCATGGTGGGTGATATGTGGACGAAGGATGGGGTGGTCTCGTTTGAGACCCTGAGGGAACAGTACGAATTGGGCATTACTGAAACATACCGTTACATACAGATTCGGCACGCGTTAATGTCAGCAATAGAACCAGGCACTAATGTCCCAGAATCGGCCCCGTTGGAGGACCGGCTGCTTACAGACTACATGGAAGCTAGTGCTACTTCCCTCACTTACCGTAAACTAATAAACAACCTACCCGACCCGTTGCAGAAACTCAAGGAGAAGTGGGACGGGGAAATAGGGGAACTGGTTGAAACGGACTGGAATGCGGCGCTGGCGTCACCTAAAGAAGCTGGCATCTCGGCGAGATTTAGGTTGGTGCAATTTAAAATTTTGCACCGAGTATACTATACACGCACCACTCTACACAAAATCCACAAAGCAGATCACCCCTTCTGCCTGAGGCACTGTGGAGAGGAGGGCACATTGTACCACACCCTTTGGTCCTGCCCCAGCATGGTGGACTACTGGCGGCGTGTAACACGCACGATGGCCCAGACTTTACAAATTCCAATCACACTTGACCCCCGAGTTTGTTTGCTGCATGTATGGGGCCCAAACGACCTAACACCACAGGGAAGGCAGTGGGTGGTCATTGGAATGATGTTGGCAAAGCGAGATATAGCGCAAAAGTGGGGATGATCCAAGACGCCGACCCTGGCACAGTGGTGCCGGAATATGGACATGCTTATGGTGGTGGAAAGGGCAGTGTACCAACAAAGAGCCAACCCACGTAAATGAAACAAAATATGGACACCATGGAACACTTATAGGGGGGATCTGTGTGAGCCACTGCCAGAAGAGGAAGACATATATAGCTCAGGGGATGAGGAGGATACTGAATAGGAGGAGAGGGAGGGTGGAGTTTGGGCACGACAGGTTAGCCCCTGGGTTTTCCGGTCTCTCTTGACTGGCATAATAGACCTGCAAATTGTAGTATTAAAGGCTCTACCCGTTGTATTAGTTCATGTGTACGCTCCAATGATCTATCTACAATGTACCAATTATCCAATCGATGACCTTTTATCTTAAGAGAGTTGTTTAAAAAAATGGAAAAGTTGCACTAATGGTTGATTGCAGCGGAATGTTGACGCTGCATCTAACGAAAATTATATAACCATGCTTTTCGATATGTGATGCAACAATAAAAATATATTAAAAAAAAAAAAAGTAAAAATGTTAGAAAGATGGAACATGGGTAAAACAAAATGTAAAATGGCAAATAAATCTGCTAATAGAGTGAGTGCAGGGCACCCAGGATTCTTAAACACCCCAAAATTCACCTTCAATCAGAATGCCCACTTTTACTGGATGGGAGAGGGAGGCTGAACATCAATTTCAGGAGGTAATGGTTCCACAAATTAAGGCTCTTTCCAATGTATCAAAAATTTGAAATTCAGCCAGTTAAGCAAATAGGTCTACTCAATCAGTCAAATACTTTTATTTGGCTGCTAGCCATAAAAACATGTATATGCAAATCGATAAGCAGTATAAAATCACAATTAAATGATACATATATATCTCAATGCAATTTTATGACTTTAAATAACTGACCAGGTTGTAACAGTCAAGGCAAGACTCAGTTTGACAAAGACTTTAAAGGCAAGCTACAACAAAGGCAGGGGCTCTAGTCTGGTATAAAAAAATGCAAGTTTTCTCAGGAAATGTTAGAGTTCTCCACTTTTCTAATTCTGAGTGCTTGTTGAATATAACTTACAACAGCTAAACAACAGTGCTCTAAATCTAAAAGCTGTAAATATTGCGGGCTTAAAATGTGTGATCTAAAACCATAAGAATACAATTATGGTCATAAAATTTGCAGTCTGTGGCAAGCATAAAAACCACAAAAGAGCATAAAAGTTGACAAACATTTGCTTGGAGATATTATCACGAAGACAATGGGGTAGAGTCGAGAATCAAGTACAGTGCTGAAGATAAGCTACCAAAAAGTTAAAAGTGCTTAATATAAAATGGGTTACATAAAATCTATGTTCAGGGTTTATGAGCCACAATAATCATGGTTCTATCCCTTCAAAAGATTTTACATCTAGGTTGCGGCAGACCGTACTCATAGATGAACATTTAGAAAGTATCTCCTGATCTCTATGTTGATACGAAAAACCCATTTCATCTGTATTTTTTGCTCTGTTCTCAATTACAGTAGGCAAGAGAAAACAAATCGAGAGGCCAAAGTCCATGAGCTAACCAGGGGATGAGGTCCAAATGGTCTTGTCTCTAGCAATCTTCAATGTCTAATCAGAAGGTAAACAGGGATCAGCTGGGTGGGAATTCCAACAAGGGGCGATCTCACAGTGCCTGCGAAATGCTCCTCTAACTAAATAAAGGAGTGATGTCATTTATATAATAAACATCACCGATGTGGCCATTTCAAAGTCCTAGTCAGGCTGCCATTATTGATTCCACCCTAAAAAACCTGTCGCTGAATGGACAATAATAAAAAACTTTTGTGCACTAACATTAGCTTGCTGAAAGAATGTTCAAGGCTCTGATAATGTACCTACAAATAAGTTTAAATGTAAGCAAAGTTGTTCCATAAAACATTATTCATACAAGCATTCAAGCGAAAAGCGTGCCCAGTGTCAACATTAAAGTAAAGAAGTCAAGTTTAAACATGAGATGTAAAATGGTGGTGTTACTGCCCAAGTCTAATGTGACCTCATGAGCTCCACTCCTTGGATGTGAGACAAGCTTCCTAAAATGTGTTATAAAATATAGATTTAACATAAAACTAAAATCCTACAAGCGTTGTGCTTCATTATTAAAAAAAAAAGCATGTAGAAAGCCAAATTGCATGTTAAGAAAGGTAATAGAAAAAGGTGGGTAAAGATAGTTCATTTCTAATAGTAATTTTGCAAATAAAACTTGGACAATTTTTTTTAAATCCTTACCACTCAAAGCTGACAGATTGTTTAAATGTTCATAGGAATAGATGACATACTTCTGTTCTGAGCATCTGCAGACGACTGCTCCATGGAACAAATATGTTCAAATCCAAACCCCTTTAGTTGCCGCTGAAGGAGTGACAGCCAGTAGTGCATCCGCAGAGGATGAGTCAGGATCCATGTCTGCAGGAGTTGAAGAATCCCAGGAAGGCTCGTAATATGCGTTCTGAAGCAATAACAATCATGCAGGGCATCTGTACAGGTGATTCTTTAGAGGACCCACCAATAGATTAGACCAGTTGCATCACCAAGCATATATCCAGGACATACTCAAAAATGCACCGCTGACAGCGGAGTATGGGCGGCTGTACGAAAGGACAAGAACCAGTTGTCTTTAAGTTATTGAAGCAAGAGGGCGCCAAAGGACTGTATGATTCTCTAATAACACAATAGCACTTGTTGTAGCGCCATCCCCATTTGGGCATGTGGTGGAACATTCTTTGCTGAGCAAATAGAATAATATCAATGTCCCAACAATTAGAAATAGGACCAGGGGTAAGCTTTCAAAAATGTTTTTCAGCACAGAGTGTATAAAAGAAGGAGTAACACATAAGACTGTTTGGAAGGTACTAACCAACCCTGGAGCCAGTTTACTTTAAAAAGTGCGCTATCCCTGCCGTATTGCAAATGGTAACAATGTTGTGCATTAACTTCTCAAAGTAGTGTGGGAGATTGATACAAACTAGCGACTGTATCTCAGAGGCAGTCTTTGCAACTTGAAGATCAGACATCTCCTGTGCACATGTTAAGGCCACTTCTTTCTCAAACAATGAGTCTTTAAGGCTGCTTAACGCATCAAAGTTCACATTCGAAATCTGTATCAAAGGCCAAATTGTTGCATACCTAACTGTACGGGCAGGTAGAAACAGTACGTATGCACAACAGGTCATGACTCCAGTAACTGTCACCAAATAGTGTATTCCCTGTCTCATCCCACAGCAAACTTGGCTGTTCAACATTAAATACCTCCCATTAGAAAGTAATCTGAATGCCGGACGAATCATAGCAGCCAGGAAACCTTTCAGATGTCATGACAAGTTTGCTTGGATGCATTTAATGCCCGATGGAGAGTGAATTCCCTTCAAACTAAAGAATGGCCTAATATATTCTTGCAGTTTATGCTACTAAGAAAGACCTCAGTAACACCATTCCTACAAAGATAAGTGAAAGGTAGGGCCCATGACTTGTGTACAAACCCTCCTCCTACAGCTTCGTATCTGCCTACTTGATGATGTTGCAAGCAGTATTTGAAGTGAAAAGTTGAAATTGAGAGAAATAAATCTGTGTATTACACATTCTGCACTCGGCATGCCTGTAACAGTAAATTGTAATTTTTTAGCTTTTCAATGTGTAACATAGTGTATGCTGTCTCTTTCTTAGCCATAATGGTCTATTCTGTAGTTAGATTGCATCAAGAGAACAATCTACTGACATTAAAGTGTTTCCCTGGTATGCAACTAGTATGAAGTGTCTGTAGAGTCCAACTTAGTGGCTTAAAAGATCTAAGTTGTGATTGCCCATGTTGCAAAAAGGACATGTCACTCTGTATGATTTTGATAGCAGATGACACAATGTTACCCAGGATTCTGCTCAGGAACCGAACTATGCAATGGACTATAGAACATCCGAATATAGGGACTGAGCCACCATACCACACCAGTATCTATTGGCCTGAATCCAACTAGCTTATAGTGCCTCACTTGCCCTCCTAACCTTTTCAGAGAGACAAGTGATTTGGCACCCCAGAACACAACACTCTCAGCCCCCTGAGGAATTGCGGTAGCAGGTCACCCCCTTTCAATCTCTCACTAGTACTGGTCCATATTAATCGAAAAAAGTGATGGAATTTTACAATATTTATTTAAACTTTTGTGCTCAAATATGCAATACTTTGACCACAACTAGAAAACAGGTGCATGCCAGTAATGTCATTTGTCTGATTAGCAGACATATATAATAAAAAATACTGTCATATTATCTGACAGATTTGCCTAAACCCACAGTCACTGCAAAAGCTGAATGATTGTAGATTATAGATCTCTGGAATAGGTGGCGGACCCCGTATCATAGCATACATAGATTGTTGCTCTACACCACTGCTAACATAGCACTCTTGTCTCAAGACCTTTGCTATGTCTGCAAGTCTCCAAACTGTGTTTTTTAGAATGACAAAATATGAGTGTTCAAAAACAGCAGCTATGTTTTTCTATTATGTCTAGGTGCTAGTATCTCACCACAGAGAACAGCAAGGACCGATGATGGTTGACCTTGACTAGGCTGTTCCAATAAAATCCCAGGAAAAGAACACAATAGAAAAACATATATTAACTATGTGTGAAAATATAATGTGGCACAGAACAATTGTAATATTTAATACTTTGCAAAGGCAAAACAAAAGTGCCTATAACATACTTATTTAGGCTAAAATGGAAAACACCAATGGGCCATTTAAGAAACACAACCACCATCATTTGGTCAGGGCAATAGCATGACAAATAACTGAATAATATGAACGCAATCATAAGATAAGCAAACTCAAAGTAGCACGTTTAGAAAAACAATTGAAAATATACAAAAAACGAAGGTGTCAATTTAGAAAAAAAAATTTAATCATGGTGTGTCGGAGGAATCCATGATTCGACTCACAAATTCAAAGGCCATGAATTCCAAAAAGGAATCTGCCCCTGTCGAAGATGATTGGTCAACAGCCAGGTTCACATTAGAGGTGGGTGAAGAAATCCGCAATTGCCCACTCCACGCTCCACACAACTCCTCGAAGTGACGCAGAGTGGAGTTTTTTCTCTCACATGGCTCGCCAATGCAAGTGCTCATGAGAAACAATTGTGCACTAGACCTCCTCCAGGCGAGATTTCTAAACATGGGCAGTCGTAGCAGGTTGCGACTGCTCACGTTGAGAAATCTGCTGCTCACATTGAGAAATATGCTGCTCGGGTTGAGGAAGCTGCCACTCAAGTAGAATGTCTACATGAGTGGATGAAAGCAGCAGTGCCCTCCAGCGTGATACATAGTGCCACTCATGCTGATTTGACAGCGCTGGACAAACTCCTGGTGCTTAAAATCAGTGTAAGCAGCACAACTTAATAGACTCTGGAACTGGCGGAACTCCCAAAAGCGTGGCAGAGTTTTAGCAGCACTTCGCTGAGTTTTGCGGAGGAGTACTCCACGAACTCCGCCCAAGCCTAGTCACAAGTTCCAGAGAACAGACATGATCCTCAATCTTAGCTGATGCTGAGATTGATGCAGGTTAACTTGTAACTGTGTTGGTAGAGCCAGTATTTAGTGATCCATGTGCTTTTGCACACATGTCCTCGAAAAGGAGCGGCTCATACCTCGCATTTTGGAGAAGCCACAGTCCCAAGGGACAGTCTTGTAAACCTGTTTCACAAGCACTGTTGCCTTATTTGAGCTGAAACGGCCTTTTTGCATTGAAACTATCGCTGTATGTTTGATTTGTTCAACACTTACCTGATTTGCCTGACTTGAGCAGTGCCCGGTCCCCGGTCTTCCATGGATTGTGCCGATTCTGCAGAGGGACTCAGGGCTTATTTTTACACTTCTGGTTTGAGACTGGTGGTTAAGGTCGGGTTGGCGGTCTAGCAGTAGCGTCCTCCCCTCTGCTTATTTAAAGCAGGAAGGGCGCAGAAGCGCGCAGCGGTGCACCAAAGGCAAGCCCGTCTGTGCCCGTCCGCACCAGACTGCCGCCACCGCCAACTTTAATTATATGGGGCATAATGAAAGGTAAGCTATCTACTATGGATATTCAGCGTTACTCTAGCGCAGAGCTAAAATCTTTAAATAGGCCCTTCACTATCTTGAAACCAATAGAGCTATCATGTACGGAGGAGTTTTTTGTGCCTCCAATAGTTGGCGTTCAGACCTCCATTAAGGAATCATTTATGGCAACCACCTCTTGCCTAAAAAAAAAAGGGACATACCTGATAGTCCTTATCAACTACACAGACTCTATCTCAATGCCCGGTCAATTCCCAAACACGCTCTAGAATTATGGAGCCTTCTAGATATTGAAAAACCGGCTGTTTGTTTCATAAATGAAACAGGGCACTATGACCAGGCATCTTCTGACATGGCCATTGCCTTCCCATCCCAATATCAGCTAACTAGATTAGATAGAGCGGCTGGGAGAGGGGGGGATAGCAGTGGCCACCAAGGAAAAATTAGAAATCATCACGCTAGATTGCTTCAATACGGAAAACCAGAAATACTTATTTTTTTATGTTTTGACCCAATCGTCTAAAACATGTACAGGGGCTTTAGTTTACAGACCCCCAGGTCATAAAACTAATTTTGCAAATATTCTCTTGGAACTCATTTCACCTTATGTTCTAGCCGCAAATAATTTTATTCTCATAGGTGACTTCAATTATCATGCAGATCTATCACAGGATCCCGATACTAACCAATTGGTAACTACACTAGAGACATTAGGAATGGTGCAGCTGGTAGTAGGTCCTACTCATCAGGCCGGTCATACCTTGGATTTAGTGTTCACTAACTCAACTAAACTCATAGTTGAACAACCTCAACCTCTACTCGTGGTCGAACCATCATCTGCTAAAATTTTGCATTCGAATGGATGCTCCTATAGTCTGTCAGGATAATGACTGTGCCTTAATCAGGCCCTGGCGCAAAGTCACCCCTACATCTTTCTCCACCTACTTTAATGCTGAAGCCATACTACATACAGATAATGTAGATCAAGCAACAACGGCCTTTGAAAAGGCCATTATACTTGCCTTGAACACAGTGGTGCCCATGTCAAGGGTCAAGATTAAAGGCAAATCATCTCCATGGTTTACATCAGTATTAAGAACTGAGAAACTTTCCAGCAGAACTGCCAAGGAGTACTGGAGGAAAACTAAAACTATGGATGATCGAATCAGATACAAACTTATCCACCGTTTCTATTTAAACAATATTCAACAGGCCAAAACGTCTTATTTAACACAGAGGATTAACAATGCAGCTAACTTCAGTAAAGAGTTATATAAAATTCTGAAGGAGTTTACCACTCCCCAGGCCAAACAGCGCACCCTTCTCCCACACAAGAATGGGTCAATAGAGTATCCTCCTTTTTCGACGAAAAGGTTAAAGCTATATGCAGATCCTTCCCCAAGACAATGTCAACAACATTGACTTGCACCCAGCTGCGAATAGCCAACCATTGTTGCCTCTGCTGGTTGAATTTAAAACTGTGACTTGCGAACTGGTATCAGAAGCTGTTGCTAAGATCAAATCAGGCTCCTCAGCAGATCCTCTTCCTCCTTTTTAATATGTAACTAGACCAAGCGTCGGTGTCGATAAGATGGAAAACAGCTCAAGTCAGACCAATCCTGAAAAGCCAACCCTAGATCCCATTGAACCAGGCAATTATTGTCCCATCTCGCTACTGCCTTATTTCGGGAAGACGCTAAAATCCTTGGTAAATAAACAACTTACTGCCCATCTGGAAAGTCATAGACTTCTTGATCCATCCCAATCAGGATTCCGGTTGGTGCATAGCACCGAATTCGGCAGTAGTAGAGATGGTTGATTACATCAGGCTGGCTTTGGATTACAGAGAATCAGCTATGTCGGTTCTTTTGGACCTGTGGGCCACCTTCGACACCATTTCCCATGACTTTTCAGAACAACGGCTCTGGGAGGCGGGGATCCGAGGGAAAGCTCCATACTGGTTTTAAAAGTATCTAAAGGACTGTTCAACTACTCTTGCCTCATGCAGCAGACCATGTAAGGTCATTTTTATTATGTGTGATTAATTAAAACCGTTGCATACATTAAATGGTCATTAAAATCAAAACACAATTCACTATTACAAAAGAATTAACCAGTTTTAAAATGATCCACATTGTGTCATACATAAAACTGTATAAAAATGCAATTAATGTTTAGTCAGGTTAAAAGTAAATCTCTTGTGGGTTGTGTTATTAAGCAATCAGTCCCCCAAATTCATTGTCAAAGTTTTTGCTCTGTGGGTTAATATTTTTCTCCAAGAGATTCTCTTGCCACTCAGCTGGTTCAGGGCAACAAAAACAGCTGCAACATGTGTCTGTTGGTGTGCTCATGATTATGCTTAAGTTTTGAAAGTCCTTTTGCTGAGCTGACTAGAGTAGTACCCAGGACCATCATGTGGAGCTAGTTCGTAACCAGCAAAGATATGTTTTTCAGTCTCTGTTTGGTGAGATCAAGGAATTTTGTAAGGCGACAATTCAACTGTGCTAAGGTTGGATTAAAGCACAGGAGTACCACCTGCCTGCAGGCCCTGATGCCGTGCTGGTTAAAGGATGGTTTTAATAAAGTTTTCCTTATGTCCTTTAATTTGTCGCGGATACAAATGATGTGGATGAGGTTCTCGACTCTGTGAGCACATAACCTGCATAGCTGGTCTCCTCCTCTACTTTCCCATGGTGGTAAGAATTGGTTATTTTAACCAACTCCCAAGCAAAGTTTAAAAAAAAAATCTTTAGTTGTTATCTTTATTTCTGCGTAAATGTAAGGTTGGGGTTTGCAGGCTTCATAATTGTTGAGCACAACCCAGCCATGGGCTCGTTTTGACAGTGCTTCCTTTTCATCTACTTTGAAAACAACAACCCTTCAAAAAAATGCGACCGAGCACTTTGCTGGCGCGTTACCTCAAGGCTCCCGTATTACGGGTAAGATCTCTTCCCACTTATGGTTTTCACGGGCATTGCATGCATAGGCTGTAAGCGGTACAAACCAATTTCACCTACCCTTATGTTTACAAGATGTCGGGTTAATTAACCCCCTGCCTTTCGCCTTAAAACACGTCCGAGCACACAGCTGGCTCGTGGCCCCAAGGCTCCCTCATTACGGGTAAGATAACTTTCTACGTAATGTTTTCATTGGTATTGCGTGTAGAGGTTGTAAATTATACATACCAATTTACCTATCCCTGTATCTACAGGTTGTTTGGTTAATTTACCATCCGCATTTCCGCCTTGCCCAAACTTACTGTTCGGGACCCACTGGTAAGCTTTGTTGGCTGTTGGCTCTTTTTGACCGCTCGCTCACACGGCGACTTAATCACCTTTATAAATCCGCCTTTCACCATTGTTCGTTCGTTGTTTTCACAGAGTTCACTCGCTAATTTACTCAGCTCCCTCACTTTCGGTAAAGGGTGGCACTTATTCTACCTCCCTGTGCCATTCGGCCTTCTTCACTTTAACTCACCACGGATTCTTAGGTATTTGATTTTTGCATTGCTAGTCAATGGATGTCGCCATCACCACCTTGACCCTCCCAGGTATATCACCTTCACATGTATGAAAATATTTCGCGAACCTTCACGGTCTAACCTTGTGGCTAATTCCACCACATGACCGTCGTGTACCTCATCACCATCACTGGTACAACATTATTTTCGCGTTCTTTCACATTGCGCAATCATTGTCAGATCCACTAATCTGTTCTTTGTAAGACTTTCTCCCAATTATTTCCTTTCCTTTAGGCTATAGAGGCTTATACTGTTTAGGCATTATTTTGCCCTGATGATGATCCTTCTGATTTTATAATGGGATCGAAACGCCGTCGACTTTTCTAAACACCATATACTCCAAATGTATACCTCATGTGATATGCTTGCAATGGTGTGAATTGAATTTCTGTTACAGTTCTAATTACAGAAATCCTTAGCTTTTGCCTAAAAGCCCTGTCCTGTCTGTTTGCTAAGTCTTCTTTACCATGCCAATCTGTATGTGTTAGGGTACAGGCTTGTGCCCTACTACGAAGAATTGTTGAAGGTATTTTGTGTGATTATTTCAAAAAGTAAAAGATTGGGACCTCTGTCCGGCTGGACATGTCATAACCAAATATAGTATCCATTGTGTCTATATTTATTGTTGTCTTTTAATTACTTATTCATAGGACCACTGTTGTTTTCAAAGATATGTTCCCCGAGGTCCTGTGCTGACTCGTATGGGCGCCCTTGTTGTCCCTTATACATCCTTTTCATCTACAGCAGATTTAAGTCTTGTTGACTTAAAACTAGTTTTTTGAACACACAGTGAGCCATTGAGGTATTCCAAAGGTCTATCAGACCTAGAGCTTTGATGGAATCCAAGAGATACTTGCTAGCTGGTGATATCCCTGTAAGCGATAGTTCTACCCAGAGATGGTTATTTAGGGAACCGTTTCCGGCAGCTCTGATTTAATGAGAGCATTTTACATAGGCTCCCATTCTCTCTGTTGCCTGATTTTGTAGCCCAAATTCCAGCCGTATTTGGGCTGGAGAAACGTATTTAGGGTGCTGAAATATCACTTTGTAAGAGGTTGTTATTATGCTGTTTAAAGTTGCTGCATTTCTTCCTCATTGGTTCACTCCTGTAGGTGATCGTGGGCTGTAATTTGGCTCACAGGATGTTTAAGAAAGGGTCTTCTTCAGGGGTTTAAGTGCCAGGTACTTCATAGCACCCTTACTTCGCAAGGATTCCAGCTGTCGCGTGAATGAATTGTTTTGATCTAAAAGTATCCCCAGGTACTTTTAGCCTGTTACTTGATTTCAAAGTTTCCCATCAAGATACCAGCTTGGACTTGTCTTCTTATGGAAATGTACTGTCATGATTTTAGTTTTTGTAAGGTTTATTTTTAAAGCGTTCTGTCGAGAAAAGTTGCAAGTCGCATCCAGAAGATGTTGAAGACCGCTAGGGGTCCGACTGATCAGGACTACATTATCAGCATATAACAAGTTTTTCAGTGTCATGCCTCCTAACTTCGGGCATGTGATGAACAGCTGTCCAGTTCCCCCGGTAAGTCTACCAGGAAAAGGTTAAATAGCAGTGGGGCTATGACGCGTCCTTGTTTTAGTCCCTTAGTTTTGGGAATTCTATTTGAAAGGTGCATCCCGCCACCTACTTTTATTCTGATCATGCAGCAGACCAGTAAGCATTGGAGTTCCCCAGGGGTCAATCTGAGCCCTATGATTTTTAATATTTATGTAACATCTCTGGCCAGGATAATCAGGTCCTATGGAATTAAAGTTGTGTCATATGCTGATGACACTCAGCTGTTGATCACATTTGGTTCTGACAATGATCCAGTTTAAAAACTGTCTGACCCACATCTACAACTGGATGGGCAATAACAAATTACAGCTAAACAGCAGTAAAACAGAAATCATTCTATTCAGCAGGGCCGAAGAGTAATAGCCTAACAGCTGGTGGCCTCAGGCATTGGGCTAATGCCCGTCCCCAAAACAAGCAGTCTGCAACCTCAGAATAATGATTGACAACAAGCTATCCATGAAACATCATGTCAATCATGTGCTGGGTACCTGTTACGGGGTCTTCCGGAAGCTACACAAAATCTTTAAATGGCTACCTATTGAAGCCAGGAAGCCTCTGGTCCAGGGCTTAATGTAAGCCACATGGATTATGGGAATGCCTTAGTAGCTTCCCTAAATGAAGACCTCTTTTCTAAACTGCAAATCCTGCAGAATCCTGCTGCCAGACTGATCTTAAATTTACCCCCAAGATCCCCCTCAGTCCCAAGTCTGAGGTCCCTCCACTGGCTTCCAGTTAGAAAAAGAGGTCACTTTAAAATCCGGTGCCTAACTCATAAAAGTATCTATGGCACTGGGCCTGGTTATTTAGCGAAAAAACTTAAAATATAACTGCCAGAAAGAACATTAAGGTCCAGTTCAAAATCTCTTCTTACCCAACTGCGAGTCCGCACCGTACATAACGGGGTTCAATCCTTTTCTTTTCTCACCCATGTCTGGAACAAGCTGTCGTTCATCTTCTCTCTATTGCGGACAACCAGTGCTTCCGTAAATAATTTAAAACATGGCTGGTTCACCAGAAATAACACAATGGAATATGACCTTCAGTCTTTGGAATCTCTGCAAATGCCACGAGACCTACCGGTTATATGTGCGCTATATAAGATTCTCTGACTTGACTTGACAGTCCTGAAAATTAGTTGGCAAGGGACTCATTAGCAGTTTAATGTCAATTGCAGCAGGCATCTGCAAAGCCAGGCAAATATCCAGTACTCTTTCGAAGGAACACCAGAGGCAGTGAAAGACAGGTTTCATGCAGATAAACCAGACAGGTCAGAATGTTAGTGACCAATCAAGATCCGGGGCTTGAAGTGACACAGTATCGAAGCATACAGTCATGACTGTGCTAAAGCGGTGGTAGTTCCAGGGAGCCTGCAAATGTAACATTCATTGTGCTGAAGCAAAAATAGGACCAAAATGTGACAATTGAGGAACAACAGCAGAGGCAATCCTCCAAACACACTAGAGAAATGAGAATGAATAAAAGATGGAATTACTCCAAAATTAGTTTGAAATGAAGTGACCATGCCGGAGCCTATAATCGTAAAGAAATGTGCAAGATCCGGGGTGTTCTATGAAGTAAAAAGTTGATGGACTAATTTGCCAAAATGTACTACACCATTTGTGTCTACTGGCAAAAATAACCACCCATGGGGACCTGAAAGTGTGGAATTAAATGTACCATTCTGCATTATATGATTCAGTTGTTCTTCAGTATAATTTGTCAAACTTTGCCAATTATCAAAGTGAGTAATGGAGGGAATAACCGACCCATTTATTTCTTCAATTTTTGCCAGTCCCAGACATGTAGTCTGCAGGACGGTGTCATTAAAAAAAATCATTTGTGTTTCCATCCCCGAAACTTGTCACGGTTTGGTTCCCCAAATCGATTTCAGTTCAATTGTGTCCTTCCAAAAATTCATAGCCTTTAAGGGCTAACTAGGTAACAAATGATATATTAGCTTAGTCTGTGTAGCCATATATTTTTCGGTGGGGTAGGGACTAATCTGAAAGAATATGATGTAGGATCTGAAGTGGGGCAGTTGGACAATGTTCTCATTGTATATAATTAAAACGTGTACATTGACTACTGGCCCTGAGTAGGAAATGATGGCTGTAAGGGTGATATTAGCACATATCAACATAATTATCAGAATTGAGGTACATGTCCTCTGATTCGAAAATAGTATGATATTCCAGCTCCGAGAGTATAGAATATACAGTTTCAATATCCCAACAATCTGAATGTAGCCCAGGTACTATTACATCACCCATAGAAACTTTAAACACATATGGTATCTGCAGGATCTCTATAGGCCCAAATATGTAGAAAGGAACTTTATGTCAAACAATTCCATCAATTACTGTGAAGAACTTGGTAAATTTCGCTCTCAGGGAATACTTACTAATATAACAAAGAACTTGGCACAGAAGCTGAAATATGAAGAAGACATCTTTATTAAATACAATTGAGTGAGACTACGTCACCCAACTGCCTTAGCAATTGAATGAGGCAGTCTGCTGAATGGTCTCAGCACAGAGCTTTTATACCATTTATTATGCCCTAGGCACACATTTTCTCTTTGAAGTACATTATTGTTGGTCACTCCCAGGACGTGCACACAAAGCACTGTATGATGACAAACCCACTTTTCAGTTTGTCCAGCCCAAAATTAATCATCAAACAAACCCATAATAAACATTCTTCTTTAGACAAGCTGGACAAGACCCATAATGAAAAGGCCCGCTGCCCACATCATAAATAGACCATAAAGAAGGAACAGAAACAGATAGGAGCAAGATAAAGGGGTGTGTGCGTGTACAATAAACATTGCAATGTCCTGCTCTTTGATCTCTATCTGGCCAGCTGCCTAACATGGAACTGGCTCAACGAGGTCAGCCTCGGGCAAGGGAGTCAGCTTTCGCCAGGTCATGCAGGAGTCAGCACAAACCCATGCTAAGGTTATGTCCTTAAATACTTGTTCTGCCACAGTGAGGGCCTACTGTAAGGGTAATCCACAAAATGGCTGCCGTTCACAAAATGGAACCTGAGGGTTCAAGACGAAAACTCTGATTTCAGGGTGATTCTGTCATTTGAATATGACGAAAATGCTTGTGCATAGTGTACTAGCCATTCTCGGTCTGCTGATATCAAAATCGTCATGATACGACGATGTTTATGACACAGGTCCAAAATTTTCAGTACCACAGAGGCTCCTTTTGCCCTTACATAGGCAATAACCTATACTCACACTAGTCTGAGTCCAGGTCTATATTTATCAAATCATCAAGATGTTGCTGAAGCATAATCCAATTACTTAACGACTCTCTCGGGACAGGTCTCCTTACACACGCAGTAGCACAAAGGCCATATATGGCAGGACAAAATAGGGAATGCCTCTATCTGTAGTATGTGGTATAAGACCACACACCCAACAATTAGAGATGTTCACTACTAACTGGTGTCGATGCAGAAACTATTCAAAAGGAATTATTAGTAAACTCTGACCTTCTAACTAGTAGTCCATGTTCCAGTAAAATCTGGGAAGAATGCAAAGAAGTAGAAGTAGGAAGAGACATAGGTACAGATGTGAATTGGGCAGCAAAAACAATCCCACCCATAAAAGACAATGCCATGTTTAAAAAAAAAAATAGAAAACACGTCATTACGAACATATAGACAAAGTATTGACCGCTATTACAAATGAATCATAATTTTCCACAACCCTAAGCAAAAAGTAAATCCTAAAATTTTCTAGTAACATTTTAGGTCTTCCTATGCCTTTCTGTAATTCATTATATGTTCAAGTGAAACAGTGGTGACCCTCATTAATGCTCTGAGGTGAAAAGGGGATACTCTTTCACAGAAAATGGACTTTATTCTGATTTTACTAAACAGAATACTACTTTAAAATAATGCCAGCAGAACAATAAAATCATTCTCCTAACACGTAGTCTATACAATCACACGGAAACCTCTTGTGAAACCAACTATGCCCAGAGTCTGTTCAAAAAGCCTCTCTGGCAGACTCCTATTGTCCAATCAAGTCTGCTCCCGTTGTTGCATGGGCCTTTGGATTCAGGCCTCCCATGCTCTTGATGTTCAGTATCTGTTGGAGTGCTCTCCTGGCAAACACTCATAGCTCATTCACAAAGTCTCAATGTCTCAAGGCAGTGCACTGTATCTCTCCTCTGCGGCAGACACTACAGATATGGGCACAGATCATCTCGTGCAGACCCGGGACCATTCTCAGACTCCAACACTCATCATTCAGTGTCAGAGGACGCTCAGGCCGCTGTTTCAAGGGCACCAGAATGGAGTGCCTTTTGCCACTCTTGGATCCTCCAGTGCACTGCACTACTGTTGAAGCAAAGGAAAAAGGGGTGCGTGTGTGGCCAAAAACTCAGGCCAAGGGGCTCAAGGGACTGCACACTGTCAGAGGTTAACCAGCACATAACAGGCGCTCTTTTGCACTGCTCAGGGGACTGCACACTGTCAGAGGTTAACCAGCACATAACAGGTGCTCTTTTGCACTGAAATCTCAAGGGACTGTGGCAAAACCAGCTCCTTCTTATTTTCTGATGTTGAACGCCTTCTGATGAAGCAAGTGCGATGCTTAAACAGTTCATTGTACAACAAGGGGACTGCAAACAGGTGGCCTGCGATCTTCAAAGGAGTGGCCACACGCCATGGGACAATTCTGCATTGAAATACACTGTCATTCTTAAAGGCAATACAAAAACAAAGGCAATAGGCAAAACAGTGCCTCTAGGCTCTTCAATTGGGTTTCCGTGTGAGAGCATATCTTTCATCATCATAGCGACATGGGAATTCTATCTGAATGGATGTCCTCACACATAGTGGCATCGTCTAATTGGGTAAACACATTTTATCTCAATTATTACATATAAGTGTTCCTAAAATCCTCATCTAGAACATCTCAAAAGCGGGATCACATACATATTATCATAATAATTGTGCATCAGGTGGGACTATGCAATACAAGAAACAAAAGACAAGAACTAGAGAGTCCTGGTATTTCCATTATTTATAATACATCTGGTCCATCAAAAATTAAAGCAGTAAAAAGGAACTAAAAACCAATTTTAGAATAGGCATTGAATTTGTCATTTTAAAAAAACGTAATGTGTCTCCTATTGAGGTGGAAAGCTTATCTTAGTATAGTATTGAGTCAGTTAATCAGTCCTAACAGTCCTAACAGTCAGACTGGAAAAACATCAGAATAGGCCTAAAGAAAATTCTTAGAAACCAGTCTAGTTATGCAAAAAGGGAATTATACATAAGATGGAGGTCCATGGTACATTACTGCAATCTGAAAGTGTGAACCTGAACAATATGCTAATAATAATAAAAAGCTGACTGGTGAAAGGAATACGGAAAAGAGGAATGGGAGTAGAACACAGCTAAAATCCCCAATAACTAGGCACGATGTGCTTGGGTGATAATCAGGCATGTGACACAATACCAAGAGTATGGGTGATAAAAAAAAATCACAATAGTTTACAAATTTAACTCTACCGCTGGCCACTACACCATATACGGTAATCTCAGCTAATGTTCCAGTTCCTTCTTCAGGGAAAAAAAATGAAACCTGGTTTCTTTTACGGTTTAGAGCCATAGGAAGGCCACTTAGGGAGCAGAATAAAACTGACTAATGTGATATAGAAATTAGGTCACCATGTACAAGAGTCACAAATCTATAATTTATCCTTAGGTCCAATCAGGATATATAATTTTAGGGCTGCCTGTTCCTTACAGGAAAGGGCAGTATCGTGACTACAAATGACACAATTTGCTGTTTATTTTTCTTCAATACTTATAGCCAAATTTGACATACACTGGTGAAGTGTTGTCTGTCTGGTTCACAATATGTAAAATAATCATATCTGTGAATTTTAGTATAAGCGAAAATTTTACCCAACTGTTGACAGCGACACGTATCGTCATACATGTCCCCTCACAGCGACACGGGTGAATTTTGTAATAATTTCTTAAGCAGCAACATACAACATAAAACATGCAAAAACGCACAAAACGGACGTCAAGCCATCAGATAGACTCGCTGTAAAACGATAGCATATATAAATGAGCGGTGACGCATAATACCGTGTAAGGATACCCTCCTTTTTGACAGTAGATCCCCAATAGTGGGTATCTGCTGTCAAATACAACTTTCGGACACACAGAACCAGCAAGAACAATTCATGATAGATCAAAATACACAAACATGAAAAACGCATGGACATTTCTTTTCAAAGGAGTTGAGCAAAAAAAAAACATCTCATTTCAACCAACCAAACTCACGTGTCTTGTTATGCTTAAAAGCCCCCAGAGCAATCCATGAATGATCTGTGAGTAGAAGCGAAAAGGAAAAAAATACACAGCACACAAAAGAGAGACATATACAATATGTACAGATAATACAGATAATGAACAGACATCAATTGAAACTTTTAAGCAGAAGACAAAACATGATACACATTAACAAACACAAAGACAAATTTCCATTACTTAACTATTACCATCTTGTCAGTCACCTTGCAACATGAAGCCTTTTTAACTTTTAGAGGTAAAATCCTTTCCCTGACACTAAAATTAGCCTTGTGCCACAATCTCCATGATAAAAAACCTCTTAATTGGCAAATCGTTCTTACTTATTCATGTAGGCTTCAAAATTTTAGTAAAAGGCTGCATCCTATTTTTTGTCTAAGATGTAATGCAACACTTCGTTTTCTGTCAAAATAAAAACGACTAGCAGACATTATTTTTTTAGAGCAGAAATACAAATGTCATGATGTTGGGACTTTTAGTTTCAAAAGTGTTTTATTGAAGATTTCAACAGGCTTATATTGAGACATCTCAGCAGAAAAAAAAAGCAAGCTCAAGGCACATATAGCGGGCGGGACAGACAAGCATGTCTTCCCTAGTACGCCAGGATAAGCAAGGTACATATGCCCAAGAAGCTGTTCGACATCGTGCGTGGAAAGGCAAAAGAGTGATAGAAGGAAAACAACAAGAACTAGGAACTCCTCACCCTCCCCCTAGAACCTCCCACCCCCCTCCCCGACCAGTGTGCTCTTGAGTGTCAGTGTGAGCAGTAATGTGCCACAGAGGTGCGGCGTGACCAAATGTAAAGTCACCGAGAGTCATCGGTGGCGCCGGTGAGACGTAGGACTCTAAGGTATTTAGGGCAGGTAATTTCATTGAACTCCTTGGACAGGAGAGTCAACAAAGGAAGCCATGCCTTTCGAAAGGCGTCGGTTGAGTTAGTGAGAGTGGCTTGGATGCGCTCCATGCCAAGGGTGAACCAAAGTTTGTGGAGCCATCCCGTGTGTGTAGGCTTAGTCGTGGACCTCCAAAGTGATAATATATGCTGCGTGGCTGCTTGCACGGCAATGCCCATATGTCGACCACGCAGTGATTTTAAGGGGAACGTTAATGCGTTGGGCAGGCCTAGCACAGTGTATGCAGGGAACCTCGGGATCTCAGTCTCAAAGGTGGAGTCGATCTCATCCAGGACTAGTTTCCAAAAGTCTCCCAGTTCCGGACAGTCCCAGAGGATGTGAGTCAGGGTACCCTTTTGCCCGCACCCCCTCCAGCACAGTTTGCTGCGCGTAGGGTTTCCTTTGTGTAGTCGGACTGGGGTAAGGTGCCAGTATATGGCAAGTTTTACTGCCGTCTCCCTTGCCTGAGTGTTGCCCGTGGTGTGGGAAGCTCTATAGTATATGTACCCCCATTCTTTGGGTGACAAGGCCCTTCCCAGTTCAGCCTCCCAGCGCCTTTGGCTTGGTGATTTAGCTGGGGCGGGTGGAGGTGTGAGCATTTGATAGAGTTCGGAAATGAGGTGTTTGTCTGTAGTTTTAGTAAGCAGCCATTTCTCAAAGGGCGTCATAGGGCGGCTCACTAGGGCAGTGATGTCAGGGTTAGTGAGCCAGTGTCGGAGTTGAAGGTATTGGAAAAGGTGAGGATGTTCTATACCATACCCTTGTTTAATGTCCGCGAAGGGAAGAAATCCCTGCAAATCAAAAAGGTTTCCTGCAGCTCGACATTCCGTGCCTCGCCACTGAGGGAACGCGCCTGCGCCATCGCCTGGGGGGAAGTCAGGGTTGTCTAGTATGGGAGTAAAAGGGAGGGGAAAGTGGTCAACTCGTGTCTAAGTGCCACTCGATCCCACACCTGTAGAGTCGTGCGGGTGATAGGGGACCGGGACATGTATCTCGGTCTATGGTGTTTAGCTAGAAATGGAATCCTCCACAGCGACGTTCGCGCCATGGCCCTGTCCTGGAAGAGCCATCTCTTCTCCGATTCGGGCCGGTACCATTCCACTAGGTATCGAAGCTGGGATGCCTGAAAATATCGCAAAAGGTTCGGGACGCCGAGACCACCTTCATCCATGCTCTTATATGTCAGTAGTTTGTGAAGTCGTGCTCTCTTCCCTCCCCAGATAAAGCTAGAAAGCAAGTCCTGTAGGATTTTCAAAGTACCTGCTGGGGGCATAATTGGGATCATTTGGAACAGGTATAAAATCCGCGGCAAAATGGACATTTTCACTGCCGCCACTCTCCCCAGCAGAGAAAGAGGTTGTTTGGACCATTTCGCCAGGTCCGATTGGATCTGAGTAGTGAGAGTGGCGTAATTGGTGGAAACTGTGAGATCCGTTGAGGGGGTTAAGGTAATTCCCAAGTACGGTATTTGGGTGGTCAGCTGAAGGCCGCTACCGTGCCCCATTGCCGGGGCCCGTGGACGTGCATGTTTGCCTAGAGGTAGGATTAGGGATTTGTTGATATTGATGCGGAAGCCAGAGATCGCCCCAAATGAGGCAAGTTCTTCCATAAAGGCGGGTATGGAGGAATCAGGACGGTTCAGGGTGGCTATGACATCATCTGCGTATAAACTGATAGGATGGGGTTCGCATCCGAAATCGATGCCCTCAATCCTCGGGTTGTCCCGGATTTTCTGTGCTAGCGGTTCGATATACATCGCAAATAGGAGGGGGGAGAGGGGGCACCCCTGCCTGGTGCCACGCTGGATTTCGAACGGGAGTGAGTGCAGGCTACCTAAGCGGACCTTGGCCTGCGGGCGATGGTAACAGCTCGCTATGCGTGAGCAGAATCTGTCGCTAACACCAAACCGGCGGAGTACATGTTGTAAGTAATTCACGCGATCGAACGCCTTTTCTGCGTCGATAGCGAGCAGCGCAGAGTCCGAGGTTTGAAAATGTGATTTATCGATAAGGTGGAGCACCCGTTTAGTGTTATCGCTACATTGGCGGCCAGGGACAAAGCCAGACTGATCTGGTTCCAAAATACCGGGGAGGCACGGGCCAAGGCGTGCGGCAAGGATACCTGTAAAGAGCTTCAGGTCCAGGTTTAATAATGAGATAGGGCGGAATGCGGAGCAATGTGTGGGTTTCGGCAAAACCACCACTTCAGCGGCCCAAATGTCCGGAGGTATAGCTCCGACCCCCTCAAAGGAATTGAAAAGGCGGGCAGGCACCGGGGCCAGTTGACGGTTAAAAAGCTTGTAAAAGCTTGCTGAAAAGCCATCAGGCCCCGGGGATTTGAGTTGGCGCAGTCTAGATATAGCGGTCAGGACTTCATCCTGGCGGATAGGGGCGTCTAGAGCCTCCGCAGTAGACTCGGGGATTGCGGTGATGGCCGTCGTGGCTAGATAGTCCTCGATATCCCTGGACGAGGTCTCCTCCTCCCCGTATAGGGAAGCATAGTAGGAACGAAATGCTTCGGCTACCTGGGTGTCGTCAGTGAGCACCGCACCGTCGGTACCTACCAAAGTATTGACTTTGGCCCGTTGGGTCTTGGCTTTCAGAGCGCTAGCCAATAAGCGACCCGTTTTGTTTCCTCCGACATAATAAGTATGTCGTAGGCGGAGAGCTGCAAATTCCGCTCTATCTATATCGAGACTAGCTAGCTGGGCCCGAGCCCACACGCGAGGGGCGCAGGTGCGGCTGTGCACACGCTCCAGTTCCGCTACCTGCGCCGCAAGGTCCTCCCGTTTGCTCTTGCGGTCTTTGGCCTCCGCCGCAGCAATAGCTATAAGTTCGCCCCTTACGACCGATTTCAAAGCTCCCCAAAGAGCTGTCACCGAGACGTCGGGTGTGTCGTTGGTGGACAGGTAGGCATCAAGGCATTCACCAATACGTTTAGTGACATCAGGTCGCTGTAGCAAGGTTTCGCGGAGGCGCCACGGGCCTCGGGGACGGCGGGGTGCTCTGAGAGTGAGGGAGAGTTCCACTGCGTCATGGTCAGAAATGGCTGCAGGTACTATGGCAACCTCCTCAAGAATCGTAAGGAGGTCTGAAGAGCCCAGGAAATGGTCAAGCCTGGCGTAGGTACGATGCACATGGGAGTAGAATGTGAACTGTGAGGCGGTCGGGTGGTGGGCTCTCCAGAGGTCTATTAAGTCCCTATCTGACAGCCAGTCACGACCGGTGGATGACAAAGCCCCAGTACTCCCGTAGCGGTGTCCAGATCGATCAGCGTGTGTGTCCATAACGACATTAAGGTCTCCACCCAGTAGTAGGGATGCATGCGGGGTCTGAAGAGCTTCGGAAATGGCGACTTTCAGGAAAGTCTCTTGACCTGTGTTTGGGGCGTAAAGGGAGCTAATTGTAAGTGTTGTGTCGCCCAAATAAAAAGTGTGTACTAGGAGGTGGCCCCTGATCTCCCCCACCCTGTTACCCACCCTCCCTCGGAAAGATCTAGAGATTAAAATCGCAACCCCGGCAGTCTTCGTCGGGAGGGAGGAAAAGAATTGCTGTGGGAAGGCTCGCGAGCGCATCCTATGCCAGTCCTTCTGCAGGAGATGCGTCTCTTGTTGTAGGCAAACATCCGCTCCAGAGTTTTCCAAGTAGGAGAGAACAGCTCTCCTCTTGATCGGGTTGTTTAGCCCTTTTACATTAAGCGTTATAACCTTACGGGTATTGTCTGTCATCGCGCAGGGGGCATGTGATACAGTGCAGAGTGGACTGTAGTCGCGCTAAGGGAGCATGTGGTGGTATATGGCAAGTTATGCATGACTCGGTCTCTCAATGTATCTGGTCGTGGACATTGTGCGTGGACGCGTGCCCCATGTCGGCATCTGTACACCGGTGAAGAGTCTCTCGGCGCAAGGGCAGAACTAGCTTGGCACACTAGTCCCCACCCCGGATCCCTCCCTAACCCAACATCCCCCCCCAAAACAACCCACAGCCACCAAAGTATGCAAGGCAGTACATATAGATAAGAATGATAGCGGGCTGTGGCACTATAACAAAACTCCCGACCCCACTCCCCCCCACCCAGTCCCAACATCCCTGAAACCTGTAGTCCCAATCCTGTCAAGGCACACAGGATCGTGGAAAAGAACATTGAAGGGGTCATCTCCGATGGCGGCTTCTCCGGACCCCCCACCCGACCCACCCGCCGTTGGGGCAGAGCATTTGCGAAGTATAGTCTCCCTAGCAAAAGTGGTTATCACTCTGGGGGAGAGGTCTCCTTGACCACCTCCGCCACCGCAGTCTCACGTTCCCGGGAAATGACAGACGCATCTGGTTTGAGGTGCCGGTAAGGGGATCGTTTGTGGTGTACAGTCTGCCAGCCCCCCCTGGAAGAGCCGTGCGAGCTTCTGAATACCGGCTCAGTGTCAACTTGGTCCAAACCCAGGAGGTCACACGTGTCTTTAAGAGACCGCAGCTGCTGCAGTTGTCCGTTCCACTTAAATATTATCCAGAAGGGATGCCCCCAGGAGTACGGAACCTCCTTTTCCCGCAAGAAGTCAGTCACTGGCTTGAATTCTTTCCTTTTCTGGAGAGTAATGGAAGAAAGATCCTGGTAGAGGGCAATGGGAAGGCCCTGAAACTGAATGGGCTGAGCTCGCCGGGCCTCCCGGAGGATCCGTTCTTTTAACGGGAAGTCTGGAAGGAAAGCCAGTATGTCTGGTGGCGGGGCCGGGGCTCTACGGGGCATCCCCACTCGATGTGCCCTGTCGATGCGGATGGGAAAGTCTTCCGCCTCTCCCAGGATGCTCCTGAAGAGGGCTTGCAGGTATGCGGCGACATCAGCCCCCTCGTCTTTCTGCGGGACCCCCCGGACCCGTATGTTGTTTCGACGGGAGCGGTTTTCAAGGTCCTCAGCATGGGCCTGGAGGTCTAGTTGTTGGTCAGTGAGCCGCAGGACTTCTTGTTGGAGTTGTTCGATTTCGGCACTCCTGGTTTGGTCAGCTTCTTCGACTGCGACCACTCGTTCACCGAGGTCCTCCACATCGCGCCGGAGTTCCTTAACTTCCCCCGCCACCTCTTGCTTCAGAGATTTGAAGTCTTCTCGGAGCGAGTTGAAGAGCGTCTCCAAGAAGGATTTGGTGATGGGCACTTGGTCATCTAGGGCCGTAGGCGGTGTCTTTCCCGTCCCCGGGGACGGCGGGTCCTTGCTAGACCTGGGCTGTGATTTAGCCAACAGTTCAGGGAGAGTTTGCAACCCTTTCCTGCTTCTTTGTTCTGCCTTGGCGCGGTAGGACGTGGGGCCCCGACAGGCAGTAGGGCGATGGAGTGTCCAGGCGGCTACTCCCGTCGACGCGCGGGCAAGGACCGATGTCTTAAGGCAATCACACGCCAATTGGGGGAGCGGAGAAATGGCGTCCACCCGGGCCGGCAGGCACCCCGCCCAGTGATAGACTGAGGTGTAGGGAGTGTGGCCTCACCACCAGTGAGGCGCTCCAGGGGTGACGTCTAGTAACATAGTAGCAGTGTTGGCCCACATAGATAGCCGTTCACCGGAGGCTCGATTATGCCCCCCGAGTTCTCCCTGCTCCCTCCTCAACTCTCCTCACCTGTGGAAGTTCGGTGTGCTCGGGGTTCACTGCTCGCCAGGCTGGTCCAGCGTCCGGGGAGCGGCCTGTCGGTACTCCAGGGCTGTGCTGCTATGCCCCTGGCTGTTGGGGGCCACCAGGAGACGTGGGGGGGGGCGGTATCCGGGGCCACGCTGGGTGTGGGACTTGTCAGGGGCTCAGGCCAGCCCTCCGGCAGGGACTCGAGTTGGGCGAGGGCGAGGGCTAGGCCCGAAGCCGGGGCCTCAGTTTCCACAGTCACCGGCCGGGCCCCCAGGCATCCACCGGGCCGCTCGGACGGCGGCCGCTGCTTCCTACAGTAATTGTGGCGGCAGGGGAGGGTGCACAGCGTGTTCCGCGGTGGGGAGGACAGTCCGGTGCACCGCTGGTCGCACTGATGGGCCGCTATGGGAGGCGCCGATGTTCCGTTAATAGGCCCAAAGCCGGGGCCTCTCGTTACACTGCCGCCGGATCGGGGTGGCTCCAGGCCCGGGTGGAGGTGTCGGCGGGGCGGGCATCACCTGGAGGCTCTGAATGTGTAGCGGCGGTGGCGGAGCTCGGCAGGGCGCCGCTGGGTGCACCGGAGTGCCCGCACCCCGTGAAGAAGCCACAGACCGCCAAGGGAACCTCCTCTCGCTCGCCGGTGCAGCCGCCGTCACAAGGCGCCAAGTCCGATGTCTCGGCGGTTCCACCTCAGCAGGCACCAGGGGCCGCGGTATTGCGGCAGAGCTTACACTAGCAGGCAGTCCTCCTTCACCCCGTGTGCAATTTGGGGGAGTTATATGGCAATTTTCGGCGAAATGGCGGGATCGGGCAGGGAGCTCCGGAGACCTGCGTCCGATCACGCCGCCATCCTAGACACGCCCCGATGTTGGGACTTTTAAAGAAACCTTTCAAGAAACCTTTTTTATATTTACCTTTGGAATTAAGTCTTTAACTTTAAACCAGAAATTCCACCTTTCAGAGGCCTGTTTAGCAATGTTATACTGCATTTCACAGAGACAAGGCTCGAATTTAAAAGGTCACAATGCCAACATGACAGAGACAGAAGGCCTACTACATTTACTGTGAAGGGTTCACACATACCAGTTTTTAGAACAAATGTTTGCTACCACCCTATAGAATGGTACTCATTTTAGCAACCTAACATTGATGAACGTCTGAAATGGGCCCCGCTAAATTTAGAACCTTCAACCCTGATATTAAACACAAACCTCTGCACCGGGCACATTGGCTCACCGAGCTATGAAAAACAACCTAACAACCCACAAGTTTGTATTATGCACAAATGTATGCATTTACTGAAAGCCAGAGACACTTTCAATCTATGGTAAATGACAAGAATCTGTGTTAAAAAACTATTTAACTCAATTTCGACTTTTATCTTTGGGGCACTTAAAAATAAATATACTATAATTGTTTTACATATTAATCATCCTAAGGATGTTCTTTACACGTTACAGATATTAGACATTAGTCATATCTCATGTAAATCCTTGGAAAAATGAGTTTTTTACGCCTGCGCCAAGTGAAAACCAACATGCAAATTACCTAATTACACCGTAACACATAACTTAAATCAAATTTTAATACTAGGAGGTCATAGTATGAGTATTGAGCTTTGTAAATATCAAAAAACGATTTTAAAAGGCACTTATTTTTTTTCTCAAATAATTTTTCCATAATTAATAATTTTTCGTTCAATGAAACCAATTATCTGTTTTTATGATAACTCCACATATAAAGGTAATCTGCATCCCTTGCCTATCATTTTTAGATGCATTTATTTATGCGCCTACGCACAAAACATGACATTTTTCGCGCCATTTTTAAAGGACAATCAGTATTTAGCGACAGAACCAAATAATGTACTTTGAAAAAAAATGCTTAAAGAGAAGAAAACCCCATTTGGAATGTCTTCCAGTGATACAAAGTGGTGAACCTTATTTTTGTAACCCTCTAAAACACCACTCTGAAATTAAAAAGGCCAACTGTTATTAACTAACGGCTTAGTCCTGGGCTAAATAAACATTCTAATGCTATTTATGGCCTTCGAAAAACAACATCTGCTGCCTTAAGGCAGGAAAGGCTGAAACCTGAAAGAGTGCTGAAACCTGAGCACGCTTTCAGTTTTACTGAAAACAGACATTTCAAGTTTTAAAAATGCGCGTGCAAAAAGATGCATTTAAATCTAGCAAGAAAAAATGTACTTTAGCTGAAGTGTTTGCCTTTAAAAAACGCTACAAATTCGTTTTGCTACCAAAGGCACAATTATTTTTGGGGCCCTTCATATTCCTAGTGAATGTGAATTTTAACTTATCTATTTTAAGCATTTAACAGTTTGCACATATGCGTTTTTGCTTAGTCTGTAAATTAAATAGCAACACATAGCGATTTTTAGCATGTGACATAGAAAATTGCTGGAGTGTTATTTAATTTCTACTTAATATTAATTAATCTGACATTTTACTTAACAGACTGAAAACATCAAGAAACCCACAAACACACATTGAGAGCTCATTGCAGACATAAAGAGAAATTATTCAAACACTCAGGACACACAATACAGCGCTGTAAGCTATTACTGAAGTTACACTAATGAGAAAAACCACATAGACATTGAAACACACATTGAACCCACAAATCGACACTCAGGACGAAAACAAAGCCATATGTAAAACTAGCTGTAAGTCATATTTACAAGAAGCACGTCGCAATAGGGTTCCAAAAGACTGCAAAAAACATAGCCCAACAGACTGCTGTATGTGCACGAAGCCACAATACACTTAATTCACTAGCTTTGGCTGGCAGAACACCAAAAATCGTTTCTCCATTCATAAAATTGCGCAGAACAAAGGATCCATGTTTTATGTCATATTTTAATTCCCTGGGGATACAAAATCACCAAGGAAGAAATATGTTTTTAAATCTAAACCTATTTAGATATCCCCTTTAGGGGCAGCCGGCTAATCCAAACGTATACAAAGTTGGCCAACACAAATCTCCAAATTCGCTAAGATCAGGCATCTTATAGCTCACTAATCTAGCTTCAAACTTCAAGGGGCTATCTCTATCGATACACTCGTAAATATACAAGACCCTCGGTTTTTGATAATTGCAATCTTCAAATAAAAACTAAGGACAAATCAAACTAAGAACCAATCAAAATCAAAGAACCAAAGAACAAAGGACTGGGAGCGACCCACTTATACTTAACTCTTACTTTTACTAATCAAAATGCTATCCAGATTCTAACTGTCAAGTTCTACATGACTAATGGTCTTTTTAAGAATACTCACGCAAAAAGGTTATCAGTCAGGAGTGACATCATGTGGAGGATCAAAAATCAGGAAGATCAGAAATATACTGGGCTGCAGAATCAAAGAATCTCTAGAATCCCCGTGCACAGAGTACCTTCTTAGTAGAATCTTGCTCTGTCCTCCTCAGTTTATTTCAGTCTCCTGGCACGATCACTCCCACAGAAAGTCACTTCTCTGATGAGCCCTACGTTGGGCGCCAACTGAAGAACTTGGTAAATTTCGCTCTCAGGGAATACTTACTAATATAACAAAGAACTTGGCACAGAAGCTGAAATATGAAAAAGACATCTTTATTAAATACAATTGTATTTAATAACAATGTCTTTTTCATGAGGCTACGTCACCCAACTGCCTTAGCAATTGAATGAGGCAGTCTGCTGAATGGTCTCAGCACAGACCTTTTATACCATTTATTATGCCCTAGGCACACATTTTCTCTTTGAAGTACATTATTGTTGGTCACTCCCAGGACGTGCACACAAAGCACCGTATGATGACAAACCCAGTTTTCAGTTTGTCCAGCCCAAAATTAATCATCAAACAAACCCATAATAAACATTCTTCTTTAGACAAGCTGGACAAGACCCATAATGAAAAGGCCCGCTGCCCACATCATAAATAGACCATAAAGAAGGAACAAAAACAGATAGGAGCAAGATAAAGGGGTGTGTGCGTGTACAATAAACATTGCAATGTCCTGCTCTTTGATCTCTATCTGGCCAGCTGCCTAACAAGGAACTGGCTCAACGAGGTCAGCCTTGGGCAAGGGAGTCAACTTTCGCCAGGTCATGCAGGAGTCAGCACAAACCCATGCTAAGGTTATGTCCTTAAATACCTGTTCTGCCACAGTGAGGGCCTACTGTAAGGGCAATCCAAAAAATGGCTGTCGTTCACAAAATGGAACCTGAGGGTTCAAGACGAAAACTCTGATTTCAGGGTGATTCTGTCATTTGAATATAACGAAAATGCTTGTGCATAGTGTACTAGCCATTCTCGGTCTGCTGATATCAAAATCGTCATAATACGACGATGTTTATGACACAGGTCCAACATTTTCAGTACCACAACTGGAATGGCTGAAATGTTCATGAGGGACAAGTCTCTGTTCAGTTTATAAAGAAGAAGAATTGGGGCCAAAACGCCATTCACCAGTTCCATAGCAGAACATTCAGGAAGGTAGTGGGCATTGAATAACAGGAACAAAACTATCACAAATCCAATCCACATGAAAAGAAACACCATGGAAAGTGTAATCCATACATATCCCCAAGTGGGGACTCGATAAGTGCATTTTAACAATGAAATGAAAACACATATCAGTGCTGGATGAGTGTTTAAAACAGAAGAACTGTCTGAGGAAAAATCATCTTGAGCCATATACTACCCAGAAGCACTTAGTTGAAAAACAGGAGGCTCTGGTTCTGTAACAGGACTTGAAAAATTCAACAGTGGTGAATCCATCAACAGTAGATCAGTTAAATGACATCAGTGGCAGAAGACACAGTAGTGAGAACAGGACTCACTTGGGTTTTGTTTCCGGTTGCAGACTCATTCGACCCTCCTCCAGCCAGGGAGTAAAAGCTATTTTGGTGATCAATATATGCAGAGAAACGCATTGTGTAGTACCATGGATACCCTGTGGCCTTCTATTTAGAATGAGCTACATGGTGTAGTTTGACATATTCAATGGAGACAAAGTGTTTGTCTTTAGAACCAGGAAGTGGTGGCAAGATCACTGTTCTTGTGTCTTGGATACTAAGGACTAGCACCGGTGCTCAATATGATGGCCCAAATTCCTTTTGAATCAACACCTGTTCTCTAACAAGACCTCCAACTTTTGGAATGCAGCTGGAAAGTTCGGGACTTCGCATTGGTACTCGAAGACAGAGACATGTTCAATTGTTCTCTTGATTGGGCATCACAGAATTTTTGTAGCTCCTGTAAGTCAGCACAACAATTATCTACATCAGGATTCTCCAAAGTCGGTCCTAGAGGGGCAGATCCATGCCAGAATTTTAAGATAACTAAGAGGGGATATGCTAAAAATCTGGAATGGATCTGGCTCTCCAGGACCAACTTTGGAGAACCCTGATCTATGTCAAAGGTTGCGGCAGCCACCATAATGTCTGGACTGTACAGGTCAGGAACATACATACTAATGCCAAAAAGTACTTCGTATGGGGTCCGCCCGCCCAGAGATCTCTTAGGGAGGGTATTTTGATCTCTTTGAACCCCATAGAGGTGATGGATCAACTATGCCCAGTGCTTAATAATCTAGCTGTGAAGGACAGTTTAAGTCACGGTTTATTCTTTCCACAGCAGCCCTCTGGCCTATATGGAGAATAATAATAAACCTGTACACCCATGGATATCATAGACTCTCTGTACGCTTTTGATGCGAATGCCGGGCCCTGGTCCGAGTAGAATGCATGGCATGCATGTATCTCAATAAAGACTTTCAGGTCTTTAATAACAGTATGAGCATCAGCTGAAAGTTGTGGCCAAACCCAGAGGAATCCAGAGCAAGAATCGACTGCAACAAAAATAAATTTGAAGCACAGTGTCCGAAATCAGTGGAACACAGTGATCCAATTAAATGCAGCCGAAAGGCTTGTTGGAGATTAACAGTTGAGTCTGTGGAGGACGAGCCACAGTGGAACATTTAATTTGTCGGTAAATGTCACAACACAGGACATACTTTTTGACCTGTTGATATAAGCTGTGCCTCCTATAACGTTGCTGTATCAGCGAAATTGTGGCCACCACTTCTACATGTGCCAGCGCAACAACTTCATGTGCCACTATCACTAAAGCTAGTCTGCAGTCTTGGTTGGGAATCAAACAATCACAACCCCTGGACTCATTACAAAAAGGATATTTCGTTCATTTATTAGATCAGAATGTTTAGACAAAAAGCCCTTAGGTAAAGGGGTGCTATCTGAATTTGCAGTAACAGCATCCAAGGTATCACTCTCTTCGTGTTTTTGAAAGAGTAATTGCAGCAACAGTAGCTGTGGAGACTTCAGATTTGGATGCTTCATCAGCCAAGTAATTCCCTACTGTTTGTTTTCCCACACGCTGATGACTCAATGTATGTATTACATGAGTCCGTGGCAACCTGTCTTTGAGGTCTGCCACCTTATTTCAAAGCATCTTATGCTTGAGTTTGTTACCTTTAGAATCTTTTAATCCATTGTGTTGCCAATAATGTAGATTAATATTAAAGGACTGTACACAGTAATGTGAATCACACAATATAAGGAGGGAGAATTATGGATCCATATGTTCAAATGCAAGAAGCAAAGCCTTCAGTTCAGCCTACTTCACAGTGCAGTCACCCAAGGAGTGCAGGCGAGTTGTTTGAGGTTTGAATTCGCTCTGCAATAAACACCAAAAACAGTAGCGCATGCCACTGATTATCGCTGCTTAGAACCTATAGCAGGTTGAGCTGCACCATCAGTATTTATACTTCAAGTAGCAAAACAGAAGGGGGCATAGTATAAAAAATGCTCATAGTGCAGAAATTCCTGTGTCTGTAAAGATGGGTCAAACACAAAGGGGCTGATTACGAGTTTGAAAGTCCATCGGATCGCCAAGCCAGTGCTAGTGGTTCCTGGACTGCCAGAGTGGCAGTCCACCCTCCATATTTGTAATATGGAGGTGGGACCACCACAGGACCGCCTCACCCATTGGGGACCATGGATCCCACGGCAGTGGTGTGGCGTTAAGAAGCTCTAATAAGCTGGTGGAGCCGCTGCAGCACCACCGAGCATATTAGGAGTTTCGTCACCGCCACAGTTTTCATGGCAGTGAGGCCGCCATGAAAACTGTGGTGATGAGGAAACAAAGGAGGGCCTACATAGCCCCCTGTTGCCTCAGGGCCATGACGTGCCTGCAGGGGGGCACAACATATGCCCCCCTGTGTGCAGTCAACCGCTTTCCTGCAAGGCATGGACTTTACAGTCTATGCCGTGCAGGAACGGACTTTGGTGGTCACATTGTGGTGTCATTTTAATAGGCACCACCGTGGAAATGCCAAAGGAACGTCAACCAGGCCACAAGATTATTCATAATCTGGCATCTGGCCGGCAGTCGAATTCGGTGGTCTCAGAGTTGAACGCTGGCGTGGGGACCCGCTCCAAGACCTCCAAACTTGTAATCAGGCCCAAAGTTTACATCAACAGCTATTAGGATGTGGCCCATTGTATCCATTTAGGATGAAGGGTTTTAGCATTGGGAACGCAAACTTCTGCAACAGCCCCAAAGGCCAGCACGGGAGTAACAACAATAATGCGTATCCCTTGTGC
This sequence comes from Lissotriton helveticus, assembly GCF_964261635.1. Classification (NCBI taxonomy): domain Eukaryota; kingdom Metazoa; phylum Chordata; class Amphibia; order Caudata; family Salamandridae; genus Lissotriton; species Lissotriton helveticus. Next base: position 381,466,798 of record NC_136069.1, read on the forward strand.
AAGTGGTTGTTCTTTAAGGATAGCCATTTTCACTGCAGTCAATATTTTGTCAGTGGAGAGAAAAAGCATTTCTGCATTGGAATATAAATGCGATTTATATGCAATAGGCACTCTGTCACCTTCATTAAAAATTATATAAGTAAATCCAATTGCACCTGGCACAATACGGATGATAAGGTTTGTGGTATTGACAAGTGTAAGTAAGTGACTTGTTTGAAGCAAGTCATATTGTAATGATATGAGTGTATCTGTGTGTTCTGATGTGCAACATGAATATGCATCTGAGAGACACAGCGTTCAAATACATGATGATTGTATGGCATCTGCTGATACTTCAGTGTTAGCTGTCCACAGGTGGGGAGAGGAAGCTTCATTGTCAGTTAAAGCTTCTAACAGGACCTTCTGTAGGGTAGTGAGCTGAGACAGTTGATTACCCAGGAGACCTTTTGGCCTATTGTGCAGAACCGGCCACATTATGTGGTTTGATGACATCAGTTGACATACATGTTTTGTGTTTACTGCCATCCAGCGGTGTCAAAAGTACAGTTCTGGTACCTTCAACAGCCAGGACAAGTATAGGTGCTCTGTAGGATTTCCCAAATTCCTTCCAGTCCATAATCTTCTCCTGGACCGGATCACCGATCTTTGGAATCCAACCAGAAGTCGCTGGTACTTCCGCCACTTCACCAGTGGCAGAATGTTTCTTCTGGACATTGCTCTGAGTGTCTCTGAAGTTGTTCCTGTAAAACATTCAAATGTTCACTGATATCAACAGGCATTTCTGCTGCCACTGTACTTGGACTGTCAAGGGGTAGAACCCACATCTTAACACCAAACAGGATGTCATAGGGAGTCCAACCACCCAGGGATTTTTTAGGCAGAATATTGAGGGCTGTATGGACCCTATACAGGTGATGAACCCAACTGCGACCTGAACCTAATACCCCAGCAGTTACAGCCTGCTGTAAGTCTCCATTCTTTCTCTCCACTGCTGTTTTTCCCTCCAGATGATAGGGAAGGAGTACTGCACAGTCACACTCAATTTTCCCATGCTGTCCCTGAAAGCATTGGAGGTGAACGCTGGACCCTGATCCAAATGGAATGTGGCTAAGGCATATGTTCCAATGAAGACTTGCAAGTCATTTATAACAGTTCGAGTGTCAGCCAATTAATGTGGCCATACCCATAGGAATCGAGAGCAGGAATGCACTGCAACTAGCATGTATTTGTAAGACCCATCTGATTGTAAGGGTCTGCAGTGGTCCTAATAGACACAAGCCAAAGGCTTGTCTGAGATCAATAGAGGTGTCTACGGTAGGCGTGCTATGGTGGAAACCTTCATTCGATGGCAGATGTGGCATTTAAGGGCGAAGTCCTTAGTTTGTTTGAATAAACCTGGCAAAGAGTAGCGTTGTGGCAATAGAGAAATTGTAGCCGCTATCCCTGAATAAATAGATGCTAGACCCTCATGTGCTGCTAGCATCAATCCTAACCTGCAATCTGAATTAGATATTAGTCTATCCTCCACTCTGGGAATATGAGCAAATGGAATGTTTTGCAAGCTCAACTGGTAGGAGTATTTAGTTTGAAAGCTTTTTGGCAAAAGGGTTCCATCGTGTGCAATGCTGACAGCCATCATGATGTCTCCATCTATCCTTGTACTAGAACTAGTAATTGAATCGACTGCATCACTTTGCACTGTTGCTTTTGCGGCTTCATCAGCCATGGAATTCCCTGCAATGTGTATTCCTACATGTTGATGCCCTAGAGTGTAATGCACATGAGCGTTTGGCAAGCATGCTTTTGGTTTGCCCACTTGTCTCCGAAGAACCTTGGGCTTTATTATGTACCCTTTGGAATCTCTGAGTCCATTCTGGCTCCAGTAATGTAAGTACTCATTGAAAGTGTAAGACTGGACACAATAATGCGAATCACAAACTATGAGTGTGGGGAATCTGGGATCCGTAGTCTCAAAAGGGTAGGCGGAATTTGAGTAGTTGCGTCACGCAAAGTTCTGTGAAACAGTAAAAAATCTCTGCACGCTAACTAGAATTCCACGAGCATGCCGAATTGCTTGTTCCGCCCATTCGCGATTTGTGTTTCCTGTTCAGGGACGCTGTTTGCGTGCTCGCAGGAAATATCTTGCGAGCTTGCCCATGCGATCGCCAACTGGCGCGGCTGTCTTGTTTTACTTGTCCCGTCCGCTCGCGATGTGTGTTTCCTGTTCGCGACCGTGGATGTCCGATGTCGCATCAGAATGAAGTGTTCGCAATCGCACACTTTTGTGGGATCGCGCGGCTTGATGCCAAAATCTTGTGGCGCACGCTAACGGATAGGAAAACTCATTGGTGAACGCAGGGATCCCGGTAAGTCGGTACTGCACGCTCTAACATGCATTTTGAAAGCGTGAACAAGGAAAAAAATCCGCTACGGTGCAGATCGTGGAATTTTCGGCAATTCCACGTTCTGCGCGAGCAGAGTGGAATTTATCACCCAGGCCTAATTCTCAAGTGCCACAATTAAAACTTACAGTTCAGCGAGCAGTGCTGTGCAATCACCAAGTGACTGAATGTAAGTTTTATGAGGGTTTAAATTGTCCATACTGTAACCTACCATTTACTGTCGCGCATGTCCAGAATATTGGTGCTTTGTCCCTACGGCATGCTGAGCAGAACCATCAGTGCAGGTGATATAATCATACTGATCTAGAGATCTGGGCAGAGGACATTCGTATTCATATTAAAGGTATGCTTGTGTTTGTAGTGTAGAGTCAAATATGTAATCTGCATCTGTTGCTGTGATTCAGTTGGCCCATTGTATTCATTATGGATGTAAAGCTTCCGCCGGTTGGAGCGCCGGCGTTTGTATCAGCCTCAAAGGCCAGAACAGGAGTTATGACAAATTTTTGTTTCCCCTGAGCCAAATTTCTTTCTTTTACTACAGCAGTATTTTCTACCGCTAGAATTTTTTGTAACGTGCAAAACATGTTTCTGCATTTGTATAAAATGTGATTTATAGGTATAGTGTCTCCTTCATTGAATGTGACATAGGTGTATCCTTATTCACCCACAAGTATAGGGATCACCAGGTTTTTGGCGTTACCACATGTGTAAATGCTTTGAAGCTAACATGTCAGCTTGTACTGAATGTAGAATTTGTGTGTGTTCAGATGTCCAATGTGAACTTGAAAAGTCTGGACAGATCAAGTCAGAGATCGGTTTTACTTGTTGTGCATAATCTGGTACATAAGTTCTGCTAGAGTTCAAGAAACCCAATATTGATTGGAGTTTCTTCAATACGTTTGGTGCTTGTAAAAGCACGCACTTTTCAAAGAAAGATGTCATCAGACATCTGCCTTTACTTGACAGTTCATATCCCAAGAATAGGACTTTGAGATAGGCAATTTTTGATTTCTTGAAATTAAATTTGTAGCCCATGTGAGCAAATCCCCAAACTGTGTGATCTACTCTAGCCAAGTGAGTTGATAGGTCATCATCTATTAGGTATATGTCATTGACAAAGGAAAATGTCTGGTCATCAAAATCTTCCAAAAGTTCGGTAACCTGGGCTGAAAAGAACCCTGGGCTGTTTTTATAGCCTTGTGGCAATCAACAGAATCGTCCGGGAACCTAGAGCACTGAATGCGGTCAAGTACCCACTTTCAGGCGCTATATTTTGGCAGAAAAATCCATTTGAACTCTCCAAACTGGTTTTGTATTTCTTACTCACTATATTGTTCATTGCTGCAGCGCTATACCCATTTTGTATGTTGAATATGCATGTAACAGTGTTCAAGTGTCTGTAATCTATCACTAAATTATATGAATGGTCTGGTTTCGTTATAGGAAACAAAGAATATTCAGAAGTACAACTTTCTATTTCACTTCGGTATTCAAGTTGTGTGAGCATTTCTATAACTTGTTTTTTAGCCTCATGTCTAGTGAGGTATTGTTGTTGTGGTTGTGTCCTTGAAATCACAGGTATGATGAGATAAGGGGCCCGTTATCCCATCTCCCATGGTTGCAGTTTAATGCCGGAGCTTGCGCAAGGCCCACTCCTTGGCATTTAATGTTTAACTGCATCTGGAACAAGGCCAGATAAGGAAGGTAAAATAGCTTTTTCCACCCTTTGGGCAGTCCATAATAAACTCCACTGGCCAATCTTTTTCAATCAAAAGATCGTCAGAGATGTATAACAAGTTCTCCCAAAAGAGTACCTTTATGGTACGTGGTATATCCCCTCCATCTAGAGCTGCAATTCATATAACTGACTTAGGACACTCAGTCTCTGGTCTGGTGTTTCCACCTGGAGGTAGTCACTTGTTGATACTGACATCAGACACTCTATTAGATTCTGGAAAACTATTGTGGATCTACTGCACTGACCAGCATGGTCAGAGCCTTCTCCTGTTCAGAAGTGGTGTCCTCAATATCCGTGGCATGCTTGACTTTAATGCCAACTACCTTCTTCTTTGTGAATTGAGGCTTGGACTATTTAGGTTTGTCTTCCTTTTTTATTATAATCAGAAGAGCGTTGTGAATCCTTCTTCAGCTTCCTGTACTCCTCTGTCCTGCGCTCTGACTTTCCCCCCTCTCACCAAGCATTTTTCATATGACTTCTGAAGAGAACAAGAGAAATGTGTATCAGTCTCCTGATACCTATCGGGCATTTTAATTGAATCATGGTTAGGCAGATTATACCATTTGTCAGTGGACACCTGTTGAGGAGATCCTTTTCTTTAATTTTCTTATCATCCCACTTCTTCTTAGAAGACTCAGGTGCCTGCATTTGTTTATCATTTTCAGAAATACCTTTAATCTGAGGTTGACTAGGTCTGGCTCCTAAATTATCTCTAACTATTGACTAAAAGGTTTCCTCAATAATTTTAGGTAATTTTCACTCCTGGTTACCCGGAGCAACCTGTGTAAGTCGCTGGCATATAGTGAAGGTTTCTGCTTTCCCTTTAATACTGCTTAGCATTATTGCAGATACTGCGGCAACATTGCACATCAATTTCATCCCCAAATCCAGGCCAGTGACTGCTCTGTACTCATTTTGGATTCGCTGAAGCACCTCTGGAAAACAGCTGATGAGGGTGTGAGGTGAGTTCTGGTATATACTGCAGCAAAGACTGTGTCCCAAGTGGTGCAGCCATCCACTGGGGGAGCCATCTCAATTGGTAAACATATGTTGAGAATTCTGTTCTTCTTGGGCTCCCGTATAGGGAAATACTGCTTTAAGCTGATTTGTTTTTTGTGCAATGCAGACTGGCCATGTTATGTAAATGTAAATGTACCGGAATTTATATAGCGCAAATCACCAAGCGGTTTCTAAGCGCTTGCTTAGGGTACCCGTCCTGGTATTCCCCTGTGAGATAACCCCGGCAGGGTATCCGCAAGGTGAAAGCCAGGCATCCCGCCGCAAGGGGCCGTTGTGGAGATTAAGCAAGCTATTGCCCAGAGTCGCAGAGTGTGAACCCGTGAATCGAGTAGGCACCGGAGGGAGAATTGTCGAGTCCATGGACATTTTAGGACTCAAGACCCCGCCGAGCCGGGAATTGAACCCTGGTCCCGGGCTGACCTCTGCTTCCAGGTCTGCCTCCTCTAACCAGTGAGCCACACTTCTCCAAAATGTTGCTCCCTCGTTGCAATGGGGACCTAGTCTAACATCATTCTCGTATGTGGTAGGGCACCTTCAAACCAATTTTGTTGTTCTTCATATGGTAATGGTATTTCTAGTTCTTCTTAAGCTGCGTAGTTGTTAGGAATTGCAGCTTCAGTGTAAATTTGAAAATGGGTTGATTGTGCATTTGCTGCTGGTAATGTAACACATGAATAGAATACCTTTGTTCTGCATGCTTAGTGGGCCGTTACAATGAGCCCATGTTGTTGCAGCATTTGTGTATTGTGTATTTGTGCATGTCTGTAGTTTACTGGTCTGTTAACTGGTGCTGCATTAGCCATATGAATATGTGGAGTTTAGTGAGGGTACCTCTGTGGGATGTTCCTTCGAAAGGTTCAAGCTTGAACAACCTACAGTCAGTACAAAGGGGTTCCCTACTCAGCTGTGGAGGATTTTCGCCAACACCATGGAAGTCTCCAGTAAGTTGGTGAGTAGGAGTCTTTGGGCACAAAAAATAAAACTACTCAGGTGAGCTATTAAATAAGAACCCAAGCTAGAACGCTGGTGACGCCATGCCATACTTATTATGCTTCCTCAATAAAACTGTGCGTTTGTTGGACAACATAAATGTCAAAACTGTGCAAGATGAATTCTACTCACATCATCACGATATGTTGGTCTTGGTTCCGCTAGCTCACAGTGCCCATCTTTACCCCTAACCAGGTAAGGTAACAGTTGGAAAATAGAAACTTCAGAATATGACAACCCTCACCAAGGAAATCATGGTAACAAATCTAGAACCTTTTTGTTTGGTTATTCATGCATCCCGAAAGAGACATAAAAGAAATACACAGCATGGCATTTCAATGTTTATTGAAGCATTGTGATTCTTGTGTAACATATGGGCCTTATGTGCGACCCTTTTTTGAGCTTGCAAATTGGAGATTGGCCCATTTGCGACCACAAAAAAGGGTAATGGCATGTACAAATGCTATTTTGAGAGTCACTGACTCGCAAAATAGTGTTTGCGACTCTTGCTATTAAGAAGGGGCATCCCTTCCTTGCCCCTTCCTAATAATGAGACTAATTGCTGTGTGCTATTGTTGTACAAACGCATTTACGGCCGCAAAATACTTGTAGTTTACCACCTACTTCAAGTAGGTGGTAAACCACTCGCAACCGGGTAGGGGTCCCCAGGGGACCCCTTCCCCTTTGTGAGTGTGTGAGAAAATATTTTTAAGAGCAGGCAGTTGCCTCCCCTTAAAACATGAAAATGAAAAGTTTCATTTTTCCTATTTAAATGCATCCTGTTTTCCTTTTAAGGAAAACAGCTGCATTTAAAAACTAAACTGCTTTATTGAAAAAGCAGTCACAGATATCGTGGTCTGCTGACCCCAGCAGGCCATAATCCCTTTGAGTGCTAGCCATTCCCAATGGGGTCGCAAATTGCTCTTGCCTCATGAATATGGATGAGGCATGCAATTTGCAACCACATTGTGAATCGTAAACAGTGTCTGAGACACTGTTGTACATTGCATTTTGCAAGTCATAAGGCGACGCAATTTCCGATTTGCAAAATGCAAGCGTCATACATCTGGCCCTATGTATGCTGCAATAATCAATAGAAGGAAACAGTATAGTATGTATGATCAGTATTACAAGAATGGTGAAGAATATAAACAATTCAACCACTGAGCTGTTCAGAGAACATATCCTCGCATATTAGTATTGTTTTATTTTGTACTCTTATCTGGCGCTACCTATCCTAGTGTTCCTAGGGTGGGTGAATCTGCCAGAAACCCTGTAGGGTGTTCTAACTTCCCCATTACTTGTGGGTAAGTGTCATTAAGGAGCCTGTAGTGGTGGAGAGCTGCGATTCGGCCCTCACAGGAGGTAAACAGTAATTAGCTGGGCTGGAATTCCAGCATGAAGTAAGCTCACATTGCCAGCAAAATGCTTCTCTAACTAAACAAAGGAGTGATGTTGTTTATATATTACACATCACCCATGTTGCTGAAGTCCCAGTCAGGCTGCCATTATTGATTCTACCCTGACAAAGCTGTCGCCGAATGTTCAACGCTTGAATAATGTGCCTAAGAGGAAGTGTACATATAAACAAACTTATTTCATGGAAAATTATCCATACAGGCCTGCGAGCAAAAATGGTTTCAAGAGTCAACTTTCGAGAAAATATGTCAAGTTTAAATGTGAGCATGTAAAATGGTGGTGTTCTTGCCTAATGTGATTACATGACACTCTGGCTCAGGAGCTTATCCCAGCTCAAATTATCCATCAGCAAAACCCCAAGGTAATTATAACTCTGAACCTTGGGAATTGGGATACTATCTATGGTGTATGTTCATGAACGGGTTTTTTTTGGTCCACAGATCATAATATGCGATTATGGTGATTTATTCTCAAATGTAACCCCCACAATCGTTAATAGAATCCTGTAGCAAATGCAGTCCATTAGTGGTGTGGGCAATTAAAGTTGCATCATCCACGTAAAGTAAAACAGGAACTGGATGACGCCCAAACGGGAAACATCCTTTACAACGCAACTTTTACCACGCAGTGCTATTACAACGCAGGTTTTACAACGAAAACCATTACAACGCATTGCGCTGGGGGGCGCTCTAGGATAGGGAATAGATTTAATTTACTATCCAACACCTTCCCTAGTGTCCATGGGGACTGGAGTTGGAATAGTAAATTAAACTATTCACTATCCAGCACCCCAAAGCGCTATGCGCTGTAATGGTATGCGTTGTAAAAACCGCGTTGTAACAGCATGCGTGGTAAAAGCATGCGTTGTAACGTCATACATCCCGTCCAAACATAGGGAGATCCTGTCCTCTGGCCACAAGCTCTACCTCAAGAGTATTAATAGGAAAAAGAAATAAAAAAGGGGCTAAAATACATCATTGTCTCACACCTTTGCTGGAATAAAAGGAAGGAGAGCACTAGCCATTGCCACCAAATCAGACCTGAGCCATCGTACCACAGTGAAGATGTTTCAAAAGGACAATGAGGGCTACATCAATCCCTTTGCCTGTCATAACCCACAACATATCTCTGTCGACCAGATTGAATGCACTGAAAAGGTCCATAAGGTAATATGGAGATGGCCTACTCAGTAAATGAGTTCTAGATCAAATGGAAAAGTTAAAGGGTTTTATTACAAAATTCAAAAGTAAAGTGATACAGAGTCAATGCCATGAAGGTTCTTAGTGGAATGGGCGATATAGCGGAATGCAAAATCAGAAATGATTCCAGGCTCCTAGTGGGCATGAAAATCAGGCGAATAATGGAAAGCATCTCAAATAGACCAGGAAAGTCTTCTAGTGCACCCCCAAAATCGAGGGCCTTTGCACATAATTTTCACATACGGAATTAACAGAACCGCAGAATCAATGTATCATTTTATCAGCAAATTAGACCACAGTAAATTTTAACATCAAATTGCCTTAACACCTAAACGCTATCATGCTACATGAATTAATATTCTACTCCCTCTATGCTAATGTTGTCTGAAGATGCTGGACCAAACTAGATATATGAATAAACGTTTGTTATATGTGTGAATAGGGCAGAGTGATGTAAGAAAAAGACCTTGAAGAAATAGTTGCAGTTTCATGTGTAAGCCCGGGAAGGTTATCGAAGTCAGCAGAAACAAGGACAATGGAAATAAACAAATAATAATAATCTGCTCGACTACACGTTGCAGAATTTACATGCATGGGGGAAAGACATGAGTGACCAGGGTGACTTCTATTTTAACAAGATGGCGTTTGTATCCAAACAGAGGCCAAGTTAACAAGGAATAGGAAAAATTTACTTCTACACACCTTAGAGAATTTGCTTCAAAGGCAACATTACTATGTCAGTGTGTACGTGTGTAATCGATTGTGAAAATAACGTCCTCACATTTTTAATGATGTACAAAAATACAAACGCATACAAATCTTCAACTATAGACTTTAAGGAATCTAATTGGCCTTAATAGCTTGGAGCTATTCAATAGGTGGAAAAGAACAAAGAAGCAGCTCCGAATCTTGGGGAGTCAGCTTCACAGCGTGAACTTGAAAACAATACGCGGAGGCCTTTGGTGTTACAAACTGAAAGAGTAGATCAGTCAGTGCGTGGATGTATTCTCCATCGTTATCTCAGTTCTTACAGTGACTCCCCCCACTGTACGTATCAAGAAGCTCACATTCTTTTAAGGCTTCTTAACAGCAAAAAACACAACTGAGATAGTTTTACAAGGTATAAACAGGATGATATCAAACTTGCATTTATGCTGACAGAGCATTTGTAAAGCACAAGTAGATTTAGAGGTTTCTCAACACAATCCTAAGACATCTGGTACAAGCAGATTTGCTTGTTTAAGGAACTGCTCAACTTACTGTGCAATTGCATGCTGTCTAAAGAGATGCGCGTGTAGCTTACGGCTTGTTAGCCTTTCAGATTTTAAATTGTTCCCTGCCATGCTCTCCTGTCTTCCTGTAAAAGCCATTTGAGGAGGGCAGAGGTGGCTAATTGCTGCAGGGCTCAGCTACTGAAACTCAAAGCTCGCGACTATCAAGTGCTCTGCAGGGCTTCACTCTAATACAGTTCTGCTCTTGTAGCTCTCCAAGTGAAATAAGTTTAAAATTATATTCGTGTTCGTTATAGAAAGATCAGACAAAAGTTGTATTTCTCCTTACTTTAATGTTATTATGCAATGCCCTTTGCCCTGGCTAAGAGGAAACTGCGTAAAATAAAACTCTAAATGACTGCTGTACTGATTGGATGTTTCATAACTCCTAGATTGATCTAGACCACATTTTATGCTCACTGTTCTAGTGAAGAGCTGTGCCATCCACATGCTAACCAGTCTTGATCCCCACCCAGAAAGAATAGTCCACTCCGAGCAGCCTGCCTATGGCCCCACCAAATGGAAACAGACATTGTCACATGGGTCTGAGCTTCATCGGCCTCATCACTGAGATACAGATGAAAGTATTATGACACATCAATCCCACATCTGGAGAAACCTATTTCTCCTAGGATGTTACATTGGAAAATAATCTCTGAGAAAAATAAAAAGGCTATGTACAGAATGCTTGAACTATTCTTAACCACAGGCATTGCTGAGAGAAGTGTTTCACTCAAAAGGTTTTGCCGCCATTGATATACAAAGAGGGATCAGTCATGTGCAATTGATCGTGGTAATCCTACCAGGAACTGCAAAGTCAAGTCTCTTGTGAATGGGAACACAAACTATTGCAGACCTAGGGGCATATTTGAAATAAACTGGAGGAGCGAGGTGTAAGTCAAAAGTTGCTAACGCTGCGTTCCATCAGTTTAAAGACGCAGGGATCCATCGTATTCACAAGAATGCAGTGCACCCCTGCCTTTCCCCTAGTGCAGGCAATAACTCTAGCTGCCTCCTAGCACCAGTACAGGCACCCTGGCACCATAGTGCAAGGGTGTCTGCTTTGTAGGGAATGATTGTTTATGCGCAGGAAGGTATCCCTTCCTGCACATAAACAATCACTTATGGCGATTTGTAACGTCTGCGTGTGCTGCTTTGTGCAACACACATAGAAGTTGCAACTCATCATTATTTAATGATGGTTTATGTGCAGGAAGTGACACCTTTCTGACACCTTTCTCCACACGAGCAATCACTAGTGGGGTTTTGCTCTTTCTGTGTGTACTGTAGGATGCAGCACAGATAGAAACAACAAAAAGGAGGAGAACTTGATCCTTTCTCCTCGTTTTGCCAGGTTAAGACCAGGTTTTCCCTGGTCTTATTTTTGGGGCTGCCCCATATTTATGCCACACTTGTATATAGGGGTAGCATCAAAATCAATGGGTGTTGCAGCGGAACGCCCTCTGCAATACCCATTGCACTCCCCTTCCACGCTAAGTGCTGCGTAAAAAGGAGTCTTATTTACAAGGCGGCGTTCAGCCACGTTAAGGCTTAATGCCACCTTGTAAATAAGGTAAAGGGCTATCACCACCAGAACGCCATTAAAAGTGACTTCCTGGTGGCGATAAGCCCTTGTAAATACACCCCTATTTTGGCCACATTGGGTCTCATCTGTGAGGTACAGATTGAGTCCATATGGCACAGCGAGCTACTGTACTGTGTTTTGATCAAGAAATCCAGTAAATCTGTGCTGTGAGATTGCAGTGTAAAAGTTAAAACTTTATAAATGTCCTTAACGCTGCAGCAGTGCAAAAAACAATCTACTCTACTCATTTTGCAAGAGTAAAATACAAGAACCTGTCCACCAAAGAACCATCAATAGCTGCATGGCATGCATTATTGGATAATATTTCCTGCCAGTCTTTCTTAATAAATCTAGATGCCCTAACCTAAGAATTTAAGATTCAGACTCATGACAAATTACTCAACTACCTACTGTAAGACAGTGGGGTTTTTGTGAGGAAGGATGTGAGTCCTTCGCAAGTAATACATCTACAACCTTCCCCTACTGGAAACCCAGTCCAGTGCTATGACTTATAGATAGTAAAGGCATTTTATTACGCACTTTCTGCTTAATACTAAACATGAATTTACACAAACAGATCATACATACATGCAGCCCCCCTCCCAGAGCCATTATCAGACCCTGGGGACCCCATCCACGGTGTTGCAACTCTTTGAAATTGTGTGGGTGTCTCGGTGCCCACCTGGGACACTGACAGCCGTATGAGCCCTTGGGGCCGCAAGTGGAGCCCCATGGCACAACGCCCCCATAGCCCCTGATGGCTCTTCAGCCTGCAGCCATCACAATGTGGTTGGAGATGGCTGCATTAGCCCACCCAGAGTAAACCTGTTTTGCTTGCCTGCAAGAGTGCCTTCTCATTGCCTGCGCTCCTGCAGGCAGGGAATTTCAAAGTCTTGGTGGATGGGGTCCCTGGGAGACTGCTGTCATCAGGCCCCAGGCAGAGGTGTCACCTGGGCAACTCAATGACTCAGGGAGGGGGGGCTCATACCTCCCTCCCAAAAACACAGCCTCTACCTCAGTGGATGGGCTTTCCGGAGCCCTTATCTGACCTATATGTGGGGTCGCCACACTTTTCTCTGCACCCACCAGGCGGGAGCAAATGTGTGTTCCCTGCCTGAAAGAATGCAGGCAGGGAGTTGAAGTTTTCCTTGCCCGCACTCTTGCAGGCGGGGAACTACAGCATCTATGTGCATGAGGTCCTGGGTACGGGTTCTCGGGGCAACTGGATGGCATGTCATGGGGATGCCCGACTCCCAAAAAAAACAAGCCTTGATCATGTGGGATGGGGTTCGCGGGTCCTTACCAGGCCCACAGAGGGGAAACTTCACACCCACTTCCTGAGAAAAAATCAGCCCCAGGAGATGGGGTTCCTGGGGCCTTTAGGGGCTCAGGGGAGGGGCCAACATGTCCCTTTCAAAAAAAGAAAAATTAGCTCTGGGGGATGGGGTCCCCAGGGTCTTTACATGACCTGAGGAGGGGAGACCTTTCCCCAAAAAACAAAACTCAACCCCAGGGAATGCAATCTTTAGGGACCTTAAGTGGTCAGGGAGGGGGGCCAAATGCCCCCTCCCAAAAAATAAATGTCAGGTCTGGGTGAAGGGGTCGCCAGGTACCCTTAAGTTAGTGTGAGAAGAGGGCCTCACGCCCCCTCCCCAATAATAAAAGGGCATTGCACCAGTGGTTGGGGTTTTCGGGCCATGAAATGGCTCAGCGAGGGTAGCCACCTTCCCCAAACATAAAAGAAATGTGAATGTGAAAAGAATGCTGTAGCCACTCATTTCACATTCACCTCTCCACCTGGAGAGTGCCCTATAACACTCTGCAAGGACATTAAAAAAAATATCTGTGGATCCTATTGGTGCCCGTAGTAGGGGCAGGAGCGCCACCAAGCATTTTTTTATGTTGTCGATAGCTTCAGGGAGTGCAACAGCCTCTTCAGCTGGAGTACAGGGACCTCTTATGGTTGGTTCTTTGCCTGCATTTTGTGACCTGAAAAATGTTAACATGTAATTTTATTTAAAGGTTTTATTGAAACATCATATGACAGTCACGTCTATTAAATATTGCTCTGTGTGAATTTATAAAATATACATTGGAATATGGTTATTGGTTACTATTTGACAACGACAAGAGGTCTGCTTTATATATGTTGATATGCTGACCCATTTAGAAAGCCAATAGGACAATTTTTTATATTTTAGTGTTCTGACCCTTTCACAAAGTCAGTAGGTCGGTCTGAATTAAAATCACACCCTTTATATTGTTACATCATATGGTCAGCTGTGCGCATCCATGGGGGCAGACACTATGCCCAACCTCAAGGCTCTCACAGCCAAGGGGCGTGTGTAGCAGGGAGTAAAGTGCCCTACCCCCACTGTGCATGGCCAAGGGCTGTTTTCTTCCGGGTGTTGGGCGCCCCTGGGAGGGTTTGCCACAGGCTCTATTGCTTGGTGGGGGAGTGATCACTCAACGCTACACCACGCACAGGGATGGACATCTTACTTTACTTAAAAAAAACATAAAAATTCACTGCTAAAAAAACAAAGGTTAAAGGAATGTTATATTTAGTTGAAAATGTCAGGTAAGACATACCATTTTAAACAAGCAAATCCACTGAAATTCACCAGTTATAGTTTCCTCAAGTAACAGTAACTTGTGCCCTAAAGTTACAGTGGCACCTTGTAGAGTATACAAAAGGACTTGACAAGTCATGTTGAGAAGAAGACGTGTTCTTCGGATCTTCAATTTCATGTGCAGTCAATTTATTTATTGATTTAGATGGGCGCCATTTTGGAATGCGCCATATAGTGATATCAATACAGCAAAATTAATATACAGTAACCAAATCAATATTGCGTTCACAGTGTGACCTTTCCTGTATTCAACAACTTGTATCTCCTCATAGGCAGTGGAATTTACATGAAATAAACAGTGATAGCAAATATCGATGATTGTCGGCACAATCTCAGGTTTATCAATAGAATGCAGGTGTTATGTTGGAATATGCCATTCAGTAATAATTATGTGACAAAATTCATATCAAGCTAAATATTCACACAAGTATTACAGACAAGATGCAGCAAATTCTGAATTCATCGACTTGTATTTCCACTTGTACCTCAGTTAGCAGTAACCATACCCTATATGAATCCATTTTAATGCATTCTTAAAAAACAATTATCTTGAAAGTTGCTGTTGACCTCACACCTACTAAAATCCACATATAAGATACTCATCATGTCTTGCTTTATAATCCTATAATACCAGCACATTTTCCAATCCCTGATCTTCATTTGAACAACAGAATAAATCAAAGTATCTGGAAGTGTGGACCATCGTGGACATATCAAGCTACCAGATTAGGCCCAATATAAGGATAGTACTAGTGCACGATGGCCCCCTTTATATCATGGAAAATTGCAAATATATAGGAATTACTGAAATTATGAGTTATGTAGCTCAGGTAGACAAAATAATAATTCCACAACATCGCTAAGGGCTATGTACTCTTTTAGATCGAATAAATAACACGGGATCGATAGACCTAATGCATAGAATGATTGAGATACTTGTCTTTGTTTAGAATATTTATTATACCCTACAATTTTTTAGCGATGAAATATCTTAATTTGTACGCCTAATTTTAATGTTGAAAAAGTTGTATTGATTGCATTGTCTTTTTATATGTTTTACCTGTGCTTTTATGGCCATATCAGGCCGAAATAAAGTATCTCTTGAACTTGAACTTGATAGCCCTAATGAACTTCAAAGTCATTGTTATTTTTACAATGTATTCATATTATCAGGATTAAATTATGAAATAGTTGATCTAAAAGCAAAAGAAGAAAATTGTCCTTAGCTAAATGGGTGGACTCATGCTCTCGCCTTCACAACCTGTGTGGAAAAAATAGACCTGTTAACCACTTCAGCGCTAATGACAAGGGTAACTCGTCATGGACTTTCCATTGATTTCAATGGAAAGTCAATGGAAGCTCATCAGGTGCCTTAGCAGCCAAGTGGTTAAACACCAATATATAAGAAAGGAAACAACCATGAGACAAGCAACCAGACAAATGATTCATAATCAGCATATACGTTTTACATTCCAATATCTAATTTCATAATTCTCAACTTGGACCCAAATGGATGGTGAGTTATTCTACAGTGTTTAGTCTAGGAGGCATTTTATAGTCCAACAATATAATGCATGATCTTTACCTGCTTCCTGAGGCTAGGTTCACGATTGTCACCCCTTCAGATTTTGTGATATGCTCAATCTCTAAGAATTTTAACAAATTTTGATTGTGAGCATCCCAGGAAAGTCTTGATGACTGATGGTGTTGCTCTACATTCTCTATGGCACACATGATCTAATACTCTTTTCTTGCGTGGGTGAATCATGCTACCAATGTAAAGTTTCTTGCATGGGCATTTCAGGACATATACTATATGGTCAGTGTTGCATGTAATGCACTTGTTAATCTTTCTAGTGCCTTTTTGGGAAACATAATATTACTATATTTGCAGGCACTCCTGACAAGTATAGAAACAATGCATATCCCTATCATCTCTGTCTGACAATGACACCACACAGTTGGTGGGAGTGCAGCCTTGATTTTGCTTGACCTCTCAGCAGCATTCGATATGGTTCCCTACTCACTGTTGTTGACCAAAGTGGCTGAGATAGGCATTACTGGCGCAGCTTGGGGCTGGCTTAAATGTTTTCTGGAGGACTGCATGCAGCAGGTCTGGCTTCCTCGAGCCTTGTCCTCACACCAGAGAGTGGTCACGGGTGTCCCACATGGATCCTATTGAACAGTAAACACTGTGATTTTGTGTTTTGCTCCCAACAAATAATGACACCACTCTACAAAAGCACATCTAATCGCCAATAACTCTTTATCGGCAAATGAGTCATTGCATTCGGGAGGGTTCAACTTCCTTGAGTAATAAGCCACTGGATGTAATTGGCCAGTTGTTGGATGCCGTTGAGATAAGATTCCCCAAATGGCTACATCTGAAGCGTCAGCTTCTACATAAAATGGGTTCTCTGTTCTTGGATGTAGCAAAATGGGAGCTTGAGTGAAGGATTTCTTTAAGAATTGAAAGGCTGCTTCAGCATCGGTGCCCCACATAAACGTAGCCCCTTTTTTTAGAGTCGAGTTATTGGAGCCAACTTCTGGGAAAATTCTGGAATAAATCTTCTGTAAAAATGTGAGAACTTTGAACCCCTTCACGGATTTTGGAGAAGGCCAGTCTTGAACAGCTTGAACTTTAGTCGCATCCATACTCACTCCTTCCGGTGACAATACGAACCCTAAAAATTCCACTTGATTCACGTGAAAGGCACACTTCTCCAACTTCACATAAAGATGGTTTTCCAGTAACTTGGTTAAAATGGACCTCACGTGCTGTGTGTGCTCTTCAACGCAGTTGGAAAAAATCAAAATGTCATCGATGTAAACGACAGCGACTCGGTCCAAATATTCTCTCAACACGTCGTTCATGAAATGCTGAAAGGCAGAGGGAGCATTGCATAGCCCATATGGCATTACTTGATATTCAAATACTCCATACCGCGTGCGAAAGGCTGTTTTCCACTCATCCCCAGGAGCTATTCTGATTTAATGAAACGCTCCTCACAAGTCTAATTTAGTATAAATTTTGGCGTCTTTCACTTGATCCAACAGAACTGAGATCAATGGAAGGGGGTATCGAGTTTTTTACAGTTACTTGATTTAAGGCCCTATAGTCAATGCAAGCGTGGAGATCTCCATCTCTCTTCGAAATGAAGAAAAGAGGAGAAGAGACTGGGGACTGGGATGGGCGTATGAGTCCACTGGCTAGGTATTTATCCAAGTAATCCTTCAAAAATTTGTTTTCTGTTTCAGTAAGTGCATAAATCCGACTGCACGGTAAGATTGCTCCGGGCTCAATTTCAATCTTACAATCATATGGGCGATGTGGTGGTAGCTTCTCTGCTTCTTTCTTGTCAAAGACTGCAGATAGTTCCTGATATTCCTCTGGGATAGTCTTTGTTTCTACTGCATAAATCTGAGCTGGGCAATGACTAACCACATTTTGAACTGGAGTATCCTTCCTAGCCGGACTTTGGTCGCAAAAGCAATTCTCCTTGCAAAAAGAAGAATCCATTTCTATTGGTCTCTTACTCCAATCAATACGCGGGTTGTGTTCGGTCAACCATGGGAGGCCAAGGATTAGTTGAAACTGCGGTGCATCAATTAAGTTAAAGATTATTAGCTCGGTATGACCCTTTAATCCGGTTAGCCGAACTTCTTCTGTTTCATGGGTAATCGGGCCAGTAGATAAGTTGGTGCCATCGACTGCTCGAACTACCTCCATAAATTGTTTCTTTATAAATTGTATACCAATCTGCCGAGCATATTTAATGTCGCAAAAATTCCCGGTAGCCCCTGAATCGATCATGACTGAGACATTTTGAATTTCCCTGTCTTGAAATTTTACGGTAAAGATGACGATTAAATGAGGGGCAGCAGATTGTAAGGTGTTCATAATTTGCTGTTGGCCTGGAGCTGACTTCTGTGACGCTTCCACCCGTGCAACTCCTTCTACGGGCGAAGCTGATCTTTTACCTGTTGCGAAGTCTTGGGCTTCTTGGGACATTCTTTAACAAAATGACCTGACAATCCACAATATAGACATAGTTGAGAATTTCTTCACCTCTCCTTCTCTTCCTTCATTAAAGGCCCTCTGACAGATCCTATTTGCATGGGTTCTTCTGGGGGAGTTCCTTCAGCGTTCTTAGAGCTCTCGAACTTAACTCGATCAAATCGTGGAGGTGAAGGGCAAAATTCTCTTTTTCTCTCATGTCGACGCTCACTTAGTCGATGATCAAGTTGTAAAACTAAATCAATAAGTTCTGAAACTTCAGTAGGTCTTTGGGGAATTTGGGCCAAGGCATCCTTAAGCTCATCTCTCAGTCCTCTATAAAAAATGGCCGCTCTTTTTTCCTCTGGCCAGTTTGTCTCTACCACTAACTTCTTGAAATTTGCTAGGTATCCCACTATATCTCTATTCCCTTGCTTGAGATCTAACAGCTCATTATTGGTTGCTTGAGAAGCTGGTCAAATATTCGTGCAAACTCAACCTTGAAGTTCTCAAAATCAAATAAGATGGGATCATTTCTGGTGACCAAAGTCATTGACCACGCTGTTGTATCACCGGTCAGATACGACAAAATGAAAGCCACTTTAGCTTGATCCTCCGTAAAAATCACTGGATGACACAAAAAATGCAGAGAACATTGTGTCACAAATATCTGGGCCTTAAGAGGGTCTCCACCATACCTTTCAGGGGGAGCTAAAGGAATGATGGGTGAGACAGCGTGAAAAACCTGAGTGGAAATGTCTGACGGAGAGGACTGAGGAGTGTGAGCTGAGACCCCTCTAAACACTGACCCTGTAGTCACCAATTCATCAAGTCTTTGTTGAGTTTGAGTGGACACCTGACTGAATCTTTTAACTTCTTCCCTTAACACCTTATTCTCTTCTAGGGTATCATTCAACTGCGCTTGCATATTATTTAAGATATTTGTCAAGGCCTTTAAATCCAATCCTTCTGCCATGCTGTTCAGGAGGGACCTGTATCCTCAATTAAGAGGAAGGCACTTCATTCTGTCAGAAAAGGATACTCTCTGGTGCGGTCCCCTCGGGAACAGATGCTCTTACCCTAAAACCCACTGACCAAGAACAGCGACCGCTACTTATTAAGCTGCCTCTGAACTTAGTCCTGGGGGAAAGGGGAAGTGGAATACAAAACAAGAGAGACACGCCTCCAGACACAGACTTCTTCTTTTGGTGATTCAGCAGAATATCCTGTAAGATAACAAAACATTTGTAACCTTCTAATACTGTAATGTCTCAATGAACTTATTAATCTACTCTACTGTAATTAGTCTCACCTGTGCCTATTTTGAAGCTAGCGACTCTCTAAAATGTTTTGTCTGTAGATTATCTTCTCTACTGTAAGATCTGATCAATTAGAAGAACCTGAATGACCCTAGTATTATGTTATGAATTTCAGCATTCAGTTTCTCCTTGTAACTTCTTCACTGTATTATAGTTCTGTCTCAAGGACTTTCTCTGTATTTTTAAATCAAGGAATCTCAAACTTATCTACAGTGAGTTGGCAGTCTCTTAAGTCAATTCCAACAGTCTCTGAGCTTACATTCCGGACTGCGATAACTCAACAAAGTCACTTAAACTCCGAAAGACTTGTGCAACTCCAAAGGGTCTCATGAAATATGCTGCGACTCAGAGAACACAGAATTCCAATGAAGACTCAGCAAAAGAAAATTTAAACCAACAGGAAACTCTTACTTGAAGAATTGAGCTCTTCTCTTGACAGAAGATACTCCTGGAAACATAGTCCTTACTGACTCAGTTCCTAGAAACCGGTTCTAATTCTCTTCAGGTTCTTGCCGTGTTTTACTGCTGAGGAAAGAATTTTTTATTAATTGTACCTTTATGTGAATACAAACAGCAAGACTCAATATGAATACTTCCCTTTAGGGAATGTCAGCGCAGACCAAATTCTTCAAGTTCTGTGAGGAAACTCTAACAGTTGACAGCGAGTGTTAGGCAGAAGCTCCTGTCAGGATTGTCTCACAGTTGAAATGCTCAGGGCGCTGGCCGCGCATGCACATTACCGTCTCTGCCGAATCCAAGTAGAACAACCAGACCGCCAACCACTATAGTGAGTGAGTGCAGTCTGAACTCTCTCCATCATGGCGGAACGCTGAAGTCCACGCAACAGCAGCCGAAGTGAAGATCGCCAGCACGGGTTTCGCTTCTTCCACTGTGGGCATTTATATTCAGGTAGGAAGGTGGAGTCCAATATTTGTCTTTTCCAGCTCCAACCTAAGGCTTGATTGGGGTTCCTGACAGTGCATCGCTACTGCCTAGGTGATAACAGTAGTACTGTGGTACTGAGAAACAATAGAATCCCTGAGCACAAGGAATAGAGATCTGTGAGTACTACAGATAGTCTTGATTTCACAAATAATAGTCCATATCAGCACTTCCAAATTGTGAAGAAATCCTTATTTTTATTCTAAGTCCATAGATAATCTTGAAGACTTGTGGATACAGTAATACAATCTTGAAAAATGATTTGAAAACAGCCAATCGCCAACACGTGTTTCGTCAGGGAAATTATATACCCAATGACTTCTTCAGGGCCTTGGAAATTCTCACTACGGCGTGCAAAAGTTTTGTTGTATCAATCCGCTATATTTGGGACACACGCCGAGTTTGGATACAGGATTGCTGGTTTTGCGTGCGCCGGGAACACCCGAGATATTTACGATGATACTTTAATGTGAAGGCGGATTTTGCCTGATGTTGATTTCCGAATTATAATTGATTGACATTGTTTTGGGAAAAGTCTTTGAGAGCGTTTAGAGGAAGTCCCAAAGTCCTGAGAATAAAAATAAGGATTTCTTCACACTTTGGAAGTGCTGATATGGACTATTATTTGTGAAATCAAGACTATCTGTAGTACTCACAGATCTATATTCCTTGTGCTCAGGGATTCTATTGTTTCTTATTGTGACAGCATTACGTTGTAATTGTTGTTTTTTGACAGCGTGAGGTGGTAGCTGTCGTAGATTCCCTTTGATGCCACTTTGATTGTAATTTTTTCGTTTTTCTACAACTTGCCCACTGTGACTATGCGCTGTTAATACCCTACCATCTATTGCTTTTTTCTCTGTACTCTGGTACTGCCTCAGTGATTGGAGGAGTGTAAAGCTAGTGCCTGGGTAATTTTATACCTGCATGAGTACTGGCAAAGTGATTGGATGAGTGCATAGATCCTAACACAGCCATTGAAGGAGTGCAAGGGTACTCCATGGATAACTGAACTAGTGTATAGCTAATGCATTGGTGATTGCATGAGTACAGAGGTAATGTGTAGATGATTAGAAAAGCATATAGATAATGTCTGGGTGATTGCATGAGTTGAGGGCAATGTCTGAGGGATTACAGGAGTACATAGGAACTGCCTGGTTGATTTTATAAGTGCTTGGGTACTGCCTAAGTGATTGGAAGAGTGTATAGATCCTGACAGGGTGATGGGAGGAGTACATAGATAGTGTCTGGGTGATTGAATCAGTGTATAGATAAATCATTAAATCATTATTGATTGCATGAGTTCAGGGGTAATATCTGGGGAACTACAAGAGTACATAGAAAATGCCTCTGTGATTGTATAAGTCCATCACTACTGCTTAGGTGATTACAGTACTATTGTGGTAGGGCCTCAGTGATTACAGCAGTGTTAAGATAGTGCCGGAGTGAGTGCAGCAGTACTGCGGTAGTGCCTGAGTGATTGGAGGAGTACAACATCCTGTGTAGTAGCAGAATACTGACATGGTGTTCACTTTTGTACTGCAGTTTCACAATTCTGTAACTACTCAGGATATTGGGCGTACCAAAAATAAAGCATCAAACCTACACATGAGTCTGTTATAAATCTCAGAATATTCTTGCAAACATACATGCATATATGTCTACCTTTTGAAATTATCATCATATATACAAGAAATCAACAAATAAACTGAACTTTACATTTGAAAGACACACCTACATTCTTGCAGTGTATTTCAAGTGTACCTTTTCCCCAGACTAATAGAAAATACCCTATCACTAATTCCTCTGGCAACATGTTTTAAACCTCAGTTGTGTGCTGCAGCTTCACCATTCTGCAACTACTTGTAACGTTATATTAAGCCAAATTAAAGGCAGGAACCCTTCACATATCTCTGCTAAAAGCCTCACCATATTCCTAAACCCATACATGCATATGTCGCTACCACAACACTATCCACACCTCAAAAATATAGACAACAAACTTACAATTTCAAACAAACATCAACAATGATGTGGCATATTTCAACTGTACCTCTATAGAGGCTTAAAAAAGCCTAATCACTAATACCTTTAGTCAACATCTTTTAAACCACACTTTTATGTTACATCTCCACCATTCTACTACTACTCGCAGTCTTGAGTCTACCACATAAAAAGCAACAACACATATACATAATGCACATTTAAATATATAAGACATATGAAAATACATATACAAATAAAAACATACTTCAGACACAAGTCCATGCTCACATTAAAACTTGAGGGACTGCAGTTCCAATTTGAAAGCAACACATAAAATTATGCGGTATACAACAAATGTACATATCCACACAATAAAACAAACTACCATAATCACTAATCTATCTTCAAATATACACATTTACTATAAAGAATCTATTTCAAACAATATTTAACTACAATTAACCAAAGTACAATACACATCTCTACATTTAATAATATATTTCAATCGTTACAGTTCTTGAATAAGTTTTAAAGATTAAAAATAAAGCGATTTCATAATACACCTCACACATTTATATCTCACCTTCAAAATTGATTTGTAGAATATTAAATATCACAAACTTATAAAAAAATTCTTATGCACACAATCAATGTAATGCACTACTCTCAGCAAGGTTTAACCAGTAATGACAAACTTTCCCTCTCTTTCTCCACACAAATACATGTAAGTAACAACTGAGATTGCATCCTACGTTATTTCAAATTGTGAAACACATTTCTTTTGGTTAGACATATTAACCCTTACCAACTGACTTATAAAAGTGCCCAAACTGGTTCTGGAATTTTTGGGAGTTGTGACTCCACCGTACACCAATGCGAAGGAGCCACAAATCCATACGGGAGTTCACAAATATATTACAAATAAAAATACCACTATTTTTTAAGAACACACCACTTCTAATCATAGTACTGACTTGGGAAATCTTCCTTTAATAACATCACTTATATATAAATTACAATTCCGTATTTTAAAACCACAGAAAACATTCAACCCTTCCACCACTCTGCTTAGTGCCAGTTTCCAAAGTAACAGTTCATGGAACATTCAACTGAACTAACAGGTTACAAGTTCACCATATTTTCAAGTTCAGCACACACAGTTGCAAATGCAAACAGCAGGTGTGGTAAGGTTGAAGTTTGCAAAATATGACCTTATCCTATCTTCTATACTGTTCAAACATTTGTTACTGACCAATAACAAACATGCTTTTTAAAGAAAGAAACATGCATTCTATTTTTCAGTGTACAATGTTCTTAAGCAGCCTATCACATCTCTTACTTTAAAAAAAAAAACAGCATCTGGTCCACCATTTAACATGCCTCTCATTCTACCAACTGACTACCTCAACGACAGACATCTTTTCATTACTTCCAGACATCTTTCAAGATGCTTACAGTATGGATTGTTGGCCACCGCTATGTTTTCAGGTGCAAACGGTATGCTGAACGCAAAGGTATTGACAAAGACCTAGCTTTGTAAAATGTGTATATTAAATGGATTGCACAGAGAGGATTAAAGTGGCACCAATTGATGCCTTTGGCTAAAACCTTTTTCCATCTCCTACCCCCTGACCTCATGATAGTGCACTGCGGTGGCAATGACCGAGGCATATTGATTGGGGTAGGACTGGAAATGCTCGTGAAGGATGCCTTTGCATAATTGATATTGCTTTTCCCCAAAACTGTCTTTGTATACTCTAATTTATGCCAAAGACAGAAATGGAAGTGGTCAACTCAATTCTGTCCACAGATTGAAAAAGCTAGGAAGAATGTTAATAAAGCAGTTTCTGCTTACCTCAGAGACCATATGATGGGCTCTATATTTATTTATGTATTATTTATTTATTTATTTATTTCAGAGTTTTATAGAGCGCGGACAAGACTCTTGCGGGTATCAGAGCGCTTTACAGTACATGGGGCTAGTGAAAGCATAAGTCCAAGAAGAGTACATAAAGCCAAAGGGCAATCATAGAGCAGGTCAATAGGAAATGGCCTGAAGAGTGAAGGTAATTCAGTGCAGGTAAGTAAGTAAAAATAAAAATAAAAATAACATCATTGAGAATGATAAAAAGAGGAATAAAAAGATGATGACTATAGCAAACTGAGGAGAAATGTTAACAAAAGATAGATTGCTTAGGTGGACTAGATTGATACAATGTACATATGTAGTTGCGGAAATCAAGGTCTGTGTTTAAGAGAATTTTGCCATAAGAATGCCTTTTACTTCCCCTTTGAAGGCAGCAGTGGAGGGGTTCAGTCTTGTTTCCGGGGGGAGGGCATTCCGAATCCTGGGAGCCATTCCAGAGAAGGAGCGTTTGTATGTTTTTTTCTTGTTGAACCTTCGTAGCTTCAATAGGAGGTTTTCCGATCTTCTCGTGGATCTTATTCCGCCGGATATTGTACGTTTCTGTGTGAGATAGGTGGGTGCATTGTGGTGTATGGCCTTATGCTTCATGCACACTATTTTCTGGGGAATTCTGGCTTCAAATGCCAGCCAGTTTAGAGATTTAAGGTCAGGGGAGATGTGGGCCCTTCTTTTTGAGCCAGTAATGAGTCTCGCTGCCGCATTGGTAGAAGCTCTTAGAGGGGCCGTAGTAGCTGTAGGGAGACCGCAGAGCGAGACACTTCCATAGTCCAACCGAGGTAGAACTAGAGCTTGCATCGCCATCTTGAAGTCATTGGGCGGTAAGAAGGGTTTCAGTTACTAATGTGTTTCTGCATGTTGAGGTTGCAGTCCAGTGTTAAGCCCAGTGATTTCGTGGAGTCTACAATAGTTGGTAGAACGTTGAATGCAGTAAGATGTTTGATCCACTCTTGCATTATGGGGACTTTGGTAGGTGGGGCTATTAGGAGGAATTCTGTTTTTGAGGCATTCAATTTGAGGTGATTCTCTGCCAGCCATGTTTGGGTGGTCTTAAGGGTAGTGTTAAGCAGGTTGATGTCTTCAAGAGTGTTGATCTTAAGGTAGAGTTGGGTATCATCAGCGTACATGTGGAATTGCACTTTGGACGTTTGTAGAAGATCTGTGAGTGGTTCCATGAATAAGTTAAATAGTGTTGGTGAGAGCGACGAACCTTGTGGGACTCCTAGCATAACTGGCACTGGTTTAGAGAGGGTGTTGTTGACCTTGAATTTTTGGGTCCGGTTTTGCAGAAAAGAGGTAAACCAATTAAGCACTGATCCAGATAAGCCCTTTCTACAGTTCAAAAGATCTATCAAGATCTTGTGTTTGACTGTATTGAAGGCTGATGAGAGATCTAGGAAGATAAGAAGGCATGAGCCGTTTTGATCCAGTATTTGGAGAGCATCATCGATGATGTGGGTCATGGCTGATTCAGTGCTGTGAAGTTCTCGGAAGCCGGATTGGTGTTTGTTGAGAAGATTGAAGCAATCAATGTGTTTTGTTAATGAGTGTTGAACACATTTTTCCAAAAGTTTGGCCAATGTGGGAATGTTAGTGATAGGTCGGTAGTTGTTTAGGTCCGTAGGGTCAGCTGTGGGTTTCTTAAGGATGGGAGAGACCTGCCCCACCTTAAGGGAATCAGTGATGCAACTTTGTAGGAGTGAACTGTTAATGATTTTGGTTCAAAGAGGGAGAAGCAATGGGGTAAGTTCTTTAACCGCATTTGTGGGGAGAGGGTCGGTGAGGTGATGGGAAGGCTTCAGGGTATTGAGAAACTTGCCTATAGCATCTTCAGAATAGGTGGTGAAGGAAGACCACACTGCATCATTTTTTAAAGCATACTTTGAAGGTGTTTGTGGTGTTGCATTTGTGGATAAAGGGGAGGTTTTGGTGAGTGGACAAGAGTGAGAGATTAGATCATTGAGGAGGTCTTTCTTGATGTTCTCGGTCTTCAGATTGAAGAAGGTAGAGAATTCTTCACATGTGGGTTGTGGTTGAGTTAGGTCTTGTGGCCGTTGAGGAGCGTCCTTAGTTTGGGTTTTGATTAATTCAAAGAGTTTTTTTGGTCGATTTCTTGCTTGGTCAAGTTGGTGACTGAAGAAGTCTGCTTTAGTGCGCCTGATCTTACGGTAGTAAGCCTTTCTCTTTTCTTTTAGAATCATGAGGAGCTTGGCGGATGGGGCTGATCTCTAGTTGCGTTCGGCAGTTCTGAGAGAACGTCTATCATCGTTAAGTGGACCATTGTACCAAGGTTTAGAGTTTTTTGTGGAAACTCTCTTTAATTGAATGGGAGAAAATTTGTTAATTATGGTAGTCATGGAGTTGAGATAATGATTGGTGAGATCAAGAACGTTGGAGGTATCAGCAGGGGGCAAAAGTAGGTTGTGGCTGCAAATGGGTAACGTGTTTGGGTTGAGTTTTTTCCAGTCTCTTTTCCAAACTTTGGGTTTTGTGGATTGAGACAAGTTGAGTTTAACTGTTTCATTGATAAAGAAGGTGATGATGTAGTGGTCTGACCAATCACAGGGGAGGATCGATTCCAAGTGTGTGGAATCGCCCTTGGAGATTATTAGGTCCAGAGTTGCGCCTTTATTGTGTGTGGGGCTGTTGCAAATTTGGTAAAGGTCTAGGGCATTGAGGACGTTTTTAAGACTGTTGACCAAAGTATTGTTGAGGTTGTTCCAGTAGAGGTTGAAATCCCCCAAGAAAATGTGGGTGTTTTGTCGTCCAGTGTAGGTAGTGATCATGTCCATGAGATGTTCTGTAAAGATGAGGTTGTCACCAGGAGGGTGATAGATGGTGTGTAACGTACACACAGGTTTGCCATTATTGTTGATGTCCAGGCATATGTATTCGCAAAAGGGGAGTGCAGGGGTTATGGCTCTATTTACGGTGATGTTGCTCCGATGGATGCAAGCAATTCCACCTCCTGTCTTGCCACTCCTGTCCAGCCTGATGATGTCATAGTTAGGTGGAACTAGGATGTCAATGAGAGGCGAGGAGGATTCTGTAAGCCATGTTTCAGTAAGGATTAGCAGATCCAGGTCAGTAGAGATGATGAGGTCTGCTATGTCTGTTGCGTGCTTAGAGGCCGATCTGCAGTTTAGGAGTGTGCATTTAAGCTGAGGAGTAGAGGGGGTTGTGTAATCCTGCGTGATTGGGACAGTACTAAGATTGTTGTTGTTTATTCCTCTATTGTTATGGGTAGAGGGCCTATTGGGGTCGGAGAGGATAGAGGGGATGGGGATGCATCTGGGGGAGGCGGGACTTGCGATGGAGGGTTCGTAGGAGAGAATAAGAGAGCAAAGATCGATCTCCGAAGGAGGATTGGTGGAGCGCATTGGGTGGGAGGATAGAATACGGTAGGTAATTGATTTCCAACAGGGAACATTACTTATGGGGTGATAGGTAGGTGGGCTGGGGGCTTGCTAGGTATACATGTACTGTAGACTCTAGAGAACCCTGGCTGTCTCGAAAGCATTGTTTTGAAAAAAAGGAGATCCTCGTTGATTGAGTGAAGTGAGGACATGATCTCATCTAATATGGAATCAGAATTGGTAATGATAGGGATGGGAGGTGGTAACATAGGGGTGTGTGTCTGCGGTGTGTGCTGGCAGGGTGTAGGGTCGGAGCAGGGGTGAGAGGGTTAGAAAGCGTGTTTGAGTGTGTGTGTGGGTTAGTTGTAAATGTAGGTGGCTGAGGAGAGGGAAGAAGGTGGGCAGGAGTGTGCAGTGAGGTTTGAGGTGGTGCGATTTCAAAGGGTGGACAGTTATTAGAGGGGTCAGGGGGTGACCTGAGAGGTACTGGCGACTGAGTTGAGGTGGGCAGGTTGGCCTGGGTGGGGTCCTTCTAGGTGTGTTGTTGCGAGGAGGGGAAGAGATAGAGGGAGCGCTGATTGGAGGGGGGTTGTGTTAGTGGGATAGGGAGCTATGGTAGTTCCCGAAGTAGGTAACAGTGCTGTATAGGGGGGAGCTGTGATCACTCCTGGAATGGGTAAAATAGCGGTAGGAGGGGGTGTAGTTATGGTAGGGTTGGCTAGGGGAAGATGGAGCGGTAGTGGGTCAGTTTGAGGTGTGGTATTGTGAGGGGGAGACGGGGTAGGGGGAAACAAGGTGGGGGCGATGGTTGTGAAGGAGGGGTGAAGAGCTATGGTCGTGCCCAGAGTGGGTTCAGTGGCTGTGGAGGGTGTGGGTATAGTCACAGCTATGCTAGTTGAAGGATGCGTGCGATGTATCTGAGAAATGTTGTTTGGTGTATTGGTGGGAGTGGTCATCAGAGTCATCGGGGGAGAGGAAGGGGATGGAGTAGGAGTGGAGGCAACTCGAGAGATGGCAGTGGGGGTGGATTGGGAGGCAGTTTGGGGATTATCCATTTGTTCCTTAATAGTGGGGAAGATGTTATCTAGGAGATTTAAGCTGCGGTCCGAAGCTTGTAAGATGATGGTACCGTTGTTCTAGATAGTAACGGGAGCTGTTGCTTGGAAGAATTGGGAAGGGGCAATATAAATAGCTAGACCATGTGCTGATTTTCTCGAGGTGGAGACAGTAAATGTGGCTAGGATTACTTTCCTCCATTGTGCTCTCCGTTTTGTGTGGAAGATGATGTCCATGGTTGAGTGCCCGTTGCGTGGGGAGAAGTAGGGATCAGCGAAGAGGGTTTCAGGGTGTAATTTGCTAAAATTGTGTTTAAACCGCTTAGCCAATTTTTTTTAGAGGCCAGAGGGATAGATGATGTTGTATGTGTGAATGCCTGAGAGTTCCATGATATGTGTGGTCCAGTAGTAGAGGAAAAGAGGGCGTCTGAGGGAGTGTGAGTAGCTAGGACCCAGGAGGAATGCGAGGGATCCAGGGAGAGGGGGGGCAAAGGAAGGTTAGGTGGGAGGCTAGGGGGATGCAGGGGTAGGGTGGAACCGTTCAGGCGGGGGTATAGAAATAGAATAAATTGTTAGAGGAAAATTGTTAGAGGTAAACATACACATTCTGACCTTAAATAAGTCGAGAGGGTGGACGGAGGACGAAGGATGTATGTGTTAAATCCTTGTGGTGGAGTCGTTCCAATATGCCCACCACATTAGGGAGAGCCTCATAGACCACTGTGAAGTCCTATGTCTATTTCCTTTTCCTGAGGGTTTCCCGGGGTAGTCTTATTTCCCTTTCCATATAGTCTTAAAAGATTTTGGTCCTTTCTCAGTTGTTATGCTCCACAAGGTTTGTTATTAGGCTCTGATTAGAGTGACCAGTGGTGGGGGTGGGCCGCCCACTATTGTTGATGTTGTGGTCAGCCATTTTGCACATCTGTGACCAAGTGATGCTGCCAGCCCGTAGTATTTATTACTGTAGTTATAAATTAACTAAGTAAGGTGATCATGATGTTGCCACTGTAAACGTAGACTGACCGAAAGAAATAGGTGCAGGCTAGGTCAGGGACACCATTTGCTTAACGTGTGTAATGTTTAGCAGTGGTTCTGTATTCTTTCCGATTCCTCTGCAATTTCCCGAGATTCAATAAGAGGTGAGCGAGAGATCTAAACTCTCTGCGCTCTCAGCATTGTTGTAGGTACCGGAGGGGGCGGGGCTTACTAGCGATGTTCGACACTGAGCCGAGTGGAGTCTTACTCGGTATGGCCGAGCCCAGAAGCTCACGAACCAAGAAGCAAGAAGCGAGAAGCGAGGAGGGCAGGATGGTCGCGCAGCCACCGGGAGAGCTCGACCCTTCTGGGGCAGCCGGCAGCTGCTCACTGGGGGCCCTCCATCTCCTCGGTCCACGCGGAGACTAGGAGTGAGGAGTTCTCTATGGAAAAGCGCCACCCCAGCAGCGGTGCGGGGCAAGATTGGCATCAATCTAAGTTTTGATATGGTTGTCATCTACAGAAGTGATGGAGTACACTTCACAGATCATGGGAACAGAGTCTTTCTCAACAACCTAAAGCTGTGCATCCACACTTACATGTAGCTACAACAAATTCTTAATGAACACAAGGGCTCTTTTTAGAGCCACCCTAGGGCTGGGCGTAGTGTGCGTAGTGGGGCTACGCGAAGCTACGCAAAGTGGCTGAGATACTACGCCCACCTGCGCACTTCGCGTAGCCCCACTACGCGCTGCATGCCCCCCTCCCCTACATAGCTAAATTTAATTAAATAGGCCCATATAATAAATAAAATACACTTACCTTGTCTGCGGCGTCCGGGGGCTCCCTCTGCTCGTTCACGGTGCCATCTTCTAACCAATGCACATGCGCGGGCGGCCATGCATGCGAATTGGTTAGAAGTTGGCGCCGTGAACGAGCAGAGGGAGCCCCGGGACGCCGCGGACAAGTTAAGTGTATTTTATTTATTATATGGGCCCATTTAATTAAATGTAGCTATGTAGGGGAGGGCGGGAGGGAGGCAGGTGGCGGGCAACTTCGCTACGCCCAAGGAGTGGGCTTAGTGTTGCCTACTTCGCCTACTTTGCAAAGGGCGAAGTAGGCAACACTACGCCCACTTCGTGGGGGTAGTGAAGGTGCCCGCCCAGGGTTACCTATAACACAATAGTGAATCTTATTCTTAGTTAAACATACATACTTTTAAAAAACATTTTTGAGGATTCACGATTCCATCGCGAATTTGCAAAAGCATGAATTCAATGTACTACAACACAACACAATTTTCAAGTTTAACTATTAATTTTTAATTTGATATATTTTAACAACTCTATCAATTGTAATCTTGTCATTAACTTCAATCACAGTAGCTCCTTAAAACAACTTTACAAATACAACAATACCTTCTAAATTATATACTACTAAGTTATTAATTTTAGGTGAATTCGAGAATCCAATGCAACGTTACATGTGGGGGCCGCGCTGAAAGCCACGTTGGAGTCATGACTCCAAAATAGAAAAAGAACTGCCCCACTTCCATTATTCAGTATTCGCCTGGGGACCCCATGCTCCAGGGCCTCCTAATTTTTTTATTTAACAAAACGAATTATGGAGGGGGGCCGCGTGGTCCCCCTCATAAGGCCACTTCTGGCCCCAGGGACCCCATCCCTAAGGATCTGGCCAGCCTGTATTTTTGGGGGGAGGGGGCTGCGTGGCCCCCTTCTAAGTCCAATTATGGCCTGGGGACCCCATCCTCCAGGGCCTCCTAATTTTTTTATTTAAAAAACGAATTATGGAGGGGGGCCGCGTGGTCCCCCTCATAAGGCCACTTCTGGCCCCAGGGACCCCATCCCTAAGGACCTGGCCAGCTTGGATTTTTTGGGTGGAGGGGGCTGCTTGGTCCCCTTCTAAGTCCAATTATGGCCCCTGGGACCCCATCCCTCGGGCTGGCCTTCCTTTAAAAAAAATAATAATAAATACCATAAAGGGGAGGGGGGCCGGGAAGCCCCCCTACCGGGCCACTTCTGGCCCCGGGACCCGATCCCCTGGGCCAGCCCTAAAGTTGGGGACCATGGGGGGAGCCCCAATGCCCCCACAGTCCCTGCTGGCTCCCCACCTCCCACGGGAGCTGGCATTGCTTTTAGGCAAGGGGAGCTGCTAACATGCAGCTCCCCTTGCCCAAAAGCAATTTAGCTTTGCTTCATTTAATGAAGCAAAGCAGTATTGGCTATGACAGGACGGGAGCCGTGCTCCTGCCCTGCCAAAGCAAATGGCAATGTCCAGGGGGGTGGGCACCCAGGGAAATTGCAGGATCTGGCCCCGGGGGGTGGCGGTGCCCAGGGCCATTGAGGGCTCCAGAGGGGGGCCGCAAAGCCCACTCCCAACGTTTGCATAGCCCCAGGGAGGTGGTGGTCCCCGGGACTGCTTCCTAAAGTCCATAAAAATCTCACTAGTCCACCAGGTAGACCCATAGTGTCGTCACGAGGAAGTGTGGCAGAGCATGTATCAAAATACATTGATCATTTTCTGAGGGGTTTGTCACCAGCCTTGACAGTTATATCAAACAAACCAAAGATTTCCTCATGAGAATAGAAAATCTGACTTGGGATACAGACTCTTTGTTCATCACTTTGGATGTGCAGAGCCTGTACACCATTATCAATCACCAGCAGGGTCTAGCAGCATGCAAACAATAGCTAGGGACCAGACATGTTAGGTTCCGAGAACACACACAGACATTGATGGACATGACAGAGTACTGTTTGACGAATAACATCTTTTTATTCAACAGTGCTCTGTTTCGCCAGGTCAACGGTAGAGTCATGGGATCGTGCTTTGCTCCCAGCTTTGCAAATTTATTCATGGGAAGCTGGGAGGAGAGCATCCAATCTGATCCTATTTTCCAACCAGAATTTGAACATGTGTTGATGTGGCTTCGCTACATCGACGACTTCTTTATCATTTGGAAGGGATCGGAGATGGAAGCCCTGAGTTTCATTGAGAAACTCAACGACAACGATCAGAATATTGTGTTGAGTGGGATCATGAGCAGAACTGAATCGAGTATCTTGATGTTAAACTTCAGGTCAAGGGAACTAGATTCTTACTTCCCTTCATCGCAAATCCACCGCTGGCAACAGTGTCCTACATGCCCTCAGCAGTCCCCCGATACTCTGAAGTGGAGTATTCCGTATGGGGAGCTGCTGAGGGCAAAACGGAACTGCAACACCAATGAAGCTTACTTACTTGAAAGTAAGATCATCGCAGAGAGATTCAAGGAGAGGGGCTATCCCAATTGGGTGCTGAAGACAGCACTCAAGAGAGCAGCAAAGATAGAGAGGATATAGACCATCTCCGAAAAACCATTGACTGTTGAGAATGAGGGGATCAAGACCAGGATGATACTTACATTCAGCTCTGATGCACAGGCTATCAAAAGGATCGTTACCAAGAATTGGGGGATTCTTAAAAATTATACAGTGATTGGGGACAGGATCCCTGAGAAACCAAGCATTACGTATCGAAGGGGGAGAAACATCAGGGACATGCTTGTACGTAGTGACATTACCACCTATCCACCCAGGGGCATGCAGGGTCTTGAGGGTTTTTACCCTAGCGGCCACTGTAAGTCCTGTATGTACAGCAAATGTCACAAGCAGGTGAGCCATAATCGGGTTAACAAGAACATTACTCAATTCTTAACATGTAGCTCTGTTTTTGTTGTATATGCCATAGAGTGCACATGCAAACTATGGTAGATAGGAAGCACTACATGCATGGCCAAGAAAAGAATTTTGGAGCACAGTCATGCCATTACCAACTATGATCCAAAATATCCTGTGGCTCGAGATTTTAGGGAGAAACATTTCTCAAGTATTAAGGAACGTAGTTACATCATCTTGGAACAGGTCAACAAAAACCCCAGAGGTGGGAACAGGGTCTTCAAATTATGTCACATTACACCAGAGAGAGTCTAAGCTCATTACTGACCAAACTAAAACACCAGGAGGTCTGAATCAGGAAGAGGAATTGTCCGCACATCTCAAAAGATATTTTTGTATTCACCAATATAACTGTTTTGCCATGTGTTTTTATCTCATTTTCTATAATCGATGAACGTTTTTTGTGCCCAAGATGTTAGAAATGTTTCGACTAGTTATGACGCTATTGAGTTCAGTCGGGTCAGTTGATCCAATGTTTTAAATTCTTGTTTTTCTTCTTTCATTTTGCAGGAGGAAGGGGCCCAAGTCACCAGTACTCACCTCACACGGGCTTCCTACCCTTTTTCTATTCTCTGCTTTTTCAAGAGCACTGCGACGGAAACTTATGACAGCACGACTAGCTATAGTGTGAACATGGTAACTTCAAGTGCACCGGACTTCACAGTATGTCCGTTTCACTGTGATGATTGGGGACGCAAGGGACCACTTGGTAGCACTTTTTGTAGCCTTTCTTGTCAGTCCGCCCCTTCTCGTCTTGACCCCCCTGTCATTTTTTACTTGACTGCATAATGTACAATTTAGTAGGCACTTGCCAACACTGGGGGGTTTTCGGTATGAACACCTTGTATCTATCGGCGTTTTTGACCACTTGGCAATACTGTACATTCTCTCTTGCTGAACCAGAGTGATACATTAATGGGGGGACATTTCACCTTGTTCTGAGACGTTGTCTCAGAGCCTTAATCTTTTCCCATTGATTGTGTTAACTACCACTTTTTTCTGGGAGTTGAGTGAGTGGCTAGTGATGGATTGTCAAAGTATCTTTATTGACAATTGCAGCTGCTGCTACTCACGCAATTTGCGTGAGTCCTGTGACACCGGCGATGGCGTCAATCTCACGTGTCGCTGGGACTGCAATTCGAGCCCTACTGACTGTGGCATTAGACTCAGCGGGGATAGTTTGTGCTTTTCACAACTATGGACTGTGTAGCAATCTATATGCATTTAGAGATTTGTGGGTGGTTATATTGACACCCATGCTCGCTGCGTATATTTTTTTTTTCTTCAAGTTGTTTATTCATGAACACATGCTGGCTAAATGAGATATTCATATTTAGGATGGTTAACAGTGAGCACACATATTTGATGTTTTGAGACATAGTCATTTTTCTGTGAATATGTGCTGTTTCAACATGTCCCCTGCATTCCCAGTGATAGTCTTATTTTGTTGTCTACCATACAAACACCATTTATGTTGTGCTATGGGTGTTGCCCTATTCACGTGAACAAGCCTCGCACAAGGTGAAAAGCGGTGTGAATTAAACAACGGAGACCCTTATGATTTCCTGAGAGCACGCTGATGTAAGGATTCTTGCGAGGAATATATATATATATATATATATATATATATATATATATATATATATATATATATATATATATATATATATATATATATATATATATATATATATATATATATATATATCCAAAACACAAAAAAGCGGCGTGTTCTTGCATCTTTTTTTCTTTTCTCGGCGGGCACTCGACAGGGTCGCCGACCCATAAACATTCAATCACCTCCTGGTTGTACTCGCTTCGCAGAAACCAGAGTCGAGGCCCCAATAGTGTGCAGAAAAGGTTTATTTGGCACAAAGGAAAATTACACTACGCGTTTCGAAGTCAGCCGACCTCTTGCTCACGGGTGAAGATCTCATTCATTGCCATTCCTTTTAAAGTGGTACTAACATGTTTTGCCAAAGTGCATGTGATCAAACAACATAAACTAAATACTTAGAGTATTACATTGTTACTCCTTCAAAACCCAGTGGTAATAAATCAAATTGCATTCTTTTTGCACAGCGATGTATACATTACTGGACCATGCATTGTGATTAGTAAATAAATCATATTGTTCATTCTGTCTGATTATTTGTCCATACATGCCCCAGTGGGCATATATTGTTTGTACACTTCATCAAATTGGAATTGATTCGTGATAGTTCTCGAGTATTGCCCAAGTGGGCGAAGACAGTCATGTATCCAAAAGGTCGCTTCCAGTCCTGCAAACCAAAAGACAATGATACTCTTACTCCATACAGTTATGTATTAAGTTTGATCACACCCTAAAAGTTAAAATTTCATTAAAACCATAGGAATGGAGATATACTTTCTAGGCAGATGTCCTTAATTCATAAACATAAAAACTGTAATAGTACAATTATTAACTCTGCAGATGGATTGCCAACTCCTCTCCCACATTATGCCCTTTTGGCTGTAAAGTGTCATATTGGATGATATATCTTGACTCAAGTTTGCGTAGTTCCAGCCACCTGTTCCCGCCTCTCTCCTTTTTCTCAATGCAATCAATAACCGTGAACTCTAGAAGATCAGAATTTTGTCTGTGTTCAACTGCAAAATGTCTAGCCACCGGATATTGCTGATTCAGATTCTTTATCGCCCTAAGGTGTTCTAATATCCTCAATTTCGCTGGCTTAGTAGTACAGCCAATATAAAATTTATTACACGGACACCTTAACGCATAAATTGCAAAATCAGTATTGCAATGTAAATGTTTGGTGATTTTGTGGGCTTTGTAGTCTAGTGACAGTTTCAATGATTTGCAGTTGAGACTGTGCCTGCAGGCCTTACATTTTCTGCGGGGAAAACACCCCTGAACAGTCTTAGATTTGCGTGGTTGCTTAATGAGAGTGGTACTCAAACTATCTCTCAGGGATTTGGCTTTTCTATAGGTTATTGAAGGAATTTCATTTATAGCCTCCTTTAGATCGCTGTCTAATTTTAGTATATCCCAGTATTTTTTCAAACTGCGACGTACCTGCCATGCCTGGCTGTCATAGGTAGTGATGAAACGTATTTGTTCTATTTGGTCATGTGTTTTGGGGATGAGTAAATCTTTTCTTTCAAGGAGATTAACTCGATCATCTGCTTGTTTAATTATCGCTTGGCTATATCCCCTCTCTCGGAATGTTTTTTTCATACACTCTTGCTCTTGTGCATATCCCTCCGGGGTACTGCAGTTCCGTTTGGCCCTTATAAGTTCTCCCAGTGGGATACTTTTTATTAAGTTGGGGGGGTGACAGCTTCCCGCATGTAGCAGGCTGTTGCCTGCTGTTGTTTTGCGAAACAGGGAACTACACAATCCTTCACTTTTAACCACTAGTTTTACATCTAGAAATTCTAGTTGCGTTTGACTCATTGTACTGGTAAACTTCAAATTTAGAGAGTTGTTGTTAAGGATGGTTTCAAACTCCTTGGCCTCATCCAATGTGCCTCCCCAAACACAAAAAATTTCATCTATATAACGGGCCCAGAGGACGACGTGGGTACTATAGTGGGAGATGTTATTCACCACTAGCTCCTCCCACCAGCCCAGGTATAATCCCGCAAAGCTGGGGGCGAAGCAAGTACCCATCGCCGTCCCTCTGACCTGTTTATATAACTGTTTGTGGAAGATTAAATAGTTATTTTGAAGACAGATTTTTATCATCTCCAAAAGCATGTCAGTATGTGTCAGATGTGAGAGCGATCTGCCTCTCAGAAAGTGTTTACTCGCATCTATACCCAAGTTTTGTGGAATACTTGTATAGAGGCTGGAGACATCGAAGGAAATCAGCCAATACTCCGGTTTCCATGTCAGGTTGCTAATGATTCGGAGAAAATCTGAGGTATCCCTGACATACGAGGGCAATGAGTGTTCAAACGGCTGCAAAAAAAAAATTGATGTATCTTGAGGTTTTTTCCAATAAGCTACCCACTGATGAAACAATAGGTCTCCCTGGAGGTATGTTTATATTCTTATGTAGCTTAGGCAATAAGTACAGTGCTGGAATCTGTGGATATTTGCAAAGAAGGTAGTTGTATTCATCATCTACTATCATACCTCTCGCTTTCCAATTACTTAAATTATCAAAATACTCTTGTTTTGATGAGTTATACTCCTGCATAGTAGCTTTAACATAACTTTCTTGGTCTCCAAGTTGTTTAAGCCCTTCATTCAGATACATTTCTAGCGGCCAGACAACTACATTGCCCCCTTCATCGCTATTTTTTATAATCACATCCGACCACCCCTCCATCTCCTTAGTAGCCAGAAACTGTTTTTTAGTCAAATTCAAATTTTGTTTGGGTTTATGCCTTTCAATCCTTCTGAATTCTTGAACCATTCCTGTTTCAAAACTGTCAATATAACTATTCACAATTTGTGGCACAAAGATAGATTTAGGCTTAAACCCACTGTCGCTGCACATTTCAATGTCAATATCCGAGTTAATTGCACTTAAAAATGGGTCATCGTCAATATGGTCACACTCTGCCAATTCATGAACCGATTGTAATAATTCAACATCATGCACTGATAATGCACTTGGTTTATCTCCCGTCCGATCCTTTTTAGATCTCGGCTTGGTTGCATGCCATTTCTTTAACTTAAGTTTACGCGTAAATTTAAATAAATCTATGCGTGCATTTGCATAGTTGAATTTAGCAGTTGGACAGAACGATAAACCACGTGTTAAAACTTCTAACTGCTCAACAGACATAATACGATTAGAGAGATTTACCACACTCATGCTATTGGTTACTTGCGTGCTGTGTTTCCCCTTGTTTGGACCGCCACTGGGCTTGTCGACTTGCTTAATGTACTTTTTCCTCTTGCTCTTGTTCCGCCTCTGCTGCCTCTTCCACGATTCCTTGGCGGGGTGCCTGTTTGGCGTCCCCGTGCTATTAAAGCATATTCGCTTAAAATTCGGTCTTTTACCGGTAGTTGTTCGATCGTTTCTGAGACATCACTTTCTGTCGAATCACTTTCAGATTGTGCAGCTTGTGCACCTTCTGTGGCATCATTAATTTCTTGACCAGAGGGTTCCTTACTTTTTTCTTTCCTTTGGTTTTAATATTCCGTAATGCATCAAAGCATTTTGCAAAAGTTAAAATTTTACATTTTTTGTAGTCGACCTCGTCCCGGTGGAACTTCCTCTGTTTCTTGGCTTTTATCTCTTCTTCTATTTTATCTAATCGTTTGTCCAATTTCGACATTTCATTAGCAAATTCGCTCTCAGTATATTTTTCTTTCAGTTTCATAATTAAGGCTTCACTCTCTTTGTTTAGTTTAGCACATTCTTTTTCGGCATGTTTGATCAGTAATTTTAACAGGTTACTCGAACATGTATGATTGTTCTCCATCCACTCATTTACGAGTTCGGGGTCCGGTTTCTGGAACGTTGGGGTTATGAAAATTCGTAGCCCTCGTGGGATTCGATTACACTCCACGTACTTGGTGAGGGCAGCCGCCTCCCACCATTTGGACTGTTCACGCTTAAGTGTTTTCCACAATTTGTCCCAAAGTTGATTCAACTCGTCAACCTTTTTGGCTTGTGGGGCGGTTGTTTTCTCCTCGCCCGGGTTAGTTTCAGTGAATAATTTGGCAGCCGCCTCCTTCCTCCGACTATTCCTTGATTCCGCCATTTAGACCTTATGCAACGGGCCGGCTGGCAACCGCTGCAAAATTCTGCACTTGATTATTTATTCCGATAAGCCAGGAAACCTGTGACTGATGTTCTTGCACATAAAGAACAAGTCCGCTACCACTGTGTGATTCCACTTGTAACGCCCAAGCATTCAATGACCCTCCTCGGCCTCCTGCTCCGTTACTCTCCAGCGTTATTCACCACACCTGTGCGTCTTTCCTCAGCAGTTCCTGGCGGGCAAGAACTTTCAATAGAAAATCCAAAACACAAAAAAGCGGCGTGTTCTTGCCTCTTTTTTTCTTTTCTCGGTGGGCACTCGACAGGGTCCCCGACCCATAAACATTCAATCACCTCGCAGAAACCAGAGTCGAGGCCCCAATAGTGTGCAGAAAAGTTTATTTGGCACAAAGGAAAATTACCCTATGCGTTTCGAAGTCAGCCAACCTCTTGCTCACGGGTGAAGATCTCATTCATTGCCATTCCTTTTAAAGTGGTACTAACATGTTTTGCCAAAGTGCATGTGATCAAACAACATAAACAAAATACTTAGAGTATTACATTACACAGGAGGAGGAGGAGAGGCACTTTCTGCCTGAGGACAATCCCCCATACAGACCGAAGGAACATTTTATTTGTCACTTTTACAAGATGCCAAGGGGTGCAAAAAAAGTGAATGCAGCTAAGGTGACTTGCCTCATCTGTGGCGAACAACTGTCAAGAGGGAACCCAAAGAAGAAGTACTCTTTTGGGAACCACACTATGATTCGACATATGCAGAGGAAGCACCCGAACAATTATTCGGCAGCAGAGGTCAGGGAACTGACCAGGAACCCTCCCCATCCTTCTTCTTCGAGCGCCTCCAATCAACCCACTCCATCGGGTGCAGAGGCTAGGGAGATGGTCCCTAATGTACAAACCAGGTTTGCAAAATTTAAATTTGTTTGCATATATTGCAACAAAACAATTTCATATGGTGAGCAAAGCATCACTTTACTCAATCGAGCTGCAGACAACCTTCACTGCAGCAAGCAACTTTAATTTGTTTCTATTTTGTTTTGCTCCAGTTGAGATGTTTGCAATTCCCTGTGTTTTGTTTGACCCCAGAAAAACTACAAAAAAAATATAAAATTGTTCAGAAAAGCCAAAAAAAGTAAAAAATGTTCAAAAAAACAATAAAAAAAATAAAACAACAAAAAGAATAAAAAAACAGTTCTTTTCAGAACTACCTCCATTTTATATAAAAAAGCAACATTTTTAAAAAACTCTGTCTTTCTTTTTTTCTCCAGAGTACGCGTACCGGTACGTGTACCGGTACATGTACCGGGGCGCGCACCCCCTCAAAAAAAATAATAATAATAATGAGTGTGTGTGTGTGTGGTGTGTGTGTGTGTGGGGGGGTGGGTGTGGGTTGTGTGTGTGTGGGGGGGGTATGTGTGTGTGGGGTGTGTGTGTGTGTGTAGGATGTGTGGGTGTGTGTGTGGGGTGTGTGTGCGTGTGTGGGGGTGTGTGTGGGTGTGTGTGTGTGAGGAGTGTGTGTGTGGGTGTGTGTGTGGGAGGTGTGTGTGTGGTGCGTGTGTGTGTGTGTGGGGGGGGTGTCAGAGGTGTGTGTTTGGGGGGGTGAGGTGTGTGTGGGGGATTTGTGGGGTGTGTCTGTGAGGTGTGTGTGTGTGTGGGGGGGGGAGTGAGGTATGTGTGGGTGGGGGGGTGTGGGGTGTGTGGGTGTAGGTGGGGGTGTGGGTGTGTAAGGTGTGTGTGTGGGTGTGTGGGGTGTTTGGGTGTGGGTGGAGGTGTGGGTGGGTGAGGTATGTGTGGGGGTGTGTGGGTGTGGGGGGTATGTGTGTGGGGTGTGGGGTGTGTGTGTATGTGGGATGTGTGAGGAGTGTGTGTGTGGGTGTATGTGTGTGTGTGTGAGGTGTGTGTGGTGTGTGTGTGGGGTGTGTGTCAGAGGTATGTGTGTGGGGGGGTGAGGTGTGTATGTAGAAGTGAAGTAAATGATTAAGGGAAAGAGAATGAGTGAGGGAGCAAAGGAAGGGAACAGAGGGTAAGGGAAGTAAAGAAGGGGGACTGAAAGAAGTTAAATGTGGGAGGGGAGTTAGGGAAAGGGGAGTAAACAAGGAGGATAAGAATAAGTGAGGGAAGCAGAGTAAAGAAACAGGAGTGAGGTAGGGTGAGAAAATAGTAGTGAGGTTAAAGCAAAGGGTGATGACAAACTACATTTTTTTAGTCACACTTACCATATAATGAATGTAACTTTCATTACATTTTTTTCTACACTTTGTATCTGTGAAAGAGAGAAGAAAAATAAGTTATAATTAGTAAAATATGTATTTTAAAATAAAAGATACCAATGAAGAGGTTAAAATCATAACAGTGTATTTAGAAATAAAGTAAGAGTGAAGGACACAGAAAGGGAAATAAAGTAAGGTAGAAGGACAAAAAGAAGGAAAAAGAAATAGAAGGAGAGCAAATTACTAAGAGTAAGGCATATAGATTCACTGACAGAGAGGAAGAGAAGAAGAGAGAAATGAACTGAAGGTAAGAAAGATACTAAAAGAATGTGAGTTAGCAAAACTAAATCAGGAAACAGGACTAAGTAAAAAGATAATGACTCAGAGGGAAAGGAGTCTAATTAAGGATGCATTTAGAAGAATGAGGAATGGAAGATAACTGAGAGTAAGTGAAGGAGAGTCATAGAGTGAAGGGATGAAGGGAGAGAGGATAATATAGAAGGATTGAGGGAAAAGGAGTGAGGAAGTTAGTAGACAGACAGACTAAGAGAAGGACTGAGTGAAGTGGAGTATAATGAGTGAGGAAAGGAAATGAGTAAAGGAGCAAAAAAAGGAAAGAGAGGAGAAGAGGACTAAAACAGTGGTACTGAGAGAAAGTGATTTGGTGATGAAAGTAAAGAGAAGGACACTGAAAGATAGGAAATGAGGGGTAGTAATGGTACCAGAGTAAAAGAAATGGGATGAAGAACGATGAGAGAGGAGCAGTGAA
This sequence comes from Lissotriton helveticus, assembly GCF_964261635.1. NCBI lineage: Eukaryota > Metazoa > Chordata > Amphibia > Caudata > Salamandridae > Lissotriton > Lissotriton helveticus. Next base: position 381,509,051 of record NC_136069.1, read on the forward strand.
GTTGTTGTAATAGAAATGATAGAAGGTAGATAAACACAAGTGAACATAACACAAGGAGAGTGAGGGACTGAGAACATAGAGGTAGTGAACGGAAAATAGAGAGAAGAGGTTAAAAAAAGGAGCAAACAAAGATAAGCGAGGGAGAGTGGGTGAGTTATAGTGATAAAGTGCAACAATACTGGTGAGTGAGTAAAGAGGAATTACTAAAAGAGCAAAGGAGGAAAAGACGGAAAAGGGAAGTAAAACAGAGAGACTGAAAATTGAAAAGTGGTGCAAGGGAGAGAGGGGATGTAGACAGTTGAAATGAAAATGAGGGGTTGTGAAAGAAGTGCAGTAAACGAATGGGTGTGAAACAGAGTGAGAAAAAGGCAGTGTCAGTTAGTAAAGAGAGCTGAAAGAGAGAGGAAAAAGGAAAGTGAGTGTGAGACAATGGGAATACAATACAAATTACACAATACAAACTGTAGAATAATTTATACAACATGTTAGATAGTTTATTTTTGCTGTTCTCAGAACATATTGAATTCCACTAAAAACAGTGAGTTCAAACTATTCATCATATGACAGCGGGAAAAAAAAACCACAATCAAAAAGATTGTGTTTAAAAAAAACATATAAACTTACAAATCACATATGTACACTAATCTTTGATTCACTTACTTTTCCTTTAGACCAAATAGTACATCATGAAGGTCCTTTACGTTGGAAGGTACTCTGCTGTTCTCTAAAAAATCCATTTCATCGACTCTCTAGAAAAAAAGCTCGAAGAACATCTGAAATATGTTTCAATGTTTTCATATACTCCTTCTGTTCAGTCATGACTCTTTGCTCATTCCTTCACCTTTCCTTAAGGCCAAATAGTGTCAGATGTATCAGTATATTTTCAAATTACTTAAAACAAACTCTAAAGTTACCGTTTTCCCGACAATCTGAAAGAAAGGCTCAAACAACATTTTCACAATATTTAAATATTCATAATTCCATCTCTGGCTCTCTCATGTTGAACATTTCCTATAATACTGATATCACTTACTATGCGATCCACTTACCATACCTTTAAGAGAACTATAATTTTTATATTGTCTTCATCACTTTTACGCACAATATAATTTTAAACTGCAAAATAACTTTTATTAACTGCTCCCGTCTTCATAGGGCAATTACCTTTACTTAAATTTTGGTTCTAAAAACACTAGGTATGAATTTTTTAAGTCAAAAGGCAAACGTTGTTTGAAAGTCAAATGAGTGTCATTACAGTTAGTCCAACCTTTTCGACTTTTTAAATAGCATGTGTACTGCCCTGATGTTGTTGAAGGACCGTCATGATAAATAATAGCTACAGTTGCAAAAGTTCTTCCTGATATTGTTAACTGAGAAGCCACAAAATTTTTAATAGAAGTTGACAATTTACTTCCATCAGGTCTACATCGTTGAAACATTAAAATGACATATTTACCATAAGTTTGTAAAAATATTGTGGACAGCATTGCAGACTTACATTGGGTACACACCATATTGTGATTAGCTGCTTTAACTAGATTATTAAAAGACACTGATTTGCAGTCTGGTAAAGTCAAATATATAAATCTTTCAGTGTCTATTCTAGTACTACTTGATAAACTACAGTTGTCGCAGTCATGCTGCAATTGATAAGAAAGGCTAAAAAGATTTTTTATATCTACACCTTCATCTTCCAATACATCAAACACATACATTAAAAATTCCTGACAATCCTGCTGAATATTCTGTGAAAATTGATTTTGTCCAGAACATATGTCTAGAAGATTTCGAATTTCTGAAACACTTTCTATTTTTGCTCTATCACTGCTACATTTCTCAAACACAGAATTCAATAAACAGCAGAATGTTTGATCCCGATTTTCAACAATCTGGTCTTGTAAATTTTGAAGAAAAAAAACAACATTAAGAACTACATTAGCATAGCAGTTGACACCAGAACTGTTTTCAAACTGAAATCCAACAACATCTTCAACAGAATCATTTTTCTTTCTGCTTACAATTGCTTACAATTACAGTTTCATCTACTTTTTGTCTTTTTGCTACTACCTCACTGCAATTATTCTCATTTCTTCTTTTTCGGCCTACCACACGTTTTTCAAACAGAGGATGTTGAGGCAAATGTGGAGCATACTCTCTTCTTAACCTATTGTGTTCTTTAACACAATCTAGAACAGCACAAATCTTTGTTTCATCACACTCAATCAAGTACAATCCTGATAAAGTTCTGACTCGTGATAATGCCACATGTGCCATACCCTCTTTAAACACAGAACTTCCAATGTTCACCAAAGCACTATCTACACTTAAACCTTGAGATTTATGAATTGTCACCGCATATGCCAAACAAACAGGAAACTGTTTTCGGCGAACATATAAGTCTTTCACAAGCAAAAATCTAGCTGAACAACGACAAATTTGTTGTATTTCGTCAATGCCATCAAATTTAATTTTTAATATTTCAATTCCATCTCTATTTTTGTAATTCACAAAATCAACAATATGACCCATTGCTCCATTTACCAGACCTCTTTCAACATTTAAATTCCTTCTCAAAATGATACGACAATTTAAACACACATTCAGAGTCTTTTCAAAACCAGCAGTTTTAGATATACTCTTCTCTAATGAATCCAATTTTGATTTCAAATTTTCAGACAAAATAATTGTTGCTCCCATATGCTCTATTTTATCTATAGCTTCCAGTTTCACAATCTCTTCATTTTCTAACTTTAACATTTTGTGGTTGAAGATGGAACATTCTTGCAGAGTTGGCATCAAGCATATCCCAGATTTGTTCTCAGTAATTTTCTTAAAAATATTGTCTGGAAGAATGTTTTCATTTGGATACAAATTTGAAATTAATCGTGCATGTAAAGCTTCTTTCCCATGCTCACTTACTTTTCCGATTCTTACATCTTGTAGAATATTTTTATAATCTTCATCCTTTGCCTGTCGTATATTTTGAAGTAGTTCTGCATATTTGAAATGTAACCATATATTAACGTTTCCAATGCTTCCTAGGCACTTCCTGGTATCTTCATGCGTGACCATTTTAAACACTGGTTGTCCTTTCACTGGAGTCAACTGCAGTAGATCTCCAAAAACAATAATGTGTTTTCCTCCGAATAAGACATCATAGTCTGTTCTAAGAATTTCTTGCATTCTCAAATGCACAAAAGCAAGCATTAGATTTGAGACCATGCTTACCTCATCAATGATAAGAAGTTTCATTTTCTTCAGGACTCTGGAAACTTCAGAACAAGCATCTCCAGATAGCTTGTGGTATTGTAATTTGTTATCATGCTCAACTGGTAGCATCAGTAAATGATGTAAAGTAATTCCTTTAATGTTATGTGCTGCCAGCCCAGTTGGAGCGGTAACAGCACAAGACAGCGGTGATTCAGTCCTTTTCTGCAGATAAGTTGCAATTGGTTTAATCAGAAAAGTTTTTCCAGTTCCCGCTTCTCCACTCACATACAGTCGGACAGGCTTAAATGATGTACATGAGCACTCTTTTTTCTCATGACTGAATCCATGTTCAACCTGTTGTGTGACTTCATCATATATCTGTTTCTGCTCAATGTTTAGTTGTTTCACAAAATCTTCTAAGTTAATTACATCCTCTTCAGCTTGTTCCATAGCTCTTTCCACCTCATCCATGGCAGTGGCAGCCTCATTTTGAATAATTGGTCCTCCTAGTGGATCCTGACTCAATGAAGTAGAACTCTGACTGTCTTGAGAACTGTCTCTCGCAATCTCTGCAGCAATTGTTGCTTCTTGCTCTATTTCTTCGTTCAACATTTGCAGATAATTTGGAAAAACAGGACATTCTATGGTATCCTTGGTTGCATTAAAAGAGTCTTTGTAACAGAGAAAATATCCAAGTAGTTCCTCTTCTGTACGCCATGGTTTAAAGAGTTGCAAAAGAGCCAAATAGTAAAATTCCCTTTTGTCTGGATTTTCGCAACGTAATTTTCGATGATTAATCAAATGACCTTTTCTCTGTTTCACTAGACATCCTTCACATCCAATGACAGCATATATTCAATTATTGATATCTTCTCTGATGTTCCTCTTATAAATATATCTTTGCAGAACTTCATAGAGACAAGCGTTCTCAAGGTAAGGACTTCTATTTGGATAGTATGTATCCAACATGTTTGTCTTCAAAATATCTGTACTTTCTGGTTCTTTCTCCGCCAAATACTCTATTTCTTGTACAGATTTCAAAACTCGGTTTCGTGTTGCAGCAAGACCTAGACTCACCCAAATGATGGTTCTAGATTTGGCATATAGACTTGCTGATGACAATCGATCAGAACATTCATATGCTCCAATTTCTCGATGTGACAACATCTTCAGACTGTAACTGTATAATTTCTTGCTTAGACTCTTTTCATGTGAAATATCCTCCCACATTTCCTTCAGTTCTGTCTTTTCTTTTTTTGTGATGTAAGACGTCACATATCGAGCCACAGCAATAGAGTTGTCAGCAACGAATTGAATATCCATGTTAGCATTCCACATGGACAAAATCACTGGGTTGTAGTCGTTGATGTACTTGGATTCTTTGTTTCTTTTTAAATTGTATGTATTTTTTGGTGATTTCCTCGTCACAGTATGTCGTAGAGAAGACATCAAATTATTTACTCTTCCTTTAGAAATCACTGGTCGTGGAAAGCTGAAACGACATTTTGTGTAGAACTTTTCCTTGTTTTTGAATTTTCGACGACAATACTTCCCACAACGATGGGATTGAAAGCGTAAAACTTGTTGCCTTAAACTGTTTTCCTCTGTAGTTTTCGGAACAGCACATGTTGAATACTCTTCAATGAAACTCATCACTGTTTCATCCGAATCTGTTCCAAATTTGGGTGCATCTTTAATCCACGACAACATATGTATGTGAGGAGCACCTCTCGCTTGATACTCCTTTCTCCAAAAGAAATCCAAAACCTATCCAAGGGGAGGATTTTTTTTGTTTTAATGAAAGACATCATAGCTTCAAATCTATGATTAAAATATCTGCATACATTCACTGGATCCAAAGAACACAGGGGTATATTATCAAGGGGTTTTATCTCCGCTTTTTTGGCTTTAAAAGCCAAGAAAGCGGAGATAAAATTATCTCCCTATTACCAAGCTGTCGCTAACACCAGTTAGCGACAGCTAATAGGAGATAGCGACCATCATGGGCCCCACTTTGCATGTCAGTGATATTTATCACTAATGATATGCAAAGTGGGCGTGCCAAGATGTTAGCGACTGGAAACAGTCGCTAACATCGCTATCTCCTATTACCAACTTTTGGAGATATTTGCGCTAAGCGCGAATATCTCCAAAAGCTACCACCTGCCCTGAGCAGTTCTTAGCCATGTTATCCAATGGGAGGTGGATAACATGGCTAAGAGCATTTGCTCGATAATGCATGAATATCGCTGACTTTTCAGCGATATTCATGCATTGCGGGCGTTTTTTATCGCATTTGCGATTAACCTTGCTAATAGCAAGGTTTATCTGCGATAAAAATCGCCGATGTGCGGCGATAATTTTTGTCTCTAAACAAGTTAGAGACAAAAATTATCGCTAGTTGTTGGTAATATGCCCCACAGTTCTCCAGGTGTTTTGAATTCTATATTTTGTATATTTGCATTTGCCTCGCTTATGAATTGAAGTAAGTCGTCCCATGCATACTCGGCACAGCTAAGAGTGAGGAACCATGTAGGAGTTCCTAAGTTTCTTAGCATACATTTCAATTCCCCATGACGACGGTACCAATACTCGTTTGTACCACGCTGACATGCCATGAGATTGATTAGATGAGATTCCAAAATATTATCTTGCAGATTGACTTTCTCCATAAAGTCCCTCGCCGAAACATTTTGTGCTCCACTTTTCAGTATATGATTTACTGCATAAGAAAGCCCAGACAAGTCACTTTCATACAGTAGATGAAACAAATATGGAATACATTGACGAAACCTTGGATCTTCAGCATATAATCTTAAAGTCCGGTATTCAGATGCAGGAATTTGAAGGGCTCGATCGTCATATCGTCCACCTCGACCTGTTGGAAATAAATGTGGAAAACAACGAGCTTCCAAACTTTCTTCCCATACACTAATGGGACTTCCTTTTGCTGATTTCATTTGAAACAAGTCAATTGCATTCCCCATTACTTCTTTGGAATGCAAAGGATGAACAGTATATTTCTTCACTTGTAGACACATCAACTTTTTCAATTTGGCCAGCTGAACAATCACTGTCTTCATCTGCAGCTGTTTCCTCTGCTCCAACACATACATGTTTGTAGTACTCATTGTTTTTGACCAAATACAACGTTGCCTTTTTGACTTTCCTAACATCCACTAAATCTTGCCAGATTTTCTTACTCTTTGTCGGAACCCCATTAACTAGAATAACCAGAAGTTCCTCTTCCACTTTCTCTACACCAATTGTATCAATATTTTTCTTGAAATCTAGAGGCAAATAAACAACTCTTTAATCCTCTCTGTAAATCTGAAGGAGGCAATTTCCCTATCTTAGGCTCCATGCGAACAATCGCCTGAAAAGGATGGACACATTGAATCAAAATAGACTCATATGTATTTAAATCCATCAATTCAGGAGGAATGTCTACGAACTCAAGATTATTATGAACAGCTCTAGCAGGCATTCTATTTACAAATACGCTGATAAGAACTCAAATCAAAAGAATTCTCCACCCACAAATAAGTTGCAAATTCCTTCCACTCATAATTATTTATCTTTTCACTTTTTACATATAAATCAACTAATCTAGTTTGATGCTTATAATGAGTTCGTCGACAAAACACACAAGTAAAATTAGGCCTTTCACTTGATTTCACCTTAAACCTGGTAATTTCCTGGTCAAACTTTTCTGTACTTGAAATCTGTACATTGTCTTCCACATTACCTTGTATTACTGTGTCAATTTCTACACTGTCCTCTTTTTCACAAAAATAACAAATCTCAATTTCTTCACAAATCTTCTTCACATCTAATTCAGTTCCATGCAAAAGAGCGCTATTTAACTGTTTAAGCTTAAGTGCTGGACTTTTTGCATAATACAACCTTCTCACTAATTTCCTCATTTTGTTATGATGCACTGCTAATATCCTAAAATGATGAAAAACACTCTGACAGACTTTTCTAGAAAGACAAGCCAGTGAATGCCCTTGTAAACCTGTGTTTTCTCTCACTCTGCAAGGATCTAAGTCTTGCAACATCTTCATTTTCTGTTTTAGACTTTTGTTACTATATGTACGTAAGAAATTACGAAGCACATCGATTGAATCCTATCACACACTACAAATACTACTGCACTTCCAAGTGTACACTGGACCCTAAGTACGTCTCCCTAAAACTTCATCAGCTAACACCTCTTCTGCTTCTCTAGGCACAAGTTTCTCTTTTTCAATCGGACAACCGTCTTTCACCTCATATGCTCGACCACTGGTGTCAACTGCATGCAGCAAATCATTCTCCTGTAAGTAGCTCTCCTCATTAAAAAATGGCTCACAACTTGAACTATGCATCCATTCTCCAGAAAAAACTTTACAAAAATTAGTCCGATTAATTACTCTTTTGCATCTACTCTTTGATTTGAAAACATCAATTGTCTTGTTAAGTGTCCTAATTTTATTGATTACTAAAATAAATAATTTTTTCTTAACTTCAAAAGCCTGATCAACAATCTTCTCTACACTTTTCTTTTTCTTATAAAAAGCAGCTCTCTGTTTACCTTTCTTAATATTTTTTAACAAATTTAAAACCACCCTATTGCGAAACATTCGTTTACGAATGTCCCTAAATTGATTTTGCCTTCTATTCCTATACATATTATTGTCTCCTGCTACAGTAGTAACATTTTTTGGGGATCTCTCCTTCCTCTTCAAATTTGCTCTCTCCTTCAGTACATTCACATGTATATTATCATTTTTTTTGGATCTGCATATGTTCCGAAAAAAAGACTTAGTTGTCTTACCAGGAGCTTTTTTCGTGTTTTTTGAAGTATTTGTTGTAGGAGACTGCTTTAATTCCGTGGCTGTTTTTGATTTTTTACGCTTAGCATCTTTCTGTCTCCTCTGCCTTGAGGGCATATTTCCTTACTATTGAAATCTTGATTTCAATCTGTGGTAAACAAATAAAAAAATTAAAAACTCATTATGGACCACTATTACCAAACAACAAAGCAATGACAATAAGCAAACGATATATACACTATAATGCTTATACATATGACCTTATCTCTGTTTTTTAAATGTTATTCTAAAAAACATATTTCGGGCACATGAATTGGTTTTACATTATTGACAAGGATTAGATAGTATCTGCATGATTAAAAATATATATTTGCACATTTCACAATCATATCACCTGTGTTTCCTCAGATTAGTAAGCAGATTGTACACATGAGGTAAGGCCTGTTCTTGGGAGCATAGGTGGTGAGACCAATGTCTAAGAGTGCACTGGACTGGACTTCATGAAGCCTATCCCCACTACACTCTTAGACACAGCCCTCACCTTCTTTCCACCCCTGGACAGACCTCTCTTCCACTACACTCTTCAACACAGGCATCACTTCCTATGCACCCCTGGACAATCCTCACCTCATCTGCAACCCTGAATAGACCTCAACTCATCTGCACCATTAGACAGGCCTCAGTTAATCTACACCCCTGGACACGCCTCTTCTCATCTGCACCCTGTTACCATCAATTATACTCAATGTATTGAGGTCTGTCCAAGGGGCACAGATTAGATAATGCTTGTCTAAGGGTCAGAGGAGGTAAGTCCTCTCCATTGCACTCATGGACACAGGCCTCAACTCCTTTGCACCCCTGGACATGCCTCACCTCATCTGTACAATCCACTTCCTAATTTGAGGAAACACAGGTGACATGATTGTGAAAGGTTCAAATATTTTTATGTAATCATGCACACACTATTTATTCCTTCTCAAAAATGTAAAAGCCATTGATTTGCCCCAAAATCGTTTTTTGAATAACATTTTAGAAACCGAGCGCAGGTCCAATGTACAAGCATTCCATTTCAGTACTGAAAACTCACTATTTTACAAAATACATTTCCTCTCTATTGGAAACATTCCTACCAAGCATTACCAAAAAAATTACACAAACCAACAGCAAAGAAGCTCAGTCTGCTTCCTATTCTGAGGTAACACAGGTGACATGATTGTGAAAAATTTAAATATTTTTATGTAATCATGCACACACTATTTATTCCTTCTCAAAAATGTAAATGCCATTGATTTGCCCCAAAATCGTTTTTTTGAATAACATTTTAGAAACAGAGCGCAGGTCCTATGTACAAGCATTCAATTTCACTACTGAAACTTCACTATTTTACAAAATACATTTCCTCTCTCTTGCAAACATTCCTACCAAACATTACCAAAAAAATGACACAAACCAACAGCAAAGAAGCTCAGTCTGCTTCCTAATATGAGGTAACACAGGTGAGATGATTGTGAAAGGTTCAAATATTTTTATGTAATCATGCACACACTATTTATTCCTTCTCAAAAATGTAAAAACCATTGATTTGCCCCAAAATCGTTTTTTGAATAACATTTTAGAAACAGAGCGCAGGTCCTATGTACAAGCATTCCATTTCAGTACTGAAAACTCACTATTTTACAAAATACATTTCCTCTCTATTGCAAACATTTCTACCAAGCATTACCAAAAAAATGACACAAACTAACAGCAAAGAAGCTCAATCTGCTTCCTAATCTGAGGAAGCAGAGGTGACATGATTGTGAAAAATTTAAATATTTTTATGTAATCATGCACACACTATTTATTCCTTCTCAAAAATGTAAATGCCATTGATTTGCCCCAAAATCGTTTTTTTTAATAACATTTTAGAAACAGAGCGCTGGTCCTGTGTACAAGCATTCAATTTCACTACTGAAACTTCACTATTTTACAAAATACATTTCCTCTGTCTTGCAAACATTCCTACGAAACATTACCAAAAAAATGACACAAACCAACAGCAAAGAAGCTCAGTCTGCTTCCTAATCTGAGGTAACACAGGTGAGATGATTGTGAAAGGTTCAAATATTTTTATGTAATCATGCACACAATATTTATTCCTTCTCAAAAATGTAAAAGCCATTGATTTGCCCCAAAATCGTTTTTTCAATAACAGGTCCTATGTACAAGTATTCCATTTCAGTACTGAAAACTCACTATTTTACAAAATACATTTCCTCTCTATTGCAAACATTCCTACCAAGCATTACCAAAAAAATGACACAAACCAACAGCAAAGAAGCTCTGTCTGCTTCCTAATCTGAGGTAACACAGGTGACATGATTGTGAAAGGTTCAAATATTTTTATGTAATCATGCACACACTATTTATTCCTTCTCAAAAATGTAAAAGCCATTGATTTTCCCCAAAATCGTTTTTTGAATAACATTTTAGAAACAGAGCGCAGGTCCTATGTACAAGCATTCCATTTCACTCCTGAAACTTCACTATTTTACAAAATACATTTCCCCTCTCTTGCAAACATTCCTACCAAGCATTACCCAAAAGGTGACACAAACCAACAGCAAAGAAGCTCAGTCTGCTTCCTAATCTGAGGTAACACAGGTGACATGATTGTGAAAGGTTCAAATATTTTTATGTAATCATGCACACACTATTTATTCCTTCTCAAAAATGTAAAAGCCATTGATTTGCCCCAAAATCGTTTTTTGAATAACATTTTAGAAACAGAGCGCAGGTCCTATGTACAAGCTTTCCATTTCAGTACTGAAAACTCACTATTTTACAAAATACATTTCCTCTCTCTTGCAAACATTCCTACCAAACATTACCAAAAAACTGACACAAACCAACAGCAAAGAAGCTCAGTCTGCTTCCTAGTCTGAGGTAACACAGGTGACATGATTGTGAAAGGTTCAAATATTTTTATGTAATCATGCACACACTATTTATTCCTTCTCAAAAATGTAAAAGCCATTGATTTGCCCCAAAATTGTTTTTTCAATAACATTTTAGAAACAGAACGCAGGTCCTATGTACAAGCATTCCATTTCAGTACTGAAAACTCACTATTTTACAAAATACATTTCCTCTCTCTTGCAAACATTCCTACCAAGCATTACCAAAAAAATGACACAAACCAACAGCAAAGAAGCTCAGTCTGCTTCCTAATCTGAGGTAACACAGGTGACATGATTGTGAAAGGTTCAAATTTTTTTATGTAATCATGCACACACTATTTATTCCTTCTCAAAAATGTAAAGCCATTGATTTGCCCCAAAATTGTTTTTTCAATAACATTTTAGAAACAGAACGCAGGTCCTATGTACAAGCATTCTATTTCAGTACTGAAAACTCACTATTTTTCAAAATACATTTCCTCTCTCTTGCAAACATTCCTTCCGAGCATTACCAAATAAATGACACAAACCAACAGCAAAGAAGCTCAGTCTGCTTCCTAATCTGAGGTAACACAGGTGACATGATTGTGAAAGGTTCAAATATTGCATTTTCAAAAAGCATCACACAAACCAACAGCAAAGAAGCTCAATGTGCTTCCTAATCTGAACTCTCTATCTATATTGAATGAATCATAACTCACCTTTACAAATGCTTTGGGAGATTGAGAACAGTGTCAGATACACACACCAATATTTATTTAGCAGAGCAAAAGGTATGTACTGCAGGCACTGCAACCATGAATGGCACAGAAAACCTCTAATTCTACACACATATCCCTCATGTTAACCAATTAAAACCCTTCCCTCTCTATTTTAAAACCAACACCCTTCCCCCCTCAGCCCTTTCTACCTGTTACCATAGCAACTCCCTCCTCACTGAGCTCTCAGGGTTAAAAGTTTATTCTACAATGTTGCAAATGAACTCAGCAAGGATGTTTGACCTCTCAATACACCAGCTTATCAGGTGCAATCTTTCTTTTAATGACTTTTTCTTAACCATTCAAATTACTTCTTTCACAGAGCAGAACCATGCACCCTAACTTTCAGTTTTCAACTATCTGAATCCACCAATTATTGCTTGTGATTCAACAGCATTGAAACTCCACAGTTTTTTTTTGCAAACTCCTACTGTTCCAACTGCCATTTTATTCCTACACTTCATCTGACTGCGCCAGAACCTCCTCTCACCATGTATTCTGTCTGGATTATTGGACATAGCTACATCCACTGGGCTCAAAGGTATGCAGCTCTCAGAAATTTTCACAACCTTGATTTACCAAATGTGCACATCAAATGGATTGACCAAAGAGGATTGAGATGTCATCAATTGATACCATTGGTGAAAACCTTTCACCATCTGCCACACCCTGACCTTATAATTTTGCACTGTGGTGTAAATGACCTAGGCACTTTGACTGGGGTAGGTCTGGAAATGGTTTTAAAGGACACCTTTGGGCAATTGATGACACTTTTTCCACAAACTGCCTTGGTATATTCCAATATATGCCAAAGACAGAAATGGAAGTGGTCCAACCAATTTTGTCCACAATTTGAGAAAGCACGGAAACATGTGAATAAATCTGTTTCTGCTTACATGAGAGACTATGGAATGGGTTCAATATACAACAATAACTTGCGTTACAACATGCAAGATATCTACAGAGGAGATGGTGTGCACTTCTCAGATGAGGGGAATAGAATATTCCTTCTGAATTTAAGACTGTGCATTGGAACCTACTTGTAGGTACCTAAATCATCCACAGCACCCAAAAGCTCTTTTCAGGGCTACCCTACCTCTGATCACTCAAAATGATTACTTTTCTCTAACTTTTTTCACTGTTTTTCACCAAATTACGCTCCCCGGTACGCGTACCGGGCGCTCCCCCAGCGAAAAATTAAAAAATATATTTTTTGGCCTATATGGGCCTCCTAAGCCCCCCTCAGAAAACCTAGGGGGTCAGGGGGTGTCTACCGTGCCCCCTTCTACGCATTCCCAACGTTGTTTGTCCTCCATCTTGTGTCTCAATTCTTCTGAAACACAAGATGGAGGACTTCCGTAGTGCTACCGGTACTCGTACCGGGGCGCTCACCGGTAAGCGCTCCCAAAATTTTTTAAAAGTTAATTTACATAAAAACCTCTGTAGAGATTTTCACCAAATATAGAATAGGCCCTACTACATACCAGTCCCTACCATTTTCCCAAATTTTGTCGAATTCCATTGAGCCATTTGGCCTGTAGCCCTGTCTAAATATCTTGAGGTAAATTACATGACTAAAACACATATGAAAGTGTTAGAATTTGCAACCAATGAAAATGTTACTTTCATTTTGTATTTTTATGTGCTGACATTTCATTGGTTATAGACAGTGAATATATTTTAAAAATGAGAGGGAAACACGGCCATTTTGACTAGTACTACCTGAGGTACATTTATAAAAGATTTCCTCTGAAAACATCAACTCCTTTCTGAAAGGTAAGTTGTTAATTTGTAAGGGCAACTATGTTCTGCACTTTAACTTAAATTGGAAAAACGTTTTCTGATAGTTTTTTTTACTGTCCCTCTGTAATAGTTATAGATTGAGATAGGCTTCTCTGTAATAGTTATGGATTGAGTTAGGCTTCTCTGGTATAATTATGAATTTACTTAGGCTTCATCACATGCACTTTTTTTTTTTAAGAACCTTTATTGTTATAGTACGGAGATACAAACATGGGCCTACAACCAATCCGGCCGGCCGCTATTCAAATCGATTAAAAAGCAATGTAGTATAAAAACATACAGCGGTCCGGAGTTCAAAGGCAGAATAGCATCCAGGATATGACATATAATTAAAATACCATGCGATAATAAGGATCTGAGACGGTTCATTTTGCAATAACGAAAAATAAAGTGAAAATCAATGTCGCATAATCATACACACCCCAAATACAGCTAACTAAAAGCAAAAGGTTTTACGCCAGCGATGTACTTAAAATGAAAGAGACGGGGGAAGGGGCATATGAATCAGGATAGATGCAATAAACACAAAGCAATCATGGCAAACTAGCCCCACCCCTCAAGGCGAAACACAATATGGAAGACATGGAAGACGACAACATCGAAAAGAAAAAGGGCAAAGGGCCATAGAAACAAAGAGAGAACAAAATAACAAACCCATCCCCCAACCCTGCACCCCTGCAGAAGGCTACGGCCTACCCCCCCAGCAGCGTGCCTGTCGCCCTAAATAAGAGACCCTAAATACAGAGAAGAAAAAGAGAAAAAGAGAGAGAAAAAATACAGGAGAAGGGCCCATGATCTTGTTATCCGACCTCCGCGTGCAAAAATCGTATAAACAGTAATGGTAGAAGAAGTACAAGTAGCAGCAATCACGTATAACGCAATCAATTACATCCCCGCTAAGCGCCCCTTAAATCACCATCAACCACCTAAGATTCCCTCCATGTCCCAAGCGAATTCACCCCTGGCCTCGTCTGTCAATAGTACCAACGTTGAACCATCCCTCAAACGGGATACAAAGTAGCACAAAGGGTCTGATTGCACCGGGAGGATCAGGCAGTGTCGCCGCTTCATAGGATCCCAGCCACCGAAATTTCGCCGATGATGCATGGCGGAAGTCTGATTGTGACAATGTCAACACCGCCAACAGTCTCGAGTCCGAACACAGTCCCGCCAGACATGGAAAGGGAAACACACAATGCGGGAAGCGCCGAAACCCCGACGGGGCCGCCCAAACCGTGTATCGGCGCTGTTCATCCACTCGCCGATCAGAGAAAGGCCCAGATGAGACAATCACATGCGCCACAGGTGTATCCACAGTAAGCTCATGAACCAAATCTATCCACGTCTCCGAGAATGCAGACTCATCCGGGGAATACGTCAATGAGGCAGAGGCAGACACATCGGCTCCTCCTTGAGAGCGATCCGTGCCGTTACAAGGTGGCGGGACAACAATGGCGGCCATCCTACGTCCCAATTCTCGGGCCTCCCGGAGCAGGGCAGTTTGCAGGGTTGTTAATGCAGCCAGTATATGTTTGGGCGTGGGCGTTTTCTCGCGTAGCCAAACCCCGGGATTCTCTTGTGCATCGGTTTCTCTGCCCGGATGAGGGGTGCGCGAGAAAGTATCATCCGCCATTTCAGCCGTCACGTTCTCGTTCCCCTCCACCTCACCTCAGGATCGGGTCCGACCCCCGGGAGCAGCAGGAGTCACAGCGGGATCTCAATAGTCGGGGCAGGCAACAAAAAGGAGAGTCACCAAGAGGCTAAACAAACTCCCTGCTGCCTCTCGGGAGTCACCCAACGGCTCCCGGGGGGGCTATTAACATGACCGGGTATCACACCGAAGGGGAATTGGGCATCATGGACTCTCTCCGGCCCAGCTATACCGCACCTCCTGCAGGGCAACCCACTATTGGAAGTGGGTTGGTATCGCCTCTTCCGGCTCGCAGATCTCAGGTTCTCTCCGACCGGTTTCCCATCGCAACCAGAGGCCGCAGGTGTTGCAATCACGGCCGTACACTCTCCTCACTTGAGATCCCGGTCTCAGCACCCCGAGGGCCGCCAAACAGACGGGGACATTTCTTCAGGTCTACTGCACGGTGGAGCCTCAAAAGCAGATGGTAAGTGAACGCTTTCCTTAACCTACTTAGATTAGCAAATACTGCTCAAGTTTATTACCAGGATATATGTGCGGGGCGGGAGGGCTCGCGGAGCCAAGCGTTTATGCAGCCATCCCGATCGCCATCTTGGCTCCTCCCCTCACATGCACTTTTTAATAGTTCTACTTCCTGCCTGAAACGTTACACTGCCGAAAATGTACTTCACTGTTAAAAACTCAGAAATACCTGTCTGAACTTAAACCCAAAAGTACCCTAACTCAACTGATAAAGTTATTTTTTATGCAATTTACAGAAAGAAAATGGAAGAAAAACAACAATCCAATGTTATTTCTTTCGAAGTAAAGATTGAAAACAATCCAGATGAAAAAAAAGATTTCTTGGATTTCATGGATGACTCTATAGACCAACAATTAATTGACTGTTTGGATCAAATCGAATTATGCAATGATAATTATGAGGAAATTCCAGACAATATAATGTTAGAAGTTTTATTACATTTTAAAAAAGAATCAGAATAATAAATGTATATTAATTAATCAAAAATTGTTTGAGACATTATGCATTTTTATATGTAATTCATGAAGTACTACCAAAATGATTATAATATAAAGTGAGACTTATAGTAAGTATTCTTTGCAACTTTTTTGTCTTACATAGTAAGTTTACTCATTTTCATCATCATAAGGGAGCAGGATAGACTACACATGATCCCCTAGGCCTTCTCAGGGAGTGCTCAAAGTATCTATTTCTGCTTTCCTGACAGACTATGATATGGATTCCATATACCACAATAACTTCTCTAAAGAGGAAACGGTGTACATTAAATTTAAGACTCTGCATTGGTACCTACATGTTGGTACTTAAAACACCCAAACAACACAACTACTCTATTCAGAGCTACCCTACCTCTAAGCACTTTAAATTATTATTTTACTGTTTCACTGGGTTTTCACCATGGTACCCTCCCCGGTACGTGTGGGGGGGGTGAGGTGTGTGTGGGGGATGTGTGGGGTGTGTCTGTGAGGTGTGTGTGTGTGTGTGTGGGGGGGGGATGAGGTGTGTGTGTGGGTGTGGGTGTGTGGGTGTGGGTGGGGGTGTGGGTATGTAAGGTGTATGGGTGTGGGTGTGTGGGGTGTTTGGGTGTGGGTGGAGGTGTGGGTGTGTGAGGTGTGTGTGGGGGGTGTGTGGGTGTGGGGGGTATGTGTGTGGGATGTGTGTGTGTGTGTGGGATGTGTGGGTGTGGGTGTGTGAGGAGTGTGTGTGTGTGTGTGTGTGGGTGTGTGGGATGTGTGGGTGTGGGTGTGTGTGTGTGTGTCTGTGGGGTGTGTTTGTGTGTGTAGGATATGTGGGTGTGTGTGGGGTGTGTATATGGGGTGTGTGGGTGTGTGGGAGTGTGTTTGGCAGTGTGGGTGTGTGTGTATGGTGTGTATGTGGGGTGTGTGGGTGTGGGTGGGATGTGTGGCTGTTCGGGGTGTGTGTGGGTGTGTGTGTGTGGGGTGTGTGTGTGGGTGTATGTGTTTGGGTGTGTGTGTGGGGGTGTGGGGTGTGTGTGTGGGTGTGTGTGAGAGCGGTGTGTGTGTGGGGTGTGTGTGTCAGAGGTGTGTGTGTGTGGGGGGGGGGGTGAAGTGTGTGTGTGGGATGTGTGGGGTGTGTCTGTTAGGTGTGTGTGTGTGTGTGTGTGTGGGGGGGGGTGAGGTGTGTGTGGGTGTGGGCATATAGAGCATCGTGCCTTCGCAGGTTCCGAAAGTTCAGCCCTGCAGCCTCACTCGGCTGGTTGGACACTGCTCTTCCAACCTAGGATGGTGCCTCTCCCGGTGGCCAGGCTGCCACATAGAATTTATGTTTCCCAAAAATGCCTTGTGCTTGGGAGAGCACACGACGGCGCTCGTGTGAGATGCAGCCCGCCTTCGAATTCCTTTCAATATTAGTTCGCCAACGCGTTTCCAGGTGGTGACCTCTTCTTCCAGGGCAGCAACTACAACATCAAAAGACTCGCATTACTGATTTGTTATTCCACTTTTATTTCATTATCACCTGTTTAAGGGCGTGTTCAAAGTTCCAGCATTTACGGTGCATGATGGGATACTGGGTCCCTGAATGCGAGCATTGGTGTTAATTCATTTGTTGTTTGCTCAATTTGAAAATTATATATTCGTTCCTTAGTAGGATAGGTTTCCTCTGACAGGCTATTTAGCAGATAGAGCGTCGTGCCTTCGCAGGTTCCGAAAGTTCAGCCCTGCAGCCTCACTCGGCTGGTTGGACACTGCTCTTCCAACCCAGGATGGTGCCTCTCCCGGTGGCCAGGCTGCCACATAGAATTTCTGTTTCCCAAAAATGCCTTGTGCTTGGGAGAGCACACGACGGCGCTCGTGTGAGATGCAGCCCGCCTTCGAATTCCTTTCAATATTAGTTCGCCAACGCGTTTCGAGGTGGTGACCTCTTCTTCCAGGGCAGCAACTACAACATCAAAAGACTCGCATTACTGATTTGTTATTCCACTTTTATTTCATTATCACCTGTTTAGGGGCGTGTTCAAAGTTCCAGCATTTACGGTGGATGATGGGATACTGGGTCCCTGAATGCGAGCATTGGTGTTAATTCATTTGTTGTTTGCTCAATTTGAAAATTATATATTCGTTCCTTAGTAGGATAGGTTTCCTCTGACAGGCTATTTAGCATATAGAGCGTCGTGCCTTTGCAGGTTCCGAAAGTTCAGCCCTGCAGCCTCACTCGGCTGGTTGGACACTGCTCTTCCAACCCAGGATGGTGCCTCTCCCGGTGGCCAGGCTGCCACATAGAATTTCTGTTTCCCAAAAATGCCTTGTGCTTGGGAGAGCACACGACGGCGCTCGTGTGAGATGCAGCCCGCCTTCGAATTCCTTTCAATATTAGTTCGCCAACGCGTTTCGAGGTGGTGACCTCTTCTTCCAGGGCAGCAACTACAACATCAAAAGACTCGCATTACTGATTTGTTATTCCACTTTTATTTCATTATCACCTGTTTAAGGGCGTGTTCAAAGTTCCAGCATTTACGGTGCATGATGGGATACTGGGTCCCTGAATGCGAGCATTGGTGTTAATTCATTTGTTGTTTGCTCAATTTGAAAATTATATATTCGTTCCTTAGTAGGATAGGTTTCCTCTGACAGGCTATTTAGCATATAGAGCGTCGTGCCTTCGCAGGTTCCGAAAGTTCAGCCCTGCAGCCTCACTCGGCTGGTTGGACACTGCTCTTCCAACCCAGGATGGTGCCTCTCCCGGTGGCCAGGCTGCCACATAGAATTTCTGTTTCCCAAAAATGCCTTGTGCTTGGGAGAGCACACGACGGCGCTCGTGTGAGATGCAGCCCGCCTTCGAATTCCTTTCAATATTAGTTCACCAACGCGTTTCGAGGTGGTGACCTCTTCTTCCAGGGCAGCAACTACAACATCAAAAGACTCGCATTACTGATTTGTTATTCCACTTTTATTTCATTATCACCTGTTTAAGGGCGTGTTCAAAGTTCCAGCATTTACGGTGCATGATGGGATACTGGGTCCCTGAATGCGAGCATTGGTGTTAATTCATTTGTTGTTTGCTCAATTTGAAAATTATATATTCGTTCCTTAGTAGGATAGGTTTCCTCTGACAGGCTATTTAGCATATAGAGCGTCGTGCCTTCGCAGGTTCCGAAAGTTCAGCCCTGCAGCCTCACTCGGCTGGTTGGACACTGCTCTTCCAACCCAGGATGGTGCCTCTCCCGGTGGCCAGGCTGCCACATAGAATTTCTGTTTCCCAAAAATGCCTTGTGCTTGGGAGAGCACACGACGGCGCTCGTGTGAGATGCAGCCCGCCTTCGAATTCCTTTCAATATTAGTTCGCCAACGCGTTTCGAGGTGGTGACCTCTTCTTCCAGGGCAGCAACTACAACATCAAAAGACTCGCATTACTGATTTGTTATTCCACTTTTATTTCATTATCACCTGTTTAAGGGCGTGTTCAAAGTTCCAGCATTTACGGTGCATGATGGGATACTGGGTCCCTGAATGCGAGCATTGGTGTTAATTCATTTGTTGTTGTATATATATATATATATTACCTACTGGCAGTCGCCAGTAGGTATATATAGTTAGGATTTTTTTGAATAGGGATTTCTGAAAATTCTATGTTGAATAACTTTGGCGTTGATGGACGGAATTGGCTGAAATTTTCAGGAAAATGGCACATTTTGTTTCTGAGCGTCCCCTGAAAGTTTGGGGGGGTTCCGTCAAGCGGGGGCCGAGAAAAAAGGGGGGTCCCAAAACGTGTTTTTAACATTGAGTTTTCCATAGGGCGGTTGGACTCACTTTTAGCTCGAACGGCTGAATGGATTTCTATGAAACTTGGCAAAATTGTAGAGACTGTTTGCTTGATGTGCCTTTGCTATGTCTCAAGATATATGCTCCAGTGGTTTTTACGAAAATTAACTTTGAAAAATATATATTGGGCTACATTGGGCTATATATATGTTAGAGCCCAAATGTAGCCCAATGTAGCCCAATGTAGCCCAAAGATGGCCACCAGAGACAAAAAAAAACAAATGTAGCCCAAATATCAGCCAGATGTAGCCCAACTATAGCCCAGTGACAGAATGTCCCAGAGTGTTCTAAAGAACAACTAAAGCGCTAACAGTCTTACAAAAGTATGGCACACCTGAAGTCATCTTGATTGGAATAAAGTGTTAACAGGATTGATGTGGGGTCTATTAAAAAGCCCCGCGGGGCAAAAAAATAAAATAATTTTTTTTCGATTTTTCGTGGTGGAAGAGCCACCGGTACGCGAACCGGGTAGCTCACCGGTAGTGTAACGGGAGTCCGCCATCTTGTGTTTCGGACGAATTTAGTCACAAGATGGAGGATAAACAATGTTGGGAATGGGTATAAGGGGGAACGGGAGACATATCCTGACCCCCTAGGTTTTCTGAGGGTGGCTAAGGAGGCCCATATTTGTAAAAAATAAAAAAAAATTCGCACCGTTAGCGCCCGGTCCGCGCACCGGGTAGCGTTCCGGAAAGCGTAACAAGGGGAAAACCAAGGGAAATATTAAAATAATATTTTAGAGTGCTTTGAGGTAGGGTAGCTCTGAATAGAGCTGTTGTGTTGTGTGGGTGATGTAAGTACCAACATGTAGGTACCAATGAAGAGTCTAAAATTCAATGTACACCGTCTCCTCTGTAGATATTTTGTATGTTCTAATATGGGTTATTTAAATGTAAATGTGTGGAAAAGCACTTCATGCTTTAAAGCAATTGTATTTTTGAACTGATTGTTCTTTCCTCTTAGTCCTCCTCTTTGTTTTTTTTCCCCACACTCTTCTTCAGCATGATAGTTGATAAATTCGTTCCCTCAAAAAATGTATATACATAAAAAAATTATATTAAATACATATAAAATATATTTTTCCTTTAAAAGAAGAATACATTTTACAGCTTTTGATATTTGCTATTAAAAAACCATTGAAATTCACTGAAAAAACCATAGGTTATAGACCATATATAGTTAGGAATTAGCATTTACAAAACCTTGAAAATTCACTGAAAAAACCATAGGTTATAGACCATATATAGTTAGGAATTAGCATTTACAAAACCTTATTTTACTCACACAAAACCATTGAAATTCGCATATATAGTTAGTTGCACTAACTATATATCGCGCACCCGCAATCCACTGCTGATCATGTCACATATTACATCATTCATGACATGGTCAGTGACATCACTGATGACATCACTGATGACATCTCAAATGACATCACTGATGACATCACTGATGACAACATCCTGTGACTGTATGTTTCTGTAAAGTTAAAATATGTCTTACATTTTGAAGAATGAGTGGATGTATAAGTGTCTGGATGAAGGATTTAGTAGGTGCATGACTGACTGTATGAGTGAGTGATTAAATGTGTCTCACTGAGTGCATGGGTTAGTGACTAAACTGTCTTAATTTGTGCATCATTATGTCTATTGTTCTGTAAACTGCTGCATGTGTTGATCAGTGAGTAACTATATGGGTTATTGATTGGTTGCCCAAGTATTTGTATGGGAGACTGAGTGTGTGTGTGGGTGGCAGGGAGGTGTATGACTCTGTGCATAGATGTGCGAGCAGTTGATTCACTAGATGTATGGGTTCAAAAGTGCATATGGAAACAGCTGTATGGGCGGTTGACTGTGTGCATGAGTGTATTGGTGAGTGAATGGATATCTCAGTGCTACATGTCAAAGTAAGTACATATGTAAAACACAGTACATGTGAGAGTTGACATATATAAATAACTGTGCATAAGAGCCAGTGAATGTGTGAGTGGCTGTATGGATCATTGTGAACTTGTATCAGGGATTGTATAAGAGAGTAAATATGTGTTAGTATATGTTTGAATAAGTAAGGTGTGTATAACTGTATAGTTGAGGAAATGGAGGTGTGATTGATTCTTTGCATGACTGACTAGGTGTGTGAGTAACTCCATGGATGAGTGACAGTCTGTGAGTGTCTGTTTACACTGAGTGTATCTAAGGTTATATTAGAGTCTGAAGAGGTTCATCGTATTATCACATGAATGATGTCATCAGTGATGTGATCAGTAATGTCAAATGAGATGTCATCAGTGATGTCATCAGTGATGTCATTTGAGATGTCATCAGTGATGTCATCAGTGATGTCATCAGTGATGTCATTTGAGATGTCATCAGTGATGTCACCAGTGATGTCATCAGTGATGTCATTTGAGATGTCATCAGTGATGTCATCAGTGATGTCATTTGAGATGCCATCAGTGATGTCATCAGTGATGCCATTTGAGATGTCATCAGTGATGTCCTCAGTGATGTCACTGACCATGTCATGAATGATGTAATATGTGACATGATCAGCAGTGGATTGCGGGTGCGCGATATATAGTTAGTGCAACTAACTATATATGCGAAGTTCAATAGGTTTGTGTGAGTAAAATAAGGTTTTGTAAATGCTAATTCCTAACTATATATGGTCTGTAACCTATGGTTTTTTCAGTGAATATATATATATATATACAGGCTGCAGCGTTAATGAGGAAGAGTCGGAGAACGGGGCACACTGCAGTGCTTCAACATCGCGGTGGCTCACTGTAGCCACAACGAACTTGGTTATTAAAAATGTACATGTGGAACCCACTGAGGGTAATTTACTAGGGCAGTAAGACTTCATATCCCAGAATCCAGTAGGAGGGATCATGCGCTACTAAGCCAATCATGAAGCCTAATTACAAAAGGAAGTGGACACTGCCTGTCCGCATTTACATTATCTCCCCAGAAGAAAGTGCAGACAGCACTGAAACGCGTCGGGATTGCAAGCTAAAGATACGGGACCTGACTCCTCCTGCATATGCAATAAATGAAGGTTTCTCACCTACCTGCTTTCGAGTGATCCTTTCGCTGCAGAGCATTTGGACAAAAAACATTACACGCGACAGCTTCGTCGCGGAAAGGAGCACCGCCTTGAAAGTGAAGCGACCCCCAGCCAGTGAAGGAGGGAGCCGTTGGAGCAAGGGGCCATCTCGCTGTGACTTTCACTACCGAGTGAGGCGGGAGCAGGCTGCAGCGTTAATGAGGAAGAGTCGGAGAACGGGGCACACTGCAGTGCTTCAACATCGCGGTGGCTCACTGTAGCCACAACGAACTTGGTTATTAAAAATGTACATGTGGAACCCACTGAGGGTAATTTACTAGGGCAGTAAGACTTCATATCCCAGAATCCAGTAGGAGGGATCATGCGCTACTAAGCCAATCATGAAGCCTAATTACAAAAGGAAGTGGACACTGCCTGTCCGCATTTACATTATCTCCCCAGAAGAAAGTGCAGACAGCACTGAAACGCGTCGGGATTGCAAGCTAAAGATACGGGACCTGACTCCTCCTGCATATGCAATAAATGAAGGTTTCTCACCTACCTGCTTTCGAGTGATCCTTTCGCTGCAGAGCATTTGGACAAAAAATATATATATATATATATATATATATATTACCTACTGGCGGTCGCCAGTAGGTATATATAGTTAGGATTTTTTCTCTATGGGATTTTTGAAAATTCTATGTCTAATAACTTTGGCGTTTGTGGACGGAATTGGCTGAAATCTTCAGGAAAATGGCACATTTTGTTTCTGAGCAGCCCCTGAAAATTTTGGGGGGGTTCGTCAAGGGGGGGCCGAGAAAAAAGGGGGGTCCCAAAACGCGTTTTTCCCATGTTAATTTCCATAGGGCGGTTGGCCTCACTTTTAGCCCGAACGGCTGAATGGATTTGCACGAAACTTGGCAAAATTGTAGGGACTGGTAGCCCGATGTGCCTTTTGTAGGTCTCAATATATGTGCTCCAGTGGATTTTGAGAAATTAACGTTTAAAAAAAGATATATATCTGTAACAGCGGACCGGGCAGCGTCCCAGGACGCGTACTTTGCGCGCAACGGAGCTTTGTGAAGCGAAGCTGATTGGTTCTCTGGCGTCTGTCAACATTCCAAACAGTCCGTAGCGGCCGCCATCTTGTCTCTCGGTAGGATCGAGAGACAAGAGGAGGCCAAAGCGAAGGGGCAAATGACCATAAGGGGGAATAGTAGATCCTCGCTGACCCCCTACGTTTGATGTGGAGGTTTTAAAAGGGCCCCGCGGGGCAAAAAAAAATAAAATAATAATAATCGAACGGCTGAATGGATTTGCACGAAACTTGGCAAAATTGTAGGGACTGGTAGCCCGATGTGCCTTTGCTAGGTCTCAATATATGTGCTCCAGTGGATTTTGAGAAATTAACGTTCAAAAAAAGATATATATCTGTAACAGCGCTCCGCTTCGCGTACTTTTCGCGTTACGGAGGTTTGCGAAGCTGATTGGTTTTTCGGCGTCTGTAAACATTCCAAACAGTTCGTAGCGGCCGCCATCTTGTCTCTCGGTAGGATCGAGAGACAAGAGGAGGCCAAAGCGAAGGGGCAAATGACCATAAGGGGGCATAGTACATCGTCCCTGACCCCCTAGGTTTGATGTGAAGGCTTTGAAAGGGTCTCGCAGGGCAAAAAAAAATATACCGTTTTTTTAGTTTTTTTGCGTGGAGTGCGCCCGGTTCGCGAACCGGGAAGCGTTCTGGGGAGCGTACTTTCTTGAAAATTAGTGAAAAAAGTTAGAGTAAAATAATAATTGTGAGTGATCAGATGTAGGGTAGCTCTGAGAAGAGCTTTTGGGTTTATGGTACATTTAGGTACTTATAAGTAGGTACCAATGCACAGTCTTAAATTCAGAGTGAAAACTCTGTTGCCCTCATCTGAGAAGTGAACTCCATCTCCTCTGTAGATATCTTGCATGTAGTAACGCAAGTTATTGTTGTACAGGGAGCCCATTCCATGGTCTCTCATGTAAGCTGAAACAGATTTGTTTACATGCTTCCTTGATTTCTCAATTTGTGGACAAAATTGGTTCGACCACCTCCATTTCTGTCTTTGGCATATATTTGAATATACCAAGGCAGTCTGAGGAAAAAGTGCCATCAATTGCTCAAAGGTGTCCTTTAAAAGCATTTCCAGACCTACCCCAGTCAAAGTGCCCAAATCATTACCTCCACAGTGCACAATTAACAGGTCAGGTTTTGGCAAATGCATACAGGTTTTCACCAATGGTATCAATTGGTGACATTTTAATCCTCTGTGGCCAAACCACTTAATTTCCACATCTTGTAAATTGAGGTTAGGTAAATTCCTGTTTTCAGCGTACCTTTGAGCCCAATATATGTAACTATGTCCAACAATCCAGACAGAAAACATGGTGAGAGAAGGTTCTGCTGCAGTCAGATGAAGTGTGGCAATGAAATGGCAGTTGAAAAAATGAGAGTGTAAAATGAAAAAAACTGAGGAGTTTCTGTGTTAATAAAGCAGTAAGAGTGATTGGTGGATTTTGATTGCTGAAAACAGAAAGTTAGTGTGCATGGATGAGTTCGTTGAAAGATGTATTTTGAGTGGCGAAGAAAAAATCATTAAATGAAAGAATGCTCTGGATATGCAGGTGCACTGAGAGTTCAGAGTTCAATTGCAACATTGTTGTGTGAGAGGTCTTGCAAGAGGTGGTTGCTATGCAGAAAAAGCAGAGAGGGGGCAGAGGGGGGAAGGGTTTTGCTTTGAAAAAAAGTGAGGGAAGAGTTTTGATTGGGTGACATGAGAGATATGTGTGAGGAATTACAGCATTTCTGTGCTTTTGATAGCTGCAGACTCTGGAGTGCATACCTTTTGCTCTGCTGAAGACAAATTGGTGTGTTTCTGAGACTGTTTTGAAACTCAAAGTATTTGCTAAGGTGAGAAAAGATTTCTTTAATTTAGATAGAAAATAGTATGCTTTAAGGAGAAAATTATGAAGAAAGTTGTGTTTTTCAAATGTTGCTTTGTCTCAAGTGTTTCACTAATCGATTTTGTTTCTTTGAGAAATTGTAATTGGAGAAAATGTGAAGTATTAGTACTGACAGGGCTTTTATGTGCATAGGAGCTGTGGAGTGTTTTCAAATTATGACTTGTAAATCGTTTTTGAGAAAAAGCAATGGTTTTAATATTGATGAGAAGGACATAATGGTGTCTGCTTCTTTATAAGGTAATTGAGAGTCTCTGATGTTATTTTTCCCATTTCAATGTAAGAAGTTTGTCTGTGGAGCAAATTGCTTGTAAATATGCTCCCACCTGTGCATGGCAAATTTAGATTTTGAATGTTTCCGTTACATAGGCATGTTAAAGGTGACTGAAACATGCTGCAAAGGCAATCAAAAAATGCTTTTATGTGTCTTAAGGACATTTTAAGTCATTTCCCCATGTGCAGTGTTTTCAAATTATGAGTTGAAAATCGTTTTTGAGGTAAAGGAATGTTTTCAAAATTTATGTGCGCCATATGACCCCAAATTTCTTTTTCAGGGGTGCAGCAGGGTGTTCTTGAGACACCCCTGCACCGTCGGAAAAATTCGTAATTTGCGATGAGGTAATTGCTAATCGCAAATTGCACCTTCATTCCTATGGGCCTCCTGCTGCATGGAAATGAATGGGTAATTTGTAATTAGCAAATAGGTCATCGCAAACTAGGAATGGTAAAGAATCGCTATTTATTCCTTAAAGTTCGCTATTTAGGAAATGCAAAAAACTTTGATGATACATATGGCGGTTTATCTCTAACAAGATAAGAAGCATAGGGATAGATTTATGATGACTGGCGCATCACCAGGGATGTGTTAGTCATTCTGTGCCGCTGTTCCGTCACCTATGGTGTGCTGCATTTACAATGCGGCGCATCATGGGGCAAAAACAGCACAGATGCGTGACGTATTTGTGCCGTAAAGTTGGCGCATTGCTGGAGTTGTATCGCAAGTGTGATGAAGCTCCAGTAAGGTTGAGGGGTGCCCCTGTCGCAGGGTTTCTGTTCTGACACAGAACTGTGGACAGAGGATTGGAACCTCGGCGAATTAGGGTGTCCCAAAACTCACCTTAGTAATCAAAACCCCTTAGCAAGCTAGGTACAGTGTCACATTGGATATAACAAACTCTCAATGTTTAGACAATCCAGAATATGAACTTATAGTACCTCAGGATACGTGGAACTCATGAACAGTCGGTCGTTATATATTTCTTAGAAACGAGAACATGGAGTTAAGAAGAACACATGTGTATTTGAAATGTTTATTTACTAATGCCGTCTTCTCAGGCGTAGTATCTTAGATTATACAAGTACACATATTATCAGTAGCAAAATTACCAGCATAGTCAATAGTACATAAAAAGCGAATGGTGACAGTATGTTAACATGCTGTAAATGAATAAGAGTTAGCAACACTTATAAGCAGCCGCGGGCCGTGGAGGGAGTTACGGTGGGGCAGGGAGGCGGGGAGGGGGAGGGGCAGGGTGGAGAGGGCTCCACCCTGCCCCTCCCCCTCCCCGCATCCCTGCCCCACCGTAACTCCCTCCACGGCCCGCGGCTGCTTATATCTCACCCTCCCTAATACACATAATATATTATTTGCTAAGAAGGTCTCTTTGTGTTGGTTTAGGGCGTGCCGATACTTTAGTGTCTTAGATTTGAAGGAATCACATCAGCATAGAAAAGATAATCCATATGCCGTGCTTAATATCGCCAACGGCATTGTGCCATAATATTTTAGCATGCGATTGCGGAACAGTGTCAGCAGCTGCAGGGCGGGAGCTTGCACAGGAGGGACATCCATATTTAAAAATGTAAAAAAGCACAAGAGCGTCCGCTGGTAATGCAAGTAAAAATGGGAATCCACGAAGCAGAGTGGAAAAAATAGAATGTAAGAAAGCAGGGATGACTCCAAAGATTTTCTCAAATGAAGTCACGAGACCACTGGTAACAACTTTAAAAAAGTGCGCGAGGCCCTTTGTGGAGGACGCGTTAGAGATAGTCCGAACCATCTTGCTGAAATGGAAAGGCGAATCTGTATTTAAAAGGGTCTGCACCTCTGTACGGGTGTTCGCTGTGTGAAGCACGAAAGTTTCACGGGCCGAACTCAAGGCCACCTCTCTCTGAGACAAAATAGCTCTTATTCTTGCCATGCCGTTGAAATGTGCTCCCAAGGTTGGTATTTGTGGCCAGATTGAAAACTCCCTATGTTCATGTGTGGGAGGAAATAGAACATTTCTGCAGCAAATAACCCGTTCATTTACTGTTACGATAAAATGAATACTTTTAATTAACCCAGAACAATCTTCATTATTGAGCATCAAATAACTACCATTTTCCAAGAACTTGAACGTGGGGATGATAGCAGGAACTGGTGTGCCTTGCAACACGCAAGCCATATTTGGTCGGTGTTTGTTGCATGAACCGTGTAACTGTATGTGCCTACACATTAGTGAATGATCTGGCGTCTCAGTGCATTCCTCTCCATTCAGATAAAGTTCTTGATCATCTTTGAAAATCTGTATGTGTATGGAAGCGACCAGACTTCATGAAGAAAACCACTACCTAAAGGTTAATAACGACCTATTGGTATATATTTCATACAATTTGAAAACTTATATAAAGCAAAAGGCAGCGTTATTAAACCGTGGATAAGGCACGTTGCCAAAGCAGTCAACCTTTTGGATTTATACTGGAAATGTTAAAGGAAGAATTACGGAGTAGGGCCTGTAAATCTTTAATAGACAACGAGTAAAATTACTCCAACCATCATATTCCTCTAACTCCGGGATAGTAGGGGTGTTTAATTTTTTAGAAGTAGCCAATCCAAAGCATTTGGTCTGGGAAATTGTTTCATTCACAAACAACATATGTTTTGGGATGAGACATGCACGGTGGAAAGCCTCAGTGCCTTGTACCTGCCAGGTTCGTGAACCCCAAACTGATGTAGATCCTGGATATTTTTACTCTGTATTACGTTAGCATGGTCTCATTACTGGTTTAAACGCCATTTTTCCTTTTTTGTAACTTCTGCACACGACACTTAGTTGTTGCTTTAGCTTTCAGCCTACCTGCGTCAAGATCTATGCCTGCTTCAAGCAGGTGCAGGGTTTTGATGTAGCTTTGTCCTATCTGATTGTAAATGCGGCACACCGTGGGTGGCAGAGCAGCGGTGCACGTTAACTGGTGCATCCCTGGGGATGTGCTAGTTAATATAAATCTGCCCCTTTACATTTAATTATGTGCAGGGGACACAGAGTAGGTGAGGTTTATCCAAGGTTAAGAAGAGATGAGTCCTGTTCAGTGAAAAATTGGAGATAGGCTTCAGTATATTATATACTTAAGTAGTGTATTAAGTTTTTGATGACTGTTATTAATTTACTGTTGGGTAATAGTGGTTAATAACATTTTTTATTATATTTTACCACAGATTCAACTGCAGATTATTTCAAGATTTTAGGATGCCTAGCAAAGAAAGAGTAAGAAAGGCTGCAAAACGTCAAAGACAGCAGGACCATGGAATAATGCAGCAGTCCTCTAACAAAAAGATTTGTCAAGTCACCAAGAAAGCACCGGGTAAGAGTCGAAAAACAGTCATAAGAAATATGTGTAGTAAAAAAAATATTACTACAGAAAATGTTTCAGTCCAGAAAAGGAGAAAGAATTCAAATGGTAAGGAAAGGCCAATGAGAAATGTTACTGCTAGAGTAAGAGATAAATCTATGCATGAAAGTAGAAGGAAACAACAGTTTAGGGATATTCGTAAACGAATGTTCCGCCACAGGATAATTTGGAATTTGTTAAAAAATATTAAGAAAGGTCAGCAGAAAGTGGTTTTTTATAAGAGAAAAAAAATAGTTGAGAAAGTTATTGATCAGGCATTTGAAATTAAACGTAAGTTATTTATTTTGACAATCAATAGAATTAGGAAGCTAAACAAGGTAATTTATGATTTCAAAAGAAATAGTAGATGGAAGAGAATAGTTAATCGTAGTAATTTTTGTGAAGTTTTTTCTGGAGAATGGATGCATAGTTCAAGCTCTGAGGCATTTTTTAATGAGGAGAGTTATTTCCAGGATAATGATTTGGTGCATGCAGTTGACACCAGTGGTCGAGCTTATGAAGTGAAAGATGGTTGTCCAGTTGAAAAAGAAAAACTTGTGAGAACAGAGATAGAAGAGGTGTTAGGTAATGAGGTTTTAGGGAGACGTCCTAAGGGTCCTGTGTACACCTGGAAGTGTTGTAGTATTTGCAGTGTACGACAGGATTCCATCAATTTGCTTTGTGATTTTATACGGTCATTTAGTAAGAAAAGTTTGAAGCAGAAAATGAAGTTGTTGCAAGAATTAGATCCTTGCAGAGTGAGAGAAGTGATAGGTTTGCATGGTCATTCACTGGCTTGTCTTTCCAGGAGAGTATGCCAGAGTGTTTTTCATCATTTCAGGATGCTAGCAGTGCATCATAATAAAGTGAGGAAATTAGTTAGAATGTTGTATTATGCTAAGAGTCCAGCAATTATGCTTAAACAATTATGCGCTGCTCTTTTGCATGGTTCTGAAATAGATGTGAAGAATATATGTGAAGAAATTGAGTTTTGTTACTTTGGAAGTAAAGAGGAGAATGTTGAAATTGACCAAGAAGAAGAGAGTAATGTGGAAGATAGTGTACAGGTTTCCAGTACAGATAATTTCCAGAGGGAAATTGCGACGTTTGAGGTGAAATCAAGTGAGAGGCCAAATTTCACTTGTGTGTGTTGTCGACGCACTTATTATAAGAATCAGACTAAGTTAGTGGATTTATATGGAAAAAGTGAAAGGGAAA
Organism: Lissotriton helveticus; assembly: GCF_964261635.1. Taxonomy (NCBI): domain Eukaryota; kingdom Metazoa; phylum Chordata; class Amphibia; order Caudata; family Salamandridae; genus Lissotriton; species Lissotriton helveticus. Next base: position 381,539,934 of record NC_136069.1, read on the forward strand.
ATAATAGTGAATGGAAGGATTTTACCACATACTTGATGGTAGAAAATTGTTTTGATTTGGGATTGGATCAACGTGTGTGTACTTATTGTTGTAACAAATTAAATCAAAACCAGATGCCTGCTAGAGCAGTTCATAATAATCTGGAATTGGTTGAGATTCCTTCTGAATTGAAGGATTTAAATACTTATGAATCTATTTTGATTCAAAGTATCCATCCCTTTCAGGCTATTGTAAGAATGGAGCCAAAGACAGGGAAATTGCCTCCATCAGATTTACAGAGAGGATTAAAGGGAAGAGTTGTTTATTTGCCTCTAGATTTGAAGAAAAACATTAACACAATTGGAGTAGAAAAAGTGGAAGAGGAACCTCTTGTTATCTTAGTTAATGGGGTTCCGACAAAGAATAAGAAAATATGGCAAGATTTAGTAGATGTTAGGAAAGTCAAAAGGGCAACATTGTATTTGAAAAAATATAATAAATACTATAAAAATGTATATGTTGCAGAAGAGGAAGTAAGTGAGGAAGAGGATAGCGATTTGTGTGCTAGTCAAATTGAGTAGAACCCTGTACTAGTGAAGAAATATATGAACATTATAGTGTTCATCCTTTGCATTCCAAGGAAGTCATGGGGAATGCTATTGAGTTGTTTCAAATGAAACAAGCGAAAGGGAGTCCCATTAGTGTTTGGGAGGAAAGTTTGGAAGCTCGGTGTTTCCCACAGCTTTTTCCAACAGGTCAGGGAGGAAGATATGATGAGCGACCTCATCAAATTCCTGCTTCTGAATACCGGACTTTGCGATTGTATGCAGGAGATCCTAGGTTTCGACAATGCATTTCTTATTTGTTTCATCTCCTGTTTGAAAGCGATCTGTCTGGACTGTCATATGCAGTGAACCACATCTTGAAAAGTGGTATACACATGCAAAACATCTCGGCAAGTGACTTTATGGATAAAGTCAATGTCCAAGACAGTATTTTGGATTCTCACCTGATTAATCTCATGGCGTGTCAGCGTGGTACTAATGAGTACTGGTACCGTCGTCATGGTGATTTAAAATGTATGCTGAGGAACTTAGGAACTCCCACATGGTTCCTCACTTTGAGCTGTGCTGAGTATGGCTGGGAAGACTTACTTGAATTTCTACGAGAGGCAAATGCTAACGTAGAAAACATCGAATTCAAGACACCCGGAGAACTGTGCTCTTTGGATCCAGTCAATGTATGTAGGTACTTCAATCATAGATTTGAAGGTATGATGTCTTTCATCATGAATAAGAAGAATCCACCTCTTGGAGAGGTATTGGATTTCTTCTGGAGGAAGGAGTACCAAGCAAGAGGTGCTCCTCATATACATATGTTGCTGTGGATCAAGGATGCACCTAAATTTGGAACGGATGCAGACGACTCAGTGATGAGTTTCATAGAACAGTATTCTACGTGTGCTGTTCCAAACGCAAAGGAGAAAAAAAGCCTAAGAGAAAAAGTTCTACGTTTCCAAAGCCATCGATGTGGAAAGTACTGTCGTCGTAAATTCCGGAACAAAGACAAGTTCTACACCAAATGTCGTTTCGGCTTTCCACGATCGGTGATTTCTAAAGGAAGAGTGAACAGTTTGATGTCTTCGCTGCGACATAATGTGATGAAGAAATCACCTAAAAACACATACAATTTGAAGAGGAACGAAGAGTCTAAGTACATCAACGACTACAACCCGGTGATTTTGTCCATGTGGAATGCTAACATGGATATACAGTTTGTGGCTGATAACTGTATGGCTGTGGCTCGGTATGTGACATCTTACATCACCAAAAAAGAGAAGACAGAATTGAAGGATATGTGGGAGGACATTTCCCATGAAAAGAGCCTCAGCAAGAAGTTGTACAGTTTCAGTCTGAAGATGTTGTCGCATCGAGAAATCGGAGCTTACGAATGTTCTGACCGGTTGTCTTCAGCAAGTCTCTATGCCAAGTCCAGGAGTATCGTTTGGGCGAGTGTTGGTCTTGCTGCAACGCGTAATCGAGTTCTGAAACCTGTGCGGGAAATTGAGTATTTGGCGGAAAAGGAGCCAAACAGTACCGACATTTTGAAGAGCAACATGTTGGATACATATTATCCAAATCGAAGCAGTCACCTCGAGAATGTTTGTCTGTATGAGGTTCTGCAAAATTACATATTCAAGAGGAACATCAAAGAAGATACTGAGAAAGGAGTGTATGCTGTAATAGGAAGTGAGGGATGTCTGGTCAAGCAAAGAAAATGCCACTTGATAAACCATCGAAAATTGAGTGGCGAATCTCGTGAAAAAAAGGAGTTTTTCTATTTAGCACTTTTGCAACTTTTTAAGCCTTGGCGTGCAGAAGAGGAACTGCTTGGAGATTTCCTTTGTTACGAAGACTCATTCAATGCTGCCAAGGAGACCATAGAATGTCCTGCTTTTCCCAAATATGTAGAAATGTTGAATGTGGAAATTGAGCAGGAAGCAACGATTGCAGCCGAGATTGCCAGAGACAGTTCTCAGGACAGTCAGAGTTCTGCTTCATTGAGTCAGGATCCACTAGGAGGACCTCTTATCGAAAATGAAGCTGCCACTGCTATGAATGAAGTGGAAAGAGCTATGGCACATGCTCAGGAGGATGCGGTTAACTTAGAAGAGTTGGAAAGACAACTCAACGTTGAGCAGAGGAAAATATATGACGAACTTACCATGCAAATTGATCATGGATTAAGTCATGACAAGAAAGAGTGCTCATGTACGTCGTTGAAGCCAGTCCGACTGTACGTGAGTGGAGAAGCGGGAACTGGAAAAAGTTTCCTTATTAAAGCAATTTCATGTTATTTGCAGGAAAGGACAGAGTCATCGCTGTCTTGTGTTGTCACCGCTCCAACTGGACTGGCAGCACATAACATTAAAGGGATTACTTTACATCGTTTACTGATGCTGCCAGTGGAGCATGACAACAAATTAGAATATCACAAGCTATCTGGAGATGCTTGTTTTGAAGTTTCAAGAGTCTTGAGGAAAATGAAACTTCTTATCATTGACGAAGTAAGCATGGTTTCCAATGTCATGCTTGCCTTTGTGCATTTGAGAATGCAAGAAGTTCTCAAAACAGAGTATGATGTGTTATTTGGTGGCAAACACATCATTGTTTTCGGAGATCTTCTGCAGCTGACACCAGTGAAAGGGCAACCTGTGTTCAAAATGCTCACGCATGAAGATACCAGGAAGTGCTTAGGGAGTATTGGCAACGTCAATATATGGTTAAACTTCAATTATGCTGAACTGCATGAAAATATGCGTCAGGCAAAGGATGAAGTTTACAAGACTATTCTACAAGATGTTAGAATTGGAAAAGTGACCGAGCATGGGAAAGAAGCTTTACATGCACGATTACTGACAAATTTATATCCAGACGAAGATGTTGTGCCTGAGAATATTTTTCAGAAAGTTACTGAGAAAAAATCTGGAATATGTTTGATGCCAACTCTTGCAGAATGTGCCAAATTCAACAACAAAATGTTGCATTTAGAAAAGCAAGAGATTGTGAAATTGGAAGCTATTGACAGAGTAGAGCATATGGGATCAACAATTATTTTGTCTGAGAATCTGAAAACAAAATTGGATTCATTAGAGAAGAGTATATCTAAAACTGCGGGTTTTGAAAAGACTCTGAATGTGTGCTTGAACTGCCGTATAATTTTAAGAAGGAATTTACATGTTGAAAGAGGTCTGGTAAATGGATCAATGGGTAATGTTGTTGATTTTGTGAAATACAGAAATAGAGATGGAATTGAATTTTTAAAAATTAAATTTGATGGCATTGAGGAAGTACAGCTAATTGCTCGTTGTTCTGCTAGATTTTTGCTTGTAAAAGACTTATATGTTCGTCGTAAGCAGTTTCCTGTTTGCTTGGCATATGCGGTGACAATCCATAAATCGCAAGGTTTAAGTGTAGACTGTGCATTGGTGAATATTGGCAGTTCTGTGTTCAAGGAGGGTATGGCATATGTGGCATTGTCACGAGTTAGGACTTTATCGGGATTGTACTTGATTGAGTGTGATGTCACAAACATTTGTGCGGATCTAGATTGTGTTAAGGAATACAATAGGTTGAGAAGAGAGTATGCGCCACATTTGCCTCAGTATCCTTTGTTTGAGAAACGTGTGGTAGGCCGGAAACGAAGAAATGTGACCAATACTGGGGAGGTTGTAGCAAAAAGACGAAAAGTCGATGAACCTGAAATTATAAGCAGAAACAAAAAGGATTCTGTTGAAGATGTTGTTGGTTTTCAATTTGAAAACAGTTCTGGTGTCAACTGCTATGCTAATGTAGTGGTTAATGTTTTGTTTTCTCTACAAAATGTAAAAGAAGAGATTGTGGTCAATTCTGATCAAAGATTTTGCAGTTTGTTAAATTCTGTGTTAGAGAAATGTAGCACTGATAGAACAAACATAGAAAGTGTGTCTGAAATTCGAAATCTGTTAGACAGATGTTCAGGCCAAACACAATTCTCTCAAAATAGTCAGCAAGATTGTCAGGAGTTTTTAATGTATATGCTTGATGTATTGCATGCTGAAGGTGTAGATGTAGATCACCTGTTTGGGCTTTCTTATCAATGGCAGCATGACTGCGAGAACTGTAGGGTATCAAGTAGTACTAGTGTAGACTCAGAAAGATTTATATATTTAACTTTGCCAGACAGTAAATCAGTCTCTTTTAATAAGCTAGTAAAAGCAGCTGATCACAATATGGAGTGTAGGCAATGTAAATCTGAAATGATGTCCACATTATTTATACGAACATATGGCCAGTATGTCATTTTAATGTTCCAACGATGTAGGCCTGATGGAACAAAATTGACAACTTTAATTAAAAATTTTGTGGCTTCACAGTTGTCAATATCAGGAAGGACTTTTGTAACTGTAGCAATTATATATCATGATGGTCCTTCAATAACATCAGGACATTATACAGCTTATTTAAAGTGTAGAAATGGCTGGTCATTCTGCAATGATTCTGTTTTAATTTTCAAAAAAAAATTGCCATATGACCTTAAAAACTCTTACCTGGTGTTTTTAAAACCAAAATTTTAGGGAAAGAATCTCGGGATGTGCTCTGAGGAATTTCAAGAAGTTCTCATGGCTCCTACACTATTTGGCCTTGAGGATAAGTGTAGTACAGAGACATAACTTTTTACCATAACACTGGACGTTATTGAGAAATACGTGCACTTTGAATGAGTTCAGAAAAACTATTTCTTTTTATAAGCTAATTGAAGCAGCCAATCAAAACATGGAGTAGAGGGAATGTAAGTCTGCAATGCTGTCTACTGTTTTACATTGCTTTGTGATTAAAAGTGATGTAGAGAATTAAATAATTGTACTAGTCATATAGGTAGTGTAAGTCTGCTTCATAGTAAGCAGTATCAGTGTGATAGGAAATGTAGAACATGATTGAGCAAGAAGGGGAAGATATTACTAGTCCAGGATTGTGTAAATGATCTTCAACATTTTAATTCTGAAAGTTGCGGAAATGCGAAAAGACGGGATTGGCTAACAAGAAATCCAAGAGTTATACATGGCTCTGACAAGATTTGGCCTTGTGGAATCTTGTGGTAGAGAGCAAGAAGTCATTTATTGTATGTAACATGTTTTTGAAAACGATGGAGGTTTTCTTTCAGAAAGTGGCGGGTTGAAAGTAATAACAGCACAACAGAGTGTAAGCTGTTCATAGGACATCCTTGGCCGTCATGGAAAGTAAGTTAACTTTAAGGAGTTCTGAATTCTGATTTGTAATGTTGTATTGGTTTTTTAAACACAATCATTTTGATTGTGTTTTTTTTCCCCGCTGTTATATGATGAATACCTTCAAGTCACTGTTTTAGTGAAATTTGATACATTCTGAGAACAGCAAAAATAAACCATTTAACATGTATAATTAATTCTGTTCTGTTTGCATTTATGATGTACATGTAGAACTGTGTAGGAGGCATGGAGAAGGTGAGGCTTCTGTAAGTGTCAAAGTTGTTGCATACAGTGCTCATATTCTACGTAGTCTTTTATATTTCATTACTTTCACTGTTTCTGACTGATCTAAAAATTTTTTTTTAAAAAGAACAGTAAGTATAAGGGAAGGAAACAGACAGTTATGTTAAAAGAAACACAGCTATAGGGAATAAACTAGGGATACTGTTACCCGCAATCCTCTGCTGATGATGTCACTGAGCATGTCATGAATGATGTAATATATGACATCATCAGCAGTGGATTACGGGTAATAGTATCTCTAGTTTACTCCCCTATAGCTGTCTTTCTTTTAACATAACTGTCTGTTTCCTTCCCTTATACTTACTGTTCTTTTTTAAAAAAAAAAAATTTTGGTTCGCCTCCGGTTCGCGTACCGGGGAGCGAACTGGGAAGCGAACTAAGAGAAATAGAGGTTGGCACAGTTGCAAATATTGTACCAATTTTTTAATAACGGGGAGGTAGTTCTGAAAAGAACTTTTTTTTAAATTGTTTTTGTTGTTTTATATTTTTTTTTATTATTTTTCTGAACATTTTTTTACTTTTTTTGAATTTTTCTGAACAGTTTTATATTTTTTTTGTTTTTTTTTCGGAGGGGGCAACGACAACGATTCATTGTAAAGGGCTCAACAGGAGCAAGAAAACAAAAAAAAAGAATTTATTGTTTGGGGAGTTTCGGACAAACATGAGCATGATTGTCAATAGCTCTGTTGATCAGAGTGATGCTACTTTCTCCGTAGCAAATGAATCCACTGCAATGTACGCAGACTTGTTTTACTTCACGAAATCTCGTTTGTATATTTGGCACCATCTCCCTGCCCTCTGGTCCCGTTACTTCCGGTACAACAGATCTTCTGGCCATAATAGGGAGATTATCTAGGTCGTCCTGTTCCTCTTCTTCCTCTTCTTGCTGAATTATAACTTTAGCAGGTGGTCCACTCTTCCTTTGATGTGGTGGAGGTGGTGGGGAAGCACCAGCTGAAGCTAGTAAAGAAGCCATTGCTCACTGGTAACAAAGGGTCTTTCTCTCACAATGATGAAAGTCAGAGTGAGGAAAGAAGGAGGGATTTTCACCATTTGGGAAAAAAAATAGTTCTCAACCAATGAAAATTGTTCATTTTAGATCATATGACCTAGTCTTACATCATTAGGAAACCGAAAGTGAAATGAACCAATGAAAAGTGTTATTACCAAGTCACATGACCTGCTGTGTTTACGTTACGCGCTTTGCAGGGCCTCCCGGTTTGCTTCCAGAAACCTGTGCTTTGCGACTCGGTAAGCGTACGAGTTCGCTAACGTAGCACGTCATATGACGTATCACGCGACAACGCGAAACGTCATGCGGACGGGAGGCGTCACGATGTTGTTTTCTAACGCGGCAGTTGCGGTAAAGAAACGTTTACCGGCTCGCGGTCTATTTCGCGGCATCAAGGTCAGCTAACGGGAAGCTTCCCGATTCGCGAAGCGGGAACGAAGAAAAAAAAATATTTAAAAAAAAAGTTATTAATAAACATATAAAATATATTTTTGGATTTAAAGAAGAATACATTTTACAGCTACAGATATTAGCTGTTAAAAAACCAATGAAATTCACTGAAAAAACCATAGGTTATAGACCATATATAGTTAGGAATTAGCATTTACAAAACCTTGAAAATTCACTGAAAAAACCATAGGTTATAGACCATATATAGTTAGGAATTAGCATTTACAAAACCTTATTTTACTCACACAAAACCATTGAAATTCCATATATAGTTAGTTGCACTAACTATATATCGCGCACCCGCAATCCACTGCTGATGATGTCACATATTACATCATTCATGACATGGTCAGTGACATCACTGATGACATCACTGATGACATCTCAAATGACATCACTGATGACATCTCACTTGACATCAATGATCACATCACTGATGATATCATTCATGTGATAATACAATGCATCTCCTCACACTCTAATATAACCTCTATTACACCCAGTGTTAAATAGAGAGTATAATTTTTGAAACCATTGACACACCAATACTAGTTACTACATACGCACTCACTGATTCCTATGTCTACACACACATTCACTCATACAATCATTCATACATACAATCACTCATCTTTACAACACTATCATATGCACTCATACACCTATACAGACACTCACACTCTGCCACTCATCCATGGAGTTACTCACACACCTAGTCAGTCCTGAAAAGAATCAATCACACTTCCATTTTCTCATCTATACAGTTAAACACAGAACACCTTACATTTTTGAAACATATACTAACACATACTTACTCTCTTATAGAATCACTGATACAAGTACACATTGATCTGCACAGAGTCACACACCTCCCAGCCAGCCATACACACACTCAGTCTCCCATACAAATACTTGTGCAACCAATCAATAACCCATATAGCTACTTATATAGCTACTGATCAACACATGCAGCAGCTTGCACAACAACAGACATACTGATGCACACTTTCAGACAGTTTAGTCACTAACCCGTGCATTCAGTAAGACGCATTTAATCACTCACTCATACAGTCAATCACTCACCTACTAAAACCTTCATTCAGACACTTATACATCCACTCATTCTTCAATATGTAAAACATATTTAAACTTTACAGAAACACATAATCACTGGATGTTGTCATCAGTGATGTCATCAGTGATGTCACTGACCATGTCATGAATGATGTAATATGTGACATCATCAGCAGTGGATTGCGGGTGCGCGATATATAGTTAGTGCAACTAACTATATATGGAATTTCAATGGTTTTGTGTGAGTAAAATAAGGTTTTGTAAATGCTAATTCCTAACTAAGGGGGTCATTATGATGGCGGATTTTCCGCATACTCCGGGCCGGCGGAAGCCACCGCCGGCCCGGAGTATGCGGGAAATCCGCCGAGGAGGCCTGAAAGACCCACCGCCAAATCAGGATGGCTGGTGGGTCTCACAATCTGTCCGCCGCTTTTCCGCCGCGGTCGGAAGGCGACCACGGCGGAAAAGCACTAACATGGCTGGCGGTGTCTATCAGACACCGCCAGGCATATTAGGATGTCTGCAATTCTATGCTTTTCCACGGCGGCTTTTCCGCCGTGAAAAAGCATACGGACCGTCACTTCGGGGGCCCGTTGCGGGCCCCCTGGGTGAAGGGGTGGTGGGGGGTGCACATGGGGGGTACCTATGGTACCCCCCTGCATTTGCGTGCACAATGCAGCAGGCACCGGGCGGTGCCTGCCGCTTTGTGCATGCAAATGCGGTGCATGCATTTTTAACATTGCGGCGGGTGCAGCTTGAAGCTGCACCCGCCGCAATGTTAGAGATAGAGGATGTGACCGCCACCCTGGCGGTCACATCCTAATCAGATCGGAGGGAACGCCGCAGCCCATGCGGACGTTCCCTCCTCCTCAGGGGTCGCGGACGGACTCAAGTCCGTCCGCGATCCTAATCGACCCCTATATATGGTCTATAACCTATGGTTTTTTCAGTGAATATATATATATGCATATATATATATATATATATATATATATATATATATATATAATATTTTTTTTTTTACAAAGGTTACATGGACGCTATAGTTGAAACTTAACATTAAAAAACCTTAGGAAAGAGAATTTTTAAAAAACCTTAGAAATTCTCTGAAAAAACAAAGGTTGCAGGAATGTTATAGTTAGGCTTAAATTTTACTGGTACAAAACCATAGAAATTCAGCAGTTATAGATACCTGAGCTAACTATAACTAATGCCCCCGCAATGCACTGCCTAAGACCTCACATATTACATCACTCATGACATGGTCAGTGACATCACGGATTACATCACTTATGACATCTCAAATGAAATCACTGTTGACATCACCCTGTGACTGTGTTCGATAAATGTTACTGAGACTTAAAGATATATACTAAGCTACATCATAAGTTAAATTACTATTCTTTCTGTACTAGTAATTAATCATACTATTTCTAACATATCGAATCTGAGTGACTGTGTGATTATGTGTATTAGTGTGTAAGTGGATGTCTGAGGGTCTGTATAGGTACATGAATGTGTGTGTGTGTGGTTGTATAGGAGATTTAATGTCTGTGTGAGTGGCTGTAAGGGTGTGGGAGTGGTTTCATGGTGGTTTGATTGCTTGTAAGCTCTTGTCATACTACAGCTGTTCGCACTGTTTAATTGGGTCTGCTTTCCACTTGCATTTTAGAACATTCACTGTAAACATGCCGGCCCCCATAGTGCCAGCCATGTTTTTCTCTTTCAGTGACCCCCCCACCTCTCCCACCCACTATCAGCCGCGGTCGCATTTAGGGATGCAGTGCATACAACGAAATTTGTTTGATTTATTTATATGTTTACTTATCTGTAAACGTCCATTATCCATAGATTACTACCCCCCACCTTGCCCCGCCCCCTCCCCACGTCACCGCCCCGGCAGGTACTCCCCTACCGACCGCGGCTGCCCACTATACATTCAGGTATGGAACGGCCTCTACTCAAGGCTGCTAAAAATAAAATAAATAAACTGCTGTGCAATTTCTCACTGCTTTTTTAATGATTTCTTTTTTTGAAATGATAACTTATGAAGGATTCCTCAGATTGTTTATGGTATTGCTCTGTTGCTGTGTGTGCTCAATCAGGGTGCTACAGGTTTCCTTGGGTGTCCGGCAGTCTTCAAGCAACAATAAAAGTGTCAAGATAACTCTGGTGATTTTATTTAAAAGCCTTTAAAGTTTTCCAAGTAGATGTGGAGGAGGGGTAGCATAGATTTCCAAGTTGCTGATATCACTTTTGTCTCATCACCCTCCGAGCACTCTACTTTCCCACAGGAGCTATGAAATATGCGGCTGTCACATAAGACTCCTAGCTTAGGCTTCTGCTGCTCTACATCTGTGGGCTTCCTTCTCTTCCTTTTGCACACTCCTAGGTAACACATGAAACCCTAGGCTAAATCTGTGCACTATGGACTTGCACAAGCTCATGGCACAATGCAGCATTACAAGTATAAGGTATTGCCAGGGCCACTGAAATCATGAGGTTATGCGACTACTGCTTTTTATTTTCTTCATTTGGTGGGTAAACTGGTACTAATGAGGTGAAATCATTGCCAAGACAGGCTTACCATGTGTAAAAAAATTATGAAATGATGAAGCAACACTATGAAAAAATGTGCTATATTATGCCACATAATTTGCCTATTCTTGCTGCATAATTTAGTCAACCCTCCCACAAAATGTGGTCCTTCCCCCTACTGTATATATCTAGTGGCCCTGTGTGTTATTGTTCATCTTTTGCACATCACACAATGTTCCATTACTATAATTTCATTGAATATATAGACATTGACAAACATTCACTCACTTACCTTCTCCAACAGTCTTGCTCCACATATACAGACTTTCAGGCCATATACTCTCTTGCGCTCTCTCTGTCTCTATGCTCCCCAACCACCCCAACCAACAAACCATTCATGTTCAGAACGGACCTCTATATGATGAAGCAAAAACTTTACAAAAACATTAAAAAAAAAATGCATTAGCAAAGAGGCTAGCAATAAATGGCAGATGAATTTACTTTTTTGCTTTTTTTTAGCTCCGGGGTTATCCAAGACCTTTTGATTTTACAAAAACGATGTGTGTTACATAGTTATAAGGCTTTTCAGTCAGACATCCCCCAATAGTCTGTTGTTGTATCATTCACATTTTTCTTTCATCCATTCTATCATGTATCATGGGGCAATGAGTCAGTCCTCTTTAGCCATTGGCTGACATCACTGTAAGTTACAGCATGATGCCTTATCATCAAGAGTACTGCCTCACAAAAAGTAGTTCTTTCAGATCCAGGATCTAGTAATATGTGTTATTTGCAGACCAAGAAATATTTTTGCTTTTGACGAGTTGTTTAAATTGTTTTAGTTTGATGAGGGCACACCAGCTTACCCCCCAATTTTTTTGCCGAACCAAAACAGGTAAGGGTAAGGTAACATTTATTGTGCAGTTGATTAAAACCATTACAAACAATCTCCATTTTACAGTTTCAAGCTAAAAAAGAGAGGACAACAAATTGCATAACAGTTCAACGCTAAAAGACAATTTGTTCAGAGTACAAAGTAAAAACTATAAAACATGTAGTTAATAATTTATAAGCCTCAAATATATGCAGTGCATCAAAGATCGGCACTTGGGGCTTAGCGCAAAATGCAAAGTGCACTTAGGTTACGGATATTTCTAGAAACAGAGCTCCTTGCCAGAATAAGCCTGGCGAGGACTAAGAAGTGAGGAGGACTTGTTACGAGAAAGGGCATTAACAGTTGTTGCAGGGCAGCAAGGGTTAGACACCCCAGAGTAAATTAAACTTGCTGGGACTCCCTTTCAGCCTAGCTAGTTATTAGAACCTATGGTACAAGGGGGTGGCATGAGATAGCCCACTGCATGATCTTAAGCTATCCTTGTTTCGGTCCCAAAAAAGTTTGAAACGTGTGATAAAAAAAAACATTCATTAAAACAGAGTCATTTTAAGGTTGCAGCTGTCGTCCCTTCAGATGCAGTGACTTGGAGGAAAAAGCTCCGCTTGCCGACACTGTACTTCCTGTTTCTTCGCTGGGGTATTCAGGAACTTTTCTCTGTGTGGGTCATAAAGGTATGTTCTCCTCTGCATCTGTACTCTTATCTCCTCGAAGTTCTTTTAGTTTTTTTGAGGGAGCTTAGGCCTCTGCTAGGAATTTTACCATCCGGCAGCTCAGTTGGATGTCGTTGCCGCAAAAGCATGCCAGCACCACTTGCCTTCAAGACCATATCCGCTTTCTGTTGAAAAACGGTCACAGGAGGGCCCGTCATTCTTGTAGTAGTTCCCTACAAATAGTTATCAGATGCACTATGTTTTCTTCACCTTCACCACAAAGGCGACACTTTACTGGTGCCTGAGCCCATAGCCAAGGGGATATATGATTTGCCGAGGGCAGCAACCCTAGGCGCAATTTCAAGATTTTCTCTTTAGTTTTTTTTGATAAGCCAGTCTGGAGGTATGCTTGGGGCAAGAATTTAATATAGGATTGTACCGTAAGCCAGCCATGTGCACGCTCTACCAGGGGCGCTTTATCCTGCCAGAGTAATTTTTTCCTGACAGTCTTGTTTACTACTTTTTTTAAGCCTGCCAGGGCCCCTGGGAGTTCCCAAAGCTGTCGTAGCCCCAGCTTGTTGATGGCGGCCTCCAAATAAAGCCTTGCAGAACCAAAACAGAAAAAAAAGAATTGCAAAAGCCAAAATGAAGCAGCTAGCACCAGGCCACTTGTCTTTTTTTTTTTTTTTTTACAGAGTAGCGCGAACTTGACCTGAATCGGGTATCAGAGCGCTTTACATAGCACCTGTTGCATACCACGTGGACACATTCATTTTTGTTAGGCACGGGGAGATTAAGTGATTTCCCTGAATCACAGGATGTTCAGCGTCATTGCCGATTGCTAATGCTTATTTATTTTTCGAGCACACGGATCCCTGCTTGATTAAATTGTGTGATCCAATGAAAATTCTTTATTTTACTGAACCTCTGTTTTGTTCATTATTACATGAGACCACCTTTAAACATGTTAGTGCAGGATGTGCGCTAAACAGAAACCTTGGTGTTTTTGATTTAATAGTCAATAATATTTCTCCAGCTATAGCACAAATCAAGCCACCAACTAATGTATACATGATAATGGACTTGTCTCTTAGTTTAGTAGCATTTATTGTTATTAAGATGAGGGAAGGAATGTGAGGTGAAACATTTGTGTGTTTTAAGGAAATACTTTCCTGAATTATGAATGCATCTTATCCTACTCTAAATTTGTTGTTGAATTATTTAGGGCTAGAACCAATCCTTGGCTCTGCTCTACTCATTAATTTCTTGGCTCGTCCACCTCTACTCTGAGGTATTCCTTCTCCTGTATTACTATATTCTGGGGTCAGAGCATCAAAAATAACTGAAATGGGGAAGGTCAGGTCAATTGAGTATTTCTTATGTTGCTCTTCTGTCCGCCTTCCACATTACTTCATGGTTTTGTACAGGTCCCAAATGATACATCTGTCTGGCACAGAAGCATACAAATAAGATTCTAAATGTACACAAGAACTACATTTTATCTTTCCTGTCTCAGGTTTACTGAGTGCTATTGCCATATACCATCAGAGGTCTTGAATGACCAACCAATAGGATGCTTTTCATTGTGTGGCTTGTCAGCCAGATTCCAACATTCAAATCATCAAGTGCAGACTGTGAACAAGGATTCGGTCTCTTGAACACAAACAAGACTAAATCAAGAACTAGACTGGAGGAGAATAACTTAGTTATGCTGATGAGAACAAAGGTCTACCTCTTAAATGGCAAAGTGGACCTTGATAGAGTTTATCAGCACTGGAAGAATTGGAAGGACCAGCGAAAGAAGCAAATGTGTCATACATCTAGTGATAGCACTTCACTTGTCTAAGCCACCTTTTCCCACAGTCTATGTTTGGCCTAGATAGGCACATTTCACACACTTCCTCTTAGCCGGAACATTAATCATTAGATCATACATCAAAATGTAACTGTGCTATGAAATTATCAACTTGCTAAATGTATATTTTCTTGTATAATCTTCTAGAATTCTCCCACCAAACGATCAGTGCTCGAATCAAGAATATTCAGTAAACTCGTATAATGGAGCTCCCTTTCTGGGTCCTGTCCTTTTCTAAATCTGGGTATAGGTGCAATTAGAATAAACAAACAATGTCATGATGGTGTGTCTTCACACTGCAAAACTGTCTCACGACCTTGTTAGAGCTATATGTATCAAATGCACCTGTTCTCTATCGTATTGCAAACAAACACTTTGAGTGGTTATTGCCACAGAGTGCATACATAGTCTTGGCTGCAGAGCACAGAGATCTTGCACTGCATCACACTGAGGTAAATATTTATTTATTTATGTATTTATTTATTTATTTATATGTTTGTATAGCGCTTGAATCGACTCCCGAAGGAGTATCTCTGCGCTTAAGCGGGCTTTGAGGTGGGTTGAGGACACTAGCATGCTCAGTCAGTTTGAAACAGAAAAGTCTTTAACAGGTTCCTAAATTTTGTGTGTTCTGGACAGAGTCTAAGGGAGTCAGGGAGATCATTCCAGAGGCGTGGGCCAAGGTAAGAGAGGGCCTTCCCTCCCAATCTTGCCCTCTTAATGATTGGTATTTCGAGAAGATTTTTACTGCTGGAACGAAGAGCACGTGAGGGAGTGTAAGGTAGGAATTTGTCCGCCAGGTAGGAGGGGCCCATATTTTGGAGTGCTTTGTGGATAGTACAGCAAGTTTTAAACTTGATCCATTGGCGGATGGGCAGCCAATGGAGCTTCACCAACATAGGTCGCGAAGGCGACCTGGGTGGCGCATTCTGGACCAGTCTGGCCGCTGTATTTTGAACTACATTTAGAGGGAACATTGGTGAGTGGCCCTATGGATGACTGATTGGTTGTGTGATACTCATCCTCAGCCTTCCCCGATGAACCCACATCACACCACACCTCAGGAAACTCCACTTGCTCCCTGTACAGAAGAGATGCAAATTCAAGCTGCTGAACCCCGCACAAAAGACTCTACACAAGCAAGGACCTGACTACCTTACCACCACCTGAACTTCCACCCACCATTGAGAAGACCATGCTCCACCTCCCTTTCACTTGCCCATACTCCTGCATCTACCGAAGCAGAAGTGGAGGGTGCTCCTTCTCCCACATCCCAGCAAAGACCTGGAACAGTCTCCCCATGCACCTACAAACCATCCCCTCACTTCTGGAATTCCGAATGGCAATCAAGACCAGGCAAGCGCCTGGATACCATATCAGGTGAATAGCCATGCTTTAAAAATCCTGATACATTTTTTTAAAGGACTGGAATAGGACTGTGAGGGTGTGTGTGGGAGTGGGTGTATGCAAGGTTCAATGGGGTGTGAGTGGGCGTGTTTGCGCTTCTGAGGATGATGTCATCAGCAGTGCTTAATTTGAGCAGGAGCTTTCAGGTGATCAGCACCTGCACTTCTTTCACAGGGCCGGGGCTACAATTTCTGACCCTGCAGATGGTGGTCTCGATATTAATTGTTTAAATTCAAAATAAAAATAATAACATACATTGCATGGTTTGTGGCTGGTAAATGTTCATAGACAGGCCAGCATACGCCTGGCCAGGCAGGCATGATTGTGTATCACCAAGTTAGTGATGATGTCATCTTGCCGATCACAAATATGTATGATACCTACTGGAGGTGACAGGAGGAGTTTTTGACCCCCAATGGACCCTCAGCATCCAAGGGGACTTCATTCCCAAACCAGTAGTGCTCCAGGAGGCGCCTTTGCAGAGTGGTAGAGAAAGGGGATGTGTCCTCCTCCAATGACCTCTCAGCAATTCTGCTGTGTTGGACTTCCTGGAGGTAACAGGAGGGGTCCTTGGCACCCAAGGACACTCCGCACCCGAGGGGACTTCATCCCCCAACCAGTAGTATGGCCAGAGGCACGTTTGCAGACTGGTGAAGAAAAGGGGCATGGACTCTGATGACATCTCAGCAATCCTGCTGTATGGGATGTACTAGAGGTAACAGGAGGGGTTCTTGGCCCCCAAGGACCCTCAGAATCCAAGGGGACTTAATCCCCAACCAGTAATGAGACAGGAGGCGTGTTTGCAGAGTAATAGACACAGGGGACATCCTCTGATTAGCTGCACAAGGATCCATTGTTCCACAGGGAATGTAGGTCATTCTGGGAACTGCGAATTCCTGCCCTTTGAGAAAACATTTTTAAAAGGCAATTATTAGGCTTCATGTTGTCCCCTATGAGACCCCTCTAACACCCATGATGTCAGGGCACCTCTACCCTGACCCCTTTATTCAATTAGCACAGATAATTTCATGCACAGACATTTACAGCTCAGGGGAACGTTACCTGACAAACAAAATGGTGACCTCAACTTTTCTGTGAAGTTGCGGCCAGCCAATCAGGACTTTGCCTTGGCACGTGCATCCGCGGATCCCCATGTGTGGTTCCGTGGAAGATCTGCATCCCTATATATATAATTTTTTTCCAGTTAATATCTCTAAAAATACTGAATGGATTTACACCAAATCACCTAAAGAGTGATCGGTGGGAAAAAATATACCTCTGTGCTAAATTTGGTGTGATTCCGTCTAGCAGTTCGTGCTGTAGGCTTGTTCAAAGGTCCTATGGGAATTATTATGGGGAAAATGCATTTTTAGATTCCCTTTCTTTTCGCCCCTGCCTCACAGGCCACTCCAAAACTTTCCAGACACAAGCTGAAGTGAGTGTTGAATTATTTGGGAACTTTTGCAAAGATTTGTCAACCGACGCCAAAGATACAGGCAACTTAAAAATATTTTTTTATAGAAATCAAGACCTAACTATAACTTCCTACTGACAACCGTCAGTAGGTTATACATGTATATGTATATATATTTTTTCTTTTTTTACACCCACACACACACATACATGCACATCAAGAATTATTGACAAAGCTTTAGCCTTTGATGTAAAATTGTAAGGAGGGATGCACATGTAGAGATCGAATTGCACAAATAAACCAGAAAACAAGGAATCTTTTCCTGCTTCCCCAAATGAACAAATTGTGTGATCTTAGAGCCACCAGCCTTCTTAGATTTTGTGATTCGCTATAAAATCGGAAACCAAGTAAGGAGAGCAATGCCTGTGGTGCTGCAAAAAAGTAAAGGGTTCATGGGCAACACAATTTATTTATGGCATTTCCCTCCTTGTTTATAAATTGGTGACTGATTATTGGCTGTACACGCACACATCACTATGTACTGCCTTAACAGCCATGATAGCTGCTTCATGCTGCAGTATTTACAGAATTATACTACAGTTTGTTGGAGCAGACTCGGGGGAGGGTCAGAGAGTCCTGTTACAGGGCTCAAGCTCCAAGATCTATTTTCAGAACTTCTATAAATGAAGGTCTGAAAGCTGAGAGTTAGCAAATTGGTGTGGAGGAAACTGTGGGTAGGTAGCAATCTGCGGGGAGAGAGGTGTGGTGACTAAGGCATGCAGTACTGGATCTATTATTTTAGTAGCTCCATCTCACTTGTTGGTATTTTCTGTTTTTTTTTTTTATTAACAACGTCTTTTCAATCTACTGTTTCAGCAGTGGATGCATTGGTCAAAGGGTTAAAGTAAAATATGGATCACTATGGTGAAGTGCTGATCTCTTAAATACCACTGTGCTTTTTTCATCAATGGGGTGCTAGCACAATGATCAAAGGCGATGATTAGAAGATAAGGGCAGATATATAATCAAGTTCTTTAGGGTCAAACGACTCAAGGACTTCAGTCCTCACTGCTTTCATTTTAGCGTCACCAACAGGTAATGTATTTGAGTCCCACTAAAATCAATTCAGGCTTTCACCCTTCCTAAGTTTATAAACTAAATTGTAATAAACTCAATAAAGAGTGAGTACCTATATTTACAGTTCATTGAAATGCCAAAGACTGAAGCTTTTACCAAATTTTAAAAAACACATTTGTATTCAGTGAGATTGCCAGATGAAAATTGTTTTCATGGAATACGACAAAAAAAGAACAACCATCCACAAGGTGTGAGCGAGAGTGCTCTGTGTCCTTTCTAGGCCATCTAAATTGCGATGCAATGTTACTTTCTGTCCTGCAGCGTCAGAAATGAACATCATTTCCATATTGAAATGCTTCAGCTCAGATAATATAAACTCCCTCTGAGTTAATATTTCTTCTTTACACTTCTATAGTGAAAATATCATTGAAGCAAGTGAATTCTTCTACCACTTACCACTGTTAAAAAATATTTTATATAAGATGGATCTGGGACATGGGATAGACTGCCCGAGTCCGCAAACTTTCACAGGAAATAGAGTGGCTAGCCACCCTTTACTATTGTGCTTAGTTTACCCTATACTCAGGGCTACTGGGATGTATTCAGTTTAGGATGAGGAAATTATTCGTCAGAAAAGGAAAATTATGTAGCTTAATGTGGCTACATTTGTGATAGTAACACTGACAGGGAAAGATTTCACTTTATTAATACCAATTTAACACCTAAATAAAGCAGTAAGCAACTGAAAGATGACAAGTCTAAATTTGTGGAGGGCCTTCCACTGCACAGGGATATGTGCTGCCATATTTTTAGTAAGTTCATATCCATCTGAGCTAGAAATAATTTTTTTGTTAAAATTTGCATATCATGCAGCAAATGGATTATGTGATGAATGCAACAAATCCATCATCATGCTGAATACACTGCAGCCTTGGAATCTCATATTTCCAGTGGCCCTGTCTGTACTCCTAAATGTTATATCCAAGGAATGTTTTGCAAACAAACTTTCCCAGTTACTTTAAACATGCCAATTTCAAAGCAGAATATACTGATCAAAGAGTTTCAACTGATTTAAGGCTGAAAAAGAATGATTGCGAGTAAGATAAAGTGCTGCAATAATGCCGCAAAATGGCCTTTCTTGTGCCACACATTCTGGGCATTGTTGAAAACCTGGGGAGGAATTCTGTGTAAAGGTCAAGTACACCATGAAACACATTATGCCACATATAACCCAGGGAAAGTTAGCCCACTAGAGAGATTTGCCATGGGCAATTCTCAATGAGAGGCCCTGATTCAGTAGGCCTACTCTCTGGATGCTAGATCAACAATCTCTGCTGAAGGCAAGATTTTGCTTATAGATCAAGGGACCACAGATTACAAGACATAACTTGGAAAATCCCCTCTTGAGTTTAGAGGTGGAACTATAAGATCCAGCCCAGAAAACTTTCAGCAGAATATTCATTGTGTCCCTGCTGATAATTGTGTGCACCCTAGGAACAATATTAAAGGTAAGGAAAACTCTACTGGATACACCTGGACCATTCAGGAGATCGTGCATCTATCCTGAAGTGGTTTCATGTTGAAATCTTCTACATTACTGAAGGAGCAGATCATTGCCTTGAGAAGAAATTAGGCTCAGCTAGAGAAACATTAATACAATGCCCACATCGAGAAAAACATAGGGGGCCCATTCAACTCATGCAAATAAAATAGATCTTAGTTAGTGTGCAATCACATACCTCCCATTCCTCTGCTACAGAATGCTTGCAGAGGAGGCATCGTTCTCAACTACCCAGATACCAAGCTGGAAGACAAGAACCTCCCTTTTAATAGTTAGAGCATTCTGGCTGCTATTGGACGGCCTGATGTAGTGCTGTCCATCTCCTCTAAACATCGGGATTTATGAGGTAAAAGAATTGGAGTGTCTTTCATTCCCAATAGGCATCAGAGGGACATACACTGCACGCACTTTTCTGTAGCCAATAGAGAACAAAGTGGTACTTCAGAGTTCCATCCCACAGGCATTAGTCATAAGTAAAAAAAAATATATATATATATTTATCCAGTGACTACAATATAAACTTGGATGTCTATGTGATTTTAATTTTGTATATGTATTTATACGGATATTAAGGCATTTGAAATATAAATCTGTCTTTTATGTTTATGATCACATGATGTATGGAGGGGTGGCTACACTCGGGAAAATTGGGCACTATAAAAATAGAAAATGTACAAACAAAATGTTGCATGTGAACAAGGGCTCAGGTAGCCCGAAATGCGTAATGCACTCTCTCACTGAAACGAGCAAATAAACGGAGAAATTCAACATTTGGTCCTGTGGTCTGTCTCCTGTGTTTTCCAAGGAGTTCTTTGTGGATAATTACGGCGGTCGGCTTGCCTTCGTTCACAGACCCCTTTCCCTGAAGTGGCGTTCTGCTTTCAAGCCGAGAATTTGAAGTATTCGAGTTGGATATTTGCAGACGCTCCCTCAGCAGCCAAGCAGCCTGTCACGACGATCGGTGTGGGTCCGCGGGTGGAAGCGGAGTCGGAGGTCTCTGTTTAATCGCGTGGTGAAAACACCGTCGTGGTGAGTAATAATTGTGGCAGTGCAGTGGTGGGAAAGTTACACTTCGGTGTGGACCGATTCTCTCGAAACGCTTCAAGAGACGGAGAGAAGCCCAAAGCGGCCGGCGTTTCCAGAGCGCGTAAAACATCAATCAAACAATTAAGCTGCTCAAGTTTACTGTGGGAGAGGCATGTCCGCCGAGGAGTTCCGTGCAAGGGAGGAGGAAGCCGAGGGGCTATTCGACCAGATCTCTGCACCGGGGTATAATGGTGATAAGCATCCCCCAATTAATGCATCAACCAGGGAAGAAACAAACATTGTAACACTGTATAAAGAACTAGAAAAGCAGAGGCGCCTGGAGATAACGAAGTGGTGGGAGCATTACTCGTTGTCAAAATACATAGCTGCTGGACGGGTCCCAAGGGGGCTGCGAATACTACTTGCACCCAGTTTCGAAAATCCCAATCCTTTGAAGCTCAAAGAGTGGGGAGAGAACAATCTAGCTGCTTCTATGAATTCTGTTCGAATCTTAACAAAATATGCAACCATAGATCGAGCAGAGATTCTGGTAACCATCGAGAAAATCCAAGAGGATATTGATAAAATCACGGAAACTGAAACATCGAAAAAGCTGAAAGACTTAATGTTGGAAAGACTGAAAAAACATGGGGATAAAATCAAAGTAAGGAAAATAAGTAAATTTGCACGGGACCAATCAGACTATGCTAATGGCCAAATATTCACGTTTGCACGAAAATACAATAATACTAAACGACAACAATATATGGGAAAGGGTAGCAAACATCAAATGACAACAGTTGTGGAAACAAATGCAAGCACAAGCACAAGCACGAGTGGCAGAGACAGTAATGATACGCTGAGTACAACATCAGTGGAATCCAATACCCTTTCAAGTGCATCCAGTGTTTCAAGTATAGGGTCATACACTCAACAACAACCGGAGACAATTTTCAATATAGAGCAGGAGCTTGATTTTTTAGTATCGGAAAGACTGTCAACACTCCGACCACGACAAAAGAACTTAGTCCGAAACGTCGGAATTCAAGAAGACGCGAGAGACGACGGAAACAAAAGCAAAAAAATGCAGCAAAAGAAGCCACAAGGTTGGCGGAAAAAGAAACAACAGTGAACAATTCCATTATCAACCTTTCGGATGTTGTTCTGACAAAGGCGGAAGAACAACTACTGTCATTAGGCCTCAATTACTGCCCAGCACAGTCCTTTAAATATGCGCCAACCCGTGTTGACGTATTCTGTTATATACGGAAACTCAAACTCAAAAAGTTCTTCACACTACAGAAATTGAAAACTGTCTCGAACACTTGTACTGTGGCCGCAGTCTCAGGGGCTCCTGAGATAGTGGCAGCTGACGTCCCCTTATTTTTGGACTTACATGATTTAAATACGACTTCGGATTCGCAATTGGCACCACAAGAGGAAGAGATCTCAACTCAACGACGATTGAGCAGAATTAATTTGACAAAGAAAGGTGCAGGATTAACCCCATACAAAGGCAAGTCTGATTTTTTACCATTAATGGCTAGGGATGCAATAGACACCTTTCATGACTGTGTTATTTCAGAGGTAAAAACACTTTATAAGAAAGTTAACAGAAACAAGAGACAAGAGTTCAGTCAGCAACGGGCAAACTATTTTGCATTGATGAAAAGGCTAGGCACCAATCCGAATATAGTGATAAAAACAGCGGATAAGGGTGGCAACTTGGTCCTTTGGCCAAAATCTGACTATATCACTGAAGCTCATAGACAGCTGCATGACAGCGAATGTTACATCAAGTCTAGCAATAAAGAGTATGGACAAGCCAAGGATAATCTTTACAAGTTGCTCAATAAATGGAGACGAGAAGGTTTAATCTCAGGGGAGGAGTTTAAATACTTGTATAATGAATTCCCCACCCAGCCTGTCTTCTACCTTATCCCTAAGATTCACAAAGGTACCTCACCATTATCTGGGAGACCAATTATCTCAGCAATCAACAGCATGGGTGAGAAAGTGGGCCAGTATATAGACTTTTTCTTGCAAGAACCTGTAAAACTACTTCCAAGTTATGTAAGAGACACTACTGACTTTTTAACAAAACTGGAAACGGTGGAATGGCAGGATGATATGGTGTTGATTACATTAGATGTTGAGTCATTATACACAGCATAGCCCATACTGATGGTTTGAACGCTGTGAAATACTTTCTGAGTCGCAGGCCTGCACATTTCTATGAACATAACAAGGCTATTCTAAGTCTCATTGAGTGGTGTCTGTGTAACAACTTTTTTGCCTTTGAAAAGGATGTTTGGTGTCAGATGCGAGGTGTGGCGATGGGGGCCTGCTTCTCTCCCAGCTATGCGTGTTTACACGTAGGCTGGTGGGAGGAGCAGGTCCTCAATAGGACACACAAAACATGGGTGGATGAAAAAATAATCAAGTACCTTAGATACATTGATGATGTGTTTATTGTATGGCAGGGTGAAATGGAGGAGGCTATTGCCTTTGTCAATGACATCAATGTCAATCATTTGAACCTTAAATTCACATCTCACATGAGTAAGAAAGAGGTAGAGTTCCTAGATGTCAAGGTGTATATTGATAGTGACAATAGAATTCAGACGACACTATTCAGGAAACCTACCGCAGGGAATACCACCCTGCACGCATCCAGCCTTCATCCCAAGCACACCATCCACAGTATCCCCTATGGAGAGATCCTTCGATTGAAAAGGATCTGTAGCACAAATGAAGATTATACTAATTGTGTGAGGGATCTAGAAATCAGACTAAGGGAAAGAGGTTACTCTAAAAAGATTTTTGATCAGGCTTTGAATAAAGCAAATTTGAGACCTCGAGACAGTTTATTCCCGGTCAATCCTGCTACAGAAGAGTCTTCATCTATTGATGAAGCCAATAACGAATCATGCCCTAAGTTCATTACAGCATTTAGTGACCAGGAGAACTCAATAAGGAAAATCATTACCAAAAACTGGCCCATTATAATGTCGGATTCAGTTTTAGGAGCTTTGTTGCCCCCAAACCAACAATAACTTTTCGTAGAGCGCGCAACATGGGAGCTGTTCTGGACCAGCCATGTCCAGAACTTAAGCAAAAAGCCAATTGGATGCAGACAGTTGGTGGATTCCGTAAATGTTCTAGTTGTAGGGCCTGCAAATTTGGGGTTAATAAGACTCATTATGTTACCCCATTCAGTGAGACCGCAATCCCAATTGTAGGTCAATATACATGTAAAACTGAATTTGCGGTATATGTCCTGACGTGCACTTGTGGCTTAAATTATATTGGAAGTACTAGCAAACAGGTGCACGTCAGGATCCTCCAGCATTTGCGGGCAATACTACATCATGACTCGAGTTATCCGGTTGCACGCCATTTTGAGTCAACACACAATAGAGATGTAAATTGTTTATCATACTATGTTGTGGGAGCCATACCTAAACTGCGAAGAGGTGGCAACAGGGATTTAAAGTTGAGGCAGCTTGAATCTAATATGATATTAGAATTCGATAGCAAAAGCCCGAATGGCCTTAATAATACAGAGGATTTGGTATAATGATTCTATCTGGCTTGAGTTAAAATCATCAATCACTGTTTTATGCCCCCAGGTAGTCAGGTTCCCTGTTGCCTGGAGGTTATTTCTGCTTTATGGATGTGTAAAATAAGTTTCTTTGTATATCATCACATCTTTTTTCCGTCTAGTCAGGGTCCCTGTTAGTCGGAAAATATGAAATTCTCTTGGTTTATTCCCTACTTTGTAAATATATGTAATTTATTACCTATATTTATTATGATATATTTCTTATATATATATATATTTTTATACACTGGGTGTTTTTATAAATTTTAATAATTTATAAATATACTTGTTTGGACTCTGAAATACTTTTTATCATGATTGCTATATTGAACAAAATGCGGTGGTTAACCCAATTGTTGAAATTATGTGGATGAAGTATTATATTTACAAGCAGGTTTCACTTTGCACATTAGCACTTTTTCTTCCTCTAGGACACAATACTCGTCACAATAGGTCTTTTGCACTTTATGGACATGCACTGTTTGCACTTTTGACAAAAATTGAAAAAAATTATTATATCTAAAATGTTGCCCAAATGTCAATTCTTTGGTCCCGTTGATGAAATGAGGATTTATATTATTACTATTTAAAGAAGGACTGTTTTTAATTTCGTCATCCTTTTTTCTCTTGCCCCCCTCTAGATACAAATGTTGGATGGATTTATCCAGTGACTACAATATAAACTTGGATGTCTATGTGATTTTAATTTTGTATATGTATTTATACGGATATTAAGGCAATTGAAATATAAATCTGTCTTTTATGTTTATGTTTATGATCACATGATGTATGGAGGGGTGGCTACACTCGGGAAAATTGGGCACTATAAAAATAGAAAATGTACAAACAAAATGTTGCATGTGAACAAGGGCTCAGGTAGCCCGAAACGCGTAATGCACTCTCTCACTGAAACGAGCAAATAAACGGAGAAATTCAACATTTGGTCCTGTGGCCTGTCTCCTGTGTTTTCCAAGGAGTTCTTTGTGGATATATATATATATATATATATATATATATATATATATATATATATATATATATATATATATATATATATATATATATATATATATATATATATATATATATATATATATATATATATATATATATATATATAAGAAGAACGAACCCAGCCGGGCTCCTGTTCACAGCCCAGCAGCTCGAATTCACCACGGCACAAACGGAATCCAGAGGCGATTTCTTCAAGTTAAGGTATTTTTATTATTTTATAACACCATAGTGCAAAAAGAGGACGGTCAACGCGTTTCAGCGGATGCCTTCAACTGGACCATAGAGTCCTGTGATCTAAACTGTCCATTTAAAGTGAAAAGTGCATAAGTCCCTTCTTTGTTTCTTTGAAAATAGACTAGACTGTTAACCCTGTTAGTTCATTTTTAGTGGCCATTGTTGTCCATCATTATTGCTATATATGCTAAGACAGAAAGGCATATATATATATATATATATACCTCAGCTGAAGCTGGTGGGAAGCAGGAAACGAAGAAGGGAATGATTTTTCAAAGCTCAGTATAATGGTCTTCCAGTAACTGTGTAGCTGCCTGGGCAGGATATTGCCCTGAATTGAAGAATAACTGACCATTAAGAACACAACCAGTGAGTCCATGATTCTCAACAGAATATCTTTTCAGGATCTGTTTGAAAATTAGGCCTATGAGAATTAGACTTTGACGAGCAGAGATGAAATATGAAAAAGACAGTTATAGCTGGGCACAGTTGGGATAATAAACAATGTTTTACCTGTGTGCTACATGTGGAGCACGGAATAGAGAGGCTGAAAGGCCATGTCTATGCACGCCACCTTCAACCTGTTTGTTGATCATGCGTGTGTGTTTAAGCAAAACAATGATTCAACCCCATCGCAAGACCTCTGCGACTCCCTCGCCTCCTACTTCCACAACAAGATCGCAGACATACACAACAGCTTCAGCACTCAACCGTCGCACGCCACGAACGAACCACCGCCCCCCACCACCACCCTCCGAGCCTGGACTCCGATCAGCACCGAAGACACCGTCCGCATGATGAACTCCATCCACTCCGGATCTCCGACCGACCCCTGCCCTCACCACATCTTCAACAAGGCCGACGCTGTCATCGCACCCCACCTGCGGGACATCATCAACACCTCCTTCGACACCGCCACCTTCCCGGAGAGCTGGAAGCACGCCGAACTCAGCGCCCTACTAAAGAAACCTACGGCGGACCCCACCGAACTCAAGAATTACCGCCCCATCTCGCTCCTCCCGTTTCCAGCCAAAGTCATCGAGAAGACTGTCAACAAACAGCTGGCCGCCTTCCTCGAGACGAATGGATCCCTCGACCCCTCACAGTCTGGCTTCCGAGCCAACCACAGCACCGAGACCGCCCTCATCGCTGCCACCGATAACATCCGAGCCCTGATGGACAACGGAGAAACAGCGGCCCTCATCCTCCTAGACCTCTCCGCGGCATTCGACACTGTCGGCCACCGCACCCTAGTGCAGCGCCTCAGCAACGTCGGAACCCAGGAGAAGGCACTGGAGTGGATCATCTCCTTCCTCGACGGAAGAACACAGAGAGTCCGCCTACCACCGTACAAGTCAGAGGCCACCGAAGTCATCTGCGGCGTCCCACAAGGATCCTCGCTGAGCCCCACCCTCTTCAACGTCTACATGAGCCCCCTCGCGGCCATCGCACGCCAACACAACCACAACATCATCTCCTACGCTGACGACACCCAGCTGATCCTCTCCCTGACCAACGACCCCGCCACCGCCAGAGCCAACCTTCACGAAGGGATGAAAGACGTAGCCGAGTGGATGACGACCAGCCGCCTGAAACTGAACTCAGACAAGACGGAAGTCCTCATCCTGGGCTCCTCGCCCTCCGCCTGGGACGACTCCTGGTGGCCCCCCGCCCTGGGCACCGCACCCAAACCGACAGACCACGCAGGCAACCTGGGCTTCATCCTGGACTCCTCCCTCTCCATGACCAGACAAGTCAACGCCGTCTCCTCGTCGTGCTTCAACATCCTGCGCATGCTACGGAAGATCTTCCGGTGGATCCCCACCGAGACCAGGAAGACGGTCACCCAGGCCCTCGTCACCAGCCGACTGGACTACGGCAACGCCCTCTACGCCGGAACCACCGCCAAGCTCCAGAAGAGACTCCAGCGGATCCAGAACACCTCAGCCAGACTCATCCTCGACATCCCCCGACACAGCCACATCTCCGGACATCTGAGAGACCAGCATTGGCTCCCCGTCAACAAAAGAATCACCTTCCGTCTCCTCACCCACGCACACAAAGCCCTACACGATCAAGGCCCGAGCTACCTCAACAACCGCATCAACTTCTACGCTCCCAAACGCCATCTCCGATCAGCCAGTCACGCCCTCGCCGCCGTCCCCCGCATCCGAAGAACGACAACAGGAGGAAGGTCCTTCTCCTACCTGGCCGCCAAGACCTGGAACTCCCTCCCGACCGACTTGCGCCTGACCCAAGACCACCTCTCCTTCAGGAAGAAGCTCAAGACCTGGCTGTTCGAGCTGTAGCAGCACCCCCCCCCCCCCCCAAGCGCCTTGAGACCCTCCGGGTAAGTAGTGCACTCTACAAATGTCTTGATTGAGTGATTGATTTGCACCATGATTCTCTATTTCATAACCCTTTTGACAGGTCCTAATCCTGCTACCTGATGCAAATCTTTCTCTCTTGCTAAACAATAAATGGAATACGGATGGTGCCTAGAGTGGACTGAGCTAGGTCTCCTGCCCTCTGGCTGAATTCTCAGTGTCTGACCACAAATTAACTATGATCAGGAACCCTATCAATGTCTAGCTAGCCAGCTCGAAATTAATGAATAAGAAATCAGTATCTGATTATTAAAGACATAGAACAGCCCTCACAAGTTGTGAATCATTGATTTATTTGTAAATATTTAGGGGTCCTAGAATATTCTCTGAGAGCTCATCGCTGATAGTGGCGAATGTTAATGTTGGTAAATATCAGGGGGTCTAGTACTGAGTCCATAGCAAGCCTTTCTATACCACCATCCTAGACTACCTGTCTCTTTAACTCAATATTGCAGATTCGTTTTCAACTCTGCTTTATGTCTTTGTCACTGTTTTGCTATCTTTCTTTTCCTTCTTCTTTCTTCCTTTCATGATTTAAATCTCTCTTGCTTTGTGTTGAAGTTTAAGGATGAAAAAGTAGTGTTGGTTCACCAAAATGAGTACTGGTGCCTCCACCCTGGAAGAACCTGCACACATTAACCACAAAACATAATAGGGAACATAAAATAAGTCTACCCTACCGCTCAGCCATGATTGTAGCAATGAATACCCCTAATAGAAGTGGTGCGCTTAGAGTGTCTGACCCTAAGAAGATCCTATAAAGAAGAATTGTAACAAGTAGGTTCTTTATATGGGCTCTCATGAGTTGACATTTTTTATTTAAAATAAGAAACTAAGGAAATGTTGTGCCAGTCCCAAAGATGTGGACATACTGCACATAAAGTAAGCTAAGTGATGAGAAAGATGTAATAGTTTTTTTCACTGTTCTGGACCCTGAAGTCTGCATTTCTAATAGTAAACTGACATTTTCAAACTTTGCAACAGTTGAAACAAATATTACACATATGAGGAAATGCTCCCTTTCTAATACTATTGCGCAATGCATCAGCACCAACACCCACAGATGGAGCAGTGCTGTCAATGAAGGCTCAGTGTGAATGTCAAGGCTCCACTATCCCCATTTTTCCAGTGGTTGAAGGAAGGTCAGCCTGACAACACTCATCATATCAAGGTCAGGCAGCCGTTTGCTTTTCATATGCTAATGTGCAAGTGCCATGGAGCCAAATATTGTTTGATGATCTCACAGCCCTCAGAGCAGTGACCTCATCATTCTGGCAAAGCCCTGTGAAGATTCTCCCTCTGTGGAAGCATGGCAATGCCATTGATAAAGTCAACCCTGGATGCCTTGGCTTTAAGCTAGGAAGTGCTAAGGCATAATTGTCCGTCAGCTTACTCACCCTTTTCCAACTTGCCACAGAATGAAGTGCTATCTGCAAGTGTTAGTGAATGCACCCCCACCCACCAGGGCAAGTAAGGAAGTATTCATCTCTCATTGGTTAATGCATAACAAGATTAACTAATTAGAGGAGGCAGTTGGGTCTTCAGGTCACGGACACAGGGCCAAAACCTCCAGCTCTCCCGGGCCAATATGCTTTTACGCCAATAGTTTCTACCTCTTGCCAACCTCTGACGCTGCCTTCTGTGTGGAGGTCTTTTAACCTCTGTGGCCCACCAGGTGAGTGGTACATAGAATATTTGATATGGTGTGTGCATGTATCAATGCATATGGGAATATGTGAGATGAATGGTTGGATGTGAGCATGCGTGTATGTGTGCTTATGAAAGGTAAGGTGTGAATATGTGCGCATGTGTATGCTTGTGGATGCGTGACTGTGTAGATGTGCATGTGTGTGCTTCTGAGTGGGTGAGTGTGGGCGTGTTTGAGTATGCCCACACGTGTGCTTGTGAATGGGTGTCTGAGAATTCATATGTGTGGGTTTCTGGTTGTAATGTAAAGACCTCTCACCACTTTTAAAGTTATCCTTCCACCAACGAATACAATGGGGCCCATTAGGATGGCGGGCGGATTGCCCCCGCCAGGCTGGCGGTAACCACCGCCAGCCTGGCGGGGGCAATCTGCCCGCCATCCGCACCTGAATTCCCCCCGCCATATTAGGATGGCGGGGGAAACCGCGGCGGACGGAAAGACCGTCTGCCACTTTTCCGCCCCGGTCGCCTTGCGACCAGGGCGGAAAAGGTTTAATATGGTGGCGGTGTCTAATAGACACCACCAGCCATGTTATGATGGGCTTGTGTAGATGCCTTTCCGCGGCGGCGATGCTGTCACGAAAGGCATGCGGTCTTCACTCTGGGGGCCCCCTGCAGGCCCCCAGAGTGAAGGAGAGGTGGGGGTGCACACGGGGGGTACCTGTGGTACCTCCCTTCATTTGCATAAACAAAGAGGCAGGCACCGTGCGGTGCCTGCCGATTTGTCTATGCAAATGCATTAATGCATTTATAGCATTGTGGCGGGCGGTGCAGAGAGCACCGCCTGCCACAATGCTATACATGCAGGATGTGCCCGCCACTGTGGCGGGCACATCCTAATACCCCCACGGGACCCCCACCCTTATGGCGGGCGGTCCCAAACCCCATCCTAATAGGCCCCTATGTGTCAGGGTAAATCATAAACCGCACCAAGTAGATGCCCCTTGACACTCAAGAACTTCTATAACAAAGACTCACTCATAGAATGGAAAATAAACAGATGGTGTCCCATGAATCTCTACTAGATGTCTACTGAACCTACCGAGATAGAGTCCCTGAAGCTGTGCTCATTATCTGTCAGAAACACAGGTATTTGAGTGGGTTCCTCCCACCCTTACCACAGACCGAGCACATTCAAGAATTCTGGAATAGTTTTTTATAAGGCTTTGTTTAAAGCCGGTATGGTGCAGAATATATGTGTTAGACCCGACGTCCTTGGTTTGGTATTGCCCCAAACCTTTGACCTTTACTCCTTCTGTTTTGCAGAATGTGTTTTTGTTGCCTTTATGAGTCTCTGTACTTCACCACTGGTTATTTAAACACCCTTTTGCACGTTTTACATACTGATATTGCATAACTGGCCTTGTGAACATGTCAGATAATAATTAAGATAATCATAAGATGTTGCAATATAGCTTCACTCAGTGGAATTGGATTATGGTTGTTGTAAAATAAAGCATTGAGCATGCGCGTTGTTACAATAAAATATGATGCTATACTTATAGTAAAGGCTAAGTGTGTGGTCATGTAAGTTAATGGAATAAGTAAATGTGCCAGTTAATAAAATGGATAGGTAATCAAAATACCACAGTGCATTGTATTTGTGTATAGTTTATGTTTAGGTCGTTAAATTATATATAATTGATGTTTTTTCATGTTTAGATCTTATGAACATTTTCTGTCCTGAAGAAGGTGATAGTATTGAATCAACACTGAAACGCTGCGTCAACTTTTTTAACTTTATGTGTGTCATAATAGGAGTGTAACCTGTATTGGGAGGCATACTATTAATGACATTGGACTGTTCCCATGAGGCACAGGGTCAGACTGATTTGCATATGGCCATGTCTGAACTGGGGTGGCAGAGTGACCTAAAGAATGGTGATGGATTAAACCCAGGTCAGTTGACTGGGGGTGAGTGTTTAATTTGCTCAAGCGCTCCGTCCATCAACCCCTTTTGTATCGCTTTAGTCATACTATTAATGACATTGGATTGTTTATGTAATGTATTTCTGGTTTTATCCCTAAGTTTTAATAAACCTTTTTTAATATAATTTGTGGTTCAAATAGAAGTATATTGTCAGGAATTGATTGTTGCTACTGTGGTATAATGAAAATGATATAGTTTTTGGGAAAGGGCACAGCGTATGTAGTTAAAGAACTTGAAACGTGATCTGTTAACACTTACATAATACACTTGGCCACAGTAAGGTATTTTGTCCTCTTAGACATTAAGATATAGGGACTTGTTTGTGTGTTTTTTTGTGTGTTTTTTCTTCATTTCTGTAGTCAAACTTTGTCAAACTTGGGGGTTTCTCCCTTCCCTTTTAACTTGTGACCTTCTGCAACACCCAGTGAGCTGAAATCGATGCTTTGCTGGTGCATTGAAACAGATTTAAATGTACCACTGGATGAAATGATCTGCACATTGGATGTCTCAAAAAGGACAATAATACTCACATGTGAAGGCAGCTCTTGAAATTGTGGAAATACTGTGTTTCGACATATTTTGCCACACGTTTTACAGGCATTGCACACACCATTGCTACTGGGGGTCTAGTTTAAAAAAAATAACACGATGACAAGTATTTTGAATAGCTACCGCATATCTGGATTTTCCAATTAAGCAGCAGATGTGCATTGGAATACAGCAGCAAATGAACATGAAAGAGCATGCGCCTCGCGAGGCAATCTCGGCTGTACTGGAGCTCAGCCAGTCAGCAGCAGTAAGCATCAACATGGCTGGTCATGTCAGGAGCGGATTAGTAGATCTGGGGGGATGAGTCAATCAGTGCTTCATGAATAACCAAAGTGATTCTCCTGGGGACGGTTCTTGGCCAGCTGAGGTGCAGGCCGGAAACGCATCTGAAATTCAGCAGACGCTGCCTGTGTCAGGAATGACTCTACCAAAGTTTCCTCCATCTTCAGTAAACGTTACGAATCACGGCCTCTGATTAATCATGACAGTGTGCTAAGCCTCAATAAATAATGGATGGCTGGTGGAGAGAGGACCAATGATTCATATGTAAACAATTGCCGAACCTGAATTTCAAATAAGACAAAATGATTCCAACACAGGTCTTCATCCTAGAAACCACTGACATTTTCTTCCAAGCAACATGCATACGTGCGTGTGTGGGATTAAACTGAATGTATTAGCAATTTCTGAGCAACTGAACAGCTCTAAGTATAACATGAATGTACAACAGCCCGTGAAAAAGAAATGCTAATGTACCCATTACACATTGGTAATCTCCATTGCTGGGAGTCCCAGTCAGATTCATCACAGTCATTAAGTCATGAGATTCACCTTGTTAACATATAGTTCACCAAATGTGGCCCTAAATTAAATTTACATAATATAGCATGTGTATTTTTAAAGTGCATGTTCACCCAAGAGTATCTTGCCACTGAATAACAGATGTTTATTGTTACCCATCTCAATAGTACTCATTCTATCGACCTCAGACGGATGAAAGGCTGAGTGGACCAGCCGGGAATTTAACCTGTGACCATGAAGTCGAACACAGGCCCCAACAGTGGACATATTAGTCCACTAAGTCACCAGACCCGGCTAAACACAAACACAAACACAACATACTAACAACAAACACATATCTAATACATAACTTTGGGGCCGATTCTAATACGGGTTGGAAATCATTCCGACCGAATCGGTTTCAGAATGGTTTCCAGCTGACTCGGATTGGGGGAGTCCGACCAACCGATTATGATGAATCTGGATGCTTCCAGATACGATTGGTTTGGACTCCAATTGACTTCAATGGGAGCCTATGTTCTGACCGAATGCATAGGCTTTCATTGAAGAAAGAGGTGCCTGGCTGGTAAGGGAGGACCCATGGTATCCCCATGGGCCCGATTGCGAAGGCTCCTGGTGCTGGGGAGCCCGCTACGGGCCCCCAAGTCTGATTCCAACTGCAGATTCGAGTCCAACAGCACTATTTGGAAAGGCTGTCTGAGTCCAGCATCGTAATCGGTCATTCGGAAACGCGGCCCGTAAAGACGTGTTCAGATTAGGATATTCCTATTGCCTAACTTGCATCGTAATAGGTCAGTCAGAAACCTTTCCGATTCGGTCAGAAAGGCACATTCCAGATCCAATTCGGATGGAGCAAATGGAATCAGGCGGCCTTCCAAACCACATTAGAACCGGACCCTTAGTCTCCACTTCCTGCCTGGGAGTCATACAGTGAGACTCCACCTGCCATACTTCCTGAAATACCAAGCACCTCAGTGGCCATGTAGTTAGAATCAACAACAAAGGGTGGGTGGGTATTTAGGACTGTGATGAGGAAGCCTAGGACTCAGAGTAATGAAGATTACCAATAAGTAATGGAAGCATTAGCTTATTGCCCTCCTTCCTCATTCTCCCCATCCTTACATTGTGAAGATGTACAAAAGCAGAGAAACCCAACCACAGGGATGCCAGAAAAAAATGTGTGAAAAATAGAATCTGAAGCACTCCGACATACAAACAAGCAATATCGAAAACCTGATACACCCACCTTCCTGCCAAGTTCTTGCTTCAAGAAGTAAACTTGGTGCATTGCTTTGACCCCGTGCTAACTTATGGTTTCAAGCACCCGTCAGCAAAAACCCATGAGAGAATCAAAAACTTAGCATCTCTGAATAAATAATATGACCCAGGATGTTTTATAATTCTTTTATTTTTCTTAAGAATCTTGTCTCAGTTTTCATGCTCAGAAGCCCTAGCATGGTATTTCAATGTACCACTGAATTGAGAAGGATCCCTCTGTATCCCCAGCCCTGCACCGTCCTGATGCATTATGTGTCCTGTACACAGGGGAAGGAAAACAGATTGGTGCACAGCAGACAGTAAGGACGAGCCTGCTGTGGCATGCACATGGCAACACCCCAGAAAACACGAGAGATCCAAAACTGTGCAGGGACACTTTTTACCTTTTCTGTTAACTTTCAATAGTTGTATTATTAATTGGTCACTGTTAATTAACATGAAGGATGTTTAGATCACCTTTGAGTCCATTTTATTTTAGATGCAATGTGTGCATTTAAAATCAGGGCACATATCCTGAACAACATGCCCCTGTGCAAACGTGGGTGAATGCACCTCGATTGTCACAGTTGTTGACACACTTCCATCATTTCTAAAAAATAATCACACATATAGGGCAAGAGCATCCACGTGTGCATTGGAGCCGAGCAGAACTGTGCGGCTCCATTTAAGACGGTGCCTCATCTAAAGTGCATACACTTAACTCTGAAATCCTCGTGTTACTGGATGAGCTGAAGACAGCACAAATGGGAGACAGGGAGCAGTGTGGCTGCCTCTCTTACTTTCCCAGCTGTCATCCTCAGCTAATGTATTTGAGGGTATTATATGTTACATTGCAATGTCGTAAAAAGAAGCACACGCATTTGCTTAAATGCAGTGCACCTTTTCATTACAAAGCCATTGCTGACGTCAGGACCATTCACTGCAGAGAACTAGAGGCTATTTTGTCTCCTTTCCTCTGCTCCCCCGCTGCCTCCCCCCTCCTCCAGTCCCCAACAGTTGATTTGTTATTAGCCCCCACCTAAGTGTAATTCACCACAACGTATCTATGCGAAACAATACAATTTACGTCATTGCAATGTCTTGCGTAGGCATTTTGCTATGTGCTCTTGTTGCACACACAGATACGGGGTGTAAGCGCTTTGTACACATTGCATAAAAATACCGAATATTACAGCATCAGGGGGACAGAATTGGAATTACGAAGCGACTCAAATACGCAGGTCTTAATTCACCTTTTTCTGAACAGTGCTGGTATTTTCTACACCATGCCCTTTGCCCTGCCTGCTGCCTTTTATTAGCGTTTTCTGTTCGAAAGACACAAACACATTGACAAATCCCAGTAGGTAGAAGATACCCGCTTGCGATTTACCCTTGCTACTAACTATCGACGTTTTACGAATTTTGGGGGCCCTGGGCCAAATGTATTTTAGGGGCCCCTGTTCGGAACAGCTTTGATTTTATGATCCAGATTCAGCTCTTTCATGCCCTATTCAGCAACATTCTAAATGTGTGTACTTCTGATATTCAGGGATAGTGATGTGTGTTTTCAGTTTTGTACAAAAGGGGGTGTTGATGGACGGAGCATCCGAACCAATCAAACACTCACACCCAGTCAAAAGATCTGGGTTTAATCCATCACCGTTCTTTAGCCCACTCTGCCACCCCAGTTCAGACATGGCCATATGCAAATCAGTCTGACCCTGTGCCTCATGGGAACAGTCCAGCCCGAACTGCCAAACCATGCCTTCCCTGGACCGGAAACAAGCTTCGGAGGACCGGTTTCTGGCATTGCAGCCGTCTTCAGCCCAGCTTGCTTGAATCCAGTGGCAAAGTGAGCAAGGGACTCACGTCTGAACATACCCTGCCACACTTATGGTGGCCAAAGAGGTACAAAAGGGGGTGGTGATAGACGGAGCATCCGAACCAATCAAACTCTCACACCCAGTCAAAAGATCTGGGTTTAATCCATCACCGTTCTTTAGCCCACTCTGCCACCCCAGTTCAGACATGACCATATGCAAATCAGTCTGACCCTGTGCCTCATGGGAACAGTCCAGCCCGAACTGCCAAGCCATGCCTTCCCTGGACCGGAAACAAGCTTCCGAGGACAGGTTTCTGGCATTGCAGCCGTCTTCAGCCCGGCTTGCTTGAATCCAGTGGCAAAGTGAGCAAGGGACTCACGTTTGAGCATACCCTGCCACATTTATGGCAGCCAAAGCGGTACAAAAGGGGGTGGTGATGGACGGAGCATACGAACCAATCAAACACTCACACCCAGTCAAAAGATCTGGGTTTAATCCATCACCCCCTTTTGTACCACTTTTTTCAGTATTGTAGCACAGCAGCAGCTCCCTAATATTACTGCAAATAATTTCTGTGACACCCTTCCATTTCTCATATGTGAGGTCCTGTATTGGTCTAAAAGAAACTTTGTACATGGATGTTGCATGAAACATAAACACATTTTTTGTCTAAATGTCTTTAATAGACTCTCACATTAAATATAAATGATAGAAAAACGCTATTTACAACAATCTGTTTAAAAATAATTCAAAGTCATCAGGGCAAATGTCTTCGCATAACAGAGCAGGCTGTATCAGAGCCCCCCTTAAAAAGACTGGGACCCTGGGCCAGAGCCCACTTTGCCCATGCCTTAAAACGTCTCTGCTACTAACACCTGTTATCAAGGCCTCGAACAGGGATGGCTTTAGCGCTAGTGGCACCCTGTGGGACAATCTTTGTTGGCGCCTCCCCAATCCGTGGTGGAGGTGGTGACCACCTCCACCATGGATTCCCTCACCACCACCTTTTAACAGTGCCTCTCAAGTCTTCATAACCACTCTCTGTCAGATGCATTGAATTAGTTATATAGTGCCACTCATACCAGTGAAGGTTGTCTGAGCACTTTGCATCACACACACATTACAAAGAGACAATCAATCATATGTGTGCAAATTAGTGTATAGGAAGTGTTACATAAGCCAGAGAACTACAAGGTGTAGGAGTGATGACATCCATACTGGTGGGCAGTATAGTTTAAGAGTGCTTGGTCTGGAAAAGCATAAACTTATAACTGAAAACGGAACACCATAGTTGGAGGTTCTCTGTAAACATTAGAACCGATTTCTACCCAAATGAACCCTTTCTGCAACCTTAATCTATGCTCTAATCTCTACTTTGCAGTGTGCATGCAGTTATTTGGTGACCGCTAACAATGAACTGTTCTATATTAGGATTTTAACTTATAAAGTGAAGTAACCCACAGACCTACTTATATTTTATGCACTTTGGGATCGGCATGTTACACGTTCATTGCAGCAGGCATATTAAACCTCTGTGCTATTTTATACTCAGTCAAAACCGCAACAAGACAAAACTCCAAACTCTCTCCAGGATGAACATTAATCACCGGAGGTATCTTGACATTTTTTGTTGTTGCCTGGAAATTGCTGGAGACAAGGAAGCTGCAGCAGGTGCTTTTAAAACCAAAATAAACTAGCAAACTCAGCGCCCCCTGAAGTCAGCACCCGACGCGGTGGCACTGGTCACACTGCCCTAGACCCGGCCCTGTGCCTTGAAGCAGACACATGTTCACCAAGCACAGTAGGACCTCTTATACAGCTTTAGTAGATAATTCACAAAGTCAGTTGAGGCACAGGACTGGTTCACAAATCGTTATGAAAGCAGGGTTCTCGAAGGCTCGAATGTTTGTTCATGTTTGTGGAATTGCTTTGTGTTGATGATGTGTTTTATTGTTTTTCGTGCTGCTTGATATTTGTGCTGCATCATTGTAATGCAGTGTAGTGTTGTACTGTGGCGGGGTTGTTGAATTCCGTCTTTTTGTATTGTGCCCTGGTATGCTTTATGCTGTTATGTTATGTTATAAAATATTTTATTACGCGCTCTGCTACTACAGAGTATCCTGGCGCGATATGTAACATTAAACAGAGCCAATCCAAGAGAAGAGAAAGAGAACTAGGTACTGAGGTTAAAAAGATGGGTTTTTAACCCTTTCTTGAATCCCGCCAATGTGGCTGATGATCGCGAAGAAAACGGCAGGGCATTCCAAGACCGCGCTGTTTGGACAGAAATAGACTGACCACCCAGTCTCGCGTATCTGACTTTGGGCATGGACATCAGACGGAGATTGGCCGATCGAAGAGCACGACGAGGAGTATAAAAAGTAAACCTCTTGTGCAGATATTGTGGTCCTTGTTGGTGCAAGGCCCGAAAGGCCAGGACCAATGATTTAAACACAATGCGATGGGCCACTGGGAGCCAGTGAAGCTTTTGAAGATGGGCATGTGCACTAGTTCTTCTCGGGAGATGGAACAAAAGTCGCACGGCCGCATTCTGAATGATCTGCATTCGATTTATAAGATATTTGGGGAGACCACTGAAGAGAGCATTGGCATAATCCAGCCTTGACAGGATCAGGGCGCGCAAAACAGTCTCTTTCGCTTCCCTCTGGAGAAGCGGAAGAAACCTCTTAAGTGACTTGAGGGTCACAAAACAGGTCGCAGTAAGTTTTTTTAAGTGAGCTTCAAACTTAAGATCCTGTCCGAACCAAACCCCCAAATTTTTGGCCGGGCCTCCGAGAGAGCTGGGACAAGCAAAGTCGGTTGGCCAAATAAGATCCCTAAAATTGGCCGGAAAATTGCCATAAAATAACAGCTCTGACTTGTCCTCGTTGCACTTAAGCTGAGCTGAGACAAGCCATCGAAAGACATAGGACAGACAGGAACAGATGACTCGGGCATCTAAGCAGTCCTTAGGCCAAGTAAACAGCAACTGCGTGTCGTCGGCATATGCCATTATTTTGGCTCCCCACTGCTCAGCCAGATAGATCAACGGGGTCATATAGACGTTGAACAGCAGAGGGCTTAGCGTCGAGCCCTGCGGCACCCCGGTAGTGAGCTTCTTGGGTGACGAGGCATATGGGGGCATGCATACTTGCTGCGTCCGCTCTAACAGAAACGAAGACAGCCAGGCCAAAACCGCACCCGACAGCCCCACCTCTGCCAGTCTTGTCAGCAGCTGAGCATGGGGTACCGTATCAAAGGTGGCAGATAGGTCCAGCAAAACCAGGACCGCTCTGCCGCCTCCGTCCAGACACTCCCTAATGGCCTCTGAAACTTCCACCAGAGCCGTCTCAGTGCTAAAGGCCGCCCTGAACCCCGATTGAGCCGGGTGCAGGGCCTGAGAGGACTCAATGAAATTATTCAGTTGCCGGAAAACAACCTTTTCACAAACTTTCGCTAGTGCCGGGAGCAGCGATATCGGACGATAGCTGGAGGTATCTAGGGGATCCAGGCCAGGCTTCTTCAGCAAAGTAAGAAGCTTCGCCTGTTTCCAGCAAAGGAGTACAGAGGCAGAGGCCAAAGACAGATTAACAACCTGGGTGACCTCCTGATACACCAGGCTCGCCGCTCCCCCCAAGACCCTAGCAGGGCACGGGTCAGAAGGTGAACCCGACTTTAATGCCTCCAAAATAGCCAGCACATCAGCTTGCTGAGCTGGCTCGAAGGTGGAAAATTGACTGACAGGTTGCTTTGCACCAGAATCGACGATAGGTGGTGAAGGCTGAAGAGAACCACAGGAATTTTGGAGCTCCTCTTGGATTTTAGCGATCTTATTATCAAAGAAACATGACAGTTCCTCACACCAGAGATCGGATGGCGGAAGAGCTGGGGAGGCAGCACATGGAGAATATATTGCTGTGTATGCTGTTATGATATTGTGTGGTGTTTATATTAAAGATGTCAGCAGATGTTGCTGTGACAAATAAAAAGCCTTTAGAGACACACTAAATCAGCTCCATGGTTTGGGGAGGAGCTGAGTGAAATGAAAGCGGCATGTAAACAACGTGAGAGATGCTGGCGGAAGGACTACTCGCCGGCGTCAAGAATGGATTATAAATTGAGTTTTCAGAGGTTATCATGTTTTGATTCGGAAAACTCGTACCTCCTACTACACAACGAGGATTGAGAAGGCGGACAGCTCAATGAAAGAGATGTTCCTTGTCTATAAAGAGATATCCTCGCTGTCTATGATTGAAGCACCGGTAGGCGGTTCTGTGGCTTCCTGTAATCAAATAGCAGAATTCTTTGCTAATAAAGTGGAAAAAATGTATGCTACCTTTCAGCAGATGCTCGGGGGGGCTCAGCTGTGACACGGTGCCTAATAGTGACCTCGCAGAGATAGAATACCTGACTAGGTTTGGAGTGCCGGCAGATGATATGCTGAACAAAATAGCTCTCAGCATTAACTCGAGTTCTACTAAAGACCCTGCCCCTGCTAGAATTTTAAGGGGGGGCAGTGAGATACTAGTACCCTTTATTAGCCATGTGCTTGAACTTTCTTTTGGCTCAGGCAAGGTCCCAAAAACCTGGAAGGAGGCAGTGGTGCTCCCTTTAAAGAAAAATCCGAACATTAGTATAGAACACCTAAACAATTTGCGTCCGATCTCCCTTCTGCCCTACTTCTCCAAGATGGCCGAGAAGGCGGTCAATGTACAGCTGACTACTCACATTGAAAAGCACGAGCTGTTTCACCCTCCGCAATCCGACTTTCGGGCTCATCACTCCACGGAGTCCGCTTTACTTTTCTCTACGGAAAGCCTCCGGAGACATGCAGATGGAGGGCAGACAGCAGCACATATTCTTTTAGACCTGAGTGCCGCTTTTGACACTGTGGCACACCACACCCTGCTGCCGTGTCTTAGTAGAGGGGGAGTGGTAGGCTTGGCATGGAAATGGTTGGAGTCTTTCCTGCAAGACCGCAGCTTTCAAGTGGCTCAGGGGCCCTTTCGCTCGGATGCTATCACTCTGATGCAGGAGGTACCCCAGGGATCGAGCCTTAGTCCTACTCTTTTTAATCTGTATGTGGCGCAGGTGGCCACGGTCACCGTAAAATATGGTGTGGAAGTGGTGACATATGCCGACGATACTCAGCTGGTTGTGGCTTTGACACAGCCAGCCGAGAACGCCGCGAGCAACTTCGCATCCTGCCTTCAAGAACTGGCGGTTTGGATGGCTGATAACTGCCTTAGACTTAACGGGGATAAAACCGAGGTCCTGATTGTGGGGAAGGCTCCCTCTATCTGGACGTCGGCTTGGTGGCCTCAGACTCTTGGGCCTCTCTCTGTACCTAGTGATCAAGTGAGGAATCTTGGGGTCTGGATCGATTCCAGGATCTCATTTGATTACCATACCAGCCGTGTGGCGGGCGCATGCTTTGGCATCCTGCGGGGCTTAAGAAAGATCTTGGATCTTCTCCCTATAACAGCCAGGAAGTCATTGGTCCATGCTCTGGTCACTTCCAAATTAGATTATGGCAATGCCCTCTATTTGGGGGCGAACGTGAGATGTCTGCAAAGGTTGCAGCGGATTCACAATGCGGCGGCACGGCAGGTTTTGAGGCTGCCCAGGAGAGCGCCCTCACGTAGGGCTTTGGAGACTTTACACTGGCTGCCTGTCACGAAGCGGGTAGAGTTCAAGGCCCTGTGTGTAAGCCACCGGATTATTCAGGGAAAAGGCCCTCGCTTTCTTCGGAATCTGTTAATGCCACACATCCCGACTCGGCAATTAAGATCTAGCGGGGCGGGTCTTGTACAGGTGCCCAAGTTCAAAAGAGCCAGAATGGGGGGGAGATCATTCCGGTTCCGGGCTGCGCAACTGTGGAATGGACTGCCCAGTAAGCTGCGCCTGGAAGTCTCGGAAACGGATTCCGCAAAGAATTAAAAACCTTCCTTTTTCCAAGTGGATGCCTTTAGAGTCAGAATAGGTGGTGCTGGGTCGCCTGAGGACGCATGTGAGCTATGCACTAGCGCGGGGACACACTGTTAGTGTAACCAGGCGCTTTAGAAATTCAGTTTACTTACTTACTTACTTACAATCATCCATTAATGCTTAACAAATAATGATTTTGCTGGTTTCCTTTCAGACCCCTGGTTGAACCGAGCCAGAAGCTAGGCCAGAAGTTAAGTTACTTCTATCAAGACAAAATCATTAAAAATACAAATTAACAGGCAAATTTACAAGGAGCTTGTACCACCGCTGCGTAATGTTTTTTTTACGCAGCGGCGGCTCTTTCTTTGCTCTATATTTACAAGGTGACGCATCTAGGCAAATCTGTCACTTATCGTCGGCCTGCATAATTTTTTCCCTTATTCTGAATCAGCTGCGTTTCGTTTGTTGTATTATATGCAAGGTAGGCGTTTCCACTTAAAATCCCCTGTAAAACGGACCCAGTTGTATTTATGAAATTTTGCAAAAGTGACATATCTTTGGGAAGCTGGCCACTAAACTTGAGATGTGTTGCAATTCCTATGCCTTCCAAAACCCTGGCATAGGAATGAAGCATAGGTATATGACCAGCTGAAGTGACTTGAAATAGTGTAATCTGCAATAAAGACATAACCCCTTAACAGGTAAGTGCACACATAAGGTAGGTAACACAGCAAATATCACATGACACACCATCACAGACTTGAATGCACTCACATTGTTGTACACATAAGTAATCTATGCCCACTTGTATGCGTGATAT
The DNA here is from genome assembly GCF_964261635.1 of Lissotriton helveticus. Lineage (NCBI taxonomy): Eukaryota > Metazoa > Chordata > Amphibia > Caudata > Salamandridae > Lissotriton > Lissotriton helveticus. The sequence goes on from NC_136069.1 coordinate 381,582,996, forward strand.
CTAGGACCAATGTACAAGAGTGCAAGGTGAGTTTTTCACTATTTCACACTCTAAGGCATATTTACAATGCCCCTGCAGCACTTTTACACCACTGGAGCATCACTTTTGTGATGCTCCAGAGGTGCAGTGTGCCGGCCCATATTTACAAGGCCACACAAAGCCACCCTGCATGGCTCTACATGGCCTTGTAAGTATGGAGTAAGGCAATTCCTTACTTTGCTGGAAGGGGAATTCCATGGGTGCTGCTGTGGTTGTTCTCTGATTTCTGGCGCATTGCTGCAGTTGTGTCAGTCTTATGACCAACTACAGCAATGCACCACTTTTGTGGTGGATGCCTTGTGGCAACCTACTCATGGATGAGTCAGAATTTCTTATGCCATGGGGCCCCATATTGTAAATACGGTGCATCCATGACATCAAAAGGTGTTTTGACGCAGGTACAAGACGTTTTGACGTATCGCTGCCTTTGAGTAGCAATGCTTCATTCCTTGTAAATAAGGCCATAATTTTCATGCACCTTCATCTTCTCTTTCCTCTGTCTTTTCTTATATTCCCCATGAATCCACCCAAATCAACCTACTGACGTCTTTTACATCACCAAGTGAGGAAGAATTGAAAAGTCTTTCTGTTCTGTAAGCCTGGTTCACCATTTAACCCATGCCCCCTTAATTCTGAGACAAATTTCAGTTGTCATAGGTCCAGTATATGCGAAGATTGGGGAGAAAATGTGGCCTAACGGCTAGGGTGGTTGACCTTGGAATCGGGGAACCAGGTTCGAGTCTCGGCAGGGATGCTCAAAATTCTGTGATTCTGGGCAAATCACTTAATCTACCCATGCCTAACCAAAATGAATGTGTCTGCCGTCTGTATAAAAACTGGTGCTCATGTAAAGCGCTCTGATACCTCGGGTCTAGTTTGTGCTATATAAAACTCCACAAAAAAAGGTGTTCAATACCTCCCTTCAAACATGTTTGGTTCCTGCGATATGGAAAAAACAAGTGTTATCCCGTTACTGAATACGCCCACTGTGAACTTTTAGATCCATTTCTGTTCTCCCAGCAGCTACTAAAATCTTGGAATCAGTGGTAAATCAACAATTCTCTGATTTTTTTAGAATCCAATCACACCTCCCCTTATCTCCATCAGGTGTACGCACATGGCACAGCACTAACACGGCACTGGTAGAAATCTCAGAGTTTTTAAAAATGACCCTGGATAAAGGTCATAATGCTGCCCTCTTTCTTTTAGACTTGCTAGTGGCATTCAATACTGTCTCCCTTGAAATTCTTTTACACCAACTCTCTAACATCAGAATCAGAGGACTGGCCTTAAAGTGGCTGACCACATTCCTTTTTTTTAAGTTCAAGAAAATTGTATTTGATATAAAAAGAAAAACAAGGTGTCAATACAAAATACAATAAAAGTATAAAATATTGAAAACTGTAGCAAATAGTGCAAGCAATAAAGTAATAAATAGTAACAAGAGGAAAATCCGGGCAATAGAGTTAAAAGAAGAAAAGGAAGGAAAAACATTAATTACAAAAACATGGAAATACCTAGGAGGAGTATAAAAATAGTACATTAAAGAAGAGATGAAATGTAATGAGCATTTAAGGAGGTTTAAGGACTTCTTGCTGTGAAGGCAGTGGGCGAAACAGACGATTGGCACAGGCATCTAAGTAAAGCGTGATAGGAAGCCATAAGTCCATACGTTTTGCAGCCATGTAAGCCGGGAAAACAAAAGCAGTGTCAAGTCTATGGTTATGGCAAACGTTAAACCACCACGCCTTAAAGGAAATATTGGAGAAGTCCTTCCAATTAACCGTTATCTGCTGAAAGGCAGCAGCCAACAGTAAATCAATAATCTGAGGCTTTAATTCAACATCGTCCCAACAGGGGGAAAGACTACCTAAAAAAATGTTAGCATGAGCGAAAGGAATACATGTATGAAAAATCACATTGATTTGAGCCCAAACCTGTAACCAAAAGTCATGAACAGATGTACATAAGAACAACATGTGAAACAAAGTTGCCTGTGGGGAGGAGTGAGACCAACATGTATGAGGGGTGTTTGGAAAACGCTTATGAAGGTCAGTGTTAAAGTCGCCGCTCTCGAGGATATGCGGATCTTTTTCCATATCTTGTCCCATAACGAAATTGGCCAGGATGTGGTGAGATCATGTTCCCAGCATTCCTCCACTTTAGATTTAGGCCTAACAGAGTCAATAGTGTGAAGGTATTTGTAAATGGAGGAAGCCTTGGGAGTAGTGTGCTAAAAGGAGTGAAGTGAGGAGGTGGGAGTGGGAGAGATAGGAGAGGAATGTAACTGAGAGAGACGATTATAGGTTGTCAATGCGGCCTCTCTGAGTAAGTGATAGTTACGGGTAAAGGAGGCAGGTACACCATAGAGGGAGCGGAGAGTAGTGAAAGGTAAGAAGGAAGATTGAGAGAAGAGTTGAGAAATCCATATCAGCCCTCTACGACGCCATGCCTTCCAAAAGAAGGGTTTGTTACGAATAAGTAGGGCGGTATTATTCCAAATGGTAGAAGAAAGAAAAACAGCAATAATCGCAGGGGGGGAGGGAGAGGAAGATAGGAGCAATTTAGTAGTGAACTTGTGAATGGGAGTAGGAATGGAAGAAGGTTTACGGGAGAAAGAGAGATATTCAGCAAAAGAAAAAGGAGAAAGAAGAAGGCGCTCATATTTAGCCCATAAAGGACAGGGAGTGCTAGGGTCTTGCAACCAGAAGGAAGCTTGTCGTAATAAAAACGCCTTGTGGTAAGCAGGGAAGTCTGGGAAATTAACTCCGCCTTCCACCTTAGGGCGTATCAATCGAGCAAGGGACATTCTGGGTTTCTTCTTATTCCATAGAAAGGACGTCAAAATGGAGTTAATCTTTTTTAAAAATTTAGAGGGAATAGATACTGGGATATTAGAGATAGTATAGAGGACTATGGGGGACAGCATCATTTTAATAGTGTCGAGACGGCCCCACCAGGATAAATAAAGAGGGTGCCATCTGGACGTTAAGTCTACAAATTTTTGAGTACATTTGGATAAACAGAGGGAAACAGTATCTGAGATAGAAGGAGTAACATGTAGACCAAGATATTTATTATGGGAAGAGTTCCATGTGAAATTAGAGGCAGCAAAATCAGGTTTAAATGTGAATTTCGTCAAGGGTAGGATCTCACACTTATCATTGTTAAGTTTGTAGCCAGATATTCGGGAATAATCATTCACTTCAGCAAGGAAGGCGGGAATTGAATCAGTGGGATTAGAAATAAAAAGAAGGATGTCGTCCGCATAGGCGGCCAGCTTGACTTGGGAATCTGATATTTGAAAACCCTGAATGTTAGGATTCTGACGGAGTTTGGATAGAAAGGGTTCTAAAGCTAAATTAAAAAGAAAAGGAGATAAGGGGCAGCCTTGACGGACACCTCTCCCCAAATTAAAAAAGGAAGAAACTTGGCCATTAGCACAAACCGCTGCACGCGGATTGGAATAAAGTAAAGAAATCAGAGAAATAAATTTAGAACCAAAACCAAACCATTGAAGGGTGTGAAAAAGATAGGTCCATTCAACCCTATCAAATGCTTTCTCAGCATCCAGGGCAATCGCTGCGAGGGAATGGGGCAGATGACGGGACTTTGATAGAACGTTAAATAAAAGTCTTGTATTGTCAGTGATGAAACGACCCTTGACGAAACCTGATTGTTCCTCACCCAGAAGGTCTGGAAGAAGAAGGTCAAGACGTGCTGCAAGAGATTTTGCAAAGATTTTATAATCAATATTAACCAAAGAGATTGGCCTATAATTTTTACAATATTGAGCATCTTTCCCTTCCTTAGGTATCAGACAGATATGTGCGTCAGAAAAAGAGCCTGAGGAGGCACCTAGAGTGAGGAAGGTATCTATGAGGGAGTGTAATTTTGGGATGAGAAGTTTCGAAAAGTGAAGGAAGAATTCAACAGTGAAGCCATTCGGCCCAGGGGCTTTATCTTTTTTGAGATTCTGGAGTGCGGTGAGTAAATCTTGTTGAGAAACATTAAGTTCTAAGTGAGAGAGATTAAGAGGGAAGTGGGCTGGCTTCTGTATGGTGGAGAAAAAGCGGTCTAAGGACTGAGAGGAAGGTAGGGTTTCGGAAGAGTACAGGGTTTTGTAAAAAGCAGAAAATTCAGCAAGAATGTCCGTATCTTTATGTTTAAGAACAGAGTGTGCATCATAGATTGATTCAATATTTAATTTGTTATGCTTAACTTTCAGATAATTAGCTAAAACCTTCCCAGCCTTATTTTTGTCGCCATAGAACTTTGCACTGGATTTCAACAGATATAAAGACGCATCTTCCGTAGATTTCTTGTTAAATTTCATTTTGGCATTGATTCGGGCTGTTAAACTGTCTTGCGAATGAGAAGTGAAATAAGAGTGCTCCAACTTCTTAATGTCAAGGAGGAGAGCAGCCGTGAAGTTGCGAGCAGTTTTCCGTTTCTTTGCCACATAGCGAATTATAAAATCTCTTGCCGTAGCTTTGAAAGCATCCCAAATGGTATGCTTAGGAATAGAGGGGGTATCATTGAGCAGAAAATATTCATCCGCAAATTCAGTAAAGGAGGCAGTGAACTTGGGATCTAAGAGAAGGGTATTATTGAAGCGCCAATGCTTGGGTCCAGCTAATTGAGGAAGGAGGTCTAGCTGAACTGAAGTGAGGGCGTGATCCGAGAGTAGAATCGGACCAATCTCGGCATGAGTAAGGGTTTGGGCAATGTTATGAATGACAAAAATGTAGTCAATCCGGGATTGGGATTGATGGTAAGGAGAATAAAAAGTAAATTCTTGTACCTCCGGATTACACAGGCGCCAAGCATCAGTGAGCTTATATTGGGAGATAGCTTGGGAAAAAAGTTTATGGGACTTATTGGGAACAAAATGGACTTTAGAATGTCTATCAAGGAAGGGATCAAGGGGCTGATTACAATCCCCCGCTGGGATGAAATTGTCATCAATAAATCTGGTGATGTGATGGGAGAGTGCATGCCAAAAAGTAGGATCACCACCAGTGGGGGCATAGACATTTAGAAAGGAAATTGGAACACCCTTAACAGACAGTTTAACATATGTCCAACGACCTTCATCGTCAGATTCCTGAGCAAGCAACGAATGAGACAGAGTTTTGTGACATTAAATAGCTACTCCATTGCGTTTACCATCACCCTGAGAATAGTAAACATCACCCACCCAACCTCGCTTCAATTTAACAGATTCTTCATCAGACAAAGGAGTTTCTTGCAGAAAAGCAACATCAACATTTAGACGAGCAAGATGTGATAAAATTCTCTGCCGTTTGATTGGAGAATTAATGCCCTTAACATTCCATGGAACTATTTTTAACGACATAATGTAAGAGATAAATAGAAAATAGCAATAAAAAAAAGCAAAAAAAGAGCCCAGAGAAGAGAATAAGCACAAGAGAGAAGAATATGCTAGAAGGAAGAAAATATGAATGTAATATGAAATATAGAACTAGAAAGGAGGAAGTGCAGATGAGTTGGTAAGGTAAGTAGTGAAAGTGTGGAAAAAAATGAAGAAAAATGATCTGGAAAAAAAAGATCAAGGTCCAGAATACATGAAAAGCAATGAATAAAGGACCAGAAGAAAAAAGGAGAGAGAGAAGAGTGAAGGAAGAGTATGAGGAGAGAGAAAAAGAATAAATTCAAAGAGTGATAATGAAAACCAGTTGAATAAGTAAACAAAAGAGAAAAATGCAAGTGAGAGATAACAGGACATGAAGAGTGTGAGGACAGAGGAGTTGATGAAAGCAAGGAAAAGAAGACATCTTTGAACGAAGGAGAAATAGAAAAAAAGAAAGGATCGAGGGAAAAAAGGAAAGGAAGTAAAGGAAAGGGGACACCTTTGAACAGAATTGAAAATGGGAAAGAAGGAAGAGAAGACAGAAAAAGGGGAAAGCGAACATTAAAGGGAGGAAGGAAAACATACTTAAGAGGATTGGAACCGGGGGAGGACAATCAAGAAGGAGAACAAACGAGAAGAAACTGGGGCGGGGGGGGTAGAACCAACTGCAGAAGGTAAGACAACCAGTGTGAGCTGACCGTCAAGCCGGGGGAAACAACGTGCAACGGAATGTGGATCTGTAAAAAACATAAGGAAAGAAGAACATCAAGAAACGAAACACCAAAAATAGAAAATCAGACAATGGAGAAAAAACGCATGAACTGATTATATAAATATGAAGGAACAGCAAACAGGGGAATCAATTGAAAGGGGAAGGAACTAGAACGGCAAGAATGACCAAATCAACAGGAACTTAGTGATGCAGATAAAGAACAATGGCCACTTAGAAGAGTCATGGAGGAAAAGCGGAGGAGGAGCTGGAGGAGTCCATGTCAGTTGTTTGGCAAGCGTTTAGAAAGCTTCGAAGGCGAACAGGATCCTCATAAGTCGTCGTCTTGTTGTTATGAGTGACTCTGAAAAGGCAAGGATGGAAGAGGCCATATCTGGCGCCAATGGAACGAAGTTCTGGTCTCATATCCAAAAAAGCTTTGCGACGATTTGCTGTGGCTCTGGCGTAATCTTGCGCGAAGAACAAGGGGGATCCTGACCATGTGAGGCGAGGAGAAGCTCTGGCTGCTGAGAGGACTTTGAGTAGATCAGTATACTCCAGGAAATACATGATGACGCCCCTTGGTCTGGAGGAGGCGGAAGCAGGTGAAGAAGCACGGCCAAGCCTATGTGCCCGCTGGATATTAAGCACGGTACTTTCTGGCAAATGAAGAAGCTTAGGAAGGAAGGATTTGAAGAAAGCAATAGGGTCACTCCCCTCACAATTTTCCGCCAGGCCGTAAATGCGCAGGTTGTTGCGCCGATTACGATTTTCAAGTTCCTCAACCTGCTTCTGGAGAGAGGAGATCTGCGACTGCATATGCGTAACTTTGGAGGAAGATTCCTGGAGAGAAGAAACACTGCGCTCTACCGTCGTGACTCTTGTATCCAACTGCGACCAGTTATCAGTCAAGACCTGTAGCTTGGTATTAGTTTCTTCCATAAAGGGACGAAGGGCACGTATCTCCTCCAACAGCAACTCCATGGATACAGCTGAAGATGAGCCTGAGGGTGACGGAGGGTCTTTTTTAAGTCTTTTCGTTGTGGCTTTCCCTAAGGATTGTACAGGATGTTCCACACTGGACTGCGACATTTGGTCAGCAGATGCCTGAGATGCTTCCAAATGAGCCAACGCAGAAAACACTTTGGAGTTTTTGATGAAGATGCGTCTCGGGACCTTAGGAAGACGACCAGCTGCACTCCTATCCATAGGATAAGTAGCACTTTCCAAGAAAAGAGGCTAGCACCTGGTACACTCCGTCCGTGTGAACACCAGCAGGTAGGCGTGATAACAACGGATTCCACAGGAGCACGCAGGAATAATGGCAAAGTATTAGAAGAGAAACACCTTAAAATGGGAACAAAATGTCAAAAATCTGTATGAAGGCGTAGGAAAATGCCAAACTGATCAAGGCAAAAAGAAAGCCCTCATGCAGGGACAAAACACAAAATGGCCGCTGGTATGAGGAGTAATGAATTAGTAAGCAGCAGAGGAAAGCATGTCCATTGAAGAAAGAGAAAAAGGTCACAGTATTACAGTCATTGTAAGCATCAGAATAAAAAAAAACATGTGGCCAACCTTGCAGAAGCGGAAAAAGCGCATGCCTTCATGTCGTTCTGAGGAGGAGAGAGTCGTCGTTAATAAGTACGTTCCAGGGCATTCAAAATGGCGGCTGCGGCCGCGGTATTGCCGCGGGTGAAGAGAAATGCTGCAAAGCTGTGGAAAACCGCTAGCCAGACAAGGAAGCGATTCCCCAGGGCATTCCTTGGTGTTTCCGACGATAAACGCCGGTTCTGCTGACGAAAGAGAAGTCCGTTCGTCGCTCGTTTTCCCCGGCGTTGCGGAGCGCTCACATGGAAGCCTCCGTCTCCGCCGGGCGCTAAGCCACGCCCCCCGGCTGACCACATTCCTAACAGAAAGAGAACAATACATTTGGACACAATCACATTTCTCCGAGGCTAAACCACTTAAATGTGGAGTACCCCAGGGCTGTGCATTGTGTCCAACTTTATTTAACGTTTACAAGTCTCCACTTGCTGCCCTGGTAGAATCTTTCGGCATTACTATTGTTTCTTAAGCCAATGACACACAATTAGTATTTTCCTAAGAGGGCGACTCAGACATCAGCAAGGAGACAGTCTCTGACTGTACAAGAGCAGTCCTGGGTTGGCTCAGGAAAAATTAGCTATAACACAACCTAGACAAAACTGAAAATGTATTGTTAGGGTCGAATCCTAATCTGGCTGGTCCGGCTCTTGGCCTAGTGACAGACCCACTCCTCCTCAGCCAACATAGGCAGAAAGAAATCTGGGAGTAATTGTTGATGAACTGTCTTTTAAGGCCCAGATCCATTCTGTTGCTATGAATTGTATATGGATCCTAAGGGCACTCAGAAAACTCCTACTCCTCATTCCTTGGGAAGCTCGTAAAATGGTAGTCCGAGCCATGATTCTATCCAGACTCGACTATGCGAATGCCTTGTACTTAGGTCTACCTTCCTACCTGGTTCGTTGCTTACTGGTAGTCCAACCCACATCAGTTTGTCTGTTTTTAAACATCCAAAAAGGTACCCCTACTTCACCTTTCCTTGCCAAATTGCACTGTCTTCCCATCTGAAATAAGATTACCTTTAAAGGATTTACACTGGCACATCAGGCACTGCACAATTCTGGCCCCCATTGTCTGAATAAAAGAATTAATGAGTACCAGCCTAATAGAAGCCTTCAATCGAGCAAAGCTCAAATGATATTAGCCCCTCATTTAAAAAACATAAGATAGAGTGGTGCCTCTTTTCTGGTACGCTCTGTCAGCATATGGAATCTCCTTCCATTACAGCTCAGGGGCCTAGAAAATGAATCTGCCTTAAGTAAATTCTTGAAGACGTATCTCCTTAGCTAGTAAATCTTTCTCTCCCTCCCCCACATTTTCATATTGCAGCGCCGGGATACTCTTCTGAGTAGCTGTTTGCACTATACAAGTAATGTAATTTATTCATTCATTCACTATAGTTGAGCCTGGACTTTTTGAGATTTTGCGCAGTAAATTAATCTTTCATTCCATTCTATTCCATTAAAATGGATATAATTTAGGGGTCTCACGGGGTCACACTTGCCACCCCTGGCTTCCCCTTTTGCAACCCCTTGTGCCATCCTTGTGGCCTCCGGAGGCAGAGGAAGACAAAGAGAAAGCAAAGGCAACCTGCAAGTGTAGAAAATGGCTTTAAAGCTGTAAAAGAGAGTTTATTTGAGAGCCAAGGAACACTTAAAAGTTGTGGAGGCATGTGGGTGCAGTGAGGCACTGGCGGCTCGATCCTCTCCCACTCTATGAGAAGATGACCTTTCTAGTGTGTACAAGCCAACAATATGCCCGAGGTGAAAATGAATACATTCTCTACACAAAATGAAAAACGAAAAGCAAAGAGTGCAAAAGAGTTAAAGAAAAGCAGGAGAGAATGCCTTTAAAATTACATGCCTCTTTCCTGCCTGAGTTCTTAACGCTTCTCCCTGACTTGTTAATGTTTAGATGATTCTAAATAACCTTGCTTTTCGTTTCCACTTTTCTGTTTTCCCAAGTACGAGTTTTACCAGCAGTCCTGTCAAAAGCTGGACAATGCTGCACTTGATTTTAGGTACCTGGAACTTGGGTAATACAAACAAACCGTTTATACGTTTATTGTTTTTGTACATGGTTAATAAAAACCTTTACAAAATTGTAAAAACACCAATATATACATTTTAAAAGACGTGTGTACTTAGGCGTATCAGATTAAATTAAGTTAAAAGTGAAGAATTAATTGAGATCAGTTGGTTCTAGTCCTCGGGGCCGTGTAATGTTCGTCAAGCACTGTATAGTCTTTTCTTTGCCGAATCAAAGAACCTCACGACCTGACAGTTCAATTTAGTGTTATAGGTGTTAAAGCACAATTTGACTGCCTGCCTGCAGGACCGAACGGCATGTAGTTTAAAGAATGGTAGTAAAAAGTTATGCCTCAGGTCTTTTAGTCTAGGACAGATGCAAATCACATGGACAATGTCCTCCTTGGCGGTTTTACACAGGCGACACTGCTGCAAAGAATTGTTTCTTTCCCAGGGTGGGAGGTGAGGGAGTATGGGGATCACGCCTAGGCGTAGTTTTAGTAGCTTTTCTTTGAGTTCCCTTTTCATACCGATGTTGAGGTATGCTTGCGGTTGTATTTTTCCATAGTCACCCAACGTTATCCAGCCGTGGGCCCTGTTTGCTAGATCCTGCTTGTCTTCGATCACTGAGATAATGCGAGCCGATTTCCTGGCGATTTTTTTAGGGACAAAAGATCGATTGATGTTTCCCAGATGTCGGTCAGGCCAAGGACTTGGATAGATTCAAATAGGTAGTCTCTGGGGGAGGATTTGTGTTGCCGAAGTAGCTCTTCCCATACATTGGAACTTAGGAAGCCCGTCTCTGCTATACGGATCTTGTGCCAGCTGGCTATGCACACGCTCTGCCTTTCTAGGGTTTGTTTGAGGATGCCGAACTCTAGTCGAATTTGGGCTGGAGAGACGTATTTTGGGAGATTGAAAATACCCCTGTATGTGCTGGCTATGACTGTATCCAATAATACGGCATCCTTCGCATGGAGCGATTTGCTGCCGTATGTAAGAGTGGGCTGTAGTTTTGCACGCAAAATTTCAAGGAGCGGTTTAAAGGTGAGATCAGGTAGTTTGGACTTTAATGGTTTTAATGCCAGGTAAATCGTCGTCGCCTTCCCTCGTAAGGAGTCAAGTTGTACCCTAGACGTGTTTTTGGAGTCCAGGATAACTCCCAGGTATTTATAAGACGTCACCCGATCAAGCTGTGCTCCATTCAAATGCCAACAGAGATTCCTTTTTTCCTGTGGTTCACGACCATGACCTTTGATTTGCTAAAGTTAATTTGGAGGGAGTTTTTTGCTGAAAAAGTGTGAGTTGCGTTCAAGAGGTGATGGAGGCCCGTTGGTGTCCGACTTATCAGCACCAGGTTGTCCACGAATAAAAGGTTGGAAAGGACGATTTTCCCCAATTTAGGTGTGTGGTTATTGCATTTATCGAGGACCCCAGGTAGGTCGGCTAGGAAAAGATTAAATAGTAGTGGTGCTAATACGCACCCCTGCTTTCGCCCTTTTGTTGTCCTGATGGCATTCGAAAGGTGCGTACTTGCCCCAAGTTTAATTTTGATCCAGGTTTCTGAATGGAGCATAATTAGCGCATCTAGGAGGCATTTCGGTATTCCCCAGTGGTCCAGTTTCTGCCATAGTTTGCTGCGGTCCACATGATCGAATGCCACGGTATAATTGATGAACGAGAGGTATAAAGATGACTTAATCTCTTTTGCAGCTCCCATCAGCAAGGACAATGCCATGATGTTGGTTGTGGTCCCTTGGCCTTTGGAGAAACCCGTTTGATTTATTGGGATAATTAAGTTTTCGGATGCCCATGAAGTTAGTTCCTCCAGGATGACTCCAGTGAAGTATTTGGCCTCCACATCTAGTAGGGCAATGAGCCGGTAGCTGCTGGGATGCTTCTTGCTACTGCGTTTATAAATCGGGCTGATGACTGACCCGTGCCAAGACTCTGGGAGAGTCTGAGTGTGTTAAATATTGGTGCCAGCGATTTGCTCCAGAACTCCACATCTTATTTATACAGTATCGGTGGAATGCCATTCGGCCCCGGTGCCCCAGTGGGTCGCCCCCTCGATATTTTCCATTTGATGTCTACCGGCAAGATATCATAGGATGGGCCTGGCTCGATAGCCTTTGCAGGATCTTCATCCGTGTTGGATTTATCAAATATTAGTGTGTTAGTGACTCCGTGGGCACACTTTCCCTGGGCTTCTATGCCCGTGTTATTCGAATTTCCTTTTGATTTTGACCTTATGGGTTTTGAACAAGGATTGTTTATAACGGCGTCCTCCGTGGTGTCGTCATTGTTGAAATGCGTCAATAGGTATTTTGTCCATCCCTCCTCTGAAATATTTGAGTTTTGACCTAAGTGATCAGGGTTCTGTAGTCTTTTGACCATTTGCCAAAACTTGGAGCAGTTTTTCTGTTTCCCTTCGTAGAGAAGTTTTACCCACAGATCTTCATTTCTTAATTTCTGCTTTTCCCATTTCAACCGTTTGAGTTGGCTTTTTGCTGCCCGTAGATCACTTTGTAGGCACTGGTTTGTCTGATCCTTCCGCAATTGCCTCAGTTTTTGATTTATTAGTCGTTTTTCTGTTTTCATTTCTAAGGTTGGTTTATGTGAATTTCCCTTCCCTCGATGTGAGTTTTTAGGCATAATTTCTTCCATTTTCTCTCTGATGGCATGAATAAAGTTTTGCCAAACATCCAACACCTTGGTTGAAGAGCTGGCAATTTTACTGAAGAGGGTTTTCGCTTTGCAGCTTACGGGGTCAATATTGCCGACGTTGCACCGAAGCCGCTTTAAGTTGGAGCTGACTTCTGTGTTAGGGCCTGTAAATGGTGCTGTTACCAGTTGACAGTTAGATCTTAATTTGGCTTCTAGAGGCAAGTGGTCACTGAGGTCGCTCGTCCCTATTCTAAAAGTTGTTACCCAGCAAAACATGTTTAGAGATATAAACATGTAATCGAGATGAGAAGATTGTTTGTTGGAGTGGAAGGTGGCTACTGGTGGATCATCCTCAACGTAGCGACCGTTTAAGGCCCTTAAGTTAAGCTGCTCCAAAGATCGTAATAGGTTTTTTGAGTGCTTTGTTGATTTCTGATTTTTTGTTGGGCCTTGTGTTGGTACGCCCCATGCTGCATTCAGATCTTGTATGAGGTCATTGTCTTCATCTTTGTTAATGAGGTGCATGTTGAAGTCCGATTTTATAAAGTCCGATTTTATAAATTAAATGTTAATCTTGAGTGAGTTATACTAAAACCTTGGGCTGATTTGGTAACTTGAAATGATCTGGTGTAATTAGAAATGCACAGTTTCAACATCTCCTGTCAATAAATCATTTTGGAGAGAACCTGCTGTTTTCCCCCCATACTAAGCTTTCTGCGAAGTTATTTTTTAATTCTATTCTGTTCCAACTAATACAACTGTTTTAGTGTGCCTCACATTAACATCTGTAAACTGATTTACTTATTTTCACACCCTCTTTCTGCAATACCTCCCAATAAAGTTGTAATTACATCATATTCACCTTAGCCTGTGATATTGGCCAAATGTGCTTTCAAATTCACCATTTGTCACACATATGCCCAATTATTCATCTAGAATGAATACACTCATCATAAATACGAACGGTGTACTTAACAATGTCACTGTATTGCACAACGGTTCCAGGATTTTCTGGAGACAGATAGACCTCTAGAATCCACTTTCATGCTACTAGCATTCCCCTGAACCATATTTCACATAACCGGGAGCGTGGCCACGGAGGAGACCAAGATGGCTGCCTCCCCGTGAAGCTCCGCCGACCGGACCCCCGTTTTCGCAGCTAATTATGTAACTCAGAACTCCTGTGCCTGCAACACACATCCATTCTGAAGGGGAACCGACCTGGTGTGTTCCGGTGCCCTTGAGACTCCTGTGGACGGCGTGTGAAGAGCGCTAGGCGGAGGGAATCGAGGGACCCCTGCTCTCGCTGGTGAAATCCCTGTCTGCGCCCGGCCGTGAGGTGGGGACCGGGGGGTGGTCTGGGCGGTCTGTGGGCCGCGGGAGTCCACGGAGGGGGGGGGTTGGGCGCTGCGGGCATTTGAGCCCCGCACTGGCTTCTTGGCGGCCCCGCCCGGACACCACGCCGCCCCCATTTCAGCCGCGCTGACCATCACACGGGCCACAACGCCAAAAAGAAACTGCCGCATCCCGGTACGCTCCGGACTGCCTAACGCGGCCCAGCTTGGGGGTCCGCCTGCTTTTAAACATCCCCCCATCAAGGTTCCGGTGGAGCCCTGGACTCACGCAGCCTCATTGTTCGCCTGAGACGGCTCAGTGGAGAGCCCGCTGATGCACGTTGTACATTGCGGCCATCTTGCTGTGGCCTAGCAGCACCTCAGTTTGGACAGAGGCGACTGGTTACCCACCGGAGGGTCCCTGGCTGTGCTGTTTTTCAGTCGGTTGGCCTCACCCTGCTTGCATCTTCTCCCTTATCGCAAAATCATGTGTGATAGTTGACTTTACATAACCAGTAGGCCATCCTTCCCTGGATCCCCTGGCCCATCGAATTGGCTGCACCTCAGTTCTAATGTCATTTGCTACCTTATTGGCTACCACCATGGGGAAAAAAGATCCCAATCAGCACAAACTCAGCTTTGATAAAGCTGCCCTACTTACAACTGACGCCCCTACTGGCTCCTCCACGGGGACTAGGGACTCTGCCGAGCGGGAAGATACTACCTCCTTGGTCACTGCCATGATGGGCGAAATGAGGGCGGGATTTAAATCATTAGACAGCCGATTTGACAGTCTGGAACAGAAATTGGCAGATGTGGGGTCTAAGGTCCAGGTGCATGACGGCCGACTGGGCGTGGTGGAATCAAGAGTGTCGGACATTGAGGACAGCGCATCGAAGGCATTGAAGAGGCTTGAACGCGTCGAAAAAATCCTCAAAGAAGTTGTCATCAAGAATGAGGACCTTGAAGCGCGTAGCCGGTGTAACAACGTCCGCATCCTCGGTGTGGTGGAAGCGACGGCTACCGGACGTATGGACACATTCGTGGAACAACTACTCATTGACCTGTTTGGCAGAGAAGTATTCACGCAGGGGTTTGTGGTAGAGCGCGCCCACAGATCCCTTGGTCCCCGACCTCGCCCTGGGCAGCCGCCTTGTCCAATCATCGCTCGGCTCATGAACTTCCTTGACCATGATGCTGCCCTTCGAGCGGCTCGCGAGAAGGGTGAAACCTAGTGGCAGGGCAGCACCTTGTCCTTATTTCCCGATTTTACCTTCACGGTCCAGGAGGCACGGCATAAGTTTACAGGCGTCAAGGCAGCCCTTCGAAATCTGGGACTGAAATACGGTATGCTATACCCGGCGCGACTAAAGGTGGAGATCGCTGGTAGATTCCGCATTTTTGATACTCCCGCGGAGGCTCAGGAGTTCTGCCGGAGCTACAGGAAACAGGGTTCGGGCTTGGCTTATACATCTGGGACACAATCCCCGAAGCGTGGCGGATCACAGAACAGCGTCGATCTCTTCGCTGACCCTGGGACGGATTGAGGCCCTTACATGGCGTATCCTTTTGTCCTAATCCTCGTGTTGCAGGACTCTGTACTTTCTTTTGTCTCTCTCTTCTGAGAGGGAATTTTGGCTGTGATGGACGGGCGTCTGCCCGGCGCGGCGTTGCTGCCCCCCATGGCAAATGCCGCTATGTTCTTGCTCTTCTGGGTTTTTTTTTTTTCAATGGAACATCGTTTGTTTATTGGACCAATGTCATGGATATTGTTAAGCTTTATAGTATGATTGCATTGGGTTTGCCTCTTTTAGGTTGATAAGAGGTTGGGTGGTGGGTGGAGGGCGGGGTTTTTTTTTGGTTTCCTGCATTCTTCAATGTTATGTTGTTTGTTTTGTCATTGGTTGGAAATGGAGTAACTCGCAATTCGGATTGTCTTCAGTAACATTTGATTTATGGCCAAAGTAGGCCTTCAGCCCGGTCCATCCGGGCTATCCCTGATGTCCTGGAACGTTCGGGGCCTAAACAACACTAGAAAGCGTAGACAGGTCTTCAACTACATCGCTCTTCATGGGATTGACATCGCCTTTTTACAAGAAACACATTTGGCTCCATCGGACTCTGCTCCTGTTGCCAAAAACTGGGGGGCCCATCGGATCTTTTCTAATTATAGCAGATACTCCAGAGGGGTTGCCATATTAATACATAAACGGGTGCCCTTCGTGCTATCCAGCAGTATAGTCGACAAAGAGGGGCGCTATTTGATTGTTATGGGTACAATCATGGGACACAAGATCACACTGGTGGGGATCTACGGCCCCAATATTGACACCCCCTCTTTCTTCCAGGACCTACAAGTAAAGCTCCTCACACTTGACATCAGGTGGGGATTTTAATTTGCTGATGAATCCGGCTAGAGACACCACATCTTCTTCCCCTGACACTAAAACCCGTTCCCGCCCTGTGTTGTTGGACATTTGCACGCACTTCTCCCTCATTGACATTGAAGCACGATTACACTCGCAGCTGCCCGATTTCACACACCATTCTGGATTTCACAATACCTGGACCAGAATAGACTACTGGCTCCTCTACCCCGGGGTCGCGGGCTGGACTGAGAGCCTCCTTACCCTCCAGCGCACACTGTCAGATCACTCCCCAATTGTTCTTACATTAAAAATACCCAGATTGGGTGGGTATGAGAGGCAGTGGAGATTTCCCGGGAGGGCTCTGACGGACGCAGTCTTCACTGAGGAGGTACGACAAGCCATTGAAGACTATTTTGAGCTCAACACAGGGTCTGTGGGATCTTGGGCTACACTTTGGGTGGGATTCAAGGCCACTATCCGCAGTGTCTGCATCGCCAAGCACGTGGGGGCTTTAAGGAGCATTCGTTCCTCTTTGACTCGCATTGAACAGGATATTGCTGCAATTGACAGGGAACTATCAGTGAGCCCATCTGAGGACCGGGAAGCCAGGCGCCTAGAGCTAATGTTGGAATTTAGAGAAGAGGCAGACAGAGAGCTGAGGTTTTGAGGTAGGCAGTGCACTGCACGGCAATACGGGGAGAGGGATAGACCTGGTAAACTTTGGGCGCAGCTACTCAGACCACCACATCAGATATCCTACATCACGGAGATTGTGGACCCAGGGGAGGGAGTTCTTCATTCCACCCCAGAAATTTGTGGCGCTTTCCTATCCTACTATAAGAACCTATCACCTCCAAGTTGTCCAGTGGGCGGAGGGACCCAGGGCCTTTTTTTAAATGAGATAGCCATGGTCTATCTTGAAAAGTACATGCAGGACTTCCTTGCCACGCCCATTACTCAAGATAGCATAGGGGAAGCTATCGATGCGCTGAGGGGCTCATTGGCACCGGGCCTGGACGGCTTATCCGCCGACTTCTACAAGGCCTACAAGGAGGAATTAGTCCCGAGACTGATGGAGGTATATGCAGCGGCATTGGAGGCGGGTATCCTGCCACCCACTTTCCGTGACGCGGTCATTATTCTTCTTCCGAAACCTGGCAGAGACCCCACTATATGTAGCTCTTATAGACTGCTCTCCCTATTAAACCTTGACTATAAGATTTTGACCAAGGTTATTGCCATCAGGCTCTCGCTGCTGATGGAATCTATCATCTCCCCTGCGCAGTCGGGATTTGTCCCGCATCGCTCCACCTCCTTAAATTTAAGGACCCTGTTCTCAGTACTACATAGAATTGAGCCTTCCACTCCTGCCGCCGCAATTCTTCTTGACGCTGAGAAAGCGTTTGATTCATTGGAATGGCCCTTTTTTTTGTCCATTTGTCCTTTTTTTTGTCCATCATGAGGCGTATGTGGATGCCAGAAGTTTTTGTAACTACAGTAGCGTTGTTATTCTCTGCACCAATGGCCAGGGTACGCATGAACAGTACCATCACAGAACAATTTTCCCTGTCCTGCGGCACTCGCCAGGGATGCCCCCTTTCCCCGCTGCTGTTTATTCTGGTGATGGACCCGTTGGTCCGTCATTTTCAGGAGAAACACCGGCACAGGGGTCTTCAGTTTCATATCATTATCTGCAGATGATACGATCTTATATGTTGGAATGCCTCACATCAACCTAGAGCCCCTTATCATGGAAATAATTCGCTTTGGGGAATATTCTGGCCTCTGCATCAATTGGAACAAGTCAGTCATTTTTCCGATCACCCCAAGCACCTTGCAGTGGAATTGTGCGTTTCCCCTTGAATGGAGTCATGATTCTGTTAAGTACTTAGGGGTTCATGTTCATTTGGACATGGTGTCCATTATCCGATTGAATTATGGTAGCGCTCTGGATTTTTGGAAAACCTGATTGATCGATGGATCCGACTCCCTCTATCCATGGCTGGCAGAATCGCCATAGTTAAAAAGGTAGTACTACCACGCTTTCTTTATCTATTTAATAACATCCCGATCCCCCTCACCAAGATTTTTTTTACTCAACTACGATCCCTGTTGTTGCGATTGGTTTGGGGCGAAAAAAAACCTGCGTGTGTCCTGGCGTGTCCTAACCCTCCCATACGAGAGGGGAGGCTTTGGTGTTCCTGATTTTTATCTTTATTTCCTATTTGCGCAGTGTTCATATGCACATTCTTGGTTTCATCCTGATGCCCGTATTTTGTATTTAAAACCGGAAGCGGACCTGACCCTTCAATCCCTCTTCCCGCAGTCCTTCCCAAGGGGATCCCACGGGACCCACTAGATATACAGACCGTTTCGTCCACCTGTTGGGCTTGGGATAAAGTGCGCAGACTGGTTGGCCTAGAAAGGTTTTATTCTCCTGCCCTCCCTCTACCCAATGCGCATTGGCTCCCAATTACGGGGGAAATTGTAGTCCAACACACATTATCCAAATATAACATCCACACCATTGGCGACCTCTTCGCCGAGGGTCATGCTTTCCTTGTGTCGGAGGACAAACGATTTTCTGACCGCTCATTCATGGACTCTTTTGTTTTGCCGAGACTCCGGTCCATGATGCGAGCCGAATTTCCTAAATTTCCGGTCCCCCCTGAGGATACCCCCTCGCTCACGTTCATTATTCAACACCAACTGGGTACACACATAGTCTCCAAATTGTACAAATTGTGTAGCACCTCACTTCCCTCTATGAACTCCGGGGTGCGAACTGCGTGGGAGGAGGATTTGGGCAAACCCATCTTGGACGACCAATGGACACAGTGCTGCAGGGCTACAAAGGAGGTGTCCCTCAACAGCAGGCTAAAACTCATCTTTTTCAAGTTTCTCCACAGGCTTTATTACACTCCAGCTCTCTCACACAGGATCGATCCCAATTGACCTCACTGTTGCCCCAAGTGCAGGGCTCCATATGCAGATTTCGCCCATCTTTCCTGGACATGTCCTCTTTTACAGGTATATTGGTCTCAGGTGCATCGTGTCTTTGGTGACATGCTTGGTCTGGACCTGACCCCCACCCCGGAGATAGCGCTGCTTGGCTATGTCACCAATTTTCCACGCACTATCCGTAAGCTCGCAGCACTAGATTTTCTACTAGCAAAAAGAGAGGTTGCTTTACTTTGGTGTGCCAAACGACCTCCGAGAATACAGGCTTGGCTTCAAAGCATGGCATTTTGCAACGTTAATACTGTGGAATACTCAACACAGGTCCCTGTACCGTCCCATCCTGTGGATATCTGGGGCCCTTACCGCTCCTATATTGGAAAGATAATTGCATCACAACAGTCTTAGTCTGAGAGCCACATAGTGCCTGAAGGGGTGGGCTGAATGGATCTTATATGGATGTCAGCATGTGTTGAATTTCTTTTTGTTTAGGTTCTCATCATTGTTTCTTTGACTATATTTGTAGCTTTGTCAATGCATCCGCTAGATTGTTATTTGCATATCTGTATTGTTTTCTGGTTCATGTGACATGGTAACTCCCTGCCTCTTATGACATATTTATGATTGGTATGTTTGTATCGCAAGTTAGACCGGGTGATTGCCGAGGCCCGGACGACAGACACGCTCTATATAATGCGTTATATGTTATCTTCTCCACCGATGACGCTGGTTATACATCATGACATGTAATCCATGACACATCATTGTACGTCCCTTGTTTTTTTTCTTTTTCTTTTGAAAACTGATAAAGTGTTAAAAAAATATTTCACAAAACCTATACTGCTAGCTAGTGCCCTGATATAAGTAATCCCTTTCTGCTTTCATGTCTGAGTGTGTTAGTATGTGAGTGTGTTTGTGTGTGTGAGTGTGTTTGTGTGTGTGTGCGTGTGTGTGTGTGTGTGTGTAAAATGCACCTAGCAGTGAGTATAGGTAACATTTGGTTGTATTTGTACATAATGTATTAGTGCAGTATACGTGCCTATGGGTGTGTCTGACATTGCTCTAAGTTTAACATGTAAAGCTTTGCAAGGGTGTGTGTCAGATACAGTCCATGATTTATTCTTGGCCTTCTGATACATATCCTGTATGTCCTGTAGAATTAACTATTCATAAATGGAATGCGGGTACTTGAAGACTGATTGAGAAAGAGTGTGTGTGTCTCTGTGTGTGTGTGTGTGTGAGAGAGAGAAATCCAGAGAAAGAATGTCTTTGACTTTCCTTCTATGGCTGTGTGGATCTGCAAGAACGCAATGTCTCATATTGACACTGTAGGTAATGTATGTGGGTTAGGAACATGTTTATAACTATGTGTTTTAAGAATGTGTGTGTATTAGATCTGTGTCTGTTTTATGTGCCTCTTCTTGTACTAGGAATTTTGAGTCTGCAACAAATGTGTGGTTGTTTGGAACGTGTGTGCTGCCGTGCGAGTTCAAAATGTGTGTCTAGACCTACGTGTCTTCATCTGTTCAAGGTCTACATATCTGACTGTGTTGTAGTAACCTGTGCCTGGCTGTGGTTGTGTTAGGAATCTGCTTTGGTGTGTTTCATGTGGCAGGAATGTGTGCCTGTTTGTGTGAGTAAAGGATAGTGACTGTAATCTTGGTCAGAACAGATGTGTAGATTATGCGTATAGTTATGAGAGGTGACAAAGTGTTCAAGTCTAGCTATAAAGAGTTGGAGAGGTGAGCATGTAAATGGGAGATTAATCAATTTATCCAGGTGAGAGGAGGATCAGTGCAGAGAGGTTTGTGTCCACATATAAAAGGGTAGTACACTACATGCATATACCTGAGATGGGCTAGCTGCACGTTACAAAATGAGGTGCATGTGGTTGACAGAAGCTAGTTCATTATCACATATTGTAGGTTTCTAATTTCAGTGGAAGCGACTCCAGTAATGCCATCAGGGTCAAAGATCATGTGACCTCACTTCCTATGAAATCACAAGTTCAAAGTCATATGTAGTCACTTCCTGTAGAGACATCTGGGGGGTCAAAGGACATATGATGTCACTTCCACTACCCCAAGCATTTTGATAAATCATCATCCATGTCGATTAATTTAAGTTTTCACCAGAATACTGGGGCATATTATCAAGGGGCTTTATCTCCGCTTTTTTGGCTTTAAAAGCCAAGAAAGCGGAGATAAAATTATCTCCCTATTACCAAGCTGTCGCTAACACCAGTTAGCGACAGCTAATAGGAGATAGCGACCATCTTGGGCCCCGCTTTGCATGTCAGTGATATTTATCACTAATGACATGCAAAGTGGGCGTGCCAAGATGTTAGCGACTGGAAACAGTCGCTAACATCGCTATCTCCTATTACCAACTTTTGGAGATATTCGCGCTAAGCGCGAATATCTCCAAAAGCTAACACCTGCCCTGAGCAGTTCTTAGCCATGTTAACCAATGGGAGGTGGATAACATGGCTAAGAGCATTTGCTCGATAATGCATGAATATCGCGGACTTTTCAGCGATATTCATGCATTGCGGCCGTTTTTTATCGCATTTGTGATAAACCTTGCTAATAGCAAGGTTTATCTGCGATAAAAATCGCCGATGTGCGGCGATAATTTTTGTCTCTAAACAAGTTAGAGACAAAAATTATCTCTATTGGTTGGTAATATGCCCCAAAGTTTTTTGCGATACTTTTCCGTTTCAAGTTAGTTGCTTTTCTTCACAACTCTTTTGTGAATGTGGCATTTTTTTATGTCACAGAAAACGAGTCCACCTGTCATCTGGTTACAGCGACAAAGGCTTTGAGCATCCATTGCACAGATCAGAAAGGATTTTTTTGTCATTGCTGGCAGCTCAAAGCCCCAAGATTTGTCAGGTTTTACACGCTCAAAAACAAAAACTCTAGGGTTTAGACCAGAAATGTGTTGTGTGTCCTACAAGGCTTCACGTTAGATTATATTTGAGTTTATAAAGACCTGTATGCATGTTTATATTGAATGTTTAGCTGTTAAGAATGTTTCACCTACTGCGGTCCTTCTCTGTGCTTCCAAGCTGCTGCTCTCAAACCTTGAGGTTTATCACTTGGGCCCTTGTCCCACCCTCAGACTCCATTGCAAGCATCCCTTACATGTTCAGGCCTCAGTTTGACATCTGTGGCTCTAAACTTGCCAATCCCTTTAAATAATAGATTCCTAAAATCTGAGCTGCCTGAAGTGAGACAGTCCTACATTCACAAGTGCCTAGACGTAGCAGCAGAAATTAGTGGCTGCAGGCACCCTTTCAAACAGTTTTTTTTTACTGCTGTATATTTCCCCAGAAATGTGTGCAGGTGGAATATGTGAACCTAGCCAAAGGGCAACAAACAGTTGTACAAAACCAAAGGCAAGCAGAAACCAATCAATGAAAGGTGGCTGGTTTGTGGATTGTTAATTGTTAGACCTGAATTCTGTAGGGGGGGGTTTCCCCTGGACTTTTTGGCTATTGCCTCCACCACGTTTTGCGTATTCTATTTGTTGGCCTTAGGACTCTGAGCACTTTACCACTGCTAACCAGTGCTAAAGATCATGTGCTTCTCCCCTAAACATGATGACATTTGTGTATACCTGATTGGCATAAGTGTTATACTTGTACGTTTCTTTTAAAGTGATATACCATATACCAATGCCCTGTACCTCAAATGCTACAAGTGGGATGCAGCACTGATTGTGCCACCCACTGGAGTAGCCTTTCAAACCTGTCTCAGGTCTACTATTGCAGTGACTGTGCGTGCAGTTTACTGCCACTTCGACTTCACATTTAAAACTACTTGCTAAGCCTTTAGCTCCCATTTCCTTTACATATAAGTCACCCCTAAAGTAAGCCTAAGGGCAGGGTGCTATGTAAAGTAAAATGTAAGACATGTATTTGTACGTTTTTCATGGTCTGGTAGTGACAAACAGCCTATTTTATTTGTCACTATTGTGAGGCCTAGCCCTCTCATAGGCCAGCTTGGGGAATCCTAAAATACACTTTTAAGCTGTAATTCCCGATCAGAGATGAGTAGCTTTTTATGTTTCATATCTTTGGAAATCATAATGATAAATCCTCATTACTGGTGAAGTTGGATTTAACATTACAATTTTAGAAGTGCCACTTTTTCTTTTAGAAAATAGACATTTATCTGTACTGTGCTCTTTGTGCCTGACAGCCTATCTCTAATACACGTCTGGGGTGGGTGACAGCTACACTTTGTGCATTCCCTCTAGACAGCCACAAACACAGGAAGGGGAGCCTCATCTGCATTCTGAGCACTCATCTGTATTAATTTGCATTCTGATGGGTCTTCCTGGGCAGGGAGAAATCTGAGGGGCTGACACTTACACTTCAATAGGTAGTGTCCTGTCAACACACATGGGACGGATTACCCCTCACAGATATCCTGGAAGACATGAGTAGGTTGAAATGGATCCTTGTGAACGTCAGAGTGCTGCTTTGAAGTCACCTCCTACATCAAAGGCACTTTTGGGTATATGTACTGGGTCTCTGATGCCATAAAATCAGACACTTTTGGATCTTGAAGTGGACCTCTGTCAGAAGGACTGCTGTGCTGCTTAAAGGACCTAACCGGACTTCTTTTTTAGAAGGATTGCTTTTCTGCTTGTTGCCATGCTGCCTGTTGCTCCCTGACTCTGTTGGAGGAGAGCTTGACTCTGCTTTCCCCCCAAGTGCTCTCCAAACATGTGCTGGCTTGCCTCCTGTTTTCTGAAGTCTTAGCGACACAAAATACTTCCTGCAATTCTGCTGGTGCTGTTGGATTCTGCCTTTTGTGAGTGATACCCTTGCCTGAAGTGTCCCTTCCACGTTGTGGGCATCAGAAGTGGGTTCTTCAGCTGTTTTGAAACCAAACCAACACATTGCTCTTTAATGCCGAAGCAGGAGCCAATCAATGACATTGACTCAATGGACTGCATGACTCAACAATGACGGACAGAGCGCAGCTCAACCTTGATGCGGTACAAAAGGGGGTGGTGATGGACGGAGCATCTAAATCAATCAAACACTCACACCCAGTCAAAAGATCTGGGTTTAATCCATCACCGTTCTTTAGCCCACTCTGCCACCCCAGTTCAGACACGGCTATATGCAAATCAGTCTGACCCTGTGCCTCATGGGAACAGTCCAGCCCGAACTGCCAAGCCATGTCTTCCCTGGACCGGAAACAAGCTTCCGAGGACCAGTTTCTGGCATTCCAGCCGTCTTCAGCCCAGCTTGCTTGAATCCAGTGGCAAAGTGAGTAAGGGACTCGCGTCTGAGCATACCCTGCCACACTTATGGCAGCCAAAAGCGGTACAAAAGGGGGTGGTGATGGACGGAGCATCTGAATCAATCAAACACTCACACCCAGTCAAAAGATCTGGGTTTAATCCATCACCGTTCTTTAGCCCACTCTGCCACCCCAGTTCAGACACGGCTATATGCAAATCAGTCTGACCCTGTGCCTCATGGGAACAGTCCAGCCCGAACTGCCAAGCCATGTCTTCCCTGGACCGGAAACAAGCTTCCGAGGACCGGTTTCTGGCATTCCAGCCGTCTTCAGCACGGCTTGCTTGAATCCAGTGGCAAAGTGAGCAAGGGACTCACGTCTGAGCATACCCTGCCACACTTATGGCAGCCAAAAGCGGTACAAAAGGGGGTGGTGATGGACGGAGCATCTGAATCAATCAAACACTCACACCCAGTCAAAAGATCTGGGTTTAATCCATCACCGTTCTTTAGCCCACTCTGCCACCCCAGTTCAGACACGGCTATATGCAAATCAGTCTGACCCTGTGCCTCATGGGAACAGTCCAGCCCGAACTGCCAAGCCATGTCTTCCCTGGACCGGAAACAAGCTTCAGAGGACCGGTTTCTGGCATTCCAGCCATCTTCAGCCCGGCTTGCTTGAATCCAGTGGCAAAGTGAGCAAGGGACTCACGTCTGAGCGTACCCTGCCACACTTATGGCAGCCAAAAGCGGTACAAAAGGGGGTGGTGATGGACGGAGCATCTGAATCAATCAAACACTCACACCCAGTCAAAAGATCTGGGTTTAATCCATCACCGTTCTTTAGCCCACTCTGCCACCCCAGTTCAGACACGGCTATATGCAAATCAGTCTGACCCTGTGCCTCATGGGAACAGTCCAGCCCGAACTGCCAAGCCATGTCTTCCCTGGACCGGAAACAAGCTTCCGAGGACGGGTTTCTGGCATTCCAGCCGTCTTCAGCCCCCCGTCTTGCTTGAATCCAGTGGCAAAGTGAGCAAGGGACTCACGTCTGAGCATACCCTGCCACACTTATGGCAGCCAAAAGCGGTACAAAAGAATGGTGATGGATTAAACCCAGATCAGTTGACTGGGGGTGAGTGTTTGATTTGTTCAAACTCTCCGTCCATCATCCCCTTTTGTATCGCTTTGTTCGCCCTAAGTGTGGCAGGGTATGCTCAGACGTGAGTCCCTTGTTCACTTGGCCACTAGATTCAAGATAGCCTGGCTGATGAGGATTATGAATCCGAAACCGGTCCCAGGATGCTTGTTTCCGGTCCAGGGAAGACATGGCTTGGCAGTTCGGGCTGGACTGTTCCCATGAGGCACAGGGTCAGACTGATTTGCATATAGCCATGTCTGAACTGGGGTGGCTGAGTGAACTAAAGAATGGTGATGGATTAAACCCAGATCAGTTGACTGGGGGTGAGTGTTTGATTTGTTCAAACTCTCCGTCCATCATCCCCTTTTGTATCGCTTTGTTCGCCCTAAGTGTGGCAGGGTATGCTCAGACGTGAGTCCCTTGTTCACTTGGCCACTAGATTCAAGATAGCCTGGCTGATGAGGATTATGAATCCGAAACCGGTCCCAGGATGCTTGTTTCCGGTCCAGGGAAGACATGGCTTGGCAGTTTGGGCTGGACTGTTCCCATGAGGCACAAGGTCAGACTGATTTGCATATAGCCATGTCTGAACTGGGGTGGCTGTGTGAACTAAAGAATGGTGATGGATTAAACCCAGATCAGTTGACTGGGGGTGAGTGTTTGATTTGTTCAAACTCTCCGTCCATCATCCCCTTTTGTATCCCTTTGTTCAACTTTGATGCAGCACCTGCATCATAAAGCGGCTTGACACCGAAGCTTTCATCGACTGTGCAGGTCAGCACTGACATTTCACCTCCCTCCATGGGATCGACGACAAAGCGGCACCCTCCTTGACTACTCGTACC
Source organism: Lissotriton helveticus (assembly GCF_964261635.1). NCBI lineage: Eukaryota > Metazoa > Chordata > Amphibia > Caudata > Salamandridae > Lissotriton > Lissotriton helveticus. The sequence continues at coordinate 381,609,327 of NC_136069.1, forward strand.
TTGTTTGTTTGATAGAGTGCATGCACCAGTATTTATTTGTACTTTTTTTCGAATTTTTTAATTTATTGTGGTGGGTGGCTTGCAGTTACAGTAGGGGCATAGTTATATTATTGCAGTTAATTTTTCTTTTTTGTAAAGGAAGAATGTTGCACCAATCAGTACATTTTCTACATGTTTTTTAAATTTGCAATATTTTTTTATTTTACTATGTGGTCTCATGTGCCTAGCAGCCATCCAATCAGAAGGCCCAGGCCAGTTCTAGTCATGGGTGCATGAAACAACTGTGTCTTTGGTATATGTTGTTTTAATACATCATTTAGGGCTGGGGTGGCATTGGATTAAATACAAAATGTTGGTTGTTTTTGTATTTCACATGTTTTTGTGTACAAAAAGTGTATATGTGGGGTAATATTTGATTCCTTCGGAGGATGTGTGTTCTTGTAAAATTTGTATAGCTCAGTTCATTTTAATTTTTGGAATTGCTGAATTATTGGTAGTGTTTTCTTCCGTCTTACCATGCCTCCTTTGGCTGCCCAGTGAGTGTGCTTGCATCTCCAAGACTCTGCCGGAGTCAACCCCATGTCCCTATCATCATCATCATCATCATCATCATCATCATCATCATCATCATCATCATCATCATCATCATCATCATCATCAGAAGTGGTGCTTGGAGAACATGGTGGATTAGTCCCCTTCCTTTTCCTTGCTGGAGATCTAGGAGCCAATGATTCTATAAGAGGAGGTTCTTGCTCGAAACAGCACTCCGCATCAACAGAACCACCCCAACCTAAGGCCAAGACCATGTCTGTCAGTGAGGCAGTCACTGCAATCATGGCGAGGCCGATGAGCAAAACACAATCATTTCAGCAAACAGAGAAAAGTGAACAGCAGCCACAGCCAGCAATAGTACGTCTTCCTGAAGTTGGCGCAGAACAGGAGGTTGAGCTTCCTGCCGAGCAAGAACCTCCTCTTTTAGAATCATTGGCTTGGAGATGCAAGGAGAGGCAAGGGAAAAGAAATATTCCTGAAAGCCTTAGAATTATGGAAGGGGATGATGAGGAGGATGATGATTAGCTAGTCATTGTGGAAGGTGACACAGAGGAGTCAAACATTACTTTTCAACCTACTCTGAGGAATGTGGGACAGGTAGCAACACCAGCTCCCATATCTACAAAGCCCCAAGTGAGACCTGCACCAACCCCAACTTCAGTAGAGATATGCAGTGCAGAGAGGCAATCGACGATGCACACACTTGCCTCTAGTTCTTCTTCAGGCATTGGCCCAGTAAAAAGAACTTTTCCCTAGTTTGGGACTTTTTTACAGTTAGCACACAAGGGCAGCGCATTGCAGTATGCACCATTTGCCAAACAAATGTTTGTTGAGGTAAGCCTAGTTTACATTATGGTACAAGAGGCCAAACAACCCATTTGTTTGTATACATTTTTTAAATTATATTTTGTAGTTTTCATTACATCCAACACATCAGTATTCAATTTAATTTACGCTTTAACTTTGTATCAACAATGCAAATTTGGCATTAGACACCTCAGTCGTTATTGTCTATTACAGATTCAATGAATCAGCATTTGGTGTAGTATCTTGGCGTTCAGGTTTCGACTATAGCTAACTTAACTTAAATAAAACATAGCATTTTGCCCTGCCTCCTGGAACATATACATTACATCCACGCATCACTACATGTATCACGATTATTCTTACTTCATCCTGTTGTACTATCCCCGCCACCCACTTCGTCATTTTGTGTGTTTAATTCCTTATGCCTTCCAATGCCCGATGTTCACAATTTATATGGTTTACTGTGATGCTTGGGGTCCCCACATGAATCTGGAAGGGTGGAGAGGGAGGAGGTGGAGAGGAAAGAGTTGGGGCTCATAGAGAAATGGGGGAGGAGGGGAAATGGGGCAGGTTTGGGAGGGAGAAGGGAGTGAGGAGGAAAAAGGAATCGAGGGGGAGAGTAACTGTGTCTCACCCACAAGCCTGTATAGGTCTCCTTGGTGAAGTTCTGGGTGCTACTCTTCTTCTTGTGTATCACATGTTACCTTCAGTTGTCTACCCCTCATCATTTTCGGGCTCGTCCGCTGATTCTTCCGGGCGCTTTTGCCAGTCCATGCGGAAGTCTAATAGTATTGTAACCCACGCCTCCGCCATTGGCTGCTTCCGCAACCCCATGGCGTCCTCTCTGCAGAGCGCTACACTTTCCGCCTGCGCCCAACACAATTGGGATTGATACTAGGATTTTGCCACTGGGGGGCAGGGGACTTCCAGCGGCGCATGGGTAAGCGCTTGGCCATTATGAGGCCCAAATATTTATATCTGGACGTCACTTTATGTCTTCTGGATCTTTGGTACAGTCCCAGAATACACAATTCCCATGGCCAGTCCAGGGCACGTCCCGTGCACCGGGCTAGACAGCTGGTGAGCATACAGCAATACGTTTGAATAGCAGTGCATGACCACAGCATGTGCAGTAGATCTGCACAATCTCATCACAACTCGCGCATCTGGCGTCGGCACGATCAAAATACTTGTTTACAGGTTCCCGTGTTAGATAGGTTCAATGGATTATATATTATTGGATGAGCAGAAATCTAGCATTACGAGGGATTCATGTGGGGCTCTCAAATATATTCTCCCATTCCCGGTCTGTGACGGGCAGTCACAGATCTACATCCGGATGTATGACGGTACAACGCGTGGTATTACCATGCGTACCGTTACAACGTGTTTTTTACAACGCACGTCGTTACCACGACTTGTGCTGTAGGTGTGCTGGACTTAGAATAGTTAAATTTACTATTCCAACACCAGCCTACGTACAGTAGGGAAGTTGTTGGAATAGTAAATCTACTATTCCTTGTCCTTGAGCGCCCTCCAGCACAAGTCGTGGTTACGACTTGCGTTGAAAAATACGCATCGTAACTGTAGTGCGGGGTAACATCTGCGTTGTAAAGGATGTTCCCCCTACATCCCAATGGGAGCGGAGGGAAAGCAATTGCTGTATCATGTGGATTCTGAGTGATTCCGCAAACCACTTGGTGAGATGGCGCCCTGTGCTCAATTTGTGTAAATATTGTATAGTTAGGTGGGTGGTAGGTTCCTGTGTTATATCGCCCCACAGCCCGCTCAGTGTGTGGGTCACTGCGGCATGCAGCAGGAACTGACCTTGCTGTAGGCCCGAACCTTCGGCCATATCCACGAACGGGACGAGCCGCCCATCATTTTAAAGGTCACTTAAGGTTTGTATGTCCGCCTCCACCCAGTGCATAAGCTCTGCAATGGTTACCGCCCTATGCCTCCTAGGTGTGCCTAGGATGGGCTGCGAAGGCGCAAATGGTGCTACTTGGTGTGTGAGGCAGAGACTGCGCCAATAGCATTGATACGCCACCTGACCAATAGCTGTGTAAGTGCACTGCCGGTCCTACCCGGATGGAACAGTGTCACTATCTGGGAGCGGGTGAGCCTAGGTGTCTGTGCTGCAATGTCTTCGAGCTGGAGTGCGCTTAGCCGATGCGCCACCCACTGGAGTTGCGCCACCAGATAATAGTGCTCCATGTTGGGCAGCGAGAGGCCTCCCTGAGTGGTCAGTGGATACATTTTAGCTAGTGATACTCTGCTTCGCGACCCATGCCAGATAAACTGCCGCATATCTGAGTCCAGGTTTTTTTAAAAACAGAGGTCTAAGATGCAGTGGCAAGTTTGTGAAGTAATAAAGTAGGCGTGGTAGGACCACCATTTTTTAGCAATGCAATTCTGCCCATAACTGCAAGCGGCAAGGTACTCCAGAAGGTCATCTGCGCCCTTACCGCCGGGACGGCACGCACCAGGATGCCCTCGAGGAGATCCTGCAAAGCCCTAATATCATAATCCCTAAATATCAAAATGCTGTTAGCTGCCAATGCACAGCCCTACCATTGGTACCTAATTGCGGGTTAGGGGTAGACTCTGTGAAGGGATACAGGCACAAGTTTTCCCAATTCACCTTCAGACCCGACACTGAGGCGAACACGAGAAGTGTGGCGTCAACTGCCGCAGAGTCCAAACGACCCATATGTAAAAACATCATGCAATCTGGTGGGAGGAGCACCTTAAAAAATTGCTGAAAGTGGTGTTGAAGGTGGGGAGACCCAGGGAACATCAGCTACAAGTCCAATTATGGTGGAAGGTGATGATGAGGAAGAAGAGGGTGACATCCTCATGTAAAGCAGCCCTGTCACCAGCATTGCGCTGGACCTCCTCCCTTTGTATTTGGAGAACGAGTGGGATTCTTAGAAATTGTGGCAGTCATCAGCTCGAAATCGAAGGTTCAAAGTCGGACCTATTTTGCCAGAGTAGCTGTTCCAGTACTGCATCATGATGTGCTGCAATTGATTGGACAAGCTTTGCAGCAAAGTGTTGTTCATACTAACCAACCTGATGACAGGCATATGGACCAGTTGTCAGGTGACTGATTACATGTGCATCACTGCACACTGAATCTCTTTTGTGGGAGTAAAGTATCTACAGGTCTTGAACCTGAAGAAACTTTTAGGAGCGTTTAGCAGCATACAACGGTACATGCACATGTTACTATATAAACATACTTGCTTTGAGCCACACTGTACTTTCACATGAAACCTGCATTTGTTTTTGTGTTTTGGTCTTTTCGTGGGTTTTAGTCTAAATACCATAGACAAGTTCAAACAAAAATGTCCCTTGGTATTCTCTTTAGTCAGTGACTAGCACCTAGACATAACACAAGAACGCAGCTGCTGTTCATGAGCACTCATGTCTTGTCATATAACTCGGCACAAGAGAGTAAGAAAAGACACATGGAGCAAGAGTTCAGAGAAAAGACACTACGTCAGCTGAGATGTAGAAGGTCCATCTGTGTATGCTAAGGCACACGATTTGCCACTAACCCAGAGATCTTTGATATATAATCATTTAGCTTCAGTAGGGAGGGGGTTTAGGGCACTCTGTCTTATATCATGACAGGGCTTTTTCTAGTATATGCTTCAATAGCCATGCTAACAGTTTTTCTGATATGTAATTGTTTTCTAATTGTGGCACGAATACTGCATTTTAGAATATGATGGATTAAATAAATATTTTAAACTTCCTGTGTGTCTTTTATTTATCTTATTGTAGATGAGTATGAGTAAGAGAGCGAAAGGGTGTGTCCTGTTATTGTGATCCCGGAGAGGGTCACGAGTGTTGTGCTCTGGGGTCTCAATTCACTTGTTTCTTTGATAAGATTAGGAGGGCAAGTGAGGCTTATAGCTAGTCTGACTCAGGCTCATAGGTACTGAGGTGGTGTGGTGACTCTGTCCCTACCTGCCAATGTTCTGTCATCTACAGCATAGTTCTATTCCTGAGCAGATTCCCTGCAACGTCTTGGACAAACTTAACTGCAAGGTATCAAAATGGCTGTAACTCAGAGGTCTCAGAATTAGATTTGTTGCCACGGACTATGGCAGTAACATAGTCACGGACTATGGCAGTAACATAGTCAAGGCCATGCTAGATGGTGGCTATATCAGGGTCTTGTGTTTGGCATATTGCATCAACCTGGTTGTGCAAGTCTTTCTCAAAAAAGAAGACATAGTCGGCAACATACTGCAGAAGAATCTACACTAATTTCAGCCATTCTTTAATAGCCCTGAATCAGTTGTGGATTGTTCAGCATACTACTAGAGTACCAGTTAAGGCCCTGTTGCAGTAGGTGCCAACACGTTGGAACTCAATCTATTGCATGTTGCAACATCTGTTTGAGCAGTACAAACAGATCAATGACATTCAAAGGGCCTAGTCAAATGTCTGATACAGATACTGCTCCCTTTTGAGGTTTTCGCACAGGAAGTTAGCAAGGAGGACAGTAGAATGGGTCCACCTATCCCATTGTTGCATCTGCTACAGGACCAGATAAAGAAGGGGTCTGAAAGGTTCACACTCTCAGGTGTGAAAGAAAACACAGTATATATCTTGGTTGAGAGCTTAATCTTTCGCTTAGCTTGTAATGGAAGGCTGCAAAATGACATCATCTTATTCAAAGAATACATCTGTGCCACACTACTTGATCCACAATACAAAAAAATAATTCTGCCCACTTTTATTCCTTTTTCTGAAAGGGATGTTTCAAAATGCAAGAGGTTGATTGTGGAGCAAGCTTGAGACCTGGAAGAGGAACAGCTGGAACTTAGATTTAGACTTAGTTCTGAGGTGCCTGCTTCAACTTCCAGAGGGGCATTCTTGTCTCACAGCAGTCAACACCAACAACCAGAACACCGCCAACAACAGCAACAGAAGGATTGGATCCAACCTCTGCATTGGATTGGTATCAAATGGCAGGGCTGAGGACCAGTGCAGAGGCAATGGCAAAATAGGTAGAGTATGTGGCAGCCCCAATGACCATTTAGAGGATGTTCCAGAAGTATCTGGATGATCCAAAAGACATCTATGTGGATCAAAACCCATTGATGTGTTGGTACAGGAAGATCCGCCAATGGCCAGAGCTCAACAGGGTGGCAATAAACTATCAGGCTTGTTCTGTAGCCAGTGTCTGCTAAGCCTGTGATCAGTGCAGCTGGCACAGTTGTTACAGTGAGAAGGACTAGTCTCGCGTCTCAAAGCATGGCAATAATGACCATGATCTAAATGAACCAACATTTCATACCACACAAGTATACCATTCCTGAAACGGCACAGGATGAGGAGGCGGTGGATTCATCAGAATCAAGTGTGTTAGCTGACCAGTTTCTGGGTTAACCGCCCGAGTTTGAGGATGAACTGTGCTTCCCAGACTGAGAATGCCAGTGCCACCATATAAAGTTTTAATTATTTCTCATTGATCTTCTTTCTTTGCAAACAAAAGCAGCTAGTGGAGCATTATGATTGTGTCAGATTTATGCTGCCCCGCCATATTATACTCACAGATATGGCCGAATTGCAGTTGGACCAGTGTGCAGTGAAGAAGCCTCCATAATTCTTTAAGGACATTAGAGACAGTGCCTGCCTCCCTCACATGCCTATCCTTTTTTGCATCACTTAGCAGGGCTGTCCAAGAAGATTGTTGATTTACATGAGCGCCAATGCCAAATTCCAATGTGTTGCCTGCGTCAAAGGTACAATTATGTACCTACTACCTAACCTCCTGATGCTTGGATTCGAAGAGGTAACTACAACATTTGCAACAATGATGAGTGATTGTGAGTGATGATTGATGATTTATGTGATAGCAGACAATGAGGGAGGATGTTCAATTGACAGTGAAGTTGATTTTGATGAATTGCAATGTTTGGTGCCTGATGAGTGATCATTTGTCCTGAAGGTGATTTGCCTTTACAAACGTACTTACCAAGCATTTACCTTATCCTTCTCTTTTTTCATCACCTAGAAGGGCTGCCCCAGAAAATCATTTGATTTAGAAGACTGCCAAATTCCAATGTGTTGCTTACATCAAAGTGGAGTTACAATTGTGTACCTACCACCACCATGCTTGGATTGGCACAGGTAACTTTTTCACCAATGAGTGATATATTATTGAGTAACTGTGAGTGAAGATTGATGATGCATGTGGTGGCAGATAGTGAGGGAGGGTGTTCAACTAATTTGTAAACTTGATTTTGATGATTTGCAATATTTCGGGCCCAATGGGTGATACTTTTTCCTTAAGATGATTAGCTTTCACAAACTTACATAGCGAACATTTACCTGGACAGTGCACTACTATCCTTCTTTTATTCATCACCTAGAAGGGCTGCCCCCGAAAATGAAAATCAATTGATTGACTAGACTGCCAGAGTCCAATGGGTTGCTTTAATCGAAGAGGAGATACAATTGTGTACCTACCCCGGTACTTTGATGCGAACAGGTAACTATCGCACCACTGATTGATATATTATTGAGTGATTGTGAGTGATTATTGATGATTCATGTGGTGCAGGAAGTGACAGAGTCTGTTCAACTAATTTGTAAACTTGATTTTGATGATTTGCAATGGTTAGGGCCTGATGGGTGATAATTTTTCCTGAGTTTGATTGGCCCTATCACACTTAGCGAAATTTACTTGCAGGATCCACTCCTGTTTTCTGGACCTTCAGAGATCAGACCAGTCACTTTAGTTAGAAAACATAAACCTATACAAAATACTGCAATTCTGTTGTTCTACTTTTTCTTCAACAGCAGTGCACTACACATCTATCTTGCGTAGGTCAGGGCTGCGATGGAGTTACTCGAAGTCAGGAGGAGGATGAAGGACTCAGGGTGGGACTACCTCATGAACAGCTAGAAGAAGAAAGTTATCAACTTTAAGGAAAACCATGACTTTGAGGCCTAGTACTTTTAGTAATGTGGAATGGAGAGTGTTGATTTGGGAAATGCTGCTGAGTGTGTGTGTTTCACGGGTGGCAAAAGTGAAACTCTGAGTCATCTTGTTTTTTTGCTCTGCCTGAGTCTTCCTGGTACACTCCTCATAAAGCTTACCTTCCTTCTGTCCTCCTTGCCTCTACAATACGGTTTCTGTTTTACGAACAAAAGGCGCAGGCTGAGCTCAACACTACTGCTTTCCTACCAGACCGGTCAAGACAGGCACCCAAGAGTGATGGCCATTCCCAAGGAGAATGCAGATACATCACCCAATTTGGCAATACAGTATCATTTTTCTTTTAACAATCATATTTTTAGAACTGGGAGGATTTAATGCACTCCTCCATAATTTGATTTTTTTAAACTTAGAAGACAGAATATTTAGATATCTGATAACTTGGGTCTCAGGGGCAGAAGGACAGTTTGCAAATGCATTTAACTGTACTGTGTCTTACTCATTCCTTCATTTTCTTTCATAATAGATTGATAATGATGTACTGCTCATCTCCCTTATGAATATTGTTCTTGTTTTTCTCTTTGTCTTTGTCATACCTTTCCCCAAATCCCCATCACACCCCTAACACTATTCCCCCGGGCTCAGTGAATGCGTGTCTTAATATATCCCAAACAGATCACACACGTGTTTGGACGGGTGTGGTTAAATGCGATACCAAATCACTGTGGGATCTTCTATTACCTTAGTATTGCCCACACCAGCCCCACTTACCCAACCATGAAGAACATCATTCATCAGTGTCGACATCATCTTTCAGCCCTTTATTGTGCATAAATAAAATGCTGAAACTTGTCGACTACAGAGTACAGACTATGAGTACATTTTCCCTGACTTGAGGATTTCATAACTTTGGTTTATAAATTCCATGCTCAACATTGCTCAGAATAATTTACTATTGCTAGTTTCTGTTATAATATGTGGTATTCATTTCTTTGATGTGTCATGGTGGTAGTAGTCTGTCCTCAGTCTTTCTAAAGCTATACTATGAATGTATATGTATAACCTACTAACCCTCAGTTTTTCTTTCAATTTAGTTGCCTGTGATCCTTTTGATTAATCCTGCAGTTGGAGATCACCTTGGTGGGAGTGGGCCCTCGCTGTGAGGCCTTCTCTGTTAGTGCACTAACCACTACCCCTACCATGAAGAAGGCTTCTTGGGAAACCGTAAATCTCACAAAACAAAAGTCAAATTGGTGTTGCTCTAATATGGTGGCGGTGTCTATCATATTAGGATTAGCCTTGGGACATGCCTTTCCGCGGCGGCAATGCCGCCACGAAAAGGCATACGGTCTTTTCTTTGGGGGTCCGTTGCAGGCCTCCAGGGTGAAGGGGGGGTGGGGGTGCACATGGGGGGTACCTATGGTACCCCCCTGCATTTGCTTGCACAAAGCGGCAGGCACCGCGCGGTGCCTGCCGCTTTGTGCATGCAAATGCACTGCATGCAGTTTTAACATTCCGGCGGGTGCTGCTTCAAGCAGCACCCGCCGCAATGTTAAAAATACAGGATGTGACCGCCAGGGTGGCGGTCACATCCTAATTCGCATGGAGGGATCGCCGCTGCCCCTTTCTTTAGGGGCCCGTTGCGGGCCCCCAGGGTGAAGGGGGGTGGGGCTGCACATGGCGGGTACCTATGGTACCCCCTGCATTTGCTTGCACAAAGCGGCAGGCACCATGAGGTGCCTGCCGCTTTGTGCATGCGAATGCACTGCATGCAGTTTTAACATTGCGGCGGGTGCTGCTTCAAGCAGCACCCGCCGCAATGGTATAAATACAGGATGTGACTGCCAGGGTGGCGGTCACATTCTAATTCCCATGGAGGGACCGCCACTGCCCCTGCAGACGGTCCCTCCACCTCTGGGGTGGCGGATGGATGCAGGTCCGTCCGCCATCCTAATAGGCCCCTTAGTTGGTTGATTGAGGTCTGGCCTCACTTAACAAATACAGTGGGTATACTAATAAGTGCCAATAACCAACCAATGTGACTTACCATCGCTTGTCCCTGCTGCTGCAGTGACTCTCCTTTAGCTGCTGCTGTAGCACTGGTGCTGCTGGCCTCATCAATGGTGGTCTGTGCAGCTAGCAAAACCATTACACATTATAAATGCCAGATTCACCTCCCCCTTTGTATTTTTTTAAACAGAATTCAACTGCAACACATGGCTACAGTGCAGTTCGCAGTATCTCCTCATGCATCAAAAATATCACTATGGGCATTTTGCTGGTTGACAATGCTAAAAAAGTCATTAGTCGATCCAACCGTAATGGAGGGGCAGAGATATGATGACTGCGAGTCATTTAAAGTGCAATGAAGGGGTAGAATAAGTTGGTCAATAAAGGACATATGGTTTTGGTTGGTAAATGTAATGTGACCGTCCTCATACGACTTTCCAGTCATGCTGTATTGTCATCAAAACTGCTGGGGTTCTGAATAATAATACATACAACACAGCATTGGGGGGAGCAATAAATAGAAAGCCTTCTCTACATACAAGCATAAAAGAGTTTGCTTGGGTCTGGAAACTCTCCAATCTTCACAGTAAACTATCTAAGTCTTTGTATTATAGTACCAGTCCACAGAGTATAATGTTAGCAGAGAAAGATAGCATAACCAAGCAGAAGAAAGCTTAAACTACAGATTAGTAAAGACACAGGAGGAAGTCAGCAACAGAAAATAGAAATATAGAAAAAAGGATAATGTAGGGAGGAATAAGTAACAAGAATAAACATTAAATAGAATGACGTGCATTTAAAAAAAAAGTCACATAGAGGAGGAAAAATGTATATAATGGGGAGAGGTAGAAGTTAGAGAAATACATAATATTAACAAGAACTTACTGGGGCCAGCAGAGCCATCCACCTTGGCCACAGCTATGGTGGTGGTGGTAGAACTTCCACCCACCGCAGCAACGGTGGTGGCACCCTCCTCTGCCCGACCCTCTAATACCATCTTCTTGCCCTTGGGTGCTGAAGAAATAAAGAAGCAAACAAAAATAGATTAGTGGTACAGTTAGTCTCCTAGAAAATACTTTGACAGACAAGGGCAAATGCAGTAACACATTAACATTATACTTTTCTAAAAACAGAATGCCTATATTAACCAGTTGACCTATTCCTAATTTCCAAAACCTCACCCAACCTACATTCTGAATTCCATAAACTACATTTGGAAATACTTGATCTTTGTTTCACAAATCTAACCCCCTTCAATGGACCAACTTATTCAGCTTCCCTTTTCAAAGCACAGATGCATATTTTGCATACTGCATCACTGGAAGTTTGCTTGAGACTGTACAAGCTACAGAAAACAGAAAAACGCAGAGAACGCTAACTCACCAGTAGTATACTACTACTACTACCACAGTACCACTATCTTAGTGACAGGAGGACAGAGGAGTCAGTATACCTTCTTACATAATCAACCAAAGTGAGCGCACACAGCAACAAGCAGAACAAGGTAGCACCAAGCATCTGACTCACTCAACTTGGATAAATTAATATATATAATGCTATGTTACGTGAACTTAACTTACCTTTGAGAGTGAGCAGCATGCTATTTGAAAAAAACAAATTGCATCATAGGACAGGACACAACAGATTAGTAATAATTAATGACTAGTACTCTCCACTTCTACAATGTCGATGCCCAGGAGGTCAAGCAGGTCCCTCTCCTGGTCCAGTATGTCAGCCCAGCAGTGCATCATCTGCTGCAGGGGCACTGAACCCCAGTGCATTGGCAATTGCAACGGTGCACACCCCGACAACAACCGATACTCCTGCGGGCCGTTCCCATGCTACTAGTATGAAGGGGAGGTGGTGCTGCACAAAAAAAGGAGTGCGACTACCTCATCCTTGCTAAAACGGCACAAGTCGGCACCCCCTGGTGGTGCAGGCACCCACAGGGTGTGCGGTTCACTACACTGCTGCCGCCTATCCCATGCACTGGCATGGCACTCGGTGAATATGAAAAAAAGAAAGACAGGAGGAAGTGAACGAATAGACTAGAGAGGGAGAAATTAGAAAGTTTTGGAAAGTTAGGGAAAAAGTCATTAAAGTCACAGACATTTTTTAAGAAATGAGGCACAAGTGTAAAATGAACCAACACACAGACACACACACACTAAGGAAATAAATATAAAACAAGGGGGATAGGTTAAACAAGTTAGGATGGCAAAGCTATAGTTATTATTTAAAAGTAGGCCCAGCACCATGCACAGAATAAGAAAAACAAAATGGCCACACAGATTGGTGACTGCTTGGTGCTGCTTGTGCGCACGTTGCTACGCAGAGAGCACTAATCACACCAATCAGTGTGAACGGGTGGCCGAGCACAACTGTGGAGAAGTGTGGCTCAATGGTTAGAGCGGCAGACCCTGATGCAGAGGTCTAGCCCGGGACCAGGGTTCAATTTCCCGCCTCGGTGGGTCTTGAGCTCAAAAATTCCACGGACCTGATAATTCTCGCCTCGGTGCCTATTCCAATCATGGAGTCCCACTCTGCAACTCTGGGCAATAGCTTGCTTAATCTCCACAACGGCCCCCACAACGCTAAGGATGCCTGGCCTCCACCTTGGGGGTGCCCAGGAGTGGACACCTCACAGGGAAAGCCAGGATGGGTTCCACAGCGGTATTCGTACAAGCGCCTTGAGACCCTTGCGGGTGAGTAGTGCGCTATACAAGTATCAATTTACATTTACAATTTACATTTACTGCACCCACTCGTGCAGAGTTAGCCAGAGTTCGCAAAAACGTCCTTTCACTCCGCGGAATTCCACGTAGTCGAACTCCACAAACTACACCCACCCCTATTTGAGGACATCCACGCCAATGCTATATCTTCTAGATAGTTGGCCTTTTCCTCTTTCTCAGTACCATGCCTGGTGTTGTACTGGCAGACATAAACATTTCAAAAACCTTTGAGTATAGAAGGGTATCATAAAAACCCACACCCTCCTGGGTAGTTACCTGCACTCTCTGTGTATGTCCCTTCAGTATGTTCAGTTATGTAGGTAAGTTCCATCTGCCCACCTTTCTCATAAGTCCTAGCCCTGTGGCGCATGGATAAGAAGTGCAGTTCCTGGGCTGCCAGCTCATGAAATGTAGTGATATGTTCAAGAATGATAGCAAGAGTGGCAAGGTGAGGATTTACCTTGTAGTCCCTTTCTAGAGATCGTATCTTGGTGTTTTGTATTTGGATGCGAATGGCCCTTAACACACCTGCCTGAGTACCAATGCAAATCCCTCTAATTGTAACATTAAACACTTTCCATAGTGTTGCCACGCTCTCCACAGTGCCAACATTTTTTTCAAGGTATTCTACTATTGTGGAGCGCAATCTGTTGCGAAACACAGAATCTAGTAGGGCTATTGCCAGGAACCGCCACATAAACTGGGTCAGATAATGAGTAAGTATTGTTAGCATTAGCTTCAGGGGTGCATAATCAGACAGATTCTTAGGGAGATAGAAAACTTCTGTCACCCATGTTTTAACTTCTCTGGTGGCTAGCCAGTAGTCTAATCGAGACCATGAGCTGTGTACTGATGACACGAAGGTGCCCTACCTGTCAGTCGGAGTCTCCAGATATTTAACATCCTATATTCAGCGATTCCATCCCAGATGACCCTGGCAGAGTGTTCACCATGCCAATCTGTCCCAGTTGACCAGTCAAGATCAGGATTGAGGTAGGTATTGAGGTCTCCCCCGATATATTGGTCATTGGAGGAAGGGCGTGCACCATACTGTCTGTCAAGCAAAACCCAGGGATATCCACAATGACATATCTGCTGAGTTCATCCACACTAAAATGTGTTATTGTGAAGGGCACCCTTATTTTCATTAGAATCATGTATCCCCAGGATAATGATGGGTAGGAAGAAGCCAATTTATAGGTCGCCCCAGAGGACACAATAGTTTGTTCCATGTGAGGTGTGTTTGTTGCAAAAATGCAAGGTGCATATGATTTCTGTCTAAGTAGGATAGGAAATTTCATACCTTACAAGGATTATTAAGTCCTCAGACATTCCTAGTTAGCAGGGCTACTTGTCCTTGGGATGGGCCCATCTGGTCAGAGCATGAGCGTGTAGTGTACTGCATCGCTGGATGCCTCTTGTGTGTTGTACAGAGTCAATAAGGTGAAAATCAGCACTAGTATGGTTACTAGAGCAACAGCCAACATCCCAATCATGCCAAAGAAATCCCCACAATTAAAAAAAACATTGGATATTATAAATAAAACTACGCAGAAACAGTCAACCCATTAAACAGGTTACCAAATATTTGTAGCACTGGGTGGGTTCCCTCTAGGGGGTCGCCATATTCCCAGCACTCCTCTAGGAGACCTGAGGTGGTTGGGATGAAGAAACATCAGTGCTCCAGCTGTTGACTTTGTAACAGAGTAACTGAGCCTGGTAGTTCACAAGGGGGCCATTGTCCCCACAGACTCTCCGCATGTCCCACAGAGTACATGCCGTTAGTTTGTTCCAGTTCACAGCATCATCTCTGAGGGGTAACATTGGTTGCTGTCTGTATTGTCACCATTCGGAGGTTGAAATCTATGTTTCTGAGTGGTGTTTTTAGGTAATCTTTAGCTGCCTTTGGAAGCATGAAACCTTTCTGTGTGCCCTTGTAGTTGATGCATAGTTGCGCTGGATAAAGCATTGTGTAGGAAATGTTGGATTTTTGCAACAGCTTCTTGATAGGTAAAAACTCTTGTTGTGCTGTCTACACCTCCACTGTAAGGTCAGGGAAAAAGGCTATGCGATTGCTCTGATAGGTGATGTCTCTCATTTCACGCGCCAATATAAGGACTGTATCTCAATCACAATAGTTCAACAGTTTTGCTATTATGGGGCACAGGGGTGCTCCTCAGGGCAGACGCACCCTGAGGGATTGGAGCGCCTTCTCCACCACCAGTAGTGGTGGCAAGTGTTCAGAGCCAAAGATCGTTGCTAGGTGTGATTCAACATAAGTCTCCATTTTCTCTGTATTAGTGGATTCCACGATAACAATGATTCACAAGTTGTTTCTACGTCAGCACACTTCTAAATTCTTTTTTGCCTGTATGACTGCCAAGACTTTCTCCACATTTAGGCATTTTGAGCTCACTGAGTGTGAGTCATCTTTGGCAGTGGAGTTTCGTTGCGACAACACTGTGATGCATGCTATTTGTTTATCCAGCTTTGTGGACATGTGGTCAAGGCACAGGTTTAAGGAATCAATTTTACCATCTATTGATTGCAGGCTGTGCATAGCAACTAACATGGCCTCCAGCGCAGATGCTCCCTGAGTTCCTGCCTACTGCTCTTGGACTGCCAATGTCTCCAGCGAGGGTTTGTTGGAACGCCTGGATTCAAACATTAACCGCATTTGGGTCTGGTCCACCTGTCCCATCTTTACAGGTAATACAGTCCTGGATTTCTATCTATGTGTACCAGCCTCAGTCTCTGTACCAGGGATCCAAATGGCCACTCTGTTGTGACACAGTGTCATGATTAAATGTACTCAGCCGCTCCTGCACCTCAGGCAGCAGTCACAGATTAGTCAGGCAGAGGAGGTACTGAGGTCCTACTTATAGTGCCTCATGCTCATGTTACCTGCACGCTGGGTCCCAAGGTTAAGCCTGACCCAGAGCTTACTTTATACCTTGTGGGGGAGCTGGATCGTCCATATCGCCATGCCACCAAGCGTGTTGCACCAGGCGAGCTATGCAGCAGGTTTTCGAGGATTCATGCCTTCATGCCCACTTATGGCAGTACAGACTGCATCCTAGCCACTACAGGATGTCCCGGTCTTGCCGCACCAATCTCCACACTTGCTGTGGTGCCAGTCTACTTTACATTTTTGTCAGCCTCCAGGTCCGGTGGTCGGGTCCTGGTAATGTTGGTGCAGAACCACACTTGAGCCCCACAGTCACTGGATGTCATGCACCTGTAAGTGCCTCTGAAGAATCATGAGGTCCATAGTGTGCTCTGTCACGCCCATAGCGAGCCCAACAGGCCAATCCTGCATATTTAAGTACTGCTCCTCCATCCTAATCTGTGCGCAGGCCCGCAACACATCATCTATCAGACATCAGTAAAGTCATTGGGTCCCCTTCGCCGGTTAGTGTACTCTCTCTTCCTAGTCAACCGCAGTCCGATGTATCAATCTATGCTGGCTTGGCTCCAGGACCACTCAATGGGGCCCGCACTGCTGTCTCACTCCTGCTAATTCTCTCCTCCCTCCGCTGGTGGACACAGTCAAAACCTCCTTGTCTGGTGTGTGCTATGTGTGATCGAGCCATGATGTAACCCCGCAAACCATCCGTTTCCCCGTGGCTTCCTTTCACATGCACGCAGTTCCACCACCATAAGCCCCACCATGTGGTCCAGAGTCCTGGGCCAGTTATGGCAGTTTCCCAGCTTCTAAAGTCAATTTCTGGGGAGTCTGCAGGTTGCTCTCGCCACCCACACTTATGGGCTTGCGATTTTCAAATGTATATATTGGCTGGATGGCAGGATTTTTATAAGGTAATGTGCCCCAGGTGGCAGAGCTGCACTAAGGTGCGGCCATCTTGTCGCAGGCTCAATAGCGCTCCCCCATCATGAATGTTGTTTAAGTCTATTTGATACCAAATATTAACAGATGCTGCTAACATCTAATGCTACTCTATTTTAAATATGCAACATGGTTTCTTGAAAGCTAAGATAACCTAATATCACCCTGATAAAAGTAGCTAATATATATGTATTACTATTATCTTCTGAATCTAGGGGCTAAAAGACAACTTTTGAATTTTGTTCATTCGGAGTCTGTGCCAAACTACTTTTAGAGTAAGCTCAGATGAGAGTTTTATTGAAAGATGTGACATTTTCTGCTTATCCAGCACCGATCACTGGCTTGAATTTGATTTGATTGTTACCTCTAATCTGGATGAATCCTACTCTTTTTTATGTTTTCCCCAGCCACTTTGAGGCAAGGGCTACCTTGCAGATGTGTTAGGTCATGCACGATAGCTTATCTGCTGTCTACCTAAGGAAGGAGACTCACATTCCACATTCATCAGGCTTCAGTGAGGTAGTATTCCCTGACTGTGCTGGAGCACACTGAGAAAGGTATATTGCCGTTGCCCTCTGACCACTGGATAAAGAACATAATCTCTCCCTTATTGTTTTTTAAGGCTGTAAGTGCCCACACAGGGAGAGGAGTATTATTAAATATTTTTTCCTCACTATAGTTATCCTTGTTAATTATATATTGAAATGTAATGATATATGGAAACAAGTATCCTAGTGTGTTTCTTACAAAGGTCTCTTGATGTCCCTCTTTAGTATTTGTATAGGGTGATTACCTAAATTCATGTCATTATTGCTGATATTGTTTGCAGTTGTGTGCTTTACTTTGAAAGCCTAATATAATCTGTGAAAGTTAGTGTTGGTTTGTAGCCATTTACTCAAACATACTAACACACCTGTTTTAGTTGGAGATGAAAAGCTCAGGACTAAAAAAGGTGCCCCTAATGACATGGAGTGAGGTGGTCACGCTATCCTCACCGTATGGTGAGGCATATTTATAAGCTGGTTTGTGACTACAATGGTACTGGGCAGCAACCTCATCCTAAATGATCACATGTGGCAGCATCTCTCTAACTCTGGGGTACCCTCCTCATTGCAGGTGGAACTCTGTCTCACTTCTGCCATGTCAGCCACCATTCTACCATGAAAGGAACTTTAGCTGGAAAAAATGTGTCCATCTAAAAATCCCATACAGATGAACAAGCATTATGTCATTAGTACTTTTGATACAATTAGATAAGTGATGGGTCCAATGTGAACAAAGAAGTTGATTAAAGATTTGTGACAACTGAATAACAAATGATCCACAAAAATGAGGATGTTCAATTTTGTATTTGAAACAATGAATTCAAAAGACTGATCATCATACTGTAGACAAACAACAGGTGCTCCAAGTGATGGCGTAGTAAAAATGAAAATCAGTGAGCCGTATCAAATTATTGAAAATGTATAAATATATACATATTCACAATAGGTACAAAGGGCCAATACCCATGGAGTTTTAGACTAAATCAATTTCAAACACAATGATATAGCATTAAAGTTTGAGTGTCAGACAGTAGAGATATGGGTAGGCTCATAGTGTTGATGTTTTGACCCCTATTTAGACAAATTATCTAGGGTCTTCATCAGTACAAATGACTGGTAGCAACCTACAGAGTGATATATACAGAAAGTTAGTCTAGATTCAGTGGAAAATTATATGGATGGGCAGATAGAGGTATCTTACCTAACCCGATCATTCAGGGTCTGGTTCAAATCATACAGTCTATCTATACGATAAAGAAAGAAAAGGGAAACTCATACAATTAATCCCAAGGGGATATATTTCCAAATGAATGTTCTAAAGTGAGGAATATTGATAAGGATTGTGATGTGTGATTTGCATTTTTACCAAAAAGAGGAAGCATGCACACAGGGGAAAGTGTGCATAATTACATGCTACGGATGGTGAAGATGTGATCAATATCATGATCATTCAAGACATCCAGCGGCGTAGGAAGGGGGGGGGTGCGGACTGCCCCGGGTGTCATACAAAATCGCAAAAATATGTGTTTTTAAAATAAAAAATTACACTTTCAACTGTAAGTATCTTATTTCTCCTACTTTCTTTCATAATAATGTCAATGTGGGGGAGGTGCAAGAAATGTTCTGCACCGGGTACCACCTGACCTTGCTACGCCACTGAAGACATGCAGTCAAAACACACTCAGAGGTTCTGAGCAGAAAGGGTCTGGAGGTGTCTCCAAGATTTATGTGTACATGCATGTACAACCACCCAGACTAGCATGCAGATACTTGCTTGTAGGTACTACAACAATAAATATAAACTGGGCTAATTGAGCCCTTAGAGGCGACTGGGGAAACTGATGGAATTGTTTGAAAGAAGGGCCAGACCAAATTTCAGGTTTATGAGTTCAAAGTGAAGACAAGCATAAATACATGTACTGAGTAAAAACCACATAAACATGTTGCTCCAATAACATGATTCTGACCTGTTGGGATAAATAGCTGAAAAAATTAACTGCATATTGAAAGAAAAATACAGAGACACGAAAACAATCAGATAATCTAACAAAACATGGCCAGGATTATAAACACAAACTTTTGTGGGCATTTCTACAAACATGGCCAGAAACGTAAAACACAAACTGTACCTGTGATGCGGCAAGAACCTGAAAAATCCATACCTAGTAAAACACGCCGGTGCGTCCATGTCAGAAGGGCATTATCCCGTCCGCAGCTCACAGCTGATCTAAGGTAGGAAGTGGAAGCATTTTAAACAAGCGTGTTCCCCTCATTCCTTAGAGAGCTAGACCAGGTTACCCGGTCAGAAGGTGGGAGTCCTCATGCTCGAATAGTGTGTGTTGGAATGGCGTGAAACCACTAGACCGCTAAGCCTGGTGCGAATGGGTGACAGCAGGTCCCACAATTAACTAGCTCACATGATTGAGGGAGTGCCTCTCTGTGGGATGTTGGATTGAAAGCCAAACAAGAATCACCCTAATTCAAATATACTGGGAGGCAAAAACACAGAGAACCAGAAATATTTTCCACTGGCCCACTTGCACAGGTACACTCAGTCTGGTGAAACAAATTCCATACACATATAAGAGAACACATGAGGTGGGCCAAAGCCCTCATCTAATGCAATAGAATAAAGAGAGATCTAACAAAAGGGTTAGTTTGCAAGAGACTGATACACACAGACAATTGATATTGATGTTGAAAGGTTTTATATAGTGTGTGAATGCCTAAAGGCAGCTTGGCACTGGCGTCTGTTAAAGAATCAGTAGCATTGAGGCAGAAGAATGTATAACAAAATTTCACTGCGGGCGAGAAAACAGCCAAGTCTTGAGATGTTTCCTAAAGCTAAGCAGGTTAACTTGGCCTCTAAGATGCGCCAGTAGGTTTTTTCAAAGATGGCCCTTAATGTGGGCAAAGCTGCTGCCACCTATGTAACTTTGCTAATTTTAGGAATATTGACTGTTCAGAAGGTGGCCGACTAAAAGGTTATTCTGGGAATATACCAGGAGAACGTCCTCTTTAGGTAATCAGGACGTCTGTCCTGCAGAGCCTTGCGTCCCAAACAGATCGTGTATCAACATTCTCTGTTGACAAAATGGAGCTCTTTGCATGAAAATAATGGATAGTCAGTAAACACAAAAACATGTATTTGAAACTATTTACATTTACTTCATTAGTAACACTGCATGGTAAAAACAAAAACAACCTCTAAGAAGAACAGGCATTTCAGGAGTTCAATAATGCTTTGACAATTAGAAATAAATACATATGTGTTACTGTAAAATACAGAGAAGGTAAAGCATCAATTAAAAACGGTGGAAACCTAGATGTAATGGAATGACTGCACAATATTTTGTTTCCAGTAAATTTAATTGCAAGTAAAGTAGAATATCATTCCATGGCTGCCTTATGCTCCTTTTACTGCAGTTTAATAAACGTAGGTAGCAGGGCAATTATGATCAATCTCCATTTCTTGCATGATTCCAAGGCTCAAATGACATGCCCGTCTCTGCATCACTTCACCACCTTCTCTTTCTACCACATTTGCCCAATTCTGTTCTGATTTTTTATTAGAATGTGCTGGTTGTGACCTGGCAAAATAATTCTTAGCACTAATTACGTTTAATGCAGTGATTTTTAGAAGTTTTTTATGCACTGCACACCGTGGAGGAACTGGTAAACATCAATTATGAAAAAAATATATGAAAAGTGTAACTACATGTAAAGAAAAACGACCTACAATAGAGAAGGATCTAACAAAGGTAGGCTGTTTTTTTATGTGTAGCAGTTTTATAGCAAACAAAAAAAATAACCTAAATAAATACAATTATGAAGATGGTACATAACAGTACATGGATCAAAATACCTTGAAAATGGTACATGCTATTGAAAAGATCCAAGTACCATGAAAACACTGAAGTAAAATATCACCAAGAACATGCAAACTAATCTATAAAAAAGTAAGGGAATAAATAGAGTTCGAAACAAAAAAGATGAAGAAGTACAAGGAGGAAGAACAAAGAAGTTGATTAAAGATTTCTGACAACTGAATAACAAATGATCCACAAAAATGAGGATGTTCAATTTTGTATTTGAAACAATGAATTCAAAAGACTGATCATCATACTGTAGTCAAACAACAGGTGCTCCAAGTGAAGGCGTAGTAAAAATGAAAATCAGTGAGCCTTATCAAATTATAGAAAATGTATAAATATATACATATTCACAATAGGTACAAAGGGCCAATACCCATGGAGTTTTAGACTAAATCAATTTCAAACACAATGATATAGCATTAAAGTTTGAGTGTCAGACAGTAGAGATATGGGTAGGCTCATAGTGTTGATGTTTTGACCCCTATTTAGACAAATTATCTAGGGTCTTCATCAGTACAAATGACTGGTAGCAACCTACAGAGTGATATATACAGAAAGTTAGTCTAGATTCAGTGGAAAATTATATGGATGGGCAGATAGAGGTATCTTACCTAACCCGATCATTCAGGATCCGGTTCAAATCATACAGTCTATCTATACGATAAAGAAAGAAAAGGGAAACTCATACAATTAATCCCAAGGGGATATATTTCCAAATGAATGTTCTAAAGTGAGGAATATTGATAAGGATTGTGATGTGTGATTTGCAATTTTCCCAAAAAGAGGAAGCATGCACACAGAGGAAAGTGTGCATAATTACATGCTACGGATGGTGAAGATGTGAGCAATATCATGATCATTCAAGACATCCCAACAGGTATCAATTGGAAGACAATTTCAACAGGTGTATGCAATATGCATTACAAAAGGAAGAAACAAGGAGTCACTGCAATTTTTTTTAAAAAGGCGGGTATTATTCACCACTTATAAGAGCAAGGCGGGTCTGTTGCAAAGTTATACAGTTAAACAGCACTGTACAGATCAATTGGTGTGACAACCCGGTGGCACTTGGTGAAGGTGATATATACATGAATATATACAGTGAATAGTGGTGGTAGTGCAAGTGCTGGGGTGAAACAGCGTGGTCGGCGCGTTGTGACAATAGGTGAAAAAATACAAAGTAATGGCTCCAAGGATCAAGTTGTAGTCACTTAAAACAAGAATGAGTCAATTTTCAGGAGTACAAAACAAGAAGGGCGCCATAAAGTTAGGCTGTGTGGTCGACGGCGTTTCGATCCCCGTCAGTCGGGATCGTCATCAGGACTGGGTTGTCGAGGGAACAGTGCTGTAGGGTAAGAGAAGGGCTAATCAGTAGGGGTGGAGGTGGCCGCATGTAACTAGATATGGGGTTAGAGGCGCGCTGGTGGCTGGCAGGGGAGAAGTCACAGGGATGGAGGGGGTGAACCTGAGCGTTAGGTAAGCGCAGAAGGCTTGTAGGTAACTGGCAAGTAGGTCGGAGGCCTGAACTACAAGCCGAGTCAGGCCTTTTGCTACCTCAAGACACCTTAGCATGTGAGTGAGTTAAATAGTGGCGCCAGCTTTTTGTGACACGCGCTTCATTTTCTATGCTCAGCCCCCGCCACCATTAGACTCGGCCTCTAGTTCAGGCCTTTTGCTAACCCCAGACACCCTAGCTGGCCTCCGACCTACTTGCCAGTTACCTACAAGCCTTCTGCGCTTACCTAACGCTCAGGTTCACCCCCTCCATCCCAGTGACTTCTCCCCTGCCAGCCACCAGCGCGCCTCCAACCCCATATCTAGTTACATGCGGCCACCTCCACCCCTACTGAGTAGCCCTTCTCTTACCCTACAGCACTGTTCCCTCGACAACCCAGTCCTGATGACGATCCCGACTGACGGGGATCGAAACGCCGTCGACCACACAGCCTAACTTTATGGCGCCCTACTTGTTTTGTACTTCTGAAAATTGACTCATTCTTGTTTTAAGTGACTACAACTTGATCCTTGGAGCCATTACTTTGTATTTTTTCACCTATTGTCACAACGCGCCGACCACGCTGTTTCACCCCAGCACTTGCACTACCACCACTATTCACTGTATATATTCATGTATATATCACCTTCACCAAGTGCCACCGGGTTGTCACACCAATTGATCTGTACAGTGCTGTTTAACTGTATAACTTTGCAACAGACCCGCCTTGCTCTTATAAGTGGTGAATAATACCCGCCTTTTTTCAAAAAATTGCAGTGACTCCTTGTTTCTTCCTTTTGTAATGCGTATTGCATACACCTGTTGAAATTGTCTTCCAATTGATACCTGTTGGGAATTGTTCTTATTTACAGCATACACCCATCCCAACTCGGTCTATGGGTTTCCTCCTGTCTATCCTACACATTCAAGACATCCAGCGGCGTAGGAAGGGGGGGTGGGTGCGGGCTGCCCCGGGTGTCATCACTGAGGGGGGTGACAAAATCGCAAAAATATGTGTTTTTAAAATAAAAAATTACACTTTCAACTGTAAGTATCTTATTTCTCCTACTTTCTTTCATAATGTCAATGTGGGGGAGGTGCAAGAAATGTTCTGCACCGGGTACCACCTGACCTTGCTACGCCACTGAAGACATGCAGTCAAAACACACTCAGAGGTTCTGAGCAGAAAGGGTCTGGAGGTGTCTGCAAGATTTATGTGTACATGCATGTACAACCACCCAGACTAGCATGCAGATACTTGCTTGTAGGTACTACAACAATAAATATAAACTGGGCTAATTGAGCCCTTAGAGGCGACTGGGGAAACTGATGGACTTGTTTGAAAGAAGGGCCAGACCAAATTTCAGGTTTATGAGTTCAAAGTGAAGACAAGCATAAATACATGTACTGAGTAAAAACCACATAAGCATGTTGCTCCAATAAAATGATTCTGACCTGTTGGGATAAATAGCTGAAAAAATTAACTACATATTGAAAGAAAAATACAGAGACACGAAAACAATCAGATAATCTAACAAAACATGGCCAGGATTATAAACACAAACTTTTGTGGGCATTTCTACAAACATGGCCAGAAACGTAAAACACAAACTGTACCTGTGATGCGGCAAGAACCTGAAAAATCCATACCTAGTAAAACACGCTGGTGGGTCCATGTCAGAAGGGCATTATCCCGTCCACAGCTCACAGCTGATCTAAGGTAGGAAGTGGAAGCATTTTAAACAAGCGTGTTCCCCTCATTCATTAGAGACCTAGACCAGGTTACCCGGTCAGAAGGTGGGAGTCCTCATGCTCGAATAGTGTGTGTTGGAATGGCGTGAAACCACTAGACCGCTAAGCCTGGTGCGAATGGGTGACAGGTCCCACAATTAACTAGCTCACATGAGTGAGGGAGTGCCTCTCTGTGGGATGTTGGATTGAAAGCCAAACAAGAATCACCCTAATTCAAATATACTGGGAGGCAAAAACACAGAGAACCAGAAATATTTTCCACTGGCCCACTTGCACAGGTACACTCAGTCTGGTGAAACAAATTCCATACACATATAAGAGAACACATGAGGTGGGCCAAAGCCCTCATCTAATGCAATAGAATAAAGAGAGATCTAACAAAAGGGTTAGTTCGCAAGAGACTGATACACACAGACAATTGATATTGATGTTGAAAGGTTTTATATAGTGTGTGAATGCCTAAAGGCAGCTTGGCACTGGCGTCTGTTAAAGAATCATTAGCATTGAGGCAGAAGAATGTATAACAAAATTTCACTGCGGGCGAGAAAACAGCCAAGTCTTGAGATGTTTCCTAAAGCTAAGCAGGTTAACTTGGCCTCTAAGATGCTCCAGTAGGTTGTTCCAAAGATGGCCCTTAATGTGGGCAAAGCTGCTGCCACCTACGTAACTTTGCTAATTTTAGGAATATTGGGGCATATTACCAACAACCAGCGATAATTTTTGTCTCTAACTTGTTTAGAGACAAAAATTATCGCCGCACATCGGCGATTTTTATCGCAGATAAACCTTGCTATTAGCAAGGTTTATCGCAAATGCGATAAAAAACGGCCGCAATGCATGAATATCGCTGAAAAGTCAGCGATATTCATGCATTATCGAGCAAATGCTCTTAGCCATGTTATCCACCTCCCATTGGATAACATGGTGAAGAACTGCTCAGGGCAGGTGTTAGCTTTTGGAGATATTCGCGCTTAGCGCGAATATCTCCAAAAGTTGGTAATAGGAGATAGCGATGTTAGCGACTGTTTCCAGTCGCTAACATCTTGGCACGCCCACTTTGCATGTCATTAGTGATAAATATCACTGACATGCAAAGCGGGGCCCAAGATGGTCGCTATCTCCTATTAGCTGTCACTAACTGGTGTTAGCGACAGCTTGGTAATAGGGAGATAATTTTATCTCCGCTTTCTTGGCTTTTAAAGCCAAAAAAGCGGAGATAAACCCCCTTGATAATATGCCCCATTGACTGTTCAGAAGGTGGCCGACTAAAAGGCTATTCTGGGAATATACCAGGAGAACGTCCTCTTTAGGTGATCAGGACCTTTGTCCTGCAGAGCCTTGCGTCCCAAACAGATCGTGTATCAACATTCTCTGTTGACAAAGTGGAGCTCTTTGCATGAAAATAATGGATAGTCAGTAAACAAAAAAACATGTATTTGAAACTATTTATATTTATTTCATTAGTAACACTGCATGGTAAAAACAAAAACAACCTCTAAGAAGAACAGGCATTTCAGGAGTTCAATAATGCTTTGACAATTAGAAATAAATACATATGTGTTACTGTAAAATACAGAGAAGGTAAAGCATCAATTAAAAACGATGGAAACCTAGATGTAATGGAATGACTGCACAATATTTTGTTTCCAGTAAATTTAATTGCAAGTAAAGTAGAATATCATTCCATGGCTGCCTTATGCTCCTTTTACTGCAGTTTAATAAACGTAAGTAGCAGGGCAATTATGATCAATCTCCATTTCTTGCATGATTCCAAGGCTCAAATGACATGCCCGTCTCTGCATCACTTCACCACCTTCTCTTTCTACCACATTTGCCCAATTCTGTTCTGATTTTTTATTAGCATGTGCTGGTTGTGACCTGGCAAAATAATTCTTAGCACTAATTACGTTTAATGCAGTGATTTTTAGAAGTTTTTTATGCACTGCACACCGTGGAGGAACTGGTGAACATCAATTATGAAAAAAATATATGAAAAGTGTGTAACTACATGTAAAGAGAAACGACCTACAATAGAGAAGGATCTAACTAGGGTAGGCTGTTTTTTTATGTGAAGCAGTTTTATAGCAAACAAAAAAAATAACCTAAATAAATACAATTATGAAGATGGTACATAACAGTACATGGATCAAAATACCTTGAAAATGGTACATGCTATTGAAAAGATCCAAGTACCATGAAAACACTGAAGTAAAATATCGCCAAGAACATGCAAACGAATCTATAAAAAAGTAAGGGAATAAATAGAGTTCGAAAAAAAGGAGATGAAGAAGTACAAGGAGGAAGAAGCCAAGAATATTACAGAAGGCTGCATAATACATGAAACCTAACAACTAAAGCAAGTTTGCCAATGAGCAGACTTTCATACATGAATGGTAACTCAGGGAGCAATCGAGACGTAATAGTAGGGAAAACAGAGGCCATGTTTGTTTACAGTGGTTTTTCTAATTGATGTTACAAATCTATTCTTGAACACAGTTTGGAGTGATGCAAGTTTTTAAAGTGAGCCTGCAATGTGT
Source organism: Lissotriton helveticus (assembly GCF_964261635.1). Classification (NCBI taxonomy): domain Eukaryota; kingdom Metazoa; phylum Chordata; class Amphibia; order Caudata; family Salamandridae; genus Lissotriton; species Lissotriton helveticus. The sequence continues at coordinate 381,636,446 of NC_136069.1, forward strand.
GTCACATTTTAAGCATAACAAACCCAGAGGTTGTATAATAGAATCAAGACCTAAAAAATGAATGCACACTTGTAATATACAATAGAAACATATTGACTATAAAAATATCATGGAACAAAATATCAACCTTGCTTAGGCAAAGAGATGTAGTTAAAGGTATTAAATCTTATTGTAACTATAAAAAAGGTAGAATTATTTAAAAAAAACATTGATACATTCATCAAAATATTAATCTCAATATGTTGCTTTAAAATACCTTTCAAAATATTATAAATACATACATTAAAATACATGTTTTAAATGCATGCATAATTCTAAAATAAAACAGATAATACTAACAATCAATAGTTTATAAATTATAATGCAAATTGTATGAACATCTATAATTATTATCATTCTTTAAAAAACGGAGACAAAATATTTAATTACCAAAACATTAAAAAATAAAAATAGGTTGCTAAAGCTAATATACGCTTAAGACTATAATACATAAAACAAACTAAAAACAAAACACAATTTTACAAAGCAAAAGTAACATGACAATTTAAAAAATATATCATTTTAAATTAAACACCCTAAACATATTTCTAAAAAACAAACAAAACAGTAACCAAACTCCAATAACAAGAAAACCTATTGAAATACACTATTGTGAAGTGCCATCCTACAAACACTTGGAAAATACATATATTTAGGGAAGGAGGGAATCAAATGTACTATTATAAATTCCATCTACCAGATGTTAGGGCTTAAATGTACTAATCTAACTCCAGTGCAACAAGCATTGGGAGAAGTGCATACATTATAGGTTGTGGGTGCAAAATTACTATTCCAGCTCCATTATAACAAAAACTGCGCTAAAGGCATACATTTATGGGAGTGGTCACATATACTACTATTCCGACTCGAGGGCAGCAGACATTGGGGAAAGTATACACAATGTAGATCATATTTACTATCTTAACTCCAATTTCACAAATAGTGGGGAAAGATCATATCTTGGGGGTGTCAGATTTCCTATTCCAACAGCAGTCTAACAAAGTTGTGGAAAATGCATACATTGGTGGGGGCGGAGCTCTTCGAATCTGTAGACCAATCACTTTTTAGATATTGTCGTAGGTCAGGTACAGTGTCTCTCATAAAATTATAAATAGTTGAAGCAAAATGTCCCTTTCTCTCCTACCTAGTAAGTAGCCTAGGAAAAGAGGGTTATAAATGTGAGATTTTCAGCTTGGAAATTTTGCTTTTTCATTCCGAAACAGTCATAGAAGTCTAAATCTTTCATGTAACTGAGTGAATGATCAAATAAATACATCCTCAAATAAATCTGTTCAGGTGGATACCCCTTTCAGTCTAAGGTTTCCAATGTAAATATTTGTTGCACAACTTTTTCTTCCTATTGCCCCATAATGGAGAAAATGATGGTTCCACTAAATGAGGATGATCTATTATCTAAAAAAATGAAGGCATCAGCTGTGTCTACAATAATATGCACATAGGAAGATCGATATTTAGCTGTATTCTTTCAAATGCTTAAAGGCAACCCGCACTGAAAACGATCAACTCAACTACAGTCTGCCAGCTCACTATATAAAAGTATGTAGCAAGTATCATAGCATAGTGTGGGACGTAGGATGTGGAGACATGGAGGCAGAGTCAGCATCAGTGAGGAGCAAACCGCAGGAGCTGCCATCTGTCGGCCCTGCTGCCTATAGCCTACCGTTTACCACCCACTGCTGTCAAAATCCAACAAGGTGGCTGGTGGAAAGACAGCAAGCTGACAGTTTGGGGCAGCTGGCTGGAGGCGGCAGCTGGCTGGAGGTAGCATGCTGGGCCAGGCTTGCTCCTGCTTAGCAAGGCTCTGATGCCAAACGCTTAACGCCATGCCTTGTGATGGAAAAGGAGATAAAATGGAGATAAGGGAGTAACAGAGACTGAGAGTGCTCCAAGTAAGACCAGGAAGGTGGGGGGTGGGGCAGTGGTGGGCACGGCAGCGGGAGTGCAATGGAATTAGGCCCCATTGCCCTTGGTGGAGCCCTGGGTTCATGGAAGCAGTTTTTCCAGTTTTGGTTGTGGCTTACAGCCCAGGTGAGCTCCCCTCCCCCCACCGCCCGATGCAAGGTGCAATTATGTCCACAAGTGCCAATCCACAGCCCAGCTTGCACCCCAGTCCAACTGTCAGTTCCAGACCACCCTGGGTTACCGGAACAAATGGGCAAACACCAGGAGAGAGTGACCCACTTAAACAATGGTATCTAACTAACAACATGCTTGCGCCCACCTGTAATTCATGGGATATCACTATACAGGCGTGAGGCGGAACTGGGGAGTGGTTTCAGAGCCACTTGAAACTGAGACCCTAGCAAGCAAGAAGGCATATCAATATTTGGCCCCAGGCAATCAAACAGCAAAGGGAAAGAAATATAGCACCCGAGGGCCCACTGAGGTCAACGAGAAAAACAAGCCTCAGTACCCAAGTGACTAAGGGGCATATTAGCAACGGCAATATAGCCGCTTTAGCGGACCTTTTGCCGCTAAAGCGGCGATATTTTTATTGCCCTATCATCAAGCTGTCGCTAACAGCAATTAGCGACAGATTTTAGGCGATAGCAACCGGTTTGGGGCCGCTTTGCATGTCAGAGATATTTATCGCTAATGACATGCAAAGTGGGCGTACCCAAACTGTTAGCGACTAAAAGCAGTCGCTAACACAGCTATCGCCTATTAGCAAAGCAGGCTTATCGATAAAAAAGTTTTGCTAAGCGCGAATATCACTAGAATCTAATGCCTGCTATCAGGATGACTTACCTGTGTATTCAATGGGGGGGTGGATTGGCAGGTTAAGCCCCCATTGGCGTTAATGCGTGAATATCGCTGGATTTCCAGTGATATTCACGCATGTTGCCGCTATCCCTGAATATTTTAGCACAATGGAGAAAAACGTTGCTAATAGCATGTTTTCTCCGCTAACATATCCAGCGATAGACAGCGATAAATAAAAACGCGCTAAGCACGTTTTGCGATAAATATCGCAATTCATTGCTAATATGCCCCATGTTTTTGTAGATGCCCCACTAACACCTACTGCAGTTACTTAGCAGGTGGCACACCACACTTCTCTCAATATGTTGGACACCCAGGGAGTAAAGGAGAACTGCCAAAGTGATATATTCATGGACAAAACATCCTCTCAAAATTCAACTCAAGGGGCCATAAGCGAATTGTTTAGCTTTTGAAAGATGCACCATCGCTGTAGCGCACCCCTAGAGGCAACAGGAACGATCATTGCTGTGGCATGATGCAATTTTGAATATCGCGGTAGGCGTGCACCGCTACCGCGGAGGCGGTCATTGGATGTTTTTGAATGAGGCAGACCTCAACAACCAATTGTTACAGCTTGGCACCTTTGAAACGGCCCCAGGGGGCTCTATATGTGTGGTAGTGAGCCTCACATTTTCACTGCTCACAGAGCCTGCTGCCGGAGACCTCTGACCTGCTGCTGCTGCCTCCAGGGACTTCTGCCTGAGACCCCTCATCTGCTGTTGCCTCCAGGGACTGCTGCCAGAGACCCCTCATCTGCTGCTGCCTCCAGGGAGTGCTGCCAGAGACCCCTCGTCTCCTGCTCCCTCCAGGGACTGCTGCCAGAGACCTCTGACCTGCTTCTGCTGCCTCCAGGGACTGCTGCCTGAGACCACTCATCTGCTGCTGCCTCCAGGGGCTGCTGCCTGAGAGCCCTGACCTGCTGCTGCTGCCTCTAGGGACTGCTGCCAGAGACCCCTCATTTGCTGCTGAATCCAGGGACTGCTGTCTGAGAGCCCTGACCTGCTGCTCCTGCCTCCAGGGACTGCTGCCAGAGATCCCTCACCACCCATTTCCACCACAGTTGTTCCATGTCCACAGGGATGGCAAGCACAGAGAAGATCTGTACCAGTCCATTCACAAGCGAGGAGCTGGAGGTCCTGGTAGACGAGGTGCTTGCACAGTGCCCCAGGCTGTATGGTGCCCCAAATGTTGTGGTAAATAATCAAAAGTGGAGGTGTAGGGCAGGGGGGGCACACATGTAGTTGGACTGATGCAGTATATGCCTAAGGGTGTGGGGTTGTGTCATGCACTGACAAACATACTGTCTCCAGGGGGAAGGAGTGTGTGTCCCAATGTCACAGGTTTTCCTGCCTGCAGTTGTAGGCATGAGTGAAGTGTGTTGCATTGTCAGCCATACAATGACACAGTATGTTGGCCATGCAGGTGCCAGGACAGGGATTGCTTTCCTGATTGGCTGTGTGTGCCTCTGTTGTCCATCTCAGTGTGAGCCCAGATGGTCAGCACATTGCCCGCCCACCAAGACGAGGACACATCAATTCACTTACTGTGTCCTTACTAATGTTTTTTCACAGTTAAATCCAACTATGCTCCCTCTCAGCCCTGTAGAATTGCACAAGACCACACTTGTGTAGATCTATATTTTGTTTGTGAGTCCATGTCCCTCAATGCCACACAAATGACATACTGATATAATCACAGGCCATGCACATTGAGTGCTGCACAGTCTTGCACACAGTGAGTCTAACCACAGACACAGGTCGATATGTGATGTATGTTGTGGCCAGACATGCGATGGACCGGAGATGTGTGCAAGCCACATAGGGGGTTCAGTGCTGTCATCCTGCATGTGTGTGAGATGTACAGGGACAGGGTACACCCGTATAAATGCATGCAGTCACATAAGGTTAGCCCATGCAATGTGCCCATGTGAGATGTACCCCAGGGTGGGATGGACAGAGATTAGATTTGGTAATAAGTTTGTGTCTTACTACTGTACTGATAGATGTTGGCAGATGACACTGGGTCACTGATTATTTCCCCTTCTTGTCTCCCATGCCTGCAGCTCAAGGTACACCAGCGTAAGGCTGTGTGGAGGGCCATTGCAGCAAAGGTGCGTGCTCTGGGGGTTTCTAACCGACGGCGCACCCACTGCCACAAGAGGTAGTACGACATCAGCTGGCTGGGAAAGAACATGGCAGAGATGAGCTTGGGGCTGCTCCCTCGCACTAGGCGCTTGGCACGGCGCAGCATGACACCACTAATGGGCCACATCTTGGCAGTGGCTCATCCTGAGCTGGATGCACGTCTGAAGGAGCGTCAGCAGCAAGGCAGGGGTGAGTTTTTGGGGAGGGTGACTTTGGCTGTGAGTGGATGCATGTGTACAGGCAGGGCCTGTGCCAGTGGTGTCCTATGTGATGCTGGTGGAGTGGTGCAGTGCAGTGCAGTGTCATGTAAATGGCTCCTGGGATGGGTGCCAGTGTCATGCATTTGCCCAAACTGTTCTTACAAAGGTGATCCTCCCTGCTGTGCATTCCCATTGCCATCTGTGGTGTGCTCTTCATGGTTATTCAGCATTGGGGTAGTCTGGGGAATCAAATTGGAAGTGAACAGCAGTGTTCCCAATCTGAGTGTGACTTCATCTATGTGTACATTGCATGCACCAAGAATGTTGAGGTCTACACATCTGACAACAATGTGCACTAGTCTTTGGGCCCCAGAGTACAACATGGTGGTTGGCATGGGCTATTTGCCATTGTGAACTCTCATGTCGTAAACGGTGTCTGTGTTGTCCCCTCCTGTTCCATCCAGGTCTGTCAGTGGCAATAAGTGGTGTGCCCAAATCATGTCCCAAGGTGTGCGCAGAGGTAGTTGTGTGTCTTGTAACTTCCGTCACAGGCAGGGTGTTGTGCTGTGTGGCCATGACATGGCTCAGTCATGACAGATAATCAGGGTTACATCCACTTTTGGGGTCTATGTAGTGAGTGTCTGCAATTTGATTGTAGAGTGTGGTGTGCAACATGTCGATTTGGTCCTCTTTTGTACTGCATTGATTACATAGGTTTGTTCTGTTGCTGCCACTAACCTGACCCTGCATCTCTCTCTCATGCCGATTCACCAGTGGTCATGGAGGGACAGGAGCCGGACACTAGTGGGGGTGAGATTAGCACTACAGTTGCACAGGAGCACAGTGACACAGAGGTCACCAGCACCTCAGAGAGGGACCAGAGTATACAGGAGGAATCCCTGCCTGAGACACAAAGTAACACATCATCTGATGCCAGCGGGGATGCTTCCATGTTGGTGGGCATAGGGAATGGAGACTCTGCATCATCTTCTACCACACAGCGGCCACTTCCTCTGGTGCTGCCGTGTCTGTGTCAGAAAGAGGGGACGAGTTTCATTCACACAGGCACCGCTGCCCCTGCACCAGTCCCCCCTGCTGTCCTCAGTGCAGAGTCAGTTGAGCTTTTGCGCCAGCTTTGTGTGGGCCAGACAGATATCCTCAATGCCTTCAGTAACCATGACAAGAAATTAGCCCAGGTGCTTGCTTACATGGAGGGCATACATTCTGACGTGGGTGGGCTGCACCGTACAGTCCAGGCCTTGTCCTTCACAGTGACGTCTGCCCTTCAACAGGAACATACTCCCATTCCTGCTCCAGGGCCTTTGTCCACCCCCAAGGTAGTGGCCACATTTGATGATAGTGACCACGGATCACATACATCACAGTCACGATACAGCACATGGAGCACACAGCAAAAACAACCCAAGTGGTCCCGCCCGCAGACACCATCCCCTTAGAAGAGCAAAGCCAGCCCAGAATGCATTGTCAGAAGCCTGCCAGTCAGAATCAAGGCCCAAAAAGCAAAGAAGCAGACCTCTGGCTCACATGCCTCAGAGTAGTGAAACGAAACAGGAGTAGGACCCATAAACTAGAATGGGACTGGGTATGAAGTATATATAGAACACAATGTCCCAATAGGTAAGAAATTCTTAAGCAATTAGGTTATGTATGCAAAAAACATTACATATGAAGGAAACAAGGAGGCTCAGTTAGTTAGTACATGGCTTGTAATTCACCAATTTTCAGAGATATTTACACATGGAAATACAGTTGGAAGCAGCACTGTACAAGAAAAAATCATGCAACAACCCAAGAATCACTTGGTGACAAGGTGATGTGTATAGGTAAAAGGTGACGACGCAAGTGAAAGATATGAACAGCGTGAACGGCGCAGAGTGACAAAGTTATATACAGTGATGGCTCAGACGATAAATAAATTCAGGTTGTTTTAAACACATTAGATCACAGTTATGAGCCAATTGTAGTAGTGCGCCAAACAATTGCGCTGCAATGTCGACGGCGTTTCGATCCACAATGAGTTGGGATCTTCTTCAGGACAGGGTTGAGGAATTGATGTAGTGCTGCAGGGGGACAAAAGGTCAGTATGAGGACCGAAGCGAGAGAAGGGGAAACGACCGCTGTACGGTGGAGTGAGCCGTGTGAAACATTACTAGACACATGATGAATGCCCGGGTGCAACAATGATTCAGCCAATGTAGTCTGAAGGGGAGTCATGGTGGGATCGAATGATTTGAGTGGTAGGGATCATGCATTGCACAACGCGTGAGTTAGGGAGGGGGGGGCGGTGGGTTGGAGTGGTCATTCGCGATATGGGAGAGGCGAAGGAATATGGAGGTAAGGTATACCTGGGGTTCGAATGAGCGCTGGTTCAGGTTTGTACCAAGTCGTCTATAGGCAGTCAATTCCAATGGCAACTAGTGGGTAAAAGGCAAGATTCAAGGTGGAGCTATGATAAGAGGAAATAATGGCGAGACAGAACTACAAACACGACTTACAATTGAGGCATCATGTATGGGGCAGATACGGTATTGTGTCTTAATCGGCGTATCTGAAAGGAAAGGTGACACCAGTAAACATTCAGGGGCTAACCTTCTGTATGGAGAGCAACAAAGGAGGTTGCCACTCGCCGGTATAGCAAATCATACCTGTATAGTGGGCGTCCCTGACGATGCAGGAAGCAGCGTCTGAAAAAGGGAACTGGGTATCAAACACTAAAAGGCAGACAGTAGTTAGGAAGGGAAATAGATAGTGAGGTATTCAGGTCTTGGTTACCTGGAGCTCGCTATGTTAGCCAATCGGGGAAGGTGTGGGCAGATGACGTGAGGCGAAGGGCGGGGAGGGTTGGGCAGGGGAGTGGAAAGGGAAGAGGGCGCGCAGGAACGTGCATTGTTGTACATTGAAGTAAACAACCGGAAGCAATCAGACCTTCGCAAAACCTTCATGGAGGTCTCATGCAATGATTATGAATACAATCAGACTGTGCAAAGATATAGCAACTCTATCGATATTATTAAACAATATAAAGAGGTACAGCAATTATATTAAAACAAAATCCAATTTAGAATATTGTTTGATCGAGTTGAATAAACATTTGGTCATTGTTACATCATAAGGCATCAACATATCTAATAGTAACTCAATGAAACTGGCATAATCATAGTATCATGAACCAGATCGGTCATATGAACAGTGGAACTAGGTTCAATGGGATCAGGGTTGGGAGAATGTTCAGGATAGGTAGAACCTTTCAAGAGGTAACAGTACTATTCCACTCATCAAGAGTGTTTAGTCCATGATTTACAGAGTCAGCCAGGGAAATCCATTTGCATTTTGCTCGATTTAGTAAATCGGTTATGTTCCCACCTCTGATGGGGAGTTTGAGATGTTCAATAACCTGCCAACGTAGATCAGTGTCCCGATGTTTATATTCAATGAAATGTGACACCAGTGGTGCCGAAAGGACCTGGCAATTTATCCTGTTCTTATGTTGAATTATCCGCTGTTTGACCATTTGGGTGGTTTGGCCGATGTACAGGAGATCGCAGGGACAGCGGATAGCGTAGATCACATTGGACGATTTACAGTTGGTGTGACAGTTCAGTTTGTAATTTTTGCCGTTGTACAGGAATTCTTTGGTGTTAGCGGTTACCTATTGGGACATTGTGTTCTATATATAATTCACATGCCTCAGAGGCATCCCCAGCTAAGGACTCTCCTGTCCCTAAAGCATCACGTAAAGAGAGGCATGCAGTTTCTGTGACCACTGAGGAGGTGGTGCATGGCAAGGGTACACCTAAGAAGGGCTCAGGGGCACATGTCCCCGCCACCTCAACTCGCATTCCGAGCCCAGTGAAGCAGGGGAAGGAAGGCACTGTAGGGAGTATACCTGGCAAACAGGGGAAGGAGGGCACTGTAGGGAGTACACCTGGCAAACAGGGGAAGGCGGTCCAGAGGCGCAGCCAGATAAATCGTTCCGCAGGATCCAGCACGTCCCCAGAGGGAGTGCCAGTGTCTGCACCTGATACTGCTTTGTTGGTGTGTATGCCTGTTGTGTCCACACCACTTCTCATTAATCCCAGTACAGGGAAGCCATTTTGAATCCCCAAGAAGTGGAAAGGCACCCCTCAAACATCTCCCATCCACACTGTGTCACAGGTCTGCATGACTCCACCTCCATGTGCCACTACACAACCTGGCCCAAAATGGCCTCCAGCTTGCCAATCCACTGATAGCCCTCCATCACCTGGGCCTCTCTCTCCCCAGTCAAGTGCTCCTGCTGTCCCCGACACACAGCCAGCTCCCAGTCTGCCTGACAGCCAAGTGTGAGTGGTAGTACCCCTCACATACCTGTCTCTCACACAGGTTGTCCTGTACTGCCCATTGTAAACCCCCTGACTGTGTTGCTGCCCATGGAAGGGTACAGTCGCACACACTCCCAGTGCAGCCTCTCATGCACTGACTCTGCACTTTGCCCTGCCCACTGGCCTTGTCATTCACTGATGTTCTGGCCTTGCCTGTGTAGCATCTCATGGACAGACTCTGCACTTTGCCCTGCCCTCTGGCCTTGTGGCTCTCCTGTGTTGGACTATTCCCTGTGCAGCCTCTCATGTACTCACTCTGCACTTTGCCCTGCCCACTGGCCTTGTTGCTCTGCTGTGTTGGACTATTCCCCTTGCAGCTTCTCATGTACTCACTTTGTACTTTGCCCTGCCCATTGGCCTTGTCATTCACTGCTGTTCTGCCCTTGCCTGCGCAGCTTCTCATGGACAGACTCTGCACTTTGCCCAGCCCACTGGCCTTGTTGCTCTGCTGTGTTAGACGATTCCCTGTGCAGCTTCTCATGTACTCACTCTGCACTTTGCCCTGCTCACTGGCCTTGTCATTCACTGCTGTTCTGGCCTTGCCTGTGCAGATTCTCATGTACTCACTCTACACTTTGCCCTGCCCACTGGCCTTGTTGCTCTGCTGTGTTGGACTATTCCCTGTGCAGCATTTCATGTACTCACTCTGCACTTTGCCCTGCCCACTGGCCTTTGCATTCACTGCTGTTCTGGCCCTGCCTGTGAAGCTTCTCATGGACAGACTCTGCACTTTGCCCTGCCCACTGGCCTTGTCAGTCACCGCTGTTCTGGCCTTGTCTGTGCAGCCTCTCATGGACAGACTCTGAACTTTGCCCTGCCCACTGGCCTTGTCATCCACTGTTTTTCTGGCCTTGCCTGTGCAGATTCTCATATACTCATCCTGCACCTTGCCCTGCCCACTGGCCTTTTTGCTCTGCTGTGTTGGACTATTCCCTGTGCAGCTTCTAATGTACTGACTCTGCACTTTGCCCTGACCACTGGCCTTGTTGCTCTGCTGTGTTGGACTATTCCCTGTGCAGCTTCTCATGTACTCACTCTGCACTTTGCCCTGCCCACTGGCCTTGTCATTCACTGCTGTTCTGGCCTTGCCCGTGCAGAGTCTCATGGATATGCTGTGCTCCCTGGACTGGCCACTGGCCTTGCTGTTCTGGCCTTGCCTGTGCAGATTCTCATGTCCTCACTCTGCGCCCTGGACTGGCCACTGGCCTTGCTGTTTTTCCCTTGCCTGTGCCGGTTCTCATGTACTCACTCTGCACCCTGGACTGGCCACTGGCCTTGCTGTTTTGCCCTTGCCAAAGCAGATTCTCACATACTCACTCCGCACCCTGGACTGGCCACTGGCCTTGCTGTTTTGCCCTTGCCTGTGCAGATTCTCATGGACATGCTGTGCATTTTGTGCCTTGCTCTTCTCTACTGTTGGTGCCTATCTCTGCAACTTGTGAATAAAGACAGTTACTCCTGTTGTCTGTTTTGTCAGTGTCCTTACTGAATAAAGTTATTTTTGTGTGTGCATATGTTTGGCTATGCCCCATGCTCTATGTGGCACTTCAACATTGCCAAGGTCTTTGCTCGCCTACTCTTTTTTCACAGGGGTGACAGGCATTTCAGTTCTTTCTGACACTGATACTTGTGGCATCTGTGGTGTCAATGTAACATGTGATGCAGGTCTCATTTTCAAGGTTTTCAATTGTTGGCTACATTGTTCACATGTCAGATTGGGGGACACTGCCAGCACAGAGTGCGACTCTGTGGACAGGTTTGCATGCAGGCTGGGCAATGTCATCATGTATGTGTGTTATTCAGTTATGTGTGCCCAGCTGTGTATGTATATGGTCATCTTGTGATGGCCCCTCATCTTGGTCCCATGGCCTGCATGAGATGTGTGCTCTTGGGTTGTCAAGAGTTGTGCAGTGTGTTGGTATGTCCATGCTGTTCTGTCTGACTCCTACTTGTTGTTTTAGCCACTTGTGAGTGTGCAGAGTATATGACTGGCACATCAGTATTGTGTTTGTTTGATCATCCATGATGTGTCTTGATTCTGTTTGTGTAGACTGTGCAAACCTGCTGCTCCACACTGCATTTGTGGTTGTGTTTCTCATGCATTGCAGGCACATGGTGCCTTTTATCCTCCTGTATGGCATGGTGCCTGTGGTGTAATGCCATCCACTATGTGTGCTTCTTGTGCCTACTCTTTGTGGGCCTGGGCTACCTCTGATTGTGTTTTGTCCTGCAGTGTTTGTTCATTTTATTTGCCTGTGCATCTGTAGTTGGTTTGATGTGGCTGTGTTGTTCTGTAATGGGGCACTTCTTGTGTGATTTGTGGGATGTTGTGTGTGCTTTGTTCCTGAGTGATGAGATTGTGCACTCCTATTGTGTCTGTGCTCCCATTGCCTTGCCACAGTTTGGCTGACAGGGTATGTCTGTTTTTGTTGTGGTTCTGTGTGTGTTTCATTTGGGTAAGGGGTTTGTGTGATGTTTTTATGCAGACTTTTGCTGTGGCATCCCTGTGTGTGATGTTTGTGGCTACACCCAGGGTGTGTGTTTGTTTGTGTGTGTGTGTATGGACTGGCAAGTATTGGCAGCCTTCAGTGTGTGTGGCACTGGTGTTGTGTGCTGCTGTAGTGTGGGGGGGGTATGTGTGTACATTCTTCCTGGTGTTTGTCAGTGATGGAGTATGTATATGGGCCCTGTGTGTTGTGCTGGTGGTGTACTCCTTTGAGGTGGTTGTATGCATGTGTGGCTGTTCCCAGCCTGACTTCCAGGCCTTCCATTCTTCCTTGTGCCTTTACCTGGTATGCCTTGCTGTCTCCCTGTGTTGTTGCACTGTGGCATCTGTGGTTTGACTTTACTGACTATACCAGCCATGTGTGGTATTATGGTCTGAGGGGGGTGTTCTCTGTTCCTTGTCTTGCATGTGATGTGCACATGCTTGTTGTGTGTCTCCATGGCCTTCCATTTGTGTACATCCCACTTTGGCTTGCTGATTTGTTGTGCCACTTTGCTGTTGGCATTTTGTGTGTGTGTGTGTCAGTGTGTGGTATGTATGTGTGACTATTCAGGCTGTGTGTCCATTTGTATGTCTGTTCCTTGTATGTGTTCATTTGGTGCTTGCACTCATATTTGTTTCCATGTGTGTGGTGGTGTTGTGGTATGTGTGTTTCCCTGGGACTGTGCTGTGTGTTGTGTGTTCCTGTGCAGCCACTCCTGCAGTGACTGTCTCCCTGGTTGTGTGGTGCAGGGTGTGGATTCACCTGGCTTGTTGTTGTGCATGGCATGTGCCTTCATGGGGTGTGCTGATGGCATGTGCCTTCATGGGGTGTGTCCCTGGGGTCTTTGTGCCCTGCCCATGCCTAGGACTGGCCCTACCTTCTGCATTGTGCGCATGTATTCCCTTGTATGCACCTCTGTGGTGACGTGACCGGGACGTTGCTGCAAGTTTGCGGTAGATGTGTGTCCAGGATGCAGAGGGGTGACTTGGTCGCAGGCGGGTCATGTGTGGGTGCCCTTGTGGATGTGTTACTGCCTCCAGCAGGGTGTCTGTTGTTTATTTGGACCCTGTGTCAGCCCGTGTGTTATATGTTGTATTTTTGTAGTTGCGTACCTGCGGCGGCGTACGTGGCAGTCCATGAGTTGATACTGATGTAGCAGGTACAGCACCGGGAACACAGGTAGAGTGGGATCCATGGCGGTCGTGACCGGGTGAAGAAGACCGGGACTCTGGTTTCGCTCTCCGCTGTCGAACTTCTGCCGTCTCTGATTGAGCGGTGTCTCCGCTGCGGTGCGTCTGCTTGTTTGGGGCGTCCTAATTTGTGAAGGAGCGGGCGGACGTCATTCTGCACGGCGGTGAGTCTCCATTGGCTCACACCGCCTTGGTGGCGGGCACACTATGATGGCGGTGCACATCGCACCGCGGTGGGCCGGAATTGACCTATATTTGGCTATGTTAATATGGCCGACGTGTTTTCCGCTGCTTGCGGGCGGAAAATGCGTTTTTCCGCACCGCGGTGGTGCCACCGCCCAACATCCTATTGGGCCCCATTGTCTGGAAATCTCAGTCCTCCCCTTCTCTACAGCTCTTTTAGTATTGATAGAGTTGCTCTGGACTTTGCCAAAGTAAACTTGTTTAGTGCTTCATAAATGTTTGCTCCTACATTCAAGGTGATTCTTTGAAAGAAGTGTAATAACTGAGAAAAAAATTGGCAACTGGCTCCAGGTCACACTTCCCATGATGAACTGCAGATGTTTTAACTTATGTATATCAACGGTGACTACACTTTAAAAGATGTGAATGTATTATAATTAAATTAGGCCTGAGAGTAGTCGCTTGATGCCAAGACATTTCAATGCTAAATGTTTGTAGTCTATTTTGAAGGCAGTCTTGGGAGTATGTGCATTTCACCACTCCACTCTCCCTTCAGTTTATCAAGTTGGAGCAGACTCCGCTTGCTCTAGCTGTAGAACATTCCTCCCTACCTGTGGAGATCCTGGAACACTTCGTTTTTTAGGGTGAGGCATGCTGTGTTGGAGTATAGACTTAAAGCTCCGCCTACACTCGCCCATATTCTTCATTGGCTTCTGTCATTGTCCTTTGTAAATGCTGGCTTCTGATTCGTTAATAGTCTTGTAAGTTCCTCCTTAGTACCGCCTTGTCTTTATTTGTAACCTCACATGAGGACTGGCACTTTTACTTCTGTAGTTACACGGTATGTCTTATTTAGTCTGCAAGCACTATTTTCTTAAGTGAGTGTCTCCTACTGCAGGCACGACATGCTGCGCTGCAACATGCAGCAGAAATGCGAGACCTATTGCATTGCAAATGCTTGTTCCCCCTTGCACTCTCTCTGCATGCCAACGCTCTTTTATCAGGGTGGGAATTTGACAAAGGATCTTTAGACTCAGTCTCTGCTGCTTTTTCTGTTTACGCACTTTAGCTGAAGGGGTCCCCTTTGCACATGGGAGGGGGGGGGTGCTGCGAGGAGAAGGAGCCCATACTGAGATACTTCGGCTGGCATAGTAACTACTTTCTCTATTTTTACTTTTTTAAAACACCTTTTCTCCGCTTGCTCCCTTCTTGCATGCCAGCGCCCTTTATCAGCCCCTTATCACTGCTGGGATTTGACAAAGGTTGTCTAGACCCAGAAGTCTCACTGCTTTCTGTGAACATGCCACAGGGCTAGCTTTCACTGGAAACATCATGCTGCACTATATTACGCGCTTTGTCTCTGCTCCTCTTCCTGTTTATGCACTTTAGCCTTAGAGGTTCATACTAATTAATTTATTTCCCTCTTCTCTCCTGGCATTGGAACTTGTTTTCTTAAAGATAACTTTAATGTAACAGTTAACCATGGTGCTTAATTTTATCACATGGATGCACGTTTTACTATTATAAGGATATACATTGTTATAGTTTATATTAACCAAAACAATACAATTGACAGGAAATAGGGCACATGAATAATTCACAATGGATGTAATGATTATTTGAGTGGCCCACCAAATCAAAAATTTTGGTTTCTGGTTTAAAATATTTTCTTAAATATAGGCAATATTTTCTCAGAATGAATCCTAGCAGTGTCAGTCAAATGATTACCAAATTTGACACATAAATATGTAAGGAGCCCAATTTGCCATATCAGACCCATGTTACTCACGATTTATTTCGTACAAAGTATATTGAGGGGCATGATTTTGGATATAGATTTGTTCAGCTGTTGTCCTGGTCTTAAGTCGTATTCATACAATATTAGTAGCATTATTTGGACCGACTTTTGTATATCTTAAAGAGAATGACATAATTGATGTGCTGCCATTTTGGAAGAGTTACTTTCAATTCAAATTCCCTTAAATTGAATTTCTTTCCTTTTCTACTGCACACTTCCCCACTCTATTCTATGCCACTGTACTGTTGTTCACCATACCCCACTCTATTGCATCCCACTTCAGTCTACACAACTCTGTTGCACTCCACTCTACTCTATTCCACTCTACTTTACCCCACTTCACTGTTCCCCACTTCATTCTACCCCACTTCACTGTACCCATCTCACTGTACACCACTGTACTTTGTGCCACTGTACTCTACCACACTTCACTCTACCCCACTTAACAGTACCCAACTTCACTCTGGTCACTCTAGTATACCCAGCTGCTCTGTACACCACTCTCCTCTACCCCTTCATTCTACCTCACTTGAATCAATCCCAGTTCACTGTAAACCACTCTACTCAATGCCAATCAACTGTACGACAGTGTACGCTACAACGCTTCACTCTACCAAACCCCTTAACTCTAATCCACTTCACTATAAGACACTTTACTCTACGTCATTAAGTATGGGCGAAATGTGCGAATTCGCGTTACGCATAATCCACGAATTCATGGATTTTGTTTTGCGTGTTCGCGGGGATTTTTTCATGTTCGCGGGCCGCTTGCAGCGCATCGACCACGAAGTTACCCATGCAGTCATACATGGGGGCGGTCATCTTGTCTGCGTTGCGTATTTCCGTTTCCGGGTGCAATTTGCAAGCTCTCGTTGTGCGCGGGGCGTGAATACGTGTTCGCGTGCGTTTTTGCGTGCTCGCGGGGGAAATATGATGCAAACTTACCCACGCGGTCCTCAATGGGCACGGCCATCTTGTTTTTCATTCATTGCTATGGTTCTGGCATGCTTTTTCAATCCTCCCCTAATCTTTGCAATCCTTTGTTTCTTTGAACTTTTTTTGGATCTTTTTTACTCATTATCTATCCCTCTCTTTTTCTACATCTATATTTTGTGTTTTTTTCTACTTTTGGTTACTTTAAAGCTACTTTTTTTTAACTCTTTTCTTTTCTTTACTTTTTCCCTATTCTTTCCTATTTTTTTTTCAGCTGTCCAGGACCATGGCAAAGGGAGTCGGGAAGAGCAAGTGGAAGGGTACACCCCAAACTCCGGCGGAAGAAAGTGGGCAGGAACGGTCCTCTGCAGTCTCTTCTGCTGGCCCCAGTAAGTTGTTCTGTTGTTAATATAATTATACTTCCCTAACTTTTACAGCCCCTATTCATTCCAAACTGTTTCCTAATTCTATTTTTTACAAAATAGTCTTTGATCTTCTTGTAGACTGTTTCTACATTCTTATCCTGCCTCTCTACCATCACTCTCTGTGCTACTACTATTTACTATTATTATGAGTCGGTCTGTGTAGGTAGCTAAGCTTGCCCAGTCGGCAAACGGTGTTAAACAAAACTCTGATCCAGCAATAGCTCTAGAGGCACTGAGTGCAGTCCTCTGGGTTGCCCTTGCTGTGTTTTCCAGTCTTCTTAATGTTAGTGCTTTGACAATTTCCAACAACAAAATGTCATTGTCAACCAAGAATAAGCTAGTAGTTGGCTTTTTGATTTGATAGTAGCACATACCATACCGCTAGTGTTTCAGGGACTATTCTGGACATACAGAAGTATGGACAAGAGAAATAGGACATTGTTGATGATAGGTGCAGTTCGACTTTCCACATACCTCAGTCAGAAGTAACTGAGCGGGACCCGGGAGCCCTCACCTTGTTGGAACTTCAAGTCCTCCTGGTGGTGATGAGGAGTAGTTGGTTTTGTCTGTAATTGGAAAAATGTTGCATGTTAAAAAGCAAGCATTCATCAGTTATGCCAAAAAGTGTTGCATGTTATGGCTAAGCATATTAGTTGGCATAGAAAGCCTTACATTGGTTAAGGGCTATCCCTGGACACTCTTGGTGCACACAAGTGCGTCAGAAAGTATATATCAATAGTTCAATTTAGGTGAAAGCGATGTATTCTGTTGATTTATTAACTCAGAAAAGGTATTCAAAACTGTTGCATTTCTTCATATTACATCATATTTCAATGGCGTTTTGATACATGAAAACAATACGAATCCAATATTTCATATGAATTTATATTCCATTATTAAAATAGACCCCGATGCATTTCGTGCGAATTTGCACTTCTTCAGGGGGAATCAGTCATGGAGTAAATAGTACGCGTAATAATAGTTAGACCCGGTCCGAGTGAATGGGACCCGGATTTCATATGAATTTATATTCCATGAATAAAATAGACCCCGATGCATTTCGTGGGAATTTGCACTTCTTCAGGGGGAATCTGTGTGGAAAAGAAGAAAAGGAAGGTATACTATAGGGCGCTGATGCCTAGGAGCTTGGAGAGAATTTGAAAGAATTGAAAAAAGAAATGAAAAAAAGAAGAAAGAATTGAAAAAGACCCCGAGTCAAAGGTATTCATTGAAATTGGTATCAATACGAATGTTCTAAATTAAAATACATGTGAAGTGAACCACTTCGTGATCAACAAGGATATAACACGCAAGGTAAAAAAGATAAAAAAAGAAATATATGAGGGTGATGAGTGGTATTAATTCGAAATGGAGTGGAAGAAAAAGAATGGGAAACTGCACCGGGTGCTATAGGGATGCAAGGTAAAAATTGAAACAAAGAAGATCGTGAGTTACCAAAATTATACATGCACGTGATTTATCGATGTGTATAAACCTCAGCCCTAATGTGCGGAAAGCAGGAACAATTTGGACTAGTAACGAATCCACTTACCAGCCATGGAGTGAATCGCACGCGTGATAATAGTTAGACCTGGTCCGAGTGAATGGGACCCGGAAGACGCCGAGCATGCGTACATGCTCCTTAAGTGAAAGTGATATGCGTGAGCATAGAAAGCGGACTGTGAAGTGCGGCCAAACAAGGAGAAAACGTAACGGAGTTTAGAACCGGAGTGTGCTAAATATTAACTGTGTGAGTGAGTTAAATCAGGATGGGCTTAATAACAAAAAAGGGGGAACGTAGAGAATATTGGAAAATAAATAAAAAGATAAGTTAAAAAGGACGGCAGGAAGAAAAAAACTGAAAAAATAGCGAGTTGAAAAGTGAAAAAATGAAAATGATTAGGACAAGTGTGAGAAAGGGGGGAACATAGAAGTTTAAAGAAGAGGAAAGACGAATGGATAGAAAAGAGATAGGGTAGAGGAAACACAGTGGGTGAGATCAAAACAAAACTGTAGGATACATGGGAAAACAACAATAAACGTCAAACAGCAGACAAACGAGAGACCAATCATATATTCCAAAGATTAAGATGATGCAGGTATACTGTTATAGGTGACAACTGAATTCTAATCTGTCGTTAAGTCCTTTCGGATGCAGAGCATGAAGAAGATGTATCCAATATAGTTCGCGTTATAGCAAATGTTTGTTGTTGTCTTTATGTAGAGATTTATTTACCACTTCAAGAATGAGAAAACGAATTTGACTGGGATTGTGAGAATGTTGAACAAAATGTGCAGCAATGCATGACTTCAAATTCTTCGTTCGGATGTTGCTGCGATGTTCCGTTAATCTCGTTTTGATTTTTCGTTCAGTTTTTCCCACATATGGGAGGCCACACGGGCACTTTAACATGTATACAACATTGGTTGTATCGCAGGTAGCATTCAATTGGAGATGTATTGGAGTGCCTTTTGTGGGATGAGATAGAATGTTTGCTTGTATAATACTGCTACAGTGTCCACAATTGTGGCATGGTATAGTTCCTTTGAAGACAATATTCCTTGACATTATAGGTTGTTTCAATAAAGATTGGATATTCCTAGAGTGCTGATAGGCAAAGATTGGTGCTTTGTCGAAGATGTTATTGAAATCAGTTTCCAATTGTAGCTGTGGCCAGTGTTTGCGAATCGACTTTTATTTTTGTTGATTGTGTGGAAAATTTGGTTACGAAAACAGGGCGTGTGTCATCTTCCTGGGGAATGTTTTTGGGTTTCAACAAGTCTTCTCTAGTGCTAGCGGATGCTCTCTGTTCTGCAGTTTGAGTGAGATCTATCGGGTAACCACGTTGATGGAATTTGGTGACGATTTTCTGACTGTCTTGAGCATATAAGTCGGAAGCAGATGCAATCCTTTTTGCACGAAGTAGTTGCGAGTACGGTAGATGACGTTTCAGACTTGGTTGATGAAAGCTTTGGTAGTGAAAGTAATTGTTACGGTCTGTGGCTTTGGTATGTATTGATGTAACAAATTGATTGTTAATTAATTTGACTTGCACATCCAGAAAGGACATTTCAGATCTGCTGAGGGTGTAAGTGAACTGAATGCGGTCGTTTACTGAGTTGAGGGAGTTAATGGTGTTGGTCAGCTGAATTTCATTGCCCTTCCATACTATGAAAATGTCATCAATGTACCAATGGTACGAACTAATGGTTGCCAGTCTTGATGGTTCAAAATATGTTGCTTTTGAAAAGAGTACATAAACAAGTTTGCATATGCCGGAGCGGCACAATTGCCCATGGCAACTCCGGACAACTGAAGGTAATGATTATTGTTTGAAGATTTGAAGTAACTGTTATGAAGAGTGAATTGCATTAACTCCAAGATGAAAATCTGTAAATCTGTTGGTTTCTGCGTTTGCACCAGGGCAGATTCTAGAGCTTCAAGGCCCAAGTTATGGGGGATTGAAGTGTATAAGGAACTGACGTCAATGGTACCCAAGATGATTGGCTGGTCAGGAGGAATAGTAATGTTTTGGAGCTTGATAAGGAAGTCTGTGGTGTCTTGAATGTATGTGGACATAGCTCTTACACTAGCTTGTAGATGTTTATCGATGTATAATCCAGTGGGTTCGTGGATGGAATTACAAGTGCTGAGAATGGGTCTGAATGGAGGCTTTGTGGGATGTTTATGGATTTTAGGCACTAGGTAGATGTATGGTACCTGAGGGTGTTCCTTGATTAAAAATCTTTTGTCTTTTTCTGTGATGGTTTTTGCAGAAACCTCAGTGTTGACTATGGTAACCAGAATTTCCTTGAAGTCATTGGTTGGATCCGAGTTCAACGTCATGTAGAGATCTTGGTTGTTTAGATGAGCATCCAGATTTTCAGGATAATAGCTGGTGTCTAGGGCCACTAGAGCTCCTCCTTTGTCAGCTTTGCAAATTTTTAAGTCTGATTTTGTGGCAAGTTGTTTCAAGGCTTGACGTTCATTGATAGACAAATTGGAACAATGTTTTTTTGAAGTTTGAAAGATGGCATGTAGGTCTTGTGGAACAGCTATTTCAAAAGTGTCTAGGACTTTATGGCTGGTCGGTGGTATGAAAGTGCTTTTAGGTCGTAAGCCCATAAGTGTACTTTCTTCTTGGCTGTTTTGTCGAACACAAATGTTGGTGAAGAAATGTCTCAACCGTAAGGTTCTCATGAATTTGTAAAATGTAATGGTGGTAGCCTATAAGTTAACACCCTCCCCAAAACCGTGACTTTTCTTCAGTCCCAATAATTAAAAATTGTATATGTATTAACATTTTCTCTTCCATTACGAGATGAAATAGGGGGTGGTGAATGCCATCGAAAAATATGACATGTTTTTTCTAGGTTTCACAACATCGGATGCGGCACTTTCCACCACCACCGCGGAGGGGTCCACTCCAGGGGCGGATGCGGTGGTGCCACAAGTGCCACCAGGAGGAGCTGAGGGGGATGGCTCATCAGCGGCGGACGGTGGTAAGTTATTATACTCCTTACTTATTGACATTTTAGAGTAGGCTCGCAAAGGAGTGTATGATGTACTGTACAGTAGACAGTACACTAGTACACATACACTGTACTGTTAAGAACAGTTACTAATTTAGAACTACATTTTTGTCAATCACGGAGAAGACAGTCAACCTTGATTTAGTAATAGCATTGGCGGCAATAGTTCTCGGGTAAGCAATTGCCCCCTCTATCTGACTTCCACTCAGCTGGGAAACTTTTATCGTGAAGGCAAGTCATATCAGATGATCTTGAGGGATGTAAAGAACAAAAAGGGAAAGAAGAGTGAAAGGAAGAACGAGTGAGTTGTAACATTTATGACTGTAAAGAATGATACGTGTTTTTGAATGCAGGCAGAGGTGGCTGATAGGAAGGAAGCAGATGCATGGCTGCTTGAAGCAAGGATGGTTGGAGGAGAAAGAAAAGATGAATGCCTGTGTGGGTGAATCTGAAAATGCATGTGTGGTGTGCATTGCAATATATCATTTGGGTCAAACTCAAATGCACGTCAAGATGGTGGTTTACCAAATAAAATGAAAAGGGTGTTAGTTGGTTGTTGAGAAAAAATAAACTTGGTACAAGTTAAGACATTAAGAAGAATGATAGAGATTTACTTTGGAAGCTTGGTATCTTCTTCTTCCTCATAGATAGCAGAGGTGTATGTAGTAGAGCAGACACTTAGCGGATGAACAGTGTTACTTTCAACAGCATGCCCGTGCCAGAGTAGCAAAGCTGAGGAAATTCAAATACTAGAAGTTGTGATTGTTCAGACAATTTAAATACTCCCTTGACTAACAGTACAGTAGTTTACTTTGCAAGCACAGCATATATTGTGTATGTATTGTATAGTTGACATTATATCAAGTCAAGTCCCTTCCTCCGGCAATTATGGGTACCACACTCACTCCCTATGTTAATAAAAACAACAGCTGCCCCCCTCAGAGCCTGGATGGCACTTCTGCGCCGCCTCCGAAAGCGAGTGGTCTACCTGGAGCGATTGGCAGAGAAGCAACAGCGCCAGCTCCGGGACCTCCGCAAAGAGGTGCGGGACCTGTCCACAGGAGGACAACGCCGGAGGAAGTGACTTTCCCTTGCCCCTTTTTTTAAAACTGTTGGGGGGATGGGAATTGGGCGTTGGGGAAAGGGACTTGAAGGACATTTGGACATTGGTTGGGGTTAGGGAGGGGGGTGAGTTGGGTTAGTTTATTTTTGTTAGGGGAAATATATTCATTTATTTTACATACTTAAACATAGTATACGCGTTCATATTATTTTGTGTGGTGGTGGGCGAGGGTTACTGTACGTTTGCTTTCTTCAAACTTACCAGCATGAATTATCTAAACGTCCAAACATGTACAAAAGTGCCACTAACAGAGTTAGTGAATTCAATTGCCCTACTAGTACTTTACTAGTACTACTGTGACACTGTCAGTCTCTCCTCTCCTCCGAGTCCTAGCCCATTATTTTACCTCCCTAAAATGCTTATCTTACCTGTGATTTGTGTTTGAGAATAGGGCTAGGAACAGGGCTGGCTGCATGGCAAATGGCGATTAAGGTTGGGTGTTGACTTGAATGCTGGATTGTTGAAATATCATCGTTGTGCTGGTAGTAGTAGTGGTACACACTGGCAGTAGCAGCATATGAAAAAAAAGGAAATGAAACATTAAGTGGCCTGAGCGTAGCATTAGAAACAGTAAGATAGATAGTACGGTAGAGAACAATGCCATAAATTGTAGCCTAAGCAGTGCTAAAGTATTCAAAAGATAAATAAGTACTAGTTGCGTGGAGTATGGCTACCGTAAAAAACAGTATTAAGGCAAAGGACAAATCAACGTAAGCATTAAGCATCAGATTCGTCACGTGTAGGAGGAGGATGTTGTTGATGATCAATCCACGATGGCGCACATGAAATTCATGATTAGAATGATTTTTCTGTTGCTTTGACCTTATCCTCCCCAGCAAGTGTGCGGAATTTATTGTTGTCATTTAGTCACACATCAATGAAAAACCTCACAGCCCGGGGGAAGAGGGTTAGGGTTTGAAAATTGGATGGGAATGGGGGTTTTTGGGAAAGTTTTGTGGAGAGAGGAAAAAAACACAGCATGGACAAACAACAAATGAAGAAAAACAAATCTTTGGATTCGAAAATATCCATAAATCTTTTAAGGGACATAAAGGAAGTGCACTATTGCATGCATGAAGTTGTTTGCTAAATGGATGGTTATGTAACTGAAAAGTAGCACTTACTATAACTTACTAGTAACTATGAAGAAACAATTTGACAGTACAGGGCTGCAGTATTAATTATAATTACGCAATTTCACTTGCCTCTCTGCCCTCAGAGAGAATAAACACTTATTAGTACATTAAATTAGTTTTAAAAATAGCAAAGAAACTTATCAAATAGCTGGAGGGAGGAATTTGAAGCAGAGAGCAAACAAACGCACAGAGTCACACGTAGAAGTTCAAGTTCACAATAATAACATTTAAAAGATATGGAGAAGTTAAGAGGATACTGTAACTGTATGTTGTAGTTGTCCTGTTGAATTTGTGAAGTTGCATGCATCCAGCCATTCCTCTTATTCGCGGTACTCCTCCATTCCACCGGACGCTCCGTCGCTCAATCTTGGTGACCAGACACACTGTCCACTGCCTGCCTGATGCGGAATTGTGGATCACTAATGGTAAGCCTGAGTTAATCGTTTGTTCCATGGCACAGGGTAAAAGCCGGCCTGTAATTGTTGATGGAAAAACAGGAAGTAATACTAAAACACCACGGTGAAAAAAATATAAGGTACACTGTGTAGTGCAAAAATAAAACTTTCAGTTTCAGAGGTGAAAGTATTACATATAATCATCATTTCGAAATTGCGTACTCTGAGTCTCCTTTTCAAGGATAGTAATTAGTAACTATGGGCGATTTTTGCGGATCGTGCCAAAATGCTATCTGCAACTAGGCCCAAACCCCCCTTTTCCACCATGGATTTTTTTCAAACGACTTGCAATCAAAATTAGACATTCCTAGCAGTGCTCCCAGACCAATAAACCCACTCCCAAACATCTACAAACCCCCAAACAGCCCCCCAAAAACTTGCAATACTGCTAGGCCTCAGTTTAAATCGTGCCAAAACGCTGTCTGCAACTAGACCCAAAACCCCCTTTTCCACCATGGATTTTCTTCAAACCACTTGCAATCAAAATTAGACCTTCCCAGCAGTGCTTCCAGACCCATAAATCCACTCCCAAACATCTAGAACCCCCCCCCCCAAACAGCCCCCCAAAAACATGCAATACTGCTAGGCCTAACTTAAAATCGTGCCAAAAAGGTTTTTGCAACTAGGCCCAAACCCCCCTTTTCCACCATGGATTTCTTCAAACCACTTGCAATCAAAATTAGACCTTCCCAGCAGTGCTCCCAGACCCATAAATCTACTCCCAAAAAATATAGAACCCCCCCAAACAGCCCCAAAAAACATGCAATACTGTTAAAAAAAAAAACGTTTCCACCATGGATTTTCTTCAAACCACTTGCAATCAAAATTAGACCTTCCCAGCAGTGCTCCCAGACCCATAAACCCACTCCCAAACATCTAGAACCCCCCCAAACAGCCCCCCAAAAACATGCAATACTGCCAGGCCTAACTTAAAATCGTGCCAAAAAGGTTTTTGCAACTAGGCCCAAACCCCCCTTTTCCACCATGGATTTCTTCAAACCACTTGCAATCAAAATTAGACCTTCCCAGCAGTGCTCCCAGACCCATAAATCTACTCCCAAAAATATAGAACCCCCCAAACAGCCCCCAAAAAACATGCAATACTGCTAAAAAAAAAACGTTTCCACCATGGATTTTCTTCAAACCACTTGCAATCAAAATTAGACCTTCCCAGCAGTGCTCCCAGATCCCTCAACCCACCCCCAAAAATCTAGAACACCCCCAAGCAGCCCCCCAAAAACATGCAATACTGCTAGGCCTAACTTAAAATAGTGCCAAAACGCTCTCTGCAACTAGGCCCAAACCCCCCTTTTCCACAATGGATTTTCTTCAAACCACTTGCAATCAAAATTAGACCTTCCCAGCAGTGCTCCCAGACCCATAAACCCACTCCCAAAAATCGAGAACCCCCCCAAACAGCCCCCAAAAACATGCAATAAAGCAAAAAAAAAACTTTTCCACCGTGGATTTTCTTCAAACCACTTGCAATCAAAATTAGACCTTCCCAGCAGTGCTCCCAGTCCCCTCAACCCACCCCCAAAAATCTAGAACACCCCCAAGCAACCCCCCAAAAACATGCAATACTGCTAGGCCTCAGTTTAAATCGTGCCAAAACGCTGACTGCAACTAGGCCCAAACCCTCCTTTTCCCCCATGGATTTTCTTCAAACCACTTGCAATCAAAATTAGACCTTCCCAGCAGTGCTCCCAGACCCATAAACCCACTCCAAAACATCTAGAACCCCCCAAACAGCCCCCCAAAAACATGCAATACTGCTAGGCCTAACTTAAAATCGTGCCAAAACGCTCTATGCAACTAGGCCCAAACCCCCCTTTTCCAAAATGGATTTTCTTCAAACCACTTACAATCAAAATTAGACCTTCCCAGCAGTGCTCCCAGACCCATAAACCCACCCCCAACAATCTAGAACACCCCCAAGCAGCCCCCCAAAAACATGCAATACTGCTAGGCCTCAGTTTAAATCGTGCCAAAACGTTGTCTGCTGCTAGGCCCAAACCCCCCTTTTACCCCATGATTTTCTTCAAACCACTTGCAATCAAAATTAGACCTTCCCAGCAGTGCTCCCAGACCCATAAACCCACTCCAAAACATCTAGAACCCCCCCAAACAGCCCCCAAAAACATGCAATACTGCTAGGCCTAACTTAAAATCGTGTCACAACGCTCTATGCAACTAGGCCCAAACCCCCCTTTTCCAAAATGGATTTTCCTCAGACCACTTGCAATCAAAATTAGACCTTCCCAGCAGTGCTCCCAGACCCATAAACCCACTCCCAAAAATCGAGAATCCCCCCAAACAGCCCCCCAAAAACATGCAATACTGCTAAAAAAAAATAATTTCCTCCATGGATTTTCTTCAAACCACTTGCAATCAAAATAAGCCCTTCCCAGCAGTGCTCCCAGACCCCTCAACCCACCCCCAAAAATCTAGAACACCCCCAAGCAGCCCTGCAAAAACATGCAATACCGCTAGGCTTCAGTTTAAATCAAGCCAAAACGCTGTCTGCAACTAGGCCCAAACCCCCCCTTTTCCACCATGGATTTTCTTCAAAATACTTGCAATCACATTTAGACCTTCCCAGCAGTGCTCCCAGACCCATAAACCACTCCCAAACATCTAGAGCACCCCTAAACAGCCCCCCAAAAACATGCAATACTTCTAGGCCTAACTTAAAATCGTGCCAAAATGCTCTCTGCAACTAGGCCCAAACCCCCCTTTTCCACCATGGATTTTCTTCAAACCACTTGCAATCAAAATTAGACCTTCCCAGCAGTGCTCCCAGACCCATAATCCCACTCCCAAAAATCTAGAACCCCCCCAAACAGCCCCCCAAAAACATGCAATACTGCTAAACAAAAAAAAACCTTTTCCACCATGGATTTTCTTCAAACCATTTGCAATCAAAATTAGACCTTCCCTGCAGTGCTCCCAGACCCATAATCCCACTCCCAAAAATCTAGAACCCCCCAAACAGCCCCCCAAAAACATGCAATACTGCTAAACAAAAAAAAAGCTTTTCCACCATGGATTTTCTTCCAACCATTTGCAATCAAAATTAGACCTTCCCAGCAGCGCTCCCAGACCCATAAACCCACTCCCAAAAATCTGGAACTCCCCCCAAACAGCCCCCCAAAAACATGCAATACTGCAAAAAAAATAAACTTTTCCACCATGGATTTTCTTCCAACCATTTGCAATCAAAATTAGACCTTCCCAGCAGCGCTCCCAGACCCATAAACCCACTCCCAAAAATCTGGAACTCCCCCCAAACAGCCCCCCAAAAACATGCAATACTGCAAAAAAAATAAACTTTTCCACCTTGGATTTTCTTCAAACCACTTGCAATCAAAACTAGACCTTCCCAGCAGTGCTCCCAGTCCCCTCAACCCACCCCCAAAAATCTAGAACACCCCCAAGCAGCCCCCAAAAACATGCAATACTGCTAGGCCTCAGTTTAAATCGTGCCAAAACGCTGTCTGCAACTAGGCCCAAACCCCCCCTTTTCCACCATGGATTTTCTTCAAAATACTTGCAATCACATTTAGACCTTCCCAGCAGTGCTCCCAGACCCATAAACCACTCCCAAACATCTAGAGCACCCCTAAACAGCCCCCCAAAAACATGCAATACTTCTAGGCCTAACTTAAAATCGTGCCAAAATGCTCTCTGCAACTAGGCCCAAACCCCCCTTTTCCACCATGGATTTTCTTCAAACCACTTGCAATCAAAATTAGACCTTCCCAGCAGTGCTCCCAGACCCATAATCCCACTCCCAAAAATCTAGAACCCCCCAAACAGCCCCCCAAAAACATGCAATACTGCTAAACAAAAAAAAAACTTTTCCACCATGGATTTTCTTCAAACCATTTGCAATCAAAATTAGACCTTCCCAGCAGTGCTCCCAGACCCATAATCCCACTCCCAAAAATCTAGAACCCCCCAAACAGCCCCCCAAAAACATGCAATACTGCTAAACAAAAAAAAACCTTTTCCACCATGGATTTTCTTCCAACCATTTGCAATCAAAATTAGACCTTCCCAGCAGCGCTCCCAGACCCATAAACCCACTCCCAAAAATCTGGAACTCCCCCCAAACAGCCCCCCAAAAACATGCAATACTGCAAAAAAAATAAACTTTTCCACCATGGATTTTCTTCCAACCATTTGCAATCAAAATTAGACCTTCCCAGCAGCGCTCCCAGACCCATAAACCCACTCCCAAAAATCTGGAACTCCCCCCAAACAGCCCCCCAAAAACATGCAATACTGCAAAAAAAATAAACTTTTCCACCTTGGATTTTCTTCAAACCACTTGCAATCAAAACTAGACCTTCCCAGCAGTGCTCCCAGTCCCCTCAACCCACCCCCAAAAATCTAGAACACCCCCAAGCAGCCCCCAAAAACATGCAATACTGCTAGGCCTCAGTTTAAATCGTGCCAAAACGCTGTCTGCAACTAGGCCCAAACCCCCCCTTTTCCACCATGGATTTTCTTCAAAATACTTGCAATCACATTTAGACCTTCCCAGCAGTGCTCCCAGACCCATAAACCACTCCCAAACATCTAGAGCACCCCTAAACAGCCCCCCAAAAACATGCAATACTTCTAGGCCTAACTTAAAATCGTGCCAAAATGCTCTCTGCAACTAGGCCCAAACCCCCCTTTTCCACCATGGATTTTTTTCAAACCACTTGCAATCAAAATTAGACCTTCCCAGCAGTGCTCCCAGACCCATAATCCCACTCCCAAAAATCTAGAACCCCCCAAACAGCCCCCCAAAAACATGCAATACTGCTAAACAAAAAAAACCCTTTTCCACCATGGATTTTCTTCAAACAATTTGCAATCAAAATTAGACCTTCCCAGCAGTGCTCCCAGACCCATAATCCCACTCCCAAAAATCTAGAACCCCCCAAACAGCCCCCCAAAAACATGCAATACTGCTAAACAAAAAAAAACTTTTTCCACCATGGATTTTCTTCCAACCATTTGCAATCAAAATTAGACCTTCCCAGCAGCGCTCCCAGACCCATAAACCCACTCCCAAAAATCTGGAACTCCCCCCAAACAGCCCCCCAAAAACATGCAATACTGCAAAAAAAATAAACTTTTCCACCTTGGATTTTCTTCAAACCACTTGCAATCAAAACTAGACCTTCCCAGCAGTGCTCCCAGTCCCCTCAACCCACCCCCAAAAATCTAGAACACCCCCAAGCAGCCCCCAAAAACATGCAATACTGCTAGGCCTCTGTTTAAATCGTGCCAAAACGCTGTCTGCAACTAGGCCCAAACCCCCCTTTTCCACCATCGATTTTCTTCAAACCACTTGCAATCAAAATTAGACCTTCCCAGCAGTGCTCCCAGACCCATAATCCCACTCCCAAAAATCTAGAACCCCCCAAACAGCCCCCCAAAAACATGCAATACTGCTAAACAAAAAAAAACCTTTTCCACCATGGATTTTCTTCAAACCATTTGCAATCAAAATTAGACCTTCCCAGCAGCGCTCCCAGACCCATAAACCCACTCCCAAAAATCTGGAACTCCCCCCAAACAGCCCCCCAAAAACATGCAATACTGCAAAAAAAATAAACTTTTCCACCTTGGATTTTCTTCAAGCCCCTTGCAATCAAAACTAGACCTTCCCAGCAGTGCTCCCAGTCCCCTCAACCCACCCCCAAAAATCTAGAACACCCCCAAGCAGCCCCCAAAAACATGCAATACTGCTAGGCCTCTGTTTAAATCGTGCCAAAACGCTGACTGCAACTAGGCCCAAACCCCCCTTTTCCACCATGGATTTTCTTCAAACCACTTGCAATCAAAATTAGACCTTCCCAGCAGTGCTCCCAGACCGATAAACCCACTCCCAAAAATCTAGAACCCCCAAACAGCCCCCCAAAAACATGCAATACTGCTAAACAAAAAAAAACTTTTTCACCATGGATTTACTTCAACCCACTTGCAATCAAAATTAGACCTTCCCAGCAGTGCTCCCAGACCCCTCAACCCACCCCCAAAAACCTAGAACACCCCCATGCAGCCCACCAAAAACATGCACTACTACCAGGCCTCAGTTTAAATCGTGCCAAAACGCTGTCTGCAACTAGGCCCAAACCCCCCTTTTCCACCATGGAGTTTCTTCAAACCACTGTGCAATAAAAATGAGACCTTCCCAGCAGTGTTCCGAGACCCATAAACCTACTCCCAAACATCTAGAACCCCCCCAAACAGCCCCTCCAAAATATTGCAATACTGCTAGGCCTAACTCGAAAAATCGTGCCAAAACGCTCTCTGCAACTAGGCCCAAACACCCCTTTTCCACCATGGATTTTCTTCAAACCACTTGCAATCAAAATTAGACATTCCCAGCAGTGCTCCCAGACCCCTCAACCCACCCCTAAAAATCCAGAACACCACCAAGCAGCCCCCCAAAAACATGCAATACTGCTAGGCCCCAGTTTAAAGCGTGCCAAAACGCTGTCTGCAACTAGGCCCAAACCCCCCAAAATGAGACCTTCCCAACAGTGCTCCCAGACCCCTCAACCCACCCCCAAAAATCTAGAACACCCCTTCAAACCAGTTAGGCTCATTGATGTACTTTTTCACAATGGTGTCTCTCCCAGACTCTTAGTGTGCCTCATACATGTTGCAGGGGTTGAGGGTGTGGGCGCTACCACTGCAGTGCTGCTGCCAGGGGTACTGGGTGTACCAGAAAAAATGTCGGTCGGTTCTTTACTTCTCCCATGCACGATCAGCCCCTCGTCATCATCAGATGCAATGTGAATGGATACATTTGGATCAGTTCTACTTTTGGCTTCCCGGATGTTCCTTAGGTGCGCCTCCCACTGGATAGTGTGGTGTTTTTGGAGATGACCTCTCTGGCCTCCGGTACAATAGTTGGTACCAAGCTTACCCCGACTAACTACTATTTTACAAATCGAACAAACGACCATGTTTTCCGCCTTTTTGCTAACACTAAAGAAGTCCCAAACTGGGGACTGAAAATGTTTGCTGGTGGTGGAGGTGCTACTTTCAGTTTCAATGCCAGATGCAGTGGAGGATGGGCGTGGCTGAATTCGACTCTGTTGTGCACTTACAGCACCACTACTTGAGGTAATGGAGGTCGAGCTGGATGGAGGTCCCTGCCGGCCCTTCTGACGAGAAAATATGGAAGCTGTAGGTCGTGTTGGTGTAGTAGTTAACTGCGTCGGTGGTGGTACCAGTGCCACGCTGCCCACATCCCGCTCAGCAGCATTTCGGGATAGGGTCGAAATGTCTTGCTGCATGCCCGCTGGGGCTGATGTGACGACTGTGATGACTGGGTCGTCGTCAGACTGTTCATCAGCAGCATACACCACTTCTTGTTCATCGTCATCATCACCCATAATTGAAAGCCTTGCGGGAACCTTCCTTTTAGGCTTAGCTACCTTTGTCGGCACATGGCGTGCCTCCCTCTCAGACTCCATTGGTGGGTTCCAATCAACATCAAGATCATCAGAAGGAATGGGGCTTGAAGAAGAACTTGTAGTAGCCCTCCTTGACCTTTTTCTTGCTGGGGATCTGGAAGAATATGGATCACCATCAGGAGGAGTGGCTTCCTCGGATAATACCTCCGCTTCAATCTCGATTTCCTGATGTGCCCCTACTTCTGGAGGAACAAACATTGTGGGCAGTTGTGCCGCTCCTTAAGCCTCTAGTTGCGCCTCTCCATGCGCCTCTCATTGCGCCTCTCCTTGTGCCTCTCCTTGCGCCTCTCCTTGCGCCTCTACTTGCACCTCTCCTTGCGCCTCTACTTGCGCCTCTCCTTGCGCATCTCCTTGCCCATGTACTTGCGCTTGTATTAGTTGCACCTGTGGTTGTCGTTGCGGCTGTGGTTGTTGAACACTTGTCATCAGCTGAGTTACACCCGGCGTTGATTGGATGCTACTTTCTTGCGATGAGCCAACACCACTGGTCGATGGTGTTTGAACAATTAAAGTGGCTGCCTCTGCAACACTCATGCGCTTGGACCTAACTCGGCGTGGTGGCACTGAGACCAATGAAGCGGAGGTGCTGCTCCCAGCTTGGTCCCCGGCGGACACCGCTGCTGCTGCAGGCGTAGTTTTTTCCCCCAAAAAAGGTGTCTGTGGGCACACCAGTCTCCTTGGTAGGTGGTGCCACTTGCTTCTTCTGCTCCTTCTTACTGGCAGATGCACTGGCAACTTTTTTCGTAGAGGTGCTACGGCCACCTTTCTTTGGGCCCATCTTCTTCAGATGTCAGAACAGCAGGCCGCAGTTGCATGTGTTGCAGAGTTGTCTGTGGCCACACATGACGTCACGTGACTTTGTGCTGCACACACCGCTGGAGTACTTCTTCCTGGCACTGGTGGTTCTCTTGTGCACCTAAAAGCAAAGGAAGCAAGAGGAACATCAGTTTAACACCCTAAAAAGTCAGAAAACACACAAAAATCACCACAATCCAATGCCATCCATGCCCTCCATGATGTTTAAATTCAAGACACCCCACAAAAAGACTAGGTCCATGGACCACTGAGTACCCCTGGGCATAATGGATGAAAGCAAGGCAAACTGGGTGCAGGCCTGAGCACACTGCCTTGCTTCAAAATGGCCCTTGACCCCCACCCACATGGCCAGGCCCTGTCTGGACCAGGCCTCAAAATGGCCCCCACCCACATGGCCAGGCCCCAATACCACCCCAAAAAGTCAAAAAACACACACAAATCACCACAATCCAATGCCATCCATGCCCTCAATGATGTTTAAAATCAGGAAACCCCACAGAAAGACTAGGTCCATGGACCACTGAGTACCCCTGGCCATAATTGATGTAAGCAAGGCAAACTGGGTGCAGGCCTGAGTACACTGCCTGGCTTCAAAATGGCCCCTTTACCCCCACCATATGGCCAGGCCCTGCCTGGACCAGACGTCAAAATGGCCCCCACCCACATGGCCAGGCCCCAACACCACCCCAAAAAGTAAAAAAAACACACACAAATCACCACAATCCAATGCCATCCATACCCTCAATGATGTTTAAATTCAAGACACCCCACAGAAAGACTTGGTACATGTACCACTCACTACCCCTGGGCATAATGGTTGAAAGCAAGGCAAACTGGGTGCAGGCCTGAGCACACTGCCTGGCTTCAAAATGGCCCCTTGACCCCCACCCACATGGCCAGGCCCTGCCTGGACCAGGCCTCAAAATTGCCCCCACCCACATGGTCAGGCCCCAACACCACCCCAAAAAGTCGAAAAACACACAAAAATCACCACAATCCAATGCCATCAATGCCCTCAATGATGTTTAAATTCAAGACACCCCACAGAAAGACTAGGTCCATGGACCACTGAGTACTCCTGGGCATGATGGTTGAAAGCAAGGCAAACTGCGTGCAGGCCTGAGCACAATGACTGGCTTCAAAATGGCCCCTTGACCCCCACCACATGGCCAGACCCTGCCTGGACCAGGCCTCAAAATGGCCCCCACCCACATGGTCAGGCCCCAACAGCACCCAAAAAGTCACAAAACACTTGGACCTAACTCGGCAAGGTGGCACTGAGCCCAATGAAGCGGAGGTGCTGATCCCACCTTGGTCCCCGGCAGACACCGCTACTGCTGCAGGCGTAGTTTTTTCCCCCAAAAAAGGTGTCTGTGGGCACACCAGTCTCCTTGGTAGGTGGTGCCACTTGCTTCTTCTGCTCCTTCTTACTGGCAGTGGCACTGGCAACTTTTTTCGTAGAGGCGCTACAGCCACCTTGCTTTGGGCCCATCTTCTTCAGATGTCAGAACAGCAGGCCGCAGTTGCATGAGTTGCAGAGTTGTCTGTGGCCACACGTGACGTCACGTGACGTTGTGCTGCACACACCGCTGGAAGACTTCTTCCTGGCACTGGTGGTTCTCTTGTGCACCTAAAAGCAAAGGAAGCCAGAGAAACATCAGTTAAACACCCCAAAAAGTCAGAAAAAACACAAATATCACCACAATCCAATGGCATCCATGCCCTCAGTGAAGTTTAAATTCAAGACACCCCACAGAAAGACTAGGTCCATGGACCACTGAGTACCCCTGGGCATAATGGATGAAAGCAAGGCAAAATGGGTGCAGGCCTGAGCACACTGCCTGACTTCAAAATGGCCCTTGACCCCCACCCACATGGCCAGGCCCTGCCTGGACCAGGCCTCAAAATGGCCCCCACCCACATGGCCAGGCCCGAACACCACCCCAAAAAGTTAAAAAACACACAAAAATCACCACAATCCAATGCCATCCATGCCATCAATGATGTTTAAATTCAAGACACCCCACAGAAAGACTAGGTCCATGGACCACTGAGTACCACTTGGCATAATGGATGAAAGCAAGGCAAACTGGGTGCAGGCCTGAGCACACTGCCTGGCTTCAAAATGGCCCCTTGACCCCCACCACATGGCCAGGCCCTGCCTAGACCAGGCCTCAAAATGGCCGCCACCCACATGGCCAGGCCCCAACACAACCCCAAAAAGTAAAAAAAACACACAAAAATCACCACAACCCAATGCCATCCATGCCCTCAATGATGTTTAAATTCAAGACACCCCACAGAAAGACTTGGTACATGCGCCACTTACTACCCCTGGGCATAATGGTTGAAAGCAAGGCAAACTGGGTGCAGGCCTGAGCACACTGCCTGGCTTCAAAATGGCCCCTTGACCCCCACCCACATGGCCAGGCCTGCCTGGATCAGGCCTCAAAATGGCCCCAACCCACATGGGCAGGCCCCAACACCACCCCAAAAAGTCGAAAAACACACACAAATCACCACAATCCAATGCCATCCATGCCCTCAATGATGTTTAAATTCAAGACACCCCACAGAAACACAAGGTCCATGGACCACTGAGTACACCTGGGCATAATGGTTGAAAGCAAGGCAAACTGGGTGCAGGCCTGAGCACACTGCCTGGCTTCAAAATGGCCCCTTGACTCCCACCACATGGCCAGGCCCTGCCTGGACCAGGCCTCAAAATGCCCCCCACCCACATGGTCAGGCCCAACAGCACCCAGAAAGTAAAAAAAATACACAAAAATCACCACAATCCAATGCCATCCATGCCCTCAATGATGTTTAAATTCAAGACACCCCACAGAAAGACTAGGTCCATGGGCCACTGAGTACTCCTGGGCATGATGGTTGAAAGCAAGGCAAACTGGGTGCAGGCCTGAGCACACTGCCTGGCTTCAAAATGGCCCCTTGACTCCCACCACATGGCCAGGCCCTGCCTGGACCAGCACTCAAAATGGCCCCCACCCACATGGTCAGGCCCCAACGGCACCCAAAAAGTCGCAAAACACACAACATTCACCACAATCCAATGCCATCCATGCCCTCAATGATGTTTAAATTCAAGACACCCCACAGAAACACTAGGTCCATGGACCACTGAGTACCCGTGGGCATAATGGTAGAAAGCAAGGCAAACTGGGTGCAGGCCTGAGCACACTGCCTGGCTTCAAAATGGCCCCTTGACCCCACCACATGGCCAGGCCCTGCCTGGACCAGGCCTCAAAATGGCCCCCACCCACATGGCCAGGCCCCAACACCACCACAAAAAGTAAAAAAACACACAAAAATCACCACAATCCAATGCCACCCCTGCCCTCAATGATGTTTAAATTCAAGACACCCGACAGAAAGACTTGGTCCATGCACCACTCACTACCCCTGGGCCTACTGGCAAGTGAGGCTTTACAGGCACCCCAACATTAAAACAAAATCCACATATAACAGTGAGCTGAAATTCCATGACATAAATGAGGTTTAAGTTCAAAAAAACTCACAGAAACAGTTGTATCATGCACCCATGACTAACCCTGGGCCTACTGAATACTGTGGCTACCCATAATATATATTTTTTAAAGTTGTGAAAAAGTTTTAAAATTGTAGTTGCAGCAACTGCAATGCTCCAAAACAAACAACACCAGCTAACTTGTAAAATCTCAAATCCAAAAGTGATCCAAACTCCAAAGTCCAAAAAGTCCTCAAATACAAATATCCAGCAGCAGCCACAAAAAGTAATCTTTCCAGCTCCAGATCCAAATCAAAAGTGACCAGGCCATGGACAAAGCACTGGGAGGAGCCTGCTGGACAGGAACAGGAAGTTGGAGACTCTGGGGCACTTCCTTCCTCCCACCCCCCCAAAAATGGACTCCTTGCACCAAAAAGTGCAGCCAAATGTCAATCTGAGGAGTTATTCTGATCAAAACCAACATTTTCAGAAGGTTTATGCTGCCTGCGGTGGATTTCTTGTGCAGAATTGCAATTTTTGCAAGTTCGGGAAAGCGAGCTGTTCAAATCTCCCACCGGAAGTCAGCTGCGCGCCGCATCCATGTGTTCACAATTGTTTACTCCCGCGATGCGTGATCGCGGGCCCTTATGACGTACTCGCGTTGTCAAACTCCTGCTGTGCGAGATGGCGGGCCGCGATGATGTAATCACGGTCGAAAAACTCTCGCGCGATCACGCAGCAAGATCCAAAATGGCGCAGCACACGCAAACCGGGAGAAAAACAACTCGGCGAACAAAGAATCACGGTAAGTCAATGACGCTCGGGCGATATTTTATTTTTCAAGCGCGACCAAGCAAAAAAATCCACCAGCTTGCGAATTTGCGAATTTTGGCGAAATTGCCAAAAATCCGCAAATTCCGCGAACGGAACGGATTTTACGCCCAATCTTATACGTCATACTACTCTATGCTGATCTACTGAAAGTTACCCTACTCTATGCCACTCATAGCCAGTGTACTCAACTCCACTCTACACCACTCTACCCTGCACTACGCCACTGTACTCCACTCCACTGCACACAACTGTATGCCACTGCACTCCATTGTTGTCTACACCACTGTACTCTGCTCTAGCGCATTGTACACCACTCTACTGTGCACTTCTCTACTGTACACCACTGCACTCTGCCCCACTCTACTCTGCACCACCACACTGTATGCCACTGTACTTTATGCATTGCCCTGTACTCTAATAATCTACAATGTACACTCTACTGTAGTTTGCCCCACTCTACTATAGCCCACTGCACTTCATGCCACTGTACTCTAAGCCACTGAGCTGTACATGGCTGTACTCTATGCCACTGCACTCTAAGGCATTCTACTGTAGTATGCACTACTCTGCTCCACTGCTTGCTACCCCTGTGCACAGTATAACACTCTACTCTAAAGAACTGTACTGTATGGTACTGCACTCAATGCCACTTTACCACACTCTGCAGCACTGTACTCTACGCCACTGCACTCTATTCAGTTCTACTCTACCCCACTCTAGTGTATGCCACTCCACTGTACGCCACTCTATTTTAGTCCACTGGACACCACTACACAACACTCTAACACATGCCACTCCACTCTATGCTATTCCAGGAGAAATTATTGAGAAAGGAACACACTAATATTCAAAAGATTTAAAAAACAATAATCTATATCACAGAATGGATACCAAAATAAACAACATTATATGATTAGAAATCAACTTTTCCAGGCAAAAAACCCCATAGAAATTCAATGGGAAAAAACTAACATTTAATCTTAGGTACAATTAATAAAACATAATTTATTATT
This sequence comes from Lissotriton helveticus, assembly GCF_964261635.1. Lineage (NCBI taxonomy): Eukaryota > Metazoa > Chordata > Amphibia > Caudata > Salamandridae > Lissotriton > Lissotriton helveticus. The sequence continues at coordinate 381,673,897 of NC_136069.1, forward strand.
TCTATACAAAAACAACGTAAACTACACAAACCTTAGAAATTGAAAAAGTTATAGTTCTAACTTAAACTTATAATTTCCGCCACAACAAAAACATTCTATAACTCACACACCTTCATACAGAGTATTCTAAACTTGCTAGACAGAGAAAATCAACTATAACCCATGCCTTCACCAGGCATTGCTTGTAACCTTTCATTTTACATCACTTATAGCATGTTAAATCAAAGCATTTATAACAACACGGATGCCATCTCAAATGACATCATTTAGGAGAACACTGTGGATGGTACATGGCTGAGTTATGGTTGATTTACTCTGCCACAGCGTTCTCCCAAATCAAAGGTCATACATTTTTTTTCTTTTTCCATGACCCAACTCTGTTATTTTTCACGACAGTTGCATGATTTTCAGTAACAAGTCTTTTGTGGATTAATTACTTTTGATATTACAGTCTTCCAGAGCGATTATTCTATTTTCTGTTTTTTTGTGAGTCTGATAAATAGTTTACTCATATCTTCTCAGATGCCAGCAATATTAGTGACGATAATACCAGTATTACTTTTTGAAGTTTTTATCAATGATTAATTTAAAAAAAAACAAAATAAGTGCCAAGGCCCTCTTCAGGAAGCCACTGCAGCTCCCACCATCCATTGCATCTTCCAGCTCTTTCAATGACAGTACCAACACAACTATTAATCATTGCACTCCTACAAATGAGACAATTCTGACTAGTCCAGGCCCCAAGGCTAAAAGAATGGCTAGGGTGGATGATGAATCACTGACATAATATCGAAATACACAATATCGTCCTACTAATTTATCGACACAAAAATATCGAAAGCATTAATATCGACATCCTATACTTAACTAAAAATGTACAAAAATATCGACCTACATACACATCGATATCACTCATATCGACAACATACATATCGTAATACTTAAATATCGACTATAAAAAAATATACACACTAAGTAAAAAACTATTGAGAGTTAAATTATCGACAACAAAAATATCGCTAAATTAGAAATATCGAACGTTTTTACTAATATCACTTTTTAACATTTAAAAATACGATTTCAACAAATTTAAACATCTATCATAACAAACTATAAATATATTACATTTCACAATTAAAATATATTAAATTCAATACAAATGTAACTAAAACTATTTAAAAAATTATATAACATTATCTCACCAATATATTAATTAGCGTTTGCCTTATATGGAAAAGAATTAAAAAAAATATTCAAAAATACAAACTATCCAATAAAAACACTGCAAATATAAATTGACCAATAGCAAACTAATTACTAGGTTCAAACGACTATATAAACAATTAAACACTAAACACAACCCACCAGGAAAAAATATGACAGAAGAAGATTCAGTGGATTAATTCGACTACACCTACAAGAACATCAAGATTCAACCTACAATTCAGAGGATTAAAAGTAAGTAACTTAAATTAAGTAAATGAAGCTAACTTCTAAAATAACTAATACATATCTATTTGTTTGTTCTCCCACCACTACAGAATACTCTACTAACAAACAATAGACAACAGAACTCAGAAAACCAAAATACAACTAACAAAGTAAGTATTTCCAACGATTTTTATAACAACATAAAATTAATCTAAAGTAAAAGTTCTAGAATAAAATGCTACTGCAACAGAAACTCTTATATCAACACAATGAACACAAATAAATGTAAGCCAAACTAAAAATCCGAAAATAAAAAGTAAGTAAATAACATGAACTCACTGAAACTAACTTCTAAATTGTAAAAATATAACAAACATGATGCAATTACTGATGCCTATCTACTTTTTATTTTCTAGCACCACTACAGAATACTCTACTGACAAAGAACAGACAACAGGACAGAGAAAACAAAGATACAACTAACAAAGTAAGTAATTCACCAAACTTATATAAAAACATAAAATAATTCTAAACTTAAACTTATAGGCAAAAACTGTAATTGCAACGTAAAACATATATCAGAACAATTAACACAAATAAATGCATTTTGTTTTTCAGGTAAAGAAAACACAGAAAATACAGACCACAACTAAACAGTAAAGAACATCAAAATAAAAGACTGAATTGGCAAAAAGGAAAACATGCACGATAGAAATGTTTTAACATTTTATTTAATATACATACATCTATATTTCAAGTAACTATAACATATATTTCTTATAGATTAACAAACAACAAAATGACAGAAGGAGCTGAATTTTTTACCAGCCAAAAAGGAAAACTATTACTCTGCTACTTGGGTTACACTTATACCCAAGAAAAACAATTTGGAAGGAAAGTAAATTGGAAATGTTGCAAATATTACTCCAACAAATGTTATGGAAGGGCAACAACTAGGGAAGCAACAATCCTTTATACCCGAGAACACAACCACCCACCAAACGTAACCGAAATAGAAGTTAGAACAGCATTAGAAAACATTAAAGAAGCTAGTAAAGGTTCCCAAAAACCAACAAGCCTAATCTTAAAAGAACAGATTCCTCAAATACCTAAAACAGCCACTACCCAAATGCCAAATATAGTTTCCCTCAAAAGAACAATATCACGTACCAAAAGAACAACTACCACTACCACACCACCTCCTAGAACATATAGTGATATATATTTAAATCCTGACCAAACTATAACTTTAAACAAGCGACCTTTTGTCATTTACGACAACGAAAACAATGAAAAAAAACTAATAATTTTGGCACAGCCATTAACCTCATAACACTCCAACAAAGCCAATATTGGATGATGGGTGGGACTTTTAACATCTGTCCCAAACCTTTTTACCAATTATACACGATACATGGCCTATATCAAAACTGTAATATACCTCTACTTTATGCACTTCTACCAAATAAAAATAATTCAACATATATGGAATTATTAAACACTATCAAACAAAAAACTAATGACTATTCCCCAGAAAAAATAATACTTGATTTTGAACAAGCAATGCTTTCAAGTATTTTAAAAATACACCCCCATGCCTGTATCCAAGGCAGCTATCATCATTTCAATCAGTGTCTATGGAGACATTTGCAAAAGACAACCCTAAGCATAGAATATGCAACCATTTCATCTTTTGCATATCAAATAAAAAAACTAATAGCACTGGCTTATGTTCCAGAAACAGATGTGGCTGAACACTACAGCATTTTAATTGTTACCACATTTTACAAACAAAATGAAGCTAAATTAACTACTTTGAAGACACATGGGTAGGTAGGCTCCATAGATCTGGCCACAGAAGAAATCCAAAATTCTTAATATCCTGGTGGAAGGTTTACCGAAGCACCTTAAACGGGGAATCTAAAACAAACAACGGTGTTGAAGGCTGGCACAATGCCTTCCTCCAATCAACAGGCAGAACTAAACCAACTTTAGAAAAATGTATCAAATGCCTTCAAAAAGAACAAAGTTATCAAGAATTCAGAATGGACCAATCCATTACTGAACTAACTCCAAAAACATCTAAACAAACAAAACAAATGCACAAATATCTAGAGCAACAAGTAAAGCTGTACCCTAGCACCAAAGGCATAGAATACCTTAACATAATAGCCAAAACACTACTCTCAATTACTCTAACTAACAAAGCATAACGTAACAAAATACAAACAATACAACGTAAATCACAATAATATATTTTATCTCAAAAGTAATTAATGTGTAAAATATATATTACATTATTTAAAATATATAAACACATTAATAATTTTGAAATAAATAATACATAACAATAACGAAAATAACATTACCCACCCACAATAAATAAAATTGAAAACACTTACCAAACATGTCCTAAACACTGTAGATTCCATTTCCATCAAAACAATCCATTAAGAAAAAGTGTGCCCCAAAAAAAATGAAAAAATCCAACTGTTCCAAAACTGAATAATCCATTTTCCGAAGTCGTTCGAACAACCATAAAAATCCTGAAAAGTGTTAAAAAATATAACAAACGCTCCAGGAAAACCGAAAAATTTAAAGAAGTGTTCAAAATCCAATAGTTAATAAAACTAACAAACACTTCTTTAAAAAAAAAAACCGAATCCTTCCCACATCACGAACTCCTGCAACAAAAATACATAAAACATACATTCCCACCCACACAAAACAACACATAAACTCCTACTAACAGTAATACTAACATTAGATATCACTTAATAAACATTAAACATCGAAACACTAACTCTACAAACAAGCCTATACAACGCCAAAAAGTACGAACATACACCATACGTAAATTCAACATATCAAAACGCCTAATACAACTACCTTACTTCTAACCACACTAAATAGTACCAAAGTACTATCAAAATTAATTTAAAACACAATTAAAACATATAAAACAAACCTTACCTTCAGCGACGTGAAGTGTCTCCCAACCGCGAGCTTGTCTTCATCCAAATGACACAAAACGACCTAAAGCGGTTACAAAATAAATGACCCAAAACTAAATAAATACATTAACATACCAAACATATTATGTAATATTTTAAATATTCCTTTACAGAATTAAAAATTAATACAATGTTAAACAAAATTATGTTTTTTCACTTGTATGAAAATACTTATAAAAATGTACATATTTTGTAAAATTTTAAAAATAAATTTTATAAAATACATTATATTTATTATTATAATTCCAAAAATCTAGAAAAATTGTACAAAAATCTTTAAAGAAAAATTTCAAAATGTATATAAATAAAGCTGTGTTAAAAAATGTTCTGGATTTACATATATTGTTTAAAAATGTATTATTATTAGTATTTATGTTAATATTAATTAAAAATATTATGTATAACCAACATGTATGACAATATAAAAAGTGTATATATTTTGTGAAAATATTGTACTTTTTTTATAATTTTAAACAATACTTACATGTACATAAAATATGTTTTTGTAATAAAATAAAGTATTACAATCAAAATTTAAAAATTAAAAATTACCCATAAAATGTATTTACAAATATATGACTAAATATATTTGTATAAAATAAAAATGTCATACTAATTATTTTGTTTATCTTTTGTCATGTTAATACAAAAATAACAAATTGCATTTATACATAAATTGTATAAAATGTATTTATTCTCATGAACTATACACTATACCCACTCCAGTCTACATTATTTTGGGGTAAGAGCTGGACAGTAATTCAAAATAATTTACTATTCCCACTCCAGTCTACATTAAATTGGGGTAGGTGCTGGACAGAAATTAAATATCATTTACTATTCCCACACCAGTCTACATTAATTTGGGGTAGATGCAGGACAGTAATTCAATATAATTTACTATTCCCACTCCAGTCTACATTAATTTGGAGTAGGTGCTGGACACTAATTAAATATAATTTACTATTCCCACTCCAGTCTGCATTAATTTGGGGTAGGTGCTGGACACTAATTAAATATAATTTACTATTTCCACCACAGTCTACATTACGTTGGGGCAGGTGCTGGACAGTAATTAAATATAATATACTACTCCCACTCCAGTCTACATTAATTTCGGGTAGGTGCTGGACACTAATTAAATGTAATTTACTAATCCCCCTCCAGTCTACATTAAATTGTGGTAGGTGCTGGACACTAATTAAATATAATTTACTATTCCCACTCCAGTCTACATTAATTTGGGGTAGGTGCTGGACACTAATTAAATTTAATTTACTATTCCCACTCCAGTCTACTTTAAATTGTGGTAGGTGCTGGACACTAATTAAATATAATTTATTATTCCCACTCCAGTCTACATTAAATTGGGGAAGGTGCTGGACAGTAATTAAATATAATATACTATTCCCACTCCAGTCTACATTAATTTGGGGTAGGTGCTGGACACTAATTAAATTTAATTTACTATTCCCCCTCCAATCTACATTAAATTGTGGTAGGTGCTGGACACTAATTAAATATAATTTACTATTCCCACTCCAGTCTACATTAATTTGGGGTAGGTGCTGGACACTAATTACATTTAATTTACCATTATTATAAACTAATTACATTTAATTTACCATTATAATATACTATACTACTAATTACATTTAATTTACCATTATAATATACTATTCCCACTCCAGTCTACATTAATTTGGGGTAGGTGCTGGACACTAATTAAATTTAATTTACTATTCCCCCTCCAATCTACATTAAATTGTGGTAGGTGCTGGACACTAATTAAATATAATTTACTATTCCCACTCCAGTCTACATTACTTTGGGGTAGGTGCTGGACACTAATTACATTTAATTTACCATTCCCACTCCAGTCTACATTAAATTGTGGTAGGTGCTGGACACTAATTAAATATAATTTACTATTCCCACTCCAGTCTACATTAATTTGGGGTAGGTGCTGGACACTAATTAAATATAATTTACTATTCCCACTCCAGTCTACATTAAATTGGAGAAGGTGCTGGACAGTAATTAAATATAATATACTATTCCCACTCCAGTCTACATTAATTTGGGGTAGGCGCTGGACACTAATTAAATATAATTTACTATTCCCACTCCAGTCTACATTAATTTGGGGTAGGTGGTGGACACTAGTTAAATATCATTTACTATTCCCACACCAGTCTACATTAATTTGAGGTATGTGCTGGACACTAATTAGATATAATTTACTATTCCCACTCCAGTATACATTAATTTGGGTTAGGTGCTGGACACTAATTAAATATAATTTACTATTCCCACTCCAGTCTACAATAAATTGGGGTAGGTGCTGGACACTAATTAAATATAATTTACTATTCCCACTCCAGTCTACATTAATTTGACATAGGTGCTGGACAATAATTAAATTTAATTTAATATTTAGAATTTTTTTTAAAAACTAAATTTAAGTTTTTCTTCATTCACCACCATTACACTATAAACACAACAACTTTAAGCTAAATCTGGGTAAATATTAATCCAAATTTAAATTGTATTTTGTAAAATACAACACTTATCTACTATAAACACTCAAACTCAATAATATATATATATTTTTAAATTTTTCAGTTTTAGAATTTTTTGTAAAAAAATTGATATTAAATATACATTTGTAAAACACCCACCACCAATCTACGATAAAAAGTACAACTCAATCCAAATTTTTATAATTTTAAATTGTTTCAAATTTTTTTTTTTTATTTAAAATGTTTTCCTAGAAATTTAACAATGACTAAATAGAAACAACCCTTATCCACCATAAACTCTACAACTCCATATTAATTTTGAAAAAATATAATATATATATATTTTTTTAACTAATTTTGTAAATTTTTGTAATATTTATTACAAATTTTTTAAACACTCCTAAACCTTACCCCCCTATAAACACAACATCCGCCACCTAAAACTATATATGTTTTTGGGAAAAACATTAATAAATTAAATTTTTTTTTTTTTTTTTTGCACATTTATAATTTTTCGCTTTAAACTTTGACATTTTCTACATAAAAACCACCCTTATCCACTATAAACACTACAAATTTGTTATAATTTAAAAAAATAAATTTAAAATTTGTTTGTTTTTTTAAAACATTTTTTTTATATTTAATTTACATTTAAAAAAAATATATTATTATTCTTTTTTTAATTTTTAAAAAACAAATCTCATTTTTTTAATTTACATTTACATTTTTAATACACTTCCCACCCTTTTACCCTATAAACCCAACATCCCGCTCCTAAAACTATATATGATTTGTACATTTTTTAAAATTTTTTATAAGATTTTTATTTACATTTTTAAGACACTCCCCACCCTTATCCCCTACAAACCCAACATCCCGCTCCTAAAACTATGTATGATTTTTTAACAAACATACACAAATTAAATGTTATGAACACATTTAAATTTTAAATTTTAAATACAAACTAAATATATTAACATAATAAGACAGATTACTAAAAAATTTCAATTTTCGATATTTGAACACAACGATATTTAATCATTCTATATTTTTACTTTCGATATTAAAAGACAGATACTATAAATGATATTTTGGTACTCGATAATAAATATTTCGATATATATTACCATTGATATTTAAACATTGATATTATGTCACATCGATATTTAAATTTCGATATTGTGTCTCCTTACTGTGGATGATATTAGTCATTATAGGAAATTGGGGTGTTGATTGAATAGGGGGAACCCTGTTCAAGCAACAGCTACATTCCCTGTCAGGGTAAGCCACAAACAACACTGAATTAATCTGTGCTTAACTGTTTGGTAGCGTGGCACAAAAGTAGGCAGACCTAACTTAGAGAAATATGTTCAAGTATTTATGAAGCACACAAACAGTAATGAAGTGAAAACACAACAGAAGAAAAATCCCACACCAATTTAGAACAATAGAGGAAATTGTAATAAATTATCTGATACCAAAATGACAAAACTTCTATGAGTAGAACAGGAGTTATAAATTTTTTACATTTAAGGTAAAAACTAGCTCCTAAAAGATCAAATCGCAAACTAGTGGACAGCAAGTCACGTACGATCAGGTCAGATTCAAAAAGTGAACTGGACCCAGTTGGTGCTTACCTTTGGGCTTTCAAAGGTAAGTATCCTAAGTAGGTAAAGTTCAGATGGGCAAGCCTGCAGGCGGTGTCCGAGGAGGGAGTGTCATCGTCAGGAAGCTGGTAGATGCAGCTGCAGTTAAGATTTCTACATTCAAATATAGTTTATTTTTTGGAAGTAAAAAATCTCCAGCATGATGAGGTCAGAGGCTGTAGCTGATGAGAATTCCATGAGGACAGATACCCCTTTAGCGAAGGACCTCTGAGCAGGTTTTGCTGCTGCGGAGAAGAATGTAGCGGGAACTGCCGCAAAGTCAGATCAACCAGTAATACACCTTGGGTGGATAAATGAGCAGGTTGGTCCCGGCCTTCAGTTGGTTCTCAGAGCAGTTTTAGCCAAATGTTTTCTAAGTCACTTTTAGCACCACCACCAAGTCCTCTGATCATTCAAGGTAGGCTAAAGGCAGCAAAGCTGCCCTTCCAGGTACAGAAAAGTAATCTTGTGGAGTACACAGTAAGCCACAGCAGCAGACAGTCCTATTTTTATTCCTGGTGCCTTCTTTAAAATAGGGGACACTTCTAGAGAGTTTATTTTGAAGTGCTTGAAGTTTCCTGACTCTCCTGCCTTGGAACTAAGCTGGCTGCATGACCAATGCAGGGGTGACAAGTCCTTTGTGTGAAGGCAGATCACAGCCTATTCAGTTGCAATTGGGGCTATGCAAAGTTCGGACCACCCCAATCCTGCCAGTTGATAGCCCAACCAGGCACACCTAATCCCTCTATTGTATGGCTATTTGGAAGGAATAAATAAAGTCCAACTGCCAACTTCACCCAGTCATGTGACACAGTAACATGGTGCAAGTATTAAATATTTAGGGCAGGAAAATGGCAACTTTCTAAAAGTGAATAGGGGGAACCCTATTCAAGCAACAGCTACATTCCCTGTCAGGGTAAGCCACAAACAACACTGAATTAATCTGTGGTTAACTGTTTGGTAGCGTGGCACAAAAGTAGGCAGACCTAACTTAGAGAAATATGTTCAAGTATTTATGAAGCACACAAACAGTAATGAAGTGAAAACACAACAGAAGAAAAATCCCACACCAATTTAGAAAAATAGAGTAAATTGTAATAAATGATCTGACACCAAAATGACAAAACTTCTATGAGTAGAACAGGAGTTATTAATTTTTTGCATTTAAGGTAAAAACTAGCTCCTAAAAGATCAAATCGCAAACTAGTGGACAGCAAGTCACGTACGATCAGGTCAGATTTAAAAAGTGAACTGGACCCAGTTGGTGCTTACCTTTGGGCTTTCAAAGGTAAGTATCATAAGTAGGTAAAGTTCAGATGGGCAAGCCTGCAGGCGGTGTCCGAGGAGGGAGTGTCATCGTCAGGAAGCTGGTAGATGCAGCTGCAGTTAAGATTTCTACATTCAAATATAGTTTATTTTTTGGAAGTAAAAAATCTCCAGCATGATGAGGTCAGAGGCTGTAGCTGATGAGAATTCCATGAGGACAGATACCCCTTTAGCGAAGGACCGCTGAGCAGGTTTTGCTGCTGCGGAGAAGAATGTAGCGGGAACTGCCGCAAAGTCAGATCAACCAGTAATACACCTTGGGTGGATAAATGAGCAGGTTTGTCCCGGCCTTCAGTTGGTTCTCAGAGCAGTTTTAGCCACATGTTTTCTAAGTCACAAATTTTGAATTTTGGCTATGTGGCCACTTTTAGCACCACCACCAAGTCCTCTGATCATTCAAGGTAGGCTAAAGGCAGCAAAGCTGCCCTTCCAGGTACAGAAAAGTAATCTTGTGGAGTACACAGTAAGCCACAGCAGCAGACAGTCCTATTTTTATTCCTGGTGCCTTCTTTAAAATAGGGGACACTTCTAGAGAGTTCATTTTGAAGTGCTTGAAGTTTCTTGACTCTCCTGCCTTGGAACCAAGCTGGCTACATGACCAATGCAGGGGTGACAAGTCCTTTGTGTGAAGGCAGATCACAGCCTATTCAGTTGCAATTGGGGCTATGCAAAGTTCGGACCACCCCAATCCTGCCAGTTGATAGCCCAACCAGGCACACCTAATCCCTCTATTGTATGGCTATTTGGAAGGAATAAATAAAGTCCAACTGCCAACTTCACCCAGTCATGTGACACAGTAACATGGTGCAAGTACTAAATATTTAGGGCAGGAAAATTGCAACTTTCTAAAAGTGGCCTTTTCAAAATTGGAACTTAAAGTCTGACATTTCCATTAAAGAGCATGTTTAATTATAATTTCTCAGACACCTAACACGAAATGCTAACATGTTCCCAATCAAAAGTTAGCACTATTGTAATGTAATAAGGCAACCCAATGTTATACTATGAAAGAAATAGGCCTCACAGTATTGAAAAAAGGATCTGGGAGTTTTTCACTACCAAGGGCTGCATTAGAAAAGTGTTCTGGGGGCACAATTGGCATGTGCGCCTGCTTTGTGCACATCTAGGGTGCTTTACAGAAGGGGCCTCAGACACTTGTGAGGCCCCTTCTGTAATACTGAAAGCGCTGGTGCACATGTGACACCAGCACTATCTTAAGAGGGTATTCCCTTATTTGCATGGGAGCATGGCCCCTACAAATGAGAGAATCACTTTGCCTCTACACCCACTCTGCATCTGGACGTGGGCTTAAAGGCAAACATGTCTTTAGGAAGCCCACTTAAGGTGCACCACAAAAAGGTTGCACACTTTTAGTGTGCCTCATAAAGGCAGCCTTCTGGAGGGGAGTATTGGGGTCCCAGAACGCCCCATATATCCCCTTGCAGCTATGTGCAGTCACACACTGCACCCGCTACAGGGGATCTCTAATTCCTCTTGAAAGTGCAGGTGAGTGCCGCTTGTACATTGAAACAAACAGGCTTTGAAACAGCCACTCTGTATCTCACTTGAAAGCGCTAGTTCGCAGCTGCCTTGAGGGCAGCACAGTAACCATAAGAAGGTGCGCTTTCCCTGTTTGCGCTCAGTGCACCTGTTTTTAGATGTGCCATGGCATAAAAAAGGGAAGTGCAACCTTATCGTATTATGGGCCCTGGACATATAAAATGTAAAAGTACATGTCCAACCTTTTATTGCAATGCACACTGCCCTATGGGCTACTTAGGGTCTCACTTAGGGGTGACTTATATACAATAAAAAGGTGTTTAAGGCTTGGCAAGGTGGTTATATCTCCAAGTCTAAGTGGCAGATTTACAACTGCATTCAGGCTGTAATGGCAGGCCCGCGACATGTTTAGGGGGCTTCTTAAGTGGGTGGCACAATACATGCTGCAGGCCACTAGTAGCATTTAATTTACAGGTCCTAGGTATATGGTATACCATTCTACAAGGGACTTGTAAGTAAATTAAATATACCAATCATATGTAAGCCAATGGTTACCATGTTTAAGGAAGAGAGCATATGCACCTTAGCACTGGTTGCAGTGCTTAAGTATGCAGAGTCTGAAAGCCAACAAAAACAAATTTCAGCAAAAGTGAAGGGCAAAGGCAAAACAATTGAGGAAAGAGCACCGTAAGGCTGGCAGGTCTAACAGTCCTTTGACATGTAAATTGAATAAATAAACAACTGTTGTTCTAATCTCTAAATCAGACAGACATCGCCACCACCACGTGGCACACTGTCAAAAGGGCTGGTTTTGATGATTTATTGCTGGTGCGAGCACCAGAAACCACTGGCTCAAATTAAGCACAGTTTGTATTATTTCTCTGATCACTACCAATTCTTTAAAAAATAGTGTAAGTGTTGTCAGCGTTTGATTTCTCCATACGGTATAGCAAGGCATAAGTGTTCTCAGCATTCTGATATTTAAGGGTTTGACGGTTGGTGAAGCTTATTAGACACGTGATTTCTTCCGTTATTAACATTAATTCAGATGTACATAAATTGCTTTGATATCCTGGGTCACTGAGGAGCCTATACCTCAGAAAGTATGGTAGACTGGAACATACAACGCCACCAGATAAAACTACGTGCATGCAGATGTGTGTGCCACACTTAATGACTTACTTCCTGTGCTGTAAATAGGCAGGTACTAAGTACCTGCACTTCTTCAATTAGAAAGAGAAATACCAGGACTTTTCAGCAATAGGGCAGTACATTTAATGTGAGAGTACCAGCACTTCTTAGTAGAAAACAGGTGCTGGATAATGAGTCAAAAAAACAATACAGGTATGTGGAGGGTCGAGGGGAATATTTAATGACCTGTCTGCTCATACCCCTGAATATGATATACAGCACACAAAAGAGCAGACCAGGTCTAGAGAAAAGTGTGTGGCTGTACTGACAAGGGTGCATTAAAAGGGGTGCATATATGAACACAAGATGCTGAAAACCACTGGCTGGATGAATCCCATCAGACCACCCTTATGGTGGATTTAACGTCATGTGGGATGTAACTGATCATTCCAAAACTCAACCGACCATATAGTGCCGATATGGAAGTGGATGTCAGGAAAAACAGCTGTGATATCCATCATGAAGTGGTATAAACTAAAGTGCAGTGCTTAAATGACAGTAGTGAACTAAAATTGACTACATGGGCGTTTCTAAAGTATTCAATCCGCACTCAATGTGTCAAGAGTTAAAAACCCGCCGGGTAATAAGATTACTCTATGGCGTGTGTGAAAATCGGTCGACATGTTTCAGCCAGAGGGGCTTTGCCCCGGCTTTCTTCAGGACCATAAACAAAGATGCTACTGCAGCCATGAATGAAGTGTAAAAACTACAACAGACAATGTACTGAAAAATAGGTACATATCTACCAGGAACCATCACAGTTGAGTGCCCACTGGAAGGAAAGGAGAATATCTTCTTCCTAAAGAAACGAAATTTGTTTTACGACAACATCATGTATCAAGAATACATCCACATACATACACCCAAGCCGCACAGACAGAACACACTTGCAAGAATGATTTGCATTCTGCATGATATGAGAAGCTTAATAGCTCAAGCAACATGAGGCATTTCCTCATTATGCTACTCACCCAGCGTTGTGTGGGTGAAGACCTCACCTCACCCGGCGACAGCTCGGGAAACATGAGGCCCCGCTCTATAGTGTAGAAAAAAGGGAACCATGAGTGACAGCTCTATGGTATCCACGCCAAATCGCTCTACACACGAACCCAACAGACGTGTGCTAGTGCCCCAACTGTTTAACCTTACAAACCTACATTGATGTCCCTAGGACATTAAAAGAGACACAAATGCTAAAGTGCCCTTAATCTCATTGGACATGAAGAAGTACTGAAGTTGTTCCTAATAAGGCATAAAAGACTGTCTAGAAACATTGTATGCAGTCATGTGCGCCCCTGGAATGGTAATAAGCAGTGACCATAGTCAAGGTTTCTATAGAAACACCACTATATATAAACAAAGTCCTTCAAGAAGACCTCCGGACTCGTGGGCTTGACGGGCCGTCTCAAACTGAACACCACGGGTTAGCTCAAAGTATACCACGAGACTCAAACAGCACGAGTTGCCCCAGTTCAGACACTAACAAAAATGGGCAAACTGCAGCGAGAGACAGAATCACCAGGAGACTCACCTATCCGTCGGTGCCTCTGGTGATAAACCGAGCGGAAGTGGAGGTGTTAGTCAGGCTGTCCATCACGCTTAAATAACCGCTGGTAATTGACAAAAAGTGGCCGTAATCGCCATTAGACATCAGCAGACTATGGCGTGGAAAAGAAGACCCTGCTCTTGCGCGCATGCGCAGTAGCATGAAACAAACTGTAGACGCCAGCGTGATAGAAGAGACACTGCTCTTGCGCACATGCGCTGTAACGTGGCGCGTAGTTCGTTATATCTATGTGTTTGTAGCAGGAAAACACAAACTGTGTATTTATAGAGACTTCGCTCTTGTTGGTACAGGTGGATTGGATAAGACGCGAATATAGTAAAATCGCTGTTCCAATTAAATTAAAGGGCATGTAGCGAGTAGTCACTTAGGTCTCAAGAAAAAACCTAGATCATTATTTATATCCGAATATCAGCCCCTAAATCCGTCTCATCCGCCTGATACTTATTTGTGTGAGAAGGGTTATGCTGAGGAATCGTGGTATGGGGAAACTGTGACCCCAATGAAAATAATCAACAGTCTAAATAGAATCACTCTAAGGTGGAGTGTGACATCTGCTGCACAATTACTTTTCATGAAGAGTAGACTGCCTCACAGTAAGCACTAATAGTCAGTTCTACAGAGACGCTATTAGTTGAGGCACACCGTGGCCCTTTATGTAGGGTCATAATATACATGATTTTTAGGCATTCATAATTGTCTCAGGTGTCAAAAAAGAAAGTAGGTGTCAAAATGGGTTAACAGAGGGGGGATAGGTGAGTCTCCTGGTGATTCTGTCTCTCGCTGCAGTTTGCCCATTTTTGTTAGTGTCTGAACTGGGGCAACTCGTGCTGTTTGAGTCTCGTGGTATACTTTGAGCTAACCCGTGGTGTTCAGTTTGAGACGGCCCGTCAAGCCCACGAGTCCGGAGGTCTTCTTGAAGGACTTTGTTTTTATATAGTGGTGTTTCTATAGAAACCTTGACTATGGTCACTGCTTATTACCATTCCAGGGGCGCACATGACTGCATACAATGTTTCTAGACAGTCTTTTATGCCTTATTAGGAACAACTTCAGTACTTCTTCATGTCCAATGAGATTAAGGGCACTTTAGCATTTGTGTCTCTTTTAATGTCCTAGGGACATCAATGTAGGTTTGTAAGGTTAAACAGTTGGGGCACTAGCACACGTCTGTTGGGTTCGTGTGTAGAGCGATTTGGCGTGGATACCATAGAGCTGTCACTCATGGTTCCCTTTTTTCTACACTATAGAGCGGGGCCTCATGTTTCCCGAGCTGTCGCCGGGTGAGGTGAGGTCTTCACCCACACAACGCTGGGTGAGTAGCATAATGAGGAAATGCCTCATGTTGCTTGAGCTATTAAGCTTCTCATATCATGCAGAATGCAAATCATTCTTGCAAGTGTGTTCTGTCTGTGCGGCTTGGGTGTATGTATGTGGATGTATTCTTGATACATGATGTTGTCGTAAAACAAATTTCGTTTCTTTAGGAAGAAGATATTCTCCTTTCCTTCCAGTGGGCACTCAACTGTGATGGTTCCTGGTAGATATGTACCTATTTTTCAGTACATTGTCTGTTGTAGTTTTTACACTTCATTCATGGCTGCAGTAGCATCTTTGTTTATGGTCCTGAAGAAAGCCGGGGCAAAGCCCCTCTGGCTGAAACATGTCGACCGATTTTCACACACGCCATAGAGTAATCTTATTACCCGGCGGGTTTTTAACTCTTGACACATTGAGTGCGGATTGAATACTTTAGAAACGCCCATGTAGTCAATTTTAGTTTACTACTGTCATTTAAGCACTGCACTTTAGTTTATACCACTTCATGATGGATATCACGGCTGTTTTTCCTGACATCCACTTCCATATCGGCACTATATGGTCGGTTGAGTTTTGGAATGATCAGTTACATCCCACATGACGTTAAATCCACCATAAGGGTGGTCTGATGGGATTCATCCAGCCAGTGGTTTTCAGCATCTTGTGTTCATATATGCACCCCTTTTAATGCACCCTTGTCAGTACAGCCACACACTTTTCTCTAGACCTGGTCTGCTCTTTTGTGTGCTGTATATCATATTCAGGGGTATGAGCAGACAGGTCATTAAATATTCCCCTCGACCCTCCACATACCTGTATTGTTTTTTTGAATTAAGAGCAACTTTTTAGCTGCGGGTCTTTTTGTGAATGGATGCAACGCACTCTCGGTTGCACCCACTAAGCTCACCCAACATAATTGTGTATGCCCCCCCTCTGTTAACCCATTTTGACACCTACTTTCTTTTTTGACACCTGAGACAATTATGAATGCCTAAAAATCATGTATATTATGACCCTACATAAAGGGCCACGGTGTGCCTCAACTAATAGCGTCTCTGTAGAACTGACTATTAGTGCTTACTGTGAGGCAGTCTACTCTTCATGAAAAGTAATTGTGCAGCAGATGTCACACTCCACCTTAGAGTGATTCTATTTAGACTGTTCATTATTTTCATTGGGGTCACAGTTTCCCCATACCACGATTCCTCAGCATAACCCTTCTCACACAAATAAGTATCAGGCGGATGAGACGGATTTAGGGGCTGATATTCGGATATAAATAATGATCTAGGTTTTTTCTTGAGACCTAAGTGACTACTCGCTACATGCCCTTTAATTTAATTGGAACAGCGATTTTACTATATTCGCGTCTTATCCAATCCACCTGTACCAACAAGAGCGAAGTCTCTATAAATACACAGTTTGTGTTTTCCTGCTACAAACACATAGATATAACGAACTACGCGCCACGTTACAGCGCATGTGCGCAAGAGCAGTGTCTCTTCTATCACGCTGGCGTCTACAGTTTGTTTCATGCTACTGCGCATGCGCGCAAGAGCAGGGTCTTCTTTTCCACGCCATAGTCTGCTGATGTCTAATGGCGATTACGGCCACTTTTTGTCAATTACCAGCGGTTATTTAAGCGTGATGGACAGCCTGACTAACACCTCCACTTCCGCTCGGTTTATCACCAGAGGCACCGACGGATAGGTGAGTCTCCTGGTGATTCTGTCTCTCGCTGCAGTTTGCCCATTTTTGTTAGTGTCTGAACTGGGGCAACTCGTGCTGTTTGAGTCTCGTGGTATACTTTGAGCTAACCCGTGGTGTTCAGTTTGAGACGGCCCGTCAAGCCCACGAGTCCGGAGGTCTTCTTGAAGGACTTTGTTTTTATATAGTGGTGTTTCTATAGAAACCTTGACTATGGTCACTGCTTATTACCATTCCAGGGGCGCACATGACTGCATACAATGTTTCTAGACAGTCTTTTATGCCTTATTAGGAACAACTTCAGTACTTCTTCATGTCCAATGAGATTAAGGGCACTTTAGCATTTGTGTCTCTTTTAATGTCCTAGGGACATCAATGTAGGTTTGTAAGGTTAAACAGTTGGGGCACTAGCACACGTCTGTTGGGTTCGTGTGTAGAGCGATTTGGCGTGGATACCATAGAGCTGTCACTCATGGTTCCCTTTTTTCTACACTATAGAGCGGGGCCTCATGTTTCCCGAGCTGTCGCCGGGTGAGGTGAGGTCTTCACCCACACAACGCTGGGTGAGTAGCATAATGAGGAAATGCCTCATGTTGCTTGAGCTATTAAGCTTCTCATATCATGCAGAATGCAAATCATTCTTGCAAGTGTGTTCTGTCTGTGCGGCTTGGGTGTATGTATGTGGATGTATTCTTGATACATGATGTTGTCGTAAAACAAATTTCGTTTCTTTAGGAAGAAGATATTCTCCTTTCCTTCCAGTGGGCACTCAACTGTGATGGTTCCTGGTAGATATGTACCTATTTTTCAGTACATTGTCTGTTGTAGTTTTTACACTTCATTCATGGCTGCAGTAGCATCTTTGTTTATGGTCCTGAAGAAAGCCGGGGCAAAGCCCCTCTGGCTGAAACATGTCGACCGATTTTCACACACGCCATAGAGTAATCTTATTACCCGGCGGGTTTTTAACTCTTGACACATTGAGTGCGGATTGAATACTTTAGAAACGCCCATGTAGTCAATTTTAGTTCACTACTGTCATTTAAGCACTGCACTTTAGTTTATACCACTTCATGATGGATATCACGGCTGTTTTTCCTGACATCCACTTCCATATCGGCACTATATGGTCGGTTGAGTTTTGGAATGATCAGTTACATCCCACATGACGTTAAATCCACCATAAGGGTGGTCTGATGGGATTCATCCAGCCAGTGGTTTTCAGCATCTTGTGTTCATATATGCACCCCTTTTAATGCACCCTTGTCAGTACAGCCACACACTTTTCTCTAGACCTGGTCTGCTCTTTTGTGTGCTGCTGGATAATGAGTACCTCTAATTCCATATTTCCGTTTGATGTGTAGTTTCATCAAGGAAAGCGTTTTGGGACCTGATTGTGTAGGTAAGATTTTTGTTGGTCAATCCGACAAGAAAATCAGTCAGGTAGCAACAAATAGAATTTTAGATGGGTAACAGTGAATTATGGGGATGTTTTTCACACAGGGGTTCTGAGCGACATCAAATATACAACGAGATCGAAGCTGGAATTGTGTATGATGTCACTCAGAACCCGAGGTGAAAAACAACCAAGTAATTCACTTTTCACCCATCTGTGATTCAATTTCTTGCTACCTCACTGATTTTCTTGTTGTCGGATTGACTTCTCTTCATTGAAACACAACTGTCATGGAAGCCGCCATTTGCGAGCCAGGTTTGGCTTCTCACCCATTCCTCCATCACTCATTTGAAAGTGAATGGTAACCAGGGTTGGTTTGGGATTAAAAATCAGCCTGGGCAAGTTAAAAAAGTGGCCCACATTTGCATATTGCCTTTCTGCAAAGCAATGCTTCGGCGAAGTTTTATAAAAAAAAGTGGGGGCCTCTGACAGAGGCAAGTTGTCTAAACTTTACTTAGATTTTTTTAAAAGTGCACAGATTAGTTCACACTGCTGAAACACACCTGAATACAAGTGAGGCCACGTCTGCTCAGGCCCCCTCCCAACGCAATCTGCATACATTATTGGGCAGGTCCAGCGAGAGAAAGGGAGTGACACCTCTGCCCCTTGATAAAAGGGATGTAATGAACGCCCATCTGCCTCGAAAAAGTCCACTCAGGCACCCGCTGGGCCGCTAGTGGCATCCAAACACACATCCAAACACAGATACGGCCCAAATCGCCCCCCAGCATGCCCAAAAAAGCAGCCCAATGCTTGAACTCAGATACCGGCCCTTCGGCCTTTGCCCGAGTGCCCGCCTTACCAATCCGACCCTGATTAACCGCTGGTAGGCCACAGTCCGAAGTTTCAGCTTCACCATCTCACGTTACTAACCGCCACCCTTTAAAGTCACCAGTCTGTCAGTCCCAGAAAACCCCCATACTAATAAACTACGAGTAAAGCCATAAGATCCTACAGGAGCACACAGGTGCTCTGTCCTATACCTTTTGTAGATAGATGGGCTGCTCAGACGTTCAGAAATTGTCTTCTTCAAGGCTCGGAGCAATGAGCAAATCACAAGCATCGTCCATCAGCAGTCTCGGTTCATCCACCCACAGCTCATTTTAATGAGATAATATTAAAGTGATTGCTGGGATATGAAATTACATTGTTTCGCTGTGTGTTTTCAAAGATCTCTTTGGAGGTCAATTATAAATGAAGTGAACATTTGTTTCACTCGATATTATGTAATCTTTGATGTCTTAGTGTTACATTTTTTAAACAACATTAGCACTGTGTACCAATGAGTATACATGTTAAGGCACATCATCACTTGTAGTCAATTTACAATGCCACTTATTTTCTCAAGAAACCCCTTTATATGCTAGGGACCTTGCACCTGCACCTTGTAGCTGAAAACGTAATGGAGTGAACCTATTATTTATTTAATTTCCCTTGTGGTCGTCTGTCCAATCCCCACCCAACCAGGCCCCACTGCCCTTACCTGCACAGGCCACTTTTCCTATTATGATTTTTGGCCTTTCATAATTCTAACATCCTGGTTCTGTTATCATGTGGACAATGAGGTAACGAAACTTGAGGACCCCCCTGCAAAGTACATGCAAGGGGCCCCCCACACTCTGGACCCAGTCCAAAGCTCTCTGGTCAGGGACCTGCCCGGTGCAGGAAGGTCACCAAAGCTCAGCACCATCCCCGCTCTGCAGGGGCTGCAGGGGGCTATTGTTAACCCATTGCATTTGGAATTGAACATCACTGGTCCATCAGCACTCAAGAAGAGCCCGTGTGACATTACAGACAGCACCACTATAAGGAGGGTGACTTCTTTACGGCATCAAGTAAAACAGTAGTATGTGGGTACTTTTGAAAATATCATATTTTAATTCACCCAGAAAAAAAGTTACTGCATCTTGTGGTTTTATCAAAGGGAAATTGCACTGTCCCATTCTGAGATTTTCAATTTGGAATAATGTGCGGTTGGGGCTTCACTACACTAGAAATCTGCACATTTCCTGCACAACTGATCTGTTTTCAATGTGTAAAGGTTTTTGGATTATATCTGAAGGAATTTGTGCTTGGAAAAACCTTGGATTGCAGTATTTTCAAGAGGTTTGTGTCTTAATCTCAATTTACTGCATACTCAATGAGGGTCTTTGTTGAAAGATGGAAAGAGCCTCATCAACAGAGATCTCATCTTCAAATTAGAAAGAGGAATAGTGAGAGACTTTCACTATTCAAGAAGATGGCTGAAGGTTCCAGCATTACTGGCTAGGAATGTATCTCACAGAAGCATTTTCCTATTGCATGCCACTAGTTGTGACGCACACCTTTTTCCTATTTGGCATCAGTGGCACATTGCACTGGAGACTTGGCCGTAGTGATATCTGGAAGAGGACGAGAGAAGTAAGAAGTGACTTTTACTGTGGCAGCCCAGATCAGTGTACAAGGTTAAGCACATGGTATCATGGCAGAGCCATAATCAACTACCCAGCACCATTGACATCCTCCTTTCGAAAATGGTGGCCCCTTTAGTTAGAAAAACCAAACAAGGAAAACCTGTTGCCACAATGTGTCCGGCACCAGCAGCATTGTGCATCCAAACATTATAATTTCTCTTACAGTCTCTTACTGCTTATGAGCCTCCTCCCTGCTCATTTCTCCCACCACTCTGCACCTGCTGCCCCACCCCCTCCCCTGCCCATCCTACCTCCCAGCTGATCATCCCTCCCCCCTCCCCTTCTTAATGGCAGCCGCTGCACGATCACGTAGCGGACGCGCCGAAGGCGTGCCTAAGGCAAGCCTGTCTGCGTCCGTCCCTGACCCAAGCGCAGCCAGCACCAGGAACCCTGGATCACCGGGACCCTGCCGTTACAACACTGCTGCACTCCATGCACTCAACCCCGGAAGACACTCCGACTGCAAAAGATCCTCACCCAACACCACCCACGGACAGTTCTCATGCAGAAACTGCAGCAGATCCTTCACTATCGACCATACCACCACACCCGCCGATGGCCCTCAAGATGCACGCACCGCCAGAACCCTGAGATGCATTCTCCTCAACGTGTGCTCCCGCAACGACACGCTGTAGAGATATGGGACCTGATCGACACCCTCTCACCTGACGTCACCTTCTTCACGGAAACCTGGACCAATGCCACCTCCGGCCCTGAAATCAGCACGGCCATCCCCAACGGCTAGAAGATCCAGAGGAAGGACCGTCCCCAACACCCAGAAGGACGACTAACTACCACACACAAGACCCCCTTCAACTCTCCACATCCAGCACGAGTGACCCCCACTCCAACACAGAACTTCTCCACTTCCTGATTGAGACTAGCCCCCGGACCACACTACGTGGCACCCTCATCTACAGACGGTGGGTAGCACGCACCCACACCACCACTACCATCACCGAGCTAGCCGCACCCCACGCCATCACCTCCACTGACTACATATTACTCGGGGACCTGAACTTCCACCCCGACAACAGCAACAACCCTGTCTTCACCACTCTCCTCGACAACCTCGCCAACCTCAGTCTGAAGCAGCTGATAAACACCCTCAACCCAATCTTCTCAGGTGGGACAAACATCCGCTTCATCCACACCACCCAGCACTCCTGGACGGACCACCACTGCATCTATTTCACCTTCAGCACCACCTCCGCACCCAAGCCTGCCCCGCGCCAGCCACAAAGAAACTGAAGCAAGGTCACTGAGGAACACCTCAACACCACCCTCCTCCAAGACCCCCCAGCACCACTACCGACACAAACTCCACAGCCATAGAATTTCACCTCTGAATCTCCTGCTGCGCCGACAAACTTGCACCCCTACGCAACCCCATCAAACAACGCCCTCTGAAGGCCGCCTGGTTCACCTCAGAACTACAAGAAGCCAGACGCTCCTGCAGACGCCTAGAGAAAACCTAGCGAAATCAGAAAACCAAGGACGCACGGAACAACCACAGGAGCGCCCTGAAAGAATACCACCAGGGCATAAGAGACACCAAACAGACCTTCATAAGAGACAAGATCCAGACCAACATCACCATTGCCAAGGAAATGTTCATTGTCATGCAGCAGTTCACTAAACCCCCTCAGCGATTCCATGAACATCACACCTTCCCAGGACAAACTCAGCACCTACTTCCACCTGAAGATCAAGGTCCGCTACGACAACTTCAGCAAACAAACGCCTTACACCACCCCCCCCTACGCCTCCAACAAGCCATCCTTCATGACCTGGAACCCAGCCACCGTCGAACACATCACCAGGACCATGAGGAAAGCCCACTCAGGAGCCCCTACAGACCCCTGCCCACCGCACATATTCCACAGGGTCACCACCTCCATTTCACCTGAACTAGGACAGACCATCAACACCTCCTTCTTGTCTGGTATCTTCCCAGATGACTGGAAGCGGGCAGAGGTAAAACCCCTCCTCAAGAAACCGACGGCTGACCCAAGGTCCTAAAAAATGACTGGCCTATCTTTCTCCTCCCCTTTGTGGCCAAAGTCACCGATAGACTCGTAAACGCCCAACTGACCCCCTTCATTGAAGAGTACTCCATCCTGGACGCCTCCCAGTCTGGATTCCGCCGCAACCATAGCACCAAGAGCGCCCTCCTCGCCGCCACTGACGACATCCGAATGCTGCTCGACCACTGACACACTGCGGCCCTCATCCTTCTAGACCTCACTGCGGCCTTCGACACAGTTTCACCCCACACACTGGCAGCCAGACTTCAAGACGCAGGGATACAAGGAGCCGCCCTCGACTGGATCCAATCTTTTCTCTCCAGCCGAGCCCAGAGCATCAGACTCCCTCCCTTCCTCTCTGAACCCATCGATATCAACTGCAGAGTACCCCAAGGATCATCGCTCAGCCCCACGCTCTTCAACATCTACATGGCCCCCTTCTCCGTCATCGTCCGACAGCATGGGCTCATCATTGTATCCTATGCCAACAACACCCAGCTCATCCTCTCGCTCATGGAGAATCCCGAAGCCATGAGACTCTGTTTCCAGGAAGGAATGAACAACGTGGCAGCCTGGATGAAAGACAGCTGTTTGAAACTCAACTCTGAAAAGAGCAAAGTCCTCATCCTCAGACTCCGCCTGGGACAACACCTGGTGGCCCGCCGCTCTCGGGAATCCACCCACCCCTACACACCATACAGGAAACCTCTGTATCATTCTCGACTCCTCCCTCTCCATGAATCACCAGATGAACGCTGTTGCCTCCAGTTTCAACTGCCTGCTCATCCTCTGCAAGACCTTCAAGTAGATCCCCCACAACTGCAGAAGGACCATCACTCACACGCTCATAACCATCAGACTGGACTACGGCAACGCACTCTACACTGGAATCAACAGAATCCTTCTACACAAACTCCAAACCATCCAGTACGCAGCAGCCAGATTCATCCTTGGGACACCGCGTCACGAACACATGACCCATCAACTACGAGCCCTCCACTGGCTTCCCGTTGAGAAGAGGGTCACCTTCAAACTCCTCACCCACGCCTACAAATCCCTCTACAACATCGGACCCAAATAACTCAACAAGAGAATATCCTTCCACATACCCAAGAGGAACCTCTGCTCTGCTGGCCTTGCTCTGGCAGAGGTCCCCCGCATCCGCAGAAACACAACGGGCGGGAGAGCCTTCTCCTACATAGCAGCCAAGACCTGGAACAAGCTACCTGTGAACATCAGACGTTCCTCGACCCTGCAGATGTTCAGGAAGGATCTCAAGACCTGGCTCTTTGACTGATCCGGAACTCCCCCCCCGCCTCCCCTAGCGCCTTGAGACCCTCACAGGTGAGTAGCTCACTTTACAAACCCCTGATTGATTGATTGATTGTTAACCAGCAATGTAGCATTTCTAGATTGTATGCAGTTAGGGTGGCCACCTGGTAAGCATGCAAATTCTGGACAGTGACAGTAAAAATTCAGGAAAAAAATTCAAAATTCAGAACAACAATTCAGGATAAAAGGTCATTTTTAGAGGAACATTTGAGGACATTGCATGATTATACAAAAGACAGCTGAAAGAAGAAAAATCCAAAATAGGTTTATATTGTACATTGGAGCATTAAGCAAACATTCACACACAGCTGGACATATTTAAAGATGAAAAAAACTAGCAAACATATACGTACTCCAAGCAGAATTTGACCGACGACATAGTTTTACGGGACAGTCATCACAATTCTCACCCATATCATGAATGATAGTACTAGAAGCAGCGCTGTGTTGCTGAGCATAGATTTAGAGTTTACAGGCAGTAGCACTACCAGAGAGTGTGAAAGGCAGAGAGAAATGACGGTGAGAAAGGATGGGAGAGAGATATATACAAAGAGGAAGAGACAGAATGTTAGAACAGTGAGGGAAAAGTAAAGACAGCAAGGGTCTACCAGCTGAGAGAGACAATGAACAGATGGTGAACATTGAAAAGTGGAACACAGAAGAAGTTGGGGCAGAGAAAGGAGCTGAGAACAGATACAGAAAGATGCTGAGGGTGACAGAGCGAAGGTGAAAAGAGAAAAAAGATAGATGGGACATATAAAAGATGAAGTAGAGGGAACCAAGGCAAACCATGTGAGGGAGTGAGAGATCTTTCTATGTGTGGAGACTCTGCACTCGTAAAGATACTACTCATAAATCCCTTTGTGAATAGCAAACAATTGTAAACTTACAGGAACTTGTAAGTTTACCTTTGTGAATCAGGTCCTCAGAGAGGAAGACATTTAATAGGGATGTGAGCAGAGAGATAATTTGAGGGTTCACTTTGTACCATGCAATTTGCATATCAGAGATTTCATTCCGAATTTCCATGCACCACTCTTTAAATATATGGCGATGTTCTGCTCTTTCCCTTTCACACATAGCAGCACAGAAACTTCACTTAGGGCCCGACGTAGGGAACCAAATACCGGTCGGTAACGGCCGAAATTCGGTAATTTCGGCCCTTACCGACCGGAATAAGAGTTTCGAGATGTATGTGGAAAAAAAGTTTCCGAATCGGTAAAAACCAGTCGGTAAAATACCGAATCGGTATTTCACGAATCGGAATATACTGAATCCTTATTTACCGAGTCGGAAAATAAGAAATGGGTATTTTCCGAATCGGAATATACCGATTTCTTATTTACTGAATCGGTAAATAAGAAATGGTAAAAATGGCATATCGAGATGTAGGAAACCCAAAAAATACCGAATACCATGAAAATCAGTATTTAAGAGTCGGTATTTACCATGGATTGAAAGCAGGTGGAAACCAGGTGCAGGATATAAAAGAAGGCCCCAAAATGCAACAGTGCAACCACAATGGCGGCTTTCTACATAATGACAAGGCGGCTACGGATACAGGCAGCAGGAGAGAGGGTCTGGCTAAGGGAGGATCAGGTGTATAGGCAGAGGATCACCCTCTTCCAAATGACTGAAGCTGAGATCCTGCAAAGGTACAGACTGCACCCCAGAACCATCCTGCACTTGATCAGGGACCTCCACCCATATCTGAAACACCCAACCCCAAGGGCACACGCCATCCCACCCCATGTGCAGGTGCTGTGCTGCCTACACCTTCTTGCTTCTGGGAGCTACCAGAATGTGATAGCTGTGGTAGGTGGGGTGTCCCAGAGCTGCCTGTCACGTTTTTTCAGGAAATTCCTGGACACCATGATGCAGAGGATGGGACACTACATTGAGTTCCCTGACACACCTGCTGAACTAGCAACCAAGACCGATTTCTACCAAATCGCACACTTCCCGCACATCATAGGCTGTATCGATGGTACGCACATCCCACTATGCCCACCTGCAGCAACAGAACACATTTATAGAAACCGGAAGTCTACACATTCAATCAATGTGCAGGTAATCTGCAACGCTGCCAACATAATTACGGACATTGTTGCCAAATTTCCAGGGAGTACCCACGACTCCTGCATCTTCCAGAATAGTGGGATATAGAGACGCCTTGTTGCTGGTGATTTTGGGGATGGATACCTGCTGGGTAAATAACTGTGAGACACCCTGATAGTCAATGCAGAAGGAGCAATCATTAGTATGTGACTAATCATTATTTCATTTTCCACCCAGGTAACAGTGCATATGCCCTGCGTTCATTTGTCCTCACCCCCTACCTGAATCCATCCACCAGGAGTGAAAGGCGTTACAACGTGGCACACAGAAGAACACGTTGCGTGGTGGAACGCACTTTTGGACTGCTTAAAAGCAGATTTAGGTGCCTCCATAAGAGTGGAGGTGCACAGCAGTACACGCCAATGATCTGTTGCAAGATTATTGCGACCTGCGCCATGCTGCACAATCTTGCCACCAAGGAGGGCACAGAGGTAGAAATCACATATCATGAGGACATAGATGATGGGACAGAACAAGGCAATCACAATGCAGCAGGAGCAGCGCCAGCAACAGATGGGAGACTGGGACGCGCAGAAATCACCACCAGATATTTCTAATAGAGTGAGGAGATACAGGCATGTTTAGTTCCTGAAGCAATCAGTTTAATATGCACTAATGGACTTTACATATACCAGAACACATGAACCAAATAAAATCCACTTTTCACACTGGGTGGCCAAAGTTCACATCACTGTGACCTATCCTGTGTTCAGGATTTTTGTTAATGTTTACGCTTACGCAATATGTTGTGGGAGCTACAGGGCAGGGGGTCAACTGGCGCAGTGGTGCCAGGGTCATCTGCATGGAGCCTGCTGCTGGATCCACTCCTGCTTGTGGATTCCTCTGTGTCCCTGACACACGTGTTACCAGCAGTGGCTGTCTGCTGTGTCAGCAGTACCTCCATAGCAGAGGTCACTCTCCCCATGCCCCTGGACAAGTCACTGCAGCAGTGCACGATGTCAGTCTGCATGTTAACTGACCGGCGGCATAGCAGGGTGGTTGAAGTTGCCAGACGGTTGATGGGCTTATTCAGCTGCTTGAGTTCATGCCTATTCCTGCGCCTTTCTGTCTGGTCATGCTCCAGCATGTCACATAGGGAACCCATGCGCACACCCATTTCCCTCACCCCCTGCCATGGACTCCATTCCTTTTCCCATGGACTTCATTCCTAAGGCCATGGAGCATATCCCCGATCAATGTTTGACATCCTGCTGTTCAGGATGCGCACCTGTCTGTGCACAGCCATGATCCCTTTGACCTGCATGCGCTGGATCTTCACCATAGTGGTTTCCAAACCAGCAAAGACCCCTGCATGTTCTGCCCCTCGTCTCGCTCACGTGCCCTACGACCACGGGCCCTTGCACGCACAGATCCTGATGACCCCTGTTGCCCTGCGTTGACAGCCAGTGGTAGAGGGCTAGGTGTGTGAACTCCACCTCTTCTTCATCAGAGCTTTCTAGGATCCTGAGTGGTGGTACATCCTGCCTCCTTGGCCTCACATGCACAGGGGACCCTGAGGTTGGTGTTTCCGGAGGCTGTGTCCCAAACAGCAGGGGTGACAGTGGCTGTGCTGTGGTGTCTTCCTCCAATGCTGTAGGTGCCTGCGCTGTGTGAGTGTCCTCAGGGACAGTGCTGGGTCCTAATGTGTCAGAAGGCTACTCCCTCGCAGCCGTTGCTGGTGCACTCGCCTCCCCTCCCTGCGCTGCACTGCGCGATGACTCTCCTGTGGGCAGACATGGACAATGGTCACCTGTGTGTCTTCATTACACTCATTCCTATCACACAATTTCCTACGTCTCAACTGCTTGTGTGTGGGGAGTGTGGCATGGCATGCTGAGTTCTGTGTTGGCTGCTTTGATGTATGTTCCTATGACTACGACTACCATGATGCATTGCAGGTGAGTACTGACATGTGTTCTGGATTGTGATACAGTCACCCACATTGGGGAAGGGGCCAGGGAATGGGTGGGGATTCATGTCCATGCATCTTACCTTTCTTTCTTGCAGCTCTGGCTGAGTTGTCAGCATCCCCAATCCCGTGTATGCATTCCGGCTCCATGGTGGATTCCACCAGCTGCTCCAGTTCAGTGAGGCTTGATGCACGGCTCTTCCCTTCACCTGTGACTGAGGATTCTTTCCTCTGGGTTGCAATCTTCTTTTTGGTGGCGATCCTCAGATCATACCACCTTTTTTTGATGTCTTCAATTTCATGATGGGTGACCCCTAGGGCATTTACTTTGCTCTGGATCGCCAGCCAGGTGTTTCTTTTGACAGACTCTGCTACTTGCAGGGACTGTCTCCCAAAAAGCTGGCTGTAATGCTGCACTACCTCCTCCACCAGCACCTGGAGCTCAGTTGTGCTGAATTTTAGCTTCCTTTTTCTGTCACCACCATGCTTCTGGGCTTCCTGGGACTCCATGGTGATGCTCTGCTGGGCTCACTGCAGCCTGATCCTCTGTCTCCCCTCCAGCTCTCTTAACAGTTCTTTAGCTCTGCACCTGCATGGGTGTGGCCACCTCCAGGTACTGGGGTGTGGTACTTGCATCTGATTGGTTGATTTCTCAGTTGCTTTGTTGTGGGGTGTGGTGGGGTGTCCCTGATTGGTTCACTGGCTCACATGTCTTCTATTCGAATTTTCGAGATCGGATTTTACCGAATCGTTAAATACCGATTCGGTAAATACCAATTCGGTAATCTCTGATTCTGTATCTCCCATTCATTCCTATGGGCCTGGAGGCCCATAGGGTTGGATGGGTGATACCGATTCGGAGATTGCCAATTCGGAGATTTCCAATTCGGTATTTACCGAGTGTGGATTCCGATTGTTACCGAATCGGTATTTTTTACCGATTTGTTTGCTACATACGGTTTTCCGATTCATAAATACCGATTCGGTATGAATCGGTATTTAAGAACCGGTAAAAATAAATTACCTACATCGGGCCCCAAGTGAGTTAAAGAAAAAATATATTTATTAAACATTTATCAGCATCCATCAGTATTCATATACTCATAAAATTGTGCACATGCGTTTACGGTGGCATACACATTCTACGATTCAGAGACACAGTACAGTAACAATGATATCCTTGGCATCCACCTGTAGAATTCAATTAGTCCCCGCGACCCCCCACCTAAGAATTCAGTGCTCCCCCAAATCCCCGATAGTCCTCCCACCGCTGCCAAACTGTCTCCCTTTTCTTGGGGCATCCCTGACTTTCATAGATTGGCTTTTCTGCTTTCGGAGGTTGAATTGCCCCCCATGCCTCTGCAATGTTCCTCTTAGGAACGACTGCAGCCACGTGCAGCCATATTCTCTGGTATTTGGCCCAGGTCAGTTCCCCAGAAACACACAGTATGTGCCACCAAGCATCCAAGGGAATTTCCTGCTCCAGCACTTCCGACATAGTGCGAGCTACCTTCTTCCGGAATTTCTGTATAATTGGGCAATCCCATATAATATGGAAAAATGTACCCTTCATAGAGCACCCCCTCCGGCAGTCCTCAGTTGTTATGCCCCCCAATTTGAACATAAGTGTGCTGGTTCAATAGGACCTATGCAGTATTCGAAGCTGGACTAGTCTAAATCATGCCCAGATTGCCACCTCTCTAGGACTCTGCACTGCCTCTGCCCAATCGTCATCCACTAACAGTCCCACCTCAGATTCCCACGCCTCCCGCAACTTGATTAGCAGAACTGGTGAGTTATTTAACATTTTCCTATATGTGCAGGAGAATGCCTTCTCTGGGATTGGGTCCAGCAATAGGCTATCTTCTAGTGGACTATAATTGTGAATCTGGTTCCCATCTTTGAGGTGCCTACCCAGTGCATGCGTCAATTGTAAGTATTTATAATGCTCCGTGGGCACCAATTGAGATTCTGTTTGCAGTTTTTTAAACAACTGCAAAAACAAAAATTGATGGACAGAATGCAGAACAATGTCATACATTCACCCAAGTACATAGATCTGGGCCTAAATCCATCGTTTTTTTGCTCACCATGCCATTCCAGTTTGAACCCAGCCATATGCAAATCAGTCTTGACCCAGTGCCCCATGGGAACAGTCCAGCCCGAACTGCCAAGCCAGGTCCTCCCTGGACTGGAAACAAGCATCCTAGGACCGGTTTCAGGCGTTTAGCCCTCATCAGCCAGGATAGCTTGATTCCAGTGTCATGGAGAGCAGGGGACTCACATCTGAGCATACCCGTCCTACTTGGGGTGACAAATGCAAAAACAACATTTGATGGACAGAATGCAGAACAATGTCATACATTCACCCCAGTACAGAGATCTTGGCCTAAATCCATAGTTTTTTTGCTCACCATGCTATTCCAGTTTAAACCCAGCCATATGCAAATCAGTCTTGACCCTGGGCCCCATGGGAACAGTCCAGCCCGAACTGCCAAACCAGGTCCTCCCTGGACTAGAAACAAGCATCCTATGACCTGTTTCGGGCTTTCAGCCCTCATTAGCCAGGATAGTTTGATTCCAGTGGCATGGAGAACACAGGACTCATGTCTGAGCATACCCGTCCCACTCGGGGTGACCAATGCAAAAACAACAGTTGATTTATTTTATTTACTTATTTTAAAATTTATACAGCACACTGTTACCCGTAGGTGTCCTGGCGCTAGGTAATACTCCAAACGCAGAGGCCAGAAAGAGATTTAGCGAGCAAATAGCCAAGTCTTGAGACCTTTTCTAAAGGCCATTAGATTTGTAGCCTTCCTAAGAGCCAGGGGCAGGGCGTTCCAGGCCTTGGCTGCTCCCAGCACAAAGCTTCTGCCCCCCGAACGTGCTTTCCTAATTCGAGGCACCGCAACCAGCCCTGCCTCCGATGATCTAAGGCGTCTAGCAGGAAGGTACCAGCGAAAATACTGCTGCAGAAAAGACGGCCCCAGACCTCGCAAGGCCTTAAATACCATGCAGAGAACTTTGAAAGAGATCCGCTTTCGCACCGGGAGCCAGTGAAGTTTTACCAGCTCCTGAGTGACAGAGGCATACTTAGGAATGCCCGTAATCAAATGAGCTGCAGCATTTTGCAGAACCTGCATTTTATTCAGGATGCTCTGTTGCTCATTCAGAAACAAGCTGTTACAGTAATCGAGACGCGATAATACCAGCGTAGTGACAACTGTTTTCTTGCAGCTTTCTGGAAGGAAGGGGAGAATTTTACGGATTGTCTTGATAAGAAAAAGATGGAGGAGGACAACGCGTTGACCTGAGGACCGAAGGAAAGCTGGTCGTCCATCAGTACCCCTAGGTTCTTGACCTTGGATACAGGTAAAGGGGCATTGCCCATGCCTTCAGGCCACCAATTTGGACTCCAGAAATTAGCGTTTGAACCAAACATTATAACTTCCGTATTAGCCGAGTTCAATTTCAGGCAATTTCCGGCCATCCAGTTCCCCACTGCCAACATGCAATCCTGAAATTTGTTTGCAACTCCATCCTCTTTGCCCAGTAGCAGTGACACCACTATCTGGGTGTCATCGGCATAAGAGGAAAGTTCAAAGCCAAAAGCTCAAATTACTGGAGCTAGAGAGGTGACGTATATATTGAACAGAGTGGGGCTCAGGGATGAACCCTGGGGCACCCCACAAGGTAAAACGAAAGGTCTAGAATCGTATTCACCGAGTGCCACACTCTGAACTCTGTTGGTAAGGAAAGCTTCCAAGAGGTCCAGTGCTTTCCCTTGTACCCCACAAGCCTTCAAACGGTCCAACAATATTACATGGTGGACCGTATCGAAGGGCGCGGAAAGGTCCAAAAGGACCAGCGCTGCCCTCCCCCCAGCATCGACCACTGCTCTGATCTCCTCAGTGGCTTTAATTAATGCTGATTCAGTGCTATGACTAGCTCTGAACCCGTGTTGCGATGGGTCTAACGCCTTAGTGGCCGTTAAGAACGCACTGAGTTGGGCATTCATCACTCTTTCTATGGCTTTAGCTGGGAGGGGGAGTCTCGCTATAGGGCGATAATTGTTGGGATCCCTAATATCCAGATTAGTTTTTTTCAGTAGAGGCAAAATAGATGCTCGTTTCCAATAGGACGGGAAGTCTCCGGTCGCAAACATGTTATTAAACAAGGCCGTCAATGATGTAGCAATCGGGGTTGAAGCCAACTTAATAACAGCAACCGGGCATGGGTCTGACGGTGAGCCTGATTTTATCACTTGAAGCAGTCCCTTTATATCCTCAACCTTCACTTGGGTAAAGCACTTCAATTTTGCCCCCATGGGATCTTCAGTAGTATTTTCCGCTCTAGTGAGCGGGTGCTTCAACATATCCAGGCAAGAAAAGGCCTTGAAAATGGTCTCAACTTTGTTAGAGAAGAACTTTGCCAGCTCCACACATAGCTCGAGGCTCGGAGGCGTAGCAGCGGGTTTGGGGGAGGCCAAACAGGAAACCGTTTTGAACAGTTCTTTAGCCGAATTATTAGCTAGGTTAATACGGTTGGTGAAGAAGCCTTGTTTCCCGCTGTCACCATTTTATTATTAACTAGCAGCAGACTGTCTTTGAAGGGCCTTTTATCAGTGTCCTTATAATCTTTGCACCATATCCTTTCCAGTCTCTTGCAACCTAATTTTTGCTTCTGAGTTCTTCTGAGAACCAGGGAGCTGAAGGTTGTGATCTGGTGGGGAGGCAGAGTTTGGGAGGGGCAAGGATGACACAGGCCTTTTCAATCCATTTTGTGTAGGCCATAGCAGCCGCCTCCTCCTCCAGTGGGAGTGCCTCTGCGGATGCAGACAGGAGATCCTCCAATAGTGACCCATCTATTTTGTTCCAGGCCCTAAAGACCTTGGCAGGTTTAGGTGTTCGATCCGACCTCAGTGGCCTCAGAACTGTGATAGTAAACAATACGGCTGCATGGTCTGACCACGTAACCGGTATTATATTTGTAAATTTTAGGGCTGAGTAGTTAGAAAAGATACCATCCAAGGTGTGGCACGCCTGTGGGAAGATCCCTTCACCAATTGCTTTAATTCAGCGTCTTCCATCAAATTAATTAGTGCTCTAGAATCAGCATCGGTAGGGTTTTCTAAATTATAATTAAAATCCCCTAACACCGTAAAGGCCTTGGTGCACAAGCCCTCCTCCAAAATATTTCCCACTGAGCTAAGAAAAGTATTTTTCGGACCCGGAGGTCTATATACTAGACATCCTCTAAAAGAGTGATGATTAAAAAGAGTAAAGTTAAAAGCTAAGGCCTCACATGTGTCCAAGACTAGTGGTTGAAAATTTACGTTAAGAGATTTGTGGTAAATTATTTCTAATCCCCCCCCTTTCCTCTGTGGTCTATCCAATATAAAGATGAGAAAGCCTGGCGGAGTGGCTTTAACTAAATCCGGACCCGAAGCCTCATCGGTCCAGGATTCCATGATAAACGCAATTTTAATCTCTTCATCCTGCAATAGCTCAGTGCAATCCAGACTATGCTTCACCAGAGAAGTCAAAGTCATTTAAGATTCTGCACTGTTCTCCCAGCTCCCTCTTCTTTGGCTATAAGCAAAGCCTGGATCGGGGACCTTAAGATTGCGGGAATAGCTGTATTACAAGCTGGGCAGGCCAAGGAACTTGTAATTAGGCCTTTGTCCATTTCCAGGCAAATACAATTTGTTTTCCTCCCAGCAACATTGAGCCTTTTGAGTGTATCAGCATCATAGGTAATACATGAAGGTATCCAGCAATTACCGCCATCAGGTGTCCTGGCGCTAAGCGCGGACGGGCTTGCCTTTGGCGCGCCGGCGGGCGGCGCGCCCGCTGAGCGCGTCCGCTGCACGCGTCCGCTGCGCATTTGTGCCAGCCCTGCTTTTACGTAGTTCAATGGTGGAGGACTAGAGCGCTGACCCTGGACCACCTCCAAGATGGCGTCCGTCCGGGTCCCTACACGCCCGAGATCCTTCCCCTTGTGCCTCAGGAGCTGACTGGGACCAATTTAGCAGTACAGAGCCCAGGTAAACATTAGAATCATGCAACTCTGATTTAAAAAAAACGAAGTTAAAAACGGCGAAAATATGCAGAATCAAATGTGCTTTACAGGATGACTGTTACAGCCTAACCTCTCCCGGCTCAAGCCTCAGGAGTATACAGGGCTGCGCGTTTGCGCCAGCCCTGCTTTTACCTAGTTCAATGGTGGAGGACTAGAGCGCTGACCATGGACCACCTCCAAGATGGCGTCCGTCTGGGTCCCTACACGCCCAAGATCCTTCCCCTTGAAGCCTCAGGAGCTGACTGGGACCAATTTAGCAGCACAGAGCCCAGGTAAACATTAAAATCATGCAACTCTGATTTTAAAAAATTGAAGTTACTAACGGCGAAAATATGCAAAATCAAATGCGCTTTACAGGATGACTGTTACAGCCTAACCTCTCCCGGCTCAAGCCTCAGGAGTATACAGGGCTGCGCGCTCGCGCCAGCCCTGCTTTTATCCAGTTCAATGGTGGAGGACTAGAGCACTGAACCTGGACCACCTCCAAGATGGCGTCCGTCCGGGTCCCTACACGCACGAGATCCTTCCCCTTGAAGCCTCAGGAGCTGACTGGGACCAATTTAGCAAACTAACTAGTGGTGATTTATTTATTTTCTACCACTAATCGACAATATATTTTTCATAAATAATACAGGGTCAAAAATGGTTGCCCTAATCGGAGCGTGCAAAAATAGAAAAGTTGAGTGAATTTAGTGATGAAGAAAAAGAGGGAAAATTTACAAAGAGCGTGACATAAAAATAATTACGCAGTTCAAATACAAGGATCAGTAATCATCCCCACATTAGGACCTGACCCTAATTCAATTCTGCAATATTCATTCGCATTTTTCAAGACCCGTTATGATTGATAAATCCTAAGCGCATAGAAAGGAAATAGTATTGGTCCAGGTCGATAATCTGTAATAAGCGTCGACGTTTCGACTCGACTTTTGGCCACACGGTGAATTAAGCCTGGGCCGGGCGAGTCTTCATCAGGACTAAATGGGCAACCATGTATTCTTTGGGATGACCCTATGAAACAAAAAGATTCGTCTAAATCGGCTGTTACTAGTAAATAAATTAAAAATTCAAGGGCAGGGATCCTGTTGCTTACCCTGACGTTGATAGGTGATTCTATATTCGATTTTTTCTATAAATTTCAATTAATGAAGATAACGTCCTCCTGAAAGAATATATAAATATTCTATTGAGGACCCGCTTTTAAATTCATCATTAAAAATAGAGAATGGCAACGCAAGAGTTGTTACCTTGATGTGTGTATGCCCTCAGGGAAATTCAAAAAAGGTTCTCATTCCTGTCTTCCCCACTCCATTATTTCATTCCAACAATTCACTGAAATAAAAATAACATACCCCAACTTTAGTGTCATTATATTGGGATTGATATTAAAATTAAAAACTAGACATGGAGTCCCCAGGTATCTTACCGTGTTTCGAAGAGCAGTCATAGGTAGTGAATATGTTATAGTACTCCCGCAGGATACAGCGTGTATTTTATTCTTCCCACAACGATTTGCCTTATCTCACTAGGAAGCGGATTACACAAGTGAGAAAGAAAACTCAGTCAGGTTCGTAGATCAAAGGAACCGCATAAAGTTCTGTAGCGTAGGTAGAGCTTAACTAAACCTTAAATGAAACACTAATGGAGACGTTAATAACCGCTTACCTGACTAAATCAGGATATATTCCTCATTCGTACTACACGTCTTCTCAATCATGCCGCTAACAAAGAGACTATCGTCGAGTTCCGGGTTTTGGCAAAGTTAGTAGACATAAATGATTCCCCCGCGAGGTGAAGAGGTTTCAGCCGCCATGTTAGAATGGTAAAAATATCACATATGTCCTCTCAAAACCTCGACAATACATCTAGAGAGTGTGTGATTCAAAGCGGAAAACTGATTGCAGGATCAACAAACGAATTAATATTGTCATGCATACCTTCGAAGGGTATATGGACACTAGGTGATCTATGATGAAAAAATAGATACCTATCTACAAAACAAGATTAGGGAGTGATTCAATCAAACTAAAACCATCCCTATACATTAATGAAAAGAACTAGATAGTATATAGGGGGTTCGGGCATAATGAATGGGCGGTACGGGCATAAAGGCATCGTCCAGTCCTCTATATGAATTACTTTTAAACACCATATACAACATAATTACAAAATTATAAATGCAAAATTACAAAAATGACAAAAGATGAACACAATTACAACAAAGACATTTTAACATCATTACAACAAAGACATTTTCAACATGAATCGGTAATATCAGACACACCACAGGGTGTGTGTGCAATGTATTCCGCTTGTCTAACAATACCATCCAATTCAGTTGATTATGAATTAATTCCTGTACATCAACAAGTCTGCTTACAGAGGCTATGCAATCAGGAAGGACACTTGTCTATTAATCTCCTCCATCTCATTGAGTCCAGATTTTACAGTATCCAAAAGATATATCCATTTACACTCTCTCTTGTTTAAGACAACACCTAAATCTCCTCCTCTAGGGTTGATTATAACCTTTTCAATCACCCACCATTGGAGGCTATTTGAATCATGGTTAAACCTGGTGAAGTGGTCTACTAAGGGTACCCCTTGTGTTTTACAGCGTATTCTGCTGGTGTGTTGGATAATTCGGCATTTGACTTTTTGGACAGTCTGTCCAACATATAAAAAACCACAAGGTGTAATCCTTGTGTCCTCAGGATTGAGTATAGAACCCTACCACCCCACGTCCGTACCTTGAAATGACGTACAGAATCAGTGATGCTGTTAACCCAGGTTTATTCACAGCATATAAAGAACATCAGACTAACAAATCCGGAGGAGCGTAGGGGCTGCTGCCCTTCCTTCCAACCGTCCTCTGCACGAATGTCGGTCCCGACACTCTCCAACAGAGGACACCGTGCTAAGCAGTGGCCGACAATGCCACTCGAGTGTTATATAGGGGAGTAAGGATGTTTTCTTGTTTCGTCCTCCGCATTGATGTTATGCCGAACACCAGCCAACGGAGGGCAATTTGTAAGCCTTTCCCTAGCCCGGTTTTCTCCAACCGGTTAGTCTCTTGAATCAAAACAGTGAAGCAAAACTATAATCGTGTGAGTCTCACGCTCGATACCCTCGAGCGGGGACTGTGGTTAATAGCGCTTTAGCGCGAGTCTCCAGACTCGATAAACCCTCGAGCGGGGACTGCAGTGAATAGCGTCTTAGTGCGAGTCTCCAGGCTCGATAAACCCTCGAGCGGGGATTGCCGTGAATAGCGCCTTGAGCGCGAGTCTCCAGACTCGATAAACCCTCGAGCGGGGACTGCAGTAATTAGCACCTTAGCGCGAGTCTCCAGGCTCGATAAACCCTCGAGCGGGGACTGTCGTGAATAGCACCTTGGCGCGAGTCTCCAGGCTCGATAAACCCTCGAGCGGGGACTGCAGTGAATAGCACCTTAGCGCGAGTCTCCAGGCTCGATAAACCCTCGAGCGGGGACTGCAGTAATTAGCGCCTTAGCGCGAGTCTCCAGGCTCGATAAACCCTCGAGCGAGGACTGCAGTAATTAGCGCCTTAGCGCGAGTCTCCAGGCTCGATAAACCCTCGAGCGGGGACTGTGGCCGAGAACAACGGTTCTCACAAAGGTATACAGAACACGCCTCGCCTGCAAACAAGGCTGTGGCACGATACAGGATTCAAGGGCTCACCTTGTTGGAGGTGTCAATTCGGTCCACGAACCGCAATAACTGACGCCGTCCTCTGTGTCTGTTGTGGGCTTTATGCTGTGTGTTTGACAATCGCCGGCTCGCCGCTCGGCATTCTGGGTCCAGTAGTTCTCGCACCATGCGTTCTGGGGGTTGTAGTTCCTTCATCTGTCCTTCGGCGCTGTGTTTTCGTTCCGTGTCCTAACACAAGGGCACTTGATGGTATAGATGACCCCTGCGGTATTGCAGTTACTGTGGCTCTTTAGAGTATAGGTTACGTCATTGTGTGTGAAACTTGTACATTCTGAAGTCAAACTACAGGCCTTACATCCACCGCATTTGGTGTGTTCTAACACCGGTGCATGGCCCCACA
The DNA here is from genome assembly GCF_964261635.1 of Lissotriton helveticus. NCBI lineage: Eukaryota > Metazoa > Chordata > Amphibia > Caudata > Salamandridae > Lissotriton > Lissotriton helveticus. The sequence goes on from NC_136069.1 coordinate 381,712,565, forward strand.
GCGTTGTCTGACCAGCTTGCTGTGGTGACCTCAGAAGGGATTGTACCAAGTGGTCTCGAATGTTTTTGCCCTTTCTGAATGCGTGTAAGGGAGAAGGCAGTCCCCCTAGATCAAGATCAGTAATGATCTCTCCATGCATGCGCACATCAGTTCTGTCGTCTCCTCTTGTTTTCTTTCCCTCCGCCTCATTCGAAAAATTTCCCGTTTTTTTTCTGTTGATGCCCTCAAAGCCATCATTTCTGCCCTTATTACATCCCGCCTGGATTATGGAAATGGCCTGTACGTAGGCATTCCGGCCTACGAAACTCGCCGGCTCCAGGCCATCCAGAACCAGGCGGCCCGTCTTGTCCTTCGTCTCCCTAAGTTTTCCCACATCACCCCTGTCCTTAAATCCCTTCACTGGCTCCCCGTTCATTTTAGATCCCAATTTAAACTTGCCTGTTTGGCTTTTCGGGCGCATGCCCGCTCTGCTCCTCTCTTTATCAATTCTCTAATCTCTTCTCACGTCCCTTGCCGTTCTCTTCGTTCGTCTTCTCTCTCTCTTCTTCACGTTCCCCGCTTCCGCAAATCCCGCACCGGAGGCACCCGCTTCTCGGTGCGGGCTCCCCAGATCTGGAATACCCTCCCTCTCTCTATTCGTTCCATTCCTATCTTTTCACACTTTCGTAAAGCTCTCAAAACTTTCCTTTTTCTTCAGGCTTTCCCTGGCTAAATCCCTTGGACCCCTGGCAGATACGGTTGTGTTCCTCAGCGCCAGGAAGCCGCTTGGCCGCAGTGCGCTCTAGAAGTTCTTTTTTTCATTTCTTTTCATTTCCTCTTGGACTAAATGCCAATGGCGATTTATCAGTTTCTTTGTAACACTACTTTTTGTGTTGAATGTTGTCACACATACTAAGCGTTCCTCCTTGTGTTCTTTTGGCTGTGTCTCAAGTAGATATTCCCGATGGTTATACCACGCACGTTTCCGTGCCTTTTTCAGGAGACGCGGTGGATAACCCCGTTCCAGCAGTCTACTAAATAGTAGAGAAGACTCCTCAAAGTAGTCCTCCTTTTTTTGTGCAATTCCGCCGCAACCTCAGAAATTGCCCAAATGGCAAATTGTCCCTGAGGTTGCGGGGGTGATGACTGGTATATCTGAGGAGGGTATTCCTCTCGCTGGTCTTTCTATATAAAGTGGTATATAGAGTACCTGCTTCTGCCTTAATTTGAATGTCCAAGAAGTTAATAGACATATTGTCTGATTCAAGAGTAAACTGAATATCCTGTGAGAGGTCATTGAGCCAACCATGGAACATTGACAACTGATCTTTACTTCCCTCCCATATCAGTAGGACGTCATCAATGTAACGGGCCCATAAGGATATGTGACTCTGGTAAGGGTTGTTCGAATTGAGAACAAATTGTGATTCATAGTCGCTCATGTAATTAATCGCTAGGTTCGGCGCAAAGCTTGCCCCCATAGCGACACCTCTTGTCTGGATGTAATATCTGTTTTGGAACACAAAAAAGTTCTTTGTCATTGCTATGGTGAGCAAGTTGATAATGAACTTCGTGGAAACTCTATGAGGGGCTGGTCTTAGATTGAGAATTCTTTCCATACACTCTAGAGCTGCCTGTTGGGGGATATTAGTGTAGAGGGATGTGATGTCCATAGTAACTAATAAAGAGTTACTATGATCATACCTCCGTCCTTCAACCAACCGAATAGTCTGTGTGGTATCTCGCAAGTATGTTGATGCAGCAATAGCTATAGGTTTTAAAAAAAACATCTCCATATTTGCAGAGCGGCTCTAATAAAGAGCCACAGCCCGAGATAATGGGGCGACCAGGTGGATCAGTCAACCGCTTGTGCACCTTGGGAAGGGTGTATATGGTTGGCATCCGAGGATGTTTATTGTTTAAAAACTCATATTCAAGTTTGTTTATCAGGCCTTCTTCCAAAGCATTTTTTGTGATGTTATTAATAAGAAGACTGATTTCCTTTGTGGGATTTTTTTTAGAAGAGTGTAATTGCCTTCTACAGCTAATTGGGAAAGAATCTCATCCTTGTATTTGTCAACATTCTGGACAACAATTGCTCCCCCCTTGTCCGCGGGTTTTATAACTATATTGCCATTGTTCTTCAAGGCATATAGAGCTTCCCTTTCGTGCTTGCTTATATTATATTGAACATACTTGCGACTAGCAAGTGCATTGTCAATATCACGTAATACTACCTGTTCAAAAGCAAGGATTTTATGATTTTACACACCGTCTTGTGCCCTTCTGCAGAATGAAGGAGCGAGATACCGAACCATTAACAGGAACACTCGCCACAGGTTGCCTGTATAGCAAATTGATCCAGGAGAGGAACCGGGGGCCAAAGCCAAATCTCTTCAAGACCTCAAACAGATAATTCAATTTAATTCTATTGAACGCCATATGGGCGTCCAATGATAAAAGTGCTGCCTCCACTTCTGGGTTGGTCCTCTCTAAATGCATTCCCCCCATAAAATCAACGTAGGTTGAGTCTGGTACTTCTAACATACTGAGTTTTTTTGTGTGAAATATTAGCAAATATGCCCCTCAATGTTTTGGCACAGGTGTCCGGAAGTTCATTTTTTTTCTTGGAAGATGTACATACAAACATACAGATAGAAATCACTGTTTGTTAAGAAAATGCTTTTTTCAAAGAATGGGGGAGTAATCCAACCAATCCTCATGCACAGACCATGTATCTTTCAGGTGACACAGTGACTCTCGAATATGTTGGGATTAGTGCACACTGGTCATGTTATGTTAGGCATTCCTACTTGTGATCTCTATTCTCCATTAACTTGAAATGTTAAAAAAAAATGTTACTGAAAAACGGATTACGATAAAAAGAAAGTCTTCTTTTCATAGTCTATGCCTTCCACCCAGGCAATGCACAGGCTACTAGAAAGATAGCTACAACAAGAATGGAGTGAGCCAAGAAATTGAAAGGGCGTGCCAAGGGAGAGCCAAGGTAAGAGTCGGATTCGACTCTTAGAGTCTGTGCACAAGACGAGCCCTGAAAACGTTTGCCTAGTAAATCGTACAACCAACATCACGTAAAACATGAAAAGTCTCTTCATAATGCAAAAAAGTGTCATTCTTGAACATGTGAACACTCACATTAGTATGTCACATTATAGCACAGCATTAGGAAGTACTTATTAAAAGTGATAGTTTTGAAACTTAAGACAACAAGGGCTTCAAGGTGTAGAAGTCACATGTCATTTGTACTGGTAGACATTATGGGCCAGATGTACAACCATAGCATTGTGCGACTTGCAAATTGTGACAAATTGTGTGCCGCAATTTGCGAGTCGCAAAATGCAGTGTACAACAGTGTCTGAAACACTGTTTGCGATTCCCAATGGGGTCGCAAATTGCATGCCTCATGAATATTAATGAGGCAGTCGCAATTTGTTACCCCATTTGGAATGGCTAGCACTCCCATTGATGGTGGCCTGCTGGGTCAGCAGACCACCATGTCTGAGACTGCTTTTAACCTCTTCGAGGCTCATGACGAGCTGAGCTCGTCATGAGCCACTGCACTCCGGTGCTCGTGACGAGCTCAGCTAGTCATGAGCCATGGAACGCTCAGGTGCGGGGAGAATTCCCCTCCTGTGCTGAGCGTTCCACGAGAGGTAATGCACCTGTGACGAGCTGAGCTCGTCATGAGCACAGGAGCGCCGTGCCTCATGACGCGCTCAGCTCGTCATGAGCATAGGGGCGCTGTGCGCGACCCCTTACCCCCCTCCAGCACAGCGGGGGAATAACCCCCACAGCGAAGGGGTTAAATAAAGCAGTTTTTTTTTTAAATGCATCCCGTTTTCCTCAAAAGAAATTGGGATGCATTTAATTAATAAAAAAATTTAACTTTTCAGTTTCATTTTTTTAAGGGCAGGCAGTGGTCCCTGGGATATTTCAAAATGCAACCCCTGCTGCCCCTAGAGCTTGTCCCCTTTTGGGTGGCACAGGCATCTGACAAAAGAAGAAAGCTGTGCCCTAGTTCGGGACAGGAGTAGCTCACCAAAAGTCTTACATGCCCCAACTGACCCATTATCATTCTGAATGTGACAGTCGGCTGGCAGACAGATTGACAATGGGCAGGTCATGATAAAACATGATAAAGTCTTTTCATAATTCCAGGCCAGTGAGGGGCTGCTGCAGCGCTTTGAGTTCATAGGAAGACTGCTAGCTGGCCCCGAAAGTGAGTGCTGAAAAACTCTGAGGCTTCTCTCAGGGGAACATGCACAGTGAAATTTACAAAAGGGTAGTCACCCTATATGTAGTACTGCTCCATTTGTCAAAACTCCATTTTGTTCCACTTAACAGTGGTTTATCCTTACACCATGTTTTCATTTGCAAGTGGTGATCTAAATGTAGCACCAACCCATATCAAGATATTATTTCGTCAAAAAACAATGTGTATGGCTTTGCTGTTTCACGTTAGAGCATGAAGAGTGCCCAAGATGGATATGGTTTCATTGTACCTCCTGTGAGCCATTTCACTTATACATGAATACTGCACCATCCACTGCCTCCTTACGCAAGCCCCATAAACAGAGTTTGCCAGCCACACATATAATTGACTTTTGGTTTACAAATCATTGGCAAGTTTCCCTATATTATGTACCATGTGAAGTAATTTAGCTGACAGCTCACCCTTTAAGTCTGCTCTTCTGTCTTCCAGTCCCAGCTGTGGATTTTTTAAGTCACCTACTGTGCTGTGACATTGAGTTCATTCCCAAAAATATTTTGGGCCTCATTTATGAGGCCGTGTGTCAATTTTGCGCCGCTGGTGCTTCATTTTTTGTGACGCACCAGCAAAATGTGCCTTGTTGCACCAAATTTATAAAGTGACACATCTAGGTAGATGTGTCACTTTGTAAACCCCTGCGCCACATCATACCTGCACCAGGTATAATGTATGCAGGGGGGCGTTCTGACGCAAGAAAAGGTCATAGAAGTAACACAGTGAAATCTATAAGATTTCACTGCGCCACTTCTAGGACGCAAATGATTCAATTTCTTACGCCTGCCTCACAGCAGGCGTAAGACTGACACAGGCCCTTTCACATGGGGCTTGCCCCACGTGAAAGGACACATTGCTGGTGTTGCATCACGTTTGTGACACACTCCAGCAATGCGTCACTTTTGCGCCATACAGATACGTCAGAAATAATGACGTATCTGTAACTCCTTGCGCAATGATGCATCAGACTGTAAATATGACGCATCATTGGTGTCGCAAGGAGAGCGCAATGAAAAGTGACGCATCACTGTTTAGATGCAGCGATGCGTCACTTTTCGTAAATGAGGCCCCTTGTATTTAAAGAAAAATAATCCAAGCTTTTCTTTAAGTTTAAGTTTAAGTTTAAAATATTTATTGAGCGCAACATACACCTGGGCGGTTTCTTGGCGCTAAAGTAAAAGGCAATCAACTGAGCGGGAACAGTAACTAAGACGGCAGCTGGAAGAATAGTCAGATTACTAGGGATGAGCTTGAGGAAATAAGAAAGTCTTCAGGGCTTTGCGGAAGGCGGAGTAATCAGTGAGGGACCTAAGATAAAAAGGGAGAGAGTTCCAGAACATGGGGGCAAGAGTGGAAAATTTTGTGCCACCCAGTTTCTTTTTCCGGTAACGGGGCACAGCTAAAAGAAGTTGTGCCGAAGAACGGAGGTCTCTGCCAGGGACATAGGCCTTGATGGCCGAAGATATGAATAGAGGGGCCAGGCCAGTCCTGGCCTGGAACGCCATGCAGCCTAGTTTAAATAGGGCACGTTCCCGCACCGGGAGCCAGTGAAGGGTCTTCAGGAGGGGAGAGGTGTGGTGGAATTTAGGAAGACCAAAGGCAAGGCGAGCAGCCTGGTTTTGCACTAATTGCAATTTCCGGAGGCTGTACTGAGGGATGCCATTGTACAGAATGTTCCCGTAGTCCAGGCGGGACAGGACCAGTGCGGACAGAATGAGCTTAAGTGCAGGGAAAGAAAAGAAGCGGGAGATAGAACGAATAATGCGAAGAGTAAGAAAGCAAGAAGAAACCACAGAGCCAATCTGGGAGTGCATAGTAAGTTGATTGTTTAACTTAATACCAAGAGTCTTAACAGAGGAAACAGGGATGGGAGGAGAGCCAAAAGAAGGGGGCCAGAAAAGAGAGTTCCAGGGACTGGAGCAACCACCCGTCACCACAAGCTCCGTTTTATCGGGATTGAGTTTCAGGTGGTTGAAGTTCATCCAGTCCCTGATGAAAGATAGAGTAGATTGGAAATTTGAGATAGAGTCAGGAGTAGGAGAAAGATTAAAGATGAGCTGGAGGTCATCGGCATAGTTATATACCGAGACCTCCAGTTGCTGTAGAGCAAAGATGAGCGGAGCGATATAAAGATTAAAGAGTAAAGGAGAGAGAGAAGAACCCTGGGGAACACCGCACTGGACCTGGCAGGGGGTAGATGAGAACTCCCCAAGATGGACCGCCTGGGTCCGGTCCCTCAGAAAGGACGAGAGCCAGATGAGGGCTGATCCTCCTATGCCCGCCGCCCTGACACGGGAAAGCAAGATGGAGTGATCCACCGTGTCGAAAGCGGCGGACAAATCAAGAAGGACCAGCGCCTGAGATCTACCGGCATCCATACCCTCTCTGAGGGTGTCTGATACTGACACCACCACTGACTCTGTCGAGTGCCTAGGCCGAAATCCCGCCTGACATGGAGCCAACCTACCATTCTCCTCGGCAAAGGAGCTGAGTGCAGATGTAACGTGCCGCTCCAGCACCTTCGCCAGAAAAGGGAGAAGGGAAATGGGGCGATAGTTAGCCATCACGGAGGGGTCGGCTCCCGGCTTCTTCAGTATAGGGACGATAGAAGCGGCTTTTAGCAGTGGTGTGACAACCCCTCGTGCCAGTGAATCATTAAGGAAGCCCAGAGGGGGCGCCGGGCAGGCAGTATAAATCTGCCGCAAGATGTGAGCCGGGCATATATCGAATGGGGAGCCGGACTTAATTTTAGGGAGGAGGGACAAAAAGAGTTCTTCAGAAAGAAGAGGAAGAGAATTAAAAGTAGCTAGGGGCAAGTGAGGGGGGGAATCGACAAAAGAAGGAGAAGAGGGGGGAATGTTAGATTTAATTGTCGTGATTTTATCAACAAAATAGAGATTCAATGAATCGCAGAGTTTCTGGGAGGGAGGGGGCTTGAGTGTGGTCCGGTCGGAGAACGCCAAATCCTGGGTAATGGCGAAGATCTCCTTAGGTTGATTCACGGCAGCTAGAATTTTCGCCGAGAAGTAAGCTTTCTTGGCCTCCGTAATTTTTTGTTTATAGGTCCCCAGGAGGTGAACGTAGCGGGCCCTGGTATTCGGGGAATAATCCAGTCTCCATTTGCGTTCAGCCCTTCGCAGCATAAGCTTCTGTTCCTTCAGCTCGGAGTTGAACCACCGATTGGCGTCTTTAGGGCGCCTAATCGAGGTACGCCGAAGAGGAGCTAAACGATCGCTTCCTTCCGTAAGCCATAAGTCAATGGCTTTTGCTTGGGCTGCGGAATCTAGTCCCGATAGAGGGGGAAGAGAGGCCCGGAGTGCGGTCGAGAGATCGGACAGGTTGACCTTACCCCAGTTGCGGGCCCAAGAGTTTTTAGTGTGACTGGGGGTCTTAATCAATGAAAGACTAAGGGAAAACGAAATTATAAAGTGGTCAGACCAAGTGCAGGGGGCAACAACCAACGTGGAGAGGGAGCAGTTAAGAGACCAGACCTGGTCAAGGATGTGCCCGTGAATGTGAGTAGGGGAGTGGACAAAGGAAATAAAATTAAGGGAGAGAAGGGTTTCTGAAAATTCCTTAGATGACACACACTCCTTAGGGTCCGAAGGCCAATAATTAAAGTCCCCGAGGACTAAAACCGAGGCATAATTGACCGCCAGGGTGCCAAGTAAGTCTTGGAAGGCAGGGAGAAAGGAAGGAGTAGATTGAGGAGGACGGTAAACTAGCACTATGGCTATATGGGAGAAGAGGGAGGAAGAGCGGACCACCAGATAGTCGATTCCGCCCAGGGAGGGAGAAGGGAGGACTTGAAACTGGAGGTCAGAGCGGGCGATAAGAGCAACGCCTCCACCCGCTTTCCCGCCAGGGCGGTCTACGCGGATGGCATAATAAGTCGAAGGAAGGGTAGCAAGTAGGGAAGGGAGGGAAGCTTCGGTAAACCACGTTTCCGTCAACAATAGAAGGTCGGGTTTGTCAGTATCTAGAAGAGTGGAGAGTTCATGGTAATGTTTGACGGCAGATCTCGTGTTGAGTAGTATGATAGATAAAGGGGGAAGATACGAGTTGCAGGTGGTAGGTAGGGCGGGGGACGGCAGTGACAGGAGAGGGGGAGGGCAACCAGATGGGCAGGCATGACAGGGGGAGTTACAGCCCAGCAGTGCAATCCGGTGGGCAGAACGGGGATCGAGGGGCCAATGGCCCCGCAATCGGAGCAAAGCCGCGGAAGAATATTGGATGCAGGAGCCAGGGGTAGTGGCCCCTTGCCCCGGACTGCCGCGGACGGGCGCAGACGGGCTTAACTCTGGCGCAACTCCGGCGCGCCTACGTCGCGCCCGCTGCGCTCGTCCGCTGCGCTGACGCATGAAGAGCGTCTATATAGGCCGTGACGCGTAGGGGAGGAGTCAGGGGGCGGGGTGGGGTAAAGTTAAAATCAAGAATGCCGGTCGCCGCTCTGAATCAGCGGGACGGTGATGGGATCCAGGCGAGCTGCTAGCAATCAGCAGAGAGATATTAATTAAAACAGGAGTCAAAGTGTCAGACCAGCGCTCAGCGCGATGCCTTCCGCCCTCTGCCACAGGGCTTGGACAACGCGCGAGGCGAAGGGGCGGAGCCTATATAGGCCGTGACGCGTAGGGGAGGAGTCAGGGGGCGGGGTGGGGTAAAGTTAAAATCAAGAATGCCGGTCGCCGCTCTGAATCAGCGGGACGGTGATGGGATCCAGGCGAGCTGCTAGCAATCAGCAGAGAGATATTAATTAAAACAGGAGTCAAAGTGTCAGACCAGCGCTCAGCGCGATGCCTTCCGCCCTCTGCCACAGGGCTTGGACAACGCGCGAGGCGAAGGGGCGGAGCCTATATAGGCCGTGACGCGTAGGGGAGGAGTCAGGGGGCGGGGTGGGGTAAAGTTAAAATCAAGAATGCCGGTCGCCGCTCTGAATCAGCGGGACGGTGATGGGATCCAGGCGAGCTGCTAGCAATCAGCAGAGAGATATTAATTAAAACAGGAGTCAAAGTGTCAGACCAGCGCTCAGCGCGATGCCTTCCGCCCTCTGCCACAGGGCTTGGACAACGCGCGAGGCGAAGGGGCGGAGCCTATATAGGCCATGACGCGTAGGGGAGGAGTCAGGGGGCGGGGTGGGGTAAAGTTAAAATCAAGAATGCCGGTCGCCGCTCTGAATCAGCGGGACGGTGATGGGATCCAGGCGAGCTGCTAGCAATCAGCAGAGAGATATTAATTAAAACAGGAGTCAAAGTGTCAGACCAGCGCTCAGCGCGATGCCTTCCGCCCTCTGCCACAGGGCTTGGACAACGCGTGAGGCGAAGGGGCGGAGCCTATATAGGCCGTGACGCGTAGGGGAGGAGTCAGGGGGCGGGGTGGGGTAAAGTTAAAATCAAGAATGCCGGTCGCCGCTCTGAATCAGCGGGACGGTGATGGGATCCAGGCGAGCTGCTAGCAATCAGCAGAGAGATATTAATTAAAACAGGAGTCAAAGTGTCAGACCAGCGCTCAGCGCGATGCCTTCCGCCCTCTGCCACAGGGCTTGGACAACGCGCGAGGCGAAGGGGCGGAGCCTATATAGGCCGTGACGCGTAGGGGAGGAGTCAGGGGGCGGGGTGGGGTAAAGTTAAAATCAAGAATGCCGGTCGCCGCTCTGAATCAGCGGGACGGTGATGGGATCCAGGCGAGCTGCTAGCAATCAGCAGAGAGATATTAATTAAAACAGGAGTCAAAGTGTCAGACCAGCGCTCAGCGCGATGCCTTCCGCCCTCTGCCACAGGGCTTGGACAACGCGCGAGGCGAAGGGGCGGAGCCTATATAGGCCGTGACGCGTAGGGGAGGAGTCAGGGGGCGGGGTGGGGTAAAGTTAAAATCAAGAATGCCGGTCGCCGCTCTGAATCAGCGGGACGGTGATGGGATCCAGGCGAGCTGCTAGCAATCAGCAGAGAGATATTAATTAAAACAGGAGTCAAAGTGTCAGACCAGCGCTCAGCGCGATGCCTTCCGCCCTCTGCCACAGGGCTTGGACAACGCGCGAGGCGAAGGGGCGGAGCCTATATAGGCCGTGACGCGTAGGGGAGGAGTCAGGGGGCGGGGTGGGGTAAAGTTAAAATCAAGAATGCCGGTCGCCGCTCTGAATCAGCGGGACGGTGATGGGATCCAGGCGAGCTGCTAGCAATCAGCAGAGAGATATTAATTAAAACAGGAGTCAAAGTGTCAGACCAGCGCTCAGCGCGATGCCTTCCGCCCTCTGCCACAGGGCTTGGACCTTTCTATTTTAACAGACTATATTCAATGCACAGAGCCTCATTGTGAATGCCTCATTTGTTAAATGCTGATACTTCAAGATGTGTTATATACCGGGTGTGATATTTTTCCAGGTTATGCATTTTAGAGCCAGTGTTTAGTTTGTAAAAAAAAAAACAAAGTGCCAGGGCTCTCGTCAGGAGGCCATTGCAGTTTGCACCAAACATTGCCCCTGCCATGGTGCCAATGAAAGTGCGACAATTCAGACTATTTCAGGCCACCCAAAACTAGAAGAATGGCTTGGGCGTCAGATACTAGTAATTTAAAATAGAAATTGAATTAATAATTATCTGTTGTTGTGGACATCTCTCAATTAGCCAGACATTGCCACGTTGTGACAGACTGCCACATGCGCTTTTGTTGACAATTAAGTGCCAGTGCCCAGCACCGGAAACCACTAGATCAAATTAAGCGCTGCTAAGATCGGGGAATAATATGGTAATCTAGCATGCTTTTCTCTGTTTTCACTTGAAAAGCTCAGAAGTTGTGACCAGGTTTTACCAAGAAATATGGATGCAGAGGGAAAAGTGTGATATTTAACCCACCATTGTAAACCCAATTCGGGAGCAAATCTCTGTTTGTGCCTAATAATAAGATTAGTGCAGCTCTGCTAAAAAAGAGCCTATGTGTTAATAACAGTGACGCTTTCGCCCCACCAAACGACCCCCTTAGAGTCCAATGGGCAAGACTGATATGCCTGAAGATAAGCACAAGCTAGTAGCTGTCCATTGTGACTGATTTAGTTGTATTTGGACAATCTCAGGTAAGTCATTATGTCTTCCATGCTTCATACATTTATGACTTCTGCAAGTAAAACTAATGCAAATCCTTTACATCTATTTATTGTGGATGTATAGCCACTCCTCTCTGCACAGGCACAAATTAAGACATCTTAGTCCACACTCCCTCTCACTCCAAGAACCTTCAGCCCAGCTGTGAAGCCACAGGCATTCTAGCAACCATTGGTGGGTCAGCAGCACGTGACCTGCTATGTCACTAAAAGGTCCCAGGAGCATAAACACCAGCAGGTAACTCCAACGAGCCTGCCCATGGCTCCACACACCACCTAAGTACAGGTGTCATCTACCTCTACAGCAGGGATACTCAAAATACGGCCCGAGGACCTTATGCGGCCCTCCTGACCTTTAATCAAGACCCCTTGGTGAACAGCAGCACTGGGCTGTTAACTTGACAGAGCAGGAACATTCCGAAAGCTGTGAAACAGGAATACTTCATTTGCATGTTAACTAAACAAAAGGTAAAGAAGCAAAGAATGTTTCCTAGACAACTTATCTTTAGCATGCATCTGCTTCACATCCCCCTATGCCCAGTACCCATGCTCTACAGCAATACCACCCCTACCACTTCAAGTGCCACTTTAGGTGCTCTTCTTTTATCCTTGGCATTCTTGCAGCCACCACCAGAGGTGCTGTTGTGCAAGCAACTGATGAACTCACTGTTTTTTGTGTTCAAAAGTTTTTATTGGCTGTTTCCAAAAAAGCAATACAGACAATATGAAACCATAAGAACATAGAAACGAGACATACAAAACGTATACAATTAATGTAAAAATAGAATTTGAATGGGCAGTAGCAGACATTAAGAAACAAAAAATGACATATCGTAGATTGTACAATCTATGAACTCACTGTTTTTAACCATAGAAACTCTGCCTCCAATCTCTACCTTCACACCCAAATGTATCCCCTAATTGTGGGCTGAAAACATCCTGTGGAGCTTGTTAAAAGTAGGAAAAGTTTGGGGAAAAAGAGAGACCTCAATACAGGAGAAAGTTGCTTCTGTACTTTTCACAACCAAATTAACTCTAGTCTGCCCGCAGAATATTTCCTCCTTTGAGTTCAACAACTTTCATACTCACAGTTATGTTTTGAATAAATCTCGAAAAATCAGATTAGTAACGCCAGATCAATGTATTTCAAACGTCAATTAAAAAAGAAAGAGACAATGCTCCTTTATAAGGTGAATAAAATATTCCAACTGAGTAGCAACCCTCCCACCCACACAGTCAGCGGTGGTTCACTCCACCAGCAGGGATTATTCGTCAGGGCATGTTCTATTCTGACAGCATCTGCTTTCATGCAAATCATTGCATTGATGATCTGTATGGGCTGGTCCTTTTTAGTCCCAGAGCTGCCAAGCACTGCCAAAGCAGCCAAGTGAGACTGCTTGAGGTTGTGGAAAGCAACATAATGTGACCCATCAGACCTTAATCATTGAAGATGGCTCTTTGGCTGAAAGTAATTTAAAAAAAATGGCTTTGAAGCTGGAAAAAGAAAAGCATTTAAGGAGAGAGATTGGCAGAGGTAGACTTCCATTTTCATCAACACATATCAGAGATATTTCAAATTCAATCCAGCGCAGCAGAGCCCAGTAATAGAATGTAAAAGTAGCAAGCCGAAGACCTCTCGTGCATCAGGGATGCTGCAGCCGCGCCTGATGAATATTGATAGCCTGCTCGCTTCACCATCAGAGTTCAGGGAGAATGAGATCAAGGTGGCCAAATAACTTTTGGAATGAGTCATGGAGAGTCGGCTCTGTTGCCGGAAAAAAGGGCAAAAGTAGGGGAATGGATTTAAACATGTTTCATATTAAAGACAATGGGATCGCCACTACTAAATATTTGTAAGAAATATTCATTTCGACATGACGGGGATTTCTGCGGGATAAAATGCTAATATGACCTTAGTCAAAATATTGTCAGACCACCCGCAGACCAAAGGACAGAGGGGTAGAAGCTAGTCAACATCTTCACCATTAAATGCAGGAAATCATAGGAGGAATAAATCATGAAAGGAAGAAGGACATTTGAGTAAGAAGGTAATGAGAAGCGAACGAAAATGGAAGGATTAGGAGGAAAACGAAAAAATCTTAAAGAACAGTTTAGAAGCATTTTTGTTGTTATTCAGAAACCTTTATTGGGATTTGCAAGAAAGTAATTCCCCAAAAAAATAAAAAAAATCTATGAAGGGCAGGGTTATAATGAATACAGTTAGGACGAATGATTTGTATCACTTGCTGCTATACAAATGAGTGCAGACTGCCAGGTTAGTCAGACAGCATAATGTATCATCACAATAACCGAAATAAATAATCAAATGAATAATTAAGAAGCACCTAACGAACAAAATAACACCAGCTTAGTAAGAAAAGAATGAGTACAAGGTTCTGGAACAAGGAATGTAAGAGGAACGGGCAATACCGCCAGTGGGATCGTTATAGAATTCCAAGGCTTAGGATCCCCTGGTAGAAAGGGTGGAGGTTATGGAAGCTCAAATTATGTGATTTTCTTATACTCTCCTCAGGGACACTGTTTGCCATAACATTGTCCAGTATGGACCATACTGATATTGAGTTTCCTTTCCAGAGAGAGGTCTGCATGATACATTGTTGGCACCCCTAAGAAAGGAGAACCAATTTTCCAAACATCCGATTTAAGATTAGCTGTATTTTTTCAGTTACTAAGGAGAAGCTTGAATGCCAGAGCAAGTAGACAAGGATATTTCATATTTGTAAATTACTTTATAAAGAATATACAGAAAAGTAGAATGAAAAGGGGATATGTCATGGAGCAGGGAGAAGATTTTGGTTGGTCAGTGGATAAACATTACTATGAGAAAACAAAACGAAGAGAGAATGGTTGAGAAAAAGGTTCATGCATAGAAGGGGGCAGTTTGAGGTGTGCTACCTCCCCCACCGATTACATTCTCCAACTGACATCTCCCTTTGACAGCGTGGCAACACTCAACAGGGTATAGTTTCCAGCTCATTGGTACCCCTACGTCCATTGTGTTCCTGTCTCAAAAGCAGCTTTGATGATTTATGTTAGAACCGGCTATTTCTGGTAGGCTAAGGCTGATGCCAAAGCCAGGCAGAAACCACCATTCCAGTCAGGGCAAGGAAGTCACACGCCAAGATAACCCCTGCTCACCCTCTAGGTAGCTTGGCACGAGCAGTCTAGGCTAAACTCGGAGGCGATGTGTAAAGCATTTGCGCCAGCGCACAACAGCAACAACATACTAGGTACACCACAAAAGAGACTCCACACAAGGTTATATTAAAATAACTTTTGTATTGTCAAAACATATCAGATAGAAATCACACATGTACATTGTGCCAACTGGCACGGCAATATTCAAAGGGATTATTTACAAGAGAGGGCCACATGGGCCACTGTCAGAATCAACACTTTGCAGATATAGAAATACTTGTCAGAAATTAGAATAAAAGTATATAAACTTCACTGTAACAGAAAGTAACAGTTATAGATCACATCCAGTAACTACTGGGAACAGGTAAGTACCACCTACGCAACCCTAAACCCTTAGGAGACTGTCACGCAGGGGACCAGGACCTCACTAGGACCACCTGTACTAAAAAGAACAACCACCTAAGTATCACACAGCATTTAGGGGTCTAAGAAGACGTGAGTCCCTTGCTCACTTTGCCACTGGAGTCAAGCAAGCCCGGCTGAAGACGGCTGTAATGCCAGAAACCGGTCCTGGGAAACTTGATTCCGGTCCAGGGAAGACATGGCTTGGCAGTTTGGGCTGGACTGTTCCCATGAGGCACAGGGTCAGACTGATTTGCATATGGCCATGTCTGAACTGGGGTGGCGGAGTGAGCTAAAGAACGGTGATGGATTAAACCCAGATCAGTTGACTGGGGGTGAGTGCTTGTATTGTCAACGCTCCGTCCATCACCACCTTTGGTTTTTCTTTGTTCGCCCTAAGTTGGCAGGGTATGCTCAGACGTGAGTCCCTTGCTCACTTTGCCACTGGAGTCAAGCAAGCCCGGCTGAAGACGGCTGTAATGCCAGAAACCGGTCCTGGGAAACTTGATTCCGGTCCAGGGAAGACATGGCTTGGCAGTTCGGGCTGGACTGTTCCCATGAGGCACAGGGTCAGACTGATTTGCATATGGCCATGTCTGAACTGGGGTGGCGGAGTGAGCTAAAGAACGGTGATGGATTAAACCCAGATCAGTTGACTGGGGGTGAGTGATTGTATTGTCAACGCTCCGTCCATCACCACCTTTGGTTTTTCTTTGTTCGCCCTAAGTTGGCAGGGTATGCTCAGACGTGAGTCCCTTGCTCACTTTGCCACTGGAGTCAAGCAAGCCCGGCTGAAGACGGCTGTAATGCCAGAAACCGGTCCTGGGAAACTTGATTCCGGTCCAGGGAAGACATGGCTTGGCAGTTCGGGCTGGACTGTTCCCATAAGGCACAGGGTCAGACTGATTTGCATATGGCCATGTCTGAACTGGGGTGGCGGAGTGAGCTAAAGAACGGTGATGGATTAAACCCAGATCAGTTGACTGGGGGTGAGTGCTTGTATTGTCAACGCTCCGTCCATCACCACCTTTGGTTTTTCTTTGTTCGCCCTAAGTTGGCAGGGTATGCTCAGACGTGAGTCCCTTGCTCACTTTGCCACTGGAGTCAAGCAAGCCCGGCTGAAGACGGCTGTAATGCCAGAAACCGGTCCTGGGAAACTTGATTCCGGTCCAGGGAAGACATGGCTTGGCAGTTCGGGCTGGACTGTTCCCATGAGGCACAGGGTCAGACTGATTTGCATATGGCCATGTCTGAACTGGGGTGGCGGAGTGAGCTAAAGAACGGTGATGGATTAAACCCAGATCAGTTGACTGGGGGTGAGTGCTTGTATTGTCAACGCTCCGTCCATCACCACCTTTGGTTTTTCTTTGTTCGCCCTAAGTTGGCAGGGTATGCTCAGACGTGAGTCCCTTGCTCACTTTGCCACTGGAGTCAAGCAAGCCCGGCTGAAGACGGCTGTAATGCCAGAAACCGGTCCTGGGAAACTTGATTCCGGTCCAGGGAAGACATGGCTTGGCAGTTCGGGCTGGACTGTTCCCATGAGGCACAGGGTCAGACTGATTTGCATATGGCCATGTCTGAACTGGGGTGGCGGAGTGAGCTAAAGAACGGTGATGGATTAAACCCAGATCAGTTGACTGGGGGTGAGTGCTTGTATTGTCAACGCTCCGTCCATCACCACCTTTGGTTTTTCTTTGTTCGCCCTAAGTTGGCAGGGTATGCTCAGACGTGAGTCCCTTGCTCACTTTGCCACTGGAGTCAAGCAAGCCCGGCTGAAGACGGCTGTAATGCCAGAAACCGGTCCTGGGAAACTTGATTCCGGTCCAGGGAAGACATGGCTTGGCAGTTCGGGCTGGACTGTTCCCATGAGGCACAGGGTCAGACTGATTTGCATATGGCCATGTCTGAACTGGGGTGGCGGAGTGAGCTAAAGAACGGTGATGGATTAAACCCAGATCAGTTGACTGGGGGTGAGTGCTTGTATTGTCAACGCCCCGTCCATCACCACCTTTGGTTTTTCTTTGTTCGCCCTAAGTTGCAGGGTATGCTCAGACGTGAGTCCCTTGCTCACTTTGCCACTGGAGTCAAGCAAGCCCGGCTGAAGACGGCTGTAATGCCAGAAACCGGTCCTGGAAAACTTGATTCCGGTCCAGGGAAGACATGGCTTGGCAGTTCGGGCTGGACTGTTCCCATGAGGCACAGGGTCAGACTGATTTGCATATGGCCATGTCTGAACTGGGGTGGCGGAGTGAGCTAAAGAACGGTGATGGATTAAACCCAGATCAGTTGACTGGGGGTGAGTGCTTGTATTGTCAACGCTCCGTCCATCACCACCTTTGGTTTTTCTTTGTTCGCCCTAAGTTGGCAGGGTATGCTCAGACGTGAGTCCCTTGCTCACTTTGCCACTGGAGTCAAGCAAGCCCGGCTGAAGACGGCTGTAATGCCAGAAACCGGTCCTGGGAAACTTGATTCCGGTCCAGGGAAGACATGGCTTGGCAGTTCGGGCTGGACTGTTCCCATGAGGCACAGGGTCAGACTGATTTGCATATGGCCATGTCTGAACTGGGGTGGCGGAGTGAGCTAAAGAACGGTGATGGATTAAACCCAGATCAGTTGACTGGGGGTGAGTGCTTGTATTGTCAACGCTCCGTCCATCACCACCTTTGGTTTTTCTTTGTTCGTCTAAGAAAGAACACATTACCCATGATGCATAAATATACATTCAGATGAGTAGTAAAGAAAAACACATAATGCATAAACCTACACATTCAGCGGTGTTAAGAATAAAGCACATGATGCAATAAAATTACATTCAGAGGTACCATAATAATACAATAGCGCAAAAGTCACATGATGTCTAAAAACATTCAGAGGTGCAGGAATAAGACATGATGCAAGAAATCACATTCAGAGTTGCAAATAACCATACAATTGCGCAAGACCTACATAAGCCACCACCTGTGGCAGTCCCTAGGCCAACTGGCCTTGTAGGGGCAAAGATGCCCTGAGTCTCAATGTCAGGGCGCGCTGCCATGCAGCGCCAGTCTCAGCATAAGCCTAAACGTAGCAGGTGTCCACTACTTGCTGGGCACCTGGGAATCACACAAAACCTAAACGGTGCCGCTGCCCACTAATTGCTGGACAGTTGTGACAGGCCGGGCACCACTGTGCCCCCTCTGTCCCACACAGGGACTCTCTCTCCAATTGCGCCTAAACGGTGCAGCTGCCCACTAATGGCTGGGCAGCTGGAGACAAGACTGCGGCAGGGCTCTCACTAGCCCTCAGGAAGCAAAACTGCGACCACTGTTGGAGCCTCACAGGCTCTTATGCCAACATGCCCATCGTTGGAGCCCACAGGCTCTTCAGCGAACATTGCCCCCAGGAAGCACACTGGCTCCTTAACCAATCATGCCCCTCATCCATCAGGCATTGGCACCACCGGCCGTGGGGACCCCCACTGGGGCTCTTAAACAAAAATGTGCCCCAACGTTGGAGTCCCTCCTAGACTCAAGAGAACAGAAATGCCCCTGGGAGCCTTCTAGGCTCTAGGAGCAATGAGGGGGGTCAACAACAGCTGTTGGGGCCCGGGGGCGGCACCGATCATGTGCCCCGACATCACCCGCTCTGTACAACAAAGCCAGGGCCCCTCTGGGCCCGAATCACTATGGTGGCAGAGTCAGAGCAGCCCCCCTTCTATGCGGGGCTGCTCGAGAGCGGGACACCGACAGGGTGCCTTGCACAACTTCCCCCCAGCCGGCCTTTACTCACCGGCGCTGGGGAGATCTGCAGCTCTCTCTCTCTCAGCCCGGGGCTCGGCGGGGCTCGCCGCCTCTCCTCCTCATCTGGGCAGCTTCACTGGCGGCGGGGGCGGTCGAGCTTCTCTCTCTCCCCGGGGCTCCCCCTTCACTCAGGAGCCCCGGGGCAGACACGGCAGGCGGCTTCCTTCCGGTGGCAGTGCGGGGCTCTCCCAGCCTCACGGGAGCCCCGCGCCATCTCCCGCCGTACTTCTTCTCTCGCTGCAGGGCTCCCTCGGCACACGGGAGCCCTGTTAACCGGCCGCCACGTTTCTTCCTCGCCGCCTCGTCTCCAGCAGGTCACGGGCGATGGGCCAATCCCATCGCGGCTCTTTCGGCGAGCCTCCCCACGACGTCATGCAGCATCCAGGAGCCAGCCAACCACAGCGCGGCTCCTGGACCAGGCCCCCTTCAAAGGACCAATCAGAGCACGGCTCTCCTCGGGTCTCGGCCAATCCGGTCGCGGCCCCGCTGTGGTTGCTTTCTCCGCGGCAAATCGAGGTGGGCACTCGTAGATAATTAAATAAAGACGGGCCAGAAACCTCAGCGCGTCCAGCGCTATAAGCGAACATAAAGCGCTCCTAAGCGCTAGAAATACCACTCCAGTGCTCTTCACAGGAAAATGCCGCTTCTCCATGCTGCAACGGTCCCAGAGCTTCCCAGGGGGGCAAAGCCAAGTCCCCCCATCAGCCCAGGCAGGGCAGAGGGGTCCCCCCAGGAGTCCAGGAATCCAGGCATCCAGGGGCTGGGCAGCGCCCCCCCCCCCTGGTAGATTCAAGTCAGCCACAAGAGCAAGAACAAGAACATTTTGGAAGAGGACACAGCCCCTTCTTATACACAGAAAAGTATTTTAAGTCCTTTGAAGTCTTTGTGCAAGTCGGCCCTGAGCCCTGGGTGTTTCTGGTTTCTCTCTCCTGTCAGCCTCAGGTCAGAGGTGACAGTGGGCCATCAGGAGGGAGAGCCAGCATGGTGGGCAGGCAGACACAGCCCGGCACCATCTCCTCCCGCCTCCCTGATAGCAGATGTGGCCTTTCATCCTTGGGATGGCTCCGACCCCCTCCGGGGGCCCTGCAGCCCCTGTCCCACTCAAACCAGACAGTAAATCCACAAGCAGGCCCAGGCACTCCTGGGACAGGCTCATCACCCAATCACGTGCCAGCAGACTCACCACACAAATATGCCAACTTCTAAAAGTGGCTCTTCTGGACTAGACACAGCCATGCCGCATATACCATTATGCAGCACTCATTCTCACGAGTTCATACATATCAAACTCGACCCTGCACTCCCCACACATCAGGAACTACCATGGGCATACATATTCCCCATTCATTCCTATGGGAGGGCAGGTCACTCACCACACATACACAGAGAGCACACGCACTTTACACTGTACCACAGTGAAAAAGTGCGCAGAGGCCTAAAATCACCAACCCAGGTTCCAGAAACAGGCTAGGAAAAAGCAAAAAGTCTCGGGGTGAACCTGCCCAAAGGACCGGGTCCAACACGACCCCCTTCCAGCCAAAACGCAGGGTAGACCAATCACACCACTGATGGACTTCACTGCTTTGGGCGACAAAACCATGGACACGGGCCTGCACGGCAGGGACACCTTCCAGATTTTCGCCACTCTGAACCCACATAGATTTCCCTCAACAAAAACTCTCTGGCATAACTAGGATACCCCACTGGTACACACTAGTCATCCACAGCCAGGACCAGGCCCTAGGCCATCCAAATATCACAGGTCCTAACCAATCCACAGAGTGGGGGCAGTAGCCCCTGGCACACAATAGCCAATCTCCACTCTCTTCTCTCAGTGTAGCTACAACTACCACTGATCCAACAACCTAGGGTCCACACCCCCAGGCTGACCAGAGGTCACGGGCAAGCATGCCCCACCCTACCTCTATTCCACCAATGTTAGAACTGGGGGTCTCTAGTTGGCAGAGGTAAGCACCTTAGACCAAGTAGGGACCCTTGCTTCTAGTCAGGGTGAAGGAATAACCAGAACACAACTCTCCTACCAGATCAGGACCTCACTCCGTCACTGGTCTACCACCTGGAAACGATTCCACTTCTTGTGGAAAAGTCAGCCCATAACGCACCTGATGCCCAGGCTGCTGGCGCAGGACGCCTCTTAGTTCCCATCTTGAACAATTACCAAATAAAGAGACGGGCGCTGGGAGCAGGAAAACAAGAACAGAGTTTTATTTCTCATGAGGAGAGCCTGTCATTTCGGACACTCGCATAGTGTCTTCAGGAGGTGCTCTCTCTTGGTGCCCACCACACTACAAGTTTCTCTGAGGCTTCGTCTTTTATACACATGTTTATGATGCACAAACATTCCTTATTGCAATAAAGACGCTTTGAAGTAGGAAAAGGCATGCTTGGAATCCCAGCTTCAGGCCTATTCCCATACCAGTCGCTCAGATGTCATCCTCCCCTCCTGAATGTAACAAGAGATTGTGATCTCTCAGCCGGACATTCCTACAGGACACGAGAGCAGGAGGGGATGATCAGGTCAAAGGTTGGGCAGGCGATAAGATCGGGGACTTCGGCTGGTGTATCACGGTTTTGTTATGCTGGGCAGGAAAAGGGGGGGGTTACATCCACGAGGCTTGATCTTAGGACTTGGGACCGGGTCGAAAGGCCAAGTGCAGCTGGGGGGGGGGGTCGTCAGCTGAGGGGAAGGGTGTTCTTGGGAGGAAATGGGGGGTGTGGGTCAAGCAGGAGTGTTACTTCTAGGGCAGGGTCACGCAGAGGGAGAGGGTCTTATGGCCGATGCATGAGCAGTGCGCGCGGGGAGGGGTGCCGGGGGTTTAACAAACGGGCAGAGAGGCCATGGTGCCTAAAATGGCTGTCGTGTACGTGTGTGCATGGGTCTATGCTGGCGGGATAACACAGTCAGTGTTTAGCCATATCCGTTTTGCCTACAACAAGGGGTACAGTGAACACAAATGAACGCCGCTTATGTGCATATACATTGCCATTTTCAACAGTCGCCGCTTTTTTACATAAGCTAGTTCATTTCTATACAGTCGATACGATTGGCGGAATGCGGTACATATGATTTTACATTTGTTGGGTTATTCATACAAGTCTAGAGATCGGCATAATACTTAGTCGGGGGTCAATCAAGAAAAAGGTTCCGACACATTATAGAATCAGGTTCTGACTTTCTCTCCGGTGACATCAACATACAGTAAAAAGTGCTCTGATACCTTCGGGTCTTGTCAGTGCTATAAGAGACTTTTTGGAAAACTAAATACATGAGTGACCGATGAAACATTTTTGAAAGCAACACAAAAATGGTTGAGGGAGGAATTCAGTTCGATACAAGCAATTAGTCAAAGGGTGGGTAGAAAGTTCAGGAAGGGGGGTCTTCGTCACAATGTCTTTTTAACAGAGTCCGTCTTCTTTCGTTGGCGCTGTTGAGCACCGGCGGTGGAGCTATAGGTCCAGCTCGGATTCATCCTTACGCGTTGCAGGGTGCGATCAGTCCGCTGCTGTTAGATCACAGTCCTGTTTCCTAACTGATCTTCTTAGGGGTGCCTCATGCTGGGCACCTGCGTGTCTTTCTTCTTCCGTGGCAAAACCTTATTCTATCTAAATGCTGCTCTTCTTTTCTGAGTCAAAAGTTATGCGAAAAGGGTGATGTTGTTGAATAATCGAAGGAAGAGAGGGCGGAGTGGGATCAGATCTCTGAACACACCAAGGGACCAAAGGAGCAAAGGACGACGAGCAGGCAGGCCCATCAGTCAGGCTCAAAAGGGACGGGGACTTCAGGCACGAGTGGGTCAGCAAATCGAGGGCTTCAAGGCAGCCCTTCATTCCTCCATCTGCCGAGTTTGAGAGCGGTGCCTCGTCCCGCGTCTCGTTGCTCTGCGACTCCACCTTTGGTCGCGGTCACATGTGCTTCATGATCTGTGGCCAGGCTGTGCGTCACGTCCAGATCCTCTCCTCCGGTGATTGTATCTTTGAATGGGTACAAAACAAGTTTTAGAAAAACTGGCAGGAGAAGACATTTATACATCTCAATTCCATCCCCAATCCTAAGTAGGTGGGGGATAGGTTCATCGGTCATAGTCAGAAGTCATCACTTATGGAGTGTTGGAAATGGGATCCCTGGCTGGCCAGGGCTTTCGCCAAAGTCAGTCAGAGACCACCACACCCAAGTCAGGGCAAGGGAGTTACACGCCAAGATAACCCCTACTCACCCTCTAGGTAACGTGGCGCGAGCAGCAAGGCTAAACTTGGAGGCGATGTAGGCTAAGTATTTGCGCACGCACCCCAGCAACAACAACCAAAGGCCCACCACAAAGGAAACTCCACACAAGGTTATATAAAAATAGCCTTTGTATTACACCAAAACACATTAGATAAAACACACTTTACAATGTGCCAGAGGCACGGGCAGAATTTACAGGGGGATATTTACAAGACAGGGCCACCTGGACCACTGTCAGGAATCAGAAGTAGCATTTTCAGAAATAATACTTTCAGAAATAAAGCAATACCTTCAGTAATAAAGCAATACTTTCAGTAATAGCACTTTAGCAATACCTTCAGTAATAAAGCCATACTTTCAGTAATAGCATACAACCAGTCATTACTGGTAACAGGGCCTCACTAGCACCACCTGTACTAGGGAGAAAACAACCACCTACACGTCACACTACCTGTAGGGGTGCAAAAGCAACACACATGATGTCGTAACATTCAGAGGTGTAAAAGGACAAAGAGAACACATGATGAATAATCTACCCATTCAGAGGTGTAAGCCAACACATGATGCCGTAACATTCAGAGGTGTAAAGGCACATGACGCATAATCAATACATTCAGAGGTGCAGAACAAATACCAATTTCCCCAAACTCACCAGTCACCACCTGTGACTGTCCCGGTGTCCCAATGTCAGGGCCTAAACGTGGCAGTTGCCCACAAAGTGCTGGGCAACTGGAGCAGGGAAAGTTTAGCGCAAAGTTGGAGCCTCTCAGGCTCTGAACAAACCAACTGGCCCCTTTGAGCCTCGCTGGGCTCTTTGCACAAAAAGAATGTCCCTCTGAGCCTCTCTCAGGCTCTCCAACAGGAATTCCGCCTCACTAGGCAGGGGGGTCCCTCACGGGGGACCCAGGAACACTTAGGGCGCCTGGTGCCCCTCTCAGGATTCAATAAACAAATGTGGGCACGTTGGAGTCCCTCTCGGGGGACTCGGGACAACAGGCAGAGTCCCTCTCGGGGGACTCGGAGCAGTTATGGGGCCCAAGAGCCTCTCGGGCTCAGAACCCAGGCGGAGTCCCTCTCGGGGGACTCGGCATTAGGTGAGGCCCCACGGGCCTCTGCACACAACGAGCCTCGCTCTGGAGGGGAGGGGCGGGCACCGGCAAAGTGCCCCGACGCCCCCTCCCTTCCGCACGCACTCACCGGGTCTCTGGTGCTCGGCGGCGCTCTCCTCCCACCGGGGCTCCCTCCTGGTCCTGGGAGCCCCTCGACATCCGGCGACTGCTTCCTGGCTGCCCCGGGGCTCTCTCCACATCATGGGAGCCCCGGGCGGCCATTGCTCAGCCCCATTCTCTTTCCGGTTGGTCGGCAGGCAGCCAGCCAATCGTGGTGCGGTGGCGGGCGGGACTTCCCTCCAAAACCGGAAGTCCCGCCCCGCGTCAGGCACCGAAGTGCCTGGCTTCCTGTTTTGCGGCGCTCGGGCCGCGGCGGTGAATCTTGGGGGCATTTACGAGGGGTGGCACCCTCGAGAAGCATTCAAAAGGTACCAGCGAGGTGGGCACTCGCTCAGGACCAGATAAACGGGGTGGCACCCGCAATTTAAGAATAAAGTGCAACGAAGCACTCTGGGGCACCAAAAAGGGCAGGAGCGCTTCCCTCCGAGGGAAAACGACAGCGCTCTGCCCAGGAATGCAAAGTAAAGCGCTCACGGGGCGCTAAGGGCAGCCACAGCCCTGGGGCAATAATCCAGCGCTCCCAGCGCTCTCTGAGAGAAGGAAGCGCTTCCAGGCGCTAGGGCAACAGCCAACAATCAGGTCCTGGTAGAGTCCAGGACAGCAGAAGTCCAGGGGCTGGGCAGGGCTCAGGGAGGCAAGCCATCCCTGAGCCCAAGCAGCAGCACGCCCCTGGTAGATTCAAGCAGCAAACAAGAACCTTTTCATGGGGTCATAGCCCCTCTTTTATACACCTTTTCCCTTTGTCTTTAGGTGCAGGGTGGGGGCAGAACCAGTCGCAGCTGGTTCTGGAGCACTCTTGATGGCCCAACCACCCATTCTATTCACTGGCAGGGCTTGGGTCATCAGTCACACCACAGGGGGGCGGAGCCAGCATTGTGTGGGGAAAACCCAGCCCATCCAGGACACAGGTACACTCCTCCCACACATCACTCATGCTAATCTCCCACTCACCACCGGGCAGACCCATCCAGACTTCCTGGAGCCTGGCATGCCAGCCAGCTCCAGCCAATCATGCGTCAGCACCCTCACAGCACACGTACAGCCATGTCTAGAAATGGCGCTTCGCTACTAGACACATACATGCTGCATACACCATCTCGCAGCATTCACTCTCACGAGTTCACACATACCAGACTCAAGCCTGTACACCCCACGCATCAGGAACTACCAGGGACACATACATTCCCCATGCATTCCTATGGGCGGGCAGGCCTAGCTCAGCACATGCACTCAGAGTGCGCACGCACTTTCCACTGGGACACAGTGAAAGTGCGCAGTATCCAAAAATCACCATCTCCAGGTCACCATTTCAAGCAAAAAGTCTAGGGGTGAACCTGCCCTAAGGGCCAAAGTCCAACATAACCCCCTTCCAGCCAAAACGCAGGGGAGAACAATCACCACCGTGATGGACTTCCCTGCTTGGGGCGATAGAACACGGACGCAGGCCCGCAACTGCAGGGACACCCTCCTGTTCTACGCCACGGTGAACCCATGGGATTCCTTCTAAACACACTGTCTGGACCAACTGGGCTACCCCACTGGTACTCCCAAGCTGTCCACGGCCAGGACCAGGCCCTAGGCCACCCAGATACCACTGGTCCATGCCCATCCACAGAGTGGGGGGTAGTAACCCCTGGCCTACAATAGCCATTCTCCACTCCCTTTCTCAGTCTAGTTCCAAACTATCACTGGTCCTTCAACCTAGGGTCCGCACCCTCAGGCTGACCAGAGGTCACGGGCAGGAATGCCCCACCCTACCTCTATTTCTGAAGCACCCTCCAGAACACAACTCTCCCACCAGTTTAGGACCTGTCTTCCTCAGCAGCAGTGACCACAGTCAGACCACCACCAGAACGGTGTAGCGAGGCGTTGCACGCAGCGGTGCCCCCCAGTTGCGGTGCATCCTATGGCTCGTTGACGGCGTCGAGACGACGTCGGTGAGCGCAGAGGCGGCGTTGCTCGAGGGGGACGTTGCTCAGTGCGGTGCCTACAGGACACCAGGGTGGTCATGACTGAGTCACAGCTCCCTTAACTGGTTTACCACCTGGGACTCAAATTCACCGGATGCACAGGGGTCAGACTTCCTCTGACCCCCTTCCAGAGTTCTGCACCCTCCCACTGTAGAACAGGGTCCCTCCACTTAAGGTAGGCCCCACCTGCTCGCAGGGTAGTACCACAACACTCAGCCAAGAACCCTAAAGATCCCTGCTAGGCCTGTACCACCCCTTCTGGGAAACACAGGGTCTCTTCACTTAAGATGAGCCCCACCTGTGTTCACAGGGGTACCCCTAGAAGACAAACCGGCCAGGACACTGGCTACAGTCGCCCTACCGTCCAGGACAGGCAACACCTGACCCTGGCTCCCCAACCTAGGGATGCTACCCTTTGGTTAGATGCCTGGCGCACCAGGACTTCTACAAGTTGGAAACAAAAATCTAAGACTTTCTCTCCTCCTTCAGCAGCAAGGCAACCACTGCAGGTCAATACCCCATACAGCTTACCCGGTTCCTTCTCATCAGGCAGGAGTTCCCTCTTGTAACTTCAGGACACTACATACAGTTGCCCTTACGTCCAGATCCGGAAACACCGGCTACTGGCTCCCCAACCAAGGGACGTACCTCTTTGGTCAGATGCCTGGCGCACCAGGACTTCCTTGAGGGTGACACAACTAATGTGTCGTGTACAAGTCTGCCTGACACTCAGGACAGAAGTGGCATCACCATGGCCACTCACTGGCGACACAACCCTTCTGGTTGGCCCCTGACCCACTGGTTCTTCCACTGGGGAACCTATCCCCCTCGCACCCCTCCATCTGGACTTCTGCACCCTCCCAACTGGAGCGGTACTGCCAGACACCAGAACTACTGGAACCCTGGTTACAGAGGTTCCACGTTCTCCAGACACTCTGGAAGATCCTCCTCAAATGACCTATTGGTACAGCCTAGGCCCCCGACCTGATGTTCCCTTCAGAAACACTCCAGGCCCTGACACTGGGTTTCGGGCACCTGGAGACATGCAGTCCCACCCACTCCTTCTCCTCTTGAGACAGGACGTGAGCCCCTACACCGAGACCTAGCTGGGCTACACTGAACCTCTTCCACCACGCTGGGCTGGAAGACACCTCAGACACTCCTTTTGGAATCACTCCATCCCCTATGCCTCTCTCCTCCCAGAACATTACCAACTCCAAAATTCTGTCTCTCAACAGACCACAGAAATCAAAAAGCAGGCTCCACTATCTGCAGACGTTCTTGGGAAAAGTTCAACACACAGGACTTAGGTATCTGAACAAAACTAGCATTCAGCAAGCTCCCCATCCAGAGAACTCACAAACACATCCAGTGCCACACACCATTCATCCACACACACCCCTCCCCAGACTGGTAAGGCAGTTTCTACCACCCCTGACTTCTCAACCTGACCACACTTGACACAGGTACCATTACTCCAGGGCAGGGACGGGGGACACATGCACTGGACACACTTACGCTGCCACCACTGGATCCCACCCTTCTGGTGAATCCAGAAAACACACTGCACTTAGGGGGATGATCTACCCTCCCGAGCTAGGGACACCTAACTCAAAGTGCACAAGAAACACATTTCCACAGAAATGACATTTTTAGCAAACTCCATACAATAATCCCCAAAATGTTTTTATCTAAAATGCAGAGTTTTGTGGTGCAGCCAGCTGCTACTAAGGTACAACGCAAACACAAATCCTTATCCCACCGCTTGCCGCCAATGTTGGAAATGGGATCCCTGGCTGGCCAGGGCTTTCGCCAAAGTCAGTCAGAGACCACCACACCCAAGTCAGGGCAAGGGAGTTACACGCCAAGATAACCCCTACTCACCCTCTAGGTAACGTGGCGCGAGCAGCAAGGCTAAACTTGGAGGCGATGTAGGCTAAGTATTTGCGCACGCACCCCAGCAACAACAACCAAAGGCCCACCACAAAGGAAACTCCACACAAGGTTATATAAAAATAGCCTTTGTATTACACCAAAACACATTAGATAAAACACACTTTACAATGTGCCAGAGGCACGGGCAGAATTTACAGGGGGATATTTACAAGACAGGGCCACCTGGACCACTGTCAGGAATCAGAAGTAGCATTTTCAGAAATAATACTTTCAGAAATAAAGCAATACCTTCAGTAATAAAGCAATACTTTCAGTAATAGCACTTTAGCAATACCTTCAGTAATAAAGCCATACTTTCAGTAATAGCATACAACCAGTCATTACTGGTAACAGGGCCTCACTAGCACCACCTGTACTAGGGAGAAAACAACCACCTACACGTCACACTACCTGTAGGGGTGCAAAAGCAACACACATGATGTCGTAACATTCAGAGGTGTAAAAGGACAAAGAGAACACATGATGAATAATCTACCCATTCAGAGGTGTAAGCCAACACATGATGCCGTAACATTCAGAGGTGTAAAGGCACATGACGCATAATCAATACATTCAGAGGTGCAGAACAAATACCAATTTCCCCAAACTCACCAGTCACCACCTGTGACTGTCCCGGTGTCCCAATGTCAGGGCCTAAACGTGGCAGTTGCCCACAAAGTGCTGGGCAACTGGAGCAGGGAAAGTTTAGCGCAAAGTTGGAGCCTCTCAGGCTCTGAACAAACCAACTGGCCCCTTTGAGCCTCGCTGGGCTCTTTGCACAAAAAGAATGTCCCTCTGAGCCTCTCTCAGGCTCTCC
Source organism: Lissotriton helveticus (assembly GCF_964261635.1). Lineage (NCBI taxonomy): Eukaryota > Metazoa > Chordata > Amphibia > Caudata > Salamandridae > Lissotriton > Lissotriton helveticus. Next base: position 381,741,459 of record NC_136069.1, read on the forward strand.
AACAGGAATTCCGCCTCACTAGGCAGGGGGGTCCCTCACGGGGGACCCAGGAACACTTAGGGCGCCTGGTGCCCCTCTCAGGATTCAATAAACAAATGTGGGCACGTTGGAGTCCCTCTCGGGGGACTCGGGACAACAGGCAGAGTCCCTCTCGGGGGACTCGGAGCAGTTATGGGGCCCAAGAGCCTCTCGGGCTCAGAACCCAGGCGGAGTCCCTCTCGGGGGACTCGGCATTAGGTGAGGCCCCACGGGCCTCTGCACACAACGAGCCTCGCTCTGGAGGGGAGGGGCGGGCACCGGCAAAGTGCCCCGACGCCCCCTCCCTTCCGCACGCACTCACCGGGTCTCTGGTGCTCGGCGGCGCTCTCCTCCCACCGGGGCTCCCTCCTGGTCCTGGGAGCCCCTCGACATCCGGCGACTGCTTCCTGGCTGCCCCGGGGCTCTCTCCACATCATGGGAGCCCCGGGCGGCCATTGCTCAGCCCCATTCTCTTTCCGGTTGGTCGGCAGGCAGCCAGCCAATCGTGGTGCGGTGGCGGGCGGGACTTCCCTCCAAAACCGGAAGTCCCGCCCCGCGTCAGGCACCGAAGTGCCTGGCTTCCTGTTTTGCGGCGCTCGGGCCGCGGCGGTGAATCTTGGGGGCATTTACGAGGGGTGGCACCCTCGAGAAGCATTCAAAAGGTACCAGCGAGGTGGGCACTCGCTCAGGACCAGATAAACGGGGTGGCACCCGCAATTTAAGAATAAAGTGCAACGAAGCACTCTGGGGCACCAAAAAGGGCAGGAGCGCTTCCCTCCGAGGGAAAACGACAGCGCTCTGCCCAGGAATGCAAAGTAAAGCGCTCACGGGGCGCTAAGGGCAGCCACAGCCCTGGGGCAATAATCCAGCGCTCCCAGCGCTCTCTGAGAGAAGGAAGCGCTTCCAGGCGCTAGGGCAACAGCCAACAATCAGGTCCTGGTAGAGTCCAGGACAGCAGAAGTCCAGGGGCTGGGCAGGGCTCAGGGAGGCAAGCCATCCCTGAGCCCAAGCAGCAGCACGCCCCTGGTAGATTCAAGCAGCAAACAAGAACCTTTTCATGGGGTCATAGCCCCTCTTTTATACACCTTTTCCCTTTGTCTTTAGGTGCAGGGTGGGGGCAGAACCAGTCGCAGCTGGTTCTGGAGCACTCTTGATGGCCCAACCACCCATTCTATTCACTGGCAGGGCTTGGGTCATCAGTCACACCACAGGGGGGCGGAGCCAGCATTGTGTGGGGAAAACCCAGCCCATCCAGGACACAGGTACACTCCTCCCACACATCACTCATGCTAATCTCCCACTCACCACCGGGCAGACCCATCCAGACTTCCTGGAGCCTGGCATGCCAGCCAGCTCCAGCCAATCATGCGTCAGCACCCTCACAGCACACGTACAGCCATGTCTAGAAATGGCGCTTCGCTACTAGACACATACATGCTGCATACACCATCTCGCAGCATTCACTCTCACGAGTTCACACATACCAGACTCAAGCCTGTACACCCCACGCATCAGGAACTACCAGGGACACATACATTCCCCATGCATTCCTATGGGCGGGCAGGCCTAGCTCAGCACATGCACTCAGAGTGCGCACGCACTTTCCACTGGGACACAGTGAAAGTGCGCAGTATCCAAAAATCACCATCTCCAGGTCACCATTTCAAGCAAAAAGTCTAGGGGTGAACCTGCCCTAAGGGCCAAAGTCCAACATGGAGTATGTAGGAGGGCATTTCCACTGTATTCGTAAGCCTATTTGGTGTTCATTCGTGGTGTACGTGGAGAGAAATCGGACTCCCATCGACAGTGTATTCTATCAAACTCGAAATCGAGTCCTTAGGTAGAGACTCAACCCTTTTTTTTAACCCAAGTACTGACAATCTTACATTTCCCTTCGGGGTCGACTAACTCTTGCAAGCAGGGGGGTTATCATCATGAGAGGGGGGGCAGAGGTTAAACATGCTTTTCTTGGGGAGCGACGGTTAATCAAGGTCATCAATTACGCTTCGGGGATAGCTGATATGGAGCCGGGGTCAATCGAGAGAAGCGAGGACGCTTTGGACAGGGAGCTGGGGTCAATCGAGGGAAGCGAGGACGCTTTGGACAGGGAGCTGGGGTCAATCGGGAGAAGCGAGGACGCTTTGGACATCCGCACTTAAGTGCAGAGGGGTGAGGCAATCTGGGCATTGGGGATTGCATTTCTAACGAACTGAAAAACAGACAACCATTGACGTTATAGTCCCCCTATAAAAGGCCAGATTAGGGGACATCAGTCGTCTTACCTGTCCTTTCTTTCATTACCAACTCGGGTTCTATCGTTTTGCAGAAAGGAGAGGTAGTAATATGGCAAGTTACAATCGTTTTAGTTTCTGTCAATTTTGCCGAACACCTTTGTGTTCGAAGAGACCCAATTAGGTTTGTGCCGGTGGGGCACAACGTTACCACACAAGGGAGGAGGGAACAGGGGGACCCTCAGAGAGAGAGAGAGAGTCGTCCGCACTCTAAATGAACCACTCGGTACACGTATGACATGGAGAGAGAGAGAGAGCGAGAGAGAGAGAGAGAGAGAGAAACATGTACAATAATGGACCATTCAGTGCGCACACAACACAGAACAGCAGGGGTCGAATAATACGGAAACACAGGCAGAGGGACGACGTAGATCCATACATTAGTACACACAAACTCAGGCGGGGGAGACAGTACATGTATTATATACAAAAATCCAAGACAAAACATAGAACAGTTATTGTTATTATATACAAAAATCCAAGACAAAACATAGAACAGTTATTGGCCAAAATGATCTCTTCCTGTACGCTGCGCATCCTTAGCATCCTAAGCTCTTTTTACCTTTTTCTTCTCTTTTATCGTCGGCTGCCTTCACTGGTGGCTTTGGTTGCATACACTTATATGCCTTTGGCAATTGGTCAAGAACTAACCTGGTCGGGCTAATGCTCACGGTGGGCTGAGGCAACAGTGGGTGTCAGTTGGGAGAACAATAGGGCAGCTTTGAGTTTCATGTCTATGAGGGTGCGAAAAGGAGGTAGTAGATTTTAAACACTGGCAACATTCCTAGTCCTCCAAGCGGAGGGTACTTGGGTAAAGCTCACCTCGGAATATTCCTTAAACTTTCCCTATTTAGTTAAATGTAGGAATTTTATTCATTAGTGCACGTCATTCTTGGTTGTATTATTCGGGGTGCCAAGCGAAGTCATATTTTGTAGTTTCCGCTTCAGGCTGTCCTCCCAAGCGCTAAGTTCAGGGAGAGAAACAGTCATTGTTCGCTCGTCGTGTGTAAGCACCATAATCGCACCCCTTTTTCCCATCTCTTCGTCTGCTAGATCACCATTTTCTTCCGATGTGACCTGCAGAAAGAGGGAAAAAGAAGGGGGGCGGGGGCAGCATTTTAAAAACACATCAGCGCGCATAAACTCGAAAAGGCTTTTACTTACTACATACTCGGGCTATCTCCACTGGATGAAGTCCCTGCCAACTTGGCGTTTAAGCCCAGGTGGACCGTTTAGTGTGGGAGAGATGATTATCGGAAGCCTGTGGATAGCATAGGTCGCCCAAGTGTGGTATTACGGATCGTGCGCAGGGGGGGGTCAGAACAAAGGGCAGTCGGTGCAAAGTGGGGGCGAGCTCATGCTCTCCTTTGAGGAAAAGGGATAACCTACAGTGGTACGGGGTCGTTGTCGTTCGTACTAGGGGGGTCAGGTGGCACTCCTTCGGGGCGACTTAGGGGCATTTTTAAAACAACTTTCCTGACACAGGTAGCATATAAAGTATAGGCTAAATACCAGGATCTTTAGCGGTTGCTTTAGGCTGTACAAAAATGAAAAACACATACAACAAAAACCTGGACCATTCATATTTGCAATATTTCTGCGTACTATACTTTTTAACCCTTAAATAGTCGAGCTGAGCCATTTCACCTGTAATCTAGTTATATCGGAAATAGTGGTCATTTATTCGAAACTTACCAATATACGCGTGACAACTACGTTTGCTTTTTCCAAAAATCTTTAATAAAAATGTCGGTGCATACATACGGGCCTACAACCCCATGGGCCGGCCACGGAGCAGACTGGAACTGTACATGTGGGGATACTTATTAGTGGAAAACCTAATGGAGTCGGTGGTCGTTGATTTCATAGTAAAAAGTGCAACAAGTACAATAAAATCATATCGAAACTTCAGAGTGAGCGAGTATCATAAGTGTTGAAATTCGAACTTTCAATAATCATGATGCGCCAAAACTTAACAACAATTCATTGTCCGAATGTTCAATCAGTACCCATCTCACTTCAATTCATTGTCCGAACACATAATCAGTACCCATCCCATATCATTTGATTGTGTTTAAAAACTGCATACATATTTCATGACACCAAGGCGGAGCAATCGGGGTACAACAAGGAGTTGAAAGTTCCATTTGTACCAGCGCCATTTTGGGTGCAGCCAGGCAGATCCAGGCATAGTCAAAATCTCCACCTACTCGTGGTTGGCCCAGAGCCTCTTTCGGCAGTCCAAAAAGTTCCGTTAAAGGGCAACAGAAAGGATCGGCGGTATGAACCATCAGTCAAAGGGGGAGGGAGGCAACAATTGTTTCCTACCGGGTCATACTGGGTTTTCGCCGGAACTGATCCGAACTGTAGTCTGCAGGATTTTAGTCATTCAAACTGAGGCTGGCGTCAGCATGGGAGCGCCGACGTCTCGCGGCTACATTTTCATCGTTCCGCGGGCAATCATGGTAGTCATTCCCCATCGGGGGTGTCTGCGGGGGTCGGGGGCCCCCGTGGCTCTTATAGAATCTTCAAAGTCGAGGAGAACACTTCTGATTGTGGGACTCATTTCTTAATCAACAAGCAACCGGGCCATCTCTTCACGCCGGGCCCGCTCCTGCAGGGTCGACCGCCATTTTACGAGTGGACGAACCCTCGTCGGGTGAGTGGAGCGTTGGGGGTGCCACTGGGGGCCTCCACCTGGGGAGGTGGGAGAGGCTCGTTCGCGCCGCCTCTCCCTCCCAGCGCACCCCACGCCATTTTTCTCGGCGCTAATATTCATGATGGCCGGACCAGGCGATGAGAGGGGGGGGGTCGGAGGCATAGGCAAGAAATCCCCCCCCTGTGGCCTGCAAGGCGTCGCTTCAGGGCCGAACGGGGAGCTTCTACCAAGCCGTGGCTGGACCAGGAGATGCGAGGGGGGGGTCGGTGGCATGAGCAAGACATCCCCCCCCCTGTTTGTCGCAGCCATTATTGAAGAAAGAAGAGGGGACGCCCGGATCCCGTCGGCCTCGGCTCCTCTTCTGGCCCACCTTATGCGACGACCTCCGGCCGACGGCTGGCAGCAGGACCCGCCCTACACGTGCCGAAGATCTCGTCTTCCGGATGGGCGTAGCCGCGAACCTGTAGCACTTCGGGAGTTTCCAGAAAGGGGGTAGGTATCTGCTGATTTGTATCTATCTCATGTTACCGTTATTGGGGCGTGGCAGGCGGTGGGACAGACATGTTTGGAGCAGTGAGGGGCGGCGAAGCCTAATTGCCTCGTGGCCGTTGCGATGTCAAGCTTTGCTTCTTTCACCATTTTCATGTTTCCTATTACGGGCTTATTTCTAACATTTCTTATTTCTAGCGAAATCATGTGTTTTATCGTGAGCTATTTCTAACGTTTTCCTATTTGTAGTGAAATCAAAAAAACTCATCAGTGGCCTACTGATTTTGCTTTCTTATTTCTTTCTTCCCTTTTTTTCCAGCGTGTTTCATGCTAAAGTTTCTGTTAACAGGATACGGTGATTACTTCGTTATTGTTGCATATGTCCTTTTTATTAGGGGTGCCCTCCGGTCGAGCCAGATGACCTACCTCTAATAAATGGTCCGGGTGGAACTAGTTTACCAATCAGTGGGGAGTAGATAGGCCCGAGAGATTACAACGGGGGACAAAGGTCCGCATTACCTACCCTTCACTACTTGCAAAGATTAGACAGAATATTTCTTTTCTACGTTATTTGCAAACAGAGAATACCTCAAAAGAAGTATTCCTTGAACAATAAATGTCCAGACAATCAATCAATCAGTGGGGAGAAAAACAGGCATGACGGATTACAACGGGGACAAAAATCTGCATTACCTATCCTTCACTATCTGCAAAGGGGGTCGAATATTTCTATTCTTCCCTGTTTGTAGACAAGGAATATCTCAAAGAGCAATAATCGATAAAAATCGATAACAAACAATCAGTGGGGAGAAAGATAGGCATGACGGATTACAATGGGGGACAAACGTCTGCATTACCTATCCTTAACTATTTGCAAAGAGAGGGGAACGTTCCTATTCATCGCTGTTTGCAAATAGAAAATGTCTCAAAGAGAACCAATACTTCAAGTACAATCAATAAATCAATCAGATGGATAAAGCCATCCTACCAATCGGACGTAAAGACGTCCTACTTAACCTTACCCGGACCGGACCGTGTGGGCAATTCTTCGCCTTCCCTTTTCCAGCGCCCAATAGTTCTCTTTCTCCATGTTTTTACCGCAGCATTCCTGTGGGATTCCAGTCAGGACAGTAGGTCACTTGAGAGAGGTCCGTTCGGAATCGGTGAAGTTCATTCAATCGGAAGCCGGACGAGGGCCCTCTCAAGGCAGGTATACTCCAATCGTTTAGATGTTCACCCCATCGTCTGGACCTCTCTTACCGGACCTTATGTCGCTGATGGGCCCACGTTGGGCGCCAATTGTGGAAAAGTCAGCCCATAACGCACCTGATGCCCAGGCTGCTGGCGCAGGACGCCTCTTAGTTCCCATCTTGAACAATTACCAAATAAAGAGACGGGCGCTGGAGGCAGGAAAACAAGAACAGAGTTTTATTTCTCATGAGGAGAGCCTGTCATTTCGGACACTCGCATAGTGTCTTCAGGAGGTGCTCTCTCTTGGTGCCCACCACACTACAAGTTTCTCTGAGGCTTCGTCTTTTATACACATGTTTATGATGCACAAACATTCCTTATTGCAATAAAGACGCTTTGAAGTAGGAAAAGGCATGCTTGGAATCCCAGCTTCAGGCCTATTCCCATACCAGTCGCTCAGATGTCATCCTCCCCTCCTGAATGTAACAAGAGATTGTGATCTCTCAGCCGGACATTCCTACAGGACACGAGGGCAGGAGGGGATGATCAGGTCAAAGGTTGGGCAGGCGATAAGATTGGGGACTTCGGCTGGTGTATCACGGTTTTGTTATGCTGGGCAGGAAAAGGGGGGGGGTACATCCACGAGGCTTGGTCTTAGGACTTGGGACCGGGTCGAAAGGCCAAGTGCAGCTGGGGGAGGGGGGGTCGTCAGCTGAGGGGAAGGGTGTTCTTGGGAGGAAATGGGGGGTGTGGGTCAAGCAGGAGTGCTACTTCTAGGGCAGGGTCACGCAGAGGGAGAGGGTCTTATGGCCGATGCATGAGCAGTGCGCGCGGGGAGGGGTGCCGGGGGTTTAACAAACGGGCAGAGAGGCCATGGTGCCTAAAATGGCTGTCGTGTACGTGTGTGCATGGGTCTATGCTGGCGGGATAACACAGTCAGTGTTTAGCGATATCCGTTTTGCCTACAACAAGGGGTACAGTGAACACAAATGAACGCCGATTATGTGCATATACATTGCCATTTTCAACATTCTGAGGTACAAAGCACACAGCACAGTCCCTCTTCAAGGAGGTGGGGGGCACAGCACACAGCAAAGCCCCCTTTCCTCTACCTTAGTGGAAACAACAACTGCAGGTGGGCCCCAGAACACACAGCAAGGGCAGCCCCCTCAGTCTCTTCAGCTGATCCAATTTGGTAGAGATTCCTCTTGACCTAGAAGTTTCCTAATCTCCCAACCTAGGATCTAAACCCTCAGGTTGCACCGGGGTCAGAAGTACACCGTCCTTCTGCACCCCCTTCCAGTTCCGTGATTACAGGCCCAGTATGTCTCAGGCTAGACAGAGCACACGCCAGCAGCGTATCAGTGCACACTGTCCTCCAGTACTCCCTATCACAGTGGGATTCTCAGTATGTCTCAGGCTAGACAGAGCACACGCCAGCAGCGTATCAGCAACACACTTTCCTCCCCCCCGGGGTCAGAAGTAAGGACACCGTCCCTCTGCACCCCCCTCCAGAGTTCTGTACCCTCCCACCTTGGAGCGGTGCCCCTGGAAGCCAACAATCGGTCAGAACACTGATTACAGATGCCCTTCCCTCCAGGTCAGGCTGAAACTGAACCTGGCTTCCCCCCTCCTCGGGGAACGACCTCCAGAGGCCCCAAAAAATGGTCAAGCACTCTAGACGGTCAAATGCTCAGCGAACCAGGACTTCTGCACCCTCCACTTAGGAGCGGTACTGCCCAACACTAGGACCGCCGGAGTTCTGATTACAGACACTCCCCGTCCTCTAGACACAGGAAGCTCCTCCTCAAATGACTTGTAAGTACAGCCTAGGCCCCTGACCTGGCGCTCCCTTAGGGAACCCTCCGGGCCCTGAGACAGGGTTTCGGGCCACTGTGGGACACACCGTCCCACACTCACTCCGCCTCCACTGAGACAGGACGTGAGCCCCTACACCCCTACCATCCTAATGGGACCTAGCTGGGCTACACATGAACCTCTTTACCTACACAGGATCATCAGATACACAAGCCACTACTTTTAGAATCACTCCCTAATGTCGCTGCAAGACATCCAGCACACCGCCAGACATCCACCTTCTTGTCCAATGCCTCTGCAGGACCTCCTGCACACCACCAGAGGTATACCTCACGTGCCAGCTCCTTAAAAAAAACTCACACGAACTCCTCCAGTTCAAGACACCACTCATCCACACACTCCCCCTCTAGACTGATCCTCTCTGCCTCTGACTCTCAACCTGTCACCCTCTTACTGAGCACCAGGCACCATACTCTGGGAACTGGGAATGGGAATTCACGCACTGGACACATTTAAGCTGCCACCACTGGATCCTACCATACTGGGGAATCCAGACACACACACTACACTCAGGGAATAACCACCCTCCTGAGCAAGCAATTTCTCCTCCACACTCCCTCTCTCCCATCTACCCACACAGGGACAGGAACAGGAAATAGACACTGGACCCAGCAAGGGATTCCTAATCTATGGGAACCTCCCCTCTCTATTGGCGTCCCGCCCTGTCATTTTCTCTCATCTGCCACTAAACATAAAGCGCAGGAACACCGTCTGAAAATGACACTCTTGAGGAAAAACAAAATCAAAAACAATAATCCCAAATTAGTGACTATCTGAAAAACGCAGAGTTTTTGTAATGTAGCCAGCTGTCGCTGTGGCACTGCGCAAACACAAGTCCAAATCCGCACCGCTGACCAACAATGTTAGAACCGGCTATTTCTGGTAGGCTAAGGCTGATGCCAAAGCCAGGCAGAAACCACCATTCCAGTCAGGGCAAGGAAGTCGCACGCCAAGATAACCCCTGCTCACCCTCTAGGTAGCTTGGCACGAGCAGTTTAGGCTAAACTCGGAGGCGATGTGTAAAGCATTTGCGCCAGCGCACAACAGCAACAACATACTAGGTACACCACAAAAGAGACTCCACACAAGGTTATATTAAAATAACTTTTGTATTGTCAAAACATATCAGATAGAAATCACACATGTACATTGTGCCAACTGGCACGGCAATATTCACAAGGGATTATTTACAAGACAGGGCCACATGGGCCACTGTCAGAATCAACACTTTGCAGATATAGAAATACTTGTCAGAAATTAGAATAAAAGTATATAAACTTCACTGTAACACAAAGTAACAGTTATAGATCACATCCAGTAACTACTGGGAACAGGTAAGTACCACCTACGCAACCCTAAACCCTTAGGAGACTGTCACGCAGGGGACCAGGACCTCACTAGGACCACCTGTACTAAAAAGAACAACCACCTAAGTATCACACAGCATTTAGGGGTCTAGGAAAGAACACATTACCCATGATGCATAAATATACATTCAGATGAGTAGTAAAGAAAAACACCTAATGCATAAACCTACACATTCAGCGGTGTTAAGAATAAAGCACATGATGCAATAAAATTACATTCAGAGGTACCATAATAATACAATAGCGCAAAAGTCACATGATGTCTAAAAACATTCAGAGGTGCAGGAATAAGACAGGATGCAAGAAATCACATTCAGAGTTGCAAATAACCATACAATTGCGCAAGACCTACATAAGCCACCACCTGTGGCAGTCCCTAGGCCAACTGGCCTTGTAGGGGCAAAGATGCCCTGAGTCTCAATGTCAGGGCGCGCTGCCATGCAGCGCCAGTCTCAGCATAAGCCTAAACGTAGCAGGTGTCCACTACTTGCTGGGCACCTGGGAATCACACAAAACCTAAACGGTGCAGCTGCCCACTAATTGCTGGACAGTTGTGACAGGCCGGGCACCACTGTGCCCCCTCTGTCCCACACAGGGACTCTCTCTCCAATTGCGCCTAAACGGTGCAGCTGCCCACTAATGGCTGGGCAGCTGGAGACAAAACTGCGGCAGGGCTCTCACTAGCAAAACTGCGCCCACTGTTGGAGCCTCACAGGCTCTTATGCCAACATGCCCATTGTTGGAGCCCACAGGCTCTTCAGCGAACATTGCCCCCAGGAAGCACACTGGCTCCTTAACCAATCATGCCCCTCATCCATCAGGCATTGGCACCACCGGCCGTGGGGACCCCCACTGGGGCTCTTAAACAAAAATGTGCCCCAACGTTGGAGTCCCTCCTGGACTAAAGAGAACAGAAATGCCCCTGGGAGCCTTCTAGGCTCTAGGAGCAATGAGGGGGGTCAACAACAGCTGTGGGGGCCCGGGGGCGGCACCGATCATGTGCCCCGACATCACCCGCTCTGTACAACAAAGCCGGGGCCCCTCTGGGCCCGAATCACTATGGCGGCAGAGTCAGAGCAGCCCCCCTTCTATGCGGGGCTGCTCGAGAGCGGGACACCGACAGGGTGCCTCGCACAACTTCCCCCCCAGCCGGCCTTTACTCACCGGCGCTGGGAAGATCTGCAGCTCTCTCTCTCTCAGCCCGGGGCTCGGCGGGGCTCGCCGCCTCTCCTCCTCATCTGGGCAGCTTCACTGGCGGCGGGGGCGGTCGAGCTTCTCTCTCTCCCCGGGGCTCCCCCTTCACTCAGGAGCCCCGGGGCAGACACGGCAGTCGGCTTTCCTTCCGGTGGCAGTGCGGGGCTCTCCCAGCCTCACGGGAGCCCCGCGCCATCTCCCGCCGTACTTCTTCTCTCGCTGTTAACCGGCCACCACGTTTCTTCCTCGCCGCCTCGTCTCCAGCAGGTCACGGGCGATGGGCCAATCCCATCGCGGCTCTTTCGGCGAGCCTCCCCACGACGTCATGCAGCATCCAGGAGCCAGCCAACCACAGCGCGGCTCCTGGACCAGGCCCCCTTCAAAGGACCAATCAGAGCACGGCTCTCCTCGGGTCTCGGCCAATCCGGTCGCGGCCCCTTCATGGTTGCTTTCTCCGCGGCAAATCGAGGTGGGCACTCGTAGATAATTAAATAAAGACGGGCCAGAAACCTCAGCGCGCCCAGCGCTATAAGCGAACATAAAGCGCTCCTAAGCGCTAGAAATACCACTCCAGCGCTCTTCACAGGAAAATGCCGCTTCTCCATGCTGCAACGGTCCCAGAGCTTCCCAGGGGGGCAAAGCCAAGTCCCCCCATCAGCCCAGGCAGGGCAGAGGGGTCCCCCCAGGAGTCTAGGAATCCAGGCATCCAGGGGCTGGGCAGCGCCCCCCCCCCCCCCGGTAGATTCAAGTCAGCCACAAGAGCAAGAACAAGAACATTTTGGAAGAGGACACAGCCCCTTCTTATACACAGAAAAGTATTTTAAGTCCTTTGAAGTCTTTGTGCAAGTCGGCCCTGAGCCCTGGGTGTTTCTGATTTCTCTCTCCTGTCAGCCTCAGGTCAGAGGTGACAGTGGGCCGTCAGGAGGGAGACCCAGCATGGTGGGCAGGCAGACACAGCCCGGCACCATCTCCTCCCACCTCCCTGATAGCAGATGTGGCCTTTCATCCTTGGGATGGCTCCGACCCCCTCCGGGGGCCCTGCAGCCCCTGTCCCACTCAAACCAGACAGTAAATCCACAAGCAGGCCCAGGCACTCCTGGGACAGGCTCATCACCCAATCACGTGCCAGCAGACTCACCACACAAATATGCCAACTTCTAAAAGTGGCGCTTCTGGACTAGACACAGCCATGCCGCATATACCATTATGCAGCACTCATTCTCACGAGTTCATACATATCAAACTCGACCCTGCACTCCCTACACATCAGGAACTACCATGGGCATACATATTCCCCATTCATTCCTATGGGAGGGCAGGTCACTCACCACACATACACAGAGAGCACACGCACTTTACACTGTACCACAGTGAAAAAGTGCGCAGAGGCCTAAAATCACCAACCCAGGTTCCAGAAACAGGCTAGGAAAAAGCAAAAAGTCTCGGGTGAACCTGCCCAAAGGACCGGGTCCAACAATTTATAAATAATGGAGGCAAAGTGAAATTAATTAACTCTCGTTGTGGTGAGCAAACCATCCAGAAAGATCTGTTGGGAGTAGTACAAGCAAAGCTAGGAGACACCACATTTCAACTTCTGGTGAAATGTGGTACACTGCTTGAAGAGTCGCGGACTAAACATTCACAGTCCAATGAGTTACATAGAGAAGCTCTTCCTTACATAAAAGCACTAAAATATGTCGAGTGAGTCATTACAAGATCCTGATGGGGAGAAAGGAGGCACTGACCTGGACAGGCTGAGTCCATCTTTGGGTCTCTTATATAGTAAGGACAGAGTATTGCAAAAGTAATGGAAGGCTAAACATAAAAAAAGTACTGTATCTTAAGTGGAGGGGCATGAATTTCCATGAACACATATTACTCACAAGATGCAATCTTGGTTTCTTGAATTCATAACAAACAAGATAGATTTGATATTGACAAACAAATCACTTACTTTATTATAGTACATGAGAAATAACTCATAACATTATGGATGGCTGTCGGTAAAGAGAGGTTATCTTTTATTAGTGTACTTGAAAAAGGTGCACCCAGGTTTCGTTCACTGACGTTCCCGGATTCTTGGCCTACGTGTACACTCAAATTCCAACAGGGAATTGAGGGAGGTGTAAACCCTTTCCAAGCAATAATTACAATTGCTGTCAGGGTGAACCTCGAAAGTCACAAAATTAAACTGTGTCTAACTAACTAGCAGCTTGTCACAAAAGCAATCAGGATTAACTTAGAGGCACTGTGGTAAATATCTATGCAGCACAAAAACAATTCCACAGCAATATAAAAAAAAGAGACATTTTTAATACATAAAATGATGCCAACTTGAATTGAATCAAATCAATAGAACGGGAATTATGATTTTTAAAATTTCTAGGTAAAAAATAGGGCATAAAAGATCAAAACGCCAACCTCGGGTGTCTGGTTGTAAATCAAAATCAAAGCCAACTGCGATGGAATGCAGTTCAGCTTCACTTGATGAATTGGGGCCAGTCTCTGCTTACCTTCAGACTTAGCAGAAATTTGGAACCAAAGTTCCCGTGAAGGTAATGTTCAGGAGGTCAAGGCAGCTGGGGGTGTCCAAGTAGAGGTAGCAGCAGCAGGGGGGAGCTAGATGTAGTCCCGGTGAAGAAGCTGAAAATCTCCTGTGGGATGGAGCTTCTGGTTGGGGCTGATAAGAGTTTCACAAGGTCTGATACCTTTGGTGAGAGGTCCTCCTGAACAGGATTGGCTGCTGTGGAGAAGAATGAAGTGAGAGCTACCACGAAGTCAGGGGGACCCGCGGTGCACTTTGGGCAGATCGGTGATCAGGTTGGTCCTGGTTTTCTGTTGATTCTCAAACTACTTTTTGTTTGAAAATGTTCTTAGTCCCAATTTCAGGGTTAGTCAGGAGCAGCACCGTAAGCACCACCACCAAGGGACCACGCCTGGAGGGGCACTACTTAGAGGTCAGAACTCCCTCCAGCAGAGGCCAGCTGGAGGGGTCAAGATTTCCAGAGATTGTTAGGTCCCTGTGTCACACAATGAGAGCCAGTCAACTTGCCCTTGGGGCCACTCTGGTTTTTCTGGGTTCAAGCAGCAAGGCATGCCTCAAACAGCAAGGCAGTCCTCTGAGGGTACAGGTTAAGCCTCAAACAGCAGAGCAGTCTTCTGATAGTAGCAGGGTAGTCTGCTGAGGTACGAGGCAAGCCTCAAGCAGCAGGCCAGTCCTCTGGGGGACCAAGAGAGTCCTTTTTGTAAATAAGTAAGTCTTCATTGTTTGATAAATAAAAATCATTACAATCTTATGGTCAGCCATGATCACTGTTGTTCATAAAATCGGTTAGAAAAAATGTATGAGAATAAATAAATAAAATAAGGGAAGCCCACTAAAATGTCATCAATTTCAATAAACATGCAACTTATATTGTGAATAATTTAGGTATAACATGCTGCACTAATAACACTGATACCACATAAACACAACCTAAAAATAACATTTCTGTTGTCAATAATCATAATCAATTCCATGGGCAGTTTAGTGACCGATAAAACATTTCCATATTTACATAGAATCTTTGCGTAGTTTCATTTTCTGAAATCCAAATCTATAAAGTGACTGCATGCTTATTTCACCCTACTGTGCAACAGTATTAAAAATGGGCTGATGTCCCTTGTATTTAGTGTACAATTTTTATAATGCCTCTGAGCAATAAAGTGCCTATGTGCAGTGGCTCGATGCTGACCCACGCAGAAAACATTGAGTTTCTAAGAGCAGGCAATGTATCAGTTAAGTGTTTCCGCGTATTCCTGTCATTCCTACTCTCCGTTTAATTCTGAATTACATTTTTTATCTGCTATAATGATAAACTTAACAAATTGTCTAATTAGATGGCTTGATTTCCTGGAACGGCAAAAGATCATTGCTTGATGACATGTTCTGCCCCTCATTCAATAAAGGTGGTTTTCAGCAATGCTTGCCTTTTTCTGTAGTAGACAGGGACAAATACATACAATATGTATTAACTTTTTTTTGGGGAAGCACACAGAGTCTACAGTTTGGCGTTAGCCAATTGTGTATCTACCTCTGGGTTCCACCATTCGTTGGATATTGACCAAATCTAAATTTTAAAAATGTATCCCAAATAAATTGCTGTAGATGGGAAAGTAAATAGGGTTGTGGCTACTTTTTAACAAAATAATTAATGATCGACCAAGCAGTTTTTTTAGTGAAATTGCCTCCTTATCCAGCATCAAGGATAAAATGTCCGTTGTTCAATTTAATAGATGTTTATGGATGTTTTTGTTTCTATCCCTGTAATCAAAAGTCAAAAAGTCTGTAGGTTAAAAGTGTTTAGACTCTCAGTTAAATAAGACCTCCACCTCCACCTACATGCATTATCAGATTTTATAAGTTCTTCCCAACACAGATTTTCAAGACTGCCAGGATCAGATTAAAATAAGCTCTTTAGGCATGCAGATAGTCCTACTAGGGATTGGCTCGAAATGCCAAACTCCAGTCGGAATCCTTAAAAACCTTAATTTGTAAATTATCCAAGATTTTATAATCTTTGCCCCAGAAGATTACAGACCTGTAGGCTAAGTTGGGAATCATCTTGGTCTTAATGTATTTAACTAAGTGCTCATGGCTAGGGCATAACAGTTTGTCTCGCAAGATTCTAAAAGCAAATGAGAGAAATGTAGCTTTAAATTGGTAAAATGATGTTTAAAGGATACCCTATCATCAAATGTGGTTCCTAGATATTTGTAGAATTGTATTGTTTCAATTACTAGCCCACTAGCCTTCCATACATGCCTACCAGGTTTAACTAGCCCTATCATTATAATTGTCATTTTTTTAATATTCAGTTGAAAGCCATTTGCTAAAATGTAGTTGTTCAATGCGCCTATTGATCACTGTAAGACTATTGGAGTATGGCTAAACAATTACGGTGTTATAGGCATACTGCAAGTTGTTCAAGTTTAATCCCGAAAGATTTGGTGAATGGGCATTAACTTTCTGCAAATAAAGAAGTTAATCCACCATAACAAGATTAAAAAGACATGGCGCTAATACGCAGTCTTGCTTCAAACCACTTAAAGTTTTAAAATGGCAAATAGTGCAGGTACCATCACCCATTTTTGCTGGGATCCATGTATTTGAGTATAACAAAATAGCCATGTCCAGTAATTTTTTGGGTATACCGCATGCTGCTAACTTTTTCCAAAGTAGATTGTCGGGAACAGAGTCAAAGGCAGCTTTCACTAAGCAAATGTATAACTTTTTTTTTTTGCTTTCTCCGCTAACAGTATGAGGGATATTAAATTAGTGATTGTAGACTGGCGACTTCTGAATCCAGGTTGAAAAATCGGTATTATCTTTAGTGAGTCGACCCACTCTTCCAGGTCCTTAAGTAGGCATGTTGCGAAAATTTCCCCTCCACATCGGTTAGGAATATGAAGCGATAGTTGGCAGGATTGTCAGGGGACCACTCTTGAAAATGGGGTGGATAATACTCCCTTGTCAGGAGGCCAGAATTTGAGCATGGCAGCTTCCTTAAAAACAGAGGTGTTAGAATTCTTGCCCACATATCTGTTTTTGCCTTAAACACAGCATTGGGAATTTGATTAGGGCCCGAAGCGCCGTTTGATTTGATCCTACCTACCATCTTTATAGTGTCCTTCTCTTGTATAGATTCCAATAGAAGTAGATATTCTTCGTGGGTTATTTCCTGTTTTTTTATTCCTCTTATCCCCTGTGAAGACTGGCATTTTTTGTTGAACGATATTTTCAATATTAATTGCCAGTAGATCCGTATACACTTTGTAGAGCTATGAACCCCAGGTTGATTCGGAGATGTTCCCGCTATTTGCTCACCTGCAACCATGCTCTAGCTCATTATTTGTTCCCCAAACAGCATTTGAGTTGTTAGTTTTGTCAGTATAATTTAGCTTTACCCATATTTCTTCATGGTAAGCCCTTTTTGCATTCCAGATCTCATTCTTATATGTTCTTCTCGAGTTTGGAAATGGTCGCTTTTTAAGATTTTTATGAACATAGTTTGCTTGCTTATATATTGCCCTTGTTGCTTTATTAAGGGTCTTCTTTTGAAGGTACAATTTCTGTGAGTACCACATGTTGTTTTTTGGCCCAGTTGTTTTAGGGGGATAGAGGTCTGTTAATGAGGAACATTGACAGGGGCCAGATTTTCTCAATCTGTCTTGCTGATTGGAAATCTACGAGTGGCAATTCTATTTTGGTTTCCATAAAGGCCAGGATCTCAGATTCATTGTCTAGATCCCACATCATTCTTCTTAAATTAAAGGCGGGTGGCAATTGGTTTAGGTTGGCAATTGGTTTAGGTTTCTTGTCTTTGGCCAGTATTTAGCTGTTAGGGCCAATGATATGATTTGAGGATTGTGAAGCTCTTCATTTTTGCTGCAACATGATACCCCTCAATTCCAGATGTTACTCGCCTAGAGACGATGGTGTAGTCGATTACAGAATTTTGCCTGGAGTTTTTAAAGGTTGACACACCTACTTTATTTAGTTGATGGTCTTCTTGTAACAGCATAAGCTCATATTTTTGAAGATGATAACAGCAGAACTGGGTCATGTTTATACTTAGTTTATCTAAAGAGGTCCTAGTGACCATATGCATGTTGAAATCACCCGAGATGATTAGGCCAGTAGCAACGTATTGATAAGTCAGAGTACCAATTATTTCCCAGATGGTGCTGAGCTGAGTTATGTGATCAACTTTTTAGTACCTAGATACCCATTTTAAATGATTTTTGGTATCTGAAGGTGTATTTTGATTCATTGTAACCACGTAAGTTGAAAGTTGATTTCCTTGTGCTTGTTGCCTAGTTCTAATGAAATATAAGAAGACAGCCTGCCTTTCGCTCGACCAAATGCAGATGTACGAGTTGCGATGGTGGAGTATTCTTGATAGCTAATAATTGCCATATTATCCGTTTTCCAGGGTTCCTGTAAAATTAGAATGTAAAAAATTCTGTCAAAAGTTTATTATTTCTTGGTCTTGTAATAGCCTTGAGAGGCCATGTACAGTCCAGGCTAGTTAACCTTCAATCATTCTCTATAGATCTTCTTTTTGAAAGAATTGATGGTAGCCAGGCCCAAACCTCATCTGTATCTGGCTTCTTCTGTATTGATTTGCATGTACTAGAGTCCGAAATACCGCTTGTAATGGTGATACCCGAGGATGATGCTAACTTAAATAATGGACCAATTTCCCCTTTTCGGACCTTACTTTGCCCCACATGATTTCCAGGTGTTATCTTGTTTATCTGAGCAATTTTTTTTCCACTAGCATTGGGATCAATAGGGTTGGATAGTTGCTATCTGTACATTTCCTAATGTCAATCCCCCATTCTTCAAAAAGGTACATATTTTCCATGATTTTATTAACTGTCTCCTCGTTATGCCAAGCGGTACATCTTATTTCTTGAGGGGAGATAGTGAGATCATTTTTCAGTTGGAAAGAGCCTAAGACATCAGTTATTAAGTAGTTAAGTGCTGGGATTGCTGCAATAATTTAAAAATATGACTACAATTAAAAATATCATGTGTACCCATTGAGATGTACTGTGAGATATACCAAAGTTTTGTGGAAGTGGATGGGCACTTATCCAGAGTTTAGATGACATTTTCATTTTGGGAGGATTGTGATTTGTTATTGGGCATTGTGTCCCAGATCGCCTGGAACAACCTCCTGCTATGTATCGTATGTCCTGGCTACCTTGGTTTTCTCTGGGATGAACTTGCAATTGTTGTAGACTTTTTGCTGAGAAAGTGGATTGGGGCAGCATGGGTCATGGCGATTTATAATGAGGAAGATTTTAAGTATGCCAAGCCTCGTCCCATCTAGTCACAGATACGTGCATGTCTCTGCTGGCTTGACATTGCCTTAAGTGATCTTTGTATCTTGGTGATAACTATTTGTAGTCACTTCACAATTATTTCTTTTTTTGGTTAAGATAATAGATGAGTCTTAGTTCATTCATTCCCCAGTCGACTCTTTCTCTACTGCTTTCACCCGGCAAGAAGCTGTTATGATAGGTTTACAGATTGGATAACTTTCTTTCGGTCGATCAATCAAGTTTGTCCTGACTGGTCTTTATATTTTGTTAATTTTATTGTGTGCTTTTCTTAGCTTTTTCCTTGCTGTTTAGGTTAGCACAGCAGCTTTTGAGGTAGAAGATATGTTTGAGGTATGTATTGTTTGGTTGTCTCTACCATATTCAGCTAGTAATATTTGAGTGACTTCATACTCCTCCAGAGAGGGAGGTCTTTGTTTTGCTGTAGGGGTTTTATCATAGAGTAGAGTATGATGTCATTTTCTCATCTACCTTTTTATCTTGAGCCATATTGAGATGTGTTTTTTCTTTGCATAAGCCAGAAATGTCATGTTCGTTGGTCCTAGAGTGACCAAGTATTCGGGCTGTTGATGTTTTTGCATGAAGGTGTTGGCTTCAACTGTCCCCTGCTGTAGTCACTGGCTCCTAATTTTATTGTTCAGACAATAACATTCGTCAACTAGGGACCTGACCAGGCTTGTGAGTTCTGTCATTTTATCTTTAATATGAGCGCATGTGCACGTAATCATTTGGTTGTCTCTTTCAGATTGGGCCTTTATGACTAAGTTTGTCAAGTTATGTAGTTTTGAATCAATCCCGGCTCCATATATGGCAAGGGTGTTATGCAACTCCACCTGTATGTTCAATTTATCCGAATGGTGATTGAGGGCTGTAGATATCAAATCCATTGGGTTTAGCATACTATCCCATATTTCCATTTTAGCCTGTTTACGATATACTGAAGAGCTTGCCCCTGTCGAGAATTTTTCATCATAATTTGCCAGAAGTGAAAAGTCAGCTGACTTTAGTGAATTATTCATGAAATCTGCATTTTCTACATCACTTTGTTCCTGAGTAGTAGGTATAATCTCAATATTTTTTTTTCTCAGGCGTCATAATCAATTTCAAGTCCAGATCGGGTCTTCCTGTTACTGGAATTGTACTGAAAGGGTCCATTTCTCGTGTATCCTTTGGATCAATAGGATTTTGAATATTGTGAGGCTTTGAGTATACAAGATTTGTACTTGGATCTGATTTAAATGACCGTTTGGGGGAAGTTGGGAATTCCACTTGGACTAAGCTTGAGTCGGTACCTGATGTTAAATCGATCACTAGGTACTTTAGAGTTAAGCCAGAACCTAGATCAATTGTGTAGGATAGTATGATCTACTTGTATGATAACCCCCACTTTTTGCTTGATGTGATTCTGTTTTTGACTTGTCTGATTGGGATCCTGCTAATCAGGACTCCAGTCTATCTGCTTTCTCCTTAAATTGTTGTGTTCAGTACTTAGGTACATCCCAGATTGGATACTGGTGTACCCTTATAAGTACCTACTATATGGTACCCATGTACCCAGGGCATAGGTACCACAGAGGCCTCCCATAGGTGGAAGCATCTATTATGCCATCTATGAGAGACCATTCAAAATGGAACTACAGGCCTGTCATTGCAGCCTGTGTAGGTTGGTGCTTGCACCACTTACTAAAGATATAGGTTTCATATATCTGTGGGTCACTGCACTTAAAAACTATAAGTCACCCCTATTGCAGGCCTTTGCAATCCTGAAGGCAGGGTGCTTGGATCTAAGTGAGAAGCTGCCCCTGCATGAGCAGAACAACCATGCAGCCTATGGAATCCAGTCTCCCGGTTTGTCATTGAAGCAGCGATATACTACATGGAGGGGTACCTCGTAAATACGCGATGACCATTTCGAAAATGGCTGCAATGAATCCTCTCATGTTTGGTATCAACTATGTTGGAATCATACCCCCACACCGCAAATGGTGTGGGTGGTATGATTCCAAGTAGTGGAAGAGCCCTCCGTTAGGCCCTCAGTGTCCCCTGTACCAGACTTCTAGTCCCGGACAGCACAAAATGGTTGTTGCCGACTGGAGACACATTTCTGCTCTCCTGCTGCTGAGCCAAGCTTGAGCAGAGGAAGGTAGAACAGAAGGCATCCTGTAACAGGGAGTTGTGTCCACCTCCAGGACAGGATTTAGTGTATTAGGGCATGTTGGGTGTGCTTGCCAGTGCCAGAAAGTCTGCATGAGGGGCACATTTGGTGTCCCTGTGCATAGTCAAGTTCAAACCAGTCCTGGGAGCCTTTAGCTCCCGATCTGGTGCGAAACTGGACAAAGGACATGGGAGTAACCTCCCCATTGTCCAGCCCCTCCCCTGGGAGGGTCCCCTGAATCATCCCAACCATTTTCCTGGGTTATTTAAGGGCTTAACTGGGTGTAGTTCCCTAGATTTGCTGTGAAGTAAGATTCCGATCAGACACCATTATACTTCTATCGCCTGGGAACTCTGGACTTCGCTGGACTTCGTTTGGCATGACTTTGTCTCCCTAACAGTCTGCTGCATTGTCTGTGCATCATACAGAAGCCTTTCAAGGATTGTGAAGCATCAAAGTCACCTGAAGTAATCTAGCTTGGAGTGAAGGAGTCACTCTCCTGCATTTGCAGGCACCACAATTAAAGTCGACCGGTCTGCAGTTCCTGAGCTCCTCCGGACTACGTGGGCCCTGCAACACAGGTGGGGGGTTTCCACAGCTCCCGAGGCCTGCCGTGTCCTCTTACCAAATTTGAGGCTAGTATCCCTTGTAGGGGTTGCAATAACCAAACCCCTGTGCACCATGCCCAACCTGCAGGTGCAAAGGCTTGCTGGCTTCTTTGCATGAAGATCTTCGGCCTCCAAATAGCCTCAACTTTGAGCACCTCCAGTGACCAGAATCTTCAGCCACACCACATAGTGTGCATCGTGGCCTGCATCTTTTAGTGAGCTGCTTGAGGTCCTCGTGCAACTCCAGTGCCCGGCCTGTGTGTCCACCTGAGGGCCACCTTGTTTCTTTTGGCTCCCCTGATTGCTCAGGGCCTGCCCTGACTCCCCTGCCTTTGGTGAGTTCCCTGGACTTGTTGGTCTCAACTTTGCACCTTCACGACGTCCTGTGTGGCTTGTATTCGCTAAGGCTTGTTGGGGCTCCCGCCGGACACCGACCCCTCAGCACTCGACATCCTTTGTGGGACAGCTCATACTCTGGTCCTGATCATCCACAGCATTGCCTGGTCCTCACAGCTGCCGAGTCAAGGTCATCGTCATCTTCCCTGAAGCACCCGACATGGAGGACCTTCGTCCTCCAAGTCTCCTGGTCACTCCTGAGTGGCATAGACTCTGTCCCCTCTGCTTTCAGGTACTCCTCTTCAAGAATCCACGTTTGGATTCCCACGGACACTTTCTTCTCTTCCAGCAGCAGCACTTTCCTGAAATTCTCCATTGGGTTCGACTGCGGTTTCCGACACCACTTCACAGGTATGCACCCGGCTGCCCTAGTGTACGAAATGTGGGTACTAGGGTATCCACAGGTGGGCTGCATCTCCGACAGGATTTCTTCAGGGGCCATTGGGAAGGGTCTTTAATCTTTAAAAATCCAGCCACAACTTGCGCATAGACTTGTACGAAGCATGCAGTCCTGTTTACACATTGCACACACTTTCCGTGGGGTCCTACTTTGGGTGGTTCTGCTGGTCCCCAGAAATTCTCCATCCTCTCGACATCATCCTGACTTGTGTTGTGGTTCTTATACCACTTTCTTAGAATGTGGTTTGGTCCCCCCACCCCCGGGCCCACTGTGTAATTTGTGCTATTACTGTGTTACTTTGCTAAAGTTGTGTGTGTATTGTGTTTATTTCCATGTTGGAGATATTGGAACATACTAGGGAGTATTATATAATAAATAAATATTTTATAAATACTTGGTGTGGATCTTTTCATTTAATCTATACTATACTATTGCATTCTGGTAAAATGCTGCTTTATGCTCCTTCAAGACTAAGCCTGAAGGCTTCTCTCAACAGCTACCACTTAGAGAGCTTTCTAAGGCTGTCTAAGACCTTTTATATCACTATAAGGGTTGTCTGGACTGGTGCAAGGTACCCACTTAAAATTAAGTGGACATCGTATACCAGACTAGCTTCTCACAAATTGTATCTCAATGAGTGTCGATATTATGGTCTGTAGATTCCCCTTCACTGGATGCAACATTTGATAGGACCATCACTGGTGAAATAAATACTGTTGTTGATCCTTTTCGAACTTTCAGTGTTCCTCTCATTCTGGGTACATCACTCAGTTGGGCTGCTGTTTTTGGGTGGCAAAGAGCATGCACTTGTGCTTTTACAATTATTGGGGCGGGACTTACGCTAATGTTGTCGAGTGTTGTGGTAGTTTTGGTCAAGATGGCTTTTACAACAGGTTTCTTCTTGGTCCTCCCAGAGTATTTAAATTAGTCTGCGATGGTTGGTTGCGAGGTGTCAATGTTATGATGATTGAAATAGCCCTCCGCAGAAGGAGAGTGAGAAATCAAAGCTGTTCTTCTAATAGTTGCCCCTTCAACAAGGGGTAAGTTCAGGTTGATGTCTACTGCCTCTAGCACATTTATGTTAGCTTCTTTCTTTGTTGTTTTGGTTGCTGTTGAGCAGCCCATGCAAACGGCCAGATCTCATAGTTGTCTTGTATGTATTGTAGTACTTATCTTTTATTCCACAGCAACTTATTTTATCCCATTTTTTATTTTATATATATATTTTATTTTATTTAGGAATATATACACACTCAGCAAACGTTCATGGTGCCATGGGCACCCCTGCCCCTTTTATTTATTTCCAAATTTTCAAAAGAAATGGGTTTTTTTTGCAAACTGTTAAATGTGGTTCTTTTGAAGCTGTTTAGCTTGGTTTAGAGTGAGGCTCCAGTGCCCCACCACTCCTCACTGAGCGCTGCCTGAGCGCTGCCTCCGGGCAACCACAATGCAGCAGGGTGCAACAGGACACAGCACAGGCTCACAATAGCAGTGAGCTCTCTGTAGCCACCCACTACACTGTACCGTGCTGCGCTTCACAGGGTGCCTGACGTGCAACAGAGACAAAAGTCAAAACTGGCGAGCGGTGCTCTCCAGGCAGTACCACAAGCCGCAGCAGGTTCTGAACTCCACAGACTGCCTGGGGCACACACTTGGTGGCCACCAGCTACAGCTGCCACACTCGCTGCACTTGTCAGTCTCAGCTGGGCTGGACTCCAGAGGGTGGGAGAGGGGCAGCATACAACAGGCCCCCTTGGGGGGAACCCTGGATGGATCCTAGAACTGAGGTTTTTCTTCAGGATCTCCGGGCTCATTAGCTCTGTGGCATCGGGCGTCAGCATCCGCTCAGGTGCAAAGGAGTCCTCTTGAAGTCCTCCGCAGGTCCAGGAGTTTACAGAAGTGTTAATTCGAAGGTCCAATATTTATAACTGGTGAGAGTCTTGGAAGTGGGGACATTTATTGGCTACCCCACATCTGGTTCTGGAAAGTGCATCCCTTCCCCTTCCTGGAGGAGGCAGGCAGCCACCTGGGGTGTAGTGACAGAGACCACCTCTTGGTGATGATGGTGGTGCTTTCAGCTCAGCTCTGACACCATTGAGTCATGCCCATGAACAGTGGAATTTAGACTTACCAGGCACTGCTTTATTGCCTTTCTATCACTAAGGGAAACCTTTGTTCCCTTTCTGAGTCCTTCTCTTACCCTCAGTCACAAAGGTTTCCTGTTAACTGAGTTGTATGTTCGGCCACCGGTGGCCTCTGGGATGTATCCCTATATGTTTACTATGAATTGGGGTGACGGCATGGGTACGGGTAGGAAATGATCCGTCAACCGTTTGGGAGTGCTGAAGTGGGTGGGAGATGGTTGCTGAGTTGTTTTTCATTGTTGACTTCTCAAGTGCTCATACTAGTACCCACGCACAGTATATACATCTACTGCACATGGACTCTAGAATACATGCCATGATCCCTTCTCAATCAGCAGGTACCATCACATACTTGATTTGGAATATCGGTGGGATGAACGACCAGCACAAGGCGAGACAGGTACTCACCTATCTCCATAAACACCACATAGATTTCTGTTTTGTACAGGAACTGCATCTAACTGATGCCAATACCCTCCAACCCCTGCCTCCATGCTGGCTACATTGCGGAAACACATGTGAATAGAACATCTCCCCAGGACACTGTCAAATCATGGACCTACTCTGTTGCAAATCACTTCTCCTTCCAATTGCAGATGAGCTTTCTTGTGGAAACACCCCTCTGAATGCACTCAGAGATCCCATCTTCTGAGACAAATTTAAATCAGATACCCTTGAGTACTTCTCCAATAATGCGCAGTAAGTGAAATCAGCATCAACGCTTTGGGAAGCATTCAAGGCTGTGATTCGTGGACCCTATATGTTCCAAACAGGCTGGGTGCTGAGGGCATTGGGAGCACAGCTCGCTCAACTGGAAATAAATATTCACACACTTGCCTTCTATGAATATGTGAACAAATATATACTTACCACAAACAGATATAAACTGGAGCATGGCAGGGGGCTTTGCGTGGGATCCTCTTAGGCGATAGGTGCTACGGAGACCTACTTCCCCTAAGAACTGCCATTGGGCAGCCACGAGGGGGCATGGACATGGGGCACGCAGAGAAGACACTGGAGCCATTGAATGTGGGGTTCGGGGCACTTCAAAAGGAGGAAGGGCAAAGAAGAGGTTCTTCCACAAGGCCGACGAGTAACCCATGTGGGTACTTCATCCCTAGAAAAAACAGGCGCGAGAGGAGGTGGTACTTTGTACTTGTACTTGTACTTTGTACTTTGTACTTGTAGGTGGTAGCAGGAACACTAACATCTAGGGGCCGTGGGTCCTCACAGAGGTGCAGTGGGCAGTGGATTGGGGCATGGGTATGTGGGATAAGGGCAGAGCTTGAAATGGAAGTGAAGGTACCCGCTGTTCCTGAGCGTCCATTTCCTACTGAGAAGTGCCAGCATTCCGCTATTAAAAGTATTTCAGCAGTCAGGGCTTTAAGTGGGAAGAAAAAACTGTGGTGGGGAAGGACTTTTAAAGGGGTGTGGATTAAAAACACACCAGTTTAAAATCTGTGCTTACCATAGTGTGCCCCCCGACTAGTATTTTGCTACTTCTGTCATTGTCATCTTTACTCCGCCGGCTGGAATACTAATCCAATCAATAAGTATGTAATTGGTCCCTAAAACAACGGGAAAAGCATAAAAACAGACATCGGAATTTGCCTGCTGGAAGAAAATGAACTTGGTTTGTGAGCACATGAGCAGACTCTGGCGAAAAACCATGCAATCTGTGCGCTACTCGATATTCTGCAGCCGAGACAAGAAGGCGGCGTGCGCCTTAACATATCCCGAATCAGCGCTGTAATACCCTGCTGATGCCCGGAGAGAAGGAGGAAGCTACTAAACTGTTGGCGTTCTCCGTGACTCCGAAGAATGTTGAGAGAGAAAAGCTAACCTCCCAACAAATAACTGCCAAAGCAATGCGCATAGCAGCGATAGGCTGAACACTGCTATAACTGCCTGATGTGTACGTGACTAACACACAGCTAAGTGTGCGGACAACCCGAGTGCCTGGATTGCACTGGGAAATGCCGGTGGAGGAGGGGGACAACAGCTGGGGGGGCCGCAAACACTACATAGACGCGAAGCGGGCGTGGGCTGCACCAGACGTCCAGAAAATCCTGTCCTGATAGACAAAGATGGCAGAAGACTCACTGCATATAGCAAAAATCACCCGGAAGGTTCGGAAGACGCTTCACGGCACCGCCGGCCCCCGCCTCTGCTATTACTGGGCCAGGTACTGGAGAGGCTCCTGGAAACATCGTAGTGAGTAAGAATTTGGAGATGGGGGCCACAAATAGACGTAAACTGGAATCCCTGCCTATAGTTGACTATTGCTGAGTGGTGGGGAAGGAGACCCTGAGGCGCCCCACCTGACGCCAAAATGACGGCCGTCCCTCCCTTTTTCAGGTATGGCGCGGGGGCACCCCAGAGGCATCCTGAGAGGGGAAAACAGTAATAGCAGGGCCCCAGGAAGGGTCTTAGCAATCCTTGAAAAGGGCCCGGATGTGGGGACCCACAGGGGTTAGCACTCCCTGCCTGACCTTAAGATGGCCACCAGGGGAGACTGTTCACCACGAGGAGCTCTGAACCTGGAGTATGTCCCTTCCTCACCTCTCCTCTCACCATCTTTGTCCCAGTGGCCAGCTGGAGAATGCTGCGGAAGGCTCTCCCCACTAACATCAGGACCGATGTCTCTTCTGACCTTACTTCCCTCCTCCCCCTCCTCCCTACGCCCTACCCCTCTCAAGTCTGGACTTTGAATCACCTCCTGTTCCTCTCTCTATTCTGGTGGAACCCGAAACGCATACATGCCCGATTCCTGGTGTAGTTGCACCGACAGCTATAGGGGAGATTGGCTTTGGCACACCGCCATGGCCGTCACCTACCCAGCCGGACTTCTGACATTTGTCTTGTTTCTTCCCCGCCGCTGCTGTTGCTCTTTAATTGTTTTCCCGTTGAGACCTAGCTGTTTAGCTGATGCGTGGCGGAGCTACCTGATAGCTAAAGAGGAGATGGACTGTGGACTTCCGTCTCGGTCGTCTCCTACCCAGCCGGATTTTGGGCAGACCCTCCTTTGTCTCTCCATTTTATCTAACTCCTACCCCTTTACCCCACCCCCTTACCCTTCTAAACTCCATTTATTTTGTCTTCTACATTCTATTTCGTCTTCTACATTCTTGAAATGTTTTTGTAGTAACTGATGTAACGTGTAACTGAAGTAATTTTATCATTTCTGTGGAACCTTATGTAAAGCGCTCTGATACCTCCGGGTCTAGCCAGCGGTATATAACATTTTTAAATAAATAAATAAATCAATAAAATAAACTGGTAGAATACGAAGAGGCATCAATCAGGGAAAATCACTATCTAAAAAGGGAGGCAGTGGCTAGGTGCTATGGGAAGGGGGACAAAGCTACAAAATACAGACCAGACTTCCCCATAAACCCTGGGCCACCAACTACATCAAGGAACTGGCTGATGACCAACAGACTGTCCACACTGATGGCAATATACACACTATGACCAGCCTATACATAGATCTGTAGCACTCAACTGTGGCGTATTATGGTGATCAATTAACAATAGGGGAGAGAATGTGGCCTAGCAGCTACAGCAGTCGACCTCAGAGCTGTGGAGCTGGGTTCAAATCTCGACAGGGATGCTCAACATCCTGTGATTCTGGGCAAATCACTTAATCTCCCCGTGCCTAACAAAAATGAATGTGTCCTACTGTAACGTAACTGGTACTCATGTAAAGTGCTCTGATACCTTCGGGTCTAGTTTGCGCTATATAAAACTCAATACAATTCCCATGGCTGGAAGATGCTCATTGAAAATACCTTGATGTATCCTTTACAGCTAAGTGCATAGTATACGTCATTTAGAGCATGCCTCGGGACAATGCAGGAGAAGGCTCCCTTACTTATCTGAAGGCTAAGACTGCCTGGTAGGTGGTCTTAGTACTCTCCCTAACTGCAGACCAGTGCTGCTACTTCTGTGCCCAGTCCAGTGACTCTTGCCAAACTGTAGACCGCGCTCTTGCACATTAAATTCATCCACAGAATGTATTGAACGCCTGTACAATTATACAAGATTGGGCTTTCGGAAGATACTCAATGTTTTAGATGTGCAGCAAACAGCCACTTTCTTGCACCTTGCTTGAACCTGTCCTGCAGTGGCTCAATATTTGTCCGGCATCTTCAATACTTTCACCCTGATAACAGATTACTAACCCCATGGTGTTTGGGCTAAATATTAAGTTAAAAATAATATTTGGACAAAATATTGTGTCAAGAATATCGAGGACAAACACATCGTGAAGAAATGTTTCTATGGGTAAGCACAGTTTTACTTAACTCCACACATATGTACTTTAACAATATTTATGAATTCACGGGAGGTAGATGTGGAGATAAGAATTCAAAATCTAATCTTACCTATTTACCCTTACCTTCTCAATATATTTGTCCTCTATATTTTTTAATGATATTCTGTCCACACAATATTTTTAGCTTTGATATTCTATCAGACAACTGATCCCAGACATCCCCACCGGGGGCCCTCTTGGGATATGTGAAGGATGCTCCATCTAGAGTCCAGCGACTGACTGCAATGCTGGTGCTCCTTCCTAAGTATGGAGCAGCCATGCATTGGGGCCAACACCCTGCTCCACATCTTAATTGCTGGTTGAATAATGCAAAACACACAAGATGATGGACAGAATGTTGCACAATGGCAAAACATTCACCCCTAGTCACAGATCTGGGTTTAATCCATCGTTATTTTGCTCACCAAGCCACCCCAGTTCAGACATGGCCATATGCAAATCAGTCTTGACCCTGTGCCTCATGGGAACAGTCCAGCCCGAACTGCCAAGCCATGTCTTCCCTGGACCGGAATCAAGCATCCTAGGACCGGTTTCTGGCTATCAGCCGTCTTCAGCCAGGATAGATTGACTCCAGTGGCGGAGTGGACACGGGACCCACGTCTGGGCATACCCTTCCCACATAGGGTGAACAGCAAAACACACAAGATGATGGACGGAATGTTGCACAATGGCACAACATTCACCCCCAGTCACAGATCTGGGTTTAATCCATCGTTATTTTGCTTACCAAGCCACCCCAGTTCAGACATGGCCATATGCAAATCAGTATTGACCCTGTGCCTCATAAGAACAGACCAGCCCGAACTGCCAAGCCATGTCTTCCCTGGACAGGAATCAAACATCCTAGGACCGGTTTCTGGCTATCAGCCGTCTTCAGCAAGGATAGCTTGATTCCAGTGACGTAGTGAGCACGGGACCCACGTCTGGGCATACCCTTCCAACATAGGGTGAACAGCAAAACACACAAGATGATGGACGGAATGTTGCACAATTGCAAAACCCCCCAGTCACAGATCTGGGTTTAATCCATCGTTATTTTGCTCACCAAGCCACCCCAGTGCAGACATTGCCATATGCAAATCAGTCTTGACCCTGTGCCTCATTGGAACAGTCCAGCCTGAACTCTCCAAGAGTTAAAAATCTCATTCAACTTTTAACAACTGGCCATAAATGGTTGGAAGATAGACATCATGTATATCGCATCACACCCCCCTTCCCCAGGATGGATGCCTGATGAAGGCAACCATTTTTGGCCAGTTGTTAAAAGTTGAATGAGATTTTTAACTCTTGGGGAGTTAGATACATATGATGATGAATGTGTGACTCAGAGGTTTGTGTGAATAACGGCATTGCCATGAGTACTGTATATGGGTGATTTGTTTAATGGGGACGCTTTGATTTTCCCTGCACATTTACATTGTTGTTTAATGAAGTGCGATATCCATACAGACATATATTATTTTCTTTTAATATAGATGTTAGAATTCCTGGACACGTTTTTATAGAAAGCCTGAAGAAGGTGGTTTGGACCAGTTACTGCCACGGAAACGCATTGCCTTTGGTTGTCCTGTATTAAATTGTGATATTTTTCTTGTGATGGTATTTTAAGAAATGTTGATATGCATACTATATACTTGTAACCTGTGAATTGAAGATTTATACTGATTGATTAAATTGTTGAACTGTGAGACATTCACTGTCTCAATGTGCATTATGAAAAGGTTTTTTTAATTATTAGATGGTATACCAATGTATGATTCAGAATTATTTGCTGCTTAATGTATTTCATTGAGGTTTTATATATGTAATAGAGATTTTTATTGTGCATTCACCTGGTGAATAAAACGTTTATATACTATCTTTTGGCAATTGCAACAGTTTGGATATGAGTGAAGTGTGATTGAAATTTGAGTGTCATAGTATGCTATTGAGAAGCCCCAAAGGGAATTTTCTTTAACTTGGTGTCCTTATAAGGATTTAGCCATGCAGAAGATTATCCTTGGTGTTGTGCCGCCAGCGATTGAAGGGCAATAAACTGACTACATACTTTTTTTAGGGTGCGCTATTCCAGTGTGTGTATGGCCTATGCTTGACGCACTAAGAGCACCCAATGAATAATGCATTGTTTACAGTCTGTGTTTGGCCGCACTGAGCTTAGGATGTTATGTTATATGTTTTATACACTATTTACAGTGAAATATATATTTGAGAAATATAAACATTTAGGAAACCACAGGAAAAATTAATGTAGCGGTTTAGTTTTGCTCAAGGATGTGATGTTACATGCAATTAAAATGAAGGTCTAAAACCAGTCCTGCCACACATCCTGACCACGTTTCATGGCTCCAAAAGTGCTCTGTGCCTTCAGGTGTGAACTGGAGACTGCCACTTAGTTGGAAATAACAAGCCTAGAAGACGCTACAGCCTGGGCAAGGACACACTGGTGGGAAGAGTTTATATAAGCCCTGAGGCTAACAGATGGATTTCATTTGGGCCAACGTGTGATGAAATTAAGTACAATCATATAAAGTAAGGTTTTTAAGAAGGTGCTAGGTACAATCTCATAAAATTGAGGCTGCAATGATATAATGTTTGTGTGGTGTAAGCTGCCATAGTCGTAACTCCTAGGCAATCAAGATAAAACAAGCAATATGCATAATACATGTGAGATAGGAAGAAACAAAGGAAAACTAGGAAAATCTGTTCAAAGTTGTTACTATTTTAATAATTCCTTATCTTATTTTATACAAAAAATTAAATTCATAAAAAGGTACATTCAATTATATCACATAACATATTACATTTTATTAATATATAAAAAAAAGGGGGTTAAAAAGTGGTAATATCTTTATTTAGTCGACGCGCATTTCGACGTACACAACGCCTTCTTCAGGAAAAGCCACACATTTATCTGAAAATAATAATAAAAAAGAGAGAACATGCTCAATTTCCAAATCTTGTTATCCGTGAATCAGCATATATTTCAACATATTACATCGATTAAAACACATTAACTTCTTTTTTGCATATCCAGTGACAACAATACCTATTTGTAATCCAGAGATCTTCCTATGTGAAAAACATTACAACTCATAATCTTGTATGGTGCTATATCTGAGTGCTCCTAACGACTTTGATTATTGTCTAATATACATAATATCAATATATAGAATAAAAGGATGATATTGACAAATTAAATGATATAGTAGGAAAAATAGAAGTAAGAAAATAATTCAGTGATGACTTACAAGTGCTACTCGAATATGGTCAGTACTTAAGGGTAAAGAACTGCAACTCGATTGTTGATAAATCTTGATTCCTATATTTAGCTGAAACTAAAGTATCACCATCATTGCTAGTTTATATGTAGAGATATAATGACTACTTAATATTTATAATGACTCCTATCTATTAAGTCCTATTTCTTCGATGAGAACTTTAAAGCTTTGTATTAATATAGATTGTGCATAGGTCGATATTTCAAGATATATTAATGAGTTTGATCCACACCAAGATCTGAACAGATAAATCCCAAAAGTTGTAAATATATTTTTTTTTACTATATGATTTAATGTATCGATGTCATCCTTTTATTCTATATATTGATATTATGTATAGACAATAATCAAAGTCGTTAGGAGCATTCAGATACAGCACCATACATGATTATGAGTTGTAATGTTTTTCACATAGGTAAATCTCTGGAGTTAATGCGTTTTAATAGATGTAATATGTTAAAATATATGCTGATTCATGGATAACAAGATTTGGAAATTGATCATGTTCTCTCTTTTTTATTATTATTTTCAGATAAATGTGTGGCTTTTCAGAAGAAGGAGTTGTGTACGCCGAAACGCACGTCGATTAAATAAAGATATTGCCACTTTTTAACCCCCTTTTTTATATATTAATAAAATGTGATGTTATGTGATGTAATTGAATGTATATTTTATGAATATAATTTTTGTATAAAATAAGATAAGGAATTATCAAAATAGTAACAACTTTGAACACATGCCTAGGTGTTATTGTCACTACTATTTGTTCCCTGTCCTAGGAATTGAACTATTTCTGTTTTGGGGGATCCTTGCTTTTCCTCAATTGTAAGCTGCCGTGGTCTACATGCTTTGCTGTGGCTCAGCAAGCCAGGTGTGTCTAGAGCACACTTCAGCAGCACGAGTCGTAACAAAACTGCAAAACTGAATCGAAAATTAACCAAAGTTCCATGTTCAACGCACATGGGGGCATATTATCAATCCCATTATCGCCGCTTTAGCTACTGTTTTTGGCCGAAAAGCGATGATAATTTTATCGCAGTATTATCATATTATATTTTCTTGTGCTAGCACCCGTTTTACTAGCGCCTTGCATCGCATCGCTAATGAAATGCACAGTAGGCGTTCCTCACATAACTTCATGGGAATACATCGCTAACGCAGAGCCCCCATTAACGCTGGAATCTAACGTCTGCAAATTTTCTGACTTAGCTATATTATCCTATGGGAGGTGGATTGTCAAGCTAAGTGCACCATGTCCTATTATCAAGGATTTACCTATCACTGAGTTTTTATCGCTGGATTTCATGCGATATTCCCACATTTCCCCACTATCGCTGGATTTATTATCGCCTTGGAGATAAGCGTTGATAATAAAGCGCTATCTTGGCGATGGAATCCAGCGATGGCCGGCGATAAGAAAATACGGGCTAAAAGCGCTTAGTAATAATCATCGCTGTTTGTTGATAATATGCCCCATGCAGGCGGTGTGCTACCTTCCAAGGTGATGGTGCATGTGCGCTGTATCCGGAGTGCTCTAATTCTGTGTTTCCAATTTAAAACCACAGGTGCCTAAATTTGATAGAAAATTCAATAAATCTTGTGCAGTTCGGAAATATTACTTTCAAGTAACTGCCAACAATATTAGCGAATTATGCAGGCATCTGTGTATGTACCCATACACAGGTGCATAGATGTATCTTTCAACTCCTTATGAGCTTAGTGCTCTTGAATTTGAGGGATAACGTGAATATAGGTGCACTTTTACCCCACACTCCTTATACACTGAAAATGCCTGCCTCATTAGTCATCAAAAAGCTCTGTGGGTAATGGCACTCGCCTTACAAATGTGCAGGCCATGACTAGGATGTTCACCATTAACAGCTGAAATGAATATACTTAGTTTGGGTTCTAGGCATTTGATATCAGTGACGAGAGTATGTTTTGTCTCTCTGGTTGCCAGTACTTGTTATCTGATCACGTAGCCATAAAAACTGAGGAGAGAAGGATCGGGGTTCTGTACTTGTTTTTGTTTGGGGCATAGAGATGCACGTGCAGAACCACTTAAACCTGTGATCATGCACAATTAGGTCCCATGCTCCCTTCAAAGTGTTGCGAAAAAGCAAAATACAATGTGCAGTGATCTAAAACTCCATTAATAAATACATAAATTACAAAAACGCCATAATATGCTATGGCAGTATTTTTTTATTTCATTGAGGGAAGATACCAGGCATACTTGAATTTACGAGGGAGGGCCAGAATTGAATGACATGAAATGGAATTGTGCAAAAAACATGTTTGTCAAGGTTTACTAATGATAAACAAGTCATTTGCAAAGTTTATCACCTGGAAGACACTAATGGCAAAAACACAAGTGACAGTAATTAGCATAGGTGGTAAATATTTGAAAACTTACTGTATATACCAAATCATAGGTGCACATTGTGATGTTTTGCCTACATGGTACCTGAATAACAAATCAACAATAGTGATGCAACAGAATATGGAGAACAGAATGTTGAAAATAAAACATCAACAGATAAGTAAGTCTATATGTTTTATACCTACTTCCACATCAAGGTACGTGGATGTGGAGATAGGAATAGTAAATTTATACTTTCCTGTATGCACTTACCTTTCATTATTTTGTCCCTCGATATTCTGTCCTTGATATCAGTAGGTGTTGGAGATTGGGTTTCTGGTTGGCTAGGGTATGCACCTAAGCCAGGCACAACCTACCACTCTTGTCAGAGTAAGCTACACAATGGAGAAAACCTGTTCTCACCTGCTGGTATCTTGGCACA
Source organism: Lissotriton helveticus (assembly GCF_964261635.1). NCBI lineage: Eukaryota > Metazoa > Chordata > Amphibia > Caudata > Salamandridae > Lissotriton > Lissotriton helveticus. Next base: position 381,776,560 of record NC_136069.1, read on the forward strand.
GACCAGGCATGACTATTAAAAGAGGCAATGTGTAAAGAATTTGTGCAACACACACACACACACACACACATTAAAACACTGAATACACCACAAAAAGACTCCACACATGGTTATAAAAATAACTCTTTGTATTTGCAGTAAAATACGACCAAAACAATATAAATATGATGAATACTTTTCAAGCTAGGACTTAGAATGCATAAATGTAAATACAGTGCTACCACAATTATAGGTTGCATGATAAAACGTCACCAATCCAAGCAATGGATCAATTAGATGGGTTTCCACAGAGACTTCTGCATAGGTTAGTGCTCAACACGCACCCAAGTGAATGCCTCGCTGGTCTCTAGGGACCTAATAGGGTAGGGGAGCTCTGCATCTCATGAGCGTGGAACGTGAATACACAGGCCTTGCATATCCGAAGTCGGCAAGCCCAGGACAGGTCTAATGTAGATGCTGGGCATCAGAGATGTCAGCATTGAACACCCCTTGCTACTCCTGGGGACGGAATGACGAGCCTGGGGAACTCAGATCCCAGGCAATCCCTTGGTTACAAGGGCAACACAACACTCGAGGGCTGCAATTCGGGGAGGGGCGAAAGTGGCTCCGGCAGAGGTGATAATCATCACAAAAACACAAGCTGGAAGTTTCAATCCCTACTCCGAGTCAGGAGTGCTTATGCCGGAGAAAGTCAGGCAAAACCTTAGTTGATTAAAATAGCAAGCTTGCGATCCAGCATGCTCAGCCTCAGATGTCGAGTTCAGACACCGGACGTATGGCAGCTATATGTTTTTGATGGTCCTGAGACTTCAGGAGCAGGGGGCAATCCAACAAGCCCTTGGAATACACTTGAGTAAAGCACAGCAGTAGGCAGAAGACAGCAGGCCTGCAACACAGGCAGGTAGGAAAGCGGCAGTCCCTCCTGTAGCACTACACCGAGCAAGCAGCAGGCCAACACAGCAAAGCAGTAAGCAAAGTGGCAGTTCCACCTGGCAACTCAGCAGTTCCTTCTGGCAATGTGCAGATGGCGAGCAAGTGATATTTGGTTACAGGTCCAAAAGTGTCTGATTAGATAGGGTCAGAGACCCAGTACTTATATCCAAAAGTCGCTTTGATGAAGAGGGTGACTTCAAAAGAAACTCTCTGAAGTGCACAAGGATCCCTTTCAACCCAGTCCTCTTTGCCAGGGAAACCCTAAGTGGTAAATCAGTGCTTTTTGTGTGGACAGGACACTACCTATTGAAGGGTAAGTGTCAGCCCTTCACATTCTTTCCCTGCCCAGGAGAACCCATCAGAATGCAGATGAATGTAGATGAGTGGTCAGAATGTGGATGAACTTTACCTTCCTGTGTTTGTGGTTGTCTAGAGGGAATGCCGAAAGTTTAGCTGTCACCTAATCCAGATGTGTATTGTTGACAGTCTGTCAGGCACAAAGAGCAGTAAGTACAGAGAAATGTCCACTTTCTAAAAGTGGCATTTCTAAAACAGCAATGTTAAATTCAATTTCGGCAGTAAGGACAATTTATCATTACCATTTCAAACATATCAAACTTGAAAAAGCTACTCCTGTCTGATTAGGAATTACAGCTTTAGGATACATTTTGAAACTTCTAATGCTGGCATTTGAGGGGGGTAGGCCTCACTGTAGTGAAAAATGAAATAGGCTGTTTGTCACTACCAGGACATGTAAAACATAAAAGTACATGTCCTACCTTTTACTAAGGTAGCACCCTGTCCGTAGGGTTACTTAGGGCTTAGCGTAGGGATGACTTATATGTAATAAAAGGGGAGTTTATGGCTTGGCAAGTAGTTTTAAATGCCAAGACCAAGTGGCAGTACACTGCATGCACAGGCCCTGCAGTGACAGGCTTGAGACAGTTTTGAAAGGCTACTTCTGTGGCTGGCATAATCAGTGCTACAGGCCCACTAGTAGCATTTAATATACAGGCCCTCGGTATCTGGTATACCACTTTACAAGGGACCTACAAGTAAATCACATATGCCAAACAGGTGTAAACCAATTATACCATGTTTAGAGATGAGAGCACATGCACTTTAGCAATGGTCATCAGTGGTAAAGTGCCCAGAGTCCCAAAACCAATAAAAAGAGGGTCTGAAAAAGAGGAGGAGGAAGGCAAATTGTTTCGGGTAACCCTGCAAAAAGGGCCATTTCCAACACTACCCCCTCCCAGCCTAAAGCTAGGGTAGTGTAACCAATACCTTGATGGACTTCCCTGCGATGGAACATGGACAATGACCCACTACTGCAGGGGTAATTGCCAGTTATGCGCTCCTCTCAATCCAGTTGCATCCCTCTGTCTGTGTTCTCACGGGCGGCTAACTATACCATGGGGAATCGTTCTCCTCACCTGGGAACCCCATCTGTGCAGCACCTAACTTTAATCTGCTGACAGATGTATCAGAGTAGGCAGATAGTACAAACTTGGCCAACAAAATGTTGTGGCCATTCCTCCCCTGGGATCTGACTTCGGTCCCCATCCCAGGGAAAATTATGTCCACAAGGACAGCAACCACCAGAGACCACTGGCCGTTGTCAAGGTTGAGAGCCAGGCCACAGGCTATTCAGGGCTATCTGTCCTCTGTGATTCCTCAGCATGGGGGGCAGTAGCCCCAGGTGCCTTGCATCCTTTCTCAACTCTCCCTCCCACCAGTTCAGGGGGTGAAAGCCTTAGACTGCTCTTTTATCCCAGGGTCTGTACCTTGAGGCTGAACAGGAGTCAGTGATGAGTCCTTCCTCCCCCTGCCCCTCCCTCTGGGGTTCCGTTCCCTCCTTTTGGGAGTGGTACCCCGAGAAATATGAACTGTCAGGGTGCTTGTGCCAGCCACCCTATCCAGTTCTCTTACCAGTTTAGGGGTGATATCCTGCAACTGGTCCTCCAACCCAGGGTCGAGCTGGACAGGTTGCCTGGCAATTCAGGACTTCCAGGGGAGTACAACTACCCACACCCTATGGAAACACAATCTGCATGTATTATGCAAAAGTCTGCCTGGTGCAGTCTCCCTACCCCTAACTATGTGACAGAGCATGGAGCACCCTAAAGCCAGAAGTGGCCTCACCAGAGTCAGTCCTGGGATGCTCTTATCTCAGAGCTGGCAAACCCTGACCCACTGGTCCTCTCACTGGGAATGTCTCCTGCTCCTACTCCTTCATCTGGACTTCGGTACCCTACTCTGCGGAGTGGTGCTGCCAGAAATCAGAACTGGTTGGATGCTTGTGGCAACTGTCCCCCCAAGTTCTCCTGACACCTAGGGACACCCATCAGTGGATGGTATCCTGGTACAGACCAGGTTCCCCTGCTTGTGCTCCCTCTGGGAATACTCCAAGCCCTGCCCAAGTCCTGCCCACCCCTACCTCTCGCTCTAATCTGAGAGGAGACATGGGACCCTCCACCACCACTTTCCTGAGACCTGTCTGGGTTTATGTGAACCTCCCTCTCCCTCAGTCGGGGGGAACCTGAGCCATCCCCTTAGGTTCACTCCCAAAGGCCTCATTGGGCACTCTGGCACTCACTCAGAGGTCTGCCTTCTTTGAAGGTTCCCTGGGATCAGAGAACTTACAATCAGTCTGGTGTTGGCATAGCCCAGGAAAAAAAGTAACTGAAAATGTGCTCTCTAGCAATCAAATTCTAGTGCCTCGCAAAAATGTTTACCATGCTATCTTTCACCCAACCATCCAGTGCTCTGCAAACCTACCCCTCCAAATCCTACCCGGGCTAGTAAGACAGTTTCTGACTGCACCGAATCTCAACCTATACTCTTCTGGGATGACTCCGTACTTCCTTACCGGGCTTCCTTCATGGGGGTGTACCTCAACCTGCTTCTTTTTTCTAGAGCCAGTAGGGCGTCCCTCCCACCACCAGGAATATCACTCAATGTGCCAGCTCCCCAATCGTACTCAGGGATCCTGTGCACTTCTAAAGCTACCTCATATGCCTGAAACCACTTGTTTATGTATCCCCCTTCATGAAGTTAGACACAGGTGCCACATGTACTATTGTTTCCATTTGTGATTTCCTCCTAGCGTTTCTTTGCGATTCACTATTAGGAAATTGCAAACAGCTGTGTACAACACTGTGTTTTACACTGTTTGCTATTCCCAGTGGGTCACAATTGATCTACCTCATTAATATTCATGAGGTAGGTCGCACTTTGTGACCCAAATGGGAATTGCTAAAATCACAGGGATGGTGGCCTGCTGGGGACAGTAGACCACCATCTCGGTGTTTGCTTTTAAACAATGCAAAAAAAGAAAAATGGGGAAATGCAGCCCATTTTCCTTATAGGAAAATGTGATGCATTTCAAAAAGAAAAATGAAAAATTTTCTTTTAATTTTGTAAGAGTAGGCAGTGGTCTGTGGGACCACTGCCTGATTAAAAAAATTATTTTGCATACATTCACAAAGTGGAAGGGATCCCTTGGGGCCCCTTCCCATTTACAAATGGGAGACCACCAAATTGAATTTGGCAGTAAAAAGTGAAGGTTTTACAACTGCATTTTGGTCCCAAAACATAGATATTAGGAAGGGAAGCCCTTTACACGCCTCTTCCTAATACTGAATCGCTAACCAATTTTGCTATTCGCTAATAGGTTACCGAATTGCTAAATAGGGTTTGGTACATAGAAAATGGCTTTTACTGTTCGCAAATGGCCCGTGAATCGGGCCATTGGTGACCGAGAAAAAGCTACGTACATGTGGCTAGTTTCTGGGTATTTGGACTGTATCCTTAGCACCGGACACAGTAGTTATGCTGGTATGCTGCCACCACTGGACTCTACCCACTTTTCTTGGAAGTCCATTTCATTCAAACTCAACTCATGGGCCAATTTTTTCTCCTCAAGAGCCAGTTTGTCTTTGATTAAGATCCTTTCAGCCTCAGCCATCCTCTCCTCAGCCAGGGCTTTGTCAGCCTACCTCTTCTCTCTTCTGCAGCCAGCTGGGACAGCTGTAACCTCAGGCCCCTGTAAGCCTGTCTGTCCTAGAGCTCCTCAGGGGACATGGTTTGGGAGGAAACTCTTCTCCAGGCAATAAATCCAGCACTGGGCTCCCTCTCCATGGGATCCCCTCTCAACACTTGAGCCTCTGCCCAGTCATTTTTTTCCCCTCTTCCTACTCGGGGCCACTGCACTCTTGGGGTTCTGGTTAGGAATCCTCCATGAGGCCTTGGATCCTTTAGAATTCCAAAGGGGTCCTCATCCTCTGACTTCGTCCTCCTCAGAGTCTATTGTTGCTGTTTGCCAGTGTGCTTCATCATAAGCATACAGGGCTGTCTGAAGATCCAGCTTGGTGGATCTTTTTTCCACAGCCATCTTTTCTGTCAAGGTGCTACAGGTGCAAAAGCCAACAGAGTGCCAATTTCATAGAGTTAAAGCAACAGTAATTTCGAAAAATAACCAATTGAGAGAAAAGGGAGAAAACTCGAAAGACTCCACACTGGGTTATAAAAATAACTCTTTGTATTAGCAGTAAAATACGACCAAAACAATATAAATAATGAATACTTTTCAAGTTAGGACTTGGAATGTGTAAGGGTAAACACAGTGCTACATGCTCACAAGCATGCAGCGAGACTACACGGACCTTGCGGATCCAAAGTCGACAAGCCCCGGACAGGGCTGATGTAGATGCCGGACATCAGAGATGTTAGAGTTGAACACTCCATGCTGCTGTGGGGTCGGGTGCAGACTGATGAGCCTCGGGAACTCGGATCATGGGCACGCTCCTTGTTAAAGGGGCAATTCAACCCTGGAGGTGCACTGCAGTGGGTGGCAATGGCACCGGCAGAGGTAATGATTGTCACAAAAACATATGCTAGAAGTTGCAGTGCTTCTCAAAGTCTGGAGTGCTGATGTCGGATAAAGTTTAAGCACGCTCTCCACAGTCAGCCAAAATACTAGCTGATGAATGTAGCAAGCTTATGATCCAGCATGCTTAGCTTCAGCTGTAGAGTTCAGCCACCAGACGCACATTGGCTATGAAGTCTTTGATAGCCCTAAGACTTCAGGAACAGGCTGAAAGCCAAGAAGCCCTGGTAGAACACTTCAATAAAGCAAAGCAGTAGATAGCAGGCAGCAGGCTAGCAACACAAGGCAAGTAGCTCGGTGGCAGTATCTACTGGAGCACAGAACATAGTAAGCAGCAGGCCAACACAGCAATGCAGTTAGCAAAGTGGCTGTTCCTCCTGGCAGCACAGCATTTCCTTCTGACAATGTGCAGATGTAGAGTAAGCAATGTCTATTTACAGATCTCACAGTTCATGATTAGATGGAGTTAGAGACCCAGTACTTATACCCAAAAGTGCCTTTTATGTAGGGGTGACTTCAAAGGAACTCTCGGAAGTGCACAAGGATACTGTTAATTCATCTGCTTCATCCTCTTCCTCATCATTTTCAAATTCCGGCTCAGGAAGTGAATTATATACTTTTCTCCTGTGTGTCCCCAAATTATGGAGACGGATGTGCTGTATTAATCTCCTTCTCCCTCCATCCCGTCCCTGCTTCCTTTACATGCTCCTCCTTTGCTTCACCTTTCTTATATTTTGCATGCTTGGGTTAGGATCCCATCCTCGTTGCCAGTGTTATAAAGATAGTCTACAGGCAGAAGAAGTACTGACTACAGATGGGTGCAGGTAAGCTTTATTCACTGTCTCCACTGCTCCACTCCTGTCATAGCCTAGAGGTGCCTCACAAGCCCAACATTCTAAGGTATCCTTCAGAACCCCAAAGTGGGAACATTCTATTTGACAATGGAGAGGAGAGGGGAGAGAAAGGTACCAAGTGGGAAGAATGAAATTACAACAGATAACTTTCAATCCAGTCCTGTCTGCCAGGCTAACCTTGGTGGGTAAATCAGTGCCTTGTTTTTGGACACAACACTACCTATTGATTTATTTATTTATTTATTATTGACATTTATACAGCGCGGCGAATACCCGTGGGCGTCTCGGCGCTAATTAAGGGCATAGATCAGCAAACTGGGGTAATGAAGAAAAAAAGGCTATTGGTCAAATAACCACGTCTTTAGCTGTTTGCGAAATGTGAACAAGGAGGGACTTGCCCGGATGTGTGCAGGAAGGGTGTTCCAAAGTTTCGGGGCGGCGACATGATGTATAAGTGTCAGCCCCTACCATTCCTTCCCTGCCAGGGAAGTCCAATCAGAATGCAGATGAATACAGATGAGTGCTCAGAATACAGATATCAGTGTTTGTGGCTGTTTACTGGGAATGCACAAAGTGTAGCTGTCACCCAACCTACATGTGCATCAGAAACAGGCTGTGGGGTACAAATAGCAGTAAGTACATAAATGTGTCCACTTTCTAAAAGTGGCATTACTAAAACAGTAATGCAAAATCCAACTTCACCTGTAAGCAGGATGTATCTTTACCATTCCAACAATATCAAACATGAAAAAGCTACTCCTCTCTGATCGGGAATTACAGTGTAAAAGGAATTGCCAATCCTGGCCTATGAGAGGGGTAGGCCTTACACTAGTGAAAAACAAAATAGCTTGTTTGTCACTACCAGGACATACAAAACCTAAAGGTACATGTCCTACCTTTTACTTATGTAGCACCCTACCCTTAGGTTTACTTAGGGTCTACCTTAGGGATGACTTACATGTAATAAAAGGGGATTGTATGGCTTGGCAAGAAGTTTTAGATGCCAAGTCGAAGTGGCAGTTAACTGAACCCACAGTCCCTTAAGTGGCAGGCCTGAGACAGGTGTAAAAGGTCTTCTTTCATGGGTGGCACAATAGTGCTGCACATGCACTAGCAGCAGTTAATCTACAGGTCCTTGTTATATAGTATACCACCTTACAAGTGACTTAACCAGCAAATCAATTATGCCAAAGAGGTGTAAACCAATTATACCATGTTTGGAGGAGAGAGCAAATACATTCAAGCACTGGTCATCATAGAGCCCTAAAGCCAACACAAAGAGTGTCAGAAAAAGAGGAAGGCAAAAAGCTTGGGGTAACCCTGCAAAAAGGGTAATTTGCAACAGTATTCACAATATTGTTGGTGCTGATATTCAGTAGTACAATCTGCGTACACGAAAGTGCAAATATGCAGATATTATCTGCCACAAAGACAAGTATATTTGAACATATTCTCTATTGCATGACATACAATTGTGTACTATGGGTAACCTCTGCTGCTAATAAATGTTGAATGATGCATTTGCCACTCTCCAATGGAAAGTAGGCATCCCAGTGCAGGAGATGTTGAAGGTGGAGCCATAGCTTTACAGATGACTTATCAGCAAAGTTATCCAAAATAGAGGTCTGAACAGTGGTTGTATGCTCATTACACAAGAGTGCTTACTTTGTGCATGGGCCAAAAGACTGCTAGTGGCACTGCACAATGTTGGGTTTGCAAAATTTCAAGGCTATCTACTTTTGATTCCACTTCTAATTTCTGTCATCCTAGACCTCCTTTCTCTTTAGCTCACCCAATAAGGTTTTTTTCCATCCCTTCTTTTTCTGGTTTCCAATATTTTGTCTAGCTTTCTCTTATTCCTGCGTTATCCCTATAGTGTATTGCTCTATTTTGCTCTTTGTCTAAGGATGCTGAAAATGAAGCCCAAACCCTACAAAATGAGTGCTGGTGCTCAATACCACCACCAGCCACCTGCACAAAGTATACACTGATCAGAGCACCCTGGGCATTTTGAGGCATGTGTAAGTGTGAGTCGAATTGTAGAAGAGCTTGATGGGATTGTGAGGCAACTATGGTTTTGGTGGCAGTAGTAACTAGCAGTATTTGCCCATATTTCTTTGCATGTGCAAGTAGTTTAAAAAAACATTATTTTTATCCTGTAACGACATCATCAACATGGTAGACCATAGGATCATCTGGACACCCTGCAACAATGAATTGGAGCAGATGGTACTGTTCTTCAATGGTTCACCTTATTTCTGCAAAATTGATCCCAACTAATAAAAAGCAACAATGTGATGTCTGATATCTCAACCATCGCCTGAGGTGACCCACAAGGCTCAGTCCTCTGTCCTACACTCTTCAACATTTACATTAAACCCTTCTCTGCAATTCTGAGACAAGCAAATATTGCCTATCACCTCTATGCTGACGACAACCAGCTCCACCTAGAAATATCCTCTCTGAATGACATAAATGACATACGCCAGCTTAACGCCACACTCTTAAAAGTACAAAACTGGCTATCACAACACCACCTCAAAATCAACCAAGAAAAGACTGAAATTCTTGTCTTCTCCAATCACAGCCACTCACCACAGGTCCAAGAATTGATAAAGAATTTGGACATCCTAAACTGCAAGCTTACTCTAGCGGACTGCGCCAAATCTCTGGGGATCTCTCTGGACTCATGTCTAAACATGAGCTCAGAAAGATGCTAGAATTCTGCCAAAAAAGTTCTTCCAAAGTAAACTTTATTTTGTACGTCCTAGAAGTATTTCTTTCATACTCAATTCATCACAATTAGTGAGACTTCAAAATTCCATCCCATATGTGGGCTTCAAGTTTTATAATCCAATCGAATATTAGATTGTATATCTCAACATTCCAATGCATTTCGGCGTAATGCCTTCATCAGGGAAATCTATGAAACAAGAAAAAACTCTTCAATTTCTACCCCTTTGTTAAATAAAAATACAAGTGCATCTTCATAAATCCTTAACACATGTTAGTATATTCTCTATGTAACACTTCAATCTTTATTATACGAGGTGCGGGAACATTCATCCCGTAAGGCAGTACTAGCCCTTTAAACATTCGTGTAGCGCGAACTCACATTTTAAGCTCCACCCGTAACCTGACGTCACACGCCGACTTTTCCTGGCGAGGATGTGTCCGACGGTTACTTGGTTTAACGTTGAACTGTAAGACAGCGGTAAACTGGATTGTGCAGGAGAATTGTTTTCTCAGCAGGTGAGCGCTTGGAAAAATAGATTGTGAGGCGATATAAACGGTTAGCGTTTAGGTATTGAACCGAGGCATATTGTAACTACAGATGCCAAACGAGCTTGTTTCAACCATATGTATATGCGCAGCGATTTCAATACGGAAATGCCGAACAGTTGACATAAATGTAAAATAGACATCACTTCTGAGCTAGAATCATGTTTGGGATATAATCAGATGTCTAGTATAACATGACCTGGTAAATGTTATCATGTGGGGTTTATCGAACAGACAATAACTAGTGCATTGGACCATAGATAGAGAATATACTAACATGTGTTAAGGATTTATGAAGATGCACTTGTATTTTTATTTAACAAAGGGGTAGAAATTGAAGAGTTTTTTCTTGTTTCATAGATTCCCTGATGAAGGCATTACGCCGAAATGCATTGGAATGTTAAGATATACAATCTAATATTCGATTGGATTATAAAACTTGAAGCCCACATATGGGATGGAATTTTGAAGTCTCACTAATTGTGATGAATTGAGTATGAAAGAAATACTTCTAAGACGTACAAAATAAAGTTTACTTTGGAAGAACTTTTTGGGCAGAATTCTTGCATCTTTCTGTGCCCCGGGAGACACCAACACTTATATGTTGGTGCAACCTATCTCATTATACTTATTACTCCAGTGCAGGGAGTAGTCCTGAGGAGCACAAACTATTTTGTTTAAACTGTTTGAATAACACTAGTGGTGCGCGGCCTTTACATAGAAATTACTTAAACATGAGCTCACACATAAGGTCCTTCTGCAACGGGTGCCTTTTATAGCTTTAAACTCCTCAACAAAAGCAAGCCCTTCCTCCCTTCTAATGATCTAAAAACCCACAACCCAAGCACTGGTTCCATCCAGACTAGACAATGGCAATGCCACACTCACAGGGGCAGCTAAAGCTTCACATTACCCCCAAAGAGCCACCCTAAATGCAGCAGCAAGAAAGGTCGCCAGAGCAAAGAAACATGTACACATCTCCACACACTCCAAAATCTAAACTGGCTACAAATCGAAGCACGCTTCTCTTTCAAAACTACTATTCTCACTTACAGAGCTCGACACATTGGCAAGCAAGATTACCTTGCCGCCAAACACACAAAAGCAGTCCAATCGAGAAACCTAAGAAGTTCCAACACACCACTTCTCATCCCCCCAAACAGACATAAGCAAAAAGCCGATTGCTGCTTTTTCTCAGGCAACACCCCCAACATCTGGAACTCTCTCCCCGTGCACATCAGACCTAACCACTCATTCACGAGCTTCAAGAGACAACTAAAGTAGTTTCTCTTTAGCAAACACCTTTATCCCTCCAGGAAATAATCTATTATATCAACTATATCGCACCATTGAAATTCCACCTGGCTACTTGCTACCCCTCCCGAAAGCTCTGCACAGCGATTTGATGCTCAACTTCACAATCATGATACACAATTACTGAATGAGAAAAACTAAGCTCTTGAAACTGTAATCTTTTTAATTTCTCTGAGATTGACTGAAAATGTGTCTAGACTCTCGAATTTGTATTTTTATTGTATCCTGTTTGTCTGAAAATTGTTGTAACATTGCTGTAAAGTGCAGTGATATCCCTCAGGTTTTGCCAGCAGTACATATAACTCCTAAATAAATAAAATATTTAAGAAATTCAGTGCTCACGATATATGTTGGCTTTACTATCTCTCAGCTTCAGACTTGTATCTCAATTTGAGGCAATTCCATTCTATCTTGCAATGAAGATGTTTGCTTTTCCTGTCACAATTATCTTTCCATCCAATATTAGCAATTGTGCGGGTGACCCTGCGTGTGTTAAACTATGGAACACCGAGAACTCTTTCTATTGCAAGATAATATTTGTCACAGAACAAGAACAATCAATCACAACTCATTGAAGATGCCACATTAACCTAACAAAGAAACACACCTATTCACATTATGGACAGCACTTATTCACAAGCTGAAGCAGACTCTGCACTGCAGTGGGAACCTCTGAATCGTAGGTCGATTATGCAAAACCCTGCAATGTCATCCCAAAGGCAGGTTGTGCAGAGTATAACGCCTTGAAGTGGTGAAAGGTTTTCATGGTTTAAAACCCCCTTAAGTAAATAAATATCAAATCAACAGAATATATGGATAAATAATATAACAATATGTCACGCTGGTGTTCCAGTAATTTAGAAAGTGACTTGCATATACGTGTGCGTGTTGCGGCATCATTTTTCTTTGATTAATGTGTCGGGAAGGTGGAAGCAAAGCGAACAAACATGGACCACTTGTGCGGCTGACTTAAACAGTGATAACCCCTGATATTCGTAGAAAACTGAGGTGCAAAGTAAAGTTGCCAACGGAACGCTGATTTCTATGCTAGAGGTGACTTGCTACTTTCGGAAATGACGTCAGTTGTTTCCAATTAACCGGGCAGATCGCGTCTCCTGTGGTCCTCCTGCAGACTTCTCGCATCATTTCTATTTGCTTCAACGAGAAGTGAGAGCTGCTCAGGGCACGGGGCGCTCTTGCCTTTTGCAACACTTCAGTGTAAACACGTCTGATGCCAATCTCGGCGCGCGGGGCCTCGAGAGGGCTGAAAAGTAATTGGACTCATCCCGGCTCCTCGCCGGCATCTCAAGCAGGCGCATCCTTTAGCCGCAGCGTCGGCGGAAATAAAACAATCCCCTGAGCGCCCCTCTTAGGGATGGAATCCGAGGGCCTCTTGACCTTGACAAAAAGGAGATGCAGTGTAAATAAGCAATGTTTTTAAGGACGCCATCAGGTCGGGACGGTATTTCGATGCGATGGGTTTACTGAAAGACTGTTTGCTTCACATCGTTTATCGGTGCTTGATGGTTTTAGAATTTTCAAGGGGATTTTCCACTGTCAGTGTAGGTGCCAATTTTGTTATTTTTTGACATCTCCAAACTAATGGCCTTGACACAATAAACAGAAAGTTATTATTTAAAATAACATTGAATTACTATCTGTCTCCGCTCTGTAACCACCATATTTTCCTTTCTACCCGAACTGTCCATCATACAGGGATATAGCTGTCACTGGTGCATCCAGTGCAGTGGCACCGGGGCATACATTTGGGATGCGGTAGAAGCCTTCCCTGTACCTGCTGCAGCTAGTTTTCAGGTCACCCTCTCTGACCGATGGAAACAAGGAGCCAGGTGAAGAGGAAGGATGGAGTTGGATGGAGAGGGTAGTGGGCCCGACAGAAATGGAGGAGCGCAAATGAAAGCAAGAAAAGAGTGAAAGATATGGTATGATAATTGGTACTTGTAGAGCGTACAGCTACTCAGGAAGCGTGTCCCAGTGCTAACGAACCTCAGGGAAGAACTGTTACTATTGTTGAAGAGGGAAGAGGCCTTAAGGCTATTGCTGAAATAGCCAGGTTTTCAGCTGTTTCCTGAAGGTGAGTAAGTCAAGTACCCGTCTGAGTGACACCGGCAGAAAGTTCCACAGATGGGCAGCCTGAACTTGGAAGGAGCGGCCCCCAATAAGGGTGAGGCAGAACTTAGGAACAGTCGCCTGCTGCCGAGAAGAGCACCTCAAGGTTCTACCGGGAATATAGAGTAGAACTCGCTTTCTGATATAATGGGCACCCATATCATGTAAAGCTTTAAAAGCTAAGACCAGGGCTATGAAATCAATTCTCTTTCAAACAGGAAGCCAGTGCAGAGCTATCAGGTGAGTGGAGACCCAGGCTCTGGGTCCCAACATGAGATTTGCCCTGGCGGGCGCATTCTGGACCACCTGGAGTCTACTCAATAGGTATTCTGGGAGACCCAGGTACAGGACATTTATGTAGTCCAACCTGGAACAATGAGAGCTTGGACTACGGTCTTCCTGTGGGTGATCGGTAGTAAGTGAAGAAAGTTCTTAAGCATTCTTAGTAGGCCAAAACAGGGTCCAGCTACTGTCTGAATTTGCGCTTTATTAGACAGGGTGTCATCCAGCTTGACCCCCAGATTCTTAACTGTATTGACTGAAGTTAAGGAAGGTGACACGTCTGAAGGCCATTTGTTGCAAGATGAAGAGCCAAAGAAAATTATCTCAGATTCCTCTGGGTTACACTTTAATTGATTCATCCTGAGCCACGTGAAAACCCCTGTCAGGCATTTGTTGATCTCTTCCACTCTGAAGTCTGCACCCTTGCCGCATGTGAAGAGAAGCTGAGTATCATCCACATACATAATTATTGTCACACTGCATGCCTCAGCCAAGCGAACAATGGGAGCCATATATAGATTAAAAAGTGTTGGGCTGAAAATGAAACCCTGAGGGACTCCTACCTTCATAGAAGGAATGGAAGCAGGGAAAGGAGGAGACCAGATCTCTTGATCTCTGTCTTCCAAAAAGGAGTTGAACCACCTAAGTACTGTGCCTCCTAGGCTGGACTCCTGAAGTCTCTGCAGGAGTCGGTCATGAGGCACGTTATCAAAAGCCATGGGGAGGTCCAACAAGATCAGCACTGCTTTGCCTCCTTTATCTTGTTTCTTATTATGACCTCAGAGATTTCAAGCAAGGCCACCTCTGTACTAAATTAGTTATAAAGCCGGACTGGCTGTAGAGGAGCAAATTGTTGGATTCCACGTATTCTGTGGTAACTAAATTCACAAATTTCTCAAGGGCTTTGGAGAAAAAAGGGAGCAGTGATATTGGCCTGTAGTTTGATGCCAATAAGGGGTCGGCAGAGGGATTTTTAATAGTGGGAGGATTTTTGTGTTTTTCCATCTACCCAGCACCTGGGTGTTTTTACGTGAGGAATTGAGGACCATATTAGCAGCTGGAATAATAATCTCTGCTGCAGATGCCAGCACTTTGGCCGGACAAGGGTCCGAAGGAGTGCCTGACTTGAGGCCTTTCATAATCTCCAAGGATGTCTCAATAGAAATTGGAGGAAACTGTGTGAGAGAAGAGCCTGTCTCTGGGGTGCCGGAGGATGGGAGTACTATGTTCACTCCTTTGGCCAGGGTGGGTTCCACATGGGAATCTTGGATGGTTTTAATTTTGTCATAAAAATATGAGGCAAGATGGCTAGTCATTCACAGGTGGGAGTAAAAGGTCTGTCAGTCGCACTCGGAGAGGAATAGTCTTTCACTATTTTGAACAATTCTTTACTTTTATTCCCAGATGCCTCGATTTCAGATGAGAAGAAATGTTTCTTTTCCTCAAAATTTTTGTAGTAGTGGAGTGTTTGGTTCAGATGCTCCGTCCATCACCACCCCCTTTTGTACCGCTTTGTTCGCCTTAAGTTGGCAGGGTATGCTCAGACGTGAGTCCCTTGCTCACTTTGTCACTGGATTCAAGCAAGCCTGGCTGAAGACGGCTGAAATGCCAGAAAACGGTCCTAGGAAGCTTGTTTCAGGTCCATGGAAGGCATGGCTTGGCAGTTCGGGCTGGA
The DNA here is from genome assembly GCF_964261635.1 of Lissotriton helveticus. Lineage (NCBI taxonomy): Eukaryota > Metazoa > Chordata > Amphibia > Caudata > Salamandridae > Lissotriton > Lissotriton helveticus. Next base: position 381,791,921 of record NC_136069.1, read on the forward strand.
CTGTTCCCATGAGGCGCAGGGTCAGACTGATTTGCATATGGCCATGTCTGAACTGGGGTGGCAGAGTGGGCTAAAGAACGGCGATTAATTAAACCCAGATCTTTTGACTGGGTGTGAGTGTTTGATTGGTTCAGATGCTCCGTCCATCACCACCCCCCTTTTTACCGCGTAGTGGACTTTGAGGGCATGTTTATAAATTTCTTTTACTTCAGGATTAACATTTTTCCTCCATGCTCTCTCCAGCCGTTTGCAGGTGCTTTTTCTCCTCCTGAGAGCTTCATTAAAACATGGGGCCAAAATTCTAGCGGATTTGGAGGTTAGAGTAGAAAAAGGAGCAAGCTCCAAGGAACGATGCTGGAGCCAGTTCTCCAATCAGAGTGCATCACTCTTGAGGTTGCCACTGAGGGATAGGGGATGGTGAATAAGCGCTACACTCATTACTGCTGGGGTAATTCGATGGAAAGGTCTGAAAGTAGTGGAATGAGGCTTCCCATAGGATTGAGGGCAATTTATTAATTTACACTCCCTAAAACCTAACAGGTGATGATCAGAGCATACTAGAGGGAGAAGAACGTCTATTTCGATATCTACATTGGAGAAAATGTTATTGAGTGTGTGTCCCTTGTCATGGGTGGGGTGATGGACATAAGGGAGCAGATTGAAAATAGCCAGCGACCCCCGCAATGGGATGGACTCCTACTCCGTTGATTTGTCCATGTGAATATTGAAGTCACCTAACACCAGGCAGTGCTTCTATTTAGAAACTAGGGGTGAAATTGAGTCGCTAATAGACTCAAGAAACTTCCTGACAGGGCCAGGTAGATTAAGGTTCCATCCAAGGATAGGTGGGCAGAGAGTACAAAATGAAATCAAAGGCATTCTGCCCCGTCTAACTCTCCTGTGGGGACTATGGCACAGGAAATGTAGTTTTTAAAAATAATCGCGACTCCACCACCCTTACCCACCACATGATCCCTCCTTAGGATCTGATATCCGGCGGGAATAGAGCTCGCAATAGTAGGGTTAGAGGCTTCGGTGAGCCATATTTCTGTTAGAATCATTATATCAGGATTAGGTTTTTGCAACAGGTCTAAGACATGTAATTCATGTGTTTTTTAAGGATCGGGTATTGAGTAAAAATGCCATCATTCGTAGACTGTGTACCTATTCAAAGAGCCCTGGCATTCTTAACCTCCCTCCCGGAATGAATCTCACTGATGGAGATGGAGGCCGTCCAGTTGCCATATGTGCACGTGGAGAAGGAGCCATTAGAATACAAAGCCGAGCGGAACAGGCTGCTCGCATTCTTGCTGATGTCAAGTAACCTTGCTCTCCTGTAGGCTAAGTACTTCCCTTGGTCAAGGGGACAACTGGCAGCATGGCCTGCGCCGGCCGCCTCCGAGACGCTGACAGGCGCAGACGGGCTTGGCTTAGGTGCGCCTTTCGCATGCCTGTGGCATGTCCGCGCAGCGCCCCTCCTTATATTACCTAAAGCTGAACAACTAGAGCGCTCACCTGTCGAAATGGTGGCACTCCGTGTCAGCATTTAAACTCCCTACTCCGGCTTCAATTCCCACCCTCCCTCCAACACTATTCAAATTCAAAATAGAAAAGGTAGGGTAATATTCAAAATAAAAGCAGCAATAATTAGCACAATGTTAAAATAGTAACAGAGATAGATACAGGTTTAAAATCAATATAAGGTGCAAAGTAACAGGTCACTCGAACGGAGACCGAGCAACAGCCAGAGTAACGGAGCTAACGTGAGGCAGATTGCGTCCGCGCAGCGTCCCGCCTTATATTACCCAAATCTGAACAACTAGTGCGCTCACCTGTCAAAATGGTGGTGCTCCGTGTTAACATTTAAACTCCCTACTCCGAGTTCGATTTCCCGCCCTCCCTCCAACACAATTCAAATTCAAAATACAAATGGTGGTGTAACATTAAAAATGATAGCAGCTACGATGAGCACACTGTTAAAATAGCAGCAGAGATAGATACAGATTTTCAATCAATATAAGGTGCAAAGTAACAGGTCACCCGAATGAGGACCGAGCAACTGCCACAGTAACAGAGCTAACATGCGGCAAAAAGGGGGAGGGAGGCGGAATGGCAGAAAGTTAGAAGGTGATAAGGCTGAGCAAAAGGAGAAAGGGAAGAGAACGTGATCAAAAATAAAGATGTCAGAGAAGAAGCGAAGGAGACAAGATAAAGATGTGAGAGATTGGAGGAATGAGATTGAGAAAATATGCAGATTAAAGTAAGGCAAGGGGAAAAAGGATAGGATGTAGATAGAAGAGAGAGGATATTGGAGAGCTGATGGAGGGAGGAAAGAGAGGAATAGTTTTAATTGAAGCAAGAAGGGAAAAAGTGAGAGGATGGAGGTAAGGATAAGGGAGAGACAGGAGGGGAAGGGACAGAGTGGATAGTGGGTAAAAGAAGGTTGGAGATGAGAGACAGTTAGAGATACAGATGAGAGTGGTAAACACAGGTAGAATGAACAACTTGAGGACCTGTAGCTACTAATGAGGCAGCAGATGCAATGACACCCTGGCCAAAGTGTTTGAGAGGTCAATTGCACCCCAATTATGACTGTCTTTTATTACTGTCCCACTGTAAAGCAGGCTCATTTTCTTTTCTTGCATTAGGACTCCTGACACCTTTGTTATGTCACTGACATTATAAGGATAGTGTAAGTTCACCAAGAAGTGCTATGACTATATGGAGAGAAACAAAGTCACAGGTTTAGTACCTTTATAAGGTTACATCATTTCTTACTTGCGGACTTCCTGGCATTTGTGGAGTTGTTGTGGGCCTGAAGATAATGCATATAGATCCTCTCTTCAACCTCGCCTGTGGATGACATTTTCAGATGCACCATGTGAGTCTATTTTGTTTGAATGTTGGTCTTGCGTGATATGCAGACATTTTCTTGTTAACTGATACACAAGAGAAAGTGAGAGATTTAGTAGGATTATGAACCCCATTGTAAGGTCATCCAGAGCTCATCTGTAACATTGTAACATCCAAGAGACCTGTTTCTGTCCCATCAAACAAGTGCAAATTTTAATGGAAAGGATAAAAAAGTGATGATTTTCAAACAAAGGAATGTTCGTGGTCAACTTGATGTTCTAAGATATTTGTTAGCAGTGGTAAGAGAGGGATGGGATATACGTTTTTTTATATATCTTTATTGGCATTTATAAAAAACCATACAGAGTCGGCATGTAACATTTCGTAGCCATCTACAGAGGAGTAACTCATCATACACATAAGATCAATGATCTGAGTACACTCCAGCTATGTATTACATTCGACCTACACAAATACTGTGGCTACCGCCATGCATGCAGATTCCAACCCCAAGTGTGTCTACCTTGGATCATCACTCCAAACTGTAGAAACCATCTAGCGTTTACCAAAGCCCCTTCCTAACTCCCCCCACCCTCAACTAAACCCCCCCACTCCACCATGTCTGATGTACATCCCCAGCTTTTATATATGTCCATTTCACTCACCGCCCAGTCTGCCCCCATTCAACGTCTGGTATTATGTTAACCCCTTGGGCACAGCCGCGATTCTGTGCCTGTGTGGCCGTTTTGAAGAGTGGGCGGGTTCATGACGGCCCCCAGCCGTCACCAGCACACGAGCACTGTGATGCATGATGGACAGGGGCCGTCATCAGCACTCATGGGGTTAAGGACCGGTCAGCACTGGCTCCTGACCACCATCCGGTTCAGCCCCTGCTTGTGCTCTCACCCCAGCCTCTTCCTGTGCGTTGTTGTTACCCTCATGGTCATTCAACTCTCCCATCATTACCCTCCAAGCCTGTACGTCGTCCTCTAACTTTTCATCCCGCTTGGTCTGCTGCATCCAGATCACCTCTACTGTCGCCCATTCCTTGACGTCTCATGCCCATTGTGCAGCATTTGTGCGGGCGGCGGCATAGCCACGGGATGGCAATTCGTTGCTTTGCAAGCACCAGTCCTAGGAGGTCAAACTTCATACTGAGATTTTTATTTTTGGGTCGGGGTAACAACCTGAGCAGCACCACCCAGATCTCTCCTGCTATCTCCCACCCTGTCACTTCCCTCAGCGTGGTTAGGACCTCCGTCCAATATCCCTGAAGCTCCTGGCAAGCCCAGACCATGTGGATAAACGTCGCTTCCGGTATACACCCGTTACGACGCAACTTTTACTCCGCACTACCATTACAACGCGGGCATTACAACGCATGACATTACAACGCATTGCGCTGGGGGGCGCTCTAGGATAAGAGGTAAGTTTAATTTACTATCCAACACCTTCCCTAGGGTCCACGGGGACTGGAGTTAGAATAGTAAATTATACTTACCACTATCCAGCACCCCAAAGCGCTATGCGTTGTAACGGTATTCGTTGTAAATACCGCGTTGTAATGGTATGCGGAGTAAAAGTATGCGTTGTAACGTCATACATCCGTCGCTTCCGCCTCCCTACAGCGAGGACACCGTCCTGATCGCTCCAGGTAAAGCTTGTGTAGCAACTTGCGGTTTAGATACGTCTGGTGCACATAATTGTATTGGATAAGTTTGGACCTTGTGTTCACACTCACTTGTTTAACCCCCTTGTGAATTTGGGCCCAATCCCTTACAATAATAGAGTTGCCGGTTAGTGCCTCCCATTTCACCTGAATGAGCAGTACCCCTTCCGCCCTGTCATCACTTATTGCCCGGTAGAAATGTGAGATTAATCTGCGCCCTTTAGCCATTGTTAGCAGGGTTTGTAACACTGAGGAGACTGAAGGTTCATCTGGGAACATAGGCCATAGTTCCCTTGCCACCTGCGTCATCTGCGTTATCTTCCCGTATTGAAGGAACTGACCCAGACCTAGCTCAAAAGCTTGCACAGCCTGCTCGCGTGTGAGGTACTGCTGGTTATTTTAGAGATCGCCCATGGTCAGGCATCCCGCCTCTTCCGGATGGACATAGAAGCGGAAATATTTTGGAAGGGTCAAACAACCCATGGCATGTCCGGGTTATATGGTGCCCTCTTCAGCACTCTCCGTACTACAAATTCACAGATCTCCACCACATGTCGGACGATGTATGGACATGCTGCGGGCACCCGTGCAACCATCATTAGCAATTTGAGCAGCACCATGTCTCCCAAGGTCCCACCCAGAAGGGCCTTCTCCCAGTTATCACTCCCATCCATCCAGTGTACCGCGTGCTTGTGCTGTAGTTGTGAAACTGCATAATAGAACTCAATACCTCTGCCTTGCCACGTCCGTTGTTTAGTGACCAGACTAACCCGTTTACTCTTGGGTCCCCACAGTAAATCTGTCAGAAGTCTGTCTAACGTAATAAAAAGTGCCCGAGATCCTAAAGAAAGAGTGCTGCATTACGTATAGACATCAATACAGGATCACCATTTTAATCAAAGCTATCCTCCCCATAAGTGACAGAGGCAGCTCCAGCCGCAAACGGACAGACCTCCGTTTTTCCTCCAACACCTTTCCAGAGACAGGATGGAGGTTGCTCATTACTGAAACATCTTTTTAGAAGGAGAAAAAACTGTTCTTTCTTCAACTCTGAAAGAACAAAGATTAAGGATGCATGAAGAGAAGTAAGGAAAGGACACATTCATGCAGGATTTTTTCAAGTACCAATGCTGGTCAGGAATCAAGAGTGGAACTGGAAAGAATGATTTCAAGAATTTGCTCCTTAGAATTAGTGTGAGCAGCATAAAAGAAGTAAGTGGGTCATGGCATAGATCATGCTCTGCGAATAGCTTGGTAGGCTAGGACTATTGGAACACCAAATGCTTTCAATTTTGTCAAAAAAAGTTGAACAAAGAATTGTAGAACGTTTTGTTGGAACAATGGAGCTCTGGCAGTCGTCAGGTTTACTAAACTCACTGACTATCTTGAAATTCCTCGGGAGAAAAGTAAAAGAAGGCCCAATGCAAAGCATAATGTGCTTAGGGCGAGCCTTTTTAATGAGAGCCCTATATGTTTTTAAGGATCTGATATAAGCCTCACTTGTCAAATTGAGAGTCGTAGGACCTCCACACATGATTGCAACCACCAAGTGCTTTTATAAAAAGTTCAAACTCTGTGGCATACTATGCTGCCATGGACTTGTTATGTTTACAAAAAAAATTATGATAGGAGAAATGGCATCAAGAGGGATGAAAATCCGGAGACAAAAAACAGACATATATCTTTTTTTAGATCAAATATAGTGTTCTGAGATGGCACAGAGTTATAGAGTGCTGCAGAAAAAACAGCCTTGTTGACTTTGGAAAAGTTTATGAGAAAATTGATTCAATGGATTTTAGTTCATGCTTGGAAGGGGCCTTCAGGGGGTTTGAAAAAAGTACTGAAGCGTGGCACTCCCCTAAAAGTCTGATGAAGTACCCTATTCCCCAAACTCTCAGTTCACCTGCTGTATGTATGTACATGAAGAATATCAGCTTTCTGTCTGCAGTGACCTCTTAGCTCCATGGCGGAAAGCCTACTGCATCACTCTGAAGAATACTGGCTGTTGGAGTAAGATCATCACACTGTCCGCTCTATTTAAGAATGATAGACTGTTCACATGCCACTTTGTATGATTCCATTTGGCACCCGTCACAACCTGATGTCTGCCATAGACACAACTTTGAAAACATTTCTTTGGACAGGCCGGAAACCACGTCACAAACTGGGGAAATTCCATGTCTGAGCAGAAGCAGGGGATATGCAACTTCCCCACATACCTATATACTGGCTAGGATCCCAATTGGTACACATTAGATACATTCTGCATAACACCCTAGACACACCCAGAAGGGTGTCACTGGAGCCAGCTCCCTTGGGTGCATTGAGAGAATTCTTAGTATGTTCAGTACGGGGACCCAAACAAGTCATCAGCATATCACCCGGTGCTTTGCACCTCGGAGCACCTGGGGAGGGAGACTCAACATTACTGGATGAACAGGATAGGAACCATGCTTAGGCACCAATATGGCATAATGCCACAATTAAAATTGAAGGCACAGAGGTGAAACAGAGTTCGAAGATAAAGGCATACTCGCAATTTCTGTTTTTCTTCATGAGGGTGACTTCAAATCATTTGAATCGGCACACACACAAAATAATCTGCTTTTATATCACTTTTGGGATTACCAAATGCTCATTAGCTATATATGCCATGTCCAGGGCCACAATTGATATACACTTGAAACAGCTTCTATGTTGCAATACTTAAGCAAATGGTGTATACGCAAGGGGTGGTTTCAGGCCTCTAGAAGTTGCTGATGGAGCATACCTTTTCAAGCACTGTCTCTCAATCATTGAAGGAACAGTGGTTCACGTGACCACAAGTGCAATCAATACGAAGATGAGGACTGGGCAGAACTGCTAGCCAAACATGATAAACTGTTGCAGGAGGCCCACCTCAAACTAAGCTACTTCAAGGTGTTGTACGGGTGGCAATAGTCTCGCAAGAGGTTGAGTGATGCCAAGACCCTCCTGTATCCTATGTTCTGGAAATGTGGCTCATCAGACAGGAACATCATGCACTTGATCTGGGTCTGCACATATAGAGAATGCTTGCAAAGATATTGGCAGATGGGAGGCCGCCTGACCTAGCAAGAGTTGTTGAGGCATTACGTTGAGGTATTTCCTGACATAACTTTTACACAATGATGATGGCTAGCCACCGTGCTTGCCACATCTAAAATACCTGCCCCATATAAGAGGATTGGATGCAAGAAATGTTAGGTGCTCATATGAGCACCTAACAACTAATGTCAATGACAAACTTGAAAAATTCCATAACATATGAGGGAACTAAATGCGAGCCCCATGAAACAAAGGGCCTTCAAAGTTAGACAGTTTGAACAGCGGTGGTGGGATACTGAACCTGGGGGGTTGTGCTAGGGACAGAATGGCTGAGTCGAGCTGCAGGACACACTTTGAACACTCTGCCGCTGGCCTTGGGGCTGGAGTTGAGGAGATCATCATCTTTAGATGCACGCAATGTCATGGGAGTAGAAAGTAAGCTCTGTACTCTAGAGGGGTATGGGAGGCAGGCCACATGGACTCATACAGTAGTTATGTTTTTCTTTTTCCACCCTTTGATCCCCAGAACAGAAGTAGGAGTCTGACAGTCGGGGTGTACATCTATATAGTTCTCTGAGATGAGAGCTAAAGGGAAAATTTTTATTTTGTTTCGAAAGCACTTAGTAATGTACATGTTGGATTGTATTCCTGATTTTCCTCTTTATTTTTGGTTGTCGATCACAAGCACTGTACCTAAAAATACAATAAAGAAATGTTACTGAAAAACAACTGACAGTCTGATGTCCTTTTTCTGTCTGTAACCACCTTGGAAAATTGGATGGAGAGGAAAAGAAAAAGAAAAATGATGAAACACACACCCAGGGAAAAACAATTACTTGAGTATTGGGGTCAATAACTATTTATTTTTCAAAAACAAACTGCCAATTTGTGAGTGTGTGTTTGAAAAACAAAAAACTATGTGAATGGCTGAGCGGTAATAAGGCAGCCCTCCATTACACTTTTCACAATACCCGCTGTGACCGGGGTTCCTCTGAAGGTAAAGAGTTCACTGCTGCAGAGATCTGTTGTAGAGATCCAACATGGTGAGCTCTATGTATGGGGGTCTTCTGTCAGTCAGGATGTAAAGTCCTCCACCGCCCTGACAGACAGAGTGAAGATTGCACTTGCATATAAAAGGCTTCTAAGCTCCTGGCACGGCATGGATTTAGAGTGCCCCCAAGAAACATCTAGGCAAAGAATGCATTTGGACACTGAATCCTTGTGAGTTACTCCCACCAACAATTACATACCACACCTACACAAGTACATATGTATAGATAAAGCAAGACTCTCTGTGGCCGACAGGTAGACTAATGTTGGCCAACTGTGGAGATTATGCTAAGGTGTTTACAGAGACCTATTTAGAGCATGGCAGAGGACTACAAATATCTGCTTAGCTTGTTACCAGACATTGTAGCTGCCTCTTTAAATTACAAAGTTGCAGTAACTATGTGACTAGACAACTATTATCAGCTAAGTGTTCTGTCCGCGATAAGTACACTCATGCAGCTGCAAAATAAAAGGTGTTATCCTCATTGAAGCTGAGAGTCCTCTTCTTTACTGGAAAATTCTAAAATGCTGCTGTTATGACTCACAGAAATGGCATTACCGCTGAAGGGCGCCTATTAACCTGTGGGCTCTCAATGACCCAGAGCAGTTTGAGGGTCCTTTAAACTATTGCCCTCCATACGAGATGTCCCCTAACTTGTTTACATTAAACTTAAAATATTTAGCAAGTTTTTTTCTTCTTTTTACACATGTACATTTTTTAACGTCTATTCAGAAGTTACACAAATCGCTAATTTCGAGCAGGACCAATAAATGTCTTTTCAAAATATTGCATTGTTCCTGCATCATTCAGCATAAGTTAAGATTTTTTCCCCTGTGTTTTTTTCTTTTTTAAGGCAAATCGAAATCAAAAAATGTGTCTACAGATGCCTCGCCAGATTGCACAATGATCTTTGATCAGGCATCTGCAGGAAAGACGTACAAGACAGAACACTATTTTTAACACCCTCTGTAAGACAAGTGTCATAATTCCTGGAAAAAAAAATCATCTATCAATTTAATAAACTGGGCTAGACTGAATTAACTCTTACATGTCCTTGTACTGCTTAAATCTATACCTCTGTTCACATTTATATATGGCTTAGAGATGTTGTTGTGCCTGGACGCATTTTGTTTATGCAACTATAAGCATGTAGCCTCGGTATGTGCTAATAAGATTTACATTCAGTGTGGACCTTTTAGTTATTGAATGACTCTCATTCTGCATGTTGGTCTGATTTCTACAGGAATGGGTAATTAAAACATCACCTCAGTCTTTTAAATAAAAGCAAGGGTGTGAAGATGTTGCTGCTATTTAATTAACGGTGCATTTATAGAAATATGATACATGTGAGAAGCCATTACATTAACAACACTTGTGGCATGTCAGAGCATGTGAGTGAGTTGGATTACCCAAAGTAATGTCTCTATACGTGGCAACAGTGCACAAATGTCCTTTCTGCGTGAAATTTGGGGCTTGAATTACTGTTTGAGAGAAGGCACTCTGTCCATCAGGGTGGCAGAGGACATTACTTTCCTCACCCTGCTGAACTACAATCCACCAAATTTAGAGATGACCACCAGACTAGCAACCATTTCTGTATAATGAAAGGAACCACCATGATTGTGGTTCCTTTTAATGTACAAAATGTTTGGTGGTCTGCCGCTGTTGGTTTTGACATCCTTTCACCAAACTTTCCCAAAGCTTTAATTTTTGTGACACAAACTCCCATAGCAGGAGTTTGTTTCTGAAAAACAAAAAATAATGGCACCCACACCCTGAAAGTTCTCTCCCAGGATGTGGGAGGGATTATTGCTTTTTTCTGTCCCTCACCACTAGGTGTTTCCTGCCAGAAGCAAACAGACAAAAAAGACATGATACCACCCATTGTAAATACGGTGGGTGGCATAATTTCCTTCGTCCCACAGCCCCTCCTCCATTGGGCCATCAAAGGAAACTTTTCATCAACTCAATTATAGGGGGCTCCGTCAACTGAAAAGTTAAGGTCTGCCAGTTTCTAAATGAAGCAGGTGAACCTATGGGAGAGGTGTGGCGCCTCGGCCAGGGCGACTGATGCTGGAATATGGGGATCACAGTTCGATCCCCGGCGCCGGTGGCAGATTAGCCCAGCACCATTTTACTCTGGGCAGTAGCTTGCTTTATCTTCCCCGACGGCCCCAAGCGCCTGGAGACCGGTATGGGTGATTGTTTGCGGTATACAAATGTGGATTATTATGGTTTAGTGGAAGGGTACACCGTCACATTTGCAATGGAATAGTCTGTTGCCAAACTCTAAAACAGGGCCTTATTTAACTACACTGACAATTTTTAGGTGGATAGTGTGTTATGTAATAGCAGTCTTCCAAAGACTGATGCTCTGGTCTTTTGGGAAAATTAAATGTAAAATTTCTTTCCAAGATGACATACTTATTTTTGGAAAAAACAAATCAGAATTTGAATTTGAATTTAAATTTAAAAACATTTGTAGAGCGCGCTTTTACCTAGCGGTTTCTTGGCGCTTTTCGGATTATAACCAGCAATAGCAGCGAGAGGGGCTAGGCAGCGAAAGCTCGGGAGAAAAGGAAGGTTTTGAGGTTCTTACGGAACTCGATGTAGGAGGGTGAAGTGCGGAGACGCACAGGGAGAGAGTTCCAAAAAGTTGGCGCAAGAACCGCGAATTTTGCTCCTCCCGCCTTCTTCTTTTTGAAACGGGTAATGGTCAGGAGTGCCAAGTGGGTGGAGCGGAGTTCTCTAGCCGGCAGGTAAGGTTTGATGGCTGAGCATATAAACTCGGGAGCGGTGCCCATCCTGGCCTGAAAGGTGAGGCAGCCGAGTTTGAATAAGGCTCGCGCTCTCACAGGTAGCCAGTGTAATGCCTGCAGCAAAGGAGTGGCACGATGAAATTTGGGCAGGCCATGGATCAGGCGAGCAGCCTGATTCTGCACTAGTTGCAGACGGTGGATGGCGTAGGCAGGCGTGCCATTGTAGATTATGTTACCATAATCGAGGCGCAAGAGCACCATTGCCATCTCGATGACTTTTAATGCCGGGAGGGAGAAGAAGCGGGAGATCTTCCTGATTGTCCTGAGGGAAAAGAAACAGGAGGAACATGAGTGAAACTTGGAGGAGGTGTGGGGCTTTTTTTAACCAAATTGTTTGACAGCGGAATTCTCTAAGTGCTCACTTGCTGAGAATGGTGCCACGTATTTGGAGCATGTAATACATGGAGATGGATTAAAACCCACACCCTCTTTGGTGGACACTGCAGAATACACCAGGTCCTAGTTGTAAAGAGGAAGTACGATCATTCCTTGGGCTTGCAGAATTCTGCTCTAAATATTTTCAGGATACTGAGGGTAAAACATTTAATAATAGGCAGCTACTTAAGAACAGGTGTATATTTGCGAAGACAGAGGGATGTGATTTAGATTTTCATTGTATAAATGAATGTAATGTGAATGTGGCATCCCTTAAAAGGTTTGATCTTAATGCAAGTAATGTCATCACTACTGATGCTAGTTGTAAAGGGTTAAGGGCGATATTCACTCAGATAAAGATGAGAGAGAATGTGTAGTTGTTTATGCTGCCAGATCCTTGTCTCCTACAGAGGAAAAATGTACTATTAATGAAAAGGAAACATTTGCTGGTGAATGGGCTGCTGGCCATTTTAGAGCGTTTGTGTAAAGGAATGTTTCACTCTGAGTTGTAATCATAAGCCCTTGCTTAAAAAATTTTCTTTTGCTAAATTATATGTTAAACTGCAACATTATAATTACAAAATTGTATATGTGCCTGGCAAGGAAAATATTTTTGTAGATTTTCTCTCTCGAATGCCTAAACAGTTAGAAATGTGTGATGATGTTATCTGTAACAACTTTTGAATTGCAAACGTGCAGGACAGTGGTACTTCATGTGTACAAAAAGATCAATGGGTACAGGAGTATAAGAAGGACACATTTTTGTTGCAGGTTTTGGGACATATTAGTAAAGGATTGCCCAATAAACAGAGGTTATGTGCCAAACTAAGACCATTTTGGGAAATATATTGGAACTTTGTGCGCAGAGTGAAAATGTTTGGGGAGGTGAAAGAGTAAGTCCTCTGAATAATTTTCATAAATTACTTAGGAATATGTGTGATGAGGGTCCTTTTGGAATTGTATGAATGAACTGAACAGTGAAAGCTTCATTTTGGTGGCCGGGCATGATATTGACATTGAGAGATTTGTGTGTGACTGTTCAATCTGTAAAAATGCTGATATATCCTTAATAACATTGAAATTGCCCATGGGCATGTTTCTCATTCCAGATTCTCCATTGGAGTCAGTAGCAATTGATATAGTGGGTCCAATTGGATTAGCTCACAAATTTGTAATTGTGTTAATTGAGATTTTTCTGAGATGGTCTATTATCAAGGTGGTGGAGAAAGTGGATTCTGACTTTGTTCTAATTTTCTGGGATAAAATATTTTTACAGGAGGATATCCCATCAAATCCGATAAGTGATAATGCGAGCAATACGAAGAATAAATCCCATATCGAACACAGCACCAGTAAAGCTATGTCTCACGCTAATGGTCTGCGCAGGTTTTATAGCACAATGGGAAGAAGGCATTTTTCACATCTACTGACGGCGCTGAAAGCAAAAATTCCATCAACCTTATTATATGCTATTGAATCAATCCCTGTAAAGGAGTGGAGTTTTTTAGAGAAGATAGAAGGCCAGATACTACGTAAACTGCATAATTTTAATACGTTAGTTCCTTCAGCTGCTATTAGATTGGAATTTGGACTAATAAGCACTTATATTCAAGGCATTTCCAGAGTTTTACGCTGGGGATACCAGTTAAAAAACAGTGAACATTATTCCCTGAGAGGTTTCTTGTGTAAGGAAATTTTCAGTGGTATAGGGGGGAAATACTCTTTAGGTCTAGATTTTTCTTTGGCTTTAAACATTTTTTTTGTTGAGGAAGTATCTATGATTTCCCTCCCGCTATCAGAATTTAAATCCTTTGTAAAAAATTCAAGTGGAAGGATCAGCTTCAATAGAGATATTGTGCAAGGACTACTTCCCCGAAACTGCCTCAGAAATATTTAACCTGGAACCTAGACCATGAAATAAGACGCTGGTTCGCCCTATTTAGATTTAATCTCCTACCTCTAAATGTTTTAACAGCATATTGGTCCCAGAATTCAAAAAATGGAAAAAATTGCAATTTTTGTAAGCTGAGTATCCAGAACCTGGATCATGTTTTGTTTATTTGTTTGGCACTGGCCTTTTATCGCCGTCTTTGGCTTAGGCCGATGTTTTTACAAAATGGTGTTAAGGACGTAGCCTCAGCTCGCAAATTTCTTTTTAATCCCAAAAATGAAGCTGTGTGTGCAAAATTGTTTGACTTCTTTAAGGAATTTATGTACATATTTTAACTGTATATTTTCCAAGTGGGATTTAATTTTTGAACAGCTGATCTTCTTTTTAGTCATAGTATCCTCTCTTGATTACGAATGTATCTTGCACTATTTGGTCCTTATTTTATAGGCTGTGCCTATTTAATTTTTTATCCCAAATTGTAAACTTGCACATGATTAGGCTGCTTTTACTTGTTATTTGCACAGTTTAGAAAATGCTCTGTTCTCTCATTGTTTGCTGCTAATTCTAAACTCTGCTCCTTGAAAGTGCTTTACTTTGTCTCAGTTGCTTTCTAATTGCTATTTGCACAATTCTGGATATGCCCTGTTTCCTCATTGCTATCTGCTAAATCCCAAACTTTTATCCCTTGAAACTGTTGTATTTTGAATTTCTTTACTATCTTGTTTCCGCTGTATTACCACATGGTTTTATTGCATTTTATGTATTAAATGGTGTGTAGTTTTTAAAGTGGACCTCGTTGGAGTCCCAAAACTTTAATTAATTGAATTCAATTGAATTTATAATTGGGTGCATACAGGACCATTTCCTTATATAATCCTAATGGAAATCGTATGGTTGAGTGTTTTAACAGAGTCATCAAGAACATCATCCAATTGGCAATGAAGAGTAATCATGAATGGGCAGTGCAATCAGAGAAAACAGTGCAGGCGTAGAGTGTGTCTGTCTCTGAAGCATTGGATAATCCCTGTTTGTATTGATGCAGGGCAGAACCCCAAACACCAAATCAAATATAATCCCTGGTGGTTATTTGGGTCTAGCGTAGCACATTGGTCAAAGAATGACATTTATTACAGAATAAAATCTACACGAGTAAAAGGAAAAATGTGTATGATGCTAAACATGGTACAAAGGATCGTGCGATTGCAGTAGGTTCATGTAAAAAAAAAAACTAAGAACGTTCCGAAAGGGGAAAGTAATTACTATGAACCCATGGAAGTTACTGAGACGTTAACTAATGCGATACATTTGATGGATGGGAAAGTGTAAAATGTAAAACGAATAGCTAAATGTTCTGCACCAATTGTATCTGTTTTTCATCCTACGGACTGTTTTGATGATGATGTTGTATGTGACAAGGACAGGAGTGCATGTCTGAATCTACTATGTATGGGTTGTAAACATTTTTAGATTTGCACAATGCAAACATTCTTGGTAATACATTGGCAATGCATGGAATTTTGGAAAATATGTCAGAAAAATGTGGATTCTCCAGCCTAGGATGGAACCTACGCAGATACTACTAATATGTCAGGCTGTAAAAAAAAATTTGTCTATTGATGGTTCCAGTAATTGTGTGTGGAGACATTGTCATCTATGGAGTCTAAATGTAGTAGGAAACCTCCTGTGTGGTAAATGGACTATATTTGTGATGATTTTCCCTTATAATCTTATTTTTAGTTTTTTCCCCTTTTTTGTCATAATTAAGGACAGCTTTAGCTATCTGTTGGCAACAGACCTATTCTATCCAATATACCTAGAGTGGGCTTTCTAAAAATCCCTTTGTTACTTTTTCTTAGTATATCATGAGATATAATTCCTCATGACCCGAGCAAAATTCTCTACACAACTAGGATTCTGTAATGCTCAAAGAATTTGCAGCATTTCTTAACTACACAAATTTCAGGATTTTTACCAATGATATACAAGCATGTGTGCTTAAAGGAAAAGTAGCTGAAGCAGCATGGAAAAAATGTTTTGAAACAGACGAGGTATCAATCTTTTCAATAAAGATAGAAGAATATCCTCATAGACATCCTTGAACACATTAAAACATGTGGAAGAAAAGGACATCCTCACCCTCATGCATGGAAGATTCAGGAGAAACCTTTCAACTATTAATTAGTTCTTCTATTTGGGTGAGCTGGTCAACAAACTTTCACACACAAAGCAGTTTTCTCCCTTTTACAGCCATTTTGACTTCTGCCTTGCCTTTGACCCTGCTTGACAAAAATCTCTCTTGAATAATCTATCCAAATGAACCAGCCACTGTTCAAGATAGTCATGAACTTATACGCAAGCGCAAGTAAAATTTGGTGTGACTGGGAAAGAGGCAACACATTTTCAACTCATCAATGACTGAATTAGGGACACACCCCACCAATCTTACAAAGGTTAAATCTATTCACAAATAACATATTCATAGGCATAAGTGTAGCCATCGCATCCAGTGCTCTAATCGCCTGGCTCTGAGATACCAAGAGTACTGCAAAAAAGGACAACCTGAAAGGAGTCATTGTCTTTTGCCCCTTCTTGTAATTCGTTTTCTTAGAGTTTGTAGGGCCTCTTGCACAGACATCATAGCCAGTAACTGTGCAATAGACTAGAGCTTGTATTCCTTTTTCTTAAATATGCTTGCCCAAAATAGTTTAATTAAATAATACTTTTTTTATTGCACCCTCCTGGTGTTCCATTAGTAGTAATAAGGCAGGTAGAAGAGGATGTTTACTTACTTACTTCAGCTACTCTGAAAGTACATAATGTTATACTACCTATAATTATTTAATTGAATATATTTTTATAGTTTAAGGTAATTATGTTTTCCATATTATTTTTATTTACTATTTGAATATATAGGGGCTAATTACGATGTTGGGTGGACTCAGGTCTATCCGACACTATTGTGGATTGGGATCTGACTGACCTCCGGTCGGCGGTTCTGACCACAGTATTTGGATGCGACTGCCCATGGGGTGGTCAAAAAATAGTCCTGTGTCAATGGAAGCTTGTGCGGTGGGCAGAAAAGGCTGTCAGCATGAGCTTCCCTTGACAACTGAATGTTTTCAAACATCCCTGCACTGTGTGGTGTCACAGTGCCTGCTACACGGTGCCGGGATGTTTAGAGAGGCACAATGGTAGTCCCTAGGGCCACAATGTAGAGGGCCATGGGGGGGAGGAATTTTGCCTTCCGACAGCTTTTCCATGTGAGAAAGGCCTACATAGAATGGCTGTCTGAGCGGTGGTCATGAAAGGGATTATGAGGTCTTTCTGATGCACTGATGGGCTCCTTGAGCCTGTCTAAAAGCGTCTGACGATCCCTTTGCCTGCTGCCTGCAGTGCAATGTGTCAGTCAGACCGCAGATAGCAGTCGGGCTGCAACAAGCCGTTGGTTGCAGTCCAACCATCATTGCAATCGGCCCATAGTGTTTTGGCTTATGTTTTACATTGTTGGGTGTTATAGGTGTAATGGGTAGGTATTGTTTTACATTTATACATTTGAAATTTTGTTACCATTTCTTAATTTTTGTGTTAAACTTTTTATAAAAATATTTGTATTGATTTCATTCAAAAAGATTATTTGCTTTGTTTAGGAAATTTCTTTCTTATTTTTTCATTTTATATTTAAGGACAAGCGTTCCCTCATATTGCTTAGTTTGGCATGCAATTAGTAAATCTAACCCCCCAGAGTCCTAAGCTTTCCACAGTGTTGCTTAGTTTTGAGTTGGAAAATTAAAACTAACTCCTATAGAGAACTACAGCACTACACAACCAGTCTCTTGGGTGTTTAGGAATCAGGATCAACTTTATGAATCCATTCCCACAAAAATCATTATGCATTCTATTACGTAGCTATTTCTTTTTTTCCTTAAATTATTTTTATTGATAGTATCAAAAATAGGAAACATAAATACAGCTGCATCTCAAAAAGAGTCAAGCAAGAAAAATGTGTTAAAATACTACAGCAGTAAATTCATTGTGACAACGTTGAAAGAGTGCGCCAAAGACATCACAACGAATATATACTTGTATTCAGGTAATGAAAAATATCAGATCCTGGAGCCGTAGCTTAGACCATCACTAATGATAATCCCAAACAATATAGTAAAAGAATAAAACACAAAAGACTTGTTCATAAATTAACTCAGAAAGATTGCTAATTGATTCAGAATTCATGTACAACATGACAAATAATGATTACATGGAGCCAATCCCATTATCCCTCTAAATGGCATCTAAGACAGTGTTTGCTAACAGAGGGACGAATCCTGTTTATATGTTTGGCGGTATAGTAGAGCAATGAGAAAAAAACTTGTGCCTGAAATTTGGTGCTTTCAATAGCATATAACTAAATTGTCCAAAGTCTTCTAATTTCTTACACGTGATCCTGAACCCATTCTACTTTTCTTTTTTCAGAAGATGTTCAAGGAGATCAAAGTTACAATCACCTTGAATCTGTCTATATCAGTGGCTGATGCCTCTTAATTTGTATTTAAACAGCCTTTAAAAACCGTAAAGGATTGACCTGAAAGGGGTGTCAAATACAACTGTAAGAAACTTTTGATTTTCAAATAACTGAACTATAGTTTTTGCCCATACTGCAGCCTGCTAAACCAAGTTGGTCTAAAAATTTCCATGAGGTGATGTACTTGAAGTCGACAACCAATTGAAAGCCCAGATTAACCCAGTGGTGCCCTTCATTAGTGAAAAAGTGTAGTCTTAGGCCAATGCAATCGTTCAACAGAAGAAACTCGTGACAATCTGGAATTTTCAATTCTTTAATGACATCAATTTTGTGCCAAAGTAGCCCCTTGATTTCTGTATATCTATTTTTTTTCAGAAGCAAGATTTATAAAACACTGGTGCAGGAGCCCCTATATCATCGAAGATATCATAAACTAGACAGTTATCAGAACAGAAAGCGAATCATTCAAACAAGGAAGAATATCTAATAGTGGTTGCTGATAGTATGCTTAAAGTTGTCCATACCAAGGCCAGCATGCTCTTTATCTAGTAGTAGATTAGGGAAACTCAGCCAGGGCTGGTGGTTTTTCCAAGTGAACCTGCATAACAGTGAATCAACCTCAATGAAGAAGTTTTGAAAGAATTTTGATTGGTACATTGAAAACGAGGCAAAAGTAACATTTTAATTAAAGCTACTCTACCAAAAATTGAAATGGGTAGGAATATCCATTTAGGAAGGAGGTTGCGCATTTTAAATAATGTGGCCACATAATAAAGTTTAAACAAGTCATCATCTTTAGCTGTAACATAAATGCCCAAATAACTAAATGGGTGTGTAGGACTGCACCAGGAACATAAAGCAAGTGGGATGTTGACAACAGAGGCATTAAATATGAGAATCTCTGTTATCCTTGGATTTATTTTATATCATCCGATCAAAGTTAATTCCTTAATCTAGTCAAATAGACTATGGATGTTGGACTCCTCTTCCTTCAAAAAAATTACTGAATCATTTGCATATAATTTCAATTTGGAAATTCCAAGAAGAGGAAGAAAGATGCTATCATCCCCATGGATAGTTATAGCACAGGGTTTGATCAACATGGTGAAAAGAATATGGGACAACAGACAATCTTGTATAGTCTCCCAGGTAATTCTGATTTTACCTCCTTCAGTCAAATGAAGTATTATCAAAGCTGAAGCATTCTCATAGAGGTTTTTTAAAACTAATACAAACTAGAAAGGAAATAAAAATACACCCAAGATATAAAAAAGTGCCTCCCAGCAGACCAAATTAAAGGGTTTTTTTCTGCATCAAACATCAGAATAGCATCATTCAGTTTATTTTGAGTAGAGTTATCAATGGGCTGTATCAAATAATGAAAATTGACTGACATTGACGTATTCAACAGAAATCCATTCTGATCTGGATGGATCAAAGGTGCAGCAACCAACATGACCCCATTAGCTAGAACTGTCATTAAAAGCTTGTAGTTTGAATTTAGAAGGCAAAGCGGGTGGTATGAGCCAGGATGAACTGCAGGCTTATCATTTTTCAGAATATTGATCACCTCTGTAAAGGAGGTGAGCACCACCCTCCCCTCCCCTCCAAAATTGATTCAGCTAATTTAACCAATATGTCCTGCAGCTCAGAGAAGAAGGTTGTATAAATCTCTAGAGGGAACCCGTGACTTCCTACAGACTTCCCATTTTTAAAACTTGTCAAACATATCTTAATTTCCTCTACTAAAATCGAGGCCAGGAGAGATGATCCTTTATATGTAGAAAGTCAGAAATCTGAATAGTCTCCCTGAAAACTTCTTGAGTGATAGAGCACCGGATAATGGTCCAAAAACCCCTCTATATAAGGCAAGGATCGAACAAAGCTGTTTAGTCTCCGGGTCCTAAATGTATTTCACAAAATGAGCGATGGTCTTAGATTTAACCGACCAGACTTACACATTTAGCAGCATGCTCATTTTCCCCATAACAAGTTTGATTTATGTTATGCTTCCTGCCAGCCCATTCTCTGTGTAAAAATCTGTATTCAATCCTGAAATTTGAAATTGTAGCTGGCCTTAAGGCGAGGGATGGTATACAACCTTTACAACGAAACTTTTACAACGAACTACCATTACAACGCAACTTTTACAACGCAAACTATTACAACGCATTGCTCTGGGGGGCGCTCTAGGATAGGGAATAGGTTAATTTACTATCCAATAACCTTCCCTACTATCCAAGGGGACTGGAGTTGAAATAGTAAATTAAACTATTCACTATCCAGCGCCCAAAAGCATTATGCGTTGTAATGGTATGCGTTGTAAAACGTACGATGTAAAGTTAGGCGTTGTAAAGGTAGGCGTTGTAACATCATACATCCCGAGGGATGCATGTTCCACATTTTTCTGAAGAACTACTGTCAGGATCTTTCTGTTTTTAGCCATCATTGCAAAGCACGCTATTGCTTGGTCATGCAATGCTGGCTTAAAGGTGTCCTAAACTAACGGAAGGGGGGAGATTCTAAATTAATGTGAAAAGACTCCATCACACATGAGTTTATGCAACCCAGTCGAGAAAAGCAGTAGTTTATTACTCCACCTTCTACTTCAGGAGTGGCTCGCTCCCATACAAAATCAAAAGTAATCACTGTGTGATCGGAAAAAAAACAATTTGTAATAATTTTAGACTCTAAGGCTTCCAAAAACTGATAAATCAAAAAAATGTCTAATCTAGGTGTCGGGTCGTGAAATAAATCTATTGTCTGAGTAGCGGAAATTGAAATTGCCACAAATTTATTAGGCTTAATCAGACTTAAAAGTGGCAATGAAATCTGCTGTCTAGGGCTTAAATTACCTTATATTCTCCTGTAGGGCATCTTTTTCCAGAATCTGGAGGAAATTAAAGTCCCCCCTCCCATAATATTAAGGCCATTACGCCATTAGAGTGAACAGCCAGGGAATAAAATTGCTGCAAGGCATTGATTAGGCCAGGAATGGGGCATAGTAATTTATCAAATTACACATACCAGTCCCATCCAGTACGCTGACCCAAAGCCATCTCCTCAAAGGGTCTTTAACCGAATTAATAATCTCCACTTTAAATGGATGTCTAAAGAAAATAGCCACCCTAATGCAAGCCATATTAGCAGAGGCGAACTGGGCCTGTGACATCCACTTAGATACTGA
The DNA here is from genome assembly GCF_964261635.1 of Lissotriton helveticus. Lineage (NCBI taxonomy): Eukaryota > Metazoa > Chordata > Amphibia > Caudata > Salamandridae > Lissotriton > Lissotriton helveticus. Next base: position 381,813,351 of record NC_136069.1, read on the forward strand.
CGACCTCATTTATAAAAAGTGGTGCATCACTGAATGAAAACAGCTATGCAACACTTTTCAGTGTGCCCTCCTTGTGACACCATGGGTGCGCAATATTTACTGAACGGTGCTCCATGTTGCAAGTATTTAGAAATGTGTCAGTATTTCTGACGTATCTGTAGGTGCAGTAATGATGCATCACTGAAGGGTGTCGCAAAAGTGATGCTACTCCAGCAATGGATCATTACACATGGGCAAGTCCCAGGTGAAATGCGCCTGTGTCAGTCTTATGTCTGCTGTGAGGCAGGCATAAGATTTTGATACAGTGGCTTCCTAGAATTGGCATAGTGAAATCTCATAGATTTTACTACGCCACTTCTATGACCGTTTTTTACGGGGGAACGCCCACCCCGCATGCATTATACTGGACGCACATATAATGTAGCACAGGGCTTTACAAAGCGGCGCATCTGCTTAGATGCGTCACTTTGTAAATATGGCACAATGAGGCACATTTTTTATGCCACTGCAGCATGACAAACAGTGCCTCAACGGCTGTGCAAAGGGCGCATAAATAAGCCCCGGAAAGCTTCGAAATCTTAGGATTATTAGATTTAAGAAGGATTTCTTATAAAAATAACACATCTAGATTGAGGGCAGCCAGCCAACTCAAAGAAGCACGAAATTTGCACCTGTTATTTGCCCCATTAATATTACAAGACACAACCCTGACTACCACTTCTCTACCAACATAGAATAATGGCATTGAGATAGAACAGAAATCAAAACCAATAGAATACTATAATTTTTCTATGTAAATCCACCATGTGCATCCTGCAGGATGTATGACGGTACAACGCGTACCATTTCAACGTGTGCCTTTACAACGCGTCTTTAACAACGCAAGTCGCTACAACGACTTGCGCTGTTGGGGGCGGATAGTGAATAGTATAATTTACTATTCTAACACCAGTCCCCGTGGATAGTAGGGAAGGTGTTGGAATAGTAAATACACTATTCTTTATCCTTTAGCGCCCTCCAGCGCAAGTCGTGGTTACGACTTGCGCTGTAAAGGACGCGTTGTAAAAGCACTGCGGGGTAACATCCGCGTTGAAAACGATGTTCCCCCATCCTCCACTCGACCATGCATCATGTCCCAGTCTTTACCTCCATCCTCATACCCCGCTCCCCTACCTCCATGGCTTCCTCCAAAGTGGTGACTCCCACTGCCCTGGGGAAGTAGGAGACCCATGCACCATCAAGAGGTGTCAAGGAAATGCACCCAGTCATCACGCCGTTAGGGAGCAGCAAAGCTGGCAGACAAAATAAATAAAAAAACATGCACAAAAGGCAAAGAGCTCAAAGAGGGAAAGCTTTTAAATGAACATAACCACCTAAAGGGAATAGATGAGTATGCCAATTTAATACTGCAAAAGACAGTGTAATAATGTCATAGGAAAAAAAAAAAAAACACAACCAGCATACATAGGGTAATAACATATTCTGATGCGTTTCGGCTGGTCCCAACCTATTTCAAAGTTACACTGGCCTATGGCGCAAGCAAGTTTTAAAGGCACAGCAAATCATGGATATGGAAGACATACCTCCATGTTCAATCAATCTCTCTTCATCCATTCACCATATTTTTTTGCAAAACAAAGTGATTGTCTCACATTAGGTTACAATATATATTTTTGAGGGATTTTAAAATGCTTGCTGTTTTTATATTTTTCAAAAACGTAATTTACAAAAGGAGAGTCTTATGCTCTTGTCAATGTGCAATTCATTGTGTACAGAACTTTGACATGGGAAATCAGAGGTTTGATCAAAACTAAAGGTTCCAGGGACGTTATAGTTAGGCTTAGGTTTCACTCGTACAAAACTAGTGAAATTCAGCAGTTGTAGTTACCTGAGCTAACTAATACTTATGCCCCTGCAATGCACTGTTTATGACCTCACATATTGCATCACTGATGACATCACTGATGACATCTCAAATGACATCATCGTGGTTGCCTAGTTACAATCCAGTTTCCATAGGAAAACTGTTTTTTGTTTTGCCAATAACTTTGGCGCCATTTGATGAATCTTCAGCATATTTCCAAAACTAGTTTGACCCTCACTTGAGCTGCTATCTTTAAAGTTTTTGGGTAATTCATTAAGGGAGGGCTGAGAAAAAGGAGAGGTCCCAAAATGCATTTTCAGCTTGTTATTTGCTTTAGACACAGCTACAGCTCGAGCCGTTGAACGGAATTACACCAAATCGGCAGAAAGGTAGATATTGGACCATAGAAGTGCCTTTTTCTTATTTGGAATAATCCATTTAGCAGTTGTGGAGTTATTAAACGAGAAAGTTTGGAGTCCATCTGGATTTAGATTTTAGGCCACTATCTCCACTGTGTTCCATATTAATGCTGAGGTATGATAAGAGTTCCCTCACATCTGTTGTCTCTTCACCTTCAGAGGTCGTAGCATCCACTGCATCCTGTATTGAGAAGCTAGCAAGTGTTTGTGCTGTTGTACAATTGTCCGCAACTGGTGCATGTGCGGAAAAGTATTTTTTGAGTTTCAATCTCCGCAAAAATTTGTAAATATCAATCTTGACCAAGTCAAAATTCAAATTTATGGAGGGACAAAAACCAAGACGCATTTTGAGAACTTTGATCGTATCCTTTGTAAGTACCGGATCTGATAAATTCACTACATTGACATCCATATACTTATCTACTACATCTGTTGTTATCATTTTCCCTTGTTCCAGCACCTGGTCCACATTCCTACTCCGTCTCCTGACTGATCTCTTTGGTGTTTTCCCTCATCTGTTTTTTCTGTGTGTCCTGGTCATAAGATGACCTTCCAATTCCCTATTCTCATTCTCCGTATTTCTTCCAAAAAACGATTCTTTTTTAGTACAGAGGTAGCCTCGCCCAAATCATGGTTAATTTCACTGTCACTTGATGATAGGCTAGATGAGTGGCTACTAGCAGTCTCTGTTGCTATATCTATACTTTACTTGAGACATTATTGGAGCCAGTGAGATCATGCCCAAACTAAAAGCAGGGGCAGACCATGATGATTCTAAAACGTTACAGACAGAATCGACAGGATGGTCCACATGCTCCGTTTGGGCACAAAGTGGATATTGATTGCCTTTCCGTTCACTTTCGACATCCCTGGATCCCATGGGAAAACCTGGAAAAATTGTGTTTCCTTCAGAAATTGTATTATCAGAGGAGACATCTGAACTAGTAGCATCTACACCTGGCTGCTGTGAGGTCTTTTACAGTTCATGAGCAATGGTCGACTTAGAGGAGGTGAATAAAGTATCTTCAGCCCACCGTGTAAACCCTGTAATGCCTGCAGTACGAGAAGTATGCTTAGAATTAATGGCATCAATGGAGGTCTTCCTCTTCTGTGTGGAGTTACGCAGACTGTATTGTTTCGTTTGTACAGAACTTTACCCCTTAAGCAGGCATTTAATGAGAGCAGACAGCACAGCCAGACAAGCAGCAGTGTGCTTTATAGCCAATTGTCGAACAAGCTAAAAAATTGTAGACTTTCTATCTTTTGTAGCCTTTATATCCTCATTTCATATCTAAACAGCAAATGCAGTGTTAAACAGGTACAATCGTTAAGCCGTCCTTAGGTGATTCTTAGGCGGGGCCCACTACCCCCTCCCAACTCTGTGACTGTGGAACAGTGGCACTCACCATTGAGAAGGATCAACACTGTTCTCTGAGGTCCTGGTAAATGTTGCAAACCTGTACCAATGTTTCACCTGCCTAAGAGGTCCTCCTGCCACTTCCATGGATTTCAGGGATGCTGGGGTCAGCTCAGGAAGATTGTAAGGCTAAAAAGGTAAAAGACAATAAGCCTAATGTGGCTACAATGGCTACAATGAAGGCCCTGGATTCTGCAGGTTTTCACTTTCCTGCCACTCTGCTGCCCCAACAAACTCTCTAGTGCACAGTGCACATCAATTGCCACACCAGGATCACTACCTCTCTGTCTCTTGGCTTCTGCTAGCAGCAAAATATTGGAGGCGCCTCTCATCATGAAGCTTTTCCCTGGGGAAACATCATTTACAATCCGGACGGAACCATGTCTTCCATTACTATGCAAGTGTTACCACACTTGCCTTTATCATGCATATGTCTTCACCAGCGCTTTAGATTCAGATCAGGTGAGTGGGGAAAATGGAGGAAACAGGAAGGATCGGGGTGCCAGGTGTGCCAGGTTTTAAGGCTCAGGGAGAGGGTGAGTCGGGTCAATTTTGAGGGCTGTGGGTCAGCTTTAGGGCTCAGTTTTTAGGGCTGGGGTGTAATCTTTACCATGCATATGACTTTATCAATCATGCCTTTACAACAAAAGAATTTGTAAAGGCTTGCATGGTAAAGGCATGCGTGGTAAATATGTGGTCGTAGTAAAGACTTTATTGTTATAAATGCAATATTTTCGTATGCGTGGTTCCATAATACAACCTTGATATAACAACCTCTGAACACAGAGTGGAGGTGTATAACTATAACCTATCACTGCAAACACAGAACTGGGCTCCTGCATTTAAGGAGTGGACTTCACACTGAAAGCTACAGTGGCATCCCTAGGGGGGTATAACCTCTCTAGGCCCATCAGGGCGTGCTCATCTCTCTTTCATATAGGTACCAGTAGCCCTTTTTTTTAACGTTTGCAATCTTTTAAACAAGAACAAGTAACAAGAATTTGGATGTGCTATATTTGAAGGACAGTCGGTAAAGCTTACTGCAATATTATTGCATCTCTCCTTTCCTGAGCTCAAGGCACATCCCTTACACTTTCATTGTGATTAGACACATCTCCCACAGCACATCAGAAATATAAAGTGCTATATAAATGCAATAACAGAGCAATACTCATTTGTCCCACGATGTTCATAAACCTGGCAGAGAATAAGAAATGTTTTAATTTACTGCCCATCACTTGTGTGCATGATGTGAATACGAAGTGCAGACCTGGACTGCATTACAAAACAGAACTGGGAAAAGCAAGGAGAAGGACGTGCACTTGCATGGAGTGCTAAATGAAGACTCAACATTAATAAAAATCGAAAGGTAATTTCATGATGTCAGGAGTGGAAGGATACACCTCTTCTGATCAAAAGCAAAGGTATACTAGCTGTGCTCCAGGAGCGTGTCAAACACAGAATAGGGAGGAAAGCCATCAATAAAGAGCAGGAAACTGAGATGGACAAAAAAGCCATCTAATCATGAACAATATCTGACTCTGTGTAGTATAGTAGGCAATGCTATCTGTAACAGAGAGCTGGAACTGTCTCGGCAGACAGCTGGAACAGTCTGTAGCGAGACTGCAAAAAGTAATACCCGCTTGGGTGGTCACTGGATATTAAACTATTTGGTTAATCACATGCTCCAAATATGTTAAACCCTTGTACATTCTCGTTGAACACAATGGTGTACTGCTGTGGTGTAGCACTAAATTGTAATCTATTAAAAGACAAATACATTTTTTCATTAAGAAAAGATTAATTGTATTTATGTCCTGCAATTCCTAAGTCCACTTTCTGCAATGTTTATTTATATTTTCTTTCAAACATTTCTTAGGTTCTCATTAATCTTGGTTATTCTTGCTTCTGAATTTTGACCACGGAGCTAAGAAAGAACTATTTGAAAAAAAGGTAGAAGCAAATCAAGAAGGGAAATATATGTTTCTAAATAGGGATAAAGGAAGACCTACACTTGAAACTATTGAAATTAGGCCATCAATGCCTGCAGTGCTCTTTTACATACTCTTTCATGCTTTTTTTAATAGCCTCAAAACATCTAATAAAGAAAAAAATGGAAATATTAAGGAAACATTCATCTAAAATTAGTAAAAATAGAAAGTCCTGTGCCCTCCTTGCAATTTTACCATGGGGGAGTTGGATGCTTGTGGTCACAATATCAAGTAAGAGTATGTAAAAGACTACTCCTGCAGTACTATTTGCAGTACTCATATGTACTTTTGTGAATCAAAACCAATTATTGACTTTCCAAAACGTTACTGCAACTTCCTCAATAACCGACAGAGCATGATACCAGGGGCAATACTGTGAACAATAGCAAGAGAATCCAATTTCCTGGAAACAGTCAGATTTGTTTGCAATAAAACGAACTGTAGCTTAAAGGAAAACACCAACAGAAGAACCACATAGCAACAAAAGATGCATTTCCATATTCCTATGAGAAGTCATGGTCTGGATATCAGGTTAAGTGGCCACTTTAATGATGTCTGTCTAAAGTCATTTTCTCTATGTCAAAGCAGACTCCAAGACAAATTCATGTCAAATTTTAGCCTTCACCTTACCAACGAATGGTACTTTAAAATGCATGCTTCGGCTGGTACCACCAACAAATTTAGACAGCAATCCTACATAAACAATGAAAACAATTCAGAAACTACCCTTCACATGTAGTAAGAGGAGAAGTTTTTAATTTTGAAAACACATTCTCAATTCACCATAAACCCAGAAGCAGTTCAGTGAAGACTTGGCAGAGTTATACACAAGTAATCTGGATTCAAACCTTTTCCACTAAATGTAAGTATTTTGACTAGTCAGATTTAACCGACATGCATAATCATTAGGATCCTGGTTAGCTCAGCCGCCCTTATAAAACAGGGTGCAAACACTATTTTGCCCATTTTTACCCTAGTGGCTATTGAGAAATAAGAGCAAATTGCACTCTTCAATTTGTATTGATACGTCCCAGTGCTAAGTGTATGTGCAAACCCTGGAACCAAGGGTCATAATTATTGTAAAATGGATGCAATTTCTGTTAGCATGCGATAACCCCCATTATTTTAGATCTGGTGCAAATGACACCCACTGTGTGAGGTGGAAAGATTTTTTTTGCCAAGGTGTATAGGTAGAAATCGGCTGTGGTAGCATTGAGAATGTAATTTTATACCTATCTGTTTGTATTAACATTTGAGAATTGGTTTGTATATCTACTAATGCACACTAAACCCTTAGCAGCAGATTTTTACACCTATTTTAAATGCACTACCATTTTGTTATCCCATGTAGCATAATGTACCTTTAGCCTAACTATTCTAATAAATATGGCTCCATTCTAAAGCTAGTGAAATGAAGAGAGGTCTGCAGATTTAGGGAAGTCAGCCTTTTCTACCCTAGCTCATTCTATCCCCCTTCATTCTTCCCATGTGAATAGCCTGGCGCCTGCCAGTCAGTGTCTATTTGTAGTTTTCGTTGTATCCTGTGTACATTTCTCTGCGTGTTGCACCGAGAGAAAGGGTAAAAATGTAGCACCAAAATGTACAGAATTTAGCATCACATGCTCCAACTGATCGGTGGAAAACCATGGTCCGTTGAAATGGCAATTTGCCCTTAGAATGTTTTGTCTGTTGCTGGCCAGTGGCTACTTTTGCAAGTGTTAGATATCTGATCTAGGAGCTTTCCTGAGTGACTGGTTCTTTCACTTTGTACTCCGCGAGATTCACACAGATGATGAGCCTGACAGGTTTATATTTTCTTCGGGTAGAACATTCAGGAATGCATCTCTATGCTCATTAAAACTATTATAGGTCAACAATTAAGACGAGAATCAAAGTTCACCTTAACAAAATCAATAACATTTCTGTAATTTTTAAACAGTGTTTTATATGCATGTTGAAAGAATGAATGAATATCAGTAGACTACAGACCAACATTTCTCACAATGATCTGTATTCCAGAAGTACCCACAGAAAAGGGTAGACTCAAAGATAATTCCAAAGAGAACAATAAATGAGCATATTGAAATAATACTGTGAACTATAAAAGGTTACCTATTCGTTTCTGAACGAGTGTGGATTTTTCTGTATTTTTATTTTGTTTGGCATGTCAGTTGCCTTCTCACGATGGTTCGAGGTGCACTGCAGAAGTACTGAGAAATGATGGTCAGTATCTAATGGGAGACACAGCTATCAGGCACATGCATCAAAGGATTTTGCGATCGCAAACGGTGCGAATCGCAAAAATCGGCCGTTTGCGATCACACAATCTGCTTTTGGAGTGCATGAAGGGTGAAGGCCCTCGCAGTTTTAGAATTCGCAAATATTTGCAAATTCTCAAATTGCGATTGCATTTTAAATGCAATGCATGAAACTTTAAAAAATTGCGATTTCGCAATTAGGGGGAGCAAATTACCAAGAGGTTGAACCTCATGGTAATTTGCGAAAACTTTGAAAAATGCACTTTTGTGCATTTTTCAAAGTTTCATGTTGTGCACACACATGCCCTTAGGGCATGTGTGTGCACAACATATGTGCATAGATTGATTTCAGGGGTGCAACAGGTTGTCCTTTAGACACCCCTGCACCCTTGAAATCGCATTCTAAATTTGCGATTCGCTAATTGCTAATCGCAAATTGAGAATGTCTTCCCATTCATTCCTATGGGCCTCTAGGCCCATAGGAATGAATGGGGAGGTATTCCTTAATTGTGACTCGCAATTTGCAAGTCGCAATTAAAGAATATTAAGAAATCACAATTTTTTCAGTGATTTCTTGATGCATTGCATTTTGCAATTCCTTAATTGCGATTCCTTATTTTTCGCAATTAAGGAATCGCAAATGGCAATATTGATGCATGTGCCTGTTAGTTTCCAGTAGTTCCTGACGAATAGAAAATAGAGTGTGGGATATAAATTGTGGTGGTGAAGCAGATTATTGTTTGCCATTGTATAGACTGACAAAAATATTCTACCATGAATATCGTTTAACCAATATGTCGCCCTGTTTTAGTTAATAATAGAAAAACATCCTCCAATAAGACAATATTTTTGTAAATCCTATTTAAGGCACAACATTTATGTCAGACGACATTTCTGCATATGGTATGCGGACATAATGCTGTATGCGTGACAACGCATGCATGTATAAGGTGCAAATCTAGCTAGAGAGTCTTAAATTCTCCTTCTGAATTAGACACTATGGGGCAGATTTACAAGCCTTTGGCGCCACTTTTGCGTCACTTTTAACATGGGAAAAGTAACGCAAAAGTGACTCAAGGGGCTTGTAAATCTGCCACTATAACTTTTTAAAGTTTTTTAATATCCCTCTGGTACCAGTTTGAAACCATATCAAGAAATGGTAATTCCTGAGAATTAAATGAGTGAGAACAGATTGAACTTAAATAGCAATAAAAATGAGGCTCTTCTTTCAGTCATTAGCTCCTTCATTTTGGACAACTGTCTCATCAACATAGTTGTAACAAACACAGGCTATGCGGATTTAAGTTTGAATTCTTAGGTGTGCGTTATGATAATTTCTCCCTTTCTCAGCCAGGAAGAAATCGGAGTTTCATGTGTGCGCTATACAAAAAAATACAAATAAACCTAAACATAAACGTGAACTGTTCCTTTATGGTGGGATTCTTCATCAACTCCTATCTTGAATACACAAGGATGGCTGCAGTGCTTAATTTGTAAAACAATAAGTACCGGGGTACAGGGTTTTGCTCAGAAGCCCATGGCTGGCATTACAATCATCAGAGGTGCTGAATAGCAATACAGTGTAGTCGTAATTCCACCTCATGCCTCTTTCTTCCACCACCAGACACTCCCCTGTTTCTTAATCTCAGACTTGCAAGTTCTTTATAATGATATGATATGATAAATGGGATTTGTAGACCGCACGTTCAGCAACGGTTTCTTGGCGCTTGAGTGGAAGGGCTGAGGGGCACAGCAGCGTGGTGGAATTAGTTGTGGACTAGGGAGAAGAGCCAGGTTTTAAGTGACTTCCTGAAGTGGGCATAGGAGGGGAGGAGACAGAGTTCTAGGGGGAAGGAATTCCAGAGGAGTGGAGCCTGGGTAGAGAATCTCAGGCCTCCATGCCTCTTGCGTCTGAAGGAGCAGGGGGACAGGAGGTTGGAGTCGGAAGAGCGTAGAGCATGGGGAGGGACATAGCGGTGTAATCGGGAGGAAATGAAAGAGGGTCCCTGGGAGGAGAGGGCTTTGTGGATCAGGCAGCCCAGTTTGAAAAGGCTGCGCTGGGCCACTGGGAGCCAGTGGAAGCTCCTGAGAAGGGGTTTTGTGTGACTGAACTTAGGCTGGCCATGGATAAGCCTGGCTGCTTGTTTCTGGACAAGTTGTTGTCGGTGAGATTGGTATGCAGGTATGCCGGCATACAAAGAATTCGCATAATCAATGTGAGACATGACTAGTCCCAGCGTGACCTGAACGAGAGCTTCATATGACAGCAATCTGCTAATTTTCCAAATACGGCGCAGATGGAAGAAGCAGACGGAGACCACTGAATTAATTTGACCCCTCATGGAGAGGTCATTGCTGATGGTAATGCCTAAGCTCTTGACCGAGTTGACTGGGGAAGGAGGGGGACCAAGGAAGAGGGGCAAGAAAGTTGAGTTCCAGGGTTTACCTTGGGGCCCAGTGAGAACCAGCTCAGTCTTGTCGGGGTTAAGCTTGAGCTGGTTGGAATTCATCCAAGTGCTGATGAAGGTCATGATGGATTGGACGTTTTGAATGGAGGAAGGGGAGGGGTCAATGTTGAAAATGAGCTGGAGATCATCGGCATAGTTAAAGATGACCACTGATCTTTTCTGAAGTTCAGAGACCAGGGGAAGGCTATACAAGTTGAACAAAAGGGGTGAGAGGGAGAAGCCCTGCGGGACTCCACAGGTGAGTAATTTTCCTTCCGAGGCGAAGGGGGGAAGGGAGACTGCTTGAAAACGGTCTTGGAGGAAGGAGGCGATCCATCTCAGCGGTGGCGCCCGGATGCCGGCGCTCTCGACACGGTCGAGGAGAACAGCGTGGTCGACGGTATCGAACGCCGCCGACAAATCCAGGCACACCAGGTCCTGTGAGGTGTTCTGATCGGCCCCCTTTCTGAGCTCAACATGGACGACCAGGGCAATGGATTCAGTAGAGTGTTGAGGCCTAAAGCCGGCTTGGTGGGGGTCCAGATAGTGGGTGGATTCCACAAAGGTGCTTAGACAATTTGCCACAAAGGCCTCCAGGATTTTACCCAGGTAGGGGAGAAGAGAAATTTGGCGGAAATTACAGAGTGCCCCAGGATCGGATCCTGCTTTTTTAAGGATGGGTGAGATCACAGCAATTTTGAAAGAGTTGGGGACCACGCCAGAGGTGAGGGAGTTATTCAGGAGGGAGAGGGGGGGGTCAGGGATGTTGAGGAAGATCTCCTGGGCAATGTGAGGGGGACAGCTGTCGAGCCAGACCGAACTTTCCTAAGGAGAGAAAAAAAAGCTTCTTCCGTGAGCATGGGGAAATTGGAAAACAGAACGTGGTTACGGGGTGCATCATTAACATCAGGAGGTGATACGGCTTTGGGGATACTTGTTTTGATTTTAGTGATCTTTTCGATAAAGTAACTGTTGAGGGAGTCACAGAGGGATTGTGAAGGGAGGGGTTTGACGGTGACACGATCAGGTTTCACCAGTTCGTCCACGATCGAAAAGATGGTTTTAGATTTACAGGTCGAGTTCAAAATTTTTATAGAGAAATATTCAGATTTAGCTAGAAGGATAGCTGCTTTGTAGTCCTGTAAAGCCGTAAGAAAAATAGATTTCTTAAGGGGACAGTAATCTAGTCTCCACTTGCGCTCCGTTTGACGCAGCGCGAGTTTCTTGTCTTTAAGGTTTCTTGTGAACCAGACTTGGGCATCGTGGGGCCTCTTCTTCTTGAGTACTTTCAGAGAGGCGAAGTTATCTCTCGCCTGGGCCAGCCAGGAGTTAAGATCTCCAGCCTGTGTGTGAGGTGAACAGAACTGGTTGGTTGAATGGGAGGAGGAGTGAAGAGTTGAGGTGAGTGCAGTACAGAGGGAAGGGATGTCTACGCAACTCCAGTTCCTGACCATGGTAGGGTCAGTCGTGGGGGCTTTGGTGACGGTCGGTAGGATAATGGAGAAGGAAATAAAGTAGTGGTCGGCCCAGGCGCAGGGGGAAACCTGGAGATCAGTGATGTCCAGGTTTGAGCTCCAGGCCTGGTCCAGGGTGTGTCCTTTGATGTGGGTGGCCACTTTAATATGCTCAGTAGAATTCAGAAAGTTTAATAAATCTGTGAAGTGTTTCGAGCAGGTGCTCTCGCACGCGCCAGGGGGGCAGTAATTAAAGTCCCCTATAATGAGGATTTTGGCATGGTTTATTACTAGCTCTGCTGCCAGGCTACTAAAAGACTGGAGAAAATTCGGCAAGGGAGTAGGTGGCCTATAACAAACAGCACATGTTAGAGGGAAACTTTTAGAGTCAAGTTTATATAGTAAAATATCAGTAGTGGGAGTTTTGGGGGTAGTGAGGGAAGTGAATATATGAGAATGGGAGATGATGGCTGCAACTCCCCCCCCCTACCCTCCCATCTGGTCTGTTAGTGTGAAGAATGTAGTAGTTGTCAGGAATGGCAGCCAGAATATCTGGCATGGACTCAGATGAGAGCCATGTTTCGAATAGGAGCAGGATGTCTGGTCTGATGGAGTCTAAGAGGTGGAAAATCTCAAGCTGGTGCCTGACTAACGAGCGAGTGTTTAAGTACCAGATAGAACGATGATTGTGGTTTAAGCTGAGGGGGAGGGAGGAGGTTATGGGGTGTGGGGCCCTAGGGCTCGAGGGGGGGATGTGAAAGGGAGGATCTTTCGGAAGGGCGAGGGAGACGTGGGTAGATGATCGAATCCCGGCATTATTTAACGTACTAAGGAGATCAGTGTTGTTGGGCCATTTTCCCTGGAGAGCTTTAAGCTCAGTGGTAGTGTAGGAATGAGTGAATTGGGCAGAGTAAGTGGCCCCTGGCCCCGGCCGGCCGCGGACGGGCGCAGACGTGCTTGCCTTTGGCGCGCCTTTGGTGCGCCAGCGGCACGCCCGCTGCGCGCGTCCGCTGCGCGACGGGATACACATCCCTAGTTATGGGTGGGGGCACGGCGCTAATCGCTGTGCTCCGCCCCCATCTGACAGCGAGGAAAGACTGCCGTCCTGCGTGAACCTGCACCCTCCACAACAATCGGGAGAGCCCCGTGGTGGACCAGGGTGCAGGCGGAATGAGCAGGAGGTAAGAGGGGACTCTTCTTCGGAGAGGTCAGTGCAAAGTAGCAATTAGGTAGGTAGAATTTAGTATTTTAAAAGTACAAAATATAAAAGTTAAAAAGCAGTTAGCTGAGTACAAGTGGTACTATGGGAGACTGCTGAGCGAAAATCGCCGAGCCTTATGCCTCAACAAAGCTTCCAGCAGCGTACCTCTCAGCGCGTATAATCTCTTAGCAAGAAATGTGTCCTTTAATTCATTTGGCCTGGAGGATGCATTTTGCACTTAGAAAACTGTGCAAACTCATGTGTGACTCGTGTTCTGTTCATTCATGTGGTTCCCACGCCCCTGCAGTAAGATTTTTACCTGAACAACATCTCAATTATGCAGAAATAAGAAATAACACAGGGTTACGCCAGTTATTTTGTCCGATCTTCCGAGGACCAAAGAGAGTAAGTAACTGTCTGCCCTTGAGCAGTGATTCCTAACTTGCGGGTGAGGTCCCCTGGAGGTCAATGATGCACTCAGAGGTCCATGACTGTTTAGGAAATGTAATTGCATTAACAGATTACTAAGGTGTGTTTAAATAAAGACACACAAAATTTAAAATTGAAAACGTTCTGTAAAGGTGCAGGAATTTTAAATTGGAGGGTTAATAATTAGGTTGATAGCCTCATACTGATTTATAATTTGGAAATGCTCCAACCTTCTCGTTACATTTTTTTTTATTTGTTTGTGAATTAAATTAAATATTTCATAATTTTTGTATTTGTTTGCTGAATGCTTGTTTCCATATTGTTGTAGATTGTTTTGTAGCTCAAATCATGAAACTTCCTTAGGCCAGGATACTCGTATTCAAATAATGACTCAGTGGGGGGTACCCATATTTAAAAAAATGATTCAAATGGGGTCTCCAAATTCCAATAATGCTTACATGGGGGTCCACAGAAGTTAAAAGGTAAGAAACACTGCCATATGGAACTGGGTGAACTTAGCCCCTGGCAGGCAGTGCCCCCTTCCACCATTTCCCCCAAAATAATGTAAAATATGTGGCATGTTGCATGATTGCACTCTGCGGGTCTGCTGGACCTTCTTTGTTCCTCTGTGCCTCTCTCCCCTGGTGTCAGGTAAAATGAGCTGGATGTTGCTGAAGGGTATGGCAGTGCCTCTGTAACTGGTTCAAAGGCTTTCCTAGTGAGCAGGGGCCATATTTTAAAAATAAATATCACATTTTTAATTTTTCACCTCACAATTGATTCAATCCTGCATTGACTTTGTCCATATTAACAAAAGACTGCTCTTAGGATAGCCACCGTAAATACCACCATGTGGTAAACATATTATGATCTACTTCCCATTTTACACAAAAGAAAAATGCACGAAATATGTGATGGTTTTTATTTTTCATGAATGAATAATATTTAGCAATGGACATTTGTATGCAATATAAATTCTGTTGACATGCTGATTTATCCGATTAGGTGTTAAGCAAAATGAAAGAAAGGTTCATGAAGCACCTGGACGCAATTGTGTTTCTATGTTTCGGTTAGTCCATTATTATGTACAACAGTGTTAGTTTGACAAAGGCTGCCAGCCTGAAATGCTTCGAGAATAAACTTTACACAACATATTTGCCTTGGAGTGCGGGCCTTTTTAATCGGTATATGCTCAAGTCACTCTGCTACTTATCTATTTACAAAAAAAATAATATATATATATATATATATATATATATATATATATATATATATATATATATATATATATATATATATATATATATATATATATATATATATATATATATATCATGCTCACACCTTTTCAACTTCTCCCAAAGGAAACTGCACTCACATGTTTTGCCTGCAATAAAGCATTTGAAAAAGCATCCCCGTGAGTGCAGTTTCCTTTGGGAGAAGTTGAAAAGGTGTGAGCACGATATATGGCGGTTGGACCATAACCGCAAACTGCACCCGCTCAGGAGAGTGCTCCGTTTGTTTTTTGGTCAAAGGAAGCGCGAATATATATATATATATATATATATATATACATATATATTTTTTTTTTAACTTTTTTTTCTCTGAAAAAAACTAAGTATACAGGAACGTTATAGTTCGGAAATGGAATTAAAAAAAACCTTACAAATGTAATGAAAAAAACCAAAGGTTACGGGGACGCTATATGGTGGGAGTAGTAGTGCAGGCTTAGCACCCACAAACACCCTCAATGTGAAGATGGCTACCTACTCGTAAGTGTGTTTGGTGTACTGCAATGGCTTCCAACTGATTCTGGGTGGGGGTGGTGCTCCATCCTGCTCAGGTGTGGGACAGGGGCCTTGGTGGGAGTAGTAGTGCATGCAACCCTCCCCAAAACAGCCCTCTCAGGGAAGATGGCTACCTACCTGTGAGTTTGTTTGTGGTGATACAATGGCTTCAAACTGCTCCAGGGTGAGGTAGTGCTCCATCCTGCTCAGGTGTGGGACAAGGGGCATGGTGGTAGTAGTGGTTATGGCCTTCCACCCCCAAACAGCCGTCCCAGGGAAGGTGGCTACCTACATGTTAGGTGAGGGTGAACCATTCAATGGCTGCAAACTGCTTCTGGGTTGTTGTGGAGTGCTCCATCCTGCTCAGGTGTGGGACAGGGGGCATGGTGGGTGCAGGCCTCCCACTCCCAAACAGCCCTCCATGGCAAGATGGCTACCTACCTGTGAGTTTGATGAGGGAAATGTAATGGCTGACACATGCTTCTGGGTGGGATGTGGGGAGGGCTCCATCGTGCTAAGCTGTGGGACAAGGAGGCCTGGTGGGAGATGTAGTGCTGGCTGCCTGTACACATGCCCCCATGGTAATGTCGCTAGCTACGTTTGGGGTGAATGAGAGGGAGTGAATGTTGGATCTGTGAGACATTTTTTGGGTGTGTGAGGTACAGATGAATGGAATTTGTCCTAGGAGGTGTAGCTTTGTAGTTGTGCAAGGCAGTACATAGCAGAGTGGTGGTAGTCATTTGTTTGTACTTACCAGCCTCCACTCCCCCGGCTACTCCTGTGACACTCTCTGGATGCAGTATGGCAAGCACCTTCTCCTCCCATGCAGTGAATGGTTTTGGTGGAATGGAAGGACCACCGCCAGTCTTGTCAGCCAACTCATGGTTCTTGATCCTCTTCTGTTGGACAACCCTCTACAGGTCATGCCACCGCTTCATGATTACATTTTAGTCTGTTGGACCAGGCTACCAAATAGTTGTGGTTCCACTCAGCTCCCATAACCTTCAACTCACTCTCAGTGAATTTGGGCATTTTCTGTGTTGCCATGGTGTGTGGTGTGCAATGTGGTTATTGGTGCAAGGGTGTGAGTGGTGGGTGTGGTAGTGATGTGTATGGTGTGTAATGTGCAGGGGGGTTAGAGGTGCAGGTGTGGAAGTGATGGTGGTGCTGTGTGTGGTGTGAGTAGATATGGTGTGTTGTTTGCCTCTCCTTTGTGCTCTAGTGTTGGGCCCTTCAGTTATGGAGTATTGCAAAGGATTGTGGTCAAGGAAGGGGCTGGTTTTATACTCAGCTATGTGGTGTGTCCAAATGGGGGATTGCTGTCAGGTGTGTTGTGTGGGTTATCCTGGGATTGGAATTTTTATATATTTATCATGTGGTTGTGTCATTGGGGTGTGTTTTGTGTTTTTGGGTGGCATGGCTAGTTTGCTGTGTGCAATTTGTGGCCTTATTGTGGGGTTTTTCTTTTGTCCGCCATATTTGTCACGGAGTGACCGCAGTGGTGGCTATGCTGCAGTTTTCCGCCGGATCTCCTATTCATCACTGTTTGTGACCGGGGCTGTAGGAAACAGCGGAACGTACCACGGAACCATCGGGGATATCCTCATTTCCCGTGCCGTGTCTCTGCTATCCTGGTGGTTGGAATTTTTCTGCCGCAAATCTGACCACCGCAGACCGGTTTTGGCCATCTCCATCCACTACGGGTGGTTCTCCTTTGCCCTGTTCCCCCGTGGTCTGTGTTTTTTGGCGTTTTATCCTAATTTAGCCACCGGTTTTTCCCTGGTACCAGCGGGCGGTTGTTTTCCGCTTCCATGGCGGTTGGAGAGAATTTCCCAACGCCATCCTAAAAGACCCCTTAGTGTATGTAACATATTTTCTAGTGTACTGTTTGCATTGAAATACAAGGAAAACTTTTGGTAACTAGTAAAGTACCTATAGTCTTAATTAATATAATGCATGTTTTCATATTTTTCACAACTTACCAATCACTTACCTTTTTATTTACTCTTTATTTGCATCTGCTTAGTTCTAGTACCTGTAAATAAAAAGTTAGCAATAATGCTCAGGTCTGTATTGAAATTAATTTGAAAATAGTACTAAAAAGACCAACTTTTTCCTTCTTTTTGTTTTGTGGCTTTTTCCCATTAACTGTAGGCCAACTGTACCAATGAAAAACCAAAACAAAAATGCACCCAACAGGGCATGAAGAGATGTGGTGAGAATTATTTTTTTTTAAAC
Source organism: Lissotriton helveticus (assembly GCF_964261635.1). Classification (NCBI taxonomy): domain Eukaryota; kingdom Metazoa; phylum Chordata; class Amphibia; order Caudata; family Salamandridae; genus Lissotriton; species Lissotriton helveticus. Next base: position 381,830,856 of record NC_136069.1, read on the forward strand.
TACGCGTTCTGGGAGGACAGTGGTAAGCAATAACAAGCTCCTAATGATTGTTTAAGTCACTCTCCTTTGCCACAACAACTGGCTGGCAATACAGACAGTATGTTGCAGTTCCCGCGTATGGCTCCATGATGTTCATCTGCTGCCGAAGACAGTGTACAGCAACTTGGGATCCAGTTGCTGGAATGGTGGGTGGACCTGAGGTGATGGCCAAGAGTAGGTCTTACGCTTCCAAGTGCACCAAAGATTTCCAGGTCAAGTTCGGCCACTTCCAGGTCACGCCTAAGTTCAGCCTGGCCTAAACTGGTTGCATGCATGGTGTGCAGGTGCTTCATCATTCCTGTTGTTCCCAGGGAATATTGTTGCCTGGTCCCACATGGGATAACTTTCTTCCATAAGGAGCAAGTCACCACCGATGTGTTTACTTTCTTCTCACTGGGTTGAATGAAGGAGAATTGCCACACAACAGATTCCTTCAGCTTCTTCAGCTTCTTCCAGCCTTCCAACTTCTGCTCCTCCAATGCAATATCCTGAACTTCTTCTTCCTCCAATGCATGTGGAGCAGCTGCAGCAGGTTCACCTCCTTGAGCCATGTCACCCAGAAATCAAGGAAAATAGCAGCACAAGAAGCAGAGTTGTAAACAGCTCAAAACCAGAACAGCAATATTCCAAAATATATTGGCTGAAATGAACTTCTTCCACCCTATCAGAAGCAGTATCACACGCGTGGAGTACCACCGTACTCCTGAGATAGTACAGCAAAACAACATTAAAAAAACACTGTTTATTTTCACTATAAAAACTATACTTGTGAGCAATAAAAGCTACTTTTAACATACTTCTAACATGTTACTTTAAATACACCTAAACACAAATTTGGCCCAATAAAAAGTAGTCCAATAGTACCGAAATAAAAAAATATATACTTTAAAATTGCAATAATAAACATATATATTGTATGCAGACAACTTTATCAACTTTTTGCCTCTAAAAACCAAAAAAATTCACGAACAAACCAAAGGTTACAACTTAATTATAAGTCACAACTTAGTTATAGTTAGGGATTATTACATTACTACGATAACACGATTAAACTATATAAGCATTAGAAATATCATATTTATAATTTTCTATTTCTGCCTTTCATTTTATACTTTATCATAAAAAGTATACTCCGGTCCAGATTTTCTGATGACATATAAGCGTCACGACTGCATTTCAATAACTATAACTCACCTCATAATGATGAAGTGAGAAAAAAAAATCCACTACAGTATTAGTATTTTATATGTTGTATGTACCATCATCTATGCTGTATGAAGGCCTAGTTTAAAGCTGTAAACCATAGATTTTACATTGGTGAGTTGTATGGATATTGAAATGTATTTGTGACATTTATATGTACTCAAGGGCTCCCACACTGGGTCACTTTTTGCCCAAGGGACACCATCCCCCGGATCCTGATTCAATTCCCCCGGAGCCCAGCAAATTTTGAGGGGGAGGGGAGCACCTGTTTAACTCCTTCAGCTGATTTCATCCCTTGGACCCTGGCATATTTGTTTTAGGGGAGGGGAATAAGTGGTCCCCTCCTTGGTCAACGTTTGGCCCTGGGGACCCCATCTCCGGGGTCAACGATTACATATGTAGGGGTGGGGGCACACAGCCCCCTCCCTCTGCTGATTTCGTCCCTGGGGATCCCATCCCCCTAGGGCTCGACCTTATTAAAAGGTGAGATAGGGATGCGCAACACCCCTCCTGGGCCGATTTCAGCCCCAGGGACCTCATCCTCCTTGGATCCCATCTCTTGACTGTGAGGGGGAATGTTTAGATTTGTTCTGCATTCCGTCTGTCAATTCTGTGTCTTTTGCTTTCTCGCCCTAAGTGTGCTAGGTATGCCCATATGTGGGTCCTGGGCTCACTGTGCCACTGGAATCAAGCTATCCTTGCTGAAGAGGGGTGAAACCCCAAAATCAGTCCTAGGATGCTTATTTCCAGTCCAGGGAGGACCTGGCTTGGCAGTTTGGGCTGGACTGTTCCCATGAGGCACAGGGTCAAGACTGAATTGCATATGGCCAGGTCTAAACTGGGGTGGCATGGTGAGCACAAGAATGATGGATTTAACCCAGATCTCTTTACTGGGGGTGAATGTTTAGATTTGTTTTGCATTACGTCCGTCAATTGTGTGTCTTTTGCTTTCTCGCCCTAAATGCGCTAGGAATGCCCAGACGTGGGTCCTGGGCTCACTGTGTCACTGGAATCAAACTATCCTGGCTGCAGAGGGTTGAAACCCCAAAACCAATCCTAGGATGCTTGTTTCTGGTCCAGGGAGGACCTGGCTTGGCAGTTCGGGCTGGACTTTTCCCATGAGGCACAGGGTCAAGACTGATTTGCATATGGCCAGGTCTAAACTGGGGTGGCAGGGTGAGCAAAAGAATGATGGATTTAACCCAGATCTCTTGACTGGGGGTGAATGTTTAGATTTGTTCTGCATTCCATCCGTCAATTGTGTGTCTTTTGCTTACTCGCCCTAAGTGCGCTAGGTATGCCCAGACGTGGGTCCTGGGCTCACTGTGTCACTGGAATCAAACTATCCTGGCTGCAGAGGGTTGGAACTCCAAAACCGATCCTAGGATGCTTGTTTCCGGTCCAGGGAGGACCTGGCTTAGCAGTTCGTGCTTAACTGTTACCATGAGGCACAGGGTCAAGACTGATTTGCATATGGTCAGGTCTAAACTGAGGTGGCATGGTGAGCAAAAGAATGATGGATTTAACCAAGATCTCTTGACTGGGGGTGAATGTTTAGATTTGTTCTGCATTCCGTCCGTCAATTGAGTTTCTAAAGGGAGGGTATGCAATTCCCTCCCCAGACTGATTTCATCCCCAGGGACCCGATCTCTTAGGGCCTGGCCTTATTAAAATGTGTTAGGTGGCAGTTTTAGGCTCCTGGGACTCAATACGTCAGTCCATGCCATGAACTAAAGGGGAGGGGGGCCAAACAACACCCTCCCCTGGCTGATTTTTTGCCCCAGGGCCCCCTTCCTGGGGGCTTGGCCAAAAAAGGGTGGGTGCCCTGTTGGCTACCCAGGTCCCCCACCATCTCTTCGGGGGCACCAAATCCCTTCACGGTCTCACCCGGCCCCCTGCATCCAGCAGGAGCTGGCATTGCTCCTTACCACAGGGAGCAGCTAAACATAATGCTTCCTGTGGTAGGAAGCAATATTCTCTCTGCATCACTGTGGGCAGAGAAACAGATCTGAAGTCCACTCCCAGCTCCTTGCCTCAGGGAGCAGCTAAAAATAATGCTTCCTGTGGTAGGAAGCAATATTCTCTCTGCATCACAGTGGGCAGAGACACGGACAAACGAAGGACTTTTCATACAGCAAAAATGTATTAACAAAAGAGAGGCACAACGGCAGGAACACTCTACGCGTTTCGGGATCGCTCCCTTGATCACGAGTGTGTGTGTGTACGTCACACCAACATTTAAAGGAAGATGTGATTCTCTAAAAAAGTGAATGGTAACTACAAAGTCATCAAGAAAATGCCAGATGAAGTATACAAATAATGCAGTGCTAATGCAATATTTAAATTATTATGGTAAACATGCAGAAAGAAAAGGCTGTGATTTTAAATTCATAGAAATAAATGACTCTTAGGATTCCTATTGTAAGCCAATCAAATGTGAATTGGAAAAATGAACCGATGTATTATTGAAACTGGAATTGCATCTTGGCGTCATTCAGTGCGCAATAGCACAAAAAGATCATTTAATAATGCAATGCTGACCTAAAGACCATCTCAATATATGCTATGCAAGCTGTCGGCGATGCTTCTTGGCACTTTTAGTTTACCCACGGTGTCATTCAAAGTAAAGCTTTATCGATACTGCTGCTAAGCGTACAAGCGAAATGTGAGCATAAAATTTGACGTACAAAGAAGTGCTTTAGTCATAAAAAAATATCTCAACACCTAATAATGCTCAGAGTGGTCATTCAAATACACTCAAATGACGCTCAAATTGGATCTGCAGTAAACGATTTATGTATCGTTATATCCCCCAAGTGGGCTTAAGGGTAAACAACTAATGTATAAACATGTTAACATGATTATTAGATCTATCAGAACCTAAGATAAACAGCAGCATTAACCTGATCATAACCAATCCTGCATAATATGAACTGAAAAAATACAATTGGAGCAAAAATAAACATTCAATATAATTGCACAGCCCATGTGGGCTGATAACAAAAATATAAATACTTTTGTTCTTTACCGTTACCGAATCTTCATTCATAGACATCTGTTGAAAAACAAAACAAACAAAAATCAAATTAGGAACATACACATAATATCTATAAAAATACATTATACATGCTGCTCAGAAGCACAAAAGCAGATACAAAATGTCTTAAATACAGTAACCTAGATAGAAAATTAGGTTAAGTCATTATATCCTACTGAACTTATTACTACGGGGACAGACTCATGGGTAGCAGCATCAAACTAATTATTGTATCTAACCTAGATGGACTGCTAATTCTTTATCACAATTATGACCTGTAGGTATTAGAGTTTGTTTGGATTTATTGGGAGTAGCTGCCCTGCCATGGACCTCGTCGTGAGAGGCAAGCAAGAACGGTTGAACGTATATATATATATATATATATATATATATATATATATATATATATATATATATATATACCAACACAAAGTTTAAGCCCTCGGTGGAAGAAGCCACAGGATTGATAAAATTTGAATCCATTTCTTTAAGGAGCAGCTGCAAACAGGAGACGCAGAGAAGACAGTCACCTTCAGTTCATGTTCAGCCAGACCGGTTTCGGGAGTCTATCCCTTCTTCAATGGCTTCTGCTCGACAATGCTGATGCAGTATGCACTCTTGAATTATAACGCCTGCCTCCAGGGCGTGGTCAAATAAACTAGATTTCTGGGTCTTGTAGTGCATACCCTTTCGCCTCATGTGAGTTCAACATTGTGGCAGTTAGTGAATAAATATATCTCCTACTGGCGGTCTCCAGTAGATAGTCTATTCCCAATAGCTTTGGTGCCAGCTGACGAATCTTCGCGAAATTTTCAAAACTTTTAGCCAGCTCCGGTCCGCTCCTATCCTGAAAGTCTCGGGTGATTCGTCAAGCACGGGCTGAGAAAAAATGGGGGTCCCAAAATCTGTTTTCCCCATGCAATTTTCCATAGGAACCTTTAGTCGCAGCAGCACCCCGAACTGCTCAACGGAATTACACCAGATTTGGCAAAGAGGTAGCCCTTGGTTCACACTCGTGCCTTTTGGTTAAATGGTGTAAATCTGTTTAATAGTTGCAGAAAATCTAAAGTAAAATCCGATATATATCCATGGCCGCAGTGGGTCTGCGCACCCTGAGCACACCCTGCGCACACCCTTCCATTCAAGAGCTGCATGCTAATTGGCTGTCAGCTGGCTGTCAACACTACAAACCAGGAAGTGTTGGCAGCCATTTTGTGCCTCGGTAGAAGCAAGGTTCAGGAAATCAGTGGAACAAGTGTGCAAAACTTATGAAGGGGGCAGGGTAGAAATACCCTGACCCTCTAGGCAGGGAAACCTGCTCTCTCTTTCAAAATATAAACCATATTTTTTTTCCACACGGGGAGATGCATGTTAGCAGCTACCCATGTGGAAAAGCAATGCCGGCTCCCGAAGGACGCTATGGAGCCGGCTGTGACCGTGGGGGCATTGAGGCTCCCCCCACAGTCCCCAACGGTGTATATAGGCCCCGGGAGATAGGGTTCCCCGGAAAATAGAAATTAGTGATAGGTGCAAATTTTTTTTTTACAGTCAAATTAGGAGTCGTGCACCTAGGGCGGAGCTCAGCTTGACCCATGGGTGTGCACGCGGTGGGTGCGCAACTCCTCTCGCGTTGGGTGCACGACTCCTAACGCATTGGGTGCACAACTCCTAATGTGTTGGGTGCGCGACTCCTAACGCATTGGGTGCGCGACTCCTAACGCGTTGGGTGCATGACTCCAAGCTAAAAAAAAGTTCTTTTTTCAGATATACATCAAGCTTATGTGTTTAGATCTTGGGTGGCTCTAAAAAAAGGAGTTGTGTTTATTGAGAGATTTTGGTACTTATAAGTAAGTACATATGCAGAGTCTAAAGTTGATGAGGAAGACTCTGTTACCCTCATCTGTAAAATGTACACCATCTCTCTTATAGATGCCATCCATATTGAAATGCAGATTGTTGTGGTAAATTGACATGTTTCCTAGCTTTCTCAATCTGTGGACAAAATTGATTGGACCAGTTCCATTTCGGTCTTTGGCACATGTTAGAATGGACAAAGGCACTTTGGGGAAAAGTGACATCAATTCTCCAAAGGTGACCTTCATAAGCATTTCCAGACCTACCCTAGTCAAAGTGCCTAGGTCATTGCCTCCACAGTGCACAATTATGAGGTCAGGGTGTTGGAGATGTAAAAAGGATTTAACCAATGGCATCAATTGGTGCCACTTTAATCCTCTCTGTCAAATCCATTTAATGTCTACATTTGGCAAAGCTAGGTCTTTGTCAATGCCTCTGTTTTCTGCATACCTTTGGCTCCAGAAAATATAGCTGTGTCCCACAATCCACACTCTAGGCATCTTTAAGGGAGGTCTGGATGCACTCAGAATGTGTCTGTATGTGAAATGGCAGTTTGAGAAGTAACATTTTTCTAAAATGGTGGATAAGATGCAGTTTTGAAAAAAAAAGAAAAGAAATGATTGGCTGTTTGAGAGCATTCTAGACTGAAAAGTAGGGTGCATGTTTCTGTTTTTTAAAAGCATGTTTTTTATAGGTTAACAAAAACTGTTTGAAAGGAACTTTACATAGGATACGCTGATATTTTGAAAAGTCAAGCACACTTGCTGTTTGGATTAGCAACATTGTGTGCTGAACTTGTGACCTGTGTGCTCAGTTGAGTGTTCCATGAACTGTTACTATTGTAACAGGCAGTAAGCAGATTGGGGGTAGGGTTCAAACGTATGTCAATTGGAAAGAGTTGAACTGTGTAACCAATAGAAATGTGTGTTAGCTTTTGAATTAATGTAGGAAGCAATGTGATTTGATATTTACATGTAAATGTGTGCAGAATTAAAGGGAAAGTTTGCCTTTTTTTGGTTTTGCTAAGAGCAGTCCAGTACAGACATTCTGTATAAGAAAATCTGGTGTGTGACTGACATGCCTCTTCAAATCAATTTGAAAGGTGAGTTAATAATTTGTGAGGGGTTGTATGTGGTGCCTTTGTTTTTAATAAGACTAATGTGACTTTCACACTAGAGTATAGTTCTGAAATATGTAGAATGTGTGCAGTCACCTTACCCCTTCCAGATTAGTGAATTTGTTTTGGTAAAGTCAAAGGAACAGTGTTGCTAGTCTAGAATCACACTGTGAGTCTGTGTGCATTTGGGCAACCATTGTGAGAGAATCATTTGGTTAATTCATGTATTTGCAGACGGATAACTGCTTTAAAACCTGTCAAGTTGTCAAGTTGGGCAACCATCGTTAGAGACTCATGCCTTACAAAATGGACTGCTTCAAACGCCTATTCACTATGCATGCAATCCTCTAAACACCTACACACCTGTCTTTCACACCTTCAATTACCCAGTCAGTATGCATACACTCCTGCAAACACCCTGTTAGTCCCTTTGCACTCCTCTAGTAATTCATTCAGCACCATGTACTAATCCATTCACTGCACCAAAACCCAATAACTTATAAATTCACCTAGGCACTCTACTTACAGTACTCTAATCATTCAGTTAGTACCCAAATACTCATTCAGTTATTTAGAGGTTTATCACATAGAGTGCTTCAAACTCCTATCCACTATGCATGTAGTCATCTAACCATCCACGCACTTGTGTTTGAGGCCTTTAAATACCCAGTGAGTCTCCTTATACTCCAGGAAACACCCTGTCACTCCTCTTGCAGTCTTGTATTGACCCATTTTGCACTAATGTATTTACTCTGTCAAAACCCAACTGCTTATAAATTCAGCCACGCATTCTCCTTGCAGTACTCTAATCATTTAATCAGTACGCAAGTACTCATGCAGTGATCCAAGCTTCAGCACATGGACTGCTACAAATCTTTATCAAATATGGATGCTTTCCTTTAATCACCTACACACTTATCCTACACACCTTCATTTCCCCCCGGCAGTATCCATACACTCCAGCAAAACATCCTGTAACACACCTTGCACTGTTGTAGAGACTAATTCAGCACTATGTACCAATCCATTTACTTTGCCAAAACTGAACAACTTATACATTGACCCAGGCACTGTCTCTGTGGTACTCTAATGATTATTTTGCTAATCAACTACTCATACAGTGAGCTAGGCCTTAGCACATGCAATGTGTTTGTATATTAACTGATAAATATAATTTATAACTGTATTAAAATACATTTATTTATAATTATGTTTTACAGATATTGTGTATCATCATTAAAATAAAGTTATCATGCCTGAAAAACGACAGCAAAAGGACAATTATTTGAAGAAAATTACAGAACAAGTATTAGATGACCAACATCATGTGGGTAAAAAGAAAAAGTCTTCCAGTAAGACAACTAAAGAATTCATTAAAAAACTTTCAAAGCCTAGAAATAGTGTGCAGATTGTGCAAACTACAAATAATGCTTCGACCTGAAAAAAGAATTTGAGTAAAAAGAAAGGAGAAAATGGAACGTTATATTCACAAGACACAATGAATAGTAAAAGAAGGCAAAATCAGTATAAAGAAATCAGGAAAAAGATTTTTTATAATAGAGTGTTTTTTAACTTGCTCAAAGACGTGAAAAAATATTAAAAAAAGAGCACCATTTTACAAAAAGAAGAAGCATATCGAATCCATTGTTCAAAAAGCTTTTGAATTAAAAAGGAAATTATTTATTTTAGTTTTAAACAGAATCCGATCACTTGATAAATCAGTCCATTTTATGAAGGCCAAAAGTAAGAGGAAAAAAGTAATTAACAGAACTAACACTTGCGCATGAAGACACCAGAAAGTCTTTAGGTAGTGTTGGAAACGTTAATATTTGGTCATATTTTGACAACAAAGAACTCATTACAAATATGCGACAGGCAAATGATGCTGATTATGGAACCATTCTTCAAGATAATAGAATTGGAGTACTGACAGAACATGGCACACAAGCTTTGCAAAGTCGATTACTTTCCGATTTGTTTCCAAATGAAACATAGGGGCCCATTAGGATGGCGTGCGGATTGCCCCCGCCAGGCTGGCGGTAGCCACCGCCAGCCTGGCGGGGGCAATCCGCCCGCCATCCTCTCCTGAATCCACCCCCGCCATATTAGTATGGCGGGGGGACCGCGGTGGATGGAAAGACCGTCCGCCGCTTTTCCGCCCCGGTCGCCCTGCGGCCGGGGCGGAAAAGGTTTAATATGGTGGTGGTGTCTATTAGACACCGCCAGCCATATTAAGATGGGCCAGGACAGATGCCTTTCCATGGCGGCGATGCCGCCACGGAAAGGCATGCGGTCTTCACTTTGGGGGCCCCCTGCGGGCCCCCAAAGTGAAGGAGGGGTAGGGGTACACACGGGGGGTACCTGTGGTACTTCCCTGCATTTGCATATACAATGCCTGCCGCTTTGTGTATGCAAATGCATACATGCATTTATAGCATTGTAGCGGGCGGTGCAGAGAGTACCGCCCGCCACAATGTTATAAATGGATGGAGGATGCGCCCGCCATTGTGGCAGGCGCATCCTAATACCCCCCCCACGGGACGCCTGCCCTTATGGCTGGCGGTCCCGAATTCCGTTAGGATGGCGGGAGGACTAAGTCCGCCCGTCATCCTAGTGACCCCCCTAGTTCCTGAGAAAAAATATATGAAAATTGCAGAAAGTAAATCTATAATCTGCTCAATGCCAACATTGCGCGAGTGTTCTATATTCAATGAACAACTTTTGAAGCTAGAAAACGAAGAAATAATAAAAATGGGAGCCAGAAAAATTGAAAACAAAATTGGATTCTTTGAAAAAATAGATATCTAAAACTGCTGGTTTAGAAAACAATCTATATGCATGTATAAACTGTTGGGTAATTTTAAGGCATAATCTGGATGTAGAAAAGTTTAGTTAATGGAGCAATGGGTAAAGTTGTGGATTTTGTTAATTATCAGAATAAAGATGGAATTGAATTTTTAAAAATTGTATTTGATCAGATTGAAGAAGTAAAACAAATTGGCTGTTGTTCAGTTCGTTTTTTGCTTGTTAAAGATTTATATGTCTGTAGAAAACAGTTTCCACTTTCTCTGGCACATGCAGTGACTATTCATAAATCTCAAGGTTTAAGTGTAGACAATGCTTTGGTGAACATTGGGCGTGTCGTGTTTAAAGAGGGTATGGCAAATGTTGCTTTGTCCCGAGTCAGAACTTTATCTGTTTTTTTTAATTTGATTTTGATGACACAGAGGTTACTGCGGATGCAAACTGTGTAAAAGAGTGTAATAGGTTAAGAGCGTTTGCTCGCAATTTAGGTCAATATCCTGTATTTGAAAAGCGGGTGGTAGGTCGAAAAAGAAGATATGAGAATATCTGTAGTAAAGTTATAGAGAAGGAAAAAAAACAAGATAATGTGATTGCAAGCAAAAAGAAAAAGGACACTGTTGAAGAGATTGTTGGTTATCAGTTTGAAAATAGTTCAGGTATCAACTGCTATGCTAATGTAGTGGTCAATGGTGGGTTTTTTTTCTGAAAGTTTGCAACAGCAAATTATGGAGAATCTGGAAAAAAATGTATTCTTTGTTGCATTCTGTTTATGAAAAATTGAGAACTGATAAAAGTAAAATCCAAAGCATTTCTGATATTCGTAATCTTTTGGATATATGTTCTGGTTCTACACAATTTACGCAGAATATCCAACAAGATGCTCAGGAATTTCTAATGTATAGGCTTACCGTATTGGAAAATGAAGGCATAGAAATTGAAAATCTTTTTGGCCTTTGTTATGAATGGGAACATCAATGTGAAAATTGTACGTATACATGTGGAACTAACATAGACCCTGAAAGATTTATATATTTGAAATTACCAGACTGTAAATCAGTGTCTTTCAACAAACTAGTTAAATCAGCAAATCAAAACATGGAGTGTAGCCAATGCAAATCAGAAATGTCAACATTATTTATACAAAGATATGGACAATATATAATTTTAATGCTGCAACGTTGTACAACTGATGGAAGAAAATTGGAAACTTTAATAAAACATTTTGTAGCAAGTCAATTATCAATCTCAGGAAGGACTTTTGTAGCAGTAGCAATAATTTTCCATGATGGTCCTTTTACAACATCTGGACACTACACTGCCTATTTAAAATGTGATAAAGGATGGACATATTGTAATGATGCTCAATTGGATTTTAAATAACATTTGCCTAGCGAATTACCAAATTCCTACCTAATATTTTTAAAGCCATAGTTTTAGGAACATATTTCGGCCTTTGACGAATTTATTAATATGTATTAATATGATTACTATTGGAAAATTTCAATATAAAGGATTTCAAGAATACTATTTGGCCTAGAGGAAAAGTATATATTTGAATTAAAGACTTTTTCTTGCACATTCTGTCAGCATATATTTTTTAAAGAACATCATTTACAGTATATGAAAATTAAAAATAATTGTTCATTTTATTATTATTTGAGTTCTTTCACATCAAGTAAGAAATTTCTCTTAGGAAAAAAGGATTTTATATATGTGTGATTTTTATTATATGGTTTGTTATTGAGGATATTGTTTTTGTGGAATGTTCAGAAATAGTTGGGCATTTTATAAATATGTTACACGTAGATTTTTTTAAAACAATCTTATTGCTTAGTTGTTTTTTTACCCGCTGTTATGTGATGAGTATGATTGAAATCACTTTTTGTAGTGAAATTAAATTTATATTCTGAGAACAGCAAAAAAGGCAACGAAAATAATTTATATAATGTTAAAATTATGTTGTGTTGTAAAAAATATAATATTATATATTATAACTGTATTTTTTCTTCTCTTTCACATATCCTAATTCTAAAATATTAAATCTTTAGACATTTAAATTCTAAAAAACGACTGGAAAAAAATGTTTAGCGTTATTTATTTCCATTACTGTGTAGGTAAGATTAACTAAGTATTAATATGCACAATGGGTTGTGTTTCAACACTGGTGAAGAAAGGGGGGATCGACGGAGTAGATATGTGTGGAAAGATGCTCTGTGGGAGTTTTAAGTTACGGGATAAAGTTACCTTGAATACTGAGTGTCCCTGGGGGCAGCTAAACCATCAGATATATGCAAAAAATGCCAGAGAGTTGCATTGCAGAGCGGTATAAAATGGGATATGGCTTCGGAGCACCTCTCTGCAACACAGCTGTATGGTGTTCAATAGAGAAACATGGTGGGCTAGTAGGACCCAGGGACTTTCAGGATTAAAAGAGACTAAATTCCTGAACTTAACACCTTAGCCGCGGTAGGATTAACCGCGGTGCGCTGAGTTTTTTTAAAACCCGCGTTACATGACGAGCTCAGCTCGTCATGAGTGTACGAGAGGTGTACCTCATGACGAGCTGAGCTCGTCATGAGCGTCAAAGGGGTTAAAACACGTCACAGAGTGTGTTTGCACTTGTCACATCAGGCCCCATCCCTTCTCTTCACCTCTCTATAAACATGTCCTATCACTTTGCCAAAACCTAAGTACTTATAAATGTGTCTTGTTCTCTCTTTGCAGTACTGAAATTACTCTGCTTATTAGTCATATAGTTAAGGATTGGCCTAGCCATTAACCCTAGTACAAGTAAATTTCTTTATATACTATGCAAGCAGGTACAATGTATTAATACAGTCTTCAAAACACCCAGTTTATACCTATGTAGTTTTGGAATCTTCCTGTCATAGGATATCATGTGACCTGAAAAAAAAAGATTTGATTGGTTCATAATATTTCCTACTGTACCTATTGAAGGACCGCCATCATTTCAATTCTTCTTCTTTGAGCATCTTTGGAGAGATAACTCTGAGCTTACCTCCTGTCACTGTCATGCAATTTTTCAAAAAATGAACTAGCAAAAATGTTCTTATTGTAATGGTCTGCCAATACCTAAGCACTTATGGGGCAAATTTAGAAGCATCCTGTGCCAACAATATGTCACTTTTTGTAACATAGTGATAGCGCAAGACACTCTTTCATATTTACAAAGAGAGGAAAAGGCACTCTGTGAACCTTTTTTTCTCCATGTAAATACGACCTCATCATACACACCACTTTGCATCGAAGGGGCATTCTATAGGTGTTGCTGTGTGTTTTTGCACAGAACACTCAGAGAACAACACACATCTCCAGATTTATCAGAAATTAAAAGTCCGGACATGTGTGTAAATGCTGCACCATTCTCCAATTGGTGTAGCAAGGCTCAACAAGGAAAAATGCCTTCACTGATTGTTTTTGTGCAAGAAGGTGTGTCTTCCTGCACAAAAACAAACTCCACACAACACAGATATCCTTGCACCATGGTCAAGGGTACCTGTGTCACCACATGGCTGCAGTTTAAGCAGCAGTGCAGAGGGAAGCATAGACCTGCAACATATTTATGGACATATGTTGCATCCCTGTGCTTCGGAAGTACCACAGCACACTGCAGCTGAAGACATTACAGTGTCATGCTACATCACTTCCTTATAGTTCTGCACTTATACATTCACCATACACTACTAATGCATTCTTTCAGTCAATTATACACTACGCGTACATTCAACCAAACTTTCACACAATATCATACAAATATAACTCTTTTTGTTGTTGTTTTCTTTTGTTTTATATTTTTATTGTGCTTTTTTCAACAATTTTGTGAGATTTGGGGGGGGGTTCAAAAGGAGAACTGCAGGAACAAAACAATGAACTTCAGAAAAAAAAAATCTAGCACCAATGATTCTCTTGTGCTCTGCAGATCATATCTACGGGCTGTTCTCCATAACAGAGTAATTTGTTGCACTTAATGCAGTGCACCTTCAGGTGGCCAAATTGTGGACGTATGTCCAGATGTTGCTGTGAAGAAGACATTCCGGAAGTACTTGGCACTGCAGGTGGAGGGTTTTCACGGAGTCTTCTTTACTCCTCATGAGCCAGGTTCATGGGGTGCAGTGTCTTCAGGTGCTTCATCATGCGGGCTGTTACAGGAGTATTTTTTGGTAGGATCTCCTCTGGAAAGTGCCCTCTCACAAATCCTGCAGGTCACTTTAGTTGCATTGTAGAGGGAAGGCCCAGCACTATTCAGGTCCCAGGTGCAACTCCTCCCTCCCATCTAGATGCAGATCTCTCTATTCACCACTGGGCTGCCCCAGCCTGTCTCCTGGAATCCCCCAGCCCTGTCACTCACAAACCCAGACGAGGAATACACAACCCAGCAGAGTCAGGCTCAAATGGTTAAGCAAGCAAATACCTGCTTTCTAAAAGTGGTATTTGCAAACACAGAATATTAAAATAAACTTCACTAAAATATATATGTTATTATTCTGAGTTCAGGCATACTAAATTCAAATTTCTACCATGTTCCCTGAGTCAGTTAGGAATATAAGCATGTAATAATCTAACTGCCCATTCTGGCCTATTGAGAACAGGTAGCCTTCAATAGTGAAAACGAAAATGGCTGTAATTCACTTTTAGAACATGCTACACACATCAGAGCATGTCCTACCTCATACTTACAATGCACCCTGCCCTTTGACCCACCATAGGGGTGTCTAATATGAAGCAAAGGGAAGGTTTAGGAACTGGCAAGTGGGTGGACTTGGCCAAGTCGACATGGTAGTGCTAGACTGCACACAGGCCTTGCAAAGGCAGGCCTGAGACACATTTTACAAGCTGCTTCTGTGGGTGGCACAACCAGTGCTGCAAGCCCACCAGCATCATTTGATTTACAAGCCCTGGGCACACATGGTGCACTGTACTAGGGGCTGACAGATAAATCAAATAACCCAATCATGGAATCCAATTAGTATATCAATTTAACATAGGGAGCACTTGCACTGTGGCACTGATTAGCAGTGGCACTGTGCCCAAAACATATAACCAGCAAAAACATATCAAAACAGAGGAGGTAATCCGTCAAAAAAGGAAGGGAGACTCGCGCCAATGATGTCAGGTCTAACACGTATCCCCTCCAGCTGAAATGTGGGGAGAACTACCCTTTCCCTAGGGAGTTATCTTCACTAAGGAGGAAAAATCTGGACCGACAGTCAGCGTTGGCGTGTTCTGTACCAGGGCGGTGTTCTACCATAAAGTCCCTACCCTGTAGGGAAATGGACCACCTCAACAACTTTGGGTTCTCACCCCTCATCTGCATAAGCCATCTGAAGGGCCTGTGGTCGGTCTCAACCCGGAAGTGAGTCCCAAACAAGTATGGTCTCAGCTTCTTCAGTGCCCAGACCACAGCAAATGCCTCACTCTCAATTGCACTCCACCTCTGTTCCAGTGGAAATAACCTCCTACTGATGAAGGCTACAAGTTGGTCTAGGCCCTCTTCATTAATCTGTGCTAGAAAAGCTCCCAGACTATGCTCTGAAATGTCTGTCTGTACAATGAATTATTTTGAGAAGTTGCGTGCCTGAAGCACGGGTGCTGTGCACATGTCACAGTCTTCAGGGTGTCAAAAGCCTTCTGACAGGTGTCAGTCCAATTCACTTTCTTGGGCTGCTTCCTGAAAGTCAGCTCAGTCAAGGGTGCAACAATGTTGCCATACCCCTTGACAAACCTCCTGTAGTACCCCGTGAGTCCTAAAAAGGCTCTCACCTGTGTCTGCGTCTTTGGGGTTTCCCATGCCAGGATGGTATCAATCTTCGGTTGTAGGGGCGCCACCTGGCCACTTCCTACCTGGCGACCCAGGTACACCACGGAACCCTGCTCGATCTGGCACTTACTTGCTTTGTTCAAAATCAACAAGAGAGGTAGGGCATAGACACTCCTGTACCCCAGTTAAATGTATATAAACAACAAAGGAGTGACTGTGATATAAACAATAATAAAACTGGTGGCAGTTAAAAAATTATTTAACTCCGCCGTGTGCTGCACGCGTGATCAATGCTCACACACGTGGATACACACAGCGGGGCAATCTCTAAGTCCCTGTATGAGCCCAATAGACTGTCTTCAATAGACGAAAGTCAGGGCGCTTGGTGGTCACCCTATAATAGGCGGAGGGAAAAGAACTTCACTTGTTTGAAGGACCCTCACTCACCACTAGTTGGTGACATGCTTCATCATTGGGTCCCCGCTGGGGTGACCGAATGTCTCCCCAGCGTGCTACGACGCCTGGCTACAGTGGAGCAGGATGTGGTGAGTGCAACAGTTCCCTAAATTAGGAAGTGACTAAATGTGATTGTGCAAATGTGTTAAATGTTAAAAAATGCAAAGGTTGTGCCTTCAAATTTTTTTTTAATAATGGCCAGCTTGCATTGGTTAAAAACAAAGTGAGCGGACTCCCCAGGTTCTTAATTTAGGAACCGGAATCCTAATCCAAGACAGAGGTTGGTCGACATGTTTCAGCTGTTTGGTTGCGTTTTGCTCAGCTTTCTTCAGGACCTACAGTAAAGTCCTCCGGTGGTGTGCGCGCGCTAAGGCGTACCCTCCCGGGAGGCTCAAAATGTGAAAAATATATATATACAGTGAAAATGTTCGGAAATTTTCCGTCAATTGCTCACTACACAGTTGGTGGGGATGTATAAAAAGACTTCCTAAGGGACATGATTAAGCCCCTACGGAGACGACAGCGTGGGATATCTTCACGCGGCGTTTTTTTTAACGACCGCGGCTCCCCTCGGTGTACCTATGCAGTTCCCATGCAGTCAGCGGCTGTCTTCCGGGAGTGCAAGGGTGCAACAATGTTGCCATACCCCTTGACAAACCTCCTGTAGTACCCCGTGAGTCCTAAAAAGGCTCTCACCTGTGTCTGCGTCTTTGGGGGTTCCCATGCCAGGATGGTATCAATCTTCGGTTGTAGGGGCGCCACCTGGCTACTTCCTACCTGGCGACCCAAGTACACCACGGAACCCTGCTCGATCTGGCACTTACTTGCTTTGATCATGAGGCCTGCCTTTCGAAGGTTCGTTGACACTTCCCAGAGGTGCTGCAAGTGTTCTTCCCAACTGGCGCTGAACACTGCAATATCATCCAGGTAGGCAGCACTGAAATCCTCAAGCCCAGCGAACACCTGGTTGACCAACCTCTGAAAGGTGGCAGGTACATTCTTCATCCCAAAGGGCATAACCCGGAATTGGTAGTGCCCATCTGGTGTGGAGAATGCTGACCTCTCCTTAGCCCCATCAGTCAAGGCGATCTGCCAGTACCCAGACGTCAAATCAAATGTGCTGTGGTACCGTGCAGCCCCTAACTGATTAATGTCCTCATCATCTCTGGGAATGGGTTGTGCATCAGTCCTGGTGACTGAACTGAGCCCTCTGTAGTCCATGCAGAACCGGAGTTCAGGTGTGTCCCCCGGCGATGCAGCCTTTTGGACCAAGACCACTGGGCTGGGCAAAGGACTGTTTGAGGACTCAATGACCCCTAAAGCAAAGATCTTGGAGATTTACTGCTTAATGTAAGCCCTAACCTTGTCAGTCACTCTGTAAGCCTTGTGCTTCACAGGAGGACTGTCTCCAGTGTCCACATCATGGACGCACCAGTCTGTGACACCAGGAACCAAGGAAAATTGATCAGAGAATTGCCCCAACAGTTGGCGACAATCTTGCTGCTGATCAAGGGTCAGAGTGGCAGAGAGGCTGACACCATCCACTGACCCATCTTGCTCTGTTGAAGACAGGAGGTCAGGAAGAGGCTCGGTTTCCACTTCCATTCCATCAACTGTCACTAGGAGCATGCCCACTTCGGACCTTTCTAAGTGGGGCTTTAGGCGGTTAACATGTAGGACATTTTAACATTTAGAACCCGTAAGGGGTTCCTGGGAGTCCGCAAGTTCACCAGATAAGTGACATCACTCTTGCCTCCACCACCTCATATGGACCGGTCCACCTGTCCTGGAGTGCACAAGGCTCCACAGGAGCCATGACCTAAACTTTCTGTCCAGGCTGAAGCTCAATCAGAGTGGTGTTCTGATCGTACCACTGCTTCATTTCCTCCTGGCTGGCTTCCAGATTCGCCTGAGCGAGATCCCTGAAACGCCGAGTCTGGTTCCTGAAGGCCAGCATGTAGCTATATACATCCTGCTCCCAGCCTTCCTTGACCAAACTCAAAGGTCCTCTTACCGGGTGACCATACAAAAGCTCAAAGGGGCTGAACCCTAGAGACATTTGTGGCACCTCTCGGTAGGCAAACATAAGGCACGGCAAGAGGACGTCCCACTTACGCCTCATTGGTTCTTCAAGACCCATGATCATGCCTTTAAGAGTCCGGTTGAATCTTTCAACCAGCCCATTACCTTGTGAGTGGTAAGGAGCGGTGAACTTGTAGGTAACACCACACTCCTTCCACAGAGACTTCATATAATTAGATAATTAGAAATGAAGTTTGTACCTCGGTCAGACACAACCTCTCTGGGGAACCCCACACGGGAAAAGATCCCCATCAGTGCACGTCCCACCAAGGGGGCCGTCACTGTCCTGAGCGGAATGGCTTCCGGGTACCGGGTAGCATGGTTCACCAAGACCAGGATAAACCTGTTGCCCATGGCTGTCTTGGGGTCCAGTGGCCCCACAATGTCAATGCCCACCCATTCCAAGGGGGAACTGACTGCAGGGAAAGGTTGGAGAGAGGCCTTGTGCCTCCTTCCACTTTTCCCACTTGCCTGGCAAGTTTGACAGGTCCTACAATGAGTATCTGCGGCCAATAAAAGTGGGAGACAAGCCTTTCAAAGGTCTTGTTCTGCCCCAGATGACCAGCTACAGAAACATCATGACCCAAACCCAGTAGGAAGGCTCTGAAGCACTGGGGTACCACCAGCACACGGGCTGACCCAGGCTCAGCAACCTTAGGCTCGCTATACAGGAGACCATTCCCCCAGTAGATCCAATGTGATCCAGACTGATCACCTGCTGCCTGGTTTGTGGCTTGTTGCCTCAAACCCACAAGAGAAGGGCACTTCTGCTGCTCTTCGCAAAATTCCTCCCTGGAGGGACCCCTTCTTGCTGCCTATGGGTCAACTGAGGTAGGTTCCCCAGTTCAGACACTTGCTCACCAGGGTGTTCCAGGGCATCCCCCTCAAGGTCTGCCTCCTCCTGGACTGTGGGAACAATGGGGGTTGGTTTCCCGTGCCCCCTACCTTTTCTCTATAAGGCAGGTTCCTGGGCCATACTTTCAGGTTCCAGGGTCTCTTGAACACCCTTAGCTGCCATAGACAGTGTGGTCACACATGCCCAAACAGGCAGACCCAACATCTCTAAATGCACCTTCCTCCCACCTTAACCCAAGGGGAGCTTTCTAAATCATTGACTAACAGACAATAAACAGGCATGGATGGCCTCACAGCTTCTGGAAGAGTACCAGAGACCCCCCCCCCACTCAAAGGGAACTTGAGCCACCTTGCAATGGCTCTCTGTGTTGTCAACGGCAACCACTGGGAAGAATGCATGAGGGACTACCTGCTCTTCAGAGACCAAGTGACACTTGACAGCTGTCACACTTGCTGCTGTGCCACTCAGAGCCTCCACTCTATGGCCATTGATGGTCACCCACTGCCTGTATTTTTTAGTGTTCTCAGGCAGCTGAGTTTTAGGGACCATCTCAAAGTCTCCTAATGAGACAAGGGATATTTCTGAGGGACCCCACCCACCCTGGGCACACATCTCCTCCCCACCCAGGGCTACACTAGCCATCTGACGGGGTGGTGCACAGGGTAGCACATACTGTTCTTTCTGAGGACACTGGGGATCATACCAATGGTGTTCCACCTGCTTACACTGAAAGCAGGTAAGAGGCCCCCTATGAACAGGTTTACCTGTCGGGGGTCCTGACTTCTTCTCAGGGGAGGCTGGGAACCCTTCACCTGGTTCCCTTGGCAATTACTTTGGGGACCTTTTTGGAACTCCCTCTGTTTACCCTTGTCCCCCCCACTCTTCTGCTGGGAACCCTGCCCATCTTTGGTGGAGTCTCCCACAAGACCCTTGTGGACCCTGGTACTGACCCAGCGGTCCGCCTCCTCAGCAAGCTTTCTAGGATTAGTCAACTTGCTATCAATAAGATGCTGGCGTAGCTCTGGAAAACAATTAGAAGACAAGTGCTCCCTAGCAATCAAATCATAGAGCGCTTGAAAATTATCAACATTGCTACCCCTAACCCAACCATCCATAGCTCTGCAAAAGAAAGACACATATTCTACCCAAGTGGTTCCCTCCAGTTTCTTACAATTCCTGAACCTCTGTCTATAGAGCTCTGGAGTTAACCAATACCTTGTCATCAGTGCTGCTTTCATGTGGTGATAAGACATACTGTGCTCACTGGGTAGGTCTAACAAAGTATCCCTCCCCTCAGTCAGAAAGTGGTCCCACTACCCCGCTCCCCAATCTTTCTCAGGGACCCTGTGGGCCAACATTGCTATCTCATAGGCTGCAAACCACTGACCAATATCTTCACCTTTGTGAAAATCTTTGATGACATCCTTGGGAATATGTACCCTGCCTTCTGAAGGCACAGATGGTGAGCTGCCACCAGAGGGATTGATTTCTAAGCCCTTGGCCTTGATCTCTAACTCCCTCAGTAGCCTCTCATGCTCCATTCTCATTCTCTCTCTTTCCAAAGACAACCTGTTATTCTCTGTTCCCCTCTGACCCTCCCTCTTAAGCTTAGCCAACTCCAGCTTCAGTGCCCTATTTCTCTCCCTGTCTTCCAATTGTCTGGGGGACAGGTCTTTGGAAGAGATGCCCCTCCCCTGGATGGAAACACTGGTTCATCAATTTGCCCATCTGCATTCCCAACAGGCTCCACCACAAGATCAGGAACATGTCTTGCTTCTACCCAGGCCCTCAGTGCCTTTTGGTAGTCTTCCTTTTTAGAAATGCATGGTGTAGCAACTTTCAATTTCCTGCAGAGATACTTGAGCTGTTTTACAGTGTAGGTTTCCAACCTCTCTTCCCCAAAATCAAGATCCATAGATGCAACAGTTGCTGGTTTACTCATGGTAGTAAAAATTGGGAGTCTTCAGGAAAAAAATAACAACCAAGGAAAAAGGATTAAAAAAAAGTATGTGGTCGCGTTTCATCTGCACTCACTAGTAGTGTACACTAATCACTGTATATGAAACACAAATGCAAAGTCCAAATCCTCACCGCTGACCACCAGTGTTAGATCTGGGGATCTCTAGTTGGCAATGGTATTATTCTTTGTCCAAATAGGGGCCCTTACTTCTAAGTCAGGATAAGGGGATTACACTCCTTAATTACCCCTGCTCACCCCCTTGGTAGCTTGGCACGAGCAGACAGGCTTATCTCAGAGGCAGTGTGTTAAGCATTTGTGAATATACACAGTAATACAGTGATAACACTACAGATGGACACAAAACAGGTTTTATAAAAATAAGTATCCTTTATGTAGACTTAACACAAGACCACAAACAATGAAAATCCACAATACTACACTTAAGATTACTTAAAAGATGATTACAGTCTCTTAGTTCAAGTTGTTGGTAAATGCGACAAAGTTCTCAACAAAGTACCTGGATGTGTAACGCAAAGTGAACAAAAGGCTCGCAAAAGGGGAGATGTGTCGGTTCCGTGACCCGGGGGAACGGTTGCGTCCTTCCTCAATGCTTGCGCAGAGTAGGGGACTCGTCGTGAGCCTTACCGGTGAGGAGGTGATGCGTAGATTCTCAGTTTGCGGGCCTGTTGCGGTGCGCAAGATGACGCCTTGATGCGATGTGATGATCCGGTTGCATTGCGAGAAGATGGCGACTTTGATACGGCGATGTGTTAACGATGTGATGACGCCCTGGCAGCCTTGCAACGACTCTGTACTTTGGAGCAGCGACAGGCCCTGCGACATGCTTCTCTGGTGATGCGAAGGCGACTCTCTCGATGGCGTCACGCTTCTCCGGCGATGCGACAGCAGGCAGCTTGGATGAACACACGCTTCCAGGGAGATGCGACGAAGGCTCGCTTCTCCGGCGTTGCGATCTTTTCAGCTGTGGCAGCCACATTCTTCTTCTCGATGCGTCTCGCTTCCAGCTCCCAGAGGCACGCAAGTGACTGGAGTCAGAATTCCCAGCAAGGAAATTCAGGAGGAAGCTGGAGGTGAAGTCTTTTGTCCCTGAGACTTCAGCAGAAGGCAAGCACAGTTCAAACCCTTGGAGAATATTCTGTAGAGGAAAGTCCTTACAAAGTTCCTTCTCCTTTCCCTTGGCAATGAGGCAACCACTGCAGGCCAACCCAGCAATCAGCACACTGGCGGAGGGGCAGTCCAAATTCCTGCAGCTTCCTTGGTTCTTCTCCTTGGCAGAAAGGTTTCTTGTTCCAGAAGTGATCTAATTTCTTGTGATCAGGGTCCCAATATCTATACCCCAAAATCATTTGTTCTCTGAAGGCAGAGAGGCCTCTGCCTAGTCCAAACTAGTTCTTGAGCGCTTGGTTTACACAACTCTCTTCTTCCTTTCACTGTGCAGGGCAGAGACATCAGCCGCCCCACAGAAGGTGGAGCCAGCACAGGGGAGGGAAGATACAGCTCTGGAGAACTCTGTTGACATGATTCCTCCTCTCCTTTCACAGTGCAGGGTAAAGACATCATACAAGCCACAGCGGGTGGAGCCAGCATTGTAGAGTGTAGGCCCAGCCCTATTCAGGTCCCAGATGTAACTCCTCCCTCCCATCTAGATGCAGATCTCTCTATTCACCACAGGGCTGCCCCAGCCTGTCTCCTGGAATCCCCCAGCCCTGTCACTCACAAACCCAGACGAGAAATACACAACCCAGCAGAGGCAGGCTCAAATGGTTAGGCAACCAAATACCTGCTTTCTAAAAGTGGTATTTTCAAACACAGAATATTAAAATAAACTTCACATAAGAGCATGTCTTACCTTATACTTACAATGCACCCTGCCCTTGGGCCTACCATAGAGTTGTCTAATATGAAGCAAAGGGAAGGTTTAGGGACTGGCAAGTGGGTGCACTTGGCCATGTCGACATGGCAGTGCTAGACTGCACATAGGCCTTGCAATGGCAGGCCTGAGACACATTTTACAAGCTGCTTCTGTGAGTGACACAACCAGCGCTGCAAGCCCACCAGCAGCATTTGATTTACAAGCCCTGGGCACACATGGGGCACTGTACTAGGGGCTGACCTGACAGATAAATCAAATAACCCAATCATGGAATCCAATTAGTATATCAATTTAACATGGGGAGCACTTGCACTGTGGCACTGATTAGCAGTGGCACAGTGCCCAAAACATATAACCAGCAAAAACATATCAAAACAGAGGAGGCACTCCGTTAAAAATGGAAGGGAGACTCACGCCAATGATGTCAGGTCTAACAGCACCTGTCTCTACTTTTTTACCAACCCTAGAACAGGTTGCCCATGAAATTGCAACATTTGAACATGTAGTCTACAAAATGATGACTGTTCATACTATATCAGAAAGACTCTGCGTTTGGACAACATGAATGTCTACACTGTCCAGACTGAGTCCACGCACACCATCAGGATATTTTGGCCTTAGTCCTGGCTAGCTCACAGTTTACCATCTGGACCTCTATCCTTACAAGGTACCGGATGGTATGTGCATCCTCAGAACATGACAACCCAGACATCCCAAGCAAAATGTTGGAAACAAATCTCACCATTTGTTAAGAACTCCTGCATGTCCAAAGAGAAACACAAGAAATATACAAGCTGTGATTTCAAACATTAATAACTTGTGTAAAATATGTGTGCTGTGATGACTAATAGAAGGAAATAGAACAGAGTAATCAGCATTAAGAGAATGGTAAAGAAGAGAAACAGTTCAACTACTGAGCTGTTACATTATTTATACGCATATATATACATATATAACCATATCTATACTTCTACCTGGCGCTTCCTAACCTACCGGGATTAGGGGGTGCGAATCTGCCAGATACCTTCAATCAATCTAATTCCCCAGTTATCTGTGGGTATGTTTCATCTGGGAGTCTGTTCTTGTGGAGAGCAGGCCATCGCTCTTCTCAGGAGGGTATTCAGCTGGGGTGGATATCCATCATGGGGCAACCTCAAAAGTGA
Organism: Lissotriton helveticus; assembly: GCF_964261635.1. Taxonomy (NCBI): domain Eukaryota; kingdom Metazoa; phylum Chordata; class Amphibia; order Caudata; family Salamandridae; genus Lissotriton; species Lissotriton helveticus. The sequence continues at coordinate 381,855,101 of NC_136069.1, forward strand.
CAGCGAAATTCTCTACTGTCTAAATAAAGGATTGGTGTTGTTTATATAATAAACTTCACCTATGTTACCATGCCTGAGCTTTACTCAGGCCGTCATTATTGATTCTACCACTCCAGGGCTGTCGCTCAGTGGACAACAACAAACATCAACATTTTGCGCAGTGATCTTAAGCCTGCTTCAGAGTGTTCAAGACCCTGATAATATGCCAACGAAGAAGTGTAAATGTAAGCAAATCCATTTCAGAGAATATTATCCCATACGGGCATGCAAGCAAATGCGAGTCAAAGTCAGAAAAGATGTCTACTTTAAACTTGTACATGTAAAATGGTGGTGTTCCCTGTCTGAGGCCTAAGTAACCATATGGCAGTCTTCTGTTGAAAAATAAATTCCAGACACAAGAAATGATTGCCAAAATCACCTGCAACTACTGGAGCAGGCTACACACCGTGAAAGGAAGTTTAATCCTTATATGAACTGAGTGCGTGTGCCTGATACAGGCAGTGTCTGAGTGCATTTATGACGAGTCAGGTCTTTTTAGGAGAATGATAAAAAATTACCATTGCAGCAAAATTGCTTCTATTTGGCAAAGAGGACAATTTGGAGAAGGGATCAGAAACAGAACATTATTTACAATTGTAAGTGCTGGGATTTAAAGATGCAGCTTAGCAATGCTTCACGTACTGTTTTTCAACAGCACAATGATTGTTCTCTGCCCATTGCCTGCAGGATTTAGACGATAATGTTTTCAAATGACGAGTACCTGACCAATAGATATCAGGAAAAATGAGTTAGAACTGCATATATTCTTTTCGGTTTTTTAAATACATTTTTTTTCAAAAATATATCTTATTTGTCATAAAAATACACCTCCTATCTTATGTTATGTTTCATAGCTCTAGAGTGGTCCATTTTCACAGTTTTCAGTCAACAAATATTACGTTTCCTGGTAGTATATTTTCAATGTTCATCTACTCAAATACATTTCAATGAAAAGTTTACAATATAGAAGAACTCCCATGTTCGGGGATACTCATTGAAGTTGTGACAGGCTGAATTTTATGATGGTTTAATCTACAGAATAGCCCAGAAGTGTTTTATGGGCCATTATTCCTCGATCCACATAGTGAAATGGAGTCACGAAGCAAATTGTTTTTTTTTGCATTAATTTGTTTTTATTAAGATGGGAACTCAGGCAACCCTGTCTGAGGTTGCATGTGTTCCCGGCCCCAGGACATTGGGTCTGTGCTTTCTGTGCCACAGGTCTCAAGACACACCTCACTGATGAGGCCTAAGTAGGCTGAAACTGGTCTGGGGTTTCTTGCAGGGTCGTAGTGGATCTTCTAAATGCATTACAATTATTGTTTGAGAGGAATAGCAGTTAAGCCCATCTATGGGTTTGTGTTATAGGTCACAAATGGAAGGACAAACATTTAACTCATCCGCCGGAGTCAAAACAAAATCGTTCCCTATTTGTCTTCTCTGGTTTCATCATTTCAGTCTTGAGATTCAGATCATTTTTCATGGTGAAGTGTAAAAGTCCAAAAACATTTGAAAAATGCTTTTCAGGGGTATTAAAGCAAGTATTTTCGCACATTCATATCATCTAAGCTTTGCAACTTTTGACACATTGATTGATTGACCAAAGACTGTTTATTAACTGTGGTCCTTTGGAAGTTTTAGACACTGCCTATATTGTCCAAAGTCACAATGACTGATGAGTCTGAGCAAACCTAAAGTTACATTTTTTGTTTTATTTGATAAGTTAGAAATAAAAAGATACCGTCCATTCTATGAAAACTGCTGAAGTCTTGTTTTGTATATTAAAAGGTGCAAAGCAAAACTTACATTTCCACTTTTACATTATTACTGGTCTATCAAGCCCCATTCGTGATTTCATATCAATACCAGGGGCTTCTAGCATGTTCATTTCCTATAATGTATTTCTAGTCGGCGAGAGCAGCATAATTAGGCAGAATAATACTCAAATCTACATCTTATTAGCAATCATTTGAGGCGTAGGACAAAAAAAAACAAATCCAACAATTCTTTGCCGAGTCAGGGTGATTGCTGTTAAATGGTGTACACAGGATTCCGAAGTAGGCTCACAAAATCAAACAGCTCGGATATACCTAAATCTTCCGAAATGGAATTACGTGAAAGTATTTTTGAAAGCACCCTTTGACCCCAAGGCCTAATGCAACAAAGGAGCCGACCACCTGCAAAATCTGGCACCTGCAACACTAATGGCAATAACCTACTTTCAGGTAACCTGCACCATATACGTCAATATGACACAGTATTGGCCATCCAGATCCCTAGACACTAGAATGTTATGGAATGAGGCTCGGGCAGGGCCTCACGGGTCAAAATGATGTCCCAGGCTACAGCCAGTAAAACCAGGGAATTCTGACAGCATACCTTTCAGTTGTGCTTGGAGCCACACACAAGAATATTCACTGACAAGGGGGTGGGGGGGAAATGCAAGCAGTTTTTTTGCAGCACAATGAGATACATTTTCTCCACAACATCAGCAAGCCCTCTTCATGCAAAGCCTGACAGGGGCTCTGCTCATGGCAGGGGGCCGAGTGACCCCCTAACAGCGTCAAGCATCTACCTCCTTCGTCATAAAGAAATATTGATTGTCCCCGTTTATACAATGTGCTTCAAAATATGACTTCATCTATGAGACTCTACTGTAAGACACACTGCTCAGCACTAATATTGAGGTTTGACCACTCTAACTTAATAAGAATTATATGATTTTTCAGGACGATTACATTAAAGTATATAGGTAGTGCAGATCAGTTTTAGTCAACCAGCTACGAATCATGCAGTGCCAACAAAATGATTTGCTCTCATCTTCTCAAGAACCCCAAGAACTTTGAAAGACCCCATACCTATTGTAGGCAAACACAACCTCCTTGCTCCACCAAAACAAGTTCTTCAGGCCGCTGAGTCACTAATACACCCACTGACATATCCACTCATACACCCATCCAGCCACTCACACACTGAGTCTGTCTCCCATAGAGCTACTCCCCCACCCATACAGTCAATCACACAGTCACTTACTCACCCATGCAGATACACACACCAACTCAATTACTCTTTAAAAAAAATGAGAAATCTTGATTTTTGCACCCTGAGTCAGAGCGATTCAAACAATCTTACACCGTTTTTAGCCACATATTAATACAAAATTAAGCAAACAGAAGCAAATAAACCTTCATAAGGCAGGGAGCAATTGAAGTAATCTTTCCACAACTACCCCAACGAGGTTAATACAAAATATTACATCCATTGTAGTTTGGACCAAATCTAATCCTTTTTAACTTCTCTGGGTCCAGGTGCCTTGGCTATTACCATTTCATAGATCTGTTGAAGTATGGTCCCAAATTAGGATGCTCTAGGCGATATTACATCAACCCATGCCCTAGCATTACATAAGCATGCACTTACTATAATGATCGAAATCAGGGACCTACGATTCGGGTTCCCGCCTGTCTGTAGACCAATTAATATTTCTTTGTTACGTAAACAAAATTCCAATCCCAACTAAATTGAAATAGGCTTTTCCAAAATTCTTTTAGCCCTGGGCATTCGATAAACATGTGGACGATGTCTCCTGCATATAAATGACATTTAGGATAATATACGAGTACATAGAAGGTGTCCATTTAGAAATACTTTCAGGTGTACAGCATATATACGTCTTAAGTTGTTACAATTTAAGATTAACAGATATTATTGCCCGGTCCATTGTTTCTTGTGCCTCTTATATATATGCACCAGTTACTATAGTTGTTCAATCAATCAATCAGGCAAATTTGTAAAGCGCGCTACTCACCCGCTAGGGTCTCAAGGCGCTGGGAGGGGAGGGATCCGCTACTGTTCGAATAGTCAGGTCTTGAGTTGTTTCCTGAAGGAGAGATGGTCCTGGGTCAGTCGTAGGTGGATGGGGAGGGAATTCCATGTCTTGGCCGCCAGCTAGGAGAAGGATCTTCCTCCGGCGGTGGCATGTGTGGGACGGTGGCGAGGGCGAGGCTGGTCGAGTGGAGCTGGCGGGTGGGTGTGTAGAATGTGAGGCGGTTGTTGAGGTACTTGGGGCCCAAGTCGTGGAGAGCCTTGTGTGCGTGGGTGAGGAGTCTGAACGTGATTCTCTTGCTGACGGGGAGCCAGTGCAGGTCTCTCAGGTGGGCAGAGATGTGGCTGTGGCGGGGGATGTCCTGGATGAGTCGTGCAGAGGCGTTCTGTATGCGCTGGAGTCTTCTCTGGAGTTTGGCTGTGGTTCCCACGTAGAGGGTGTTCCCGTAGTCCAGTCGGCTGGTGACGAGGGCCTGGGTGACCGTCTTCCTGGTTTCGGTGGGGATCCATCGGAAGATCTTTCGGAGCATGCGCAGGGTGTTGAAGCAGGTTGACGAGACGGCGTTGACTTGTTTGTTCATCGTGAGGGAGGAGTCCAGGATGAAGCCCAGGTTGCGTGCTTGGTCCGTTGGTTTGGGGGCAGTGCCCAGGGCAGGGGGCCACCAGGAGTCGTCCCAGGCGGAGGGGGATGATCCCAGGATGAGGACTTCCATCTTGTCTGAGTTCAGTTTCAGGCGGCTGGTCTTCATCCACTCTGCGACGTCTTTCATTCCTTCCTGGAGGCTGCCTCTGGCGATGACGGGGTCGTTGGTGAGGGAGAGAATCAGCTGGGTGTCGTCAGCGTAGGAAATGATGTTTAGGTTGTGTTGGCGTGCGATGGCTGCGAGGGGGCTCATGTAGACATTGAAGAGGGTGGGGCTGAGCGAGGATCCTTGGGGTACCCCGCAGATGACTTCGGTGGCCGCGGATTGGAACGGGGGGAGGCGGACTCTCTGTGTTCTTCCGGCGAGGAACGAGATGATCCACTCCAGGGCCTTCCCTTGGATTCCGGTGTTGCTGAGGCGCTGTATTAGTGTGCGGTGGCATACTGTGTCGAACGCTGCTGAGAGATCCAGGAGGATGAGGGCAGATGTTTCCCCGTTGTCAAGCAGGGATCTGATGTCATCGGTAGCTGCGATGAGGGCGGTCTCAGTGCTGTGGTTAGCTCGGAAACCTGACTGTGAGGGGTCGAGGGATCCATTTGTCTCGAGGAAGGTGAGGAGTTTCTTGTTGACGGTCTTCTCGATGACTTTGGCAGGAAAAGGGAGGAGCGAGATGGGACGGAAGTTCTTGAGGTCCGTGGCATCTGCGGTGGGTTTCTTCAGGAGGGCGCTGAGTTCGGCATGTTTCCAGCTCTCCGGGAAGGTGGCGGTGGCGAAGGAGATGTTGATGATGTCCCGGAGTTGGGGTGCGATGATGGAGTTGGCCTTGTTGAAGACGTGGTGAAGGCAGGGGTCGGTTGGTGATCCGGAGTGGATGGTGTTCATCGTGCGGGTGGTGTCTTCGGTGCTGACCGGGGTCCAGTTGCAGACGGTGGTGGTCGGGGGCATTGGTTCTGTGGTTGGGTGCATGGTCTGTGCACCAAAGCTGTTGTGTATGTCGGCGATCTTGCGGTGGAAGAACAAGGCGAGTGAGTTGCAGAGGTCTTGCGAGGGTGTGATGTCGTTGTTGCAGGCGCTGGGGTTGGAGAGCTCTTTGACGATGCTGAAGAGTTCCTTGCAGTTGTGGGTGTTGTTGTCCAGTCGTTCTTTGAATGTTGCCCTTTTGGTGGTGCGGATCAGCTGGTGGTGTATGCGGGTGGCATTCTTGAGGGCTGTCATGTTTTCTGTAGTCTGGTCGTGGCGCCAGGCTTTCTCGAGGGTGCAGCAGTTTTTCTTGGAGGTTTTGAGTTCGTTGGTGAACCACGAGGCTTTCCTGTCTGCTGGGAGGGTTCTTCAGTGGTGCGAGGTCATCGGCGCAGTTGCTGAGCAACTGTGTGAAGTTGCGGGCTGCTTCGTTGGGGTCTGTTGTGTTGGCGGGAGGGTTCTGGCTGAGGGAGGTAGTGAGCTGGTCGTAGGTGATCTTGCTCCAGCTCGTGCGGGGAACTGTTGCGGGTGGTGGGTCATGGTTCTCCTGAAGTTGAAGTGGACGCAGCTGTGATCAGTCCAGTGTAGTCCGGTGGAGTGGCTGAAGGAGATGTGCTTGCTGGAGGAGAAGATGGGGTCTAGCGTGTGGCCGACCTAGTGGGTGGGGGTGTTCACCAGTTGCTTGAGTCCGAGGTTGGCGAGGTTGTCCAGCAGGGCGGCGGTGTTGCTGTCATTGTTGGTCTCCAGGTGGAAGTTGAGGTCCTCTAGGAGGATGTAGTCTGAGGAGGTGAGGGCGTGCGGGCTGATGAAGTCTGCGATGGCTTTGCTGAATTGTGTGCGTGGTCCCGGGGTCTGTAGATGAGAGTGCCTCTGAGGGTGGTCTTGGGGTCAGTGTATATCTGGAAGTGAAGGTGCTCGGCGGCGGTGAGGGTGTCGTCAGAGTTGGTCGTGATGCGGATGGTGTTTCTGTGGATGATGGCAATGCCTCCTCCGGTTTGGTTGATGCGGTCCCTCCGGGTGATCTTGTAGCCTTCCGGGATGGCTTTGGGAATGTCGGGGGCTGAGGAGGCGTTCATCCAGGTTTCCGTGAGGAAGGCGACGTCTAGTGATGTTGTGTCGAGGAGGTTCCAGAGCTCGACGGAGTGTCTGTGGACGGAGCGGGTGTTGAGCAGGATGCACTTGAGGTGATTGTTGCTGGTGGCTGGCCTTGCGGGTGCGGTGCAGGTCTGGAGGCAGGTGAACTTGCAGGCTTGGAAGGTGAAGGGTCCGTGGGTGCGTTTTGGGGTGGCTCAGTGGCAGACGGGGTTCCGGCCGGCGCTGAGTTCGTGGAGGGTGGCGGCTTCGTAAGTCCGTCGTGTGGGCTGGCATCGTCGGGGGCCAGGGGTCCTGGCGCTTGGCACGGTCCAGGCGCGGACGGGCGCAGACGGGCTTGCCTTCGGCACGCCGGCGGCGCGTCCGCTGCGCGGTCGCTTCGTGGTCTGCATAAGAGCGCTGGCAGGAGGGAGGAGCAGCTGGGTGGCGGGAGCGGGGCGGCAAATCGGGAGACGGTTTGCCAGGGGGGTCGGGCCGCAGGGTGGCAGCGGTGGGAAAAAGTGCGGCAGGAGACTGGGCTAGGCGGGCAGCAGGAGACCGGGCAATGCAGGCGGCAGCAGCGTTGGGGCGACCTCACCTGAAAGTCATCGTTGACTCCACTTTACCGCTACCTCTGCACTATCATCTTTAATATGAGACATGAACTCCTGATATATTGTACTTATATCACATTTTGGAGATTGATATAATAACATATAGATTGCAGAAGTCTTGTGCTCCTCGTTATATTCACACTTGTGAGTGAAATAGTCCCCGACCTGAATATATTTTTTAAAAGATTGTTGCGGAAGACCATATATTTCCCGAAATACTGCAAAAGATCGTTGTCCATGAATATCTAAGAGCTGGTCAAGATTTTGTAATCCACTATTCCCCAAGCTTGCCCCACATTGTCATGAAAAATATTGGGTAAAAATGGACTACCCCACAGTGGGATAGGCGAGTGTATGGTGGGTAAAGAAAACTTGATACAAATGTCTCGCCATATTCGGACTATGTCCCTTATCACCTTGAATCTCACCCTCTTAAAATAGTTAGGATCCGTTAGCTTATGCATACCATACTTGGTATCTGAGCTAGTGCTAATTTATACCCAACTGTACTTGTCTCAGACTTATCACCAACCAGTAAACTTTGAATTGGACCCATAAATGAGGTCCAGAAATAGTATTTGAAATCTGGCACTTTAAATCCCCCTCCTCGTAGGGCAATTTCTTATATCTGATGGCCCGTCTAGCTTTCTTATACTCTCATATAAAACTACCAATAGCCCCATCGAGATATCTAAAATACAAATCAGGCACCCACAGCTGTATAGAATGAAAAACATACAGGAATTTTGAAAAACCATTCATTTTTATATTACATCTTCCCCATATGCTCAAAGGGAGGCAATGTCATTGCTGTAGCTTAAAAATACTCTATCTTTAAAAGCAGCTCATAGTTAAGACTAATATTTTTTCCACTTTGCTGCTGAGCCGAACCTCCAAGTATGTGGCGCTATCAGTAACTCCCATTAGTGAAGTGGGTGATGTGGGTGTTTTAAAATTAAGGATTGTCTGCATTTAGTATAGATTAGGTTTATATCCAGAAAAAACACTGAATGCTTCTTCCTCCTTAGTTATAAGGTCACTAGCTATACATGGGTTGAAGTCATATACTACAATGTTGTCTGCATATACAGTTATTTTCAGTTTGACCCCATTTAATCTTAATGGCTCTATGTCCTGGCTCAGGATGTATGACATTACAATGCATGCTATTACCACGCATGCATTTACAACGCGTTTTTTACAACGCAAACCTTTACAACGCATAGCGCTTTGTGGGGTGCTGGATAGTGCATAGTTTAATTTACTATTCCAACTCCAGCCCCCGTGGACACTAGGGAAGGTGTTGGATAGTAAATTAAACTTATTCCCTATCCTAGAGCGCCCCCCAGCGCAATGCGTTGTAATGGTTTGCGTTGTAAAAGTTGCGTCATAAAGGCACTGCGTGGTAAAAGTTGTGTTGTAAAGGATGTTTCCCCCTGGCTGACCATCAGGTATTTGATAGAGAGCAAACAGTAGTGGGGAAAGTGGGCATTACTGACGTGTCCTTTTGAATATAGAAAGTATAAACGAGAACTTGCCGCCGATTACAATTTTTGCCCTCAGATTCTTATATAGTTTCTGCACTAATGCTATGTACCTCTTCCTAATTCCAGAAGCCCCCATAGTCCCTACAGCAATTCCCAGGTGACCGTGTCAAATGCCTTCTCTGCGTCCAGCATTATTCCCATTTGGTCTCTAGTTTTACCGGCAATATCAAATGCCGCATTTGTGGTGCTGATGTGCACTTTAGTATTCCTTCAAGGCACGAACCCGTGCTGTGGTTTGGAGACCAGCTCTTGCAAGGCGTGTAGATAAATGTTTTTAATATTTCTTTGCATCTGCATTTATCAGAGATATTGGGGATAAGACCCCTGTCTTTAGATGGTTTGCCCTTATTAAGAAAGACGACTATGTTAGTCACTCTCCATGGTGCTGGGGCTTCTCCCCCACTATATATGTAGTTTGTCAAGACAAAATATTCGGGGGCTAGAATATCCATAAATATTTGATAAAATTCTAGAGGAATAGTATCCTTCCCCGCGGCTTTTCCGGATGGTAAAGGGCATACAGCCGCCTCCACTTCGCTTAGCCTGACCTTTGCTTCTAGCATAGAGCCCTGTGTAGAGTCTAAAGGGGGATCTGACTCTCTCCAAGATAGTTGGCTATGATCTGCTGTTCAATGCTGTTTGGTTTGCTATAAACCTTTTGATAAAAATCAGAATATTGATTAGCAATTAGCTGAGCTCAATTGTAATTGCCTCCGTCATCTCCTATGATATATTGACTAGTGTTACACACTTTTATATCAGCAACCTGATGGGCCAAGATGCGCCACACTTTCTCGCCATACTCATATTGATACATCTTATTCTTCTGATAACTTGCCGCCACCTTCTCAATTATACCCTGGTTATCAATTTGCTGCCTCTCCTTTAACTTAATGTGCATGGCCTGTTCGACAAGGCTGCTTGTGAGAACTGCCTGCACGTGTTGCAGCTCTAAGTCTAAACATTCCTTCCGTGATTTAGCCAGTTCCAGTTGCATACATCTAGTCTGCTTTAAAATAAAGTGTAGCTCCTCTGTTATAAGCCTTTATGCATTCCCATATGGAAAGCAAGGAGGCAGTGTCTTTGTTAGTCTGAATAAATTCAATGTATAAACTTTTTTAATATCAACGATATTCCAAATAGAGCAAATGTTCAGGGAATGAAAAAGAGCGAATTCCCGATCATGCTTGTTGAGACTGCAGCATCAATATGATATCGTTGTGGTCATATATAATCTTAGGGCATGTCTCTATCTTTGCCCCCTCTGACATCTGCCCCCTTACAAGTATCATATCGATACATGAGTATTGCCTGTGGGGAGAGGAGTAATAACTATAACCGGGTATTTGGGAAATGAGAGTTCTCCATGCATCCTTTAACCTATGTAGCCTCTTCCATTCTGTAACCAAAGCCCTATTTTTAGTCATACGTATATTAGGTTGACGATTAGTGGAGTCGCTATTATAGTCCATGGCACAATTAAAATCCCCAATTACTACCAACTCCCCTTTCCAATCCAGCAGTTCTAAGTTAAGAAAATCAAATATATCAGGTTCATCCAAGTATATGCCGTAAACCACATAGATAATACATCTCTGGGTGTAATCAGCAGCTGTGCAATGGCCCATCTCCCAGTACTAACTGAAAAGGCTTTAATAATTTTAGCTGCCAGAACCTTACATTTCATTATAGCCACCCCCTGTATAGACATTGTCTGTTATGTACAGACAATACTATCATATCCCAATTGGATTCAACATAATTTAGAGTCTTGTGCCGCCGGAGCATCAAAAAAGTGTGCTCCCGTGGCGCAAGCCCCTCATAAATAAGCTCCAAAGTCCATTCAGTGTGTCTCTTTTGAGCAGATTGCAAAATTTGAATTTATCTAATTACACAGGTGTAATTTAAATTTCGCTCAAGCTTAGTCCTGAGAGAAAATCTGGGGGAAGCTGGCAAACAGGGGAATGGAAGAAGGCCTTCTAATAATCATAAAAGTGATATATACCAATACTACCACTGAAGTAAGACTGAATCAAAATGGAAAGCTAAGCTGATCCATCCTAGTCACTTGCAGAGTAAAGCAAGAAACCCTACTTTCCCCTGTCTTTTTGCCCCACAATAATGATTTACCTTCAGAGAAGGGTTTTCAAATTTTGATTGTACTTTATATATGCTGGGTACTCCATGTTGATTGCCCACACACCAAAAGATGTATTAGCTCAACTACAAGTCACTGACCATTATTGTTCCACACATGGTTTGAAAATAAATTCAATAGGAGCAGAACAACAGTTTTTTCCTAAAAGGCTCCAAACTTAGAAACATTTGTTTTCAAAAGACACATCCACAAGATTGTCCAGGCTATAATCCAAAGCCGCCCAATATCATACGTAGCTTGGATATGAGGACTGTACGAAAGTACAGTGAAAATTACTTCAACTAAATAGAAATTCTGGATGAGACAACTGCAGTTACCCTAGTGAAAGCTGTGGGACTTGTGTTAGCTATGATCCCATGCAGGATAACTCCAAAGTGGCCCCTCCAAAATATGCAGCAAAAGAATCAGCCAACTTTACTAACCACTGAATTGACAAGGCCTGGGGAGAACACATATGCCCTGATTATAAGTCTGGTGGGGTGCAGCTGAGGTGGACCAGCCACTGCAGCACTGATTGTCCAACATCCCTATTAGGCTGGAATATGCTTGGTGGTGCCCTGAGGCAACGGCAAGCATGTAACAACTTTCCTCATCGCCAGTGGATACTCCGCATCTGGTCTCTGTTGGTTCCGAGAGGAAGGGAGGGAGTCTTATTCTCTGTGTTGTGCGAGCCAGAAATGAGCTAAGGCCTTTCCTTGAATGTCAGTGTTGTGGAGTCTGGTGGCTAGTGTGCAGTGGGAAACAGTGTTGAAGGTTCAGGAGGATGAGGGCTGCTGTTTGGGCTCGGTTGAGGAAAGCGCGGATGTCGTCTGTGGAGGCGAGGAGGTCGACCTTGGTGCTGTGGTTGTTCCAGAATCCGGATCGGGATGTGTCCAGGATGTTGTTAGCTTCTATGAAGTGTCCTAGCTGGGTGTTGACGGCCTTCTCAAAAACCTTGGCTGAGAAAGGAAGCAGCGAAATGGGCCTAAAGTTCTTGAGGTCCGTTGGGTATGTGGAGGTTTTCTTCAAAAGGGGGTTGATTTCTTAATATTCTACCTCAATAATATTGAGAATAATCACTATTAGGTAATTTGTATATGATGTTACAACTTTTTTGGGTTAATTCACCACGGATTAACTGTTGTGCTCCCACTGTCTCATGATTACACATTACGTGACTGCCTAACTACAAGGAGGTTGATGCGATGGCGCAGAATGCCTAGATATATGTCTACTGTATGTGTAAAACCTCTCCAGAATTCTTTTGTTTTTCTGTAGGTTGGATCTCTTATATTCAATTAGGGATCCCATTACCAGATACAGTATACCATTGAATGTCCCATGAGATAGACATGAAAAAATTATTTTTCACAGACTCTTCCCACTTTATATTACCACACGCAAACCAGCCTTAGTGCAGGGTAGAGGTTGCTCCTGTACACTGTACTTTTGGTCCTGAAGAAACGCCCCAGATCCCTCGTGGACCATTAGGTGTGGAACATGTAGACCTTTAAAAAATATTTCACATGTGAAAACTGTCACAGTCCATCACACACTAGTGGCAGCTTTCTCACACATCCCTGTTTTTAACCCTACCAGGGGGATCATATCTGTTTTGAGACTCCTTAGATAGTTTTAACCACAGTTCTTTTCACGTGCACTCTACCCTATATTCACAGATCTCCATGCACTCAAAGAGAAGATCTCTTCCAAAGAGCCCTCGTGCGGGGTCCATGGAGCATTGCAGCGCTGACCCCATGAGGAGCTAAGCCCTGTGATGAAGCATGACACCCATCTGGGTGTGTGAGGGGTCTGTCTTCCATAAAGGAAGACCCTTTCCTTAAATGAAGAATATCCACCTACACCCCACCCTAGATTTAACCATAAGATCCCACTTCCCTAAGACCCTAGATGAAAGGGAAGACAACTGCTCTGACTGCCCTCAGCTCCATTTGTGTTGTGCTACCTCAAGGGTGAATGAGCAATGGATTCACCTGAATTTGAAGGATAAAAGCAAAGGTGAAGAATGAGCAACATGACATATTTTACAGTTACATTGCCGGTTCTGGCTCAGCACTAGCTGTTTAGAATAGAGGTTCTACTCATATCCCCCCTTGGCTACTACATTTTAACCAATATTAAGGTACTGTTACTTCCTTGTTTTGTGGTTTCGGAGGCCTTTTTCTTAGTCTCAACCATCTCTCCTATGTGGCTGTCTTCTGTTACTAGAGTTTGACAGATTTTTTTATTGGGGGATTTGCTGAGGCACTGGTGCATAGCCAAATGTGCTGTTCATTGGGAAGGAGGTCCTTTACTTTCACCCATTGTTCCACATAGTTTGACATCCACACCTTGCCCCATTAGACCTCTTTCAGCCCTCATTTTTATTTATTTTATTTTAACAATTCCATGTCAAACACAACTCTTTTCTCATAATTCTTAGTTACTTAAAATTGCAACAGGTTGTCCTCTGTAGCACCTTGCACCTAAATGAAGAGTTTTCAATTTTATTGGCTGAAAATAAAATTGAAAACTCTTCATTTAGGTGCAAGTTGCTACAGATTATGCCTTACGACCGTATTCCCAAAAGGTCTGATGTAGAGGGTCCTCAGTAATGTGAATTTGAATAATGTCAGGATTTTTCTCGATACTTTAGTCCATTAAATTTTTCTGGTGGTTAGCAGATTACTCATTCAACAATTGAGTGGGCCGCGGTTTGGGATCCCATACTCAATAAAGGATGAGAGTCTTGAGGAGAAGCTAAATGGTAACATTGTTTTCAATACCTTTGTATACTTACTTCTAAAAACCCCACCTGGGGAGAAGGGGGAATGGGTCCCTATAACTGTGAGGTTGGACCACTACAATTGTGTGCTAAATGAGAAAAATACCTCATGAAGTGTTTTTTGCCAATTTCTTTCAATGACGATCAAAGAAATCAATCTACCCGTGATCATTAATAATATATGTGTGTAGAAAAATTACCTATATTATTTATGTTCTCTTAGGATAACATATGTTACTGAGAAGACCATTCATAAAGATAATGATTTGGTTTAAGGCTTCCTTTAAGCGAAATTAGTGTAAACCATCACCAATATATGTGTAACATTGCATTTTTAAAAGGGCAGTATTTTCATTCAAATAAATAATTACTTATAGGCTTTTAAAACTGGGCTTTCTGGTTGTTATAGTATGCACCGTGAACAAGTAGGAACTGTCACTCGAATCAGTGTAAGCTAGATACTGTAAAAGATAACCTGTGTTCACCGTCAGGTACTTTGGCACAGAGCAGTCAGGCTTATCTAAAGAGTCAGTGTGCAAAGTATTTGTGCAACACACACACACATACACACACAGACACCGTAACATAATGAAAACACCACATAAATACTCCACACAGGGCTAGAACAATAGATTATAGTTGTGTGGGTAAAACAAGACCAAAATGACAAACATCCAATAAGAAGAACCAAAGTTATGAATTTGTAAAGAATACACCAAAATGTAATGTTTAGAAGCAAATAGTGCTTAGGGGTAACTCGAGGTCGCACTGGACCGGGGTAAATCCAAAGTTCAGGCCGGCTGTGATGAAAGGCAGGCCAGCTGAAGGTGTTACTCTGTTCCCGCTGACAAAGTACCTTGGATGGAGCAAGCGGCGATGACAAAAACTCAATGCTTCGGTTCCGATCCGTGCAGGTGAAGGCTTCCTCTATAAACCCCTTCATGATGCAGGCACTCTGTTGTCATCAAGCTGCAAAGTCTATGATTGTCGTGCTGTGCAGTCCGTTGAAGCAATGTCTTTGATAGGCTCCTGTGTTTGTGTCGAAGGGCAATTTGTCTGTTCCAATTGGCACAAAGCCATCATTGCATCAATCTTGATGATTCTGTACAGCAGAAGTCACCTTTAAAGGGCCCAGGACTGATTGACACCACTTGGCAGGGCATGACACATAAATGGCAGAATCCAGGTGCTGTTGCAGGGTTGAAGGAAGGTTTTGATGGCTCTGAGACTTCGGAACATGGGGCAAGCCAGCAAGCCCTTGGAGTTACTCTGGATTAAAGCGAGATGGATCCAGGGCAGAGATTAACAGGCAGCAGGGCAGTATAGAAAAGCAGTAAAGCAGCTCTTCCAGAGCAGTAGTCAAAGAGAGTGGCAATCTTTGTAGTGCAGCAGTCTTTACTCAGGTAGAGTTCTTTACAGGCTCAGTAGTGTAATTTCTTAGTAGGGTCAGAGAGTACTTTTACCCTGTTGCCCCTTTGAAGTGGGTGGACTTCGTGGAAGGGTCTTTGAAGTGGACACAGGCCCTTTCTTCCCAGCTCTGGCTCCAGACTATCAGTAGGTGGAAATCAGCTATTTTTGTGGGACAAAGGCCCCTGCATATTCAGGTGAAAGTGTCAGCTTCCCCTCTCTCCCTACTTAGTAAGAGCCATCAGAATGCAGATGAGTATGCAGACACACCCAACCTTCCTGTATCAGTGACTGTCTAGAGGTAATGCACAAAGTGTAGATGTCACCCAACCCAGACACGTATTAGAGACAGGCTGTAAGGCACACAGAACAGCACATTCTAAAAGTGGCGTTTCTGAAATAGTAATTTTAAATCCAACTTTACCATTAAAGAGGATTTATCATTCCCATTCCAAAGATATAAAACATGATGCAGCTACTCCTTTTCTGATCTAGAATTACAGCGTAAAAGTGTATTAAAAAATTCCCAATGCTAGCCTATGAGTAGGCCTCACATTAGTAAAAAATAAATGTGAGTATTTGTCACTACCAGGACATGTAACATTTTAAAGTACATGCCCTTCCTTTTAGTTACACAGAACCCTGTACTTTGGACTACCTAGGGTCCACCTTGGGGGTGATTTATGTGTAATAAGGGGGATGTTTAAAGCTTGTCAAGTGATTTTAAAGGCTAAGTTGAGGTAGCAGTAAACGGCACCCATTGGTCTTGCAATGGCAGGCCTGAGACATGTTAGAAAGGCTACTTGTGTGGGTGGCACAACCAGTGCCACAGGCCCACTAATAAGCAGCATTTAGATTAGAGTACCTGAGTATATGGTATACCACTTTATTTGGGAGTTATAAGTAAACTAAATATGCCAATTATGTTTACACCAGGGTTACCATGTTTAGGGGAGAAGGATATGCACTGTAGCACTGGTCAGTAGAGTCAGTAGAGTTAACCTCATCACTGCGGTGCGAATTACGCCGCAGTGCTGAACATTCCAATCGCGGGCGTGGTCATGACGGCTCCTGGCCGTCATCAGCAAATGCCCACCGTGACTCATGACGGCTGGGAGGCGTCATGAGCATCGAAGAGGTTAAAGTGCTCTGAGTTCTAAGGCCAATAAAAGAAGGTCAGATAAAGAGAAGCAGAATGGCAAAACGTTTGGGGTGACCCTTCAGGGAGGGCCATTTTCCAACGTATGCTATACATATTAAATCTAGTAGTGCATGATTAGCTATGATTTTAATGTTTTTTATATCCTGTCATACTTCATACACTGATCAAAGACAATCAACACTGCCAAAGGAAGCCAACCATATCATTAGTAAATATGTTTTAGGACGTTCCTGGAGCGTTAGTTGTAGGTCCTCATTTTAACCACTTGGTTGAGTGTCAAAGTGTAGGATCTACTCAGGATGGTGGGGAACTGGTGTGACCTGTCTCAGAGTCTTCATTTGAATGACAAGTAGGCGTATTCCTAGAAAAGGGACAAAGTGTCTAGTAAATAATTGTACGGGTTCCCATGGAGATTATGCAGAGGAACTTCGGCAGTAACATGCTATTGCTATGTTCTTGAATGTTCACTGATCCTATAAAGTTGTAATTCAGATCGGCATGGGGGTGAGTATCTTGTGTCAGTTATCACACCGGTCCATTGTTCAGCCATTCCTGTGCTACAGCAATGGCTTCTTAACTTGTTCATACCTGTATTATCAAACTAATAACAGGAAGCAGCACAAGTTGGGAAGCCAATCTAACAGCATGATGAACAACAGACTGATGTGATTGACTTAGGAGACACACTTAGGTCTTCTGCCCCAAAGTGCAAAATCAGTACAAACAGCACCACATGATGTGTCAGAAGGTGCTTCTATTTGCTTCAAATCGATTTTCTACTTGAGTGGCAGCTCTCTCACCGCAAACGGTCGCGACCACCCATACTGAGAAAATCTCGCCGTGTGCCCTCCTAGCACACGATAATTGCACCATGGGATGACAATTCTTGGTTGTGCTTCCAAACTTACTGTTAGCTAGCCCACAAGAGAAAAACTCTGCCATGTGGCGGTTGCCAAAGTTTTGCCATAACTTCACATTCCAAGCATAACGCAGAGTGGCCAAAACTCTGCAAATTCCACAGATGAAGCAGAATTTATCACCCATTCCTAATGTAGAGCCTACTTTGCTTTTTCTGGGATAAATGAAGGTATAGTATGATTAGAAAGCATTGACCTGCTACAAGGTTCTGAATTCAGAGTTCTGAAATAAAAGGCAAAGACTTCCAGGCTGTATTGACTGAAATGAAGAGGGACGAGCATTTGTATGGTCCGGTAATGGCCCAAGATAGTGGAAGCTTCCTCCCCATTGGGAACCACTCCCTCTCAAGGCTCTTTCAATCAGGGATGCCATAGTTACGTGACCTGTCTTGCAATCAGGTAGACTTGGGCTTGACCTCTCAGAATTTAATTGTATGACAGCTTGTGTCCTCTCTAATTCCAAATCACACCTCATAGGATAATTTAGAAGGTGGAATTTGTCCATAGGTGAACCAGTTATGAGGTCTATTTCCTCCTTACACTGGTGTTCAACATCAACATAAAATCTTTGAGGACCTAATTGACCCTTTGTGACCAAATGATCCCAGTGTAGGAGGGCCAAGGCCAGCTGTAACTCAGCATGAAATATTACACTGGCAATATTTAGTTTTTTGGCCTCTTTTCTTCCTCTCATTCCCATTTCATTACACTTACTTCTATTTTGAGAAAGGGACAATTTTCACAAATAGTTTTTTAAGCCCCGTCCAAATTTAAATTTTTTGATTTATTGACTTAGAACTTGCCATCTTCTGAAAAATCTTTTTATGTCTTTGCGCCATGGTAGCTTTGCTTGGAATATGGCTCACATTTTTTGTTTGAAGGACTAACAAATGATTGCGAACGCTTGATTTTTGCTCTCCTGAAGATTCCTCAGCGTCACATTTTACAGTTAATATTGACAGTAAAGCCATCTTGCAATATTTAGCTGGCATTACTAATGCTATTGCTAATACTCTATCCTGGCTCCCACTTCTAAACCTTTCTCTGTCAATTTTCAACACCATGAGGTAAGTCTGTTCTAGAGGGCAGAAAAGGACAGTGAAGTAACATGATACTGAATGGCGTAAGGCAGAGGTCAAAGTGGACGGTATCTGTGGAGAATTACATGCCAATATTTTTAGATTTCATAAAACAGTTCCCCTACTTTGTGTTAGAAATCTGTTGAGATCCAATAATCCGTTTTATATAAAAGATGTATTAATGACAGCACAGAATAACATTCTGAAGCTAAGACGGGTCACGTACAAATCTCGTAGTGCATCCAAGTGTTCAAAGATCAACATTCACCTGGAACGTAGAATGCATTACAAATGAAGACGTAGCATGTGCATAGAACATATGCAAATATGCTCTGAAATACATCACAATGCAACACATGATTCCCCTACAAAACAAAGCCAGATAATACAAATAGCCAATAACAGAATTCTTATTTTACAAAACCGTCAAATGTCTTTGGCACTTGTATAATTCTGCTTTCTCCTTTGACTCTCAAAATCACAGAATCAGCAACCCCCTTCAAACAGGTTAACAGATTATGTACCTTCATTTGTATATATACCCTGATGGTCATCTGGTGCGCTCTTGTCAAAGTTTGCCAAAGAACCCTGTGTCCTCGCTCCCATTCCTGTTCTCAGCATTTATATTCCTGACCTTGCACTTAACAACTCTGTTCATATTCCATACCTTGCCATCCTGGGTAATTACATGATTAGTAAACACTTTCAACACCCTCATGGCCTTCCCAAACCTGGAAAAAACTTTGTTTACGAAACCCGGTTTAAGAATCCTCACCAAGTCTTCAACCTCAATTCCATGCAACTTTGTTCTCCATTTACTGTCATAGCACTGTTTGGATTTGCCCTGTTTTCTCCTCACTCTTTAAGCAATGTCCTTCACATTACATTCCACTCCTGCCCCTCTACTCAACCTCTCAAACCACCAAGGACACAACGAGGATGCCAGACTTCTACCTTTTAATAACTTAAATGGCCTGACTTCAGCTGTAGTATGTAGAGTAATCCGGCACAGCCATAACCTTTCCCTCAAAGCATTCTTCCAATCGCCTCCTTGACGATAAGTCTCTCCAACATAACCTTTCAACACACGATTGAACCTTTCCAATTGACCATTTTCATGTGGTCCATATAACGCAGTGGTCTTATGTACAATGTTGCTATGTTTAAGGAAAGATTCCAATTCCTCACTAACCAATTGATTCCCGTTATCAGTAACCAATGCAGATGGGCATCCTTCCCCTAGCAAAAACCTACTTGAAAAACTCAACTACCACCCCCATAGTTGCTTGTACCACCAATATGACCTCTGGCCATTTAGAATGGTAATCAATTTGGACTAATGCAAAATGTGAATCTTTAGGTAAAAAACTGAAAGGTCCAGAAATATCAAAAGCCAATTTTCGCCATGGTCACACCGGCCAAACGCTACTCTTCATGGGCAGAATACTGACTCTTCGCATCTTCTTGCTTCCTGCACACACATTACACTCCCTCACCATTCTATCAAGCATTCTTTCCATGCCGGGCCACAAAAAGTGAACGTGTGTAAGGCGTTTCATGACGGACATCCCCCGATGTCCCTTGTGTGCTAACTTAAGGATGCTGTCCTGCACACCAACAGGTGGAACATACTTCCTTGAACAAAAAACCTCCTGCAAAACATGAGTTTGTCTGACACTCTATACATAGGTAACCACTCTGGCTTGATTTCAACTTTCTTGGGCCAACATTCTAAAACACACTTCTTGGGGTTTTGCCAGATCTCATCCTCCATCTCACTTTTTCTCCACAATTCCTCAGACATTTCCTCAAACACTTTGAAAGCAATATCTTTAATTATGTCAACTATCTCCTCTTCATTACCTTCACTAAAATCTCCCTCTGGACATGGTAACCTCATGAGGAAATCTGCAGTCACATTTTTCTTGCCTGGCACATACTCAGTTTTGAAACGATATTCCTGCAAACTCAATGTTGGTCTGGCACTGTAGAATTCCAACCACCACCTGGAGACAGAATGTTAACCAATGTTGTTGGTCTGTCTTTAAGATAAATTTACTACCCCACGCATAATTCCTAAAATGTTCAATAGCCCACACACAAGCAACCAATTCCTTTTCAATTACGGCATACCTGTGTTCTGTCTCACTTAATGTGTGAGACGTGAAAGCAACACCCATTCTTCCTTTCCACATCTCTGAGCTAACACACCACCTACACCATACATACTAGCATCAACAGTGATGAAGCACTCCTTCCCTATACAGAAAGGTTTCAAAGTAGGGGGTTGGGAAATTTCTTGTTTAATACTCTCAAATGCTCTCGTTTTTCTGACCATACATATTTTACATTTTGCATTAACAGTTCTCTAAATGATTCCTTTTTTGTGCCAACATTTTTCAAAAACTTGCTATAATATTCACACATACAGGCAAATGGCAGTAACTGTTCTTTAGTTGTAGGCTCAGGAGCACAGACAATGGCCTTGACATTAGATTTTTTTGGCACCACTCCGTTCCCAGGCAGGAAATGGCCCAGATATTCCACTGAAATCTTTAACATCTTACACTTGTTACCCTTGAGTGTCAAGCCATGTTTTTCCAATCTGTCGTGCACCTCAACCATGTGTTTCAAATGATCTTCCGAGAGAATATCAAGATGTCATCTTGAAAGCACTTGGCATATTTGTCAATATCTTTGAAAATATGAACATTGCTCCCTAAAAAACATGAAGATGTTGAAGCAAGCCCTATTGGCATTCTAGTGAACTGGTGCAAACTTTGAGGTGTGATGAATGCAGTCAGACTTTTGGATTCTTCAGCAAGGACAAACGGATGGTCTGCTGATCTGAGGTCTAACTTGGGAAAGACGTATGCTCCATCCAGCATGGACACCACCTCATTGATGTTAGGCAAATGATGACAATCAATCAATATGTTGGCATCCAATGCCCTCACGGCCACACACAAACGCAACTTTTTATCAGGCCTGTGGGCCAAAACTATGTGAGAATCCCACTCACTTGACTCAACCTCTTCAATAACCCCTTCCTTGATCAAGTCTTTCAGCATTTCATCCAACTCACTTTTAACATTAATTGGTACACCCCTCAGCTTTTGTCTACAAGAAACTGCTTTATGCTTCAATTTGATCTTGTGTGTAAACATTTTTAATTTACCTAAACCCTCTGAAAATACACTTGCACAACATCACGGTCTCCTTGGACCAGGGGTTAAGTATTATGCCCAACTTCCACTGGTCCCTCCATCCTACCATGTTCACCCCTTTCACAGCCACATAAAGCTTAATTTGTGCACTCCTTCCTTTAAATTCTATCTCCACACACACTTCTCCATGAAGTACACCCTACTAATGATAGTCCAGGGAGAACCTGAATCGGCCATAAGGTTTAAGTCCACACCAGACACACGTACTACACATTTGGGAGGACCTTTAACTGTATCATCCATCATACTCCCTCCTGACTCTAAAATGGATAAAACAATATCCCTTTCATTGTTTGCACACTTCCGGCATTTGCATTTGGTTTGAACTGAACACACTTCAGTGGTGCATGACACTTTACCCTAATTTTAACTCCAACTCCTTCTCAAATCCTTTCAAACATATGCAAAATGACCCACGCAACCACATTTCTTGCACTCTTTGCCGATAGCAGAACACCCTGTAAAAGATGCTATATGTGTACCACTACCACATCTATAACAAATACTTGACCTCTCCGTTTTGTTGAACCTTGTGGCACCAGCATAGTTATTAGCATGTGGGAATGCACCAGAAGTGTTGGTGGTAATGTCCTCATTACAACGATCATCCATCCTTCTCACAAACACACTTCCTCAGAACCATTCCCTTGCACACTGACATTCTGAACTGCTGACATCCACTTCTCGGACCGCTTCAACGCCTTGGCCGTAACCATAGAATCTTGTAACTTGGGGTCACCCATAACCCATAATTGCTCCTGGGATTTTTAGCTCTTAACATGTACTATTATTTGATCATGAATCATTTCATCAGTAATATTACCAAAATTGCAATTCGTAGAATAGGCCCTTAGTGCAGTCAAAAATGTGTCAAAGGATTCCTCTTCTTTTTGATCTTTCGTATAGAATTTGAATCTGTTCAATGCCACACTGGTAGGTGGTTTGTATCTTAATATCCAATTTGTTTTGTTCTTCAGGACTGACTTGAGGTAATGTTCTGAATACCTGTTGGCCTTCTGAGCTAAGGCAATGTAACAGTATGCTTTTCTTCCATTCAGCTCCCATGCGTTCTCTGTCTATAGCTCTCATGTAAGTGAAGAACTCCTCCTTCCATCTCATCCATGGAGTTTCGCCCTTCATTTGTAAAATTTATGATGGGGGTTCGAATTGCATGTTTACACACAATTACTAAGGTTGCCAACCCGAAAATGCTGCAGTGCAATATTTATTTTACATCAGAAGGTTGAATGCTTTGTGAGTGTCAGCCTACACTTTCGTCCTTTTCCTGATAATATTTACTTCCCCCACAAAGTTATTATATCGTAAAGTTAGGTGTGTGATAAGGGTTGTTTAAATAGTAAAAAAAGAATGTTTACTGACCAATTTGAAGAAACGTTAGCTTATCCTTGTGTTACCTCTCGATGAACAGCAGCTTGTATTTGCCAAAAGAAAATTACATCCAAGATGGCCACTACGTACGTGATGACATACACATGCTGGATGGCCGGACGTTGTTGCCAGTGATGCGGATTTGTTTCACTTGCATTCATTGCTGTGGAAACCTGGAGAGCGTTCCATGGAATATGTTGTCGCAACGGAATCTGTAGTCCGAGGTAGTTTGAAAGTAAACTCATTTCGATGGCCGTGCCCCTGGAAATCACGGCGAAAAGGGAAATCCACCGTACAGAGGTACTTATATGATCCAAACTCCAACTAATAAATCCAATGTGCAGGAACGCCGGTGCATGTGAATATACTCTTTCCAATTTCATCCAAATTGCAATGAAAAGTCCAATAAAATTCTGAGTAGGTGAGGTTATCCACTCCTGTGCTGAGAAGATGGTAGGAAACTTCACCAACTCGTCACCATTTTTGAGAACCAATAATCCATTTTATATAAAAGATTTATTCATGACAGCACAGCATAACGTCATGAAGCTCGGATGGGTCTCGTACAACTCATGTAGTGCATCCAGGGGTTTCAAGATCAACATTCACTTGGAACCTAGAATGCACTACAAATGATAACATAGCATGTGCATAGAACTTATTGTAGGAAGCTCAGAAGTAATGCAATCCACACGAAGGAAGTTAAAATGTCAGACGAGGTTTATTTGAACATCTATTATCCATGAAGTCCAGTCAGTTAATGCCCAACCTTCCTCACAGCAATACTCAACCTCATTCCACATTATGTTAAATCATAACATTCTCCCCACAGTGTTCTCATAGAGCACGCGCTAGTCACGAGCTGTGAAACAACCACCACGCTCGTGACAGCTCGCATCCATAAGCAGTTCCCAACACACCTTCCCCCCTTTAAACAACAATAAAAAAAAAAACTAAAAAAAAACAAACAGAATAATAATAATGTCAGAAACTTAACTCATTACAAAATCTCTATACCTAGCAGGAATACGGTGAGAACGTGCAATTCTGGTGTTGCCAGAATTTCTCTCAGCATACATACATGTCCCTTGTTCACTTTGTTGCCCCACATCTAAAAATACATTGCTGTCACAATCATCATAAAGCGGACTAACCCCAGTAAACACAGAAATCCTGTTTAAATTCCAAACTGAACCACCATCAACCCTGACAGCATTCCTAAAAACCTCAACCACTTTCCTAGGACTCGACCACACATGAAAACCTTTACTCACACCTTCCTTCTTCTTAATACGAACCAAATCACCCACCTTTAATAAATGATTTGATGCAGAGACAATTTTCTTTTCCATAGAGCATTTCATCCTACTCTTGTATAATTCAACCCTGCGTTGAACCGCCTCAAAATCCACCTTCAAAAAATTATCGAAACCACTCACATTTTTCTTTAACCACCAAGGTGCAAACTTAGTACTAGGTTTTCGTCCTCTTAAAAGCTCAAAAGGACTAACCAAAGTTACAGAGTTAGGTGAAGTTCTGTAAGCCAAAAGCATAGATTGGAACACATTTTTCCAATTCAAATTCCCCTTAATGGAAAGTTGAATGGCCTCTTTGATCACACGGTTGAACCGTTCAACCTGGCCATTTGCCTCAGGGTGGAAAACAGCAATTCTTTTATGAACAACACCACATTTAACCATAAATTCTTCCATTTCTTTGCTAACAAACTGGGAGCCATTATCTGTTACAACCTCTTGGGGAATCCCTTCTCTGCAAAAAACTTCATCCACAAACTCTATAACACGGTGAAAAGTAACATCCTTAACCATTTTGACCTCCGGCCATTTAGAATAGTAATCAATCAAAACAATACCGAACGCTTCCTGTTTGGGCAGACAACTAAAAGGACCAATGATGTCTAAACCAAGTTTACGCCAAGGACCAAGAGGCAATTCAACAGGATGAGGTTCAGTACGCAGCGCTACAGCTGTTTTGTCACTATTCGAGCAATGAACACATGAACGCACAAAATGATCCACACAGGAATCAATGGCTGGCCACCAAAAGGATTCTTTTAAGCGCCTTCTTGTGAAGGAAATTCCCAGATGCCCTTCATGAGCAATTTCAAGAATAACATTCCTGAGCGAAAAATGTGGGACAATTTTGTCACCTCTTAAAACCAAACCATTCTCAACAGCAAGTTCTTCCTGAACTTTAAAGAAACCCATCATATCCCCAGATAATCTCCTCTGATCGGGCCAACCTTGTACCAGATATTTCTTGACATTACACAACTCTAAATCTTTGTCCATCTCTGCTAACCAAACATCTTCCTGCAAACATGACCGTTCCCCACCCACAAAATAAACATCACGCAAGGTGAAAGCAACCTCACACTCATCCTCTGTCACCCCATCGTTAATGTCAATAGGGGAAATTAGACGTGACATGCAGTCTGCATGTACATTCGCCTTACCTTGAACATACTCAATCTGACACTGAAAAGATTGTAATCTGGAAGCTAACCTTGCGAGATGCGCCATCATGGTCCTACCACCCCCAGGAGCCATGAGAAACACCAAAGGTTTATGGTCAGTTTTTAAGGTAAATTTCGTGCCCCACAAAAATGTTCTAAAATGTTTGGCTCCCCAAACACAAGCCAATAATTCCCTTTCTATTACGGAATAATTTTTCTCAGCTTCTCTCAATGCTCCTGAAGCATATGCAACTACCCATTCCTTCTCATTGTCTCTCTGCAAAAGCACACCACCTAATCCAGAGCTACTAGCATCCACCATGACAATGCATTTCACACCACATACAAAAGGTTTAAGACACGGCGCATTCACAATAAACATCTTCAATTTCTTAAAAGCTTGAGTCATGTCATCAGTCCAAATAAACTTTGCATTTCTTTTCAACAAACACCTAAACGGATCAACCTTTGAAGAAAAATTAGGTATGAATTTCGCATAAAACTCAATTAGACCTAAAAAAGCCACTAGTTGTTCCTTGGAGGAAGGTACAGGAACATTTACAATGCTTTCAACATGGTTCCTTTTCGGTTTAATCCCCATCCCACTAATAGTGTGCCCTAGATACTCAACCTCTTTTTGCCTAAACTTGCAATTGTCAAGACGGAGAGTAAGTCCCTTCTTTGACAAAGCAGCAATGACACACTAAAGATTGTTGTCATGCTCCTCATTATTATTACTGTACACCAGAATGTCATCCTGAAACGCCACAGCACCATTTAACCCTTCCAAAGTGTCTCTCATGAGCCTCTGAAACACTGAAGCCGCGCTCGCCAAACCAAATGGCATCCGGCAAAACCTGTAAAGACCCTCAGGAGTAATGAACGCAGTGATATTTTTAGACTCCTCCGAAAGGACCTCCTGATGATATGCACTGGCCAAATCAACACATGAAAAAACCTGTGCACCCGCTAAAGTGGACACCATTTCGTGAAGATTGGGCAAGGGATGGGAATCCACCCAAATGGCATTATTTACGCTAAGAAGGTCCACACACAGCCTAAGCTCACCAGAAGACTTAATGGAAATCACAATGGGAGAAGCCCAAGGAGACGATTCAATCGGCTTTATAATATTCTTTTGGCATAAGTCTTTAAGCATATCTTTTAATTTGCTCCTGTAAGATAATGGAACATTTCTTACTCTATGTCGAACAGGGTCAGCATTATCATGTAACTTTATGACATGTTGAAAACCACGATATTGTCCCAAAGTACCACTGAAGACACTTGGAAATGACTTTCTCAAACCATCCATCAATTGGAGAGTATCACCATGAGCAGGAGACATGCCACATGGTTCCACGGCAAAAACTTGAGGATTGGCTCGGGAATCAATTTTCATTTCTAACTGATGTTGGTGCGGCCACCGAAGGAGTGACAACCCTGATCTTGCTACATAGACTTTTGCAAAAGTGCTACGGACAGAAAACAGTAAATTGGCATTAAAAAAGCCAAGTATTTCAATGTTATGTCCAGTGTAACTGCCAGGAGATATGTCAGGTAAGGACAAAGTTTTACTGGGCCACTTCTCATGAAAGACATTCCACGAAATGATGGTATACCACGCACAGGAGTATACGAAAAATTCAAAATCAATATCATCAACAGTTATCACACAAGATGGAAATTTAGTACAATCCCCATCATCACACACATTGATAACAGTATTAACTTGGAACTCATTCTCATCATCTAAGGTATACCCCTCGCAACAATCATGTATACAGTTCACTTTCCTTGGTAAAGACCTACAAAATCTTGTAAAATGGCCTTTCTTGTTGCACTTAGAACATGTTTTTCCTAAGGCTGGACAGTTTTTACAATCAGCTAAATGGCCATCGCTTCCACATTGAAAACAAAGTCATTTTGAATTCTTCTTTTCATATTTTTGACTCTTGAACTTACTGTCCACTCTAGATGAAAAGTCATTCCTTAATGGATAACTTTTCTTTGACCTATCATATTCCTTAGATACACTGAAAACATCCCCTTTATCATTTCCTCTGATCTCTTTCACAAATTTCTCAGAATGTTCTATTGACTTTGCAATATCAATGGCGTTGTTCAATGACATATCAGATGTAGTCAAAAGCCGTTCTTGCACTTTCTTGTTATTTGTTCTCATCAAAATTTGGTCCCTTAAAACTTGTTCATAAGAAATGTGCTCAAAATCGCAAGTAACAACTAACGACCTTAAAGCTGAGACAAAATCTTCAACAGGTTCATCTTCACGTTGTTTCCGTGAATAAAAAATAAACCTCTCCATAACAATATTCTTCTTTTTACCGTATCGCAGACTTAATTGTGAAGAAGCATATTCATATATATTTAAATTACCTGGATTGACAAGAGCTGGTAAAGTTTTAAATTCTTTTAAAGCAATCCCAGCTAAACAATGTTTTAAAAGCGATAATTTCCTTTCTGGTTCACATTCCCCTTCCTCTAACACTTCCACATAAGCCAAAAAAACTGGTTCCCAAATCTCCCAAGCCATAGGAGGCTCACCTGGAGATGAGAGAAAAGTTGGTGGAGGAACAATGCCAGACATTTTGAATTCAATAAAGAATGAAAATCAAAAAGAAGAGGGAAAAAATAAATAAATAAATAATTTAAAAAAATTTAAACTAGAAAGAACAGGTATTTCAAAACAGTTTAACAATGAAACATACGATTCACGATTGCCATAAAATCCATAATATAAGACAAGCGGTGTGCGTGTCACCGATGTGCACTTGTAGATTAAAATTTTCACATAAAATCTTTACGCGATGCTCCGATGCTTGGTATTGCTGTTGCTAAGCAACACAACAAGAAACAATGAATCCAAAAATGGCGGCCACAACGTGAGTTACGGATGACGACACTCGCGTAATGACCTCAGACGTGCAAGTTCTCGCCGAGACTTAAGCGTGTAAGTGTTCCAGATGAAGAGTTCCGAATGCGCGATAACAATGCCGGTAAGCTGCTGTTGAATAAAATGCAAAGCTTAAATGATGCACGCAACGAACTTCACAGTTTTTAAAAGCGAACACTTTACACTTTTCCATCCGATTTCTTCTTCAGCTAAGTGCACCGCTGCTAGAAATAACAGCCGATTACAATCCAACTGCTAAATCCATAGGTCTCCATGAAAATACAGTTACAAGTTTCCAGTAAGGTTCCGATTCTCTTTCTTGTATTTTATTTCTTTAAACAAAAATAAAAAAAAACAATCCTTGTAATAATGAAGGATAAATGAGGCACTCCTTCTTACGTATGAAACGAGTAATCCTTAATCCTTGCTTGCGAACCAGGAAACCTCCCTTATACAAGAAAAATAGAGAAATAAACTTCTTCTTCAAGAAATAATTAGCGGTAAATGAATCTCGCCCGTCGCCAGTGTAGGAAGCTCAGAAGTAATGCAATCCACACGAAGGAAGGTAAAATGTCAGACGAGGTTTATTTGAACATCTATTATCCATGAAGTCCAGTCAGTTAATGCCCAACCTTCCTCACAGCAATACTCAACCTCATTCCACATTATGTTAAATCATAACATTCTCCCCCCAGTGTTCTCATAGAGCACGAGCTAGTCACGAGCTGTGAAACAACCACCACGCTTGTGACAGCTCGCATCCATAAGCAGTTCCCAACACATATGCAAATATGCTCTGAAATATATCACAATGCAACAAAATAAACTTTCCTTTGAAGGTTAATGTGACAGTTGAGATGACTTTGACTGAAAGAAAGCGATTGTCTCCTGTGCTGTGGAACCAAGGAAGAGACAGAGAGCTAAAGAAGAAACAAGACTTCTCATCAGGGTGCCTGCTACCGGAAAGAAATGTAAATGTGGCAATTGGTTAATCAGCAGAAATAAAGGCTGATTAGGATCCAGATTACTTTTTAATTAACAGTAATTTGAGGTTTCATGGGAACAACAATATTTTTTTTTAATAGGAAATGGAGTTCTGTAGTGAGTACTTTTATTTGGCAATAAAGATATTTTGCAGTAGATAGAGTCTGATTTCATATTGCTAAAATGTATATTTTAAAAGCACTAACACCAAAATATTTTTGCGCATTTTGTGGAAGCTTATCTTATACTATGCGTAATACCATTTTAAAGAATCAATGTGCATATATTCACAGTACTTTCTGTCACAGGCTGGGTGGGACTAGGTAGTACCGAAAATACGTGATTTTCGATTACCTAGTGCTCTAACCAAGATTTAATTCTGTGGCTATCTGGTTACACATGCAAACATCTGTACCGATCACACTGACAAACAGAGGCTTCATAATGCAAAATAGTGCAATTCCCACTGATTATTTTAGCTTGCATTTATTTTTCATTTAGGAATGCACGCATTATTTTATATCCATTTACCTCACAGCAAAATACTAACAAAATGGCTATAAAATACTTTTGTTCCTTTTAGCTACTCCTTTGACCCTTCCCACCTCCAAATTCACCGACCCTACCACACCACATTGCACATAGGATCACAGTTACCATACTTTTTTAGTACACTTTGGGGTAGATTCACAAGAACGTGTGCTAAACATCAACAAAAAAATGCTAACCACCTTTAAACTTCGCCGCCGATTGTGGGAAAATAACCCTGTGTTAACGTGGAATTCACAGCAAGGCGCTAGCATGCGCTAGTCTGCCGAAATCGATGCCAATGTCCACGATACAACCACAGCGACGGAGATAAAAACACAAACTACAAAGCCTAAAAACACACAATGTACCCAAACGCCATAAGAAAACAGTGACGACCATCAAGAGGCCAGCAATACCCACGTGTAATGTGTGAAAAAGCACAAGAACAGCAGACGAAAAATGCCACTTAAAAAACCAACATCAACTGCGGAGTACCACGGATGCACCCTGACCCACTGCAGAGGACAACATGAACCCCACAATCCCCACCCAGGAATACAGGGCCTGTGGAAGGCCAATGAGAAGAGGAGGAGGAAGATGGGTGACAGTCTCCAGGAAAATCCAAGTACCGCCACGGATGAACTAGAACACCACCACCAACTATACATCACCTCCAACGTGTCAGTGGCAACAGAGAGGCAAAGATGGCACACCACCTCAGAACATCTGAATACTGTTGAATGGCAGAGGAGGACAATTGAAGAGCACAAGAGGCCCTGTACTGATGTGAATGGCAAAACCAAGTAGAAACCCTCTCCCAACACAGAAGCAGCAACGCACCCCGGAGGAGGGGGGCCAGCAGAACACCGGGACCTGATATGACATGGGGAAGAAGGTGGGCACAGTCACCAGGTAGGAGATGGTGACAAGAGTTGGGGATCCGAACACGGTCCACAATGACCCGAGACTACATCGAAAAGGGCCAGTGGTAGACAAATAAGAGCCGCAGGAGCGAATCAACCACCATGCAGAATACACACATAAGAATGAGTATACCCCGACATTGACAACATCCCGGTTCAAACAGCAACACCTCCACAACAAAACACAGGCCACAACTGGTGCCGCAAACATCCACCACATGGCAAATCACATCTGGCCCAGCAGGGAACAGTGACATCACCACGTACTAGTACAACCTGTAACCTGCAAATATATTTTATTCACACATGCTGTATTTTTAGACATTTTGTACTGTCCCATGATTGCCAGGGGCGGCCACAATGTCACGTGCTCATGAGAAGTAATTGTCAATGATGATGTTCCAGCGGGCCATTCCTGCCGCAGCTTCAGTGGGATGTGGGCCACCTGCTCCATCATCCCCATCATTGTCCGGTACATCTGGAACTGGGATCCATGGTGCATTGCTACGTACACAGATGTTGTGCAACACACAACATGCAACGATCATCTTGCACATGATGTCCGGGTTGTACAGGAGCTTTTCAACCGTGCCATCCAGGCACCTGAAACGTGACTTCAACATGCCAAATGTGAGTTCAACTATGCCCTGAGTGCATATGTGGGCCGCATTGTACTGCCTCTGGGCAGGTGTGTTCGGATCTTGGAGCGGTGTCATCATCCAAGGGCAGAGTGCAAATGATTGATCACCTGTGACAGTGCAGGGAGAAAAGAGTCAATACTTGGTTTGGCAGGATGTGATGGCAGGCTCACTAATCCATGTACGCCTGTGATGGCTGTAGATGGGGTGAGTGTAAGCCAACCCTCAGGCAGTAGCTGGTGCTGGCAACAACTCCAACAGTCATCAGGCACTCAGACAAGCAATGGAAGGACAACAAGGGGGGATGACTTGAGTCACTCCAGGTTAGTGGCCCCGGATGCACAGCGGCTGACACAGGCCCACTGCCACATGTCCCTGACCTGCGGGTGACTGGGGTAGGGTCACAAGTGCAGAGCAGATTCTTGTCGATGTTGAAGGAGCGTGTGTCAGACTGTCATGGTGGACAGTGGAAGGTGTACCCCTAGAGCATGATGCAGAGGGCGCATGTCAGCTGTATACTGCAACATGTAGGATATGACACCACATGCGGACGGCATGCGTTGGACAGGGTTGGTGGCACAACGTGATGACGGCTTGCCATACGGAATAATGCCTCACTGATCGAAGGGAGTCTGGCGCTGTGGCTGCTGCCACAGACTTGAAGCCACTGCCATTCAGGACTCAGGACACAGTTCCACATGTGGGACCGACTGTGATGAAGGGGACGCCAGTGTAATTTGTCAATGAGAATGGAGTAATGTGGGCCTGCGTCGTGGGGGCCAACGATGGTCTGCGGAGGCTGCAGAGCTTGCAGGACCGGGGAGTGGAGCTTGCCCCGGCACATGGCGGGCCCTCTTTGACACACAACGGTGTCGGCGGGTGAGCAGTGCAGCCTTGGGGCGCTGGTGCGGGCAGGCCTGGTCTGGGTATCAGCTTCCTGGGGTGCAGCAGGCGCACAGGGTCGCAGGCTCCGCTGCTCACGGCATCGGCCACATGGCGGACTGCGAGGCGCTGCCCTGTCAGTGACTTTGGCCTTTCTGGGAGAGAACCACGCTCTGTACAACAGGGTTTTTGTCCACACCCCTGCGCAGCCCTGGCGTACTCAGGGCCAGCCCACTACGCTCACGCACACAGGGGGGTGGGCAGCGAGCAACATTTTTGCTATCTGAGCCCCGGCCTGGTGTGTCATGGTTGCGTCCACTGTTCGCCACTCTCCAGTCACTAGCACTTGTGGTCTGCATGGACATATCTGCGGTTTGCCTACCCATATCTGTCCTGCACATCCACGCCTTACTTGTCATTGTGTACATTTTCATTCAGGGGTCACTTGCATCCTTCACACATGCCTGCATTCCTCATCTACACACGTTCAGCTTTTGTGTGGCTGGGGTGCCATGATATGGCTATATTGTGTGAAGGGTAGCCAAGGATCACCATGGAGTGGTGTTGTCGTGTCTGATAGGTTGGCATGTTGATTGCCATGTTGTATGCGGTCTGGCCACTTGTGCATTCCCACAGTTGTGCGTTGTGTGATGCTGGCTTTGAGGTGTGTTGATTTTGCACTTACCAACGAGCAGTTCAGTTCCATATGTGCCATCCTGGAAGCGCTGGTTGATGATGGACTGTCGAGAGATGTAGGAATCATGCACACTGCCGGGGTAGTTTGCGACGGAATTGGTGAAGAGTCCACGGTGGTCCACTATTGCCTGCACATTGATGGAATGCGTGTGCTTTCTGTTATGGCAGTGGTGTGCTGTTTCCACGGGGGGCACAAGTGGGACATGTGTTCAGTCTATTGCCCCAACAGGGCCGGGAATGACGGAGAAGCCTTGCTTGGTCTCCTGCTGTTCCTGCGTAGTGTGGGGGAAGTGACGGTACTGGGGTATGAAGCAGAGGATGCCATCCAGGACCGGTGTGATGAACTTTGATAGGGCTGGCTGTGAGACACCCCCCCCCCCCCCCCCGCCGGACTCTGGCAGTTGTTGGTTGGAAGGTACCAGAAGCCATCAGGTGCAGCACAGCCAGCAGCTTTGTCTGCTGAGGGATGTTGTTTCTCTGCTGTGTTGGGACCGTAAACCTGTGGGCGATGTGGGTCATGATGCAGATGAGGGTAGTCCTTTTGAGTCTGTAGTGGGCAATGACTTCCTCGGGCGTTAGGTCTGTGAGACTGGTGTGTTTTCAGTAGGTCTGCTGTCTTACTCTGCGCAGCCTTTGTGGTGGTCCGGGGGGTGGGGCGGGTCCAGGTCCTGGGGGTGGCAGTCCTGGGGGTGATGGCAGTGGGTGTTGTGGCCCTGTTGGGGCTCCAAGCTGCATGATGAGTAGCTCCATGGCATTGTTTGTTCTTCGGGTGTAGCTGTGTGTAGGGATCCGTTGCCTTGCCTACTGCAGGTAGTCATCTGACTTTACACCTGCAGGAGGCAGGTATTAAATACCTGCTGCTACCGTGGCTTATCGCGTGGTTGTGGTTCGCATTGCAGATCTTGCATTTCATTGTGAATGTGGTGTTGTGATTTATTCATGTGTTTTTGCACGGGAACGCCTTGTCTGCATCTCATTAGGGTTAGTTGGTGGTGTCCACCGTGGAGTTAAATTTTGGGGCAGTTTTCGCAGAAATTAAGGTGATGTCTACAGTTTGCACCAGCTTGTGAATGGGGTATTAAATCTAGCTCCACATTTGTTGCTTTAGGGTGGAGATAAATCAGAGTTGAGTCCTTGTGAATATCCCCCTTGGACCTCTGGGATTAGCAGGTGATAGAGTTGTGCTGAGATGCAACCGCAATCAGCCAAGTACTCAATCCTGGTAATGTGTTTCCTTCCTTGTAGTGCTCTAGGGTAAAACTACCCCATAATAAAGTACTTCTGTGATTTTGCATCACCATACCTTCCCACCTGTCACTTAATGGCCTTGGAGTACAAAAATGTTGCCTGTCATTATACAAGAAGTTCACTCTATGCTGCATCACCCCACACATAAGATGTCATGCTCCGGCCCCACCTACACCGAACTTCTGGGCAACTGCTAAGTAGTTGCGACAAAGCACAAGATCCCAAGGGTCAAGGCAGATATCAATGAAAGTTGGTCAGGCCAATGCTCACAACACTGGCACCTTACGCTTTGCCAAAAGCACATTGCCATGGACTGATCAGGCAGGTCAAGTGAATTATTATTTAATTATTATTTAAAATCTTATATAGCGCGCAGCTACCCTTGGGCATCCCGGCGCTTTCCAGACAACATCCGATGGTAATGGGGACAAAGTTGACGCATTATACAGGAAACAGGAAGGTTTTAAGACCTTTACGGAAACTCAGTGTGCAGGGCTCAGCGCGTAGTTTTAGAGGAAGCGAGTTCCAGAGCTTTGCCGTCTTAAATGAGAATCTTCTCCCGCCCGTACGGGCCTTTTTGACTCTAGGAACTTGTAAAAGATGTTTCCCTTCTGATCGCAGCGTTCTGCTTGCTTTGTATGGGGTAACTAGGTTTTTTAGAATGAGGGGGCCTTTACCTGCAAGGATTTTATGGGCAGTACAAAGTGCCTTAAAAGTCACTCTCTCCCGCACAGGGAGCCAATGCAGCGCCTTCAATGCCGGTTTCGCTGATTGCGTCCATGGAATGTCCATAAGCAGCCTTGCCGCTGCATTTTGGACCTGTTGAAGAGTCTTGAAGGTCGATTCAGGGGCGCCCAAAAAAATGGCATTGCTATAATCGAGTCTAGATGTTATAAGACCCTGAATCAGCAGCTTCCTCGATGTTAACGGTAGGAGAGGAAAGATTTTACGTGCCGACCTAAGCAGGGCATAACACACTCCTGCTGTTTTCTTAGCTTGAGTGCGAAATGACAAGTCTGGTTCTAGCCAGACTCCAAGGCTCTTGATCGCTTCTTTAGGGGCCGGGGGATCACCCATACATCCCGGCCAGCTAAGCGACGGGAGAAGGGTGGTTTTACTTCCCAGCAGCAGTATTTCCGTCTTTGAGCCATTTAACTTAAGGGAGGATTCTCCCATCCAGGTGTGAACATCTGCCAAGCAGAAGTTCAGGGTATCCGGATTGTCGGCCAGGTGGGATAAGGAAACCACTAGCTGCGTGTCGTCAGCATAGCTGACGATTTTGATGTCATATGGGGATACTACGTCCTCCAGGGGGGCCATATAAACATTAAATAAAGTAGGGCTCAGCGAAGAGCCCTGTGGCACTCCACACTGGAGGGGAATAGGTTTGGACCTCTCAGGGCCATCCCAAACCTGGTACGTTCGATTCGAGAGAAAAGATCTCAAACAGAAGAAATTAAATGGTGATCTGTGAAGTATGAACTACTAATTGGACTCTGCAATCCTTGCTATGTATCTAGCATGCACACTCAACACTTGGCCACAACGATAAAGAGAGCACAGAGCTTAGCAATAAATCCCAATTTACGACCATGTGGAAATAAAAAAAAATTACATCTCAGAGGAATGAAACAAATAACACAGACAGAAAACAAACAGACTGCAAGTTGACCTGTTTCAAACACATAGGGATTTATCCACCCTGTGTGGATTGTAGGCAGATCGAGGCAATGAGCCGTCCAAGCTCTCAGAACTTTGACTGTCTGGGAGTAAGCCTTGCTTTAATTCTGAGAACCCTCATTCATAATAAATGAGACTAGTTTTCAGAGAAAACCACACAACATGTATTCAGCATCTAACTCTGTAAAGGTTCAGCACAAAAACTGTTATGTACTACAATGGCAGGATACATGTAGGAGAAAGGTTAGGAGACTACCCATGCCTATGTTGGGGTACATTGGGAATCATAACAAATGGACCTTGGAGATCCATGTTGAACCTGCCTCAATGGGGGAAAAACAACACAACAAACAAAAGGTAATTCCTGTTCCAAAGTGTGATATCTGGGATATGTTTAAATCATCTATGTTATCTTAGTTATTTCCCTTTAATAATGTTGTTTAAGAACTCTTGATTCATACAGTTCACATATCTTTGCAGGACCCAATTTCATTCAGGTTAATTGGACCATCCAGTGCACTGTATTGTAGTATCCATATAGCGGTTCATGGACCTAGACCTCTCGAAGGCCTTCAAAACTGTCTCACACTCCACACTCAGCACAAGTCTCCACGACCACAGCATCCACGACAAACCCTGAACTAGATCTGCTCCTTCCTCACCAGCCGACCACAGTGGGTCAGACTACCACCATACCTCTCAGAACCTACAGAAAACTCCTGCCTGAATCCCACTCTCTTCAACGTCTACTTGGGCCCCCTAACAACCATCAACAGAAACCACAGACACAACATAGTCTCCTACGCCGATGACACCCAGCTTATCCTCTCTCTCACCAATGAACCCACAGTTGCCAAGAACAACTTCCACAAAGGGATGAAAGCCGTCCCAACCTGGACGAGAGTCAGCTGCCTCAAGCTCAACTCAGACAAGACAGAAGTACTGATTCTGGGATCAACCCCCTCTGCTTGGAATGACTACGGATGGCCCGCTGCACTGGGAACACCTCCCACTCCCAGTGGCCATGCAGGCAACCTCGGTATCATACTGGACTCTGCACTCACTATGAACTGCCATATCAACACTGTCTCCTTGTCATGTTTCAACATGCACCACCTGCTCTGAAAGACTTTCAGATGGATCACCACCGAATCCATCAAGACGGTCAACCATGCCCTCATCAACAGCAGATTTGACCGCGGCAACGCACTCTATGCCGGTGTCCCCCAGAAATTCCGCAAGAAGCTCCAGAACTTTCAAACTACCACAGCCAGACTGGTCCTAAACATACCCCGCCACAGCCCCATCACATAACACCTATGTAAACTCCACTGGCTCCCAGTCAAAAACAGAATAACCTTGAAGCTCCCCACCAACACATACATGGCCCTCCACAGCATCAGACCAGCAACCCTGAACCACCGCCTCCCATTCCACCCACCTAACAGACCCCTCCGCTCTGCACAACTGTCACTGGCATCCGTCCCGCAGATCTGCAGAACTGGAAGAAGAGACTTCTACTACTTCACCGCCAAGACCTGGAACACCATGCCCCTCCACCTCAGGCAATCCCCATCACTGTCCCAATTGAGGAAGCACCTCAAGACCTGGCTCTTCAAATTAACCCAGGGCCCAGATGGATCTGCAACTCCTGCCGTGCCTTGAGACCCTCACGGGTGAGTAGCCATGCTTTTTCAAACCCCTGATTGATTGATTGACCCCTTTGTGTATAAAAAGTGCATTTTCAGATGAGCAGCAAGTAGAGCTTGTGTGGCTGGAAGATTGATTTTATATGACAATGCCTTGTGGAAAGCATTTTGGTGTTGTACATGAATTATCTGAGTGGTGCTCTTATCTTGAGTAAGGGCACAGCATCTAGGGGCATATTACCAAGCAATAGCGATAATTATCGCTATTGCTTGGTTAGAGACAAAAGTTTACCGCTAAGCTGCGGCGATTTTTATCGCAGATAAACATTGGTATTACCAAGGTTTATCGCAAATGCGATAAAAAACGGTCGCAATGCATGAATATCGCTGAAAAGTCAGCGATATTCATGTATTACCGAGCTAATGCTCTTAGCCATGTTATCCACCTCCCATTGGATAACATGGCTAAGAACTGCTCAGGGCAGGTGTTAGCTTTTGAAGATATTCGCGCTTAGCACGAATATCTCCAAAAGTTGGTAATAGGAGATAGCGATGTTAGCGACTGTTTCCAGTCGCTAACATCTTGGCACGCCTACTTTGCATATCATTAGTGATAAATATCACTGACATGCAAAGTGGGGCCCAAGATGGTCGCTATCTCCTACTAGCTGTCGCTAACTGGTGTTAGCGACAGCTAGGTAATAGGGAGATAATATTATCTCCGCTTTCTTGGCTTTTAAAGCCATAAAAAGCGGAGATAAACCCCCTTTATAATATGCCCCCTAGTGTTTAGATGGAGTAGGAAATGTGATTAGCACACAAAATATAGCTACTAATCAGCTGTAGTGATAATGTACTCTGTGGGTCCTATGATGATGCATGCTTTCTATTACACTAGTGGCAGACTAAAGTGGTGGGCATTTACTTTGATGGTATGTGTCATAGGTAGTCCAGTTCGAGCTAAGTGTGACTCAAACATCAAACTGCTGCTCTGGATCAACCGAGCCACAGAAGCAGTGGGGTGCAGTGCAGTGCTTAATTTGAGCTGATGGTTTTTGGTGCTCAGCGTAGGCACTTAATTTGACACTGGCAGTGCTGGATGGAGTAATGGTTATATCTTTGCAAATTAAGCACTGGTGTTATGTACATGCACACCAAGAAAGGGGTACTCAGAGAGGGTCCCTTAATCTTTACGATAACATACCCAATGCTCGATGCTGTCAAATGAGTAAAATAAAGCCAAATGGGCAAAAATGGAAGTTCTTGATATGAGAAATAGCCTGTTGTAAGTCCGGAGATACTGTTTACATAGCAGAATAAAGAGTTGATATAACAATTAAGGGGGCATATCATCAAGGCGGCGCAGTAAAATTATCGCCGCTATTGCGTTAGTTTTCGGTCAAAAAGAGGCGATAATTTTATCGCTTTTTCAGCAAGCTCATGCTACTGCGTGAATCCTTCCCTTAGCGCCCTTACCCTTAAAGCCCAGCTTTGCATTTCTAATGAAAAGCAAAGTGGGCATTCCTTCCCAAAAGAACGTGAGAAATGTCACTAACCGACATTTCTCCTATTATCTAGCCTCACGCTAACCTGAAGAGCAATAAGAAAAGTAGCACTAACCGTGGTTGTCGCTAGTTTCCTTACGCCTGCTTTTCATCTGACTTAGCCATGATATCCAATGGAAAGTGGATATCAAGGCTGAGTCTGCCCTGCCCTATCAACAAGCTATCGCCAAACGTTGTGCGATTATCACTGGATTTCCAGTGATAATCGCACATTTGGCAGCTTGCGCCTGGAATTTTATCGCTGTTGTGATAAGCGTTGCTGATAGCACGCTATCTCAGCGATAAAATTCAGCGTTAGCCGGCGATAATTATCCTGGCGCTAAGCGCGCTGAGCGATAATTATCGCCGGCCCTTGCTGAAATGCCCCATGGTTAGCAACCAAAACAGAAACTGAATATACTTCAAAAGGACCCGATTTCACATACTCCAGCTAAGCCAGATGAAGCTCAAATTTGACAGAATCCAGTGATGCATATTGGCGAAGAATTCAATACAATTTAATCATAAACATATATCAAGTTATCTCAATCATGGAATATTCTTGAATATGTTCTCAAATAATGGGGTAAAGGCTGTACTTACCTAATAATTGAAAACATTTCAGACTTGTTCTGTTACAATATATTCAAATGAGTTTGTTTTGCTAATGAAACAGTGGTCTTTGAGAGCTCGTAATGCTTTATGAAACACCTACATATTCGTTTTTGTTTTGTTGCTGAAACGATAAATAAATGTAACAGGCGTACACAAAAGGTGTGTTTGAAACATAAAGAAGATTTATCAATGCTTCCTTGGCAATAAGTGGATAAGGCACCAGCCTCAGTTAATAGCATTTAGAGAACTGTTGAGGAAATGATCGTTCAGAATTGCAATGTATTGTTCTGGAGCTGGCATGCTGTTTTTTCCTGGAAAGGCACTGGGTGCAGAAAACACAATAATAATATTTTGCAATCTGTGTTTTGCAGCAACGTAGGCCAACAATTATTGGAGCTGTATTGCACACACATTCTAAATCATCTATTGTTTAAATGTCTTTTTTAAAGGCATAGACTATTTCAATTTCTTTTCATTAGCCTATTTGTGCTATTGTATACACCCGTAAACACAGGGAACTAAGGGTCATATGGAGTCAAGCATAATTACTAGGTGTAGTTGCTACCAAGGAGACACTGCGTTAAGTGACTCACAGGAGGAAACCCCTGCAATTATAGCAATAACATGGCACATTCTCAAAATAAGGATGCCAGGAAGGCAGATGTAAGCACTTCTTGCGTTTAAGTGTACTTTAAATATTTCTGCGATCAGCATTTCTTAAAGACGTGCAGTCTGAGGAGGATACCTATCAGTGCTGCATAGCACATTAATTGACGTATTTGAAAGTAGTCCTGTGGGTGCATGCACCTATCACTTTGAAACAGCAGTAAAGCTCATTGAGGTTCATTATATCACATGTGATGAATTGCATGACGATAATATTATATTGATTATATGGCAGTTTTTTGTTGCGGCACTGAAACGTCACTTTTTGGACGTTCCGGTGGAGCACTGTGACCCCCGTAAAGCAACTTTACGTCGCTTTTCATGACCTTGATATGTTATCCTTAGGATATGTTAGGATTCCTAACATTACTACTACTAAACTGAGAAAAATCCTAACTTTACGACTTTCGGTATTCACAAAAGGTATTTAGTAGTAGTAAAGTTAGGAATCCTAATTTAGGATTTAAGTTATGATTTTGTCTCAGGTTAGTAGTAGTAAAGTTAGGAATCCTAACTTTATTACTACTAAATGCCTTTTGTGCATACCAAAAGTCATAAAGTTAGGATTTTGTCTCAGATTACTTTTGAGAATCGGGCCCAGAGTGTGTAAGGGTGTGCTTAGGTTCTCTTGTAAACGTGGTTGTTGCCCTATTAGGTATGTGATCAACATCTATAAAGCAAGAGCATGGGCAGCTGCAACTCATGGCTGGGCGCGTGGGGTCACGTGTTGAATAGCCACTTACAGGTTGAGGAAAACACCTTTTTTATGTTTAGAAAGCTTTATTGAATAAGATATGCCAAGTAAAACAATAAATGCAGAGTTACAAATCAAGAAAAAAAAATACAAAGGTTAAACAATTTGGGGATGGTACAGAATCAGCATGAGTTGAAAAAAAAAAACCTGAAAATCCCAAAAGAAGAGGATAAAATATTGCAAATACAAAGAGAAAATGCTTTTTTTTTAATTTAAGAAATAATAGGAGAAGGAAAGAGGGAAAGAAAAGAGAAGAGGAGGAGAGAAAAGAGAGAGGAGGGAAGGGAAAGAGAAACAGAGACAGAAAAGAAAAAGAGCTTAAAAAAGAAGAAATAAGCAAGCATAAAGGCATATTATGAAACACGTCTAGAAAGAAAGTCAGTTAATGGTAACCACAACAAATCTCTCTTAATTAAAGTAGAAGTAGTAGTTGCATGAGAACGATCAAGTCTGTGATGATGGCATAGTAAATTCCACCATGCAGTGTGAGAGATTTTTGAAGTATCTTTCCAATTTGTAGTGATAATCTGCAAAGAAATGGCTATAAACAAGTCTATAAATTTACAAACAGTATTTGAAACATTCCAAATTGGGGAAGAACCAGCTAAAAAAATATGAACAATATCAAAAGGGTGATTGAAACTCAAAATCTCATTCAGCTTGCACCAAATAAATCGCCACAAGGATAAAACCAGGGGACAATGAAAAAACATATGGAGAAGATTACCCTCAGGGTAAGGACATGACCAACATCTACTTGAGTCCAGAGTTTTAAACTTAAAAAAGTCAGAGGGGGTAATAAAAAGTCTATTATAAAAAAAATAAAGGGTCTGGGTGGTGCTAGCTGAACGAGAAACCGTGTGAATTTTAGACCAGATGGACTCCCAAATAGTAAAGGAAAATTCCTGTAGTAAATTCTTTTCCCATGCAAGCTCAACTTTGGATTTATGGCGAACAGGAATAGAGCGGAACAGAAATTTATAAATAATAGCAGCCTTGTGTGGAGTGGTGAAGTCCAATGAGGGGGAGTCTGAGGGAGCAGTAACAGACAAGGAATTGTGGTAGGAGATGAGAGAAGACAGAGCTGAGCTAAAATCAGGGAACAGGGAGGAATGCTTATCAGATAATTGAAAAGATGAGCAAATATCAGAGGAATCCATTAAGGAACCGTGAACTAAAAGCTGATCCGCATACATAATCCCTTTATCAATCCATTCCTTCCAAAATAATGCTTTGTTGTTAATCCGTAGAGAATTATTGTACCATATCGGAATGAGAGAATGTATATGCGCTGGTGAAAAAGATGAGCGAAACAATGCAAGCGAGAGCACTCTGGAGAGCTTCAAAGTAGGAGAGAGAAAACGTTTGGGAGGGTGAGATAAGTGAGTAGCCGCAAGGAGAGGAAAAGGCAAGATTTGTGCTAACTCCAGAGCGCTCCAAGCAGTGGCAGGAGGAGAAGATGAATTAGAGAGAAAGGGCCAGATTTGTTTTAGATAGAAGCAAGAGTGAAAACGGACCAGATCAGGAAAGTTAACCCCTCCCAAGTGCTTAGGTTGCTTAAGGCGAAACAGGGATATCCTAGATTTACGGTTATTCCATAGAAAACGAACAAGAACGCAATTAATTTGCGTGAAGAAGTAAGCGGGAAGGGAAATGGGTAACATAGAGAGGTAAAAATTGATGATGGGGAGGAGCATCATTTTGACAGTTGCCAATCTACCCCACCAAGATAAAAATAAGGGAGACCAACGTTCTATGAGAGCAGAGAGCTTAGAAAGGATATCTTTATGATTGATTAGGAAAACACCTTTTTAAGGTGGCATTTGTGTATTTTCGTTTCAACATCATCTTTCATTATCCATTAGGAAGTGGGGTTAACTCACCTGGAAGACACATTGCTGCTTAAACCTGTTTTGCTGTGGCGTTCAATATGGGTCAAACCCGAGACCGAATTTACCAAGACAATCATACAGGATTGTTTTACATTAGATCATGCCTTTCATATCCCATGGTTGTCCTTCATTAACGATACCCTTAAGTCAGTGTTTGGTATTCCTGGGCTCGAAGAATCGTCTATAATTCTTATGCTTCAGAAATCTGATGTGAAGGTTTTTGTATCTGATGTGTGTGGAGAGAAAAGA
This sequence comes from Lissotriton helveticus, assembly GCF_964261635.1. Taxonomy (NCBI): domain Eukaryota; kingdom Metazoa; phylum Chordata; class Amphibia; order Caudata; family Salamandridae; genus Lissotriton; species Lissotriton helveticus. The sequence goes on from NC_136069.1 coordinate 381,898,245, forward strand.
GCCCTTGTTGACGCTCGGAAAACTACCGTTATTACATATATGTCGTATGCTCTGCCAGAGGAATTTCAAACTTAGGTGTCCCAGGTGACAAACACACAACAGCGTTATATTTTGACTAGATAAAGGTTAGGCATTGTACATCACCATGCCACTTTCCCCATTATGCATCAATGGCATAGAGTGTCTGCCCCGTGCCCATGCGATGGAACCTCAAAACCGAGCACTCAGCACTTTATGCTTTTTGTCACTTTTATTTGGATATAAGGAAAAAAATGAAAACCCCATCTTTATTGCATACAATATTAGGGATCACAATGTAATGTGTTTCCTGTGCACGATGGAGTCTCCTGTAGTCCGTTTCATCGTTGCCTCTCACATCTGGAAAGCAATACTTGGATGTATATCTTAAAGCTTGTTCTTGTTCTTTTATGGCCTATGCTGATAGTGCCGATAAAAATAATTTGAATAATCGAATAGAAAGTCAGTAAAAGTGCTGGTGGTGCAGTGCAATCCAAGATTGTGTTATAACACCTTCTAGGGAATGGTTAGGCTGAAGGACTGCCTACCAGTAGGAATCCATCGAGAACATTTGTGGCAAGCAGAATGGAGGAAATAATTGTGGCTTATTGTGTAGTCCACCCTCATTCACTTAAGGGAATTCCTTTGAACTCTTGATAGTAAGAAAGGTGTCAGGAGTGTGTCATGGTGACCCAGAAAGAGAGAAGTTTTGGTCAGTCATCAAAGAATATGAGGTGCTCAAGGGAGGAAGCTTCATTAACAGCAGAAAGCACATCTCGGAAAGAGCAGTGATTACCTCTCTCTGCTACAGAGCCATGATGCATGCAGCTCTTGCATTCACTTGGATATATATTATCCACTATAAACGCAAAAGGCGTTCAGCTATTCAGTGAGACAACTCAGCTGTTTATGATATGACCCCAGGGGTTTAATTTTTGACTCTGTGTCACTTTTTCCTCACCGCTCCAAAGTAAATCTCAGATGCGTCATCTAAAACACAGGGGAGCTCAACAAACTTACAAAAAAATATCAAATAAATTCAAGGACACACAACCACCTTACCAGTTTCCCTTCTGTGCCTATAAATATGTTCTTTTTTCCCTTACTACAGCATTTTGTCAGTTCATAAATGTGTCTTCTAATAAGGGCCGGCTTTAGCGCTGTTAGCGGCCGGTGCAACAATCATTTTTGGCGCCCACCCCATGACTGCCTCCTCTAATTCGCTCACTTCCAAGGGGCGCAAATGCCTCTCATCTCTACAATCATAAGTTGTTTGCTAAATAAAGCAGATCAGTATCTTCTCCACAGGCCATTACCCACTGTGGCCACATCAGTCACACTGCCCTAAAGTTGGCCCTGCTTCTAATACACCAGGTGTGTATGTTACAATTGTACTTACTGTAGGACGTTGCTTGTTTATTTTTGGCTGTGTATGTGAGCTAGTGGAAAATTGTGAGCAAGAAGGATGAAGGACGGGCTGAGGATACGAGGCAATTGCCTGTAGCCCCACTAAAATTTGTGGCGTAAAGAAACTTGAGCCCCCCTCCATGCAAGGTACATGGAATGCCCCCGCTCCAGAGTTAATCAGGAGCTGTCAGGCCAGAGTATTGTGCTGAGGTCCCCACCTGCAGCTTGTAGCCCCCAGCCGTGGTCTTGCAGGTAAGTGCGGCGGGCCCGGTTGGGGGGGATTTCGACATACGACCACGAGGGGAAAATAATTATTTATTTAATTTTCGCTTGCGGTCTTATGTTGAAATGCCCTCCACCCGGCCCCACTGCTCTTACTTCCATGGGCTGCGGCTGGTAGCGCCCTGCTTTCCCCCTGCACCACAGGGGCTGCAAGGACCTGTGTTACGCCACTGCAGTCATGTAACCTCTAGCCTATAGCTGGTAGGCTGCAATGCAGTGAAAATGGGTCGTGCAAAGCAAGCATCGGTTGTATCTTTCAGAATGGACACCCTTTAACCTCTTCGGTGCTCAGGACGGCCAGTGGCCATTTGACGTCACGGTGGGCATGTGAAAAGCTTTATTTAGAATAATAATGATAACAGTTGACATCAGCAAGAAGAATGTAAAGTGTACAGAGAAAATCAGAAGTAGAACGTTGCTAATGTCAAAAACTAGAAGAATTAAAAGCATTTTTGAAACTTTTTAGGGGGAAAAAAGCAGGGAGGGAAAGGGAGGGAATGGAAGAGATATACTATACTAAAACAGACCTATAGAAGACATCGGCAGAGGAAAAACATTATAAGCAATATTCAAAAACAATTGTATAATATATGCATAACATTGCAATAGAGAAAACAGTAACAAACGCATTGAAAAACATAAGAAGGAGAGAGTACAATCATTCAAGGTGGTTTAAAATTTTCAGAATTGACAGGGATCGGTTTCATTTGAAGTAGATGATCTAGGTATGTAGTAAGAGGTAACCAATAAAGGTCTACATCGCGAGGTGGTTTACAGGAGGAAGCGAAGGAAACATCTAGTCTATGAAAATGAAATAAGGAGTTCCACCAGTGTTGAATGGAGACATTTGTAAGAGATTTCCAGTTAGAGGAAATATGTTGAAAAGCGAGTGCAAGCATAAGATCGAAAAGAACTTGAGAGTGTGGGGTATTGTTATAGAATCTGAAAGACTGCCAAGAAAAAGAAGAGGGAAGAATATGGGATAGAAAGAGAAAAAACACGGGAAATGCAAGAACACACTTGTTTCCAAAAAGCTGAAACCGTAGGATAGAAAAAGAATAGATGCAAAAGATCAGCATTAGGTAAGTTACAAGTCCAACAGTTAGACGTAGAGGAAGATGTAAAACGGGAAAGGGAGAGAGGAGAAAGATAAAGTCTATGGTATAGGAAAAAGAGAGATTGAGTAAGAGAAGCAGATCTAGAAACCTTCAAGGATTTAGACCAGAGCTTATCCCAAAGGGAAATGGGCCAAGTACATCCCAAATCTGATTCCCAGGAAAGTTCCAACTTGGATTTGCAACAATCTGGGTTAGGGGAGGAAAAGAATTTATAAATAAGAGATGCTTTAGGAAGAGTAGAGAGCAATACAAGAAGATGAGGAGAAGAAGCAGTAGAGGTAGAGGAAGGAAGAGAATAATAACGATCAAGAATGATTTCCATAAGAAGAGCATATTTTTGTAGAAAGGAACGCAGACAGTGACATTGAAGCTGAAACTGTGGGAAAGAACAAGGTAGTACACCATCAAAGAGTTGATGGATCCATATAATACCCTTAAGCCTCCAAGAGGTCCAACAAATAGGTCTATTGTGTACTGGAATAAGTGAGTTATACCAGATGGGTAAATGTAGAAAGAATTCACGTGAAATAATTGGTGAGGAGAATAAGGGTTTAAGAAGAGAGGAAGTATGTTTAAATAAGGGAAGTGAATCATACGAGGACTTAGAGGAGAATCGTATCAACTCGTCAAAAGAAAAGGGGGATAAAACGGTCTGTTCAATAAAAAGCCAAAGAGGAGAAAAGGGGGAAGATTCCGATGAGACCCAGCGTGAAGCCTGACGTAGAGAGAAGGATTTATGATATAGGCGAAAAACTGGGAAGATAACACCGCCATTAGACTTAGGTCTGCGAAGAGATAGAAGGGAAATTCTGGATTTTTTATTTTTCCAGAGAAATTTTGATAACGAGGAGTCAATAAGCTTGAAATATAGGGAAGGAATATGTACAGGTAACATGGAAAGAGTATAAATGAGAATAGGGGCAATCATCATCTTAATGGAGTCAAGGCGACCCCACCAGGAAAGAAAAAGAAGGTTCCAGGAAGAGAATATTTGATCAATTCGAGAAAGAATAGCAGACATATTTAAATTAACAGAGGAAGAGATAGAACTGGAAAACCAAATACCAAGATATTTAATCTTAGAACTATTCCAGGCAAACCCAGTAGAAGAAAAGAAATTAGGAAGACAAAATTTAGTGAGGGGGAGAATTTCTGTTTTATCTGAGTTTATTTTATACCCAGAAACAAGGGAGAGTGCCTTAAATTCTGATAACAAAGGAGAGACAGATGATTCTGGATCAGAAATAAACAAAAGGATATCATCGGCATATGCGGAAAGTTTTAATTGATGATCACCATAGGGAAAGCTGGAAATAGTAGTATTCTGTCTAATGGAGGACAAGAAAGGTTCAAGGGCCAAAACAAAAAGAAGTGGGGATTAAGGGCAGCCTTGACGAACTCCTCTATGAAGAGTAAAGGAAGGAGAGAGTTGGCCATTCACAAGAACAGAAGCTTTGGGCGAGGAGTATAAAAAAGAAATAAGAGAAATGAATTTGGAACTAAAACCATGCCATTTAAGTGAAGCAAATAAAAAAAAACAGTCTACTCTATCAAAAGCTTTTTCAGCCACGACAGAAATAGCAGCCAAAGGTATAGAAAGAGAGGAGGCTTTATTTAGAAAAAGACGAGAATTATCAGAAGTAAGTCTCCCTTTAATAAAACCGCATTGTTCTTTACCAATAAGATGGGGCATGAAAGAATCGAGACGCAAAGCAAGTAATTCAGCAAAAAGCTTATAATCAACATTAACAAGAGAAATGGGTCAGTAATTTTTACAAAATATAGGATCACAACCTTCTTATGGAATAAGACAAATGGTGGCCTATTGAAAAGTACCTGCAGCTGTACTAGAGGAAGAAAACGATTGAAAAAGCAATAAAAGTTTGGGCAATAATAGATCGGAAAAATGCAAATAAAACTCCACTGGGAAACCATCAGGTCCAGGAATTTTCCACTTAGTAAGAGAGGATAAAGCTGTGGAGAGTTCATGAACCGAAAGATCAAGATCAAGAGTAGAGAAATTAAGGTGAGATGTAGAGGGTTTAGATAATTTTTCAAAGTAAGACTGAATCATAGAAGGAGTAGGAGGGGACTCTGGAGTGTAAAGGTGCTGATAGAAAAGTGAAAATTGTTCAAGAATGTGTTTATCAGTATGAAGAAGAACAATATCAGAGGAAAAGATGGATTCAATAGAAGTACGCTCCTTACGAGACTTGAGGTAATTAGCTAAACGTTTCCCAGATTTGTTACGACCGCCATAATAACGCGCACTACTACGAAGACGAATTGAGGAGGCATTATCCGTGGTAAATTTATTGAAAGAGATTTTCGCACGCAAAAGCTCTGTGGACATACACTTGTCGGAAGAGATATAAAATTGATGTTCTCATTTTTTGATATATGCAAGAGAAGACCTACGCTTTTGTAGAAATTGTTTCTTTTTCTTAGAGACAAAGTCAATAATAAATCCTCGTGCAGTAGCTTTAAAAGAATCCCAGAGAATATAAGGAGGAGTGTCAGGAGTAGAGTTAGTTTGAAAGAAATAATTAGTAAAAGTTCGGAATGAAGAAGAGAAAATAGGGTCAGTGAGGAGTGCAGAATTAAAGCGCCAGCGAGACGGTTTAGGAGAAGGAGGAAGAAGGTCAACATCAGTTACAATAGGAGCATGATCCGAGATAACAATAGGCTCAATGGAGGAAGATAGAAGATTTTGAGTAAGAGAGACAGTACATATCCAAAGGACGACTGAAACAAACATACCTGAAGGGGAAAGATGAAGGTAGAGATGGGGTAATGGCGGCACTCAAAAAGACGAACCACCCAAAGAGCAAGAATCCAGCCGCACAAGGATACAAAGAGGAAGCCGAGGGATAGGAACTGCACAAAATAAGGGATCAAGGGATACAAACTTGCGTTGGAAGGTCTGAAGACAAATAAGAAGACAAAAACAACATTAGAAAACAGCAATACAATGGAGACAATGAATAAGCTTATATAACAAAGTATACAAGAAAATGTTAAATCTGAAAAGAAACATCAACAGGATAATTGTAAAAAGATACAGGAAATCAAAGAGAACGCAGATGGTGCTCAAAATTAGCCAGTAGGGGGATTGGAAGTATTCATGCTGCCGTTGGTTTGAATATGAATGAAGTTCTTAAGTTCATTAGGATCCAAAAAAGTCCAAGTGCGATTATTGTGAGTAACTTTGAAGGTAAATGGATGGAATAATCCATATCTAGCACCAAGTGACCTCAAGGGAGCTCGAAGATTCAGAAATTCCTTTCGTCGATTTGCAGTCGCATTGGATACATCCTGAGAAATAAACACTCGTTGACCAAGCTATGAAAGGTGATGTTTGGCTCTAGCAGCAGACAAGACAGCGAGTATGTCAGTAAATCTCAAAAAGAGAATAATGACTCCACGTGGTTTTGACGAAGTAGAGGAGCGAGGACCAAGTCTGTGAGCTCTTTGAATACTAAGAGAAGTAGTAGAAGGCATATCTAGTACCTTTGGAATAAAAGAGGTGAAAAAAGTCACAGGATCATCAGTCTCCAGGGATTCAGGCAGTCCGTAAATACGGAGATTATTCCTCCTATTTCTATTTTCTAAATCTTCCGTATGTTGCTGAAGAGATTTAACAGATTTTTCCAAAGTGGAGATACGCTGAGAATTGGTTTGAATTTCTGTAACTTGTTGCTCCATAGAGGTAATTCTGCTTTCCATAGAAGACCATTTTTCTTTTAAGAGTTGCATATCACTACTAGTCTCCTCAACAAATGGACGCAAAGCACAAATTTCTTCCAAAATTAACTCCATTGAGATAGTGGAGGATGATTTATCTGGAGATGGAGGGTCGTGTTTCAATCGCTTGGTCAATGTGTTTGGAGGAGAAGATTTGGTAGATGTAGATTGAGTAGAGGAAGAGTGATTAGATGATACACCAGCCATTTGTAGTTCAGCAGTAGGAGAACTTGGCAATGAGGAATGTGAGGCTTGCGTAGAGCTGGAAAGCACAAATACAAATTTGGATTTGCGCAGTTTTCCCATATGCGTGAAATATAATAGATATGGTCTGACAGTCAAGGCAGTGAATACAAGATAATGACTTAAACTGCAAATTTGTTCATAAAAAATTGGTTAATGTAGTACATCGAAACGTAGGAGTAACTCAGTTCTCCCCATTGCGCCAAGCAGGAGGATGGAGGCCATTAGAAATCCCGGTAACTTGGTGCATAGCAATGCCAACTGGCGTTCACAGCCTCAATGACAATAGGAGCAAACTGCTGAGGAAAGGTTAATGTAGTAGTTGGATTGATCCTTCACGCAGCTATGTTGAATGATGCAGGAGACATATTCTTGAGAAATATTATTGGTACTGTAAAAAGATAAGGTCACTCGGCAGCTGGGTCACACCTCTATCAACAGATAACTCTGGCATCTGTCAGCATAAGCAACTGTAGCAACAAGATAGCGCAAGAAATTCAGGAAAATTGCATGGCTGTATAATGTATTCCAAACTAGACTCATCACCATGGAAGCCAATCAATGATAATCCTGACATTCTATTAGTGGCACCAAAGAAATAGATATTCACTTAGGAGAGCACATCTGTATAAGTATGCAAAGTCAATATTGATGGCAAGCCAGTGCGCTTAAAACCGTCAAAAATAGAAAAACTGAGGCAGACAATCATACTGGTTAGCACTTTAAAATGGCGGTTGAAGAGATAGATGAAAGAGCGAAGCAAAATGACCCAAATGAAGTGCCGCGCAGTCATAAAGAACTCTCACCTTTGCCTCGAGTATTCTATCACAGTATTCTGGCACAGAGAGGGGACTGCACAGATGGTAGAGCCCAGCAATTCAAACTGAGCCCCAATGTGCACCTTAAATACATTAAAGGCGATAATGGCAGAAAGCCATTGCATTGAAATCGCCAAAACCGCCAAAACCGCCAAAACCACCAAAAGCTGGGGGAGACATTCGCGCTGTGAAGCGCGGTAAAATGGCGGCAATGACGGCGATAGAGGTGCGGAGTAAAATGACCAAACTGGAGTGCGCCAAAGAGTCAAAAGAGGCTCATCCTGTGCCTCAAGTATTCCGCCACCTCACATTGCAAGCAGGACCCCACAGCGGCACGATGACGGGCAGAAAATCGCTGACGACAGGCTCGGTGCGGCGGAGCTACACCTCAGGCGTCCATCTTATCTCGGCGCCGAAACCACCTACATCCCCGAATTTTTAACCAGCGTCATGTGCATCACCAAGCCTTTCAACAGTGATAAGCATATTCTTGAGTCTCTCTTCATAACTTTTCCGTACAACATAACATTTATTTTTTAGAGTGTATAACTTTTCTGTCTTTTAACTCGGTTATGCATAAGGCTGTGGGTAATGAAACTTCACACCCTATTATTATGAGGCAAGGTGACAATAGACCCGGGCATTTATTAAACTGGCATAATCTCCTTTAATGAAGGGGATTTGAATGCAAATTCCAAATATTAAACCATTACAAGCCTTAAAGAGAGTCGAAAGATGACCACAGGATCCGTTCTAGCAGTGTTTACAAGGTGAGGGGCACAATTGGATATATGTACATGGCATTTTTGTGTTAGTCTGGTGTACCTTCTGCACCCTCTTCTGGTCAGAAAGTTTTTGGAAGCACTTCTGCTACAAAAATTGATTAAAATACCAATTCATTCAGGTTCTCTTCAGAAGAAGATGGGCTAGAATATACCTGAGCCCTGCCATAGGAGACAAGGCAAAAAACTAAAATCACTGTAAGCAGTGAGGATGATGAATCTGTCATTGTTCATGTTATGAGTGGCACTCAGGAGATGCCAGCTACCTCGATGTAGCCTGCTCCCATACTTCCACCATCTCCCTCTATCTTCTTGAAATCCAAGAAAAGAGAATCAACCATCTCCACCATAGTCCCACCATGCCCTAAGCAAAAACAAACTCAGCCTAATTCCACCAAACGTTCTGGGTTTGACTCTGTGAAGCACTCCTCCCGAGTTTGAAACTTCCTTATAAATATGTTGAATGAGGAACACATTGTAGACCTCCAAATTAGCCACAAATCCGTGTGTTTGGGCAAGATGGAGGGACTATTTGGTACTGTGGGCCCAGTGGCCAATATGCGTGATACAACCCTGCCAGGAGAACTTTCTAGTATAAAAAAAGAAAATAGTCTGTGTATAAAGCAGTCAGGCAGGGTGTTGTAGGACGCTGCACTCAGGCCATGTCTAGGGGTCCTCATGACCTGGACTGTACTGGCATTTTACAGTCACTGAAGAAGGTGTTCTGCTATTCGTGCAGAGCATCAGATGGAAATCTCAAAGGGTGTCAAACTTGGCTTCTTTGTGTATTAAGCTGTTACCATGAGTTATAGGAAAGAGACATGGACAAATCTTATGACTGCCCTTTCCATGATGGAGATCTGTTCGGGGAGTGCTGCCCATGGTTTCCAATCTAAGATGAAGTCAAGTCTTTGGTATGAGGTCAGTTGGTGTTTAAATCACATATAAAGAAGACATGTACATGAGATATATGTGTTGCAACACATTAATTCCGTTATTTTACATAGTGTGCATACAACGTGCAACTCGCCCTTCAGTGAAACAACATACTTATCCTCATTACCACTCCTTAGGCACCATAGAAAGACATAAGGCAGATATTTGGTCATCACTGTGTAGTCATTTATTACATTTTAAAGCAGAGTAATCGTTTGTTGTTCTAAACTCGAACGCTTGACCATTTATTCAAGGCATAGATAAACCAATCAACACACATGTTAGCCAAAAGAGGTAGGGTATATCCATTCCAAGGAATACATTTTTGAAAAAGATATAACTTACATTCTAAGCATGGCCGTAGCCAACCGGATATCAATACACGCACTTCGGTAATGAATCCCCCTGTGCTTGCTGTGCCAGCAGGCCCCAACATGCACTGTTTTTATCCATAGTAACTTTCAGTCCTCCATCCCAGAGAGAGGCACTACCACCAGGGCACTGCTTATGCCTTGGCTGCAACGGGGTTCCTGAACACCGGACAACCCTCCAAAGTTTAACACAAAAACACCGGCATCTCAGGTAGGGCAGGAGAGTCCAGGACCACCAGCAGGTCAGTTCCCCCTCCTGCCAGCCCGTAGCCTCCATTGAATACTCGGCCTGTTCCAGGGTCAGACAGTCCATGCCAAAAAGGAGTCCACACCATTTTTCATGCCCGGGACCCCGCCAAAGGGCGAGGAGCTTCCTGGTGTACTCGCCCTCCCCCACCTATCGCTTGCTCACCTGACCCTCCTGCCATGGACTCTAGAACCGACTGGATGACCAGTTCTAGCCCTTTGTTAGACAAATGCACCCCATCTGGTAGGTACAACTCTGTTTTGGATGGCTGTATACAATGTGCTTGCACAACCGCAGGGGTAATCCAGTCAATAACTTAGTGACTGACTGGTTCACCGCCTCCCCCACCAGCCTCCCTACCTTCAGAAAACCGTGGGAACCTAAAGAGACCCTCTCTTCCTTCCATTCGCTATTCCCACTCCTTGGCACCACCCAGTACCATAGTTAGATTCATGCCAACGTGGATGTGCCAGTGATACCGGGAAGATAATCCCTGGGCTGAACCAAAGGTGATACTTCTAACAACTTGAATTTGTCAAGAGTAACAATGGTTGCCATCCGTGGATTGCTGCCTGGGCGCCTAGCCTTGTGTGGAGAATTTGTGGCTGGCAATACTACCCACCTCTTCCTGACATGGCCATGGGTGGGAGGATTTGCTGAATGTCACCCTTTGTAAAAGGGGAACTTATTATCGCTAGGGCCCCATGCCCTGTGGGCGTAGCTATGCACTTACTGTGTCTATTCCTTCTTAGGGGAATAACAGGTGATCGGATTATCGCTGGGGTGCCAGGCCATGCTGGACATAACTATGCACTTACTATGATTATTTGTTTCTTGGAGACAATAGCCCTCCTTGCCGGATGGTTTACCTGGACGTGCGCTAACTAAAAAATTGTGGAATATCTTGGGGACCCCTGTGGTCTTACCTCATACTGACTGGTACAGCATATTGCCTGACACATATCTTGCTCCATCTAAGATTTACCAGAAACATCTGAAGTACCCCCTGACCTGCACCATGTCTCAAACAATTAATAGTGGAAGCATACCCTCGATGGGGTGATACTCCTCCCACATCCTGAACCCTCTCCAAGTTAGATGATATCCCTGTAAAACGCTATTTCTGGAACTTGTTTATGGTAGCACTATTAAATGACTGCTCGCTAGCATACTGCAAGCATTTTTGCCTGGGGCCATAGATTTGCTGCCTTAATGTAACTGACGGCCACCCATGGAAAAGTTATAGATCGGTAGTCTCGAGGGGGTGCCCCATACGATCTCACATAGACATAACCAACACCTGGGAACCTCTGTGCCCCTCCACTATTTGGAGGAGGTCAGGGTAGCCCGCCAAGAGAAATGATGGTAGGCCCTGCGTAGACCTCTCAATTGTTTCTCCCCGCTTGCCTATGGATCTCAACTGCATGTCCGCGCAGCTCCACCGCACCGGCAAGTGCATGTACTAAGGCAAGCCGACACCACTCAAAATTAATCAACTGGTCCAAAGGCCACCAGGGGCCGTAGCTATGTACAACACAATGTCTTTGCATCATGTGTGCGAGAAATGCATCCTTAAGTGCAAAGGCCTGCTAAAAACCTACTTACTATGTAGAAATTCAGGTTGCCTTACCAATATCAACCGGAAGACCAAGCCTGAACCAGTAGCCTTTCACCCCTGTATACTGGTACCCCTGAGCTCCTCTGAGCGTCCTCGCCATGTCTGGCACCGCTGCTGACCATATACCTTCTGGGTTCTCTGGTCCATTTCCTGCGACCAAGTTGCCACCACCGTAATGCGGTTCACCTTCCAGTTATCGTAGGCCTCGATACCATGTAAAATATGTAGAGATACATATGTTCAGTGCACACTGTAATTGTCATAAAGAACAAGATCACATACACGCTAATTGTTTGCTTCATGACTGCTCTCTCCTTCTATAGTCTGCACCGAATCAAGCTCCATCTCAGAAACAAGAATAAGCCACTGTAAGGAAGGGTACCCCTCCTCCTGTTGCGCAGCACCTAGGGGAGGTAGCGAGAATGTGCAAATTATGTGTCATGTATTGGAAGTAACTGGAGGATGCTAGTTGTTTTGCAGGTCCTGTACTGTGTCGTGCCTCATTGAAGCCTATGCTGATTACAGCAGCGAGCTCCGCCCATGCAACTGACCACCTATATTTGAGACCCCAGCAGGAAAGGACGTGACAAGCCCAGTTATCATTGACCTCCCAGAGGCCCAACTGCTCATCAGGTGATAACTTATCCTGCCTCATGGTGAATCGGCCACTGCTATTCATGAGCACCTACTCACCTAAAGGGTAAAGTAGGATTTTTACCCCCTTCATGTTTAACCTTAGCACACCAGGCTGTAACCACATCCTAGCTAATAGTCAAGTGCCGCCATCTACTGGCATTAACCACCCATCATCTCCCCTTAGAAATGTGTAACCTGACTGCGTTGCTGTGAGACTTTAACTTGCGATTGCATGGTATACCCAACAGGTGCACCCACATTAAATTTTCTCCAAACTTCTTCAGTAAAAGCTTTCTTGCAACTACCTACTTGCTTTCTCCCGGTCTTCAAGTGCCTCCGAAGAGGTGGCTTGTGCTGTAATAGTAGGTAACTCACAAGAAGCATGACGACCCAGAAGCTTGAGAGCTGGATACTGGGTCATAGATGACCAGTGGTAAACCCTTTCTTACTGTGTCATCTTGTGTCGAGAGTTTTGTTAAACTCCTCACAAGATTTATCCCCAGATTGGGGATGTAGCCTGGCCATAAACCCCTGCCGAATAGCAGGGGGACGCCCTGTTGGCCAAAGGCCCAGTCAAACAGAATGAGGAAAAGAGGGCAGATCATGAATTTGTGCCAAACTAGCTCCAGGCATGCAAAATACCCTGATAAATCTTCACTAATCAATCTGTTTATTGCACATTCACTTCTCACTTTAACAAGGTCCATGTGCTATTGGTCGGCGCTTTACATGAGCACCTGATACTTTATACAAGGACTCCTGCAACTTTACCGGCACAGCGAGATTACATGCCAGTGTGCCCCGCTCCTGGCTTTGCCTACAGTCACCAGATTCCGAGCCGACGCAGGCATGTGACGCTCGTCCGTCGGCTCCCGTCTACCAAATCATTGCCGTTACCCTAAGCACTGCCTCTAAGGCGAAGACAGACCTGATCACACCATTTAACTAAGCGGGTAAGCGAACTCACGATTTCATTAGCTCATCATCTTCGCACATTGCCCTAAGTAGGCCGCTGTAAACTTAGCGATGCATCTACCTCCCAAATCTTACCTTTTTGATAAAAGGTTTCGTCGGAGCAAACCATGCAGAATATTTTCCAATGAGTGTGCCATGCTACCAGGGAAAACTTTCAAATGCATCCATTACATTCCCGCCTTTGCGATCACCCCTCACGATTCAAGCCTGAGCCCAAGGGTTTTCCCGCGGCATGCTGCCGAAGCATAAGAGCTCTACAGACACATAAACCCCGCCTTCTGGGATTCGAACACCCCTAACTATCATTGTGAGAGCAACACACCCCCCGTTAGACAATACCTGTAGCAGCTGGCCCCCCATGGCTGCAATCACATCTCGCCCGTATACACCGGATCTGAGCAACTGCCTCAAAACAGCAGGCCTATTGTTGCCCCAGGATCCCAACTTACATCTGCACCTAGTGTATCCGGTAATAAAAGGGGCTCTGTATTGGCACAGATTTAGCGCCATCGTGTGTCCAAGTGCTGCAACTGCAGACTTTGCTTTAGAGTGCGTTAAATACAGTATTTCACAAAGAGAAACACTAATGTACGGATGCGCAAGTCTGAATTCAGTATTCACTAAATGCACCTGAAGGCCAAAATCCTCAGTTGTGGAGACGTTGGTACTCTCTTGAAAGCTTGGTATCAAGTGCGGGGAAGTTTCAGTGTTACGTGCATCTACCATTTACCCCCGCAACATATAGCATGTTATTGGGTGAAAAGAACGGTGCTCCTTTGTTCACTAACCCCATGCTTGACACTCTAAATAGTGAGCAAGACTCGAGCAGGGTGGGAGACATGGTCAACATTTGTAGTGCATTATCCAAAAAATGCCCGCCATGAAAACTCTGATGGGCCTTGTAGCTCTTCAAACGTCTTTTTATGAACATTTTTGAGTGGCAATACTTAAAAGATATAATCATTTGCGATATAACCATCACACACATCTATTAAGCAAAGAGCAAAGAGTAACAATAACTAGCGTGATTCCGCCCCATCTGCCTCCTGCTAAACTACAACCAATCTGCATACTAACCATGATTCTGAGGTTCTTACTGGGATTTCACCACCATCTGCATCGTGCCGCCGGCTGGTTGACCCTCCTGATGTGCCACCGCGTATTTGATGCGAGTGAGGACACGCAACCTCCTGGCTTTCCTGCGTCTCAGGCAGGCTCCCAGTTCCACCAAGCCTCAACATGCCGGTCTATAACGAGGAGAAAAAGTTGCACAGTGAGTGCTTGAAAAGAGCATTCAAGGCTACGCTCCTAGAAGTGCCTTCCTTCGCGCTTCTCCATTTTCCTTTCTATTTGACACCCTCTGCTAAAGAATCAACACCAGTGACATCGATCGAAATTTACTTTGTACTGGGCATCTTTGTAGGAGTTACAGAACTTATATAAAGCACAAAGAGACTGGAATTTCAAAAGGAACACTTGCCAGCTATGATAGTAGAGAAGATGATACAGGAGTACGTGGATGACTAAGAAGATTTCCAGTGATCACAAGCCATTGGTTTATTGCCATGATGAAATTTAACTGACTAGAGCTTGTGAGGCAGCAATAAAATATCTATTATGCACGGCAGCAAATGCATCCTCTGAGTGGGTTTCATGTACAGCTTTAGCAGTTGACACAGTAGGAAGGACCAGTCTGTCTCCTCAAATTAAGAAGATACTCAAAATAATAAAATTGAATAGGAATATAGGGCCAGATGTATGTAGTCCTTTTATTACCAAATTGAAATTTGGGTTTGCAACTACATACTGATTGGTATCTATTAATGATTTGCAATTGACATTTGCTTGCAAAACATTAACACTTTATTGACTACTCAAGATAGTAAGTAAGGCATTTGCAAACCGGAAGGGGTCCCAAGGTGCCCCCACCTCTTTGTAAATGGTGAATGCTGAAAAAATATTTTTTAAGAGTTGGTATTGGTCTCATGGCCACTGCCTACTCTTAAAAAACGTTAGTACCATGTTTTATTTTATTTAAATGCATTCTGTTTTTTCTGTATGGAGACTGAGCTGCATTTAAAAAAATGCTTTGTTTTAAATCAATCAAGTAGTTATCTGCTGACCTCAGCAGGCCACCATCCTTTTGATGGTTGCGATTCCTAGTGGGTTGCAATTTGCAAATAACTTCATTAATATTCAGGAGGTAGGGCAAATTGCATTCCACTAGGAATCAGTGTTTTGCAATTGAACTAGTAGTACATAGGTAAATTCACAAAATACAACACTTGTCTCAAAATTACTGTTCACAAATTACTCATATAATAAAAAATAAGTTTAATAAACTAATTTTATAAAAATAATAAAAACCCTAAACAACAGAAATCATTTGCAGACTATAAACATACAATATCAAATAGCAATTAAAAAAATGCTAAAAATGCAGATTAACAATCATAAAATATTTAATTTCCGAAAAATGACTTGACGTTTCCAACTCCATCCTATTAAACTGTAAGGTTTGTGTTGGACTTCGGAGGTGGTTATAATTACTATTCCTACACCATTCTAACCAACAGTAGGGAAAGTGTTGAACTCTGGAGAGGTTAGGATTACTTTTCTCACTCCAATGTAAACAAGAGTAGGTAACGTATTCCAGCAATAAAAAAAACATAAATAATTATCAATTGAATAATATTAACAATAATTTAGCATATACTATAATTCCAACATCCTCCTATTCTTATTCCCAGAAAAACCCACGACTGAAATTAACATTACTAGCAAAAATTGAACTATTAATATATATTGTAAAATTAAAAGAAATATGTATGTATGTATGTATTGCGTATTTATATAGCGCTAAACTGTCACCCAAAGGGTATCCTGGCGCTTTAACTCCTTGAAACCATACGCGATGGAACACTGCCACAGTGTCTACACTATCCTGGGAAAAAGGAAAGTTTCTAACCCTTTCTTAAAAGAGGAGAATTCCCCGACGCTTCTTATTGACAGAGGAAGAGAATACTATAGTTTGGCTGCCGAAAATCCGAAAGAGCGTCCACCCATCCGGGTCCTCAAGATCTTGGGAACTACCACCAGGCATGCTGATGAAGATCGCAGGGGTCTGGCTGGCGTATACCACGAAAACAGCTCCTGCAGCGGAACAGTCCCCTGACCATGAAGGGTCCTAAAAACTAGGCATACTGCCTTGAAACAAATGCGCTGATGGATTGGCAGCCAATGAAGATCCGCAAGCGCCAGGGAGGAAGAGTCAAAACGCCGCCGAGAGAGTGCCAGCTTAGCAGCCGTGTTCTGTATTCACTGCAACTTGCCAATCAGGGTGTCGGGCGCGCCCAGAAGTAGTGCGTTGCAGTAATACAACCTGCTTAAGCTGATACTAGACACCACCTCTGGTTGAGCATGGGCCGGGAGGATGGGAAGGATCTTGCGTAGCGTGCGAAGCAGCAGCATACAAGTACCCACTGTTTTATTCGCGAACGCATCCAGCTGTAAATTTGATCCAAACATCACACCCAAATTTCGGACAGAGTCTGCCGCCACGATATTACCCTGGGAGGAAATAGGCCAAAAGTCAAGGGCCGGGGGATACAAGGAACAATGTAGCACCTCAGTTTTTGAACTATTAAACTGCAAGGAGTTTTGGCGCAGCCATTCCGCAGTAGCTGTCATACAGTGGTGGAAAGTCTCCTGAGACACAGCATCACTACCTTCAAACGAGAAGATAAGCTGCGTGTCATCAGCATAGTTGATGGCCCCAATACCAAAGGACTTAATCAGCCTAACCAGAGGACGAAGATACAGGTTAAATAGAAGGGGGCTGATAGCCAACCCTTGTGGTACACCCTGCCCTACTTTTTTGATGTCAGATCTGTAGGGCGGCAGGGCTACCACCTGGTGTCTGTCACCAAGATAGGAGACCAGCCAGTCCCAAGCCAGGCCAGCCACCCCGATTTCCTCCAGTCTACTGACCAGGATGGCGTGGCTGACCGCTTCGAACGCGGCTGACATGTCGAGCAGCACTAAAAAGGCTGCCCGGCCAGAGTCGACTCGCGAACGTAGATCGTCCAGACCCACCACCAATGCGGACTCAGTGCCATGAGCTGGCCTGAGCCAAACTGAGCCACATCCAGGCAGCTATTAGACTCCATGAAGCTGGACAGATGTTTGGTAACCAGCTTCTCCAAAATCTTAATAGGAAAAGGGAGCAGCGAAATAGGTCTATAATTCGCCGGGCAGGTGGGATCCAGTGTAGCCTTTTTCAAAAGAGGAGAGACCACAGCCATTTTCCAGCATTCCGGCACCCTGGCGGTACTAAGAGACTGACAACAGATGGCATGAAGAGGGGAAAAAAGCTCTTCTTGAAACGTTTTCCAGAATTTGTGGGGAAGGGAGTCCAGGGGAGAACCAGACGATATACCATTTGCCAGAGAGCAGAAGTCTTCGAAGGAGGGGAGTGGAAAACTATCCAGCTGTGCCTGCCTTCTAACTTCCCTAACAATCCTGGAGGTGGATACAAGAGCTGTGTCAGGCAGATTCTGGAGACAAGGAGTGGTCGGTCCACCAAGGTTTCTCAGAATAGTGGCGATCTTATCCTCGAATGCCTTTGCCAAAGAGTCGCATAAAGATTGCGAAGCCGGGATTTCATTAGTGGCACAGGCAGGCCGAGAGAGATTCTTGACAATTTTAAACAGGGTCTGAGATTTATTCCCTGCTCGCAGCAGCGTTTCCTCGAGAAACCTGGCTTTGGCACACTTAATCTGCGCTTTATAGTCCACCAAGGTCTGTTTAAAGACAGACTTGTCAGATTCAAGATACTGTTTTCTCCAGGCTCGTTCCGCCCGCTTACACCGGAGTTTCAGCTGGAGAAGATCTTGTGAGTACCAAGGCATGGCAAGTTTAGACTTGTCCCTAGCTTTTCGCCGAGGGGCCATAAGATCCAAAGAGTCTGTGATTTTCCGACTAAGGATCTCGTAGCTCTCCTCCGCGCTTCCTCCTAAGGTGAATCCCTCTGGAAGCAGAGTTGGTAGGCTCGAGCGTTTTAAGAGCTTGGACCATTGCCTACTAAATTTGGTGGCGACTCCTGAGCTGCTACTCTTCAAGGTATGAGCAGGGAGCAAAAGTGAGAAAGGAACAAGAGCGTGATCCGTCCAGTATTGAGGGATAATGTCCCGGATCACAGCCTGTTGTTAAGGTAACAAAAAAAACGTACATACTCATCAATTGCATAATTAATGCATAATTAAAAATGAATTAGCATTCAAATATATTGTTATAACACCCTATTCCCCTTCAAAACCAACAACCCACCACTAAACCCATCCACCACTAAACATAAATTACAAAAAAATAAAAACAGTTAAAAATACTACAAAATTAAAACAAATATTCCAACAATTAAAAATTAAACCAATTGCATAAATAATGGACAATTCAAATAATTAGTATTAATATAAATTAGTAATTTAAAAAGCTTCCCACCCTATAGCCAACAAAAACTATCAGCCAGCTACAACAATACAAAAAATTAATTGCAATAAAAAAAATGAAATATACATTAAATATAACAAATGAAATGTAAATACATAAAGTAAGGAATAAACAATTACACTATTTAAATAATTACAAATCAAATAAAAATGCAATTTTAACACAATATATCATTAGCAATAACAGTAAGTTAATTATATTTAAATTACTTCCCACCCTATTGCTGTACAACCCAACAAGCCGCCAATAGGATATAAATCACAAACTCAATTTTAAATTACAAAATATATTAAAAATATAATATCAATTATACTCTGAGAGATTGGTCAAGCAGCAACCACAAACCTTATCAGGGTAAGGCACAAGCAAACCCCAAATTAACCTGTGCTCAAACCTCTGGCAGCTTGGCACAGAGCAGTCAGGATTAACTTAAAGGCAATGTGTAAAGCATTTGTGCAACCCTTCAAACAGTAATACACTGAAAAACACCCTACAAAAGGGATCCCACACCAAGGGGCCGATTAGGATGGCGGACGGACTTGCGTCCGTCCGCCACCCCTGAGTAGGAGGGACCGTCCGCATGGGCAGCGGCGGTCCCTCCATGGCAATTAGGATGTGACCGCCAGGGTGGCGGTCACATCCTCTATTTTTAACATTGCGACGGGTGCAGCTTCAAGCTGCACCCGCCGCAATGTTAAAAATGCATGTGTTGCATTTACATGCACAAAGCGGCAGGCACCGCACGGTGCCTGCTGCTTTGTGTACGCAAATGCAGGGGGGTACCATAGGTACCCCCATGTGCACCCCCCACCCCCCATTCACCCAGGGGGCCCGCAACGGGCCCCCAAAGTGAATGTCCGTATGCTTTTCCATGGCGGAAAAGCCGCCGTGGAAAAGCATATTTACACCAACATCATAATATGGCAGACGGTGTCTCATAGACACCGCCTGCCATGTTATAGCTTTTCCGCCGCGGTCGGAAGCCGACCGCGGCGGAAAAGCGGCGGACGGAATTCCAGACTCACCAGCCATCCTAATTTGGCGGTGGGTCTTTGGAGTCTCCGCCGCGGTTTTTCCGCATCCTCCAGGCCGGCGGACACTTCCGCCGGCCCGGAGGATGCGGAAAAACCGCCATCCTAATCGGCCCCCAAGTTAGTAAAATAGAAGTTTCTTTGATAAATAGGAAAATAACAACAAATATCCAATTAGAAGAAAAATATTCAGTTTTAAAAATGTGGGTCAAAATATTGTCAAAAAGTACAAAGCACCAACTGTGGATATCTGGTTGCGCCGGACAAGCATAAAGTCACAAGTTGAGGCTGACCACGATGATGCGCAGGCGGGTTGCTGTGACCCAGTTAGGCCTACTGAACAAAATACCTTAAATCCTGGTTTGGGAAGTGATCTGAGGATCTGCGTTTAAGATGCATTGCGCAGCCAAGGAGATGCGTTGATTCCGAGGTGCTGCAAGGTTGTGATGCCAAGGCCTGCATCATTGAGGGTCCCATCGATGGGGCTTGCAATGTGCTCTCTGGCTTTTAGGATACACGCACCGTTGGAGCGATGCGTCAGTTCAAAAGAGCTGCGAGGCTGCAATACGGAGTCCAGCATCATCGCCAAGGCTGCCGGCAATGAGGAAAACAAGGGCCTGTGCCGAGGATGCATCACACAGTATGGACGATGCGGTGGTTCTAAAGAGCTGTGATGCAATTCGGGTGTTTACAACGTGTCTAATCCGCATAGCAACATAGATGCATTGGTTATGTTCTGGTTTGTGCTTCGCAGCAGAGGAGATGCATCAGTTACACTGAATCCAACGAGACTGGCAGAGCACCTTAAGTCCTCTTCCAAGGGTTCAGGTTTGCAGTAGCACTTCTTGGCAGGGTAGACTGGCAGAGTCCACATGCAGATGCAAGGTTGTTGAAAGCCAAATAGCCACTTTGGGTTCAAGAGAAGCAGTCCAGTCCTTCATACCTACGCAAGAGGGCAGCAGGCCAGCACAGCGGGACAGCTGTTCCTTTTGAGCAGCAGGCCAGCATAGTGGCAGTCCGTTCAGCAGGACAGCAGTTCTTCTTCCTTGCAGATTATCCACAGGTCCAAAAGTGTACTGAAGTGATGGTGTTTGACGTCCAGTATTTAATCGATTCGATTCGATTAGCTTTATTCGATTTCAGTAAAAAAGAAATCATAAAAGCAACAACAGTACAGAAAAATACACCAAAACATTAATACATTTCATTTCATAAAAGAATTAAATAAATTTAAAAATGAATTAAATCGATAAGATGAATCGGCTAATCAGTATACGAAGTGCAGCATGAACAAATTAACAAATTAAAAAACAGGGGAAAGTTGGCCACACAATACGAGACCCCTGTGTTGCCGTCTAGAAATTAATCTGTGTTATCTGACATTATGACGGCACATATAATGTTCTGGGGTAAAAGTCACTTAGAGACCAAACTGATATGGGACCATCCCCTATTTGTGGCTGCCAGGATTGCAGGTATGGTACGACATATTTATTTCTAAACTTTACGAGTACCAAGTCACCCACAGTGTTTTTTAAGAGAGGTCCTAGCCAGCCCACCTTCCGGACACTTAATATTGTCCCGTCTAAATTGGAGGGCAGAGGTCTATTTTTGGTGAGCCAGTACACTACCTTATTCCTTAGGTCCTGCTGTCTCTCGAGTTTTCCCTTTGGGAGTTCAGGTATACCTGACAGGACACACACAATAGGAGCTGCCTCAGGAGGCAATTGTAAATGGTTAGTTTTGTGAGGGGGAGTATCATGACTAGACGCTATTCTCTTATAAGATGACTTGTCTTTATTCTTCCCGGCCCTAAAGCAAGAAAATTGTGGTGGCCTAGCGTTTTTAGCGACTTTTGGAGTATTTACAGCTTTGTGTGGGGCAAGTGGTTGTATACTGGAGAACTTGGTTTGTGTGGTGGAAATTGGCATTTCTCTAGGGGCTGTGTGATGTGATAGTGTGGGTCCTCCCATAGATTTTGTAACTATTGAGTTGACTTTTATAGCTTCCTCGACTCCCCTAAGCCTGTCCTCTAGGCTAGTTATTTTTACTATCAACGGAGTTATGATCGACTTAATCATGGTTTCAAGCTCCAACAACAGGGAGGCCTGTGTAGGCCTATTCGAAGTTGTGGTGCTCGGAGTTTTGCATGAGGGTGGAATACGATGTAACTTTTGTAATTTGGCCTGACTGCCCGTGTGTATTGCCTCACCTCTCTTCCTTTTTGCAGAGAGCACCAGGTTGGGGATTACCGGTAGGACATTTGCTGTTGATTGTATTATGTGGGGCGTCACCTGAGGCGTGTAAATTAATTGGCTAGACCCCTTATTAGGCGTAGTAAATGAGGAAATTGGAACTATTTCTGGAACCAAAGGGACGTAAGAGGATTTGCACAATAGATTTAGTTCATCCAATAAAGATACTGCCGGGGCTATATTGGCAGTCTGAGGCGGAGAACCCAGAGCGAAAGGGCTGTCTAGAACTGAGAATCGTTCTATTCTATCTAGATCGCTAGCAATGGGCAGTATAACACGCTTAAAGTACGTATCCAGTGTTCCCCTGTTCAGATCACCCTGGGAGGAGATATTGATAAGGTCCGCTTTGCAAGACATAGCGATGGAGCTATCACCAATAAGACAGTTTTGTACTATATCGAGAACCTTGAAAGGGGCTTCTTCGAGGGAGCACAGATAGTCAACGGGTAACAGTACCTTTAATCAGTGTTCCTGGGATGATGGCATGAGAACTAAGGGGGGTGACCCGACCCGGCCTCCTCAGGCCGCAGATGGCCCCGCCCTTGTCCCGGGCTTCTCCCTGGCGCCTCCCGCACGCGACTCGCGGGGCGAGAGGGTGCGTCTGCTTTTCAAGCGCCTCCGTGCGCTTGCCTCGCGTCACGGGCGCCCCTTAGGCTGCTGGGGGTTGTAGTGTGCAGCAGTGCTGCCGTTTCCCTCACGGCTCCGCCCGATGGCGTGACTCGCTCTCCCTGGACAATACTGCCGTTTCCCTCATGGCTCCGCCCGATGGCGTGACTCGCTCTCCCCCGGGGCTCACGGGTGCATCTGCTTTTCAAGCGCCTCCGTGCGCTGGCCTCGCATCACGGGCGCCCCTTAGGCTGCTGGGGGTTGTAGTGTGCAGCAGTGCTGCCGTTTCCCTCACGGCTCAGCCCGATGGCGTGACTCGCTCTCCCTGGACAATGCTGCCGTTTCCCTCACGGCTCCGCCCGATGGCGTGACTCGCTCTCCCAGTATTTAATCACAGTTGTCCCTTTGAATTGGGGAGAAGCTTTTAGAGGCTTGCCATTGAAGTGCACAGGTGTCCTGCCTTCCTGGCCCTGGTTCCAGACTAACTAAAGGTGGCGTTCTGCCCTTTATGTAAGAACTTAGAGAGACGCTGGCGAAAGAGCAAATGGCCCAAGACAGGGACTTGTACAGACAAATGCTGACCTGTTTCCACCACAACATCAAATTAGCTAGGTGTAGCTATATCAATCAATCAGGGGTTGGTAAAGCGCGCTACTCACCTGCGAGGGTCTCAAGGAGCTGGGGGAAGAGAAAGAAGGGCTGCTCCAGTCAGTCGAAAAAGCCCGTCTGAAGATGTGCAGGGTTGGAGAGCGTCTGATTTCTACTGGGAGAGTGTTCCATGTTGTGGCTGCGGTGTATGAGAAGGCTCTCCCTCCAGCTCTCCTTCTGTGGATGCAGGGTACCTCTGTCAGGGCGAGGTCGGCTGAGCGGAGGTTCCTCTTGGGTGCGTGGAAACCTATTCGGTTGTTGAGGTATTTGGGTCCGATGTTGTTGAGGGATTTGTAGGCGTGTGTGAGTAGTTTGTAGGTGACCCTCTTCTCAACGGGTTGCCAGTGGAGTTCTCGCAGGTGTGGGGTCATATGTTCATGGCGTGGTGTCCCTAGGATGAGCCTGGCGGCAGCGTTTTGGATGGTTTGGAGCTTGCGTAGTAGGAATTTGTTGATTCCGGCGTAAAGGGTGTTGCCGTAGTCGAGCCTGCTGGTGATGAGTGCGTGGGTGACAGTCTTTCTGCAGTCTGGGGGGATCCACTTGAAGTCTTTATGTAGGATCCAGAGGCAGTTGAAACTATCGGAGGAGATAGCGTTGATTTGGCGGTTCATGGAGAGGGAGAAGTGGAGGATTATGCCGAGGTTCCGAGCTTGGTCTGTAGGGGTGGGTGGGATCCAGAGGGGAGGAGGCCACAGGAGTTGTCCCATGCCGAGGAGCGGGGTCCGAAGATGAGAACCTTGGTCTTCTCGGAGTTCATTCAGGTGGCCACGTTTTTCATTCCTTCCTGGAAGCTGAGTCTAGTGTCTTCTGGTCTCTTGGTGAGGGAGAGGATGAGCTGGGTGTCATCAGTGTAGGATATGATGCTGAGCCCATGCTGCCTGACGATGGCAGTGATGGGGGTCATGTAGATGTTGAATAGAGTCAGGCTCAGAGAAGATCCTTGGGGAACTCCGCAGATGATGTCAGTGGGGTCCGAGAGGAAGGGGGGAGTCTGACCCTCTGTGTTCTGCCGGAGAGGAAGGATTGGATCCAATTGAGGGTGTCCCCCTGAATTCCCGCGTTGTGGAGACTGGTGGTTAGTGTGCAGTGTGAGACGGTGTCGAAGGCTGCGGAGAGGTCCAGGAGAATAAGGGCTGCGGTGTGGCCCTGGTAGAGCAGCATGCGGATGTCGTCGGTGGCGGCGAGAAGGGCGGTCTCGCTGTGGTTGCGGCAGAAACCGGATTGGGAGGGGTCCAGGATGCAGTTTTCTTCGATGAAGGTGGTCAGTTGGACGTTCACAAGCCTTTCTGTGACTTTGGCTGTGAAAGGGAGGAGAGAGATGGGTCGGTAGTTCTTGAGGTCAGTAGGGCCAGCTTCACTTCCGTGCGATTCCAGTCCAGGGGCAGGTGCCGGAGGCCAGGGAGAGGGTGCGGGCTTGTTTGGGGGCAATGGCCGTGGAGGCTCTGTGGAAGATGTGGGGGTAGGGGCTCCTGAGTGAGTTATCTTCATGGTGGTGGAGATAAGTTCGATGGAGGCAGGGTCCCAGGTGGTGATGGTTGGCGTGTCGGTGGTCGTCGGTGGGGGGGGGTGGAGGCATCTGCTGGCTCGCTGAAGTTGTCGTAAAGGGTCATGATCTTCTGGTGGAAGTAGGATCTGAGCTTGTTACAGAGTTCTTGGGAGGGTGTGATGTCGGTGGCTTCGCATGAGGGTTTGGTGAACTGCTTGATGACATTGAAAAGCTCCTTTGTGTTGGATGTGTTGGTGTAGATTTTTTCCCCAATGAAGGTTCTTTTGGTGTCCCTTATCAGCTGGTGGTAGTTTTTAATGGTGATCTTGTGGTTGGTGTGGGCTTCAGTGGGCTTCTCGTTCTGCTACGTTTTTTTCGAGGGGTCCACAGGCGCGTCTGGCTCCTAGGAGTGCAGTGAAAAACCAGTCAGCCTTAGGAGGGCCTTTTATGGCGGTCTGCCGGAGAGGTGCTAGTTGTTCGGCGCAGCTGGCGATCCACCGGTGGAGTTCCGTCCGGTATAGCCATGGCGATGTCTGGTCCGGAGGTGGAGTTATTCCAGGTCTCAGTGAAGAAGGCGGCGTCCGGCGCAAGTGTGTTGAGCATGTCCCATTTCTCTATGGCGTGCCGGTGAATTTGAGCTAAGAAACGGTGTTGGATCTAGCCCTGATCTCTTGACTGGGTGAGAGTATTCTGCTTAATTCAGAGACTCTGTCCCTCACCACCCCTTGTTGTAAATAGTGCCGGTGAAGGGAGCATACATTGAGAAGGATGCAGATAATGAGGTCAGGGCGTTTGGTGGCAGGTGGTCAGTTGATGGCTATATGTGTAGCGTCTATGGAGAAGGAGCTCCGGCAGTGAATGCACGAGAATGCTCCTTGAGTGTGGTCGGGCGAGGCTCGTATGCAGTCAGCGAGGTGCCTGGGCTTGAGTGCGAGGAGGCTAGCGGAGGTGTACTGGTGGAGGCCTGGAGAACCAGGTTTCCTAGCGCTAGGCGCGGTCCAGGCACGGACAGGCACAGACGGGCTTGCCACAGCACTGGTCAGAAGCCCGATATGCCAAGTATTCAGAAACCTGTGGCAGAGTCGGGCGCAAGGCTCGAACTCTGCTGCTGGGGCTGCTGTAGGCGGACGCTACTGGCGGAGCTGCCGGGGAGAGTGCTGCCTAGACTGAGGTCAGGTCAACACATGCGCTCCCCCGCAGCGGTCCCCATAATGAAGGGGAGGGATCAAGGAGGAGGTGGGTGGGAGTCAGGTAGGGGGGCGGGGCTAAGGGGAGAGAGTGTCAGAGCTCTGAAGGCGGGAGGCGCTAAGGCGCTAAGGAGAGAAGAAGCAGAGACCTGTAAGAGAAACCACAATACAAAAACACAAAAGTCACACACAGCGCTGGTCAGAAGCGCGATATCCCAAGTATTCAGAAACCTGTGGCAGAGTCGGGCACGAGGCTCGAACTCTGTTCTTGGGGCTGCTGTAGGCGGAAGCTACTGGCGGAGCTGCCGGGGAGAGTGCTGCCTAGACCGAGGTGAGATCAAATCTATCAGGCGGGTAACTCGTCCAAAGCCCTTTTCAACATAGTCCAAAACGTTATCACTCTCACGGAGTGCTCTCAAGCTTTGCCCGAGTCCCAGAATTTCTGCGACTCACTGGCTAATTTTATCCAAGATAAAATCTCCAACATCTACTCAAAATTACATAGCGTCCCTAATCAAGACCCAGGAATTCCTACTCCCAAACCTGAGCAGCCAAAATCCACCTCTTACATTTTAGAGAGTTTTTAAACTTTTTCACTGAAAGAAATCCATAGCTGCTTGATATCTGCAAAGTCCACCTAAAACAATGTCCCTGCTGGCCACACTCTGTGCATCAGGAATTGTAGACATCTTTAATTGCTCAATTAAAACAGAATGGAAGACGGCCTGTGTACGTCCCATTCTAAAAACCATCTCTCGATTATAAGGTGCTACACAACTATCGCCCTATATCTTTACCACCTCTTTTGGGCAAACAGCTTGAACATTTGGTCAATAAGCAACTTAGCTCTTATCTAGGAACTAACCAGATCCTTGACCCTTCCAAATTTGGCTTCCGCCCGAGTCATAAAACTGAGACAGCGCTTTTGGCAGTGACTGATTCCCCACGCTTGGGAACGGACTCAGGAAATTCAATGATACTTGTCTTACTGGACCTCTCCTCAGCCTTTAACGCCATCTTGCATATGAGGCTGATGCAGAGGCTACAAGAAATTGGCATTCAGGGTCTGGCACTAAAATGGCTCCAACATTTTCTGAATGACAGATACCAAACTGTCATCATGGGTCCTTATTCCTCACCCAAAATAATCCTAGATAAAGGCGTGCCACAGGGCTCATGTCTGAGTCCTACCTTGTTTAATATTTATATGGCCCCATTGGGAGAGATCGCAGAGCATTTTGGCTTTGTTATAATCTGTTACTCGGACGATACTCAGCTGTTGTTTACACCTGTCCAGCACCTGAAGGCGGAAAAAGAATGCTTTTTCCTCAGGCATGTTAGCCATCTCAGACTGGATGAATAAGAACTATCTCCAGCTGAATGCTAATAAGACCGCTATTATGATGTTCCGCAAAGCCCCTGCCATCTGGACTGATGACTGTTGGCGGCAGCAACTCAGCGCCTCCCCTGTACCCAATCATGCAGTAAAAATCTGGGGATAAAACTGGACCAAGCCCTAACCATGAGAGATGACATCCTGGCCACCGCTGGCTCCTGCCATCACTACCTATGCCTTCTGTGTAGAATCTTCCCTTACCTTCCTACTACCACCTGAAGAACGCTGGTTCAGGCCTTAGTAATAAGCAGATTGGACTATGGCAATGCCCTGTTGGCCAATGTCAGTGAAACACTTAGGGGTTGATTAGGATGGCGGGCGAACTTAAGTCCGCCCGGCACCCTAGCGGTAACGAGACCTCCCGCCAGCCATGCAGCAGTCCTGCCACCCCAATCATGATGCGACCGCCACTGAGACGGTTGCATCAGTCAACTTTAACATTTCGGCGGGTGCTGCTTGCTGCAGCACCCACCGCAATGGTAAAGATGCCATGTTGTGCATTACCATGCACAATGTGGCAGTCACCGTGCGGCACCTGCCACATTGTGCATGGCAAATGCACCCCCCCGTCCCACCTCCTCAGGGGCCCGCAACGGGCCCCCAGTTGAAATCCCCACCAGCCTTTCCATTGCGGCATCGCCGCCATACAAAGGCCTTGAGAGCCAGATATCCTAATATCGATGGCAGTTCCTGTTAGGCACCACCACCATATTGTGGCCCAAGCCCGCCTGGCCGGCAATCGGAAGCACTTTGCATCCACTGCGATACCCCCGCCATTATAACATGGCAGGGGTAAATCGGTTTGCGATGGCGGGGGGATCGCCACCGCCGGCCCGCCATCCTAATCAACCCCCTAGTTCTAAGCTTCAAGTGGCTCAAAACACTGCTGCAAGGTTTGTGCTCAACTGCCCAGCTGGCACCTCTTCAGCAACATTGCTGAAAGAACTACACTGGCTGCCGGTGAGGAAACGCACATATTTCAAAATCTGTTGCCTCACATATAATTCCTTAAAGGGAAAAGGCCCACTTTATCTGCAGAAAAGAATAAAAGCGTATGCCCCCTGTCGCAATTTAAGATCAAACTCGAAAGCCCTGCTGTGGAGCCCCCGTATCCGTTTAACACACAGTGGTAGTAATGTCATGCAAGCCACTCACCTGATCTCCTTGCTCTTCTTAGACAATGAGCGAACCCCAGTCTCCCTAGAAGCTCCCCAAACAGCAGAGATAAGTAAGCACTCTGAAATTTGGAAAGGCCCCAAGGGGAAAGGGGGATGGGAATAAAAAGGACAAGAGCAATCTTCTGATTGCTCGTGTTTGGGGGACCTTTGACAACTTCTTACTGTTTAGTGGATTGTTAGAAGCGTCCCTGAACTGGCAGCATCCAGGAAAATATCTAAACAAACAAACCATACATTAGCAGTATTACTACATAAGGAATTGTTGATTCAATTACACTTTACATTGGCATTCAAATATTAATGTCAATACCTAAACAAATTAGCTGTTCTTCAATACCTCTTGAAATTATTTCTGTTGGTTGTTGTATTAATTCTCTTAGTCCTGTGAAACAAGAAAACAATAAAGCAAATAACAACCATCTTAGCCAAGATACAGTATCTAAAAGATCTAAATGTTTTTACACATTCAATAATACGTTTTTACCTTTGATAAGTGGTCTTTAATCTTACCACAAAGTTCATAAGGTTCATAACTTGAAAATATTGTTGGCAACTTAATGAGCTATTATATTGTCTTTGCAATAAACAATGTCTTTGTGATGATATTTTAGTCACCAAAATCGTCCTTCTCTTGAATATAGGCTTCTTCAAATTTTAAAACTAGTTCTTTGCACTTAACTGAATAAAATAATATTGTACAGTTCAAAAGCAAATCAGGAAAGACTCACCGATCATCTTCTGACTATTTTTTTCAAGGCCTTGTAATAATGTGCCACTTATGTGCCTCTTATCTCTCTTGTTTGTTTTTATATTGAAGATTCAGCGAACCAGAAGCAGAAGGAGGTCTTCAGATGAACTGGAAGAGCAGGCGTCACGCCCAACCAGACAATCACAATTCAGAGGATAGATTCTAGGTCTTGTTAGGTTTTTCCATTGATGAAACGATGCTGTGTTAACTAACTATCTATGTTGTACATGTATCATTGGTTATGTATATTTTGTATAGTGATATATGTGTGAAGTACCATCATATTCACTTCCCCTGTGTTTCACCGTTGTGATAAACTACGTTTGGTAGCTATGTTTTTTGTGTATATGCCCTGAGTTGTATCATTAATCCTTAAACAAATATGATTTACCAATACAAACAATTGACCACATTGAATTTGGTGGCATTGTTTGTTTTTCAAAGAATCTGTGTTGTGACTTACTGTACCTTTAATTGGGGTTCTACCTTTTGTGAGGAAAAAATAAGAAATGGTTTAAATTTCATTTTGTGGAAGAACTATTGCTCGTTTAACGTATCCAGGTTCTGCACGTGACTGGGTTACCCCATTGGTATTATCAATATCTTAGCATCTACAGCAAAATCTTTTGAGATAAAAAAAGTTGTCCAATCACACCAATTAAATATGTGGGATAGAGTGATGGGTGAACCGAGGGTGAGGGGCTCTATTTTTATTCCAAGTATCTATTAATCCATGGTCCATCACCAACTGCTAGAGAGCCTTAAACACCTTGGGCTTTCTTCCCCATACTCCAATTCCCAGATTTGAACCCCCCCCCCTCCAAGCAAATATTTAAATCACTGCATATACTAGGAGACTGGGCCACTGAGATAATTCTATGTTTAATAGATTAAAGGTGTCTGCTTCATCGACATTGGACCCATAAAATGTGCATAAGGTAAATCAGGCTGGTCCTACTTTGCAGTCCAAAATTATCCATCGCCCTAGCTTATCAACTAAACTACATTCCATGGTGCAGAGATTGTTACCTAGCACCGCAACCCCTCATGATGTAGTTCCTTGTTGTGTGCAGGCCAGCAACTTTAGACCTAGGCTGCGTAGCATCCCACGCTTTTCCCACGGGGAACGCGAGTTTCCTGAACACAGGCTATGTTTGCCACATCACTTTTAAGCTTGAAACCATTCTGTTTTGTTTACCACAGTCGTTAAGGCCACAGATATTAATTGCACAAATTCGTAATTTATACTCTATTCTTATGTATTCACTGAGTTTCCCAGGCTAAACACATCATACTGCTTTTTACATCCTGTACCTCTCCGCTATTCTGTTCCATTAATCCACAAACATTGCACAGTACATATTCATTTCCATTTCCAGATTGCTCCCTATTTAGCTTGCATCAAAATTGCTGTCTACTTCTTTACAGTCTCTCCTGCATCTCAGTTTTTTACCATCACACTCCTCCTGTGTCCCCATTTGTACCCACCCCACACCCACCCCTTCCCTGCCCTCCCCCCATTCCCCTCCTATGCCCTGAGGTTGCAGGATCAGTAGGTCCATTCTTAATTGTGTGACTCCTCACAGGTTGGATCCCCATCTCCTCACCATCCCTCACATTCATATTTATTTGCTTTTCTCTCTGCCTGACCTCCTCTGTATATTGTACTCATGTTTTCAAGAGACTACCTTGCCTTGATTTCTGACAGAAAATAATGAACTTTGCCCTTTACAACAACTTTTAGCTTGGCTGGGTTCAATAGGTAGACCTGTGCACCTTTGGCCTGAAACTGTGAAATCATTTGACGTAACCTCCACCTTCTCTCAACCATGACATTGCAAAAGTCAGGACTAACAAAAAATGTATGTCCCTTTAGCACCCCATTTCCCGTCTGGTCGAGGTAGGTCATAAAGAGCCTCACGTAGCAGAAATCAATATCCCGCTTGGCTTTGGGGCTCCTTGACCCTCCTGAGATTTCTTAAAGGGGAATCAGTGCGCCCTTTCAATTTCCACCCTGAAATTCCAACTAGAAAGTTCAGGGAAGGCTTCTTTCAAAAGGTCTGTGATCAATTTCCGAGGATCGCCCCCTTCTGCTCCTTCCAGGATACCAAGGGCTCTTAGATTATTTCTGCGCAGTCTGTTTTCAAACTCCTCAAGTTTCCAATGTACATCCGTAGATTGAGAATCCATCACTGTAATTGTTTCCTTGTAAGCCAGTAGATCATTTTCCATTAATCAGATTCTATTTTCAGCTTCCCCGACTCTCTCTACAATTTCAGTACATGTCTTGGCAATTTTGCGAATA
Source organism: Lissotriton helveticus (assembly GCF_964261635.1). NCBI lineage: Eukaryota > Metazoa > Chordata > Amphibia > Caudata > Salamandridae > Lissotriton > Lissotriton helveticus. Next base: position 381,929,788 of record NC_136069.1, read on the forward strand.
GTATGCAGCATTTTTCTGCATGAAGTTTGAGTCTTCTTGTTCTCTTCTCGAGTCTCATCGCGGTGCAGCATTATATTCTGGTAAATTATATCCAGTGAGACCGGCTCAGCGGACCCTCTCGTTACAGCCCTTGTTTCTGACATAGGCTCCTCCAAGCTGAGGGTACCGCTGTAATCCCAAAGGAGCCCTTTTGATTTAGCTCTGTCCTCGCCTTGGGGTATTTTATTCTGTTTTACTTTCCTGACCATGCCTTCAACTCCTATACTTGTTTCATCTGATTGTGGAGTTTGGTTTTTAACCCAGTGGCCCCTTTCACTCACTAAACTATCCTGTGAGTGTCTGATTGAGTCCATTTCCTCCTCCCCGGATGAGCCTGAATGAGCAGACAGTGAAAAAAATATTTTGCCCAAGTCTATCTCAGGCTGCTCCATCACTGTCAGGTCTTGCGCTTTGTCACCAGGGTCGCCATTTCCATTAACCTACTGGCTAGCTTTAAAGACATCAGTCCCTGGGGGGTTCTTGTTCTATTTGGCTATATGAGGGTTCTGACTAGTGGCAGCTATATTGGTCCCTGCATCCACCCTTCTGTCTGGTGCACCCCCGTAGACCGCTCTATTAAATCAATGTTGCAGGATTAGTACTCACTTCTTGAAGCTCTTGAGAGGTCTTAGGTTGGTGATCAACTGATTCTCCTACAGTCACCACTGTCTTCTTTAGATATTTTGTCACAGTTCCTGCGGGCTTGGGATTGAGATATTTCTTTTTTGCAGTTGGGTTTTTGGGAGATTCTCCTGAGTCATCACTCATTTTCCTTGTCTTCCTTTGGCCCAGTGGTCCTGTCTCCACTCGTGCAGTACAGCCCCCTACATTATTCCCCGATTTCAGCTACATCTCAGCTCTCCTGAGTTTTGCCAGCTGTTCTGTCTTTAATGTAGCTCAGCGCACTGCCCCATGAGCAAGCAGCCAAGCAACGCATTCTATCAGAGTTACACACCTTGCTTCCAGACATGCTGCATGAGTAATCCAGGGCAGAGTTTTGGTGCAAAAAACAAGGACCCCCTGTTTTTGGAGTAAGAAAACCAAGCGACAGGGATAAACACTTTGTGAAGTCAAATATCTAAAAAACAAACCAGCTGGGTAAGACCTAAGATTACCTAATGCATATATTCATCAACATTCTATGTGGTCACCATTAGAATTACGACATTACAGATTCAACTTGTCTATTGTTGACTAATTGCGTAAACTTCTGTCAGACAAAGATATACACAACTATAAAAAGAGGGAGTAAATACACATGTATATAACACAACAGAATTTTTATTATGACATAATAAATCAAACGAAATAAAATTGAACAAGAACTACAATTCATAAAACCTTTCTTGTGTCAATTTATAATTAAAAATTACAGATAGTCAAAGAATAAAAAAGATTTTCAAATGTGAATAACTAAGGTTCCTTCTAAATCCTAAAACATATAAAGAAAACCTATATTCACAGGAGACATAAAACGTGGCCAGAAAACTAATTTCTGTTCGACGCGCGTTTCGGCGTTTCCACAAACGCCTTCTTCAGGAGCCACAAGGTTAAACTGTAATAATCTTTAAAGAAAAAGGAGAGAAAAATATTTACATTTACCTTCTGTCCATTTTAAAAAAACAGCACATTCTCATTATATACAAAAACACATATGTACATATTCCCTCATACTTCAAAAATTGTTACACAAATTTCTATTTACATATTGAGTATCCATCTTAAGCCGTGAACCACAATTCTCAATTAATCAACCTATTCCTAGCTTACACCAGCTGTATTATTCATCTTATATCACATAATTATTTACATGGTAGAAAAATTTCTCAGTTCATGATAAGTTTCTAGAGCAGTTTCGGAGGGGTACCTTACTCATGTTAGGGGATACAACCTAATACAGACCAAGGTCGTTTTAATATTAAAAGAAACACAGGGCTGTCCCTTACTAAGGTATCATTTATTATGCAGTGCAGATGATAATTTGCATTTAGGGGTCTACTTACTTAAGAAAGGAGAGGTAAAGTACATGTTCACCATCCGCCATAAATAACGAGCAGAAGGGGCAAGATATCTTTATATATTATCATCTTTAATATTTTGGCTTCAAAGATAACCCTTCAACATTGCAATAATGCAAGCACCCCATATGGTGGCATCTTATATATTGGTCTCTTGTTTATTTCTCCACTCTGAAACCTACGTTACATTCTATCCCATGGTAGACGATACCAAACTGTCAGAAAAAGGACCCCAAAATAACTACATATGTTGACATCTGATACATATGGTCATTACTGCCTTCAAGCTGGTTATTCCAATATCCCTTCTACTTACTTCAGTTAGAGTGAAAGACTCGTTTTCTCACTGTTCTGGTTTTTCTAATTGCAGAATGAAAATAATTCACATTCTTAGAGCCCGATTGTTTCAGCGTATTCTGGAAACCAGCATTACCAAAAACTGTCCGCAGAGAAAGCCAGAGTTAACTGCATGTATTGGCAACCAATCTACTTAATCGTTACTGCACTAAAACTGGTTTCCTGGAAATCCCTTGTACTTACTTAGGTTTAGGTAAAAAGGCTCGTTTTCTCAATGTTTTCGTTTTTTCAAAGTGCAGACAGAAAATAAATCACCATCTCAGAGCCCGTTTTTTTCTCGGAGTATTACTGGAAGCCGGTATTTCCTGAGGGAAAGATTATATTTAAGTTTTAATAGGCATCCCACTATTGGAAAGGTTGCTACTCGAGTTAATCTAAATTACTGTTTGACAGCAAAAACGGGGGACGGCGTTCTAAAACTAATTACTAAAGAGGCCTTTCTACTTACTTTGCTTAGATTACGCGGCTCATTTCCTCAATTTGTTGTTTATTCGGAGAGCTGCAAAAGAATAATTCGCACTCTTGGGACCCAAGGCTTCCAGCGTAATTCTGGAAAACGGGTATTTCCTAAAGAAAAGATTGTATCTAGTTTTAAAGGTCATCTTACGCGCTCGATTTTATCTAGATTTGTGCTTAACAATAAATGGACGGCGTTCAGAGGGAGCACATCTTACCTTTTGAAAGAGATGCGACGAGATAAGTCGAAAAACGGGTCGCGGACAGGCTGGATGTAGCCTCTGGCGTCTCCCGACCGTTAGGATGCGTGTCACCGCGAGTGGCCGCGGGATCCTGCTTTTTAACTGGTAGCAACCCAGTCAGGCTGACGCCTTACACCTGTGACCCAGTGAGGTCAGGAACGTTACGTTACGTGAACGGACACGAGTGCGGGAGTTATTTAAAGGTGTATACACCGCATAACGCATCTGTGGCAGGTCCTTTATAATTATAACACCGCAATTCACAAAAATTCTGTTGTGTTATATACATGTGTATTTACTCCCTCTTTTTATAGTTGTGTATATCTTTGTCTGACAGAAGTTTACGCAATTAGTCAACAATAGACAAGTTGAATCTGTAATGTCGTAATTCTAATGGTGACCACATAGAATGTTGATGAATATATGCATTAGGTAATCTTAGGTCTTACCCAGCTGGTTTGTTTTTTAGATATTTGACTTCACAAAGTAATCCAGGGCAGAGAGCAGTGAGGATTCCTGATCTTGGAGGAGCACCGATCTGCCGCACTCACTCGGCCTCCATCTCACCTCGACAACTTTACAACTTGTACAACTTTATTTAAGTACACAATATTAATTGAACTATATATGATATACCAAAATGAAGATATTCTTGACAACAATATTCTATAACACAATATTTCTGCATTAAAGATACTTTTCAAACAATATTTTTGTATCACAATATTAAAAACTACATTTTTTGCCCAAACACCTGCAAATATGATTCAAAGACTGTTTAATAGTTATTCTAGCACTAGTGGCAAAATCAAATGTTTTCAACTAATAGTGAAAGGTACTTTTACAAAGTTACCTTTTCACTGCCTAGAGCCTGTGGACGCCCATTTGCATGAGCTCCAGCTGTCACCTGGTAGCTGAATAGTCACCTTGATGAGGGGTGAAAATGCTCTCCAAGCATGCTCATCGAGAAGGAAAAAGGCTTTGGTTGTGGAGAGGTGTTGTTGTCCTCTTGACAGAATAGCTACAATGCTGTATCCAGGGACAAATGTTAGTTGACACCTAGTGTTAGACTCAGGGTATCCTAGCTGGCTGGGATGCACTGAAGCCAGACAGAATCTACTGATCTAGATAGGACGAGTATGATACACTGATCAGATAACCTGTGCTCACCCTCTGGTAGCTTTGCACAGAGCAGTTAGGCGTATCATCAGGGTCAAAGTGTAAAGTATTGGCACAACACCACCCTCGCAACACAGTGAGTACACTACAAAAAGACTCCACACGGTATTTATAAAACACTAGTCTTTGTATTACACACACATTGAAATCAAAATGGCATACACATAGCATATATGCTTTACAGTTATATGCATTCGTCAACCTCTCCCATTAGAAGCCGAACGGCATGAACATATATGTACCCTTCGGAGGAATTCCATTGCTCCGTTATCCCCTCAGCTTCAAAAGCAACATAAACCCATGTGCATCCTTTCACTGAGGTATTCGTGATCCAATCGATCCCTCCCACATCAAAATTGACAGAAACATATATGCAGGCTGTTCTGAGGAATCCCACTTTTCCGCTATCACATTAGCATAAACCAAGACATTCCCAAATATCACACACCACGTACAGTTGTAATGGAAAAGAAATCACAGGTTTTAACTATGCCTCAGTGACATAACCCCTCACCCACTCAAACTGCACCAGTCAAAGATGCACGTTGCACTTGCTGGAGGCACATTGTCGGGACCATCTAAAGCTGAAGGAAAAAGTTACTTGGTTTCATCCATCCAGATTAGGCCCCCAAGGCAGCCTGCGATCACGAGTGCACGATCACTATCAAGGCAAAAGACTGTGTTATCCGAAGCTGACGTACTTCTGATTTGGAGAAATGTTTACCTCAGGTAGAGGTGTGAGCCACAGTTGGTCCAGGCATCCAGCCATGGGTGCACACAAGGCACAACAAGAACACTCGAGTCCCGTCACAATGTTGCCAACAACCTTGTGGCGTGGGTTTGGGGGGAGGGAGCTGGTGACATCAGACTGAAGCCATGATATCAGGCACTGTTTTCCTCCTGATTTCGAGGTAACAGTCAGTCCAGGCTTCTTGCTTGGGTCCTGTGGACTCAGCAAATGTCCACCAAAACTCCTCCTACCCCACACACTACAAAGTACGAGCTAGCACAGGTTTGCAGTTGCAAGCTCTGGTCCCTTGGACTCAGCAAACTTTCCCAGCACTCCTCAAGCTCTTCACCTTACGGCACCCCAAGTGGGCCGCTGATCTTTATGAGTGCACTCCTCTGCAGTGTTATTACTGCACACGTCAGAAAGGTCCTTGCCCCAACCATCGATAACGTACCCCCTTCTCCACCCCACCCTTCGCGGTCCTTACAATTTTGTGAAAAAGGGGAGATCCTTTCTGTCCCTGGGATCTTATGGACAGGAGGACAGTCAACCGGCCCTTAGAAAGTTGTCAGAGACCCGGGCCATGACAGTTGGCAATTAGCTACAGGCCAGCAACATCCAAAATCCACCAAGCAGTAGACCACTTGCTGGAGCATAACAAGCCCCAGGCCACCACAAGTCTGCAGATAATCCAGTTGCAGTCCCTCCTGGCCCAATGGTTCATCTTGTCAACGTCCCAGCATTGAACCAACGTAGTATGGTTCCTATCCCAAAAGCATCTCTAAACTCCTCAGGACAGAGCCCCAGTAGTTATACACACAATGGCCTTTGAAGGTGAGATCAGTTCAAAAGGCCACCTTTGAAATGCGCAGACCGCTCACAATGTAATCCTGTCTGCCATCCGACCCTGGGAGGCCTGATCAATATCTTTAGTGGGGCCAGGAACCTGCCCTTGGAATGTAGGGTCAAAGTTCACCTCCTCTTCTCTGTCCCAGGAAGGCCCCTCAGAGTCAGAGGTCTGCAGTTTCCCTTGAGTGCCCCTTGTTCATGGCAGTGTATCAATAATGCACAGATGTAGCTGTCCCCCCAGCACCCAGATGTGGATTGAAGACAGGCTGACAGGCTCACAGAGAGCCATGAGCATTGAAATGCCCACTTTCCCAAAATGGCATTTCCACATTAGTAATGTCAACTCCACTCTCACTCCAGAGAGGATTTGCCATTACTAATCCATCGATACCAAACACCATACTGCTACTCTTCTCCATGTAGGAAATACAGCTCAATAGCCTTTCCACAGATCCCCATGTTAATCAATGCCAAAAGCAGGCCTCATAGTACTGAACACACCATCCAGTGGTAGTCCCTACTAGGCCATGTAGCACGCATGTGCACATTTCCTACCTCTTACCTACACTGTGCCCTGCCCCCAGGGAGTACTCAGATGTAGCAAGAGACAAGCAGATCGTTGGCAAGTAGCTTTTAAATGCCAAGCTGAGTAACAGTAACCTGCACACATAGGCCACGCCATAGCAAACTTGCAGTACGTTTGAAGCACTACCTCCATGGGTGACACAACCAGTGCTGCCGGACCACAGAGTAGCATTTGAGTTACATGCCCTAAGTATACATCTTACCACTGGATAAGGGACTTACAACTACCTCAAATTAACCAATCATGCATATACCAATCACGGTATGTTTATGACAAGCACAACACTTTGGCACTGAATGGCAGTACTTAAATTCCTAAGGCTAGCACGTACATCAGCGGAAAACCAGGGGGGACAAAAGCAAACAGTCCAGGCAAAGCATCCTAAAAAGGGCCATTCCAATTTCGCTCCCATGATTTTTGAAAGAATAGAAATGGATCTAAGAAGCGTTGAGAGTTTCAGCATGGCAGATCTGAGGAGGATGTGTTATGTTATGTTATGTTAAATTAATTTAATACGCGCTCAGCTACTCGTGAGTGTCCCAGCGCGGAACCATAGGGAATGACAGAGGGCTTCACATAAACAGATGCATCTTCAGTTTTTTCTTGAATACACATAGGTCGTGAATGGTGCGCAGGACCGGAGGAAGGGCATTCCAAGCAGCTGCCGCTTTGACTGAAAAGAAACAGCCTTCTATCCTCTGACGCTTAAAACGCGGGACCTGGGCCAAAAATAGGGACGAGGAGCGCAGAGAACGCGTAGGAGCATAAAAAGAAACGCACTTCTCTAGATAGAGAGGGCCATGCCCGTGGAGCGCACGGTGTGCCATGACCAATGTCTTAAATATCACCCTGGCAGCCACGGGCAGCCAATGATACAATCGCAGCTGGAGATGAACACTGTCCCTGGATGACAGACCCGATAATAGTCTGGCTGCGGTATTCTGTACCACCTGAAGCCTCTTCAGCCGGTAGCCAGGAATACCGGCAAAAAGGGTTTTCGCGTAATCCAGCCGCAACAGGATCAATGGGCAAATAATTGTTTGCCTTGCCGCCGGAGGCAGGGGGGAAAAAAGCATCTGAAAGATTTCAATAAAGCGAAACAGCCACCGGCCAGCTTCTTGATATGGTCTGCAAAAGAGAGATCTTCGTCGAACCAAACCCCAAGATTTTTTGCTGGCTTCCCAGTGGAGGTAGGACATGGGACCTCAGGGGAGGAGGGGGAGGCTGGTGAAGAGGTTTATAACAGGGGTCTTCAATAATGTCCTCAGAGTTTGGGATGAAGCACTCCTGCTCCAGTCCATCCCACAGGAGCAATTGGATGACAAGAGGAATTTGTGGAGAAGATGGATGATGAAGAGGAGAATGACACTGCAGAGGCACCAGTGCCAGATGAAAATGAGTCCAAGTCCCTTGCATTGTACAGAGCTAGAAGCAGTGAGTTCCACAATTTGACCTAATCAGAGTTGGAGAACAGACATTGGGAGAGGGTGCTAAAGTTTCAAATAGTCACTCTGACAGAGTAAAAGAAGGCAGAAGCAGCAGCATCCCAGGCCCTGAAAGAGAAAAAAGTGGCACTAGAGGAAAAGAAAACTCTGCTGGCCCACAAGAGGGGCCAGCAAGAACTGAACTTGAAGGCATAAAGGGTCTTTGAGTCCGGTGATGATGGTGGTGGCAACAATGAAGTGCCTAGGAGAGGTAAAAGAGTCCACATTCACAAAGACCTGGTACTTAGTTATGCAGTAGGGGATTACATAGATATGCATATTACAGCCAATGAGGTGGCCCTGTGCATGTATAGAGTACCGGAAAAGGAAAGTGAGGCTTGTCTGGAAACCCGTGCCCATTCTGGACAGAGATGCCTTGCTCACCCTTAAAGCAGCTGCCCAGATATCTTACGGCCCTTTGAAGGAAGTTCTTATTACTATGTTTGATTTAATCCCAGAGAAATGTTGCCTGTATACACAGAAACAGTCAAACCAGCCGTTGATGGATTTTGTGGATTCTTCCAGTGAGACACTGGATGGTTGGGTGGATGGCAGCAAAGTAAATCACTATAATGGACTTTAAAATCTGATGATGAAGAGTGCATTTTGAGTAATTGTTTTATAGAGTTGCACCAGAACCTGTTTACTTCCAAACTAACTGTACCTAGATATCTATAGAAGAAAGCTGACCTCTGGATCTGTACCAGAGTGTCAAAAAGGTACCTGGGAGGGACCCAAGGGTGGTCGACCAGGTCACCTTCAGTAGAAGTATAGGAGAAACAAAGACAACTAAAGGGTCTTCTCCAAAGGCCTGCAAAAAGATTTTTCAGGGATGAGAGTCTCATACCTCTTTTGAGTATAAGAGGGAGATTTTAGTGGTATGAGACCTATGGGGCCTTACAAGCCCTGGTGGTATGACTGTCTCCAGTCAATGCACACAAAGGGAGATAACATCTGTCCTAAAAAGAGGTAGACCACCACTGGTGGGCCGACACCAGAATTGAGAGTGTGGTGCTGGTTGAAGAGATTGTCCTAATTCGTTTTGGGAATAGTGCAGAGGTTACCTTGCTGTTCCTGGATGACAAGAAGATGGTACCCTAAACCCACATGCCTAATAACACTGAACAAGCAGTGGGCAGAGGATGGAGGCTCTGAGAGACACAGGAGCCAGTATGACTACTGTTAGGTAGCATCTGGTGTGTTCCAATCAGGTAATCCCTCATGCAGTTCACCAAGCTGTGACAGCAGACACCAGGTGAAGCACTATCCTGTGACTTTGGTACCCCTGGAGTAGGGCGGAGTCTCTTCTTCTCTTAGAGTAGCTGTAAGTACAGTCATGCATGTAGATTGTCTGCTGGGGAATGACCTTGAGCATACATTCTGGAAAGAGGGGGGGTCAGGTCACATCTTGAAATATTATGATTGCCTAAGCTGGTGCTTCTGACTACACAGTCCATGGCAGTCATTCACAGTGTCCGTGGTACCTGCCAGGAAGAGGAGGAGCAGTGGGCATAGGAAATCTGCAACAGAGGGGCCCCTTATTTGACCCTGAGGGGAGGCTCTGGAATCTATAGAAGAAAATATTTTTGTCCAGGGAGACCTGCCTGAGTGGGCTGGATGGCAAGCTGCAGGACTACCATCTCACGCAGAGTTCTGCAAGGTGCAAAGAGAGTGCCCCACTCTTGCAGAAAAGTGGTGACAACTCTAGTAATTACCACATTTATTGTGAGAATTGTCTCCTGTATAGTGCTCCCCCAGTGCTATATGGCCTTCCTTCTGGAGTTGGCTTATGACTCACCCTTGGCAGGACATCTGGGACAAGCCAAAACCTTTTGCCCTCTGATCACCCATTACTATTGGCCCCAGATGAGCACTAAGGCAGATGTATTCTGTAGGTCCTGTGTGAGTTGTCAGATCAGTGGCAATTCAGGAGTGAAGCGCAAGGCTCCCCTCAAGCACTTCCCTATGGTGGGGGCACCCTACGAGTGGGTGGTCGTAGATATTGTTGGGCCGCTGGACCACAAGACTGCCCTAGAGAACAGGCTCATCCTGGTCTTGGTGGACCATGCCATCCTGTATCCTGACGACATACCACTGAGAACAGTGAATGTGCCAGTGGTGGCCAGGGTACTGATTGGAATCTTGACGCAAGTGGGGTTTCCCAAAGAGTTAGTGTTTGACCGGGCACCAACGTCATGTCTGTCTACAAGAAGGCCATGTGGAATGAGTGTGAGGTTACTTAAAAGTTCTCCACTCCATATAACCCCAGACCAATGGATTTGTTGAGAGATTCAACTAGACCCTGAAAGGTATGATCATGTGGCTATCACAGCCCCGGGAAGAGCCGTACAAAATAGGGGGCTACAGCCCTTAGAGCTTCTATTTGGGCACCCTTTGAGAGGACCTTTCAGTCTTCCAAAGTGGGGGTGGGAGCAAGCTTCCACAAAACTCCTGCAAGATGGTGTCAGTTACTTGCTAACCCTCTGAGCCAAGATGGAATGCTACATCGAAGTGGCCATTGAAAATTTAGAGGCCAGCCAAGAGATGATTAGATGATTAAATATTGGTACGACCAGAAGACCACTCTGGTGGAGTAGCAAACTGTCCAGAAGCAATGGGTCATGGAGCCCATGGAAACTGGAGCCCTAGAGGATTGGTGGACATGACCTTATGAGATGGTGGACCCCCCAGATATCCAGGAATGCTTTAAGGGCCATGCATATCAGCAGACTTTCAACTACTTTTTGAGAGGTCTGTCTGTAGTGCTTCATGCCCTGCAGTGGACAGCTTTGACTATAAAAGCCAGTATGTGCAAGGTAAGGCAGGGCTCTGTGGTGTACTTGGCCCACCAAGATGGTGGAGGCCGTGTGCAATCTCTCAAGCCCATAATGCAGACCATCATGGTTTGGGAGTCTCCCAAGACACAGGCGCAAATTAGAGCATTCCTGTGCCTCTCTGGGAATCATAGGAGGCTTATCAGAGGATTTGGCACCATTGTTGCCCCCCTTAGTGAGCTGACATCCAAGAAGCAGCCAAGAAGGTGATATGGATAGGGGTGTGCCAAGGGGAATTTGACACACTGAAGCACCATTAGCACCATTACTCAACATTCCTGACTTCAGTAAATAATTTCTTGTGCAGATATATGGTTCAAAGCATGTTATTAGGGCTGTTCTTACACAGCTGAATGGTGAGGGCCAGGGCCCACCTGCAGCCTTCAGGAGCAGGTGGCTACTGTCCAAGGAGCAAACGAGGGAGCAAAATTCAAAGGGAATCATTTTGAATGTCGGGATACTGAATAAAATGAGATTGTACAAGTTTGTGACTTATTTCTGGGTTTCAGACAGACCACTGAGATGGCTGATGCAAATATAGGGTGAAAATCCTAAACTGTTGATCAATCCTGCTACAGGCTATGGACTTCAAAGTGGAACATAACCCTGGGACTCACTACACCAATGCATATGCTGTTCCATGTTTTTGCATCTTAGCAATGAGAACTCCTATGGGTGTGGGTAGTTCTGACTGCATTCTATGGGGAATGCATGTAGGAAATAACCATCTTTTGTGTGGTGTAACCTCAGATTTTTGTCTAGACTGTTTTTGCTGCTGGTACAACTCTCTACACCTTACCCCTACTATCCAGCAGTAAAATTCCTGTGCATCCCCTTGCAACAGGATGAACTTGGCATACCTCTAATTGGCATATTTACCTTACCTATTAGTCCCTAGTATAAGGTAGAAAAAGTACCTAGGGTCTGTGATTTAAATGTCACTAGTGACTGCAGCACCCATTATTTCAACCATCACAGTGACAGTTGCAAATGTGACAGCAGGCTGTAAAACCTCTCAGCCTTGGGTTGGTCTTCCCCCCAATATTTCACATTCCTCCCCCACTTTTCCTGACCTTCTATTTACTGGTATTAGGACTCTGTGCCAAAGGATAATATTGGAGTTGCCTTATTGCATTTTATATGTGTAATTTCTGAATGGGAACGGATAACCTGTTCATGCTTGGTGTCTCTGGAATCACAATTTAAAATCTTAACTTATGGTGAAATTGGATTTTAAATTGCAGTTCTGAAAATGTCACTTTTTGAAAGTTGCCATTTTCTTGTCTGCATCCTGTCTCTGGTCACATGACTGGGTGTGATTGGCAGTTGGGATTTGTTTATTCCTCCTAGACAGCTACATGCAATGGGAGTTTAGGTGTGACTGGATGGGCCATCACTGGCAGAATGGGAAGGAGGAGCTGGGCCCAGCCTCACTAACACCTGAATTGGTTGTGTCCTGTCTCCACACAAAGGGCCTGCTTTGTCACTTCAGCCAGCTTGGAGCCAGGACAGGAGAAGCAGGGAATTCCTTGCATCAAAGCCTCCGTCTAGAAGCATTCCCACCTTCCAGAGCCAAAGGCACCAGGGCATAAAAGATAGCACTCAGACACCACCACTTCGGTACACTTCTGCACCTGTGTACACTCTGCCAGGAAGAAGGACTGTTGTGCTGCTGAAGGACTGCCGCTCTGCTGGACCACACTCTGCTGTACTCCTGTTTTGCTGTACTTACCTGATGCCCTCTTGTCCTTCCTCTCTTCAACCCAGAACACAGAGTGCCTCCAAGGGCTAATTGGCTGGTCTCCTGATCTGAAGCCTCAGGGACACAACAGGTTCCAACAACTTTGCATCTGCATCTGTAATATACCATCTGAGAGTCTACCCTGTCAAGTGGTGCCACCCCAGTCCTGGACCCTTCAAATGGGCCTTGGGCCCTCTGCCAGCCTGTGGATCCAGCCCGACTGATGCATCTCCTCTGCAGCATGGTGCAAACCAGATCCAAACCAATGCATTGCTGCTGCTGCTTGGATTTGACCTTCGAAAAAACTTGCACCTCTGACACAGCCCACATCGCCTTCAGAACCGCCACATCGCGATGCATCCTCAGTGCAGGCCCTCACATCTCTTGTCACCAACAGCCTTGACGACAACGCCAGTATCCGCATTGCAGCCTCATTGCTCATCGGAACCTTATTTTGTTTAAAACAAATAAAGTTCAATATCTCTGGTTCTTCTTATTGGATTTTTGTTGTTTTGGTCTTGTTTTATTTATTAGAAGCTGCTCTATTTATCTAACTCTGTTGTGGGTGCCTTCTGTGATGTGTTGTCAATGTGTTACTGTTTGAAGTGCTGCACAAATACTTTATGCAGGTCCTCGGATGCTTGTTTCCGTTCTGGGAAGGACATGGCTTTTGTAGTTCGGACTGGACTGTTCCCATGGGGCACAGGGTCAGCGCTGATTTGCATATCGCCATTGTCTAACCCAGGGTGGTGTGGAGTGGAAAAACGATGGATTTGGGCCCAGATCTTTGGACTGGGGTGAATGTGTGACATTGATCCACATTCTGTCCATCATTGTTGTGTTTGCAGGTACCGCTCTAAGTGTACTGGGGATGCTCAGACGTGAGTCCCAGGCACTCCACACCACTGGAATCAAGCTAGCCGGGCTGATGAGAGGTGTTACCTCGAAACAGGGCCGGTCCTCGGATGCTTGTTTCCGTTCTGGGAAGGACATGGCTTTTGTAGTTCGGACTGGACTGTTCCCATGGGGCACAGGGTCAGCGCTGATTTGCATATCGCCATTGTCTAACCCAGGGTGGTGTGGAGTGGAAAAACGATGGATTTGGGCCCAGATCTTTGGACTGGGGTGAATGTGTGACATTGATCCACATTCTGTCCATCATTGTTGTGTTTGCAGGTACCGCTCTAAGTGTACTGGGGATGCTCAGACGTGAGTCCCAGGCACTCCACACCACTGGAATCAAGCTAGCCGGGCTGATGAGAGGTGTTACCTCGAAACCGGCCGGTCCTCGGATGCTTGTTTCCGTTCTGGGAAGGACATGGCTTTTGTAGTTCGGACTGGACTGTTCCCATGGGGCACAGGGTCAGCGCTGATTTGCATATCGCCATTGTCTAACCCAGGGTGGTGTGGAGTGGAAAAACGATGGATTTGGGCCCAGATCTTTGGACTGGGGTGAATGTGTGACATTGATCCACATTCTGTCCATCATTGTTGTGTTTGCAAATACTTTACACATTGCCTCTAAGTTAAGCCTGACCGCTCTGTGCCAAGCAACCATGGGGAGATCACAGGTTAATGTAGTGTTTGCTTGTGACTTACCCTGACATGGATTGTGTTGCTGCTTGACCAGGGCTCACACTCTGGTCAACCAACTGTCCAATTTCTCACAAGCCTATTATTTGAAGCCTGGCTGTTGCAGTTTTAAAATGTAAATTGGACCTGCCAAAATATCCCCTCTTGGTAGGTCAAAACCTTCCATTCAGATATTTATAAGTCACTCCTAAGTGTTTCAAAGGAATGAGTATTGAAGAAAGTTTTACTTTCTCAAATATATCTCAATGATAGAAATTACGTACCGATTCAAGTTGTACAGTCAGTTTCCCTAAATTGAGGGCACTAGATTAGCAATGTGAAAAAAGAAGAAGAATTAAGTGATAATTCAAACAAGAAACATAATTGAGATATTTGTAACTCAAAGATAGTGTGAGGTAAATTATATTGTTTTATTTCTGAGCTGTATCTCCATGACTGCGTCTCGCTGCTTCCTACGAGGGTGTGTGGTTACCGTTTTTGCCAATAACGTTTTTGAAAGTTTTCAATATTCACATTTCATGAGGTTTGAAAAGTTTCACAGTTTACTTTTGTGCACACAAAGATTTCATGTGCATATTGAAATCATTTTCAATGCATAATGAGAAAGTTTTCATTCTAATCGAATACACTCACAGTGAAAATGCAAGCAGAATTTTCCTCTGTAAGAATACGGGTTGTGGAAATGTCCTTAACTATGCAGAGTTTTTCTATACAAGTTTAAATTTTGGAGAGATTTATTATGCATTATGGCACTTCCCAAAAGAAGGTCACAGCGACTTCTGTCAATGGGCCTGCTTAATTCCCGATTTGGCCTGAAACAGTTAGAAACTGGTGAAATCTCTGAGTGAAAATGGCTGAAATAACATGACATTACCTCAGAAATGTATTTCCAATTCAATTGGAGTAATTGTCCATTTATCAGTGGCAAACTTGGAATTCTGCGGTAATCCTGAACCCTGGAATTAATGTTAAAAGCAATATCAGCAACATCAAGGGACCTTTGATGAGAGCCTAACTGTTTTTCTGCTAAGTATCTTTTATGCAGGTCCTTTTGTCATTATTAAATAAGGATACATGCAGCATAAATTGTTGCAAATATTACTATTTTCAGCTGGATGTGGCTAAACGAAGCGTTTTGAAAAGTGAGCAAAGTTCCAATGTTTACTTTTACGACTTGATCCCAGTTTGAGACAGTATATCGGTATCCAAGGGAATGTGGAAACGAGAAAAAGTTTATCCTAAGGGTGTAATAAAAAAAGGAACAAAATGTACTGTTAACTTAATTTGTTCATCAAAAATTGGATTTTGCTATCTGTATTCAGATTTCATTTTAGTTTATACGCTCAAGATGAGATGTCTCTGTGTCGTGATCTGACAGTCTGCCTAGCCTGCTGCTATTTCCATTTACACCATGTTACAATCTGACAAGAAAACGCATTCATGCATCTCAATACTTTCATAACTGTAAAGAGTCTTTTTTTAAAGTTTTGCAGTTCACCAACTCTGCAACTTAATTTGTTTTATAAATGTAGGCCAGCTGGCACAATGCCAACCAGCAGGATATGTGCATAAATCGAGTCGGTGTGCATGTGGACAGTGTGCTGCAGGCAGTTGTCAGCCTAAGACATTAGGTATTCACAAACATGGAATAAAAGAAGGAACAAAGACACACTCAGATACTTTTAAGAATATTTTAAAGATAATGTTTACATTTGTAGTAATGTTGAAGGTCTTGGTATTATAGTTACTAAAGATTATATTCAACTTGTTTTTATGCTCCACACAACACTAACACACACAAACCCTTATTGCACATCATGTCAATGTATTCTGCAAAGGGAAGTTTTCAAACTCACCTATTCTTGATTGAAACATTTTACTTTGGTGTGCTACTTCTGTAATTTAAACATTGACATTCAATATCCCTCTGCACCTTGTCAGATAGTATATGCTTGTTTAAATACATCAATTCATGAACACTTTGTTCTAGTTAAGTAGAAAACTAAAATGCATGGTTCTGTTAGGGATATCTTATGTCTGAGTTACCCCTTAATGTCGATATAAAGGAATTAACTGATAATTAAAACAATGTATTCCACTCCATTTTAGTATAGAAAAATAGAAATGGTCTATTGTCTTGAATTTGTGATGCATTATGCACTTCGGAGAGGTATCTTTATGTTTCTGACTTGAAAGAATCATCTGCACACTTGTGTGTACAATATTCAGCATGCTCTATACATGGTATAGAATTCTGATGAATGAGGCTCTTTCCTCTAAGTGCCAAGAAACAGAAAATCTATCTGACCTTGAGAATCAATTTACTTCTAGGGTGCGTGATTGTTACCAGTTTGCAAAATGTATCAAAATCCTCCAATTTATTTGATTTCAATCAATCAATCAATCAAGACATTTATAGAGCGCACTACTCACCCGTAGGGTCTCAAGGCGCTAGGAGGGGGGGGGTGCCGTTACTGCTCGAACAGCCAGGTCTTGAGCTTCTTCCTGAAGGAGAGGTGGTCTTGGGTCAGGCGCAGGTCGGTCGGGAGGGAGTTCCAGGTCTTGGCGGCCAGGTAGGAGAAGGACCTTCCTCCTGTTGTCGCTCTTCGGATGCGGGGGACGGCGGCGAGGGCGTGGCTGGCTGATCGGAGGTGGCGTTTGGGAGCGTAGAAGTTGATTAGGCTGTTGAGGTAGCTCGGGCCTTGGTCGTGAAGGGCTTTGTGTGCGTGGGTGAGGAGGCGGAAGGTGATTCTTTTGTTGACGGGGAGCCAGTGCAGGTCTCTCAGATGTCCGGAGATGTGGCTGTTTCGTGGGATGTCGAGGATGAGTCTGGCTGAGGCGTTCTGGATCCGCTGGAGTCTCTTCTGGAGCTTGGCGGTGGTTCCGGCGTAGAGGGCGTTGCCGTAGTCCAGTCGGCTGGTGACGAGGGCCTGGGTGACAGTCTTCCTGGTCTCGGTGGGGATCCACCAGAAGATCTTCCGTAGCATGCGTAGGATGTTGAAGCATGACGAGGAGACGGCGTTGACTTGTCTGGTCATGGAGAGGGAGGAGTCCAGGATGAAGCCCAGGTTGCGTGCGTGGTCCGTTGGTTTGGGTGCGGTGCCCAGGGCGGGGGGCCACCAGGAGTCGTCCCAGATGGAGGGCGAGGAGCCCAGGATGAGGACCTCCGTCTTGTCTGAGTTCAGTTTCAGGCGGCTGGTCGTCATCCACTCGGCTACAAGTTTAAGTAGTGCAATTGCTTGTGCATCTGACACTTAGAAAGATCCACCTTTAAACGTGGAAAGTGTAAGAATTCACTATTCATCACACGGTTAGCAAGGTCCATTGGTGATATAGATGAAGAAGTTATCAGTGAAACGTAACAGGGGGAAGAGCAGAAGACTGATAGGTATATGGAAGAGGTGGACAATTCGCCTGTGGAAGCGGTAGCATAGAATAGGTCTGGACACAGGAGCCACACAGTTAAAGGAGGAGTTAGCACGGGAAAGAGTCTGTACTAGACAGTTTGCCTCACAACCTCTTGTGTGTTGTAAGGTTCCAAATCATTCATATCAGTTTGCACCAGGCTTTCTTTAACCTGTACATTTCTTTGAGTCTCTCAGCTTCCCTCAAGTCATTACTTTAGTTAATTTAACTTTTTGTGCAGAAGTGGTCAGTTCTGCTTTTTCCTTGTTTCAGGGTTGTAATGTCACAATCTATTTGTGGGGAAACAGTTAAAGCCTCAAAGAATAATTTACGTGTATGGTGAGTTGGGGAAGTTGTCAGCTATATATATATATCACGTGAAATTTCACGTGATCAAGCCATCATTATAGCGAAACGCGTTGTGAATTAAAAAGCACTGTCTTGGATTTGGCGACTGCGTCTGTTTTTGTTCTCAGAGCATGCGAAATTGAACTTTTGTGATACGATATCATTGGATTGTCGGTTGACTCGGGTCGTGAGAGGTCCGGAAGGAGTTACCTGCCAGTCGCCAGTAGGTAGTTATAGTTAGGACCTAGTTTTCATAGGAAATCCACAACATTCTATTTGGGATAACTTTGGCGCCGGTGGACGAATCTTCGTGAATTTCTCCATGAAAATGGCCTGCTCAGTTTGGCTCCTCCCCTGAAAGTTTGGGGGTGATTCTTCAAGTGGAGGCCGAGAAAAAAGGGGGTTCCCAAAACATGTTTTCCCCATGCAATTTTCCATAGGGACCTTTAGCCAGGGCTACAGCCCGAACGGCTGAACGGAATTACACGAAATTTGGCAGAGAGGTAGAGTTCTGTTTGCAGATTGTGCTTCTTGTTAAATGGTGTAAATCCATTCAGTAGTTTCTGAGAAAATTGCAAGTAAAATCATAGCGATATCTAGAGTCGGAGTTCAGTACGCGTACTGAAATCTGTTCAATTACGAGCGCGAGCTGGATGCTGATTGGCTGTAAACTGTCTGTCAACACTCGAAACCAGGAAGTGTTGGTGGCCATCTTGTGCCTCGCTGGAACCGAGTCACAAGAAAACAGTAAAACAAAGTTAAGAAATAAGGGAAGTGGGTAGGGTAGAGATATTCTGACCCTCTAGGCTTGCTTAGGGGGTCGTGTATAGATGTTTAGGCTCTATTTTTAATTTATTTTTTTTTAAAGAAAAATCGCGGCGTACGCGTATGTAAATACCTACAATTACGAGTAGGAGCTGCATGCTGATTGGCTGTCAATACTCCAAACCAGGAAGTATTGACAGCCATGTTGTTTGTCGGAAGAGCAGAGTCACAAGAAAACAGTAAAACAAAGTTGAGAAATAAGTAAAGGGGGCAGGGTAGAAACATTCTGAGTCTATAGTCTTGGTCAGGGGGTGATATATGGATCTTTAGGGTCAATTTTTATTTTAAAAAAAAAAATGGCGGGGTACTCGTGCAGTACTTGTACGCGGTGGAAAAGGTGAAAAATAAAGTAGAAGTCCGTTTTATTCATTAGGTCCCGGGGGGGGTAAATTACGGGGGCAATTTTTATTCATTAGGTCCAGGGGAGGGTAAATTACGGGGGCAATTTTTCTGCATAATGGGAGCTTGTAAGGTGCCCCGAGCACCTGGGAATGGCACTCCTCTGGTTTTATTTTGAAGTATGCGGGGGGGGTTACGGTCCTACTCCCCGCAGTCTCGGGGAGTGGCACCCCTCGGGTCTTTTTAAAAAAAATATGTTTTGAGCTCTCTCTCTCTGTCCCCGTACACGTCACGGGGAATGCCACCTTTCTGGGGCAGTGATATGTAAAATGACCTTCCAGCTCCGGGTATCTGCATTGTCTGGAGTTTTTTATTAATGTTGGGAGGGTGGGCTTGATAATACGTCCTTGTTAATTCCCATAGAAGCCTATGTTCTGGTGCTAACATGGGGTACAATGGGAAATAACAAGGCCGTATTATGAAGCTCATTATCGCCGTTTTATCAGCAGTTTCTTGCCAATAAAACGGCGATAATTTTAACACCGGTCCTTGATAATATGCACCTAAGTTTACTGGTCAGAAAAAAGAGCAATGGTCCATATTATCAACAAAAGGCGATACATTATCGTCGCATTTATTGGCAGGAAACTGCCGATAAAGCGGAGATAATGAGCTTGATAATATTGACTTGTGAATAACCATAGGAGCCTAGGTTAGGATCAGAACATGGGCTGCTATGGGAAGTTACAGGGACCTATTATCAAGCACATCATCGCCGCTTTATCGGCAGTTTCCTGTCGATAAAAGCGGCGATAATGTTTCACCTTTTGTATGTAAAGCTTTCCTTTTTTTTGGTGTAGCAGTTGTACTCTCTTAGCATGCTCAGCGTCGTTTCGAAGTTTACGTTTTTTTCTTCAAGTTCAACAAGCAAACCTTTCTTTATATCAGTTAGTAAATCTGTCGCTTTCTATTCCCGGTTCGTGTGATTCATCCGGTGCTGTACTTTTGTACAGTATTAATAGTCATATTTTTTATATATTTATTTGAAAGGTAGTGCCGAGGCGTCCAACGTTGATTACGTACTCCATCCAACGCCATTTTAGTAGTTTCTCACCGTTGTATTTATTATATCAGTTAGTTAGAACTCAGTAGTTTTCAATCCTAGTCTTGAATATCTTACTATAGTATTTCAACATTATTTTTATTGTGGACCGTCATACCCCTCCCCCACAAAATAAAAGAAGTATGTCGTTTTTTTATCAACTTTTCTTAAACAATAAATATAAACAAAACTCAATTATCTTTTATTAAACAATAAATATAAACGAAACTCAATTATAACTATATTAGAACTGGCAAAATAAGTTAAACAATGTTATAAAGAAATTGTGAAATGGATTCCACAAGGTGTCCGATTGGTAATCTGCAAAAGAAAAAAGAAAATTAGAGTTTAGAAATATGTAGATGTGAGTAAATGAGCAGAAGCATTTCAAGTTGTGGTAACTCTACAGTTTTACGTGTGCAGTGTGACTCGTATATTCCGTATTCGTATATTTGAGATGTCATCAGCGATGTCATGAGTGATGTCACTGACCATGTCATGAGTGATGTTATATGTGACGTCATCAGCAGTGCATTGCGGGCGTGCAAGTTAAAGTTAGCTGAGCTAACTATAACGGAGGAATTTCAAAGGTTTTGTATGAGAGAAATATTCAGCTAACTATAACGTGTGAAAACTAGGGTTTTTTCAATGAATTTGCATGGGTTTCTAAAGGCTAATTCCTAACTATAACGTGTGTGAAACCTATAGTTTTTTCAATGAATTTGCAAGGTTTTTTAAATCCTAATTCCTAACTATAACGTGTGTGAAACCTATGGTTTTTTCAATGAATATATATATATATATATATATATATCTTGAAAACAAGAAGAAGCAAAAACTGCCGTCCCGGGTCCCCAGGAAAACAGACAACTCCACGAATCCAATATCCAGGCAAGGTTTTTTATTAAGCAACGCTTAACAGAGAGAGAAAACTGACGCGTTTCGGGCGGGGTGCCCTTGATCACAGTCAATTAAAAACCCCTCACACCTGAACTTTTAAGCTGCATGTGCATACCATGTGACACCTATAGACACGGAAGACATACTATCATTACGTATATTTTGGCAAATGTTCGGGAAAAGGGGAAAAGACACATAATGTTAACGTGGCTTAAGCTTCCCTGACACAAAAAAAAGTTGATATCTGACTAAATTCAAAATATAATGGTGACACAAATTCTAACCGCATAAATGCTTAGTGTCACATATTTATAACAGTTTACAGGGGCAAGAATGGTAAAGATTCTATCATTTATGTATACCGTCAGTAAAGGAGTAAATTAGATAAAATAAATACCATTATTTCATCACATGCTAACCAAACTTTAACTGAGTATGTTGACACAATTAATAATCATTATCTATACAAGAATATACATATAACTATAAAAATAAATGTCACTCATATATGTACATGTTATTGTCGTCTATCTATTCTATATACAAACGACCATATCTCATATGTACATCTGTGTTGGAAATACTATGTTCAGTGGATATTATCTTAATACTCAATAAATACTGTACAAATATATAGAAATATACATAAAACTCAAACAATTCATGCCCTGTTTGTAAGTAGGTGGGGACATCGTTATATAGTGATGGCAACCCCACCTATATGTGCTTAATAAGGGGACATCAAACTAATGATGGCAGCCCCTGATTTCCCAAACAGGTCTCCTACGTCTAATAGTATATAAACCCCAACAACAATAATGGGATTGTGTACCCAACATCTAGTGAGTAACATAATACAAAAATAAACATAAATGAACAAAATTATTGAATATTGTTTCACTTTGAATATGGTAGTTGTGCATACATCATACACCAACATACAGTAATGGTAGATTTAATTCAAAGTTCAAACGTGAAATATATACATGGGGCGAAGTGAAGGAAAAGTAAGTCAACTTACTAAAGAACACAAAAGGGGGTGTATACAATGATTATTTTTATTTGGTGAGTCAGTATGGTGACCTAAGAGGGGAGGCGGACTACACTGATAAACTTATTAGGCAAAAAAAAAAATATATATATATATAATGCCTACTAAGATGTCATGTTAAGGCTAATGTATACAAAGTATAGTGACTTTATAGGAAATGATATAGGTCCTCAGTGGTGTTAAGCCCATTCGGGACCTTAGTATCTAGCTCTAATATCATTCTGGATTCCAGTTGGCGAAGTAGCTTGTCTCTGTCTCCTCCTCTACGGGGACGAGGCACAGAGGTAAGGACATAGTAGCTAAGACATTCCAAATTGTTATTATGGACACTTTTAAAATGTCTCGCCACCGGATAGGCATTATCGTTGTTAACAATTGCTCGGAGATGCTGCAAAATCCTGACGTGCACCGCAAGCCGAGTACTCCCAACGTACCTCAGGCCGCAAGTACACGTCAGGACATACACAGCAAACTCCGTTCTGCAATCGTATTTGCCTTTGATTTTGACAGGCATAGGGCTGAAAGGAGTCATGTAAGTACTGGTGTTTACACCAAACCTACATGCCCGACAACTAGAGCATTTAAAAAAGCCCTGATGTTGCGGGAACCAAGTTTTCTGTTTGAGGATTTCGGGAAACGCATTGGTGACATGATTACGGAGGGTCGGCCCTCTCCTGAAAGTAATTCTAGGGTTATCAGGGAGGTCAGATGCTATAACATTGTCTGTTTGTAAGATTGGCCAGCTTTTGGTAAGAATTGATCTAATTTTCCTGTTCTGGCAACTATACGGTGTAATGAATCTTAATTCAGACTGTTCAGAACTTGTTTCAGTGGTTGAATTGCCACTATTCTGCTGTAGAAGGCATTCCCTAGATTTTTTGTTGACCTTTTGAACTGCCCTCTTTAAAATGTCAGCATGATACCCTCTCCTTCTGAATCTGCTTAATGCTTCAGTAGTGCATCTCTCCAATTCATCCTCACTGCTACAAATTCTTTTAAGACGGAGCAGTTCTCCATAGGGGATGTTTTCTATTGTGTGCTGCGGATGAGAACTGCTGGCGTGCAGAGTTGCATTACCAGCAGTGGTCTTTCTATGAAGGGTAGTTGCAATTTTGCCAAATTTGTGATATACCCTTACATCTAGAAAATCAACTGATTGTTCACTGATATGGTGAGTGAATTTCAGATTATAATCATTGTCATTTAGTTGATCAATAAACGCAAGTGCACTGGAAACATCTCCCCTCCAAATTAAAAACACATCATCTATGAATCTTACCCACATCTGGACATGTTCTTTAAAAATCTCTTGATGCGTTCCCATGAGGACCTGCCTCTCCCAAAACCCCACGTGAAGACACGCGTAGCTCGGGGAGAAGCAGGCCCCCATCGCCACCCCTCTCTGCTGCAGGTATATGTCCTTGCCAAACATGAAGAAATTGTGGTTGAGACTCCATGTTGTCAATGAAATGAGCATTTTACTATGGTTGTAGCAATCAACCGGCCTTGTCCCTCAAAAGAACTCCATGGCCTTCAAACCTTTCTGATGTTCAATGCTCGTATACAGAGCCTCAATGTCTAGCGTAATTAGCAGAGAGTTGTCTGTCCAGGTGGTATTATGGATTTTGTTCAAAAAATGTCCCGTATCTTTGATGTATGTAGGTAATTTAACCACCAAAGGTTGCAGAAAATAGTCAATATACTGAGCAAGGTGTTCACCCATACTGTCTATAGCTGATATAATTGGCCTTCCCGGTACGGGTGTTACTTCCTTGTGGACTTTAGGTATTAGGTAAAAACGTGCCATGCAGGGTAATTCGACATGCAGGAATTTGAATTCTTGAATGGAGATTAAACCCTCCCTTTTGTACTGAAGGAGAAGTTTTCTCAATTTGTCCCTTGCTTTGTCGTACATTTTGACATCTGTTTTTGTATAACATGATGAATCTGATAGCTGTTTAGTGGCTTCAGCAATATATTGTTCCTGTGGCCATATAACAATATTTCCGCCCTTATCGGAGCTACACACTACATTGCGATAGTCGTTTTTCAGTCTAGATACAAAGTCCCAGTATTGTTTTTCCTTATCATGTTTAATCCTGCCACGGTGTTTGACCTGGTGGTGTAACTTCTTCAGATCTGATATTACCACATCATGAAATGAATCTATTGCATCCTTGGGCATGATGGGCATAAATGTAGATGATGGTTTGAATGGGCTTGATCCTGCTCCCGTCTGTGGGATTTCAGCAGATCTTAGTTCTTCCTGAGTCGATATATTGTCATCCATGTCATTCGTACCTTGATCCAACTGGCACAGAGTGAGTAAACCTCTTACGTCACTGGCTTGGAGATTAGAAGTGGTTGGTATGGCTGAGTCTGATTCCGTTGTGCATGTATTCTGCTTGATTTTAAAGAATTTAGACAGCTTGAGCTTTCGAATATAGCGGAATATGTCTATTCTTGTGGTTGAATAATTAAAGTCCGTAAGAGGACAATAAGTTAACCCAAGACTGAGTAATTGCTGTTCCGCTATCGTTAAGGTTTGGGATGAGAGATTAATTATTGTTTTTTCGTTTGATTTTTCTTCTTGTGCCAGAATTTTTTCTTTTTGTTGTTGTTTCTTGCATCTGTTTTTTCGGCGTCGCTCTTTCCTGCGCCTGTTGATTCTGGCCCTTTTTTCTGCTGCTTTTGTGGCTGCTTGCGTGGACGCAAGGTTTGCAGTCGGGCGTTGACTAAAAAATCAATTTCTTCGCCCAAATCAAGCACCATTAAAGGCTCATCCCCATCTTTACCGGTTGTTGAATTATCACTGTCAATACTGCTCAAATTGGAGTTAGAGTCACTTGTACTGGGTAAGTGCTCTCTTGGTTGCTCTCTTATACCGGATTGGCTCGAGGACGCTCCCCCGTCAATTGGCGGCAGTGCCTTGTTTTGATTAATTTTCAGGCGCTTTGCATCCTCAAACTTACGTGCAAACGTGTAGATTTTACCATGCTCGTAATCATCTTTATCACGTGCAAATTTCCACGCTTTACGGGTTTTGATTTTTTCCTCATGTCCATTTACTCTCTCCTGAATTTCCTTTCTTAATGAGCTAATTAAATCATTTGGTTCAAACTTGAGCAGTTCCTCATTGATTGTCACTAAATCTTTAAGCAAAATATCACGGTCTATCTCAGCATATTCTATTAAAATAAGAATTAGGTTTTTTGAGGCCTCCAAATTGCTTTTCCCCCATTTTTTCAACATTTCTGGGTGGGGTTTCTCATAATTAGGTGCCAATAATATGCGTAAGCCTCGTGGAACACGTTCTTCCGCTATGTACATTGTCAATGATTTGTGTTCCCACCATTTGGTGACTTCACTTTTCATCACTTTTTCCAAGCGTTTCATTAGTGCCTTTATTTTCGTTTCATCCGATGGGGGTTGTGATTGTATGGCCCCCGATATACCAGCTGTATTAGAAGCTCCTCTTTGAGGAATTTTCGGCAAGTTGGTAAATAATAGCAGCGAAGCCGCCTCCCGCCCCTTTACTGTGTCTTCCGACATCTCGAGTTCAATCTCTGTTCTCAAGCGTGTATGCTTTTAGTTTCTGAAGTGCAGCGAAGACGATATCATTACACCGCCCTCCGCACAATGCCTTTATCCTCCTCACCGCCCAGGATGTTCACTCACCGCCTCACGGGAAGCCCTCCACAGTATGCCGACAGCAGCTTACTCGCTCGTGGTGTTCAGAATGCTGCACTTCACAGGCTTCCTTCAGCGCTCGGCGTTTGTGGGCGGGTAAATGCTTTTCTTCCCCGGCAAGGCGTGTTACTTCATCAGGGCAGGGTCCGTCGTCAAATTCCTGTTCGCACAGAGAGCCAGACCTGGTTTTTTCAATGAATTTGCATGGGTTTCTAAAGGCTAATTCCTAACTATAACGTGTGTGAAACCTATAGTTTTTTCAATGAATTTGCAAGGTTTTTTAAATCCTAATTCCTAACTATAACGTGTGTGAAACCTATGGTTTTTTCAATGAATATATATATATATATATATATATATATATATATATATGGATTTATATAAAATGAGTGACTTACAAACAGCGTTACCTAAATTGCATAACACAGGTAGTTAAACTGTGCTGTCAAAGAGTATTGGTAAATCAGCAACAGGGAGAGTAAGTAATCCGCACAATGAGGATACTGTGGTTCGGTTAATAATAACAGATAGTTGCCATGAGAAACAAGTGAGAAACATCATAAATAAAAATTGTCCTATATTGAAAACCAATATTACTCTTGCCCCTAGTACTAGATGAATTGCCAGCCATTACTTTTAGAAGGGCACCCTCTATAAGGGATGCTCTTGTTAAAATTAGTCTGGAAGTATGTATCACAGGACATTGGCTTTCGAACAGGACAGGATTCTATAAATGCAGCTCCTGTAGGGCATGTAAGTTTGGGATTAATAAACAGGAGTACCTGGTTGCATTTGCTCATACCCCATGTAAATTCAAGGGGTTATTTACCTGTAAAACTGATCATGCGGTATACATACTAGAATGCACATGTCACCTCCAGTACGTAGGTAGTACCAAGCTTCAGGTTTTTAATCGCATTTTACAGCATCTACGTGCGATTGTAAATTCAGATCCAAGCTATCCGGTTGCTCGCCATTTTAAACTGGTACATCAAAATAACTTAAAAGATCTTTGTTATTTTGTAATAGATGCAGTCCCCAGATCATCGAGAGGGGGGAATAGGGAGAAAAAGCTGCAGCAATTGGAAAGTCATTACTTTCTACAATTAGATATAAAGATGCCAAATGGCCTGAATACTGGAGAAGACCTGTATAACTTCTTATAATTATGTTTACATATGAGTTGTTTATTAGCGAGCCTGTACTGCATATGAATTTGATATGAGTAGGAATCTCAGTTATATTGCTGCATCTATTCATTTATTGTTGTCTATTGCTGCTGTATACATGAAATGAGTTTTTAATGCATCTTTTTAGCTTGACAAGTTTTTACATGGATTTTAGCCTTATTTATTCAGTGTTTTAGCTGATTTTACTAGTTTTACTGGTCTTACTGATTTTTATTCGCTGTCTGTGAGGTTTTTGATCTGGCGATTATTGGTCGAGTTTATAGAGTTGTATTAATAAATATTGTTCCATTTGGGTAAAGTGAAGTATGTTGCAACAGGATGTCACTACTTTTGTCCCAGTATTGATATGCATATTTGCACAGCGGCTGTTTGCACATCAAAGTGAAGCCAAGTTAAAGCACTGTAAGGTCTCATTTAACTGGCATAACACATTCAAGTGTATATATATTGTATTTTGCATTTTGCACTTTACATTGATGAAATTAAGGTTGAGAACTCCGGTCCAGCCAATTGTTTTTGATTTTTATTATTTTAGTAAGTGAATCAAGTATGATTAAATAGTTGACTCTGATTTACTTTTATCAATAGTACAGTTGACATAGCACTTTTTGTGGCACAAATTGTGCACTATGCACTTTAGTTTATCAACAGATGGAAATTACTACGAGATGTATGATGATTTTTTGGTTACATTTTTACTACCATTGTTGGGCACTTGCCCTGTATTTCGAATATGTATTAATTCTACATTCATTACATTTTTGGTAGTAGACAAGTGCAATTACATATATCAATTAGCAGTGGAGAAAGCAAACATTACTATAAATGTTCACATGAATTGATACATTATTTGCTTGAAGTATTTAGCCTCGATCATTACAAAGTCATAGGGCCAGATGTAGGTAGGGTTTTACCGGTCGGTAACGGCCGAATTCGGCCGTTACCGACCGGTAAAAGGAATTTGAGATGTAGGGGGCAGAATCGGTAAATTTGCCGTTCGGTAAATTTACCGATCGGTAATTTTACCGAATCTGTAAATATACCGGTCGGTAAATTTACCGACCGGTATATTTACAGAATCTGTAAAATCGATATGTAGGTGGGACTCTTATGAGTCCCACAAGGCCTAAGAAATCGGTATTTTACCATCAAATCCAATTTGATGGTGAAATACCGATTCAGGTGAGCATGCACATGTGTGCATGCACACCTGTGCCATATGACAGGCAGACCTGCCCTTAGGGCAGGTCTGCCTGCCATATGGCCCCCGAACCTTTTTTGGGGGTGCTAGAGGGTGTCAAAGTGACACCCCCTGCACCCTTGCCAAAAATCGGTATTTACCGATCGGTAAATACCGACCGGTAATGCCCCATTCATTCCTATGGGCTTCAAAGCCCATAGGAATGAATGGAGCATTACCGGTCGGTATTTACCGAATCGGTAAATACCGACTTTTAAAGAATCGGTAAATCCACATCTGGATTTATCTACATCTCGGTACTTCATATTTACCGACTCTTAAATACCGAATCGGTAAAATTCGGTATTTAAGAGTCGGTAAATATGATTTACCTACATCTGGCCCTTAGTCTGTTATTTAGCTCCACAAAAGGCACGGAAGCGGCTGTTGTCATGGTGCAACTGTATTTAAACACCATTGGGCCTGACATGTCATGTGATCAAGACCGGAGAGACCCGGTCGAAACGCGTCAGGTTGCTGAACGCACAATAAAGCACTGCATAAATTAAACTGCTGAGTGGTCCGTACCTGATTTCCCGTTTGAGGAGAACGTCTGTTATCAGGACTGTGGTTTTTTATATATATATATATATATATATATATATATATATATATATATATATATATATATATATATATATATATATGTATATATATAGTCCTTATCTGATTGAAGAGCCAGCACTCGCCATCTTGGGGTGTTCTCTCGTTTATTGCGCAGGCTTCAATAGAACCATGGACAAAACAGGAATGCGTTTCGGCAGTCAAGCTGCCTTTCTCAACATGGTATGCACCATATTGGTTCTTCTATTTAAAGAAAACATTAGTTAAAACTAAAGATGCACTGCATTTCACTGCAATTGGGTGGATACAAGCATGCGGGACGATGACCAGTAATTTTTAACAAAGCACACATACAGTTATTCAAAAAACACAACAGCATCAGTCCTGCAAACTAAATTGCTTTTAGGATTGTTCATGTTCTGTGCTATTCCGTATTTCTGCCTTTCAGTTCATTTTATTTCAAGAAAGGCACCCATCATGCCTTATTCAGTTCTATCCAAGGACTGGATTTATGCATGTCCTCTAATTACATTTACAGACATCTTCATAGTGTCTTTTAAAATGCACATAGCTCACATTTTTCAAGGTCATTTAGTTTGAGCAAAGATGTTCCAACTCATTAATCTGTCAACTCCTTTAAAGTGCACGTATCTCCGAGCGCAGCCCGCTCTATACTCGAAGATGTCCCACTGATTAATAACCATTGTTCCAATAATTAAAAGGAAGACTCATGGTGGTAACTTTTTTCAAAGCTTCAAATCCTCGGGTCAAATGAAGCCTGTCCCGACAAGCAACAGTACGTACCCACAAGGCCATCGCTTTTCTTGGCCAGTGCCATCAGCGATGCCCAGCTCCATAGTAGGAGAAGTTATACCAGGGAGTGCATGTGCCAATAAGCAGAGAAGCTACAGTCCCAGGCAAGGGAGCTTAGACTCCCAGCGTATGAACCAGCTCTTCCACAAGAGCCTTCTCCTCTTCTCCATCGCCACACTCCTTTCATGGGGGCACGCCTGTCTCTATGTTGCCAAATCCAAATTGCGGTAAAAACTGGTGTGCTGCCAAACATATATATATATCTTACATATTTCAATGTTTTAATTGCATAAAATGCAGTGATGTAAACCCCATAAATTAAAGGTAACAATGATGAAATTGAGGTAATATTTCACAGTTGCCTGTGAAATATAGAATTAATTACCATAATGGCAGCTCTTAACCCACTTAGTAGAGCTTAATTACTGTCAGGACTACTAGGTTAATTTAGCATCATGGACCGAATTATGTGACAAAGTTATCCAAGTTACTTGGTAAAAAGGTGAAATTATGTGGCATATCCTCTGGAAATATTATTTTCAACCATACAGTGAACCGAATCAGTTACCAAACTAGCAGATACATTGCCAAGAATTCATACCCTGAGGACACTAGGCAGAGTAAGATACCTTCCGCCAACAATCCATCTCGTCCTAGGAGGGCAACAGCTGAACTATCTGATAATGACATAGATGACCTCCTTATATCCTATGCCAGTCCGGCAGACAACAGTAAGTCCATATGTTGCATTATCCAATCCATTCAAGCCAACCCCTTCAGAGAACCCACTCACAACTTCAGATACATTAATAGAGAAAATCTCACAAATATCAACATAATTCAGACTGCTCTCACCCATTCGACTAGTAAGATGAAGTGAAAACTCATCAATTGCAGATCTGCTAGCAAACATACGCCTGACATTTACAATCTCATCCTCTCGTATGATCAGGGCATTATCGTCCTTACCAAAACATGGCTAAATAGTTCCTCCTCTCCCATTCTAGACTGGTCCCTCCTAGTCATGATATAATCCGCCTACACAGGAAACATGAAACCTGATGGCGGGTTAGTCTGCATTTATCGAAACACAATCTCAGTCAATCAAGCAGACTCCATCTCTTTATCCTCCTGTGAATATCTCTGTTTCAACATCTCCGATGAGAAGTGCCTCACCAGCAAACTTCACATAATATAACACCCCCGGGTGATAATCTGACGTTCATCGATGAGTTAATGGAAGTCATTACATCCAACGACAACTCACAAGTGCCACAGATTTGGCTGGGCAACTTCAATCTCCATAGGAACAACTCAAGCGATCATGATGTAAGCTGTCTTAAATCCTTTCTGTCAGATCTGGATCTGTCCCAATTCTGTGAAAGTCCAACCCACAACAAGGGAGAGACATTAGACCTCATCGTAGTGAAAACAAACACTGTATCATTAGACTCCATCTCCCCCATGTGACTGGATGGACCAGTACAGCATTTTCTTCTCCATCAATATTGAGGTAATTCCAAAAAGAGGCCAACCTACAAAAACAAAACAATGGAAAAGGAATATACAAAATATTAACGCCATTGCCCTTGTAAACAGATGCAACTCCGCTCTGACCCCCACAACAGGCATGGTTGACGTCCATGACCTCACAGTCTTTTACAATTCCACTATTCTTGACATTTTTGACTCTACAGCGCCCCTCCAAGAAAAAAACGTTTCCTCCAAAATCTCCAAACCATGGTTAAATGAGAACCTGAACTCTGATCGGCGCCAGCTAAGATCAGCTGAGCGACCATGGAAATCAGCACCCTCCATTGATAACCTATATCTCCTTAGAATGCTGAGGAACACATACAACAGGAAGATCCTAAATGCTAAGGCAGACTTCTTAAAAACCCAGCTGAACCAAGCCATTAACCGTCCCAAAAACTTTTCAAAATCGTCAAACAACAATCGCGCAACACGCCTAACACTATGGAACTAAGCAATTCGTCTACCTCTAACTGCGATGAGCTTGCCAATTACTTCCTAGAAAAGATAATATTCATTGAGTACGACGCGCTCACCTGTGGACACCAGTGCCGTGAGGGGAACGGCCTTACACCTCTCATCTTTCCTCTGCTAACAGACATCCAGCCGTGAGGGCTACGGCACTAGCGGCCAAACTCCAACCCCCAGCAGGCACTGCCTGACGCTAGCTGGGGACGTCATAGCGGCGCCTGGAGGCGTGATATCAGCGGAGAAGCCCTCCCGCAGTGCGCGACGCACGCGGGCATGCCCGGGCAAAGCCTGGGCCAAGGCCAGGCCCGTCTGCACCCCTCTGACATCCTGGCACCAAGACGAACACAATAACCACAGAGTTGGTCCTAGGGCGGACAAACAAGTTCCTGTGTTCAAGCGTAACCTGAGCGCAAAATGAGTAGGTGCAAGGCCACGGGCTCTTTGGTGGGTGGTGGGGTTACGAGGACTTGGGATACCTTTTTAATTAGGGAGGAATCACTGCTGGTTCAACAGATTCGGCTCACAGAAAAAAAGACTTTCTTTGGACACTATTGTGGCTCAAAAACGCTTGTCTATGGGTGGTTTAGCCATGACTAAATCTCCTAATGACGGGGGTCATTCGTGTGTAGCCATACTTGGTGATTATAATAATATAGTAAGAGCCACCTCTATTGTCTCGCCACCCCTTTCATCTCCCCTGTTGCCAGAACCTATAGAGGCACAGTCTGTTTGTAGTAGCCTTTCACAGAATGTTGTCGGGGATATTGATTCCGGCTCATTGCCAGGGCAGGGGGCTGGGGCTATAGCACTGATTACACCAACCGCAATTAATGTAACCACATCAAGTTCAGGTGGGGAGGTTATCACTCGTTCAAAAAGGGCCTCCAAATTTGATAGTACCACAAAGCTACTAGATAGCGACGTGGCTCCAGCAAAGCGAACCAGGGGTTGGGTGTCCTCTAAACCAAAACAAAAACAGAAACAAAAGCCCAGAAATGAGACTAATGTAACTAGGCCCCCTTATATAGCAGGCATTGCAGACAACCAAATGTCCTATAATGGTGAAGGTGCTACTGTGGGGCTGGCGGCTGACACTGAGTACTGCAAAAGGGTGGAAACGTTGCTAACTGTTCTTTTGTGGCCCTTACTACGCAAACTAAGGTCTATAGAAGAGAAATTGTCATTATTTTTGGCCCAGGTTAGCGCACCTGTTAATGAGGCTAGCTGGAATGGATCTAGCCGTTGTGGGGAATTGGAGGCTCCCAAATCGCCAGTTGCACCCGTCACAATAGCAAGGAAGAGGGGGACAGTGTTAATGAACAGCCCTCGGGCTCACAGGATGTGGGGAGTAGAGTGCCATACCCAGCTCCCCTGGAAGGAAATATAAATAGCAAAGGGACTTGAGGGCAGAGACTGCAGGCAAAATGGCAGTTCAATAAATAGCCCCTACTAAAATAGGGGGTAGAGCCACCGCACATCAACACTCGGGGAGTTGTCAGCTCACAGTGCCCGGGGCACCACAGACATGCCAGTTTTAGATCTACCCCGCCGCATGTCCATATACAGTGGTCCTAACAGGAGTCCCGGCCTGTACGAGTGATGGAGACGAATCCCCCCTAAAGTTGATTAACAAGGCAGCGCACTGGATGTGTACGAATGTAGGATTTAACATCATTGATCACAGGCACATTCTGATGGCTAGAAAGGTGTCTTAGTTTGGCAGTTCCAGGAAAGTTTTCCCAGGGGACTTTGTGATTGTGAATTTAAGGCACCCTGAGCTCGTACGCAAGCTGCTTACTCAGAGTAAGGGGTTTTATCAGGATGAGGGTGGCTCAAGTATCAAAATGCTCCCACTGGGCTTTTTTTATAGACACACGATGAACCCAAACAACCAGCACAAACACAGGGGGCTCGTGGTGGGAACATATGGGGGAGGCCTCATTGTCCCGGTACATAATCCGTATGCCCCCTTAGTAATGCAAGAGATCTAAATGACATCAATTGACTGGGCTTGCTGGGGGCAATTAAGGGTATCCATGGCCATGGAAACAAAGTCATCGCTATAGATTCGGTAGGGACAGACGTGGCAAGCACAAATGAGGAAGCTGTAAATCCAACCCCCTCAGATCATCTAGTAACCCACACGCAAGAGCTTAACCACACAAACATGGAACTTCACGGACCTCAAACCCACCATACATTGGACAGATTAGATAGATATAATGAGAGATATCTTAAAATAGTTTCCTGGAACATAGCAGGTTTATCTGCCAAATTCCAAAATGAAGATTGGTTAATTTATATTAGGTTTTACAATAAGGGTCACAAGCTAATTTATATTCCTTTTTACAATGCGACTTTACTGGGTCAGAGTACTGCAAGAGTATATGAGTGTTGGTGCCCCAATTGGTCTTAGCTGGTGACTTTAATTGCTACCTGTGTCCAAATTTGAAAGTTAACTGTGGGGATTGGTCATCATGTACAATGAAAGAGGGCCCACATATGGAACATACAAAGGAGGCAAGGACACTATGTAAGTTATTAAATACGTATGCCCTCACACATACCATGGATCTGGTTGAAGTTGGGAAGGACAAGACGGTCCACCCCACATTCAAAGGCAGAAGATGTGTCTCATTTATCGATTTTATTTTTGTTTCCATACCACAAAAAAAGTGGGTCACAGGTTTTAAAATTTGTTTGAGTATTTTTAGCAACCATAATCCGCTTATTATGTCCCTCGTGCAGTTAAACCTTTGTAAGAAACCACCTAGAGTGGAGGGGAGTTGGTATGTGCCACAGATCAAGGCAGGAGGATGAGATGGTCACAGGCTAATGGTGAAGCTTTTTACAGAGCACTATTAAAAGATGGCGAACAGTTCATTGTGAACTGTTTAGACCCAAATGTGGATGGGTTGAACTAGTAATGGCCTTCGAG
This sequence comes from Lissotriton helveticus, assembly GCF_964261635.1. Taxonomy (NCBI): domain Eukaryota; kingdom Metazoa; phylum Chordata; class Amphibia; order Caudata; family Salamandridae; genus Lissotriton; species Lissotriton helveticus. The sequence continues at coordinate 381,964,305 of NC_136069.1, forward strand.
GGTGTTGCTCAACTAATTGACGGTCTGCTCAGGACTACATCACACTGAGCTAGATCGAACGACCCAAGGTGGTTTGACCAACAGTGTTCCTGTGCCTTGAGAGAGCTGAAAGTCGCTCTAAAATCCTCCCCAAGAGATAAGGGTAGGGTGACCCTTTGCAGGAAAAACTACAAATTGGCAGTTAAAGGCAGAAAAACCAAATTACAACATCAAGCCTGGGAGGACTTGAGGGAGGTGATTGAGTTAAAGGACACAACTGCCTTTTGGAAGGTTATAAACAATCCTTGTTTCCAAGAGGCAAATAAACCCAGGGTATTAATATCTTGCCGGGGCAATGGCATGAGCATTTTTACGGGTTCTATAATCACTGCTTGGTTGAGGCTCAGTCGGAGGATGATCGGGGGGAACAGAATATCACCCCGATAGTTTTCTCTCTGGGTGAGATCAAAGTAGGAATTGAAGGCCTGACTCGAAACAAGGCCCCGGGTCCGGATGGGATTCCACCTGACCTTTTTTTGAGTAAAGTAGATCTTTGGGCACCTATTCTGACCTGAGTCATTAATGCACAGTAGATACAGTCATGCCACCATCCTGGTCCACAGCCACGATTGTTCCCATTTTTAAAAAAGGTAACAAGGATAGTCCACTTTGTTATCGACCAATTTCCCTAATTGACATGTCAGCAAAGGTTTTAGGGCGGGTTATCCTCAGCCGGATAATGGACTGGGCTGAGGATCAGCATATCATAACTGACACCCAATATGGCTTTAGGCCAGGAAAGTCAACCACTGATCAATGTCTTAACTTATATCTACTTGTAGCCAAGTAGACCATTGCCAGCCAAGAGACCGTGTACTTGGCATTCATGGTCTTGACTGTGGCTTTTGACCAAGTTAAACGAAGCATATTATGGGCAATAATGGGGGACCTTGGCGTGGACCCTGGACTTATTACATTTTAAAATCTCTGCATCAGAACACCACCGCCACAGTCAGATATAATCAGGAGGGAAGTACTACAGAACATTTCCTATGCTCAAGTGGGGTCAGACAGGGCTGCATCCTGGCCCCATTTTTGTTTACATTGTACATAAATAGTTTGGATCAGGTACTTAGCACTTTAAAGGCTGATACACCAAGGATTGATTCAAGAGGGATCCTGTCCTGCTTCATGGGAACGACGCGGTTCTCCTTGCCCGCACGCCCAAAGGGCTGCAGATCCTGATAGACGGGTTTGTTTCTTTTATGAAAAAGTTAGATCTGTACCCAATCTGTCTGAGTCATATATTATGGAAGTGGGCAAAAAACCAAGTAAAAAGTATGATTATATGATTGGTTCTCATCGCCTGGGAAATGTGCTCTCCTTCTCATACCTGAGGATTTTATTTGACGGTCGTCTAAATTAAAAAAAATTTACTAGAGGAGAAATGTCGTACGTTAGCTAGCTGCTCTGGGTCGAACATGAATTTTGCACAAAAGTTAGGCCGTTGGTCACCTGTGTTGTGCAAAAAGTCCTCTATGGAAGTGAGGTATGGGGATGTATTGATGTGCAACATTTACAAATAGAGGAAAATAATTATCTTCGGTGCTTACTTCAAGTGCTTCAGAGTACACCTTCCCATATTGTCCATGAAAAACTTGGCGTCTGTTACATTAGGGATAGGTTGGGAGTCAAACCCCTAGTCTGCTGGACTAAAATTTGGGCAAACACGGAGGCCACATTTAGTAGGCAGGTCATAGCAGACTGCCTCGCCGTGACCGTGGGCTGAACATCCCATGGCTTAAGTATGTGAAAGAGTCCCTAGAAGGAATAGGATGTGCAGATCTCTTTACTAATCCTGCAAAAATATCTATGCAGGATAAGGCCATGGTTAAGGACTCGCCTCCGTCTTCCCGCTCTACCCCCCACTCCCCGCAGCTGCTCCACTGCGGCCCCGCCCCTTTGTTTTTCTGTAACCCTCCTCATTCGCCGCCCTGCTCCCGCCTCCCAGCTGCTCCTCCCTCCCACTTGGCCATTTATGGGGGAGCCCAAGCAGTGGTGAGTTGTGACCCCTGACCCTGCTTCAGGGCCGGTCACTCCACACACATTGCGCAGACCCCCATGAGTGTGTCCTAGGTCCCCCGCTACTGCCACGAGTTCGCTGCTGCCCGCAGCAGAGGATTCTGGGTCCGGTAGTCCTTGTCTGCGCTGCCCGTGATTCACCGCTGCTCCTGCAGCTGAGGATTATTGGTTTGTTATTGTGCTGTGCCTGTTTCTTATTGTTGTACTTTTTTTGCTGACCTGGACTGTTATTTTGCGTTGTTACTGCCCCCTCGCCTCCGTCTTCCCGCTGTTTTCCCCGCTCCCTGCCGCTGCTCCCCTGCGGGCCCGCCCCTTTGTTTTTCTGTAACCCTCCCCATTCGCCGCCCCGCTCCCGCCTCCCAGCTGCTCCTCCCTCCCACTTGGCCATTTATGGGGGGGCCCACGCAGTGGTGAGCTGTGACCCCTGACCCTGCTTCAGGGCCGGTCGCTCCACACACTGCGCGGACCCCCGTGAGTGTGCCCAAGGTCCCCCGCTACCGCCACGAGTTCGTCGCTGCCCACAGCAGAGGATTCTGGGTCTGGTAGTCCTTGTCTGCGCTGCCCGTTATTAGCCGCTGCTCCTGCAGCTGAGGATTATTGGTTTGTTATTGTGCTGTGCCTGTTTCTTATTGTTGTACTTTTTCTGCTGCACGTGACTGTTATTTTGCGTTGTTACTGCCCCCTCGCCTCCGTCTTCCCGCTCTACCCCACCCGCTCCCCGCCGCTGCTCCCCTGCGGCCCGCCCCTTTGTTTTTCTGTAACCCTCCCCATTCGCCGCCCCGCTCCCGGCTCCCAGCTGCTCCTCCCTCCCACTTGGCCATTTATGGGGGAGCCCACGCAGTGGTGAGCTGTGACCCCTGACCCTGCTTCAGGGCCGGTCGCTCCACACACTGCACGGACCCCCGTGAGTGTGCCCAAGGTCCCCCGCTACCAACACGAGTTTGCCGCTGCCCGCAGCAGAGGATTCCGGGTCCGGTAGTCCTTGTCTGCGCTGCCCGTGATTCGCCGCTGCTCCTGCAGCTGAGGATTATTGGTTTGTTATTGTGCTGTGCCTGTTTCTTATTGTTGTACTTTTTCTGCTGCCAGTGACCTATTATTTTGCGTTGTTACTGCCCCCTCGCCTCCGTCTTCCCGCTCTACCACCCGCTCCGCTGCTCCCCTGCTGCCCCGCCCCTTTGTTTTTCTGTAACCCTACCCATTTGCAGCCCCGCTCCCGCCTCCCAACTGCTCCTCCCTCCCACTTCGCCATTTATGGGGGAGCCCACACGTACGCACAGCGTACACGCGCAGCAGGCGCGCCGATTGAATGCCGATGGCGCGCCAAAGGCAAGCCCGTCTGCGCACGTCCGCGCCTGGACCGCGCCCAGCGCCAGAACCCCTGGTCCTCGACGATGCCAGCCCAACCGATGGACTTATGACACCGCCACCCTCCACGCACTCAACGCCGGCGGGAATCCAGCCTGCTACCGAGCCACCCCGAAACGTACCCACGGACCCTTCACCTGCCAAGCCTGCAAATTTACCTGCCTTCGAACCGCAACCGCAACCGCCAAACCGAGCACCAGCAACGACCACCTCAAGTGCATCCTGCTCAACACCCGCTCCGTCCACAGGCACGTCGTCGAACTCTGGAACCTCCTCGACACAACATCACCAGACGTCGCCTTCCTCACCGAAACCTGGATGAACGCCTCCTCAGCCCCCGACATCGCCATAGCCATCCCGGAGGGCTACAAGATCACCCGGAGGGACCGCATCAACCAAACCGGAGGAGGCATCGCCATCGTCCACAGGAACACCATCCGCATCACGACCAACTCCAACGACAACCTCACCTCCGCCGAGCACCTTCACTTTCAGATACACACCGACCCCAAGACCACCCTCAGAGGCACCCTCATCTACAGACCCCCGGGACCACGCACACAATTCAACGAAGCCATCGCAGACTTCGTCAGCCCGTACGCCTTAACCTCCACAGACTACATTTTCCTAGGGGACCTCAACTTCCACCTGGAGAACAACAAGGAATGCAACACCGCCGCCCTGCTGGACAGCCTCACCAACCTCGGACTCAAGCAACTGGTGGACACCCCCACCCACCTCGCCGGCCACACGCTTGACCCCGTCTTCTCCTCCAGCAAGCACATCTCCTTCAGCCACTCTACCAGACTACACTGGACAGATCACACCTGCATCCACTTCAACTTCAGGAGAACCACGACCCACCACCACCCGCAACAGGCCCCTCGCAGAAGCTGGAGCAAGATCACCGCCAACCTGCTCACCACCGCCCTCAGCCAGAACCCCCCCACCAACACGACAGACCCCAACGAAGCAGCTCGCAACCTCACACAGTGGCTCACCAGCTGCGCCGACAAACTGGCACCACTGAAGAATCCTCCCAGCAGACCCGGCAGCAGGAAAGCCTCGTGGTTTACCAACGACCTCAAAAACTCCAAGAAAACCTGCCGCACCCTCGAGAAAGCCTGGTGCCACAATCAGACAGCAGAAAACATGACCGTCCTCAAGAACACCACCGCAAACACCACCAGCTGATCCGCACCACCAAGAAGACAACATTCAAAGAACGACTGGACAACAACACCCACAAAAGCAAGGAACTCTTCAGCATCTTTAAAGAGTTCTCCAACCCCAGCGCCTGCAACAACGACATCACACCATCACAAGACCTCTGCGACTCACTCACCTCGTTCTTCCACCTCAAGATCAGGGACATACACTACAGCTTCGGCGTGCTGACCACGCACCCAACCATCGAACCAGCGCCCCCAACGATCACCCTCTGCACCTGGACCCCGGTCAGCACCGAAGACACCACCCGCCTGATGAACACCATCCACTCCGGCTCCCCTACCGACCCCTGCCCACACCACATCTTCAACAAAGCCGACTCCATCATCGCACCCTAACTCCGGAACATCATCAACAATTCCTTTGCATCCGCCACCTTCCCGGAGAGTTGGAAACATGCCGAGCTGAGCGACCTCCTGAAGAAACCCACCGCGGACCCCACGGACCTCAATACCTTCTGCCCCATCTCGCTCCTCCCCTTTCCAGCCAAAGTCATCGAAAAGACCGTCAACAGACAACTCTCTGCCTTCCTTGAGACCAACGGATCCCTCGACCCCTCACAGTCCGGGTTCCGAGCAAACCACAGCACCGAGACCGCCCTCATCGCAGCCACCAACGACATCAGGTCCCTGCTCGACAACAGGGAAACTGCTGCCCTCATCCTCCTGGACCTCTCAGCAGCCTTCAACACCGTATGCCATTGCACCCTGACACAACGCCTCAGCAACACCGGAATCCAAGGAGCGGCCTTGGAGTGGATCATCTCGTTCCTCGACGGAAGAACCCAGAGAGTCTGCCTCCCCCCGTTCCGATCCACTGCCACAGAAATCATCTGCGGCATCCCACAAGGATCCTCGCTCAGCCCTACCCTCTTCAACGTCTACATGAGCCCCCTCGCAACCATTGCCCACCAACACAACCTCAGCATCATCTCCTACGCCGACGACACCCAGCTGATCCTCTCCCTCACCAACGACCCCGCCACCGCCAAAGCTAACCTCCAGGAAGGAATGAAAGACGTCACGGAATGGATGAAGATCAGCCGTCTGAAACTGAACTCAGACAAGACGGAAGTCCTCATCCTCGGACCATCTCCCTCTGCCTGGGACGACTCCTGGTGGCCCCCTGCCCTGGGCACCGCACCCAAGCCAACGGACCACGCACGCAACCTGGGCTTCATCCTGGACTCCTCCCTCACGATGACCAAGCAAGTCAATGCCGTCTCGTCATCCTGTTTCAACACACTGCGCATGCTCCGAAAGATCATCCGATGGATCCCCACCGAAACCAGGAAGACGGTCACCCAGGCCCTCGTCACCAGCCGTCTGGACTACAGGAACACCCTCTATGCTGGAACCACAGCCAAACTCCAGAAAAGACTCCAGCGCATCCAGAACGCCTCAGCACGACTCATCCTGGACATCCCTTGCCACAGCCACATCTCTGCCCACCTGAAAGACCTGCACTGGCTACCCGTTAACAAGAGGATCACGTTCAGACTCCTCACCCATGCACACAAGGCTCTCCACGACACGGGCCCGAAGTACCTCAACAGCCGCCTCACATTCTACACACCCACCCGCCAGCTCCGATCCGCCTGCCTCGCCCTCGCCCCCATCCCACGAATCCGCAAATCCACCGTCGGAGGAAGATCCTTCTCCTACCTGGCAGCCAAGACATGGAACTCCCACCCCACTCACCTACGGCTGAACCCGGACCATCTGTCCTTCAGGAAACAACTCAAGACCTGTCTGTTCGAACAGTAGCGACCCCCCCCCTCAGCGCCTTGAGACCCTTACGGGTGAGTAGCGCGCTATAGAAATTCTGCTGATTGATTGCTTGATTGAAGCATGTCACAACACTTAGGGAAGATAAGGAGCTGATTGTCGGACCTTTAAGTCTTATCAGAACTATTGTTCCGATTCTTACCTTGACTTGCACGGGAACAGAGATGCTAGATCCCAAGTGTAAAGTGCAACGTGGGCACTTCACTCTGTCAGACCTTCAAGTCGTATCAGAACTATTGTTCCGTTTCTTACCTTGACTTGCACGGGAACAGAGATGCTAGATCCCAAAGCCCTTCAGGAATATCCGGAGGTCAACTTATACTGAACCTCTGAACTATTCTTTTGGGGGAAGGGTGAATTGGATAAAATAACAAACAAAGAAGAGACTGGTCCTGGTGATTCCTCTAGCTCCTAGTCTGTCCCACAGACTTCTTACTTCAATGGAACCTGTGAAATGAATGATCAATTAACCATCAATTCTATTTTATTCCTCCTTCTACTCTTGTAAAGTCTTACTTTACCTACCCTGATCTCCAAGACCTAAGCTCCTCTTCTGTCTCTTTCCGTGATATCTAGTTATCAGGTCTATGTCAAGTTAGTTGTATCTGAAATGATAAATCGCATTCTTATTTAATGTTCCTTCTAATTGTCTTTCTTCTTTTAATACTCTTTTACTATTCTACTTACTTCACTAACTTGCTGCTTCTCTTATTATTATTCTTTTCTTCTATGTTCTAGATATCTTTTTCTATTTCTGTCTTTATTCACTCCTATTTATGAATACATAAGGTTTGTTAGTTTTCAGACTAGACTTGATTAATGCTTATCTAATTCTTGGTTTTTAAACATACTCTCATGTGTGTTTTGATGCTTCTTTACTTCTTCCTTCCTATTTGGTACCAAATCTTGTTGCTTGTAGTAGTTAATCTCCTACTCTTTATTTACAGGTCTTGATAACAATGCTAACTGAAGAAAACAAGATTATGCTCTCTATTTCGATGTGTTGGTAAGTATTAAGATACTTAATGCATCAACAGTGAAGTTCGATTTTAGTTATAAGTTTGTCTCTCTATCACTTAGCTTATTCTCTCCTTCGGTGTCTTTTCTCCCTCAGGACTCTGCTCTTGATACAAGCTCGCACTGAAGGGTGCCGGTGAGTGGAATAGGCGGTTGCTGGACTGACGAGGGCTCCCGAACTATTTTTCAGGTAAGTTATCCATTGACAATGAAATACTCGTTTTCTCAATTGGGTGCTCTAAACAGACCTCTGTGGTCTCAACGGGCTCAAAACTAGGTTCTCCAGAGGTTTAAAATGAAATTCTAGGAAAAAACACTAAAAGCTGCTTACTCGGCTGATAAGTCTAGTGAAGTGCGCAATTCTCCTCACGCTCGCGCTTCACATTGATTGCCAAGCAGCTGCGGTCTAAAGACTAGACCGCGACTTGAATATCGAAATCGGCGGCCATCTTGGAACGCCGATTTCGAACGAGATTGGTCCAGGACTGTTTTCTTGGCATGTCTCTGCTTGTTTTAATGGCATTTGCGCGGACTGTTGCCAGAATTTGATTTTGGGTTCTGACACTGATTAAGCCGACAGTGAGAGACTATCTTCTGACTAAAACATGAGTGGGCTTTGAGCCTTATTTGTCTTACTTCCATAATGCCCATGATAGATTTTTAATGATACAGTTTAGTCTTAATCTTCTGCACCATGTACTAGCTGACCTGTTAGGATATACATCGTCTACAGAGATGAAAGGATCGTGTGGCTGCGACTATCGGTCTCCACAGGATGCCCTTCACTTTGCTTTATTATATCCCTTTTATTCACAACCTAGGAGCCTCTTTTTAAAAAATATTTTAAAGAGAGCTAAATTTAAACATGCAAGGGTGGCCCTGTCATTTTTAAAATTGTCCTCAGATGCATTGACTCTGTTTTGTACTGTAAATTTTTTATGGGCAGCGGTCAGGCTCAGAACAACAAGGGGCATTGGGCGAACATAGGTGGCCCGCGATGTCAATCTTTCAATGGCCTAATGAGGGGAGGGGTTCTTAATCACTGATGTATTGAATATGTATAATTTTAAATTGTTGAACTATTTTGTCTTTTTTAACTATGATGTATTTTATTTGTACTTTTATGGTATTTTTTTTATACCAAATAAAGTATTGTGATTGATTGATCGATTGATTGAATACGACATCCAATCTAAGAATGCCCTTCCACAAACTATTGCTCATGAGTCTACATTTTACTCACAGATCAAGGACCAATTTAGTATTCCGACTGACATCCCAAAAAACAATGCTTCTAGGCACACCTTCTCGCCCATTCCTTAACACGAAATCTATAACACTCTTCTAGCGATTAACGCCTCCAATCACTTCTCTGGCCACTTACCTCCTTCTCTATTCAAAATGATAAAAACCTCTATTCTACCCTTATGGTCCAAGCTTATAAACGCCTCTCTGAGACAAGGCTCCATACCTGACTGTCTTAAAGTAGGGCAGGTAACACCTATACTAAAGAAAGAAAACATCCCCACTTCGGCAAAATTGCTGGAAAAATATGTACAAATTCAATCATGCAACCACATTGAAAATTACAACCTCCTATACAAACACCAATCCGGCTACCATCAAGGTCACAGCGCTGAATCTGCACTCACCTACATAATGGATGACATACTAAAAATGTTAGACCATAACGAAACATGCCTATTGATACTTCTTGATTTATCCTCCTCTTACGACACGGTTAAGCATGACAACATATTGTCCTTACTGGAACAAAGGGTGGGCCTAACTGGCCCAGTGTTACAATGGTTCACCTCCTTCTTAAATAACAGAACACAAAGACTCAAAATGAAGCAATCACTCTCTCAACCCTCCATGGTTACCATACGGGTTCCACAGGGCTCAGCAATTTCACCCATTCTTTTTAATCTACTCATGGAACCCTTGGCAAACGCACGGAAATCTGCAAACATTCTTTATCACATGTATGCGGACCACACACCACTGTATATGAAAATCTCCTCTCCAGATGACTTTATCTCCCTCAATGCTATTCTACATAATACTCAAAGTTGGCTCACAGGCAACCACCTCAAGCTTAACACCAAAAGAACGAAATTCCTTCTCATCTCCCCCCAATCACACAACTAAGAACGACTTATGGGTGAAGCATCTAACTTCCTTTGACTGTGCTCCCCACATCTTTGACTCCGCGAAATCCTTCGGAGTCACCATAGACAAACCCTTGCACATGCAGGCGCAAATCAATAATGCCACCAAGGGAGCTAATAAATCAGTTGAGTATCCTACGGAAACGTAAACCCTTCCTCCCACAGACCAACTTAAAAATGGCGGTACAAGCCCTAGTGTTACCAAAATTGGACTATGGAAGCACCACTCTATGCGTTCTTCCCAAATACAAGCTGGCCCTGCTGAGGGCATCGCTTAACGCTGCGGCCCGACGGGCCTCAGGAACTACAAGAAATAACCACATTTCTCCGACCTTGAAAGTTCTGAACTGGCTACTGTACGAGGCAAGAATACAACTAAAGATCGCCTGCATGACCCATAAAGCCTTGCATTGCAATACCTCCAGTTACTTAGCCCAAAAGCTAGAGCAATCGGGAGGATGCAGACAATTGTGCGAGTTCACTACTACTGAAACCACAATCTTTCCATAAAAAGAGAACTGGTTGTAGAGCATTCTCAGGGCTTGCACAGAAGATTTGGAACTGTCTACCTCCTAATGTACGCAGAACATCTTCCTTTACCTCCTTCAAAAAAGAAGTAAAAATGCTTCCAATGAATAAACTCACATCCTAAATTTTTAATTCTTTGATGACTACTAGCCGACTATGCTATCCATATACCACTGTCCACCTCTTTTGTATTGAATGGTGAATACCAAATGTATGTATATTACCCCAATCATCTAATGTTTAATAACTGTGTACTGTAAAGTGCTATGATACCCTCGTGGGTCATGATCGCGCTATATAAAACTTTATAATTTTGAGCTAGAAACATTTTGTTCAAGTCTTCAACTTTTCCAAAATTGTGTGGAAAACTATATGGCGAATACATAAAATCCATAATTAACCAGTAAACACTGCAGTCACAGTACCACACAAATCAACTGACCCTCCCAATTGCCTAATGATTTATCAGCAATTTATTCATGAATGATAAACAAAACCTAAACATGCTGGGGGCATGGCCTTACAGCCTAAGATGGTGGTCGCAAATCTGTGAAGCTCCTCAGGAGCCCCATAAATCCTCTTAAATTCTGCAGCTCCTAACCCTTTTCGGTGCCTCTGTGGTTTGTCTGTGGCTTTGGTGCCATTGCAGACTTGAGCAGGAGACCAGGGGTGGATGGAGGAGAGTGTGTTCCGCTGCTGCTCGCTGGACCTGTGGAAGCTGTGCCCAACTCTTTGGGCCTGGGTGCCACAGCGTCCTTGCAGAAACTAAACCTACGGGGCAAAGAGGGGGAGTCAAGTGTTCCACCTCACCCGGATAAATGCAGTTACTGCAGTGCAGTGGGCCCATAAGGAGGTCAGGGCCCCTGGCACAACTGTGGGTCCCCCTGCCACAACTGCAGCCCCCCACCACCATGCCTACGGGTCCCTGCCAAGAGTGGGGGGGCCTTTTGTGAATTGGGTCATATGTTGTTAAGTAAACACTTCAGGCTAATTTTCAAAAGCATTTATGAGTATGGGAAGTAGCACTGCAAAAGTACTCTACGTACTCTTACATTCCTTTATCAGTTTACTGTTAAACCTCCAATTCCCTAAAAACAATTGGAAAAGAGGGTGAAGGCGTTACTATCGGTACTAATTGCATATAAATAGACCCAAATATTCCCATTTTAGATAGTTTGAAGCCAGTTCACAAAGGAATGAAACAGTTTGTAAAAGAGTGCTACTGCAGTATTATTTAAGACACTCAAATATACCTTTGGGATTATTTTTTAGATCTAATTTCTAAAAGTCTGGCAGTTAGCTGTTATACCTATTTGAGCTTCCAAGTTGAATGCTGGAAGAGCACTGGTCAAATTCCCAAGTTCAACTGATAGAGCAGTAGAGCCATCGAAGAGAAAATAACATTTTCACCATCATTTTAGGTGGAAGGTACACACCTGCCTTGGGGGGCAATGTTGACATGCATTCGCATCTGTGAAAGGTAGAGCTATTGGTATTGTAAATGACAGTGTTTTTTACTTTTGTGATTTTCTTTGCAGGGAAGTGATCATATTTGCATAGAGCTATTGACATTCGTGTGACATTGCAGTGCTGGAGAACCAGAAAATTGGGAAATAGGTTATGAGGGAGGGGAGGTGGAAAATAAAGGAGTTTGTGAGGAATGGATAAAAGAGAGAGAGCTGAGGGAGTTGGCGCATAGAGGGAGAGGAGAGAGTGAAGAGTTGTTTGGGAGTAGTCAGCTTTCTTGGCCACAGACTTCATGCAAATACTTCTGGGACAGATGCAGAAGGTCACAGGCAAACATGGCAGGAGCCAGAGAGAGGGAAGAAAAATGGGAAGAGAATTAGGTGGAGAGGTGAATGGAGGGATTGTGCAAGCGCTCAAACCGAATAAACAAACACATGAATCTATAGTGCTGCTAGGCACTTTAAAATAGGAGGGCGAGATGAAACCCGCCTAGCAACCCTCCAGTAGAATACTATATTACAGGTTTTTAGAATTATGTGTGTGTCAGCTATGTGCAAATAACAACAAGCATTTGCAAGTTATGAGCGAGGCGTGCCTAAAAGGAGGGCCTACTTGAGGAGGCGGACAGAGGAAGGAATAGGAGAGGATGGAGCAGTGGTATGATGTGGCGTAACGGGCAGAGCGGCAGACCTTGAAACTGGGGAAGCAGGTTCGAGTCTTCTCATGGGCTCAAGCATTCTGTGATTGAGTGCAAATCCTTTAATCTCCCTGTGCCTAAAAATTGAACGTGTCCTTCTGTAATGCAACAGGTGGTCATTTGGGTTGAGTTTGAACTATATAGCATTGCAAAAAAAAAATGAAATAAAAAAAATCATTGTTGTGGGGGAGGGGGTTGCTGGGTGGGTGATGGCACGAGGAGATTATGTGCGGCAACGGTGCCAAAAAAAGGGCAGTGTTATGAAAGGTGTGTGGAGTCTGCATGTGGAGATTAACTGCCGTCTTGAAATCGTACTCATGATTGAAGATGCATTCATGTGCTACAAATAGTTGCAATGTGCTCAGGACAAAGTGCCAACAAAGGCTGCATACACTGCCCTAGTGGACAAGTGCATGTTTAGACTGCCGCTCGCGCCACCGCATTTCTTCCCCTAACCCTGGTGATTATTAAAAAGTGCATTTACTGAAATGTGCCAGTGAAATCGAAAAGCATTTATTTTAGAGTGGAAAAATATTGTTGTGCCTAAACGTTCTGAGCCTGTTGCTTTAGGGCTTGTAGCTGCATTGAATACTATACTGCTTTTTAGAAATCTTGTGTGTGTCAGCTGTGTGACAAATAACAACAAGTAGCGTTAATTTACATCAAGCAAATAGTACATTAAACTGCGTAGAAGCAAATTTAAAGAAATAAGACATATTAAACACGAGCCACTTCTGACAGAGGGGTGAAATCATTATCTCGGGGACCAAACTTTGTGGTGGGTCTCCAAAGTAACAATGATAGACCTGTTGAGACAGCGGACAGAAAAGCAGATGTGGGCCACCATTTCAGTTCAAGAGCACACATTTCTCATTATTAGCAATTTTAAACGATCACACTTCTTTTCAATGGATTAAAAGTATTCCTGCTTCCAAATCTTTTTTTTGGGGTGTGCATGGATGAAATACAGACTAGACACTGAAAGACATTTACAAGCCTATTTCAAGGGAAGATATACACTTCCATTAATAAATAACGATACCGTGTTTGGAATATATCCCTTTATGCGTCACTTATTTCATTTTAACTATACCCAGGACGCATGGAATGCTGAGATGGCCTGGCTGAGATATAAACTTGTGACCCAAAGATCACAGAAAAAGTAATCAGGGGACCTTTATGCAAATACGTATAGGCTACTTTCATCAGCGGAATGAAAAAATATTCATACTCAAACATTTTATGCTTAGCAAATATGCGTGAGGTTCCAAGATGACGCTGATTGATTTTTTTTTTTTATAAAAGAGAGGAACACTGTAGAACTGCATCACTCTTTCAGGGGGGCAGATACACACTTGTAGGCTTGACCATTGTTAATTAGAGGTCATTTGGGATATGTAATTGAAATAATGAATTATTATATTTTGGGAGCCTGGCTAGTTTTCAGGTGCAAACATGTCACTACTGCAGCTATTACACATACACCAAAAATGTCAGATGGGTGGGAAAAAAATTCTGATCCCAAGTTTTGTGTTGGCTGCAAGCGGGTCAGTTTCTTGAGTGACACTGATAAATTCTTTAAGCACAGTAAGAGCAAAACCAGATTTGCAACACTACTAACAAGTATTCCATTTCTGGCAGAGGAGCAAAATAATTATTTTGGCTCCCATAATATTTGATGGGTGTGAATGGATAAATTTGCTGAGTGAAACCGAGAGATTATTTGACCACAGTTGCTTGCTAAAACAACCTCCCCACTGCCTTCCTTTACTTTATTCCTGGCAATCTTATCGTTTGAACCCTTACCTTACTTTATCAGTGACAACAGCATGAGAATTTGAAGCCATTACATACAACTATCCACACGCTCAAACTATCTGCGGTGCACATTTCTCTGATTCATGCTGATTTTAGTCGTACATGGTACATTCCTCTAGGCACCCAGGGCCTACTATTATACCTCACGGGTTTCAGCAGAGTACAGGAGATTGCCAGATATCCTACAACTTTTTCCTCACTTATTTCTAGAAGGAAGAACTGTAGAGGAAATTAGAATCAGACCTGCCAGAGACTCTATCAGTATTTACAGGTGGGCTCCCCACAGCCAGTACCACCCTGACACACTAAGTAATGTTTAGGTCTCAGCTAGACAGTGCTTGCACTGTCTCTTTTAGACATGTTGTATATACTTTGTGGGCTTCAGCACGCCCGTAGGCTTTTATTTGCTGGCTTCATTGTCGCTCTCATATTCTTTCTCCCCATTTGTACATGGAATGCTTTGTCATGCCTCTTCCTGTGCTTAAAAATCCTAGAGAGCATGGACCAATTACACTATCCCTTCACTGCTTTCATTTGAGGATCTGTTTCAGGAACTACTTTTCTCTTTGTTAAAGACCACCTTACATGACTGCACTTATTTTCACTCGCTCCAAACATGCCTGGAAATCTTGTTCTTATCTTCTCACATTTACTGTTCATTCAAAAACTGTCCCCAAGCCCCTCCTACTTCAATGTTTCAATATGGCGTGGGTGAGTGAAAACTCATCTTTTTAGTTTACATTTTTCTTACTGAGACTACTTGCATTAGGTTACAGGAGCTGCTGCTGTCACTGCCAGGTTTCATTCAAAGACTGAGATTAATTGTCAGATGCTAGTTTTGATAAAATTGAATAGTTACCTGTGATACTCTTGTTGTGTAACATTTTAGGACCCTATTGTAATTTTCCCAATTCATGCCCTTATATAGGTATAAATCACTATATCCTTATATAGGCATAAGAACCATAAACATATTTAGACATAGCTCATACAGTCCAAATACGGCAGGGCTACTTCCACTAGTTCCGAAAATCTACAATGATTTCTTGGAAAACTCAGCTTCAGCAGCTAGGGACTTCCCCTTGCTCGAATACTGACTTGTCCAAGAACTCTTGGCGTTTTCAAAGAACTGAGAGTCTTTAATGACGCTATTATGTCCACCTTTACGTCAATCTCGGCACCTTCAAGGTATAAATATGCCCACACTTGCCATAGCAAACACACAGTGGTTTGGAGCAGTTCGACTATCTACTTGCCCGACGTGCCCTGCTACTGCAAGTGAGAAGGAAGCCGACCCTCCAGCAGATGCACTGAGAGAGACGCTGTCTTTTCTCCTGCCGAGAAATCCAGCTCCAGTGTTTCCAAGCTACCCTTGCAGGTTTTTGGGAAATCGAGTCGCGAGCCTGACCTTCTTCATCCCAAATCAAAGTACGGAACTGGTTAGACCCTAAGAGAAATCTTGGACAGATTCTTGGCAAAGAATACTACATTTATGCTACCCCTCACTTTCTTCTTCCCTCGTACTAAGCTTAGGTTAGGTACATCAGGGTAGGCGTATTTTAGAAGCACCAGTTGGGCACTTTTAGCCTCTGTTATTTATGTATGTATTTATCTATGGTTTAGGAACCACACAATGCTCTTATAGTATCATTTTATTCTACTCTTTTTACTGTACGCATTATATTTTGCAACCAGTTTTACGATTGTAGCAGTTCATTTCTTATGCTTGAGAAAGAAGACTGTTCGATAAATTCTTTTATTGAAAACGCCCGTCTATCTATTTCTCTGCAGCTCTGGTGAAACGAAGCATGCACGATTGACTGAGTGAAATATCTATCTATTGTTTCCACGACTCTGAAGATCAGTTTTATCTTGGGGAAACAAAGTTGTCATGTTTATGCGGTTGTCAGAAACTAAATCCCTTCTTGTGAACTCAAGAAAGTTTCTAGTGACCTCTGATCTGGCTGGCACTCACAATTAAGTCTAATATACTTTGATAGAGACCTAGTAGACATATGTCCTGCGTCACATCTATAGGATATATTATTCCAATGCACAGAGCCTATTGGGAATATAGGAAGTACACTACATGGCGCCCAACATTTGGTAAGGCATTAATTTAACGCTAGATACTAGAGTAAGTCAGTCGTGCTTTTCACAAGGACCCTGTAGTGACCTCAATATGATGTGGAAACAGGAAACAGAGAGTAGATGCAAGCAAGAACAAGTATTTAATTAATAGAGAGAAGAAATGCATGCAGCTCCAGTAAAGGTACATCAAGAATGACACTAGATCCATCAGTTACTGTTGCCCAGCACCCAAACATTCCAATTACATATATAACATTCCACTTAAAGGAACATGCCATTACTACACATCCTCCTTCTTAACAAAATTAAAAAGAACATAAAAAATTAAAAACAAATAAACATAAAAATCATTAATAATTTATAAATAATTCATAACTCTCTGAACCTAACAATTTATACACTAAAATTAATTTAGTGAATTTCGCATCTTCCAAAGTGAATAGAACAGAACATGTGAGAACAGAACATGTGACCTCACTCCCAACCATCCCCCTTTCCAAAATGCAAAATGCAAGAGAGAAAAAACCACCAATCATCAACAAATACGTAACCAACATTTGATCATTAAAATTCAAATTTCAATGTTCCGAACTCAATTAACTTGAACATCATTATCATCAGATTCAGAAACAGATGAATCATCTTCATATTGAATATAAGTCACTTTTTTCTTAGAAAACTTCTTATTTTTTCGGTTGCAAACCCTTGAGAAATGACCCACCAATCCGCACTCTATACACTTTGCATGCTTAGCAGGGCACCTCTCAAAAGTAGCGGCATGTGAATAACTCCCACACCTAAAACACACCACATCACTAAATTTCTTTCTTTCACCACCCTCACTAAATTTCTTCCTTTCATTGCCCTCCCAGTCCTTCCTGTCACGAAAATCAATATTTCCTCCCTCCAACTTATCTTTATATCCTGCTTTCTTCTCAACTACCTTGGCCACTAATTCCTTCTCCATCTTGTTATCTTGCGACAAAGTGATTTTTGCACATCGGTCAGACAGTTCCGCTTTTTTAACCAAAGCCACTATTTCTTTAAGACACTTGTCTCCCTCTACCCACAATTTATCCTGTAATACCTTATTCTTTGTATACATCACTACCTGGTCACGTATAAGGTCATCATGTAACTGAGCAAACTCACACTTCCTTGCCAACTTTTTCAAGGCTGAAACACATTCTTCTACTGTCTCATTTTTCTCTTGCTTCCTGTGGAAAAATGCATGCTTAATCACAGCAATTGATACTGAGGGAGAGAAATGATCATCCAAATCCATCAATGCACATTCAAAAACATCAGAATTACCTTCTGCTCTTTTATGTGAGTGCATATCCTGAAATATACACAAACCTTCCGGACCAAGCGAATATAACAACATCCTTTTCTTCCTTTCCGGTGAGAACGTACCATTTACGTCCTCTAAATTCGCTATATAGTTCAAAAATTATGCTTTCCAATCCAACCAAGTAATCAACGGTTCTCCAGGAATAGCTAGAAATTCTTTGGGAGAATTGATTTGTAAATTTGAAGTCAAACGTACACCTGACGAACCCTCATCCCCAGTACCTGAATTCCCGGCTTCCAAAGACATACTCAAATCAAACACTCAACTAACCACTATGTGAAAGATAATTTAGTGATTAAAACCACTTCGTGAATGATGAACCAGCAAATATAACTTCTTCGTGAATGAAACGTCAGTAAATAAACTAATTCCTCTTGAAATTAAGACACCTCATGAAATTAAGACATTCAAATAACCACCTCGAGACACTCAAATAACCACCACGTGAATGATGAACTAGTAAATAAACTAACACCTCAAGAACTTCCTAAACCTCATGAAACCTCTGCTGCATGTATACCCCCTCCCTTTCCACGTAACATCTCATGAGTTTCGTGAAATTTATTTTGCTAGTATGTCTCTTGAACACTTAAAGAAAATAAAAATACGACCATAAAAATGAGTAATTGGTACCCCTTTGTTACTCTGTTAATACTGCCAAGTTAATACAGATATAATAAAAAACACATTTCCTTGGATAATAATTTTCAGCATACTAACACATCAGCACTACCAGTGAAAATTGTGGCTTGAATGCTGTGCGCACCAGCGGTGAGCACTTTCCTGCTTGAAGGTTGTGTGCACTTGCGCAAAGCATTTCACAAAGAAACAGTAATTAAAACCCACTATACGAAAAACAAGAGAATCCTTCCTTTTCTTCCAGTAATGTTCCCCACATCCAACTGCTGTATTAAAAGTTCCTTAAACTGAGACAGTTCTCCTGAGTTTTAATGTAACCGAAAATTGTATTTCTCAAATGTACCACAGTAAGAGATGCCTTGCGCTCTTGCTAAAACCAAGAAGAAATGGTCCAAAAACACTCAAAATGGGCTCTATCCCGCGAAACACGGTCTTCGTGAAGGGTTGCTATGGAAATCCGATATAGCACTTGCAAAGATGGCCGCCGCCGTCAAAACTGATGTTGTTAGACGTGCGTGATAACGTCACGGTGTGCGTGAAGACGTTGCCACGGAGATCCAATATGACAACCTTCAAAGATGGCTGCCGCCGTCAAAATTGCGCGATGACGTCACCTTCTATGTGTGAAGACGTCTTCTTCTGCAAAACTTCCGACGATACAAACAGCAGACGACGTTCCGATGCTCTAGAAGGCGTTCCGAAGTAGAATCCCGGTGCTGCGTGGCTCGAGGATGTCAACGATGCCCAGGATTTAAAAGGTAAACACCTTATGCCGAATCGGTTTAATTTGAAAATCCTGCAATTCCTGCGAAGTCCAAACACTCACTTGCTTCAGGTGCTCCCTCAGGGTAATTCGTGACCTTTCGTGCTTCAGCTACCCGAAGACTCCTTTCCTGTAGAAGTGAAATGAAAGCGGGCAGCGCAAAAGTTCCCAAGTAGTGCAAAAGCTTTTTAGTAACTCATGTCGCCATCCATGTCGCCATAAATTGTAGTGACCTCAATATGATGTGGAAACAGGAAACAGAGAGTAGATGCAAGCAAGAACAAGTATTTAATTAATAGAGAGAAGAAATGCATGCAGCTCCAGTAAAGGTACATCAAGAATGACACTAGATCCATCAGTTACTGTTGCCCAGCACCTAAACATTCCAATTACATATATAACATTCCAATTAAAGGAACATGCCATTACTACAGACCCCTTTATCCCGTAAAATACTCCAATGGACGTCTGGAGTGGGTTCAAGGATAAAATGTCCGCCTTAAACTGAGTAGGATGAAAAATCCTACTTATTAGTTTTTTGGTTTTGTTCAACGTTGAAGGATACAGTGTTCCAAAAATATTGTGCACCTTATCTTTATCTCCTTGAGACTTGCTAAGCTTACTAAGCTTAGGTTAGGTACATCGGCGTAGGCGTATTTTAGAAGCACCAGTTGAGCACTTTTAGCCTCTGTTATTTCTGTATGTATTTATCTATGGTTTAGGAACCACACAATGCCCTTACAGTATAATTTTATTCTACTCTTTTTACTGAATGCATTATATTTTTCAACCAGTTTTACGATTGTAGCAGTTCATTTCTTATGCTTGAGAAAGAAGATTGTTCAATAAATTATTTTATTGAAAACGCCCGTCTATCTATTTCTCTGCAGCTCTGGTGAAACGAAGCATGCACGATTGACTGAGTGAAATATCTATCTATTGTTTCCACGACTCTGAAGATCAGTTTTATCTTGGGGAAACAAAGTTGTCATGTTTATGCGGTTGTCAGAAACTAAATCCCTGCTTGTGAACTCGAGAAAGTATCTAGTGACCTCTGAGCTGGCTGGCACTCACAATTAAGTCTAATATACTTCGATAGAGACCTAGTAGACATAAGTCCCGCGTCACATCTATAGGATATATTATTCCAATGCACAGAGCCTATTGGGAATATAGGAAGTACACTACATGGCGCCCAACATTTGGTAAGGCATTCATTTAATGCTAGATACTAGAGTAAGTCAGTCGTGCTTTTCACAGAGACCCCTTTATCCAGTAAAATACTCCAACAGACGTCTGGAGTAGGTTTAAGGATAAAGTGTCCGACTTAAACTGAGTAGGACGAAAAATCCTACTTATTAGTTTTTTGGTTTTGTTCAACGTTGAAGGATACAGTGTTCCAAAAATATTGTGCACCTTATCTTTATTTCCTTGAGACTTGCTCTGCAAGCTTTCATTAAACAATGTCGACTAACGACAACACCGAAGTCGGTGGATCTGGAAATACTCAACCAGGTTTTGACAACAGAGGGTTTAATGAAGACGACGTGGATGCTGTATCATCCCGCAAAACGTAAGGAAAGCCATAGCTATAAAGCTTATAGAAAATGGCCTATCAGCAAGAGGTGGTAGAGTCATATTTGTCATAGAGGCACATGAATATCGGCAGACAAAGGTATTCTATTCATGGATTATCTTTCCACAAGCAGATCCAACAACACATGTGTTCCACTTCTGCAAGATGGAGGAACCTCCAGCGAAATTCGCTCCTTTCGAGGACATAGAAATTCCACTAACTTACCAAGAGCATCAGCTCTGGTTTAAAGGCGCCCTACAACATCAAAATCACATTACCAGGCTCAGTCCACTAGGTAGACCAGGAGCAACATGAACGGTACTAGCCAGCTATACACCACATTCTGACATTGAAAGAATGACAGATGTAGAACTGTTAGCTCAGCTAAAACAATTAATTAAAATACAGACAATTGGTACAAAATGTCATGTGGACTCTAACAGTCCAACCTGCTATAAGAATTCCACAGCACACCCCTCATAAGGGGAACACAAACAAAATCACACCACAGACTATACAATCAGTCAGTGGTAAATTGCCCTTTGGTTAGCTCAAAAAATTACTCAAATAGAGGCAGTATTTCCCGATAGTACACCTCATGAGAAACACAGGATTTTAACAATCTGTTTACCAATGGGGATCGCACCACATGTGGAGGACTGTGACACTTGGGGTACAGTCTTTGCTTCAATCTACACAAAAACACATGGTGTTCCGTCAATGGCGGTAATACCTGACGTCCTGAAACAGATTCAAAATGAATACGGACCAGAACCTGCCTTGAATCTTGGTATGAAATTACTGAAAGATTACAAACAGGTCTCGGCTATATTATTAGCTAACATTAAAGGTGAAGCAGCATCCGTGGCAATCCACCAAAAAATAAAAGAACTTGATATCACTGAGCAACTGTATGAACTTACTAGAATTATTGAAAAATCCTACGAAGAACTAGGGAGAGATAGTTTGGGGGGGGGGGAACCAGTAAAACCTGAACTGACCGAAAATCCTGAAAAGGTTTTATCAAAAATAATCTCATTACACCTAAAAAGAAGTGGGAAAATGGTAGACAGTCACTTCCTAAAAAGAAGCGTTCTTAATCCAGAGGTAAATCTCCTCAAAAGGAGCACTCTGAAAAGAGGTATAACCTTAGAAATAGGGATAATTTAAGAAAACCTGATAGATATCAAGACACTGATACACGCTCCTCTCGTACCTTTCAGACTTCCTCGCAGAAATCCGAAAGAAGAGGACGATCAGAACACAAAGAAGAACACATGAAGTCCAAAGACGATCAACATGTTCCAAAAAATAAGAAAACTCAATTCACCAAAAAGAAGGTAGCAAGTATTAAAATCAGACATGCCGAGGATCTTGATGACACAACTCAAGAATGGGGAGTGGCCCCAAACAATGCTGGACAGTGCAGCAGAGGTCTCCATACTTCGCAGAATCCTGAAGGATCATCTGGAGACAGTGGATCTGAATTATTGCATTCAAGTTAAAACTGCAGATACCAGGGTTAGTGTACCACACAAGTTATATGAAGTCACACTCCGAATAGAGGGGGACATAACTAGGAAAATAAAAGCACTCTTTTGGGAAAAACTATCAAAGGGTTATGATGACATCATTCTGGCTGAAAAAGACTGGCCACCTGAATTTGTCAGGAATTGCCTACATGGCGAAGAGATCATTATGCCAGCCTTCTCATATCACATTCCTATTCATAAAAAATACACCTATGCCAGAAAATGGGCTGTGGCCCAGGCTCCAGCGATATGTAATAATCATGTGGGATGGGATGAGGATTCTCCTCAACACAAAATCCAGTTAAAGAATCAACCAACTACTCAAAGGCAGTATCCAGTTAAGCAAGAAGCTTAAAACAGGTCAGGGAGATCTTAGATCAACTTGAATACAAAGGGGTGATTGAACCATGAACCTCATCCATGAACAATCCTTTGTTTCCTGTCTCCAAACCAGACAATACATATCGTCTGGTTTTGGACTACAGACATTTGAACTCCTGCTGCAAAACCTTTTCAGTACAAAATGCACACAGTGCAGCACTGATGAAAAACATCATTCGCAAAAAGTACAAAACGACATTAGATATTTCGAAATGTTTCTTCTGTCAAAACATTGCACCTGAAAGCAGGTATCTGACCGCTATCTCAATAATGGGGACACAGCAACACTTTTGTCGTCTCCCCCAGGGGTTCAAGAACAGTCCTGAATTATTTTCAGCCAGAGTAACAGAGTTACTACAAACGTACGATGATGAGGCATTACCTTATGTCGATGACATCTATCTTACAGATGATGACTTGGACAGGCACTTGAGCAGGGTGAACACCATAATACTTGGATTCGCCTCAGAAGGGTACAAATTACATTTTAAAAAATCAAGAAATGCCCACCTCAACGTCCTATTCATGGGATACGAACTTTCAAGTGAAGGCAAAAGCCTGGCAGCAAATTTTTTAGATAAATGTGCGCTGCTCCAACCTCCAAAAACGCTCAAAAACTTAACGTCAGTTCTAGGATTCCTGAATTTTGGAAGAACTTATATTCTAAACTACGCAGAAAGGATTAAACCTCTCTTCGAATTAATCAAACCTGATTTCAAACCAACTAATTGGACTAAAAAACACACAGAAATTTTGCGTTCAATGCAAACAGACATGTTAGCAACAACACATTTACAGACATGCGTAAATGAACGCAACCTTGTAATCCGAATCATCTGAGGAAGATGCATATTCACATACCTAACCATTAATGAAGGTGAAAGGGTACCAATAGCTTACAAGTCACACTTGTACACACAAGCTGAAATGAAATTCACTTCAACAGAAAAAATTCTGACAGCGGTTCAGACTGCGGTAGCAAAAGAAAGAGCCCTCGCGCAGGGTAAACGCATAAAAATCGTTACTCCTGTACCTGCCTTAGAGGCAGTGACAAAGGCAAGCATTCCAAATGCAAAAGCTTTACATCCATGATTGATACAATGGGTTAATTCTCTTGCTGCGACAGAAGTTGAATACGTTTTTGATCCTTACTTGAAGACACAAGAATTTCTCCAATACGAACAAGAATGTCCTCTGCCCACTGAAATTCTACCTCTAGAACATTACGGCTGTATAATATATACAGATGGATCAGCTCAGCCCGCAATTGGGGGAAAACAAGCTAATAGTGCAGCGTGCGCGATTGTGAAAGGTCGCTGGCTCGATGGTAAATTCAGACCCATGGTCACAAAAACTCAATCTCTCGGAGACTGTACAGCTCAGCGAGCTGAACTACAGGCTTTCAAGATGGCGCTTGAAAATACGGATCGCGAATTTCCCACAGTCTTACAATGAACATCTGTAGAACTGGGTTCAAAATGGTTTTAAAGATGCAAAAGTTGGCACATTCAAGCATAAAATGCTTTGGGAACAAGTAGTTCTTTTACAGAAAGAACTTCAAAAGACTCACGTGATCCATACACTGAGTCATCAGCGTGATGGCGTTCACGTTGAAGGGAATTCATTGGCTGATGAAGCTGCGAAGGCAGCTGTGCAAACGGCTTCCTTAGCTGCAATCACTCGGTCAAAAACAAAAATAGACAGCGAAATAATGCAAACTGTCACTGTTCAATAAAAGACAGTGGTAAAACATTACCAAAAGGCTTTCCACTCAAGTACTCATATATTACTGATGGAAATAATGTTCCGTTTGCTCGAATCCCTGGAGTGGGGGAGAGAGTAATCCCAAACATGGAACACAGGTTAGGACTAATTTTAGCAGCACATGAAGGGCTTGCCTCTGCACACGCAGGTGTTTCCGCCACAGTTTCATTATTAAAACAGCGATACTGGTGGCTGCGCATGAGGAAACAAACCAGAAACTATATTTTGGAATGTGAAATCTGCCACAAAAGGAAAGTTTCAACAGTGAAACACCCAGCGCAGACGCCCCTTCTAATTTCAGATAAACCATTAGCATGTGTTTACCTGGACCACTGTGGTCCCCTTCAGAAGAATGGTAGCTATAAATACATCATGGTCGCAGTGGATTCTTGCACAAGATTAATTTGGATATGGCCTCCGCGCTCGGCTGATGCCCAAACTGTTATAAAAGATTTGCGAGTCTTTATCGGCACATACGCAATCAGCGCTACATTCTGACCAGTGGCCTGCGTTTAGCTCTAGGGCTTACAAGGAGGCCATGGCCAGTTTGGGCGTTGCATTGCGATTTTCGAGTCCATTCCATCCTGAGGGAAATTTGGTTGTGAAGAGAAAAAAAGGTGACCTAATACAATCTACAACAGCTAGACCTGCTCCACAAAGGATAGTTCAACTTTTTGGAGAATAGGTAGATCCCCATTCCTTTCTGAAACACCTGAAACACCAATGATAGACGTCGCTATAGACGCTAAAACATGGGTGAATCACTTTTCAAAAATACTTGCTCAGGAATTGGAACCAGGAACAGAACAAGAGAAAGATGAGGGGAAGGAACTGACTTTGAGGCAAGTAGAATACCCAATACGATTACATTTTACACACCACGAGGTAATAAACGCGATAAAAGCCTCAAAATCGGGGAAAGCACCGGGGCCCGATGGGGTCCCAGTAGATCTTTTCAAATACAAGCTAGATCTATGGTCCCCGATCCTTACCAGAGTGCTCGAAGCCGCCAAAGAAGTTGGACTAATTGAATCTTGGTCCACCTCAATATTAGTGCCCATATTTAAAAAAGGCGACCGAAACAGTCCACCTTGTTATCGACCCATTTCACTCCTGGACTCATCCTCCTTGAACGACTCCAGGAATGGACAACTGACCGAAAAATAATCTCTGATTTGCAATATGGGTTACGAGAGGGACTAGGCACAGTGGACCAGGCTCTGAACTTAACTCTTCTTATAGGAAAGTATGTCCAAGCTAAAGGGGGCTTTTTGCACATGGTATATGTTGATTTGACTGCAGCTTTTGACTGTGTTAGTCACTCAAAACTGTGGTCAATCATTTTAGAACTAGGAATAGATCCCTCATTGGTGAACTTTTTACAGGAGCTACAGCAAGATTTAGGTACGGCACTAAAGGAGAGCTAACAGAACCCTTTCGGGTAGAGAGGGGGGTCAGACAAGGATGTGTTCTGGCCCCCTTCCTATTCACACTTTATACAAACAGGCTTGAAGTGGCAATGCTGGAAGGAAGTAAATATCTGCCCACAATTGGTCGTCGGCAAATTCCAGCGTTATTATATGCCGACGACGTGGTAATTCTTGCTAGAACGCCTTTGCAGCTCCAGCGTGTCTTAGACAAATACCATATTTTTATGACCAGTCTGAATCTTAAAGTAAACATAAAAAAGACCTTCGCGATGCACGCTGGACCGAGACCAAAGAAAATCAAAGACATATTTGTTAATAACGTCGCATTGGAATGTACAACAACTTACCCCTATTTAGGGATTCTAATTGACAATAAGTCTAAATGGTCAGAGGCCCTTAACTCAAGGAAACTATTATTTCTGAGGGCCACCACCGCATTAGTGGTGTTTGCACAGAAATTAGGAAAGAGATCTCCAGTAGAAATGTTAAAGATCTATCAGGCAAAATGTACAAGTGTTGCAACCTATGGGTCTGGGGTCTGGGGGTACGTTAATGTTGACCAATTACAGAAAATCGAAAATACTTCCCTAAGGTACCTACTCGCACTCCCTAAGAGTACTACAACATATGGATGCCATCTTGAACTGGGGTTGGATTATATATCAGACATAGTAAAAACCCAACTGATCATGTTATGGCGCCGGATCTGGTCCACGGGCCAGTGCGAGCTAACACGATCACTCGTTCAGGATTGCATGTTACTTGATAACATGGAAAAGATTAAATGGTTGGCATATGTTAAGGCATTCTTTGCTGATTTAGGCCTTGAGAGATTTTTCACAGATCCAAAAACTATAGCTGAGATCTTGAGAAAAGATCTAAAAAAGGCCTGCTTAACACACTTGGGCCAGTTGCGATTTGCAAATGAAATAGGGAAAACCTCTGTGCAACACCTTATATCAGTTCAGACTACTTTTAGTATCCAACCATATATTTTGTATAATTTGAATCAGTATGAAAAATTCTTGTTGCCTCGCTTCAGGTTTAATATGTTTCACCGATTGATCTCCTTCCCTGATCAGAATGACTGGTCTACGAATTTAACCGTTTGCCCGTGTGATACCATCTCTGTAAAATCCTCGATTCACGTACTGTTTTTTTGTAAATTTTACACCATACCGCGTAGGCGATGGATTGTTCCTCTTTTGAGAGTACTAGGTATACGAGGGTGTCGCCCAGCATTTCTGGTGCTCCAGTACCTGGAAAATTAACTATATGCTAAAACTGTAGCTTGCTTCCTTAACTTTTGCGTTAAGCATCGTCCTAATCTCTAATAAATATTTGCACAAAGATATTTGCACATAGATACTTTATCCTTTTTTAACTGAATGATTGTCATGATTCACTTACAATAGAATTATTTGACGAAATTGCAACCATATCAGATACTTTGTATTTTAAATGTTAAAAAAAACGCTAATCCACTATATATTTTATATGATGTTATAGCTTGTAAAGATATTGTATTCTATATATGTGCTTTTATGTTTTTTTACAAATTATGGAAACCGAATAAAGACAAATTGAACTGAATTAAACAGCTAGGGTATTAGGTTCGGGTGACGGGTGGGTCAAACATCTAATAAGTGTCCAACGTAGTCTTAATAACCTACAACAAGAAGCTGCGGTGGAAATCACCTACTCAATGCACCTGAAGAGATCTAGTGTTTAGCAACCTCAATTAATGATTGTTTTTAGACACTCAACTTGGAATGGTCCACCGCAAAGGCCACTACAAATAGAAATTATATACAAAAACCAAGGAGTATCTAATGTTCAAGATAAAAGTCATTCAAAAGTCATGTATAGACATAGTTCATCCAACGGTAAAAGAAACTCTTTACAGCAGGCTTTGCTTCTTCTTTTCGTTTTTATTTTTCTGTTTCCACTTGAAATATTATCTTTCAAAGATGTTTCAAACAATGAATGATGATCAAATACAATCAGTTCAATTGATGATCAGATATATCCCAATACAGCCTACGCGTTTCGTTCTCAAAGGGACATCATCAGGGCTGTAGAGTAAAGAAAAAGAAAAAAGCTATAACTGCCCATTCATTAAATCACACTTGCATACAATAATTCATTTAATCCAAGACATTTTTCTCCTAAAATCTGCCTATATAACAATCTCAAATCATATGAAGCCATGCCTGCCTATATAACACTCTATCCAACAATATCATGAAACTGAGAAACATAAACAGAACTCCTTTTAGATGTGGCCGGTATTCATTCTTTCTCATAAAGAATTTCAAAAAATGAAAACATTCTAAAATAGAATGATTCATCCAATTTCTGTGTATGCCTGTTTATTTACAATGATCCCCTACTTAAGGATGAAGAGTAATCGCTCACCTAAATGTATTCGTAATCAGTAAAAATCCTCCGTTTAAATCAAATGCTTGTCGCATAAGCGGATGAGAAGTCTTCAGATTTTAGTGCATGGTATTTCTTATGGCCAAATGGTCTGAGGAAAAGTAAAATATGTACGTTTAGCCATAAGATTTAATTTGATCCTCTCCAGTGTTGATATTAAAGGATCGACTAAAATAGTTCATAGTTCCTTTAGATTCCCATGGTTTAATGTGATCCTGGCATGCGATCACTATCTAAAGATAACAAGCTAGTCTATCAAAGATTCAGGATTTAAGATACTCCTACCCTTATAATCCTTCCAATGCTGCCTGTTCAGTTAACTTTCCAAGAGTATTCTTTCTCTCTACACGATTTTCCTCAATTCCGAATTTCTATGTAAAAAAGGAGTCACAAAAACAAACAGGGAGACAAACTAAGTAGATTGTCCCATTTAAATAACCATATAGTCTCTAGTCTGCCACTAGCGTCTGCCATCAAAAGTTCAGATCTGCCATGCACCTACCTCCGATAGTAATAGTCGGCTTCTCCCGCATGTAACCTCCTCGACGACTCGCTTGGTAAAAAGTCGACAAATTCCCTGTTATTTCTTGCCTCTATTTAAGCAATTTATTGTCCAATCGCAATGTTTAAAAGTGCGCGCCAATGGCCGCTTCTTATTATTGGGTTTGTGTTTGTGTTCCCTACTATGTCCGCTCATCGACATACCAGAAGGGTATCATAAACCCCTTTGCTTTAATCTATCTTACATCCGTGCGAGTCACCGTGTACCAAACCGGAAACCCGTGTATTATTTCCGGTTTGTCTATCGTCTTCTGTGATTGGCAGAAAAACAAGTCATGTAATGGCCAATCTCTGTTAGGTGAAAGTTGCTAAAACCAGAACTGTGAGCAGCGTAACTATCTTGTATCTTGAATTCGCTGTTCCCTGTTTCCGGTTCCTCTGCAATCTTCTATGATTGGCTACAACATCCTACATGTGTTAACCAATCTCTATTCGATGAATGAATAAACCAAAAGCTGGGGATATGTCGTAGGCAACGCGTACACAATCACTTCTATTTTTTGGTTCAACTTCCCTACTCGGTCCGCATGCCCGTATAGCCATGCATACTGGTTACAAATGAAAACACCATAGAAGTGAGAGCGTTTCGACTATTGTGTCTAGGTCATTAGCTTGGATAAAAGTATTGGCGGACCACGTCTTAAAAAAGAACGATTATATAATTTTTTTCGCACTTTAGATATTGTTATTTATATCAAAATGTATGCACGTTTCTCCAATCGATTATTATATCGATCTGATTGTACTCCTAAAAATTATCCAGGCGATTGATATTATATTTAAATATAATTCAAGAATATAGTCCCTAATGTATTTGTAGAACTAAACGAAGACATTGTGGTCTACAAATACATTAGGGACTATATTCTTGAATTATATTTAAATATAATATCAATCGCCTGGATAATTTTTAGGAGTACAATCAGATCGATATAATAATCGATTGGACAAACGTGCATAAATTTTGATATAAATAACAATATCTAAAGTGCGAAAAAAATTATATAATCGTTCTTTTTTAAGACGTGGTCCACCAATACTTTTATCCAAGCTAATGACCTAGACACAATAGTCGAAACGCTCTCACTTCTATGGTGTTTTCATTTGTAACCAGTATGCATGGCTATATGGGCATGCGGGCCGAGTAGGGAAGTTGAACCAAAAAATAGAGGCGATTGTGTACGCGTTGCCTACGACATATCCCCAGCTTTTGGTTTATTCATTCATCGAATAGAGATTGGTTAACACATGTAGGATGTTGTAGCCAATCATAGAAGATTGCAGAGGAACCGGAAACAGGGAACAGCGAATTCAAGATACAAGATAGTTACGCTGCTCACAGTTCTGGTTTTAGCAACTTTCACCTAACAGAGATTGGCCATTACATGACTTGTTTTTCTGCCAATCACAGAAGACGATAGACAAACCGGAAATAATACACCGGTTTCCGGTTTGGTACACGGTGACTCGCACGGATGTAAGATAGATTAAAGTAAAGGGGTTTATGATACCCTTCCTGTATGTCGATGAGCGGACGTAGTAGGGAACACAAACCCAATAATAAGAAGCGGCCATTGGCGCGCACTTTTAAACATTGCGATAGGACAATAAATTGCTTAAATAGAGGCAAGAAATAACAGGGAATTTGTCGACTTTTTACCAAGCGAGTCGTCGAGGAGGTTACATGCGGGAGAAGCCGACTATTACTATCGGAGGTAGGTGCATGGCAGATCTGAACTTTTGATGGCAGACTAGAGACTTTATGGTTATTTAAAGGGGAAAATCTACTTAGTTTGTCTCCCTGTTTGTTTTTTGTGACTCCTTTTTTACATAGAAATTCGGAATTGAGGAAAATCGTGTGGAGAGAAAGAATACTCTTGGAAAGTTAACTGAACAGGCAGCATTGGAAGGATTATAAGGGTAGGAGTATCTTAAATCCTGAATCTTTGATAGACTAGCTTGTTATCTTTAGATAGTGATCGCATGCCAGGATCACATTAAACCATGTGAATCTAAAGGAACTATGAACTATTTTAGTCGATCCTTTAATATCAACACTGGAGAGGATCAAATTAAATCTTATGGCTAAATGTACATATTGTCCTTTTCCTCATACCATTTGGCCATAAGAAATACCGTGCACTAAAATCTGAAGACTTCTCATCCGCTTATGCGACAAGCATTTGATTTAAACGGAGGATTTTTACTGATTACGAATAAATTTAGGTGAGCGATTACTCTTCATCTTTAAGTAGGGGATAATTGTAAATAAACAGGCATACACAGAAATTGGATGAATCATTCTATCTTAGAATGTTTTCATTTTTTGAAATTCTTTATGAGAAAGAATGAATACCGGCCACATCTAAAAGGAGTTCTGTTTATGTTTCTCAATTTAATTATATTGTTGGATAGAGTGTTATATAGGCAGGCATGGCTTCATATGATTTGAGATTGTTATATAGGCAGATTTTAGGAGAAAAATGTCTTGGATTAAATGAATTATTGTATGCAAGTGTGATTTAATGAATGGGCAGTTATAGCTTTTTTCTTTTTCTTTACTCTACAGCGCTGATGATGTCCCTTTGAGGACGAAACGCGTAGGCTGTATTGGGATATATCTGATCATCAATTGAACTGATTGTATTTGATCATCATTCATTGTTTGAAACATCTTTGAAAGATATTATTTCAAGTGGAAACAGAAAAATAAAAACGAAAAGAAGAAGCAAAGCCTGCTGTAAAGAGTTTCTTTTACCGTTGGATGAACTATGTCTACACATGACTTTTGAATGACTTTTATCTTGAACATTAGATACTCCTTGGCTTTTGTATATAGTCTTAATAACCTGCCAAGAAATTCTCTGGGTGGAATCACTCCATATGAAATCCTTTTTGGAATGATGTTTGAAGACCTCAATCGTCATGCGTCAGTGGTGGAACAAAAACCCTTTGATATCAAAGATCGTTTGGCTGTTTTACAGGACTTAAATGAAACAAGAAGAAGTCTAAGCAACACCATCGAAAAGCCCACGACCAGTGTAGAAAAACCACCTGTCCCAGGAAGAGCTGTTTGGATTCCAAAGATTGGGGATCTGATTAGAGAGAAAATAGCGGACAAGAAGGAATTTGGGCCTTCTTACAGAAAACCAGTACCTGTACTAGCAATCCACGGATCAAGAACAGTGTTACTGCCGCCACTTGCTGAAAGAAAGGAGAACCGGTCTGTATCAATTGACCTGGTAAAACCACATCATGTGGCCGATAATAAGTAGTAGGCCCAGTGGACTCCCAAGATGTAGCAGACAACCAAATCTTGCTACTATCCAAGAGGTTCAAACTGAAAGACTCATCACTTTTGAAGATTCTGCAGTGAGAAAAGAAGGACTATGCAATAAAGCCATGGAACTTGTGCCTCTTGAAACCCAAATAACAGTTTGTCAAGACACTCCCGTCTACAATGATGTAGCATCTGACTATACAAGCATGTCAAGGGAACAAGCAGCTCCAGCGATTTCAAATAATCCAGATTAAATACCAACTATTGATAGAACTGCCTCTGGCTATTTCATCAACTTCGATACCTTTTCTGAGGATCCCAGTGTACCTGAAACAGCGCAAATAAACAAAACTTTCAAGAAACAATTAACGGAACTCGGTCAAGAGCTTGCAAAAACATATCTGGTTTCACCATGGGTTGAATTTTGGATTGGGTTAGGTGTATTTTATCTCCTGCTATGGCTCATTCTTGTTTTAAGTTTGGGAAAGCTGATAGATGGAAAACATGTTAAAATGGACACAGCAAGTAAGAACATCAACTTGCTCCTGAAACCACACAAATCATCTCATCGTGAACAATGAGACTTGTCATCAGTGAACATCACAGCGGTTCCTCTACCTGGTGGAATAGCATGGGATAGAATTGATTATGACATTTATGGCCCTGTTGAGCTGCTGAAGACTCCACACCAACTTAAGGTTTTCTTGAGTGATTTTGTTTCACCTAGTTCATTTTCTGATGATTGGGACTTTGAAACTGTTAATAACATGATGGCAGACTTAGAAATGTCAGCAAAATTTGCAAAACATGAATACTTAGAAAGTTCATCAAATTATGAAGAAATGTATTGTTTTAATCATTTTGGTCATCATTATTTGCATAAATCTGCAGACCCTAAAAATGTTTTTACATATAATCAATGGGAACATTGTCCAACACCTCCAAAAGGTAGCTCTAGAACATTCTATAGGAAATTTCCATATTTTACCGGTTTTAATGTCACAAACCCAGAAAGCTTTTACTTCAAAAATGGTAATAAGACAGGCATGAAAAGTATGTTGACAAATACTAAACAAATTTATTCTGCGGCCTTTTATGCTCAATTGTCCACATTAGGCTTTGACTTTTGGAAAGACAACATTGAGAAGAAAACTGTTTGGGGCACAAAAGACTGGCAGGAACAAGGTTTAGAAGCATTGTTCAGAGCCTGCATCATCCCAGAACAAATACTGTTCTTAAATGAAACTGTTCAACAGACATCTTGTCTTGGCCTGGCTAAGTTAAAAGATTTAAACAAACCGTCCATACCTAAGTCCACACCTGTTAGTAATAGAACTACAGATGAGGAGGTGGACGTAAATTATATTTTACTACAAAACAGAACAAATCCTGAATGGAAAAAACGGTTAATCTGGCCCACAGACACGGATAACTGTTAAGATAGATTCCTGAACAGGACACAAGGGTTTACAGTAACTCGGCCAGATCCAAGATATATCCAGAGACAACATCCAGGGATAATAACAACTTACAGTGTAGGAAAACTGTGCCTTGAATGGTTACAAAAATCCACACTCCCAGGGATAAAACAACACTAAACTTTACTTAAAGATGGCGTTGATTTACGAGAATTCTTTCGTGGTCCTCACAAACCACGTCATAAACGTTTCATATACGCCGGGATTTACGCTGCTTACAATGAAGCATGGAAAGTCACGCAAATGGAAACAGCTGAACGAATACTAGAAATGGATAGTATTCATTTAGAGAAAGCACTCTCTGTAGTTGTCA
Source organism: Lissotriton helveticus (assembly GCF_964261635.1). NCBI lineage: Eukaryota > Metazoa > Chordata > Amphibia > Caudata > Salamandridae > Lissotriton > Lissotriton helveticus. The sequence continues at coordinate 381,998,047 of NC_136069.1, forward strand.
ATGGGTTAACAACTCTGTTGTCCAGAATTTATTCTTTGGACAGCATTGTATCCTCTGCCATAGACATAATGGAACAGGACTTGATAATGTTTCAACATGGCCAGTCTCAATTACGTTCTATAATGCTGTTAGGCTGGACGTTACAAAACCTTCATTATGGCTATGTGCCTTGGCGTCTAATCAACACCACGTCATTGTTTTCTGTATTTAACCTTACAGATAAACAAATCTCTTTGGCACAGAGGGGAGCAGACTATATAGTTCTGAGCATAGAAAAACTGGAGAGATTACCATTGACAGTTGCTGAGAAACCATCAGTTGAATGGATAATACATGCCACCATCACGATACCAATGATGATTTTTCAGTTTCAATATTGCTTAAAACACATACCAGCAGGCCTGTATGAAAGGTTGGGTAAAGAATACATAAGGTCGACCTGGGATTTACCATACACACACAAATGTTGAAGTGGAGGAAAGGAGGTATTTCTTAGTGGAAGAAACTGTAAAACCACATTAAGCGATACACTTCAGTGTCAAGGCATTAATTTACATGGAGCCTTTTTAGGGTTCTTCAAACAACTTATCATGTCACCTGCAGGGTTCCCCGGCAGCAGTGATAGATCCAATTTTTAGGCAGCTTTCCAATGGCAGCTACATAATGCTGAATGATCACAGCTGTTGTGGAATGATGCCAGGGACAGCATATCTGGTTAGTGTGTCAGCCAGGGTCACTTGTTGTATGCAAGTATTGTTTCCGAAAACTAAGACAGACGGGGAGTCGCCACTATGGCCTTCACTGAACATCTCTTCTATACGAATTGATACTTTAAGCAGAATGAAAGCCATTCTTTTACAAAAAACTGTGCCACTGACCTCGTCCAGAGAGACATGTCTGATACCAGCGGTATTGTACATGTGTTTAAGACGATTTTTCCGGACTGTTAGCACCCTTTGAAGCAGTCCTGGGCATTTTTCCGAACTTTGTGCACTCTGTGTTCGGCGGCCTGCCTCTCATCTTGGGACACGTAGCAGGGATCCTATTTTTATTCCTCCTGCTCCGTTATGGCAAGTCCGGCCACCAGCGATACCCAAATTACCATGGAGAATGCTATCCTGGCCATGCAGTATCGTGAAAGAATAACACAGATCCTTGGCTTGGCTCATTTGAGAGATCTGAATACCACATGGTTCCTGTCATTCAGACCAATCTGGCAAGATTGCATCTTACCTGTTCTACGATGACTGCTTTGTGGAGAGGAATGCGTGTTAGGTATCTGTCTAACACTTCCATCAGCAATGCCAACGGATGTTGACACTGTACTGAATCCGGTAACGGCTCATGTATTGTGTTGCCCACAACGGCTACCAATCCTGATGACGGCATTCATTGAGATCTCACCGGCAATTCCAGCTGAAGGTGAGATACGTGGACCAACAGCCACACAGGTACCATCTGCTGCGAACGTTGCTAATGTGACTAATGCTGACGGCGATGTTTCACATCTGTGTACAATTGACCTTCTTAATGAAGTGGTTCAACTTTCATCTACTGTGGTAGACGATTTCTTTGCCAGCCTTGACGACTCAATGTTTTCTCCTGACACCGAGAATAACTTTTGAAGTTAGCACACAGCGTTCTTTCGAACTCTTAAAAATCGACCTTCATTTTTAATAAAAAACCATTTTCTTCAAAACAAAAGCTTCTAACTTTGGAACTGTATTTTTCTGTGAGTTGATTTGACTTTTTTCCATAAAAAATTAACTTTGGCACAAAGCAATCTGCAAAAAGTAGAACTATTCTTAGAGAACAAGAATTCTTAGGAACAATATTGACCTAATACGCATACCAAACTTCAAACAGTTTGTATAATCTGCTATGGGATGGTCTCGACTTTTTCTTCTGTAACTAAGAGCCATTTCATAAATGTAATTTCCGTGATTCATTCGATTAGCATTTCTAATATCATATCATATGCTTACAATAAAATCATTGCTTTTAAATGTGTACTGTACAAATGCTCATTTTATGTCTACAACCATTTTTTAAATGCATTTCATGTGCTATCGTATGCCGATGACACACAGATCTTGGTATCCATAACCCAGCCAGCCTGCGTGATTGCATCCAAGTTCAGAGCCTGTGTGGAGGCAGTCTCGCAATGGATGGCGCGCAATTTTTTAAAACTTAACGGCGAAAAAACCGAGGTTATGGTTTTCGGAGGGAGCCAAGATCTTTGGTCTAAGGACTGGTGGCCACCGTCCTTGGGAGACTGTCCTACCCCTACTGCTAATGCCAAAAATCTTGGCATAAAAATTGATCTGGCCCTTTCTTTCGACCCTCAGGTAAATAGGACAGTGTCAACTTGTTGTGGCATCATTAGAATTCTAAAGAAAATTGCCCCCTACCTGTCCTTGGCAGCCCGGAAACAAGCAATAGCTGGCTTAGTACTATCGAGGCTGGATTATTGTAATGCCCTCTATGGTGGCATCAATAAAGGGTCTATCCATCGCCTCCAAATGGTGCAAAACGCGGCTGCCAGGTTGGTTTTAAGCCTTCCTAGGAGAGCGTCTGCAACAATGGCCAGAAGAGATCTTCACTGGCTTCCGATTCCATTTAGGATCTCTTTTAAAATTGTTTGTCTGGCCCATGGTGCCATCCATGGCTCAGGATCTGAAGATTTTAGATCGCTTCAGTGTGCTTACACCCCCACCAGAACTCTTCGTTCATCTTCGAAGAATAGGCTTGTGGCTCCTAGGTTTGCAAAGGTAAGATGGGGAGGTAGAGCCTTTTCCATCTTGGCTCCCAAACTGTGGAACTCCCTCCCCCTCGAACTCACCAGTCAATCCTCCTTGGTAATATTTAAAAAACTTCTGAAGACCTAGTTTTTCTCTCAAACATATTAGGTTCTGTTTTTCCAGTGGCGTTTTATTTTGGTTACTTGGTAGTCTGGACTTTTATGTTTGTTTGTATTGCGCCTTGATGCCCCTTGGGGCTAAGTGTTGCGCGGTATAAAAATGCCTTTCATTCATTCATTTCATGTATTTTTGGGTGGGATTGTAAAACACATGCTCTAGAGTATATGTTTTAGTGCTTGAACTTAGATGAACATGATAACGTGGAGTGGGTGTTGTGTAACATTTTAGGACCCTATTGTAATTTTCCCGATTCATGCCCTTATATAGGTATAAATCACTATATCCTTATATAGGCATAAGAATCATAACCATATTTAGACATTGCCCATGCAGTCCAAATACGGCAGGGCTACTTCCACTAGTTCCCAAAATCTACAATCATTTCTTGGAAAACTCAGCTTCAGCAGCTAGGGACTTCCCCTTGCTCGAATACTAACTTGTCCAAGAACTCTTGGCGTTTTCAAAGAACTGAGAGTCTTTAATGATGTTATTATGTCCACCTTTACGTCAATCTCGGCACCTTCAAGGTATAAATATGCCCACACTTGCCATAGCAAACACACGGTGGTTTGGAGCAGTTCGACTATCTACTTGCCCGACGCGCCCTGCTACTGCAAGTGCCGAAGGAAGCCGACCCTCCAACAGATGCACTGAGAGAGACGCTGTCTTTTCTCCTGCCGAGAAATCCAGCTCCAGTGTTTCCAAGCTACCCTTGCGGGTTGTTGGGAAATCGAGTCCTGAGCCTGACCTTCTTCATTCCAAATCAAGGTATGGAGCTGATTAGACCCTAAGAGAAATCTTGGACAGATTCTTGTCAAAGAATACTACATTTATGCTACACCTCACTTACTTCTTCCCTCGTACTAAGCTTAGGTTAGGTACATCGGGGTAGGCGTATTTTAGAAGCAGCAGTTGAGCACTTTTAGCCTATGTTATTTATGTATGTATTTATCTATGGTTTAGGAACCACACAATGCTCTTACAGTATTATTTTATTCAACTCTTTTTACTGTATGCATCATATTTTCCAACCAATTTTACGATTGTAGCAGTTCATTTCTTATGCTTGAGAAAGAAGACTCTTCAATACATTCTTTTATTGAAAACACCCGTCTATCTATTTCTCTGCACCTCTGGTGAAACGAAGCATGCACGATTGACTGAGTGAAATATCTATCTATTGTTTCCACGACTCTGAAGATCAGTTTTATCTTGGGGAAACAAAGTTGTCATGTTTATACGGTTGTCAGAAACTAAATCCCTTCTTGTGAACTCGAGAAAGTTTCTAGTGACCTCTGAGCTAGCTGGCACTCACAATTAAGTCTAATATACTTCAATAGAAAACTAGTAGACATAAGTCCTACGTCACATCTATAGGATATATTATTCCAATGCGCAGAGCCTATTGGGAATATAGGAACTACACTACACTCTAATCACGCCTACTGTCTCCTACTCCTCCCTGACCCCACCTTGTTGGTGCTCAGCCCCACTCACTACCCTACTTGCAGTTTCTATCTTTATAAACCAGGGCTCTGCAGAGAAAAGACCGAAGTGTCCAGCCAAAGAAGTCATATTTCTGTGCCCTTGCAGTGCTTTGTGTGCTTGGTACTGCCTCAGGGATGCTTTCTGTCTTCCGTCAAGACTAACTGAAGAGGAGACAGGAGAGATGTGTAGTCCAAAAGCTGGCTTTAATTTTTTATTAGGAGGTGCAGTATTGTTAACAGAGTGCTTTCGGGAAATGGTGCCGTTGACCAAAAAAATACAAATGTTAGGTCAGTCTTTTAAACAAGCAGAGTGATGCAATAAAATTTCGAGCTGCGTCCCGTCCGTTGTTTCTGTTGAAAGGCTTCAGGAATTCACTAGCTAAGTGAATCTCCATTTTAAATGCTCTTTTATATCTGTTCAAATAATTATTTCAAAAAGGCACTGTCTGAAACTGAGTTTTTCATTTATGAAGGTGAGGTCATGGTAGCCAGTTTCTACACCATGAGGAAAGAGTTTTAAATTTTTTGCTTCATTATCACACATGAAAGTGCTTTCAAATATGTACGTTCCAAATACAGCGCGGTGTGCGCTTGCCCAAATATTTTTAAACCTTTTACTTCATTATCACGCATAAAAATGCTGTCAAATATGTGAATTCAGACTACAGCAGAGGGTACTTTTGACGAAATATTCTACTTTAAAAAAAAACGACTTCATTATCGTGCATGTCTTTTTTCTTCATTATCGGTCATGAAAGTGCTTTCTAATATATGAGTTCAGAATACAGCACAGGCTGGGTCATAATGCTTCTTTATATGACATTTAGCCATGCCGAACAGCAGCCGGGCTGCTATTTAACAGGGCTAAAAGACGTTGACATTGGCAATGCCAATAGCTCTTGGATTGCTGAGACCGATTGGCTTTGCCATTGCTTGTTCTAAAATTTATTTATTACATACTTTCACAGTACAGTTCAAGTATAGTAATTTGATTGAAAGAAATATACTTATATTGACAAAGGTAAACATTAGAATACATACAAAATGGATAACGTAGACAATATATATGTTGATATATATCCATATCCAACCGGACTGCCATAAGGAGGTTTGTGACAACTGCCTTGCAGGCTGGAAAATGTAATTCCTGGACCTGCCATTAGTGCACGAGGAGCTGTAAGATGATAACTGGAACCCAGCTCCCTGTATTAAGAAGTTCCTTCTTGCTGATTAGCAGAGCAGCTGGCCCTTTGTTTGTAGATCTACAAGGTGTAAACAAGTGTATTGGATTTGACATAATTGGTGTGCTTTCCCCCAAAGTTTTTTCCCTTTAATCCTCCTGTTTTTGCTGACTTCGTTTACTGGCATGAGGACTCTGTGCACTGTACCACTGCAACAAGTGCTAAAAAGCCTCTGCTCTCTCCCTAAATCAAGGTGACTTGTCAGCTCCTAGCAAAGTGGTCCTACATGTACCCTGGGGCCTTTAGATTAAATGCTCTAAGTGTGCCTGCAGGACTGATTGTGCTACCAACCTAAGTAGCCTTTAAATATGCCTCCCGCCTGCCATTGCAGACTCTGTGTGTAGTTTTAAGCTGCCATTTCAACATAGCAAAAATACATTTGCCAGCCCCAAACCTTCCTTTTTAATGCATATAAGTCACCCTTAGGGTAGGTGTTCAATGGATAATAGGGCATGATGCAGTATATTTCGAAAGTTGGCCATGAACATTTAACATTTGAAAATCTTGAGCTTGGTGTCTAAAAAACTGTAATTAAAAATCCTCTTTAATAGTGAAGTCAGATCTGAAGTCTCAATTCTGAAAATTGCATTTTTAGAAAGTTGCCATTTTCTTGTCATAGCCATTTGGTGCCTGCAGCCGGTCTCCTGCATCACATGATTAAGGGTAGCTGGCAGTTGGTCTTTGTGTATTGCTCCCCGACAGTGAGACATAGGGGAAATAGGTTTTGACATAATGGGCCATCTCTGACATAATAGGGGGGACAGAGCTGTCACCTACAACACTTGCCCATCATAAAACCTCTGCCTCAGCACACTCGCAAAGGGTCTGAGAATAGTTTGTTGTGCCCCCACACAAGCTGGGGCCAGGGCAGGGAGGCAGGAAATTCTGAAGTGCCTCTAAGGGTGAAAACCTCAAGTAGCCTCTCCTACTTCAATGCTGGCACCAGGTGTAATAATGCACCCTCAGACCTAACTCTTCAGTACACATCTGGGCCTGTGAAAGACTCAGGACTACTGTTCTACTGCAAGAAAGACTGCTGCTCTGCTGCCCTGCTACATAAGTGATGACTGGACCTGCATCTTGAACCCAGGGCCACCGAGTGACTCCAAGGGCAAGTAGGTTGACCTCCTAATCTCTGAGCCTCAGGGACAGAAAATACTCCAACCTCCTTGAATCCTGATTCTGGACTCTGTCTGCTGAAAGTCCTACCCCTCGGGTGGTACAACCCCAGTCCTAGACCCTTGGAAGTGGGCCTGAATGCACTTTACCAGCCCAACTGTAGTCCTAGCAGAACTGATGCAGCGCGAAACATCACCTCGCAGCCTTGTATCAGTACCGCCACTGTGTGATGCATTGCTGACATTTTCCACATGCCCTTATTCTTAAGAGGTGTATTGTCACCAATTGTGCCTCCTCAATAGACAGCCGTGACCTACATTAATATCCATCCGGTCCTCAAATTAAACGCATTACTGCAAAACACCAGAATGTCCTTCTGCATGCAACCATCATTCCATACATTAAAGAAGGGGTCCTCCATCGCTTGCCCCTCCAATCTCCTCGCATGTAATATGTACCATCATGACAAATAAATTGGCAAAATGGGAAAACAACATAAGGAGTAGCAAAAGCAGTGAAAACAGAAAAAAAACTGAACACTCTCCGAAAGCGATTATGAATAAGCATGCCTACATAATTTATATATACACATGCAAAAATAAATTGTGGGGTAAATTCCAACTCCTGTATCACAAAAGTAGGACTGCCAGTATTTGTTGTCCATGGAAAACATTTTGCAAATGGTGAATCAGCTTGCTCGGCATCACGCACACACCATTGCACCATAGTCCAAAGTAGTCTGTGTGATTTCTAGCACAGATTTTGTCCTCGAAGGGTACCCTTCTGGTACAAAGTACTATGCCTAAACAAACCTAAAATGACCAAATTTGGATGTGTGCTGTACAGTGCAGCAAACTACATTGTAGCACACATGCAAAGTTAAAAAAGTTTGGAAAAATAAAAAAAATTCTCCTTTTTAAACCTGGCTTAAAGAGGTGTTACTCTTTGGCACAACGTCCTGTCTAGCATTGTGAGTAGATTGTGCTTCGCATAGAAAGACTGTGCTTTGCACATGAGTGCTTGCTTGGAACTTCGATGTACCACCCAAGGAATGGGCCCTTTATACAAAGTAATGCAAAGCAGCACACGGCACTTCTTTGTGTTACATTAAAACCCAAGTAAACTATTTGCTCTGGTTTGTGTCACTTTTGTGACACACACCCAGTACAAAATGGTACTAGATATGCCCCTGTGTGGGTATGGGGTGGAACACATCAATTATTACATCATAATCATTCTCAGCAAAGTAACTAACTTCTAAACCCAAAAACCCCTTCTTGGTACTACAACCCTGAAAATAATTAGCAACCATAGCAAGCAAATATGCTGATCTGATATTGTGCACAGTGCACTTCCTGGTCTGTTATTTTCTACCCAATTATTTCGATGCCAACAAGAATATATAACTACTCTTTCCCTGAAATATTGATAAAAGTACCAACACGACAAGGTTGAATAAAACACTGTGAGAAGGCACACAAGCATGGTTTATGGACAAAAGGATGCGTTGGGATACAACAACACTGAAAATGGCACATTGTAATATTTTATATTCTAATAATATCTTTACAACAAGTTTATATTTATAGGCTAGGCAAAAAACGCATTGCCTTTCACTTTACCATTACATCTAAAGTATACATTTGCAAAATCGGAACATAAAATATCACCATTAATTCGCAGTAGAATTTTGAAGTGTGGTAACCCCCTCATGTCAGCACAAAAGTAGTTTTTAACGGTGCATTTTTTGTGATTATTTAATAAAAATGCCACGATCGAATATATAACTGCTTGTTCAGGATCATTTTCAATTTGATAAAGTTAGTCCTGGTGCCTATTGATTTTACTTTGTCTGAACTATTTTGGTATTCATACACAATGCTTTCAAGAAGTAATATTTCAGCTCCCAACAGAAAAGTCGAGGACATTTATTTGATCAAAAATATAAAGCGCCTGTTTAGGTTTCAAGCTGCATCTTTTTCCAAAATGTTCCAACACTACCAGAAACATAAACCTTTGAAATTGAATTTCTACGGGGCCCTGCTCACTACTTTCCCAGAGCACCTCCCAACTTGTGCATCCAAAGGATTCACTCACTCCATTGCTACCTGATCGAATTATCTTAGTTTCATGTTGGACTTCAAGCGGCAAAACTGGTTGAGTTCTTCCTGACCAACTCTAGTTCAGTATTTTGTATGCTGTTAAAAAACGACCTGGTGGATGAAACAGAGATCTACTCTGTCTCCAGTGTCCCTGTCCAGATTTCAATATACGCAGACAGTGCCTGACGGGCTGGTTTGAAAGGTTAGTGTCAGGGCTGTTTTTATGGCTGTTTGTGGGCCTGTTTATGGTCTGATGGGCCGGTTTTTAGTGTTGATTTCCCCGATATTAAAAAAACATTGCCTGCAGCAAGCTCAAATCTATGCAGTGTTCCATAGAATGCAAAACACTTATGCAGTGTGTCTTATCGAGTTCAAAACTTCCCCAAATTGCTAAATCCCAATAACTATAACTAAACTAGGTAAACAGGCATCACCTGCGGTGGGCAAGCCAGTTGCCTGTGTCAAGATCCATAAAAAACTCCTACCGTTCTAGTCTTGGAAAGGGGGTGCTTGTAGCACAGTAAATATTAAATATTGTCTTAAAGTCCTCTAATTTCAATTCATTAATAAAGATTGAGAAGTGCAACATCAGTCATAATGGGTAGAATCAGTAAACACCTGTTTTATGAGCCACACATCACATATTCCCACGTAACAGCTGCCAGAATGGCATCGGAAGCTACATCTGTACGTCAACTGCCTTTGGCAAAATGAAGGAATTACCTGTAGCACACAATATATGTTGACATAAAATTTGCTGAGCTCACAAAACAACTTTTAGATAAAAAGGCCCCTGAAAAAGTAGAAATGTATGTCCTGAATACTCACAACAGATAAATGTTCTTTTCAATTTGTAAGATGTATCCAAGAAAAATAAGGAACTGAAGTAAAGTTTGCAGGATGAAATAATGTCAGGCTAAATGGTGTTTATTGGAAAGTGGATTATTAGTAGTTTAAATATATATCTACCACATGCAATAAGGTAACTAGCACAGTCTAGGTCTCAGAATAGGTCTCAGAAAATTATTCACAGGCTCAATCCTAGGTAGCTTGACTGCGACCAGGTAGGCTTAACTTCAGAGACAGGTATGCAAAGCATTTAAAAACACAAAATCAGTAAATATTTAAGGCACAACACACAATAAAAATGCACCAATTTATAAATACAGGAAATGTTTTTATCTTTAAAAAGACACCAAAATGAAAGAACTCCAGTGTAGTGAACAGGAGATATGAATTTTCAAAGCTTTAGCAATGTATAGCACATTTAAACGTATAGTACCTGTTAGACCTGGCATCTTTGGCATGGTTTCCCCTGTCTTTTTGCCTCTGCCTCCTGTATTTTTGATGCTGTGCTGCATTTCGTATTTGCTGGTTTAGATGCTTTGGGAACTTTGCCACTGCTGATCAGTGTCAAAGTGCAAGTGCTCCCTGTGTAAATTGTTATTATGATTGGTTATCCATGATTGGCATATTTGTATCACCAATAAGTCCCTAGTAAAGTGCACTGAGAGTGCCAGGGCTGTTGATACAAATGCTAGTAGTGGGTCTGCAGCACTGATTGTGCCACCCACGTGAGTAGCCCTAGAATGGTGTCTCAGGCCTGCCACCGCAGTGCCTGTGTGCAGTCTATGAACTGCCATGTCCTCCTGGTCAGTGTCCCCACTGACCAGGCCTAACCCTTCCCTTTCTGTACACATTGGCCACCCCTATGAAAGGCCCAAGGTACCCCCTTGGGCAGAGTACAGAGTATGTGAAAGGTAGAGCATGTACTAGTGCAGGTGACATGCTCTGGTAGTGAATGACAGCCATTTTCGTTTTTCACTATTGTAAGGCTACCTTACCCATAGGCATCATGGGAAATGCTGGCTACAGTGGCTACCAGCATATCTTCCCATTGGAGCAAGGTATGACATAAAAGTCTGGTACCCTGAACTCAGATTTTAATAACACATCTTTTAGGAAAGGTGGTTTTTAAATCCTGTGTTTGAGAACAGCACTTTTATAAAGTTGCTTTTCTCTTGTCTGACCTTTCTGTGTGCCTTGGCCTGGTTGTGAATTGACTGTCTGGTTTGAGAGTGACAGGGGCTAGGAAGCCCCCAGGAGGCTGGCTGAGTCAGCCCTAGGCTGAATGACTGCATCTGCATCTTGAGTGGTGGGAGGGGATAGCACCTGGGCCAGAATAGGGCTGTGCCTGCCTTCCACAATGCTGGCTCCACCTCCTGCTGGGCGGCTGACAACCCTGCCCCTCTCTCTGAAAGGAAAGGAGAAGCCAGGAAAACAAAGTGCTCAAGGAACACCCAGGACTGGTTCAGACCGGGCTCAGAGCCCTCCTGCACAAAGGGAACAAAGACTTTTAGGGGTATAAGTAGAGGACCCCTGACTACAGAAAATTAGATCATATTAGAATCAAGAAGGAACCTCTGCCAAGGAGAAAGCTGGAAGACTGAAGAAGGAAGACTGTCCTGCTGTTGCTTTGCTGGACTGGCCTGAAGTTGTTTTGCTGTCAAGGAGAGGGGAAGGACTTTGCTTTGTGCTGTGTCCTCTTGCTTGAAGGAATCTCCAAGGGCCTGAAGAAGAGCTGGCTCCCTGTTAGGAAGTTCTGGGAACAAAAGGACTTCAGCCCCAGCTTCCCTGAACTCTGCTGATAGAGTTCTGTCCTTCCTAGAGTGCTTGGGCCAGTTGTGGTGCCTCTGGAAGTTGTAATTGTGTTGGGAAGCTGGAAACCAAGATTTTAAGAACTTTCTGCAAAGTTTAACGCATCGCTCGCTTGCGGAGCGCATCCCCGTCAATGCAAGGACATTTCCACCCCTACGAAGGCTGAGATCCTCGCAGCGCCTGTTGCCGCTGCCAGAGTAGTTGCATCCTTCATTTGCGGGACGCACCAGTCCGGTGCGGGAACATTACCATCGCTGCGAGTATCGTCGCAGAGCCTGTCGTCACTGGGTGAGATTGTCACACCGCTTGCCTGCGGACCGCATCACGTCGCTGCTAGAGTCATCGCAGAGCCATCGCATCGAGGGCCCACGAGAGGAGAAGATCGCCGCTGAGCCGTGCATCGTCGCCGCACCGGAGATCGTCGACGCCCCAAAGATCGTCGCAGCTTACCTTTTGTGAGCCGCTTCCACCGAAACCTGTGCACCGGAATCCACACAAGGTATTGCATCCCTCCCCATACAGACTGGAGTCCAGCGGGGTTGTCGCATCGCCTCCTCAGGGTCTCAGGAGTGACGCATTGCTTGCTTTTCACCGCTACAGCTTTCACTTGGAACTTGTGTCGTATCTAAAGGTACTGTTGGCTAAAACGTGACGCAACTGTGGATTATTTTAACGCAACCTCAAGAACTCATTTGAAACCATATTCTTGAACTGTGTATGGAGGATTTTTGGTGTTGTGTGGTTTAGATTAAATACCTTTATTTTTCTAAACTGTTGTGGAGTCAGTTTGTTGTGTATTCACTGTGTTACTGTGAGTGTTGGTACAAACACATTGCCTTTGATAAGCCAGACTGCTCGTACCAAGCTACCAAGGGGGTGAGCAGGGGTTATCCTAAGGGTGTATCCTTCTTACCCTGACTAGAAGCAAGGGTCCCTCTTTGGACAGTGATACCTACCTCTGCCAACTACAGACCCCCAGTTCTAAAAGTGCCTATTGGGACATCTGGTCACAGTAGACAGGGACAAAGTCATAGTTTCAGGCTGATGGGGATGGAGTCCTGCGCGACTACCCCTTGTGGTAAGCCTCAGACAAAGTTTTTACCTTCTGACTTCCCTGGAGCTTTTTCTGGCATTGTCCCTCGAAGCTCTCCGCCAGTCCGGCATCAATGAGGGTTCGCTGGCTTGCCTTTCAACAAGCAGCAGGTCAAACTAAGGAAGTCAGACCTCCAGAGCTTTCCAGCGCGATGAACCAGAGATCTAGGCTGGCACGTGTTTGAAGGTCAGCGACTGGACTCTTGCGGTTGAGCTGGTCAAAACTTTTACCTTCAGACTGAGAAACCTTTATGGAGCTTTTTCTCTAGGGGTCCCTCGATGCTCTTCGCCAGGACGGGTTCAGTGAGCATTCACTGGTTTGGCCTTGGACAAGCTCCTGGTAAAACTCTAGAAGTCGGACCTCCGGAGCTTTTCAGTGGGATGAACCTGGAAGACATTCCATCTATCGGTTCAGGGTCGCAGGTTTGGCTGGCTACATGGTGCATTTTTCCAAAGTTGCTCCAAACTTCTGGAACGTCTTCCTTAATTTCCTCTGAGGGTCTGAAAGTGTCCAACATGTAATCAAAGGGTCTGGAACCTACAAGATGATCTTTGAAAGTTTGTGACTTCAGTTCACACAATCCACTTAGACAAAACCCTTACAAATCCACTGGAGCCACCACAGGGTGGCGATTCGTTGTGGTGTTGGTCCAGGTGAGCTCTGTTAACCTGTAGCTTGCTGGGAGTCCACTCTTTATTCCTCTAGAAGCCAGGTAGAGCCACAGGGCTGTATTTCCAGATTGTGCAGCAGGCACAGTCAGTCAGAGTGCAGGGCATGAATGGTGCAAATGTAACTTACAGCAAGGACCCTTTTTCTTCTCATGTTTCAAGCAGCGGACCTCAGAGGCTCTGCTCCTCTTAAATACGTAGACAGTGTTCTCTAGGGTCAATCAAGAGAGCACTCCGCCCAATGAGGTGCAGGGCAACACCCCAGAGAAATACCATTTCCTCCAAAGTGTGACACAATGGTCTCCTAGAAAGCACTATTTCTCCAAAATTCTAGCTAGCTACCCAACTTCCAGGATGGTTAATTTCAATAACTCCCCTCCCTTGTACATCTGCATATTCCTTCCTTAAGCCTGCCATCTGTTTGGGTTCAGAGTGGAAAGGGGTAGCTAGACCTGTCTGTCTCTGCCTGTCCCCTTCTACCTTTAAAGCTGAAGCTTTACGACCTTTCTCCCCACTCTGGCATTCCTAAAGAGCAGGGTCCACTTACAAGTAATAACCTTTTCTCCCTGGGAGTCACTTATCACTTCATCAAAGCAGTCTGGCTAATCCACTTACCTCTGGCCACTATGAGCAGACCACTGGAAGGTTCAATTTTGGCTTACAGACTAGAAATTCTTACACATTCTTGGCTTTACATTTTAGGATAAATTAAACAACAGCATATTGTTAGATTTATCAATACCATTCTCCTAAGTCCTTAAATTATAGGTTTCACTTGTCCCTTGTGCTAGTTATTAATTCATAAACTATTGCAATAGTAACCTAAGTGGCTGGAGATCTACAATGGGGAAAATGAAATGTCTAATTTTTCCACCGCAAGGGCCTATAAAAATGCTTTTATAGGGACCCTGCTTATAACTACATGACCCCCACCCCGGGACACCTAGGAGAGATCTCACAGGTTCTGAATATGCAAAACTAATGTAGATTCTCACTCCACAGTGCGCCTAGCACAAAAGTCGATTTTGGGAAGCACTTTACTACAATGAGGGCAGTGAAATGTGTAATTTCTAAATCCCCAAGGCATGTAAAACCTCTTTATAAGGGTCCTTCTTATAAGTACTGGACCCCCCACCCCCTGGACACCAAGGGGAGGTCCTGGAAGTACCTACTATGCCACAATATTGTAGATTGTCAATTATTAAGTGCCACTAACATTAAAAGTCGAGTTTGGGCACAATTTACATTTTAAAGCAGTCCTGCAACACAGAAATGCTCTTAAAATTACCTCAGACTTTCAGCAGTGCACACATGCGAGAACAGAAAGGGCTGCTGGCCTTGAAACTGCCATGCTCATTATAGACTAGGGACTTAAAGGTAGTTTTAATACCCCTGCCCTATTATGTACTAGGGCTCTATATGGAAGGCCATTCCTAACATAGGGGTACCCTAACCCATAGTGTACCCTATGTGTAAATGAGTTTTCAGCAAACCCCTGTGCCTGGTTAGGCAAAGCCCAGGGATAGTCAGAATCAGTTAGCACCAGCACCAGTCAGAAGAAATGGGGGGTTCCGAGGGTACAGGATAGCTTAGCAACAGTGTTCCAAAGCAGAACATTAAAATATATTTAAGAGATTATTTAATAATTATATTTAAATGATCACCTCAATGTAATGTTTCTATCTAGCACCTCAATAGACCTTTAAAGTTTTTTCACAACCATCTATTAAAAGCCAGGTAAATTGACCAGTAAAAACTAAAATAAAACTTTAAATATCTTGATATATTTAATGATTTATTTAACAGTTTAGGCACCACTTTTACTGACCCAGGAACAAACCTACCACTTCTTTTGCTTAAAACAATGAATCAATCTCACTGGGGATTGAATGCCTACATAGACAAATGTAAAGCAATTAATAAAAACCTATGTTTCAGTGTCTTATCAAGGTTAAGCTACTCATAGAAGATTCTCTGAAGAGTTTTTTAGAAACAGAAAAAAATAGTTTGGGAATCTTACTTCAGAAAGCAATAAATTAGAAGGTGAGATTTTCACAAATAGATATGAAGTGGCACTAATGACTATATATGGCCTTGGGGCATATGTATGAAACTATTTTGCGATTGCAAACACTGTGGATCGCAAAAAACAGTGTTTGCGATCGCCAAATAGACAATCCCTACGTATGACACATTTTCGCATCGCAAAATAGAAAATAGAAATTGTAGCGATTCCCTTTTTTGCGAGGCCCCAAATCGGCAAATTTCTCTTGCGAATGCGTAATCTGCAATACGCGGGCTGCGTAAATCAAAATAGAGAAATCGCAGTTTGAGAATACGCAAACCAATGTAAGAAACATTTGCAAATTGCTAATTCATGAACATGGCAATTTTGCACAGCAAATTTACCACCAATTCAATGCAGGTGGTAACCACGTGCAAGCTACATAAACAAGCCCACAATGAAATAGGGACTTTCACAATGGCAGCTCTATATGTCATAGCCAGGAGGCTGCGAATTCGGGCAGCAGCACAGAGGAGGAGGCGACAGGAACGGATCTTCAGAGTGCGCACTACTCTGTTCCAGCAGACCCAGGAGGAGATCCATGAGAAGTATAGGCTGGACTCGAATACCATTTTACACCTGAAAGCGGAGCTGAAATCCCATCCGGAACACCCAACACGCAGGACCCAAACAATTCTAACCCATGTGTCGGCCCTGTGCTCACTGCACTTACTGGTCTCAGGGGGTTTTCTGGGGGGGATAGCAGTAGCAGGTGGAGTCTCCCAGAGTTGCCTGTCGCACTTCTTCCATGCATTCCTAGATGCAATGGTACAGAGGCTACAATATCACATACAATTCCCCAGCACACAACAGGCATTACAGCATACAAAACTGGACTTCTATCAGATTGCACAATTCCTCCACGTAATTGGTTGCATAGATGGGACCCATGTGGGCCTCACACCCCCATCAAACAATGAATATGTATTCAGAAACCAAAAATCATATCATTTGATAAACATACAGGTCCTCTGCAATGCCAAACATATCATCGATGATATTGTAGCTAAATACCCAGGCAGTACTCACAACTCTTTTATCTTTAAACATAGTGGGATATACAGACGTCTTAAGGCTAGCAAGTTTGGTGAGGGCTACCTGCTAGGTAAATGCATGTCAAACATTCCAACATACAGTACATCACTGGGTGGGGGACATTGACTCACTTTTCGTTTCCATTCCATTAGGTGACAGTGCATATGCAGTGCGGGATTTCATCCTGACACCATACCTCCATCCAGCCAATGCAAGGGAGAGGAGATTCAACCGCACACACAAATCTACGTGCTGTGTAATAGAGTGGACATTTGGGATCCTGAAGAGTCAGTTCCGCTGCCAGCATAAAAGTGGAGGAGCACTCCAATACAGCCAAGAGACCTGCTGCAAAATTGTAGCTACCTGTGCAATGCTCCACAACATAGCTATTGAAAAAGGCATCCCAGTAGAACTAACTGATACTGATACTTCTGACGATGAGGGCCCAGGTCCTCCTGGCAGACAAGCAGTTTGAGTTGGGGCAGCTGCCGGATGACAGAGGAGGGATGAGATCACACAGAACTATTTCTAGGTGAGTAATAATGACATGATGCAAAAGATATTTTGTTGCAGGTCTATGGTTATTCAATCCCTAAGCTGCAGGATAATATTTTATCACACAGCCTGACAGACTCCATGATTGTCGCTATACATAGCACATGTTATGGCCACAGTGCAGGTATGTATGCAAGTCAGGAGTCCGGTTTGAATGGGTTGCTTCACCCATTTGCTTGACTCAGTGATGGCAGTTCATCTCCTCCTGGAACAGACAGCTGCTGCCTGCTTTGGGTGCTAACTGCCCTCCCTTGACTCCTCAGGTGTTGCACCCTGTGTCCCACTATGCCGTCTTGTTTTTTACACCGGTGGGGTTATGCTGCTCCTGCTGGACAACTCCCAGAGCCCAGGCGTGTTGTGCCACCTGTGGTGGCTGGCTGCAGTTGCTCCACAGCAGTGGTGACCTGCACCAGGCCTTTTGCCAGATCCTAGCTGCAGTGGTCCATCTCCACTTGCATACTCACAGTGCTACGTGACAGCTGGCTTGTGGCAGTGCACAGGCGGTTTACCGCCTTGGTGTAGGTGTTGAAAAAGCTGTCAGAATCTTGGCTCACCCTGTGCCTGGCTGCCTGTTCCTGCTTCAATGTGGCACACAGTTCTCGGATAGCACCTGCTATGTCCATGATGCCCTCCCTCATGTAACATATGCTGTTGTTCACTGAGACCAGTTGCCGGTTAATGGAACACAGTGATTTTTGATGCAGGCGCTGAATCTTCAGCATGCTGCCCTCCAGTCCAGCAGACACTGTGACTTCATCATCTGCGGCATCGCAGGTGCTCGCCCTTGGCCTGCGTCTCACAGATCCTTGCTCTCTATGTTGCAGTATGTGATGTTCCGGGACCTGTGTCGCACGCTGCCCTGACTCAGCCTGAGCATCATCCTCCCCTGTGGACTGTGTTTCTGCCTTAAGAAGTGGCAGTGGGGTTACAATGGTGAGCTTTCTCGGTGGGACAGGTGTGGTCTGTGTGGTATCGTTGGGTCCCCCTGCCCTGCCTGCTCATCCATATGTTCCACCTCCTCAGCTCCTGTACTGTCATCCTGTGTCCCAGGTTGTACTGTGGATGAAAAGGTACATTTTGATTTCATGACATGGTCTGCATTTCTCACTCAATAAAGTTTTCTCAATTTGCTATCTATCGCTTTTTGCCTTTACATGATTTCTCATACTGCTTCAACATTGCTGTGTATCATTGCCCCACTATGTGATGCAGCTGACTACATCTCCCATGATGCATTGCTGTGTGTGCTGGAAAAAGTGGACCAGAGTAGCATGAGTACTGTTGTGTTTGGTGCTTTCCTGAGTGTGCGAATGGTTTGGTGATGTGTGCGGCTGCATTTGGCATGCATCTTACCTTGGCAGGTGTTTGCAGGGTCAGAGCTGTCTATGTCAGCCACACCACTGATGCACTCGGACAGGAGGGTGGACTCCACCAACTCTTCGTGGGATGTTGACACGGTTGCAGTTGGTGTTCCCCCACCAGTCTTCTTAGCCTCCGCCAGCCTGGTTGCCACCTTCTCCTTGGTCCTTTGGCGCATTTCGGACCATCTCTTTCTGAGCTCCTGAACAGTGCGCTGGGTCCCGCCAACAGCATTTACCTTCACCTGGATATCCAGCCAAATTTTCCTCTTTCTGGATTCTGGGACACGGAGTGCCTTTTTGCCAAATAATAGTTCATGGCTGACTACCATCTCCTCTATCAGCACCTCCTGCTCCTTCTCGCTGAACTTATGCTTTCTCTTCCTTGTCCTTCTCTTTCTCCTGGGGATCCATTGTTGGTGTTTGGAAATGCTGTGCTCACTTCTCTGCCTCTCCTCACAGCCTCTGACTCAGCCTCAAGCAATCAGGTGCAGCATGGCACTCTCACTTCCTGGGTGTGATGTCATCAAGCTGCACCTAAATTGCAGATTCCCTATTTTTGCGATTCTTTATTTGTGATTTTGCAAATAAGGAATTGCTAATAGTGGGTTTGCAGTGTAATCTGAGAATTTTTCAAAATCGCAAATTATTTGTGACTTTTTATTTACAATGCGGTTTGCGATTCTCAAAATGCAATTCGCAAAAAAATCGCATTTTGAGAATCGCAAATCGCTTTTTTGATACATATGCCCCCTATTGATTTTCATATCCACTGCTATAACTGATTTTCAATCTTCCTCTTCTTTCGGAATCGGACTATGGACATTGTTTGTTCTTCTCCCATCCTTGGTTTAAAAGGCTTTCACTTTTTCTCATTTTCATTTTCCCATGTAAGCCAGTGTTTCCCTCTTTGGCACCTCGTCACACATAAGAAGTTCAGCAGCAAGGTGTGTAATTAATGCACTGAGTGGAAAGGCTTTCCTAGTGGCACTGAGTTTTGAAGGAAGGGAGTACGCACAGTAAGAAGGGGGAAAGGAATGTTAGTGATGTAACACAATACCCATGTGTGGATGTTGACCTCAGCAGCAGTAGAGTGGTGTACTGTGCATAACTGACAGATAAACAACCTTTCCTTCCTTATAAAAATCAGAATCATCTACTTCACAGCAATATGAAAAGGAAGGCCTTTTAAATTGAGCTACAAGAAACATACACTTCTGATTTCAAGGGTGAACTAAAAGAGGCTGAGAGGCAATATAGTCTCATCCAATGTGGGGTCGAGGGAGACCAGAAAGAAAATGAATGACTCTTATTTCTACCAACTTCAAGTGCATGCCTCTTCTTTACTGGAGCAGGATGTTTATATATATATATATATATATTTATATATATATATTTTTTATTTTTTTCTTGTAAATACCAGTTATATTCAGGTATTCAATAATGATCCCACTAAGAAAGCCGTATTTTGGAATATATTCATATGTGTGTATATATGTGTGTTTATGCATTTGGAGAACTATGTGAACTGATCCTTTTCTATCATTGCTCTATGTGATTCAGGACATGAACTTTTGTATCTTTTTCTTTACGTTTATAAGACTTGCTTAATAATTGCATTCCCATTATCATCTGATTTTAACTAATAATAATGTATGGCTAAAAGTAGTCACATTTCACGATCTGCACATTGGGTATTTTTACCATGATCAATTGTTTGTTGTCATTTTGTGCAATATTGGTAATCCTTCATGTGGATTAGAATTTGGGCACTTGCCCCTGATTTTTTCTTGATTAAGATTACAACATAAATGTAATCTTTTGGTCCAATTAATTTAAACAAGATTTTAACTTTTGCATTAACAATGTTTAATAAATATTATTTGACCATTGTTTGTTCAAAAAGAAATTTATTGGACGTTTGTTTGCACATATTGCATTATGCACTTTATATATGACTGAGTCTGTTTTCCCTCTCTATGTGAAAGATGGGAGGGTCTAAATTGTTTCATGGTATTTATGGGTGAAATTTTTCCTAAACACGTCATGTGATCAAGGCCGGGGAAACTCGGTTGAAACGCGTCATGTTGTGTGAAGGCTGGAATAAAATGCACTAAGAAAACTTCAAAAACCTTGTGGTGGTCCGTTCCCGGTATAGCAGTTTGCCGAAAGGAAGTTTGCTTTCTTCCCAGGACTTGGTTCTCATATATATATATATATTACCTACTGGCGGTCGCCAGTAGGTAGTTATAGTTAGGATCGTTTTCCATAGGAAATCCGCAACATTCTATTGGGAATAACTTTGGCGCCGAATGAGGGATCTGCCTGTAATTTCCCTTAACTTTGCCTCGCTGTGCTCCGCTCCTTCCCTGAAAGTTTCGGGGGGGATCCGTCAAGCGGGGGCCGAGATAAAAGGGGGGTCCCAAAATGTGTTTTCCCCATGTTAATTTCCATAGGGCGGTTGGACTCACTTTTAGCCCGAACAGCTGAATGGATTTCCACCAAACTTGGCAAAATTGTAGGGACTGGTACCCCGATGTGTCTTTGCAATGTCTCAAGATATATGCTCCAGTGGTTTTTACGAAAATGAACTTTGAAAAAATATATATTGGGCTACATTGGGCTATATATATGTTAGAGCCCAAATGTAGCCCAATGTAACCCAATGTAGCCCAATGTAGCCCAAAGATGGCCACCAGAGACAAAAAAAAACAAATGTAGCCCAAATATCAGCCAGATGTAGCCCAACTATAGCCCAATGACAGAATGTCCCAGAGTGTTCTAAAGAACAACTAGAGCGCTAACAGTCTTACTTATGACAAAAGTATGGCACACCTGAAGTCATCTTGATTGGAATAAAGTGTTAACACTTAAAACATTTAATTTGCAAAGGAACAAAATGAGGGGGTTCATTTTGACATAGAAATTATGATTAGTGCTGAAGAAAGAAAAATTAGGGCACATTTTGAGTGACTTCTCAAATCCTCTTATATTTCATTAAAAAAATTCTGATATGCAGTCTCCCAAGATAGCCACCAGAGACAAAAGAGCCAAAATGTAGCCCAAATATCAGCCAGATGTAGCCCAACTATAGCCCAATGACAGAATGTCCCAGAGTGTTCTAAAGAACAACTAGAACGCTAACAGTCTTACTTATGACAAAAGTATGGCACACCTGAAGTCATCTTGATTGGAATAAAGTGGTAACACTTAATACATTTAATTTGAAAAGGAACAAAATGAGGGGTTTCATTTTGCCATAGAAATGTTATATATATATATATATATTTATATATATATATATATATATATATATATATATATATATATATATATATATATATATATATATATATATATATATATATATATATATATATATATATATATATATTCACTGAAAAGACCATAGGTTTCACACCAGTTATAGTTAGGTTGAAATTATACTCGCATAAAACCATTGAAATTCCCATGTTATAGTTAGTTGGACTCACTATAACTTGCGCGTGCAATGCACTGCTGATGACGTCACATATTGCATCACTCATGACATGGTCAGTGACATCACTCATGACATCACTGATGACATCTCAAATGACATCACTGATGACATCATCCACTAAGATACATTTAATAAGTCAGTTAACCAATCAATTTTACACAAAAAAACATCCATTTAGACATTTATTTACCCATTTATTCTTCCATCAACCTTTAGATATACATATATAAAAAATATTTATTTTTTCAGAAAGATACACATTCACTGGATGATGTCATCAGTGATGTCATTTGAGATGTCATCAGTGATGTCATGAGTGATGTCACTGACCATGTCATGAGTGATGTAATATGTGACGTCATCAGCAGTGCATTGCACGCGCAAGTTATAGTGAGTCCAACTAACTATAACGTGGGAATTTCAATGGTTTTATGCGAGTAAAATTTCCACCTAACTATAACTGGTGTGAAACCTATGGTTTTTTCAGTGAATATATATATATATATATATATATATATATATATATATATATATATATATATATATATATATATATATATCTTCCTGTTTGACCCACTTTGACGCCGGTGCTCCTGGTTTGTCGTGGTGCGTTTTTTCAACAGGGTCAAGTCGAAAATTATTCAACAACAACTAATCTTGTAACTTGGCATGATAAAAACGCACTCACTCGAGTCTTCTTGTTAGAAAATTACAGCGACTTTATTTCATACGTTGTGACCAATGCCCAACGCGTTTCACCTCAGCTTGAGAAAATGGACCATACGTCAACATCTGACTTGAAAAAGCACCTTTGTAGTGTATATGGTAGAATGCCCCTGCCACATGAAATATATAGGCAGCACGATATTTGAAGCACACAAGAGCCACCACCCATAAAGACCGTACGAATACAATTGCCAAACACATGGAAAAATACCATGACAACAACTGGGAGACACTACGATATTGTGCCATCGATCAAATACCTGCGTCAGAAAGAGGGGGCAATCGAGTCAAAACTCTCCGACAAAGAGAATCAAAACACATCATCAATTTCAGGACTCTAGACCCGAGAGGTCTTAATTAAAGCGAAGAATTATACGTCCATTTATGATAAAAATAAGTATCACATTGATGGACTTATAATTAATGGGAAGAGTCAATAGAACTCAAACTCACTGGAGAGTGACAAATTATCCCAAATACCATCTCCAATCTGAAATGGATGTTGTCCCCTCCTAAGCTCACAAAGGAAAAGTAGAAATGGAGTAGGAGACATTGAACATTATTTCTCACTAGAGAGACTGAATAACAAAGGATTCAATAATAATTTGTAAGACTGTGATAGGAACCGCAATCTGCATGTCCTCATTTAAACACTAAATGAATTTGCAATTTTTGTTAAGTACATTCTCATATTTACTTTTTTGATCAAATGGTTTAAATGTTTGTAGTGAAGTAACTACATTAACCACAATGCACCAGGAATATGGAGTAGTTATCACGGTGCACTAAAGATAAAAGAAGGCTTAACTTTATGCACAACATTCCGTGAACAAGCCTCAAGCTGAGGTGAAACACGTTGGGCATTGGTCACAACCTTTGAAATAAAGTCGCTGTAATTTTCTAACAAGAAGACTCGAGTGAGTGCGTTTTTATCATGGCAAGTTACAAGATTGGTTGCTGTTAAAAAAAATAAAAAATTAAAAATATATATATATATATGTATGTATATATATATATATATATATATATATATATATATATATATATATATATTTTCCACCAAATCGTTCACTCGGAAGTGCACTCTGTTGCACGGCTGGTGCTGGACAGTGGGGATGAACGTTCCCCCACTGCAAATTATCCACCAAAAAAAGAATTATTGTCCGCACTCGCTCAATTCGAAAAATTGGATTTATTTAGACAGAGACTTCAGATAGCCCCCTTCACCTACGCGTTTCGACCGCAGGTCTTGTTCACAGTGTTGCCACTAGTCCATTGTCTCTTTCTAATTTTTATACCTTCTAGTCCATTTAAGCACATAATGGTGCATTCTGGGTGAGGTAGTTTTTCAATTATCCTTGAAAACTTTAACGTTTGTTTTGCAGTACATTTTTTGACATTTTTCAGTACTTCAGGTCAC
Source organism: Lissotriton helveticus (assembly GCF_964261635.1). Lineage (NCBI taxonomy): Eukaryota > Metazoa > Chordata > Amphibia > Caudata > Salamandridae > Lissotriton > Lissotriton helveticus. The sequence goes on from NC_136069.1 coordinate 382,021,997, forward strand.
CAGTACTTTCCAAGTGGTTTAAAAGGTTATCTCATGCCATTGATAGTCGTTTTTTACATGGGAACATCCCATTAACCCTTTGTAGGGGTTTATAGCGACACACAGTTCACAGGCAATTCATCTTGTAATCTTCAGACGTTTGCTGTAAAATTATGACTGGTTTAATTCAGGGCTCAGTGACTATTTGATGATTTACTTTTACCACAAATTGGAGTGTTCTCTGACTATTAAATGGGCTCAGTGCCCATTAGATGTGACCTATCTTGTATCAATGTCTGGCGTCCATGGTGTTACGAGTCATAGTCCGGTTTGTGTCCCTCACAATTTGTTTCACAGGTGGACATACATCTCTTCGTCCATATTGAGTCCTTTCGGTGTCTTCGTTTTGAATCTGATAATCAGGCGTGACTCCAAACGTCTCAGTTTGAGTTTTCTGTTACCCCCTCTTTCATCTGGAAGGATAGTGGCCAGACCACTATAGCGTACATCTTTCCAGGTTTTTCCAGTGTGTTGGAGCATGTGTTTCGCTATGGCGTAGGATGTATCGCCATTTTGGATGGCCCTGACGTGTTCCAATATCCTTTTTTGCAGAGGACAGGTGGTCATTCCAATGTAGCGTTTACCGCATGCACAAGTCAGCATATATACCACATGAGTGGTTTTGCATGTGATGGAATCTTCGATGTTGAAGACCTTCCCTTGTGGGTCTGTCAGTGATTTTAAAGATTGTCCTATTGTGCATGCCTTACATTGATGGCATTTGTTAAACCCTTTTTGCCTCGATGTTAGCCAATCCTTTTTCTTCTTTAGCTGGAAATGACTCCTTACAAGTTTGTCTTGTAGTGAGGGTGGTTTTCTAAATGTCATAAGCGGGTATTCGCCCAGTTGTCCACCGATGTCTGGATCTTTTTTGATGACATTCCAATACTTTTAAGTATTCTCCTTACATTTTGACTTTCTTTGCTGTACGTTACAATCATCCTTATAGGTTCAGGTTGTCCTTGTATTTTCTCAACTTCTGTTTTATTGATCAAAGTTTCTGTTCTACTTAGTGTTCTGGACTTAAGTTCTCCCTATTTAATATCATTGTATTTGTATCCTCTTTTTAGGAATCTGTTGGTAGTTTCTTTGTACTTGCGATTCATTTCCTTTGTGTTGGAACAATTTCTTTTCATGCGGACAAACTCCCCATACGGGATGCTTCTTTTTAGGTTTGTAGGATGGAAACTGTCCCCGTGTAGTACACTGTTCGTGGCTATATATATATATATATATATATTACACAAAGTTGCTCCTTCCGACTGCCGGGGACTTTAGGATTGAAGAGGATTTAATTCCCTAACTTAAAACGTGCCACAGGGCATGTTTATAGACTTGTCATCTCAGGCCCTGCCCCCTTCCTTCACCATTGTACAAACGCACCACCTGGCCAGTTGTAAGTTGGGGAATTAATTCCCCATTCCCCTTCAATACTGAGGGTCCCTGAGTGCCAAAAAGCCCACCAAGTACATCCAGTATACGCCAGGGAGCTGCGTTGCAGAGAGGTGTTCAGAGGCCACGCCCCTTTTTAAACCTCTCCGCAACCCAGCTCTGTGGTGCTTACTGGAGGCCCCTACTGGGCTAGTTTGACCCTAGGAACCCTCAGGATTCAATGGGACTTAATTTCCCAACTTAAAACTGCCACAGGGCGCGTTTACACAGTGGTGAAGGGAGGGGACGGGGCCTAAGGTGACGTGCGCAAACACACCCTGTGGTGTGTTTTAAGTTGGGAAAATAATTTCCCTTCAATCCTGAGGGCCCCTGGGGGCCAACTAGCCCACCACGTGCTTCCAGTAAACGCCACTGCGCTGCGTTGCAGAGAGGTGGTCCAGGCCGTGCCACTTTTTACACCTCTCTTCAACGGCGCTTACTGGAGATACCTAATGGGCTGGTTTGACCCTAGGGACTCTCAGGATTCAAGGGGACTTAATCGCTCAACTTAAAACAGCCACAGGGCGCGTTTATACAGTGGGGAAGGGAGGGGACGGGGCCTGAGGTGACGTGTGCAAACACGCCCTTTGGCGCATTTTAAGTTGGGGAAATAATTCCCCTTCAAGCCTGAAGGCCCATGGGGGCCAACTAGCCAACCAGGTGCTTCCAGTAAGCGCCACTGCGCTGTGTTGCAGAGAGGTGGTCCAGGCTGTGCCACTTTCCACACCTCTTTGCAACGGCGCTTACTGGAAGTAGCTAGTGGGCTAGTTTGACCCTAGGGACTCTCAGGATTCAAGGGGACTTAATCTCGCAACTTAAAATGGCCACAGGGCGTGTTTACACAGTGGGGAAGGGAGGGGACAGGGCCTACGGTGACGTCTGCAAACACGCCATCTGGCGCATTTTAAGTTGTGGAAATAATTCTCCTTCAATCCTGAGGGCCCCTGGTGGCCAACTAGCCCACCAGGTGCTTCCGGTAGGTGGGATTGTACTGCGGTGCAGAGAGGTGGTCCAGGCCATACCCCATACCCCATTTTACACCTCACTGCAACAGCACTTACTTTTTTTTTGTGTAGAGTTTTATATAGCGCGAACTAGACCCGAACCGAATCAGATATCAGAGCGTTTTACATACTTTAGGTACCTAGTGGGCTAGTTTGACCCTAGGGACTCTCAGGATTCAAGGGTACTTTATCCCTCAAATTAAAACGGCCGCAGGGCGTGTTTGCACACATGTCACCTCAGGCCCACCCTCCCTTCACCAGTGTGCAAACGCGTCCTGTGGTGCGTTTTGAGAGGTAGTTTTAACCCACCTGCACTATTATATACTAGGGTCTTACAGAGGAGGTCATGGTAATCACAGGAGTACCGCAATGCATAGTGTCCCCTAGTGTATGTAGATGTTTTCAGTGTATTCTAAGTGTCTTTTAACATAGCACTGGCTTTGAGCCTGGATAGTCAGACTCAGTTACCACCAGTACCCGTCTGAAAAAGTTGAGGTTAAAGGATGATTTTGCAACAAGACTTCTTTCTGATCCTCTGTTTGTTCTTTCTGCACGTCTTCCTTCTTCCAGTACTTTTGTTCGTCTTTGAGGACTTCTGTTGCTTCTTTCTGCATTTCTTTTTTTTCTTTCTTTGTGTTTTTCCTTCTGTCTTCACATGTCCTACCTCTGTAGGCATAGTTTGAAAGTAGCATTTAAAAAACCTTTGAAATTCACTTAAAAGACCATAGGTTTCAGTCAAGTTAAAGTTAGGAATTAGCATTCAAAAAACCTTAGAAATTCACTGAAAATACCATAGGTTTCAGGGGCGTTATAGTTAGCTGGATATTTCCCTGATACAAAACCAGAGAAATTCCCCCGTTATAGTTAGTTCAGCTAACTATAACTGGCGACCCGCAATGCACTGTTGATCACGTCACATATTACATCACTCATGACATGGTCAGTGACATCACTCATGACATCACTGATGACATCTCAAATGACATCACTGATGACATCATCCATGTGACAATCTGATACACCTCATTACACAGTAGTAAAACCTTTGATCACTCACTGTAAAATACAAAGTACCATTTTTAAAACCATTGACACACCAATACAAGTTTCTAAAACCCACTCACTGATTCCTAGGTCTAGACACACATTTAATCACTCACCTATACATGAACTCATACACGCTGTGACGGATCAATAGAACACTATCAAATTCACTTATACACCTATATCGACATTGACACACCAGCACACATCCTACTCACTTATGCAGTCATCTTACTCACATATGCAAACAATTGATCACACTTACAGTTACTCAGCTACAAACTTATACAAACACCACTTCATTTATTCATACAGATAGTAACTCATACTTAGGGGGTCATTACGATGTCGGGTGGATTTCCTCTGCCAGGCTGGCGGTGGCCACCACCAGTCTGGCGGAGGAAATCCGCCCGACACCCACTGCCCAATTCCCCCCCGCCATATTTGGAGGCGGGGGGGACCGCGGCGGTGTCAAACACCGCCCGCCTGTTTTCCGCCCCGGTCGCCTTGCGGCCGGGGCGGAAAATGAGTAACATGGTGGCGGTGTCTGTTAGACACCGCCCGCCATATTACTATGGGCATTTTCAAATGCTTTTCCATGGCGGCAATGCCGCCATGGAAAGGCATGCGGAGACCCCCTGCGGGGGCCCCTTGCGGGCCCCCTGGGAGTCCGGGGCATGGAGGTGCACATGGGGGGTACCTATGGTACCCCCCCGCCTTTCAAAGTGCAACATGGCATGCTTTTACCATTGCGGCGGGCGGAGATTTCAGCTCCGCCTGCCGCAATGGTAAATATACAGGATGCGCCCCCCTATGTGACGGGCGCATCCTAATGCCAAAATCGGGAACCCCGGCCTGTAGGCGGGCGGTCCACATTACCGAAAGGGTGGCGGGCGGCAAAGCCCGCCCGCCATCCTAATAAACCCCTTAGTGTCTTATAAAATCACTATTACAAGTATACAGTCATCCATACAGTCACTCACACAATCACTGACTCTTATGTATAGTTATTTTTATACAACAACTGTCACATACACTGCCTTTTATTTTTCTACTTCGTTGGACATGTACCACTGAGAGATATATTTGACCATCAGCACACACATAAACACACTCACTCACCCAAACAACTGTTTCCACATGCACTCTTAACCTCATATACCCAGAGAATCAACTATTCACACATCTTTGCACAGTCATACACCCCTCACCCAATCACATACACATTCACTGTCCCATACAAATACTCAGCCAACTAATCAATAAATAATATAGACTTTCATGTAGCTAGTAACCAACCGATGCAGCAGTTTACACAACAACAGACAGAGTGATACAGCAATTCACACAGTTTAGTCACTAACCCATGTATTTAGTGAGGCACTTTAAATTAGTCACTTAAATAGTCAATCACACAGCCACTAAATCCTCCATCCAGACACTTTTACATCCACTCATTCTTCAATACAGATTGCTATATATATCAAACATATTTAAATATAAAACCAAACCACAATCACTGGATGATGTAATCAGTGATCCCATATGAGATATCATCAGTGATGTCATGAGTGATGTCACTGACCATGTCATGAGTGATGTAATATGGGGCAGATCAGGGCCTTCACAATTTGTCTTGGGAATAATGACTCCACCAGCAGTGTCACCATGTTTAATGTAGCATAAATAGTGTTACGTGAGTTGCTCAGGTGGAGTCATGTGAAAACAATATATGTGTTTGGGTGCATGGTTATGGACAAATATACATTATGAATATCAAACGTTGCTCCAAAGCAACGGAACTCCGTCCAGTGGTTAAAAATAGTGAATTCTGTACAACAAACGGGGGTGGGGAGGGGTAGCAGAGAAGCGAGAGTAGAATGGATTGCATACAGGAAAGAAACAAGGGCATGGATGAATGAGACAGAAAAGGGATGAGGGTCTATACAGGCCTAAAGAAGTGGTTGGGAACACTTCACTTAAGTGGGAGGTAACCAGGCAGTCAATGTTATTTAGAATACATGTTTTCTAAATATATCTCTAGTGTTAAGGCATAGCCAATGAGTTGGAAAGGGCAAATGTGTGTTCTCTACCTGACTGCTGTGCATCACCAGTGCATGCACTGTTTTTGGAGATGCGCCTTATAAGATGGGTGCCGTAGAATCAAGGTTACATTTAAATGTACCTGTATGCAATCAAAACCGTGCAGAGGATGGGATGTTCTCTTCCTGGTCTTGCTTGACGAGCTGTAAGTGCTTCCTGGCCCTCTTAACTTCAGCTAACCTCAGGCTCCTGAGAACACTCCAGTTTTGCCTTCTCTTTAGCTGTAGAGCTCTTCGCTAGTGGGCTGCACTTCAGAAACCATGCCACCGCTCCACTCGGGTAGCCATCAGCCAACAGACCTAGAGAATGCACTGTCCCCTCTACGGATGAATGCATTTTAATAATGGTGTTTTCCTGCCAAATATTCTTCGATTTATTTTTTGGGACTGAAGAGGGAACTTGGACGCCAGAAGATACAGTGATTTTCAGGATCACATGATTTGTTGGAACAGCAAGGTAAAGATTTGACCCCCACGGGGAGCATTTCTGTACACAAGTCAAGCTCTGAGGTAAAGACCCTTTACCTGAATTTATTTTGTCCCTCACGTGACCCCTTACGTGTTAGGTCATAATTGAAAATAGTGCACACTATTCACAACAAATGAGGAAATCTTGCAGGACTGGGTCACATACGCAAATTGTTTTGATATATTCATTTTCAGTGTTTCCCAGTTTCCTTGTAGTACTCCTGTATATCCTAACAGGTTACATTAAGTATGCAATTTCTCAGTTATTTTTTTTTAACCTTGTTTCTTCACAATTAATAAGCCCCTACTCCAGTAACCCCCGAAAAATGAATGTTTGGGACATTTTACGTCCCATGTTGAATCAACTATGTCTTCTGGAAATCTGTGTAATTTTAGATAAGCAATACGTTCAGGAAAATGATTTGAAAATATTTAAAATAGTCCGAAAGTTAACACTTTTTGAGTGTACACTACGTTTGAAATCCCAACTGCAAAGTCTAGTCTTAAAAAGACACATTTCCTGTACCTCTTGCCCCAGTTAAAGATATGGGAAATCTGGTTCTCTCAACCATTTTCTGCTTGCATATGCAATTGAGAAAAATCATTCCATCTAAGATTTTCCATAGTTTTTTAGTGCGATCTGCACAGAAAAATACTAAGATCCTAAATCAGCTAATTGGGATTTGCTATTTTAGTTTGCCATGGCCACCTTATGTGTAAATAGTTTTCCAAAAGTTGACTTATATAAAAAAAAAAGTAGCATTCTCAACCCGTACACTCTACAAAAAGCCTGGGCACAGGGCCTGACTGGCCGTTGCGGGCACCGGGCAATCCCCCGGTGCGCCGCAAGGGTGGGGACCGGTTCTGGGCCCCTGGGGGGGGGGGCGTTTTTCTTACAGGGCTGTTTCTGCAGCATAGCTGCAAAATCGGTCCTGCAACAAAATCGTCTGAAAACCGCCCCCCGCGCAGAGCTCGGCGGCAACCCCAATCCCCCGAGGGGGGGGGGGGCAGTCGAGCACTTTGCCGGGGCCGATTTTGGTTCCCGGTCCGCCCTGCCTGGGCATTCCATCCTTCCTTCACGCTGCAAGAGCTACACACCTTCCCCTTTTACAACAGTGAAAGAACAAAAAAAATATTAGGCCTAGGTAGTGAACTTCCGCACTCTGTGCTCAGCAGAGCACTCAGAGGTCCGAAAAACTCAGCTGAGGGGATATTTTTCCTCGCTCGTGTTTGCTAAACATTAAGTTGGTGAATGCGAGCGAGGAAAATCCTTTGCTAGACCGTCTCCGAGGGAGATTTCTCAACATGGGCGGTGGCAGATGGTCGCTACTGTTCGTGTTCAGAAACCATTCGTTTGAGCAGAGGAAGCTGCTGCTCGAGTAGAATATCTACTCAAACGACAGAAAGAAGCAGCGCCCTCTTGAGCTGTTAATGGTGACGTTGACGCTGATTTTTCAGCAAGGGATACAAACCTGATGCTAAAAATCAGCACTAACAGTACAGCCAACACTCTGCCGCTTGCGAAACTCTGCATAGCACTGCAGAGTTTTTTGGTCACTTCCACGAACTCCACCCAAGCCTAAATATTATACATTCCCCAATAATTTCCCATTGCATAACACACAGCTTAACGAAGGTGTCATACATGCAAACCATTATGTATGTATGTATGTATGTATCACTCTCAAACCGTCCTGTCGCAGAGGGAGCACTTGGAAGCTGGTGCTGGAGTCAGGACCAGGACGGGGTCCCGATATTAATTTTACACAAAATAAAGATCCAGCACTCCGCTCGTTAATTTAAGTAGATTTATTAGCACACTGCTAACAGCCTACGTGTTTCGAACCGAGAGGTTCCTTCTCACGGCAGTATATATATAATAACCATATATATTATCATTAACATATTTTGTTGTGAATAATATATCTAGCTCTATCTATATCTCACCTACTGGTGATTGCCAGAAGGTAGTTATAGGTAAGACCATGTTCCCCTAGGAAAAGCGTTTTTGACGTGCCTATATTTTTGGCACCAGTTGATGAGTCTTCACGAAATTTTCTCAAAATATTCAACGCTCACTTCAGCTGCAGTCTGGAAAGTTTCGGGATGATCCATCAAGTGAGGGTGAAAAAAATAGGAGGGTCCCAAAATGCATATTCCCCATGTTAATTACCATTGGGATTTTGAACACCACTACAGCCTGCACCACTAGAGGGAATTACACCAAATTTGGCAGAAAGCTAGCTCTTGGTCCAGAAAGAGACCTTTTTGGGATTTGGTGTGTATCCACTCAGAAGTTTTAGAGATAATAACTGAAAACACCTTTTTATATCTAGTGATACAAATCCTCCGTGGAGTCTCATCGAATCCTCTGCGGATTTGCGAATCCACGTGCCAACAGCAATGCTGTGATTGGCTGGCCGCAACCTGTGAGAAAAGTTGCAGCTGCCATTTTGTTCATTGAGACTCAGTTCCCAGCTGGAAAATACAATAAAAAAATGATAGAAGGGGTCAGGGTAGAGGTACCCTAACCCCATGGGTTTGATGAAGGGCTCTGTGAGTGACCTTTCTTGGGCAAGTAATTGTACAAAAACGTTTTTTTACCACATGCAGTAAGTGCATTCAGATCCCAATAAAAAAATAAACCTGCTCACAGACTCACATCCTTCCTCACACACTGTCTCACATACTCACACACATGCTTAAACACCCACAAAACCACTCACACTCCCATACAGCTACTCACACACCCACTCGCAGACCCTCAAAACCACTCACACACCCACTCACAGACCAACAACAGCATTCACATGCCCACATACACACCCACACAAACACTCACACACCCACTCAGACGCTCAAAACGAGTCACACATCCACTCACAGACCCACACAGCTTTTACGTACCTACTCACAAACTCACATGCCCACTTATACACCCACACAACCACTCACACACCCACACAGCCACACACACACACCCTCTCACGGGCCCCAAAACCACTCACACATCCACTCATGGTCCCACACAGTTTTCCCACACCCAATCACACACCCACTTACAAACCCACACAACCACTCACACAGCTGTTCACATACCCATGCAGCCACTCATACACACACTCACAGACCCACAAAACCAATCACACACCCACACAACCACTCACACACCTCCTCACACTCCCACAAAGCCACTCTCACACCTACTCACAGACCCACTTAACCAGTCACATATGTACTCACACACCCATCACACACTCAGACACCAATGTAAACAGCCACACAACCACTCACACACACTCTCACACCCCCAGGTTGCAGGGACATTATAGTTAGGAAATAGCATTACAAAATGTAGAAATGGACTGAAAAAAAACAAAGGTTACAGGGACGTTAAAGTTAGGAAAGAACGTTTTAAAAACCTTAGAAATTCACTGAAAAAACCAAAGGTGACAGGGATTTTAAAGTTAGTCTCAGATTTTACACACACAAAACAATAGAAATTCAGCAGTTATAGTTATAGATATCCCGAGTGACTAAAACTTGTGTACTAGGGTTTCTTAAACTCACCCCACATCTCCTGCCCTTAGCCCAGCTGTGATGCTGTTGCTGAATTTTTCCTCGAAGGAAAAAAGCAAAAAAGATCGAATCAGACCTCAAATCAGCTCTACTCAATCTCTCACTCTCGCCCGAATCCTCATTACCTGCCCCCCTTCTATGCTATGCTGCCCCACCCCAAAAAAATAATGCCTTGTGGAGCCACTTCACCCCTGTCAATGACGCTGATATCCTAAGCATACTCTCGACCCTGAAACCCTCCAATCACTACAATGACCCCCTCCCATCCAACTTCTTCTAAGAAATTGCAGAAACCCTAACCCCGCTCTGGTCCGAGATCATTAACACTTCGCTTCTCCAAGGTGAGATACCTGACTCCCTGAAGGCAGGACTAGTTCTCCCTATTCTCAAAAAACCCACGGCTGACCCTGAAGACTTGAATAACTATTGTCCAATCACAAACATTTCTACCTTGGCAAAACTCCTCAAGAAATGTGTTCATGAACAACTGCGCAAACTCATTGAACAATTCCAACTCCTCGCCATCTTCCAATCAGGCTTCCGCACTGGACACAGCACTGAGATAGCCATCACGCATATAGTGGACAATGCTCTCTCCTTGCTTGATCAAAATGTAGCCTGCCTACTAATACTACTTGATCTTTCTTCTGCTTTCCATATGGTCAAACATGACAACCTACTTATCCTCCTTAACCCTTTCAATGCTGATGACGGAACCGCTCCGTCATCAGCTGCGGTGGCGCTGTGCTGATGACGGAGCGGTTCCGTCATGGCCCGGCCGCCTCGCCTGCGCGACGTGGATTCCGCGCCTGTGCTGGGCGTTCTATTGAGCGGGCGGGGCCATGACGGAACAGCTCTGTCATGAGCACAGCCCAACCGCGGCTGATGATGGAGCGGTTCCGTCACCAGCATGCGGCCGCCCCGCCCCCTTAGCGCTGCGGCAGAATAGCCACCGCAGCGATGCGGTTAAAGGATGGGGCTCCAAGGCACTGTCCTAAAATGGTTTGCCTCCTTTCTCAACAACAGAACGCAAATAATCAAAACCAATCAAACCCTATCTGACTCAGTCCCTGCACTCTGGGTGTCCTTCAAGGGTCCTCTCTCTCCACCACACTCTTTAACCTTTTCATTGAACCACTGACTGTAATCCTCAAAGACTCCATAATATCAGATTTATGTGGATGATACCCAACTGTACATGAAAATATCTTCACCTGAGAATCCTGCACAAAACCTTAAATTGGCTAACCGCCAACCATCTCAAATGAAATGCCCTTATTTCTCCGACTAGACAATCCTCCATGGTGGGACAATTCCTAACAAACCCCACCGCTCCTAATTGCACACCACACATCATTGACTCCACTAAATCACTGGGTGTGGTACTGGACAAGAACCTAAACATGCAAGATCACATCAGAGCATCTACCAAAGGAGCGAACTTCTAATTAAGCATCCTCAGAAAACTTATACCTTACCTACCACAAGAATATTTCAAATTAGCATTGTAAGCAGTAGTCATCTCAAGACTTGAATACTGCAGTGCTGCTCTATGCGGTCTCAAAAACTCAGTCTAGCCCCACTCAGAGCAACTCTCAACGCTGCGACTAGACTTATCATGAGCTCTAAGAAATCCAATCACATCCCTCCTCACCTTATAGCGCTTAACTGGCTTTCTTTTGAGGCAAGGATCCAGTTACAAATTGTGTGTATGACCCATAGAGCACTACATTCCAATACCCCTATCTACCTGACAAATAAGTTCGAGCTATCGGGTAGCTCCAGGCCCTCAAAGAGCTCCAGCACTCTGCTCCTTAAGCCAAAGAAATTTAAAAAACTGAAAACCTACAAAGGTACTTTATCTGGGACTGCACCGAGATTATGGGACTCCCCACCTGTGTAAATAAGACTAATTCCATCAATTAATAAATCAATCATTTGTAGAGCGAGCTACTCACCTGTGTGGGTCTCAAAGTGCTGGGGAGGTGCTGCTACTGCTCGAACAGCCAGGTCTTGAGTAGTCTACTGAAGGTCAGCAGGTCCTGGGTATGTCGCAGGTGGATGGGGAGGGTGTTTCATGTCTTGGCGGTGAGGGGAGAGAACAATCTGCCGCCGGAGATAGTTAGGTGGATGCGTGAACGGTGGCAAAGGCGAGGTCAGCAGAGCAAAGCTGGCGGTTGGGGGTGTAGAAGGTGAGTCGTTTGTTGAGCTATGTTGGTCCGGCGTTGTGGAGTGCTTTGTGAGCGTGGGTGAGGAGTTTGAAGGTTGACAGGAGCTAGTGCAGGTCTCTCAGGTGGGCAGCAATGTGGCTGTGGTGGGGATGTCAAGGATGAGGCATGCAGAGGTGTTCTGTATTCGTTGATGTCTTTTCTGTAGTTTGGCCGTGGTTCCTGTATAGAGGGCGTTGCTGTAGTCCAGCCTGCTGCTGACGAGGGCCTGGGTGACCGTCCTTGTTCCGATGGGGATCCATCTGGAGATCTTGAGAGCATGCGGAGGGTGTTGAAGCAGGAGGAGGAGACTTGCTGGGTCATTGATAGTGATGAGTCAAGGATAAACCCCAGGTTGTGTGAGTGGTCGGTAGGAGTCTGGGCAGCTCCCAGCGTGCCTGGATACCAGGAGTCGTCCCAGGTGGAGGGAGTGGAGCCAAGGATGAGGACCTCTGTCTTGTCAGAGTTCAGTTTCAGGTGACTGTTCTTCATCCATTCGGCGATGGCCCTCATTCCTTTGTGGAGGTTGGTTTTGGTGGTGGTGGGGTCCTTGGTGAAGGAGAGGATCAGCTGGGTGTTGTCGGCATATAAGACGATGTTGAGGTTGTGCGATCGGACGATGTTGGTGAGCGGTGCCATGTAGACATTGAAAAGGGTCGGGCTGAGGGATGATCCTTGGGATACGCCGCAAGTGATATTGGTGGCTTTGGATCAGAATGGAGGGAGGTGAACTCTCTGGGTTCTGCCGGTGAGGAAGGAGGTGATCCAGTCCAGGGCTTTGTTGCGGATTCCTGCGTCATGGAGGCGTGTGCGTACGGTGTGGTGACAGACGGTGTAGAAGGTGGCCGAGAGGTCCAGGAGGATAAGGGCTGCTGTTTTACCATTGTCCAGTAGGATCCTGATGTCATCGGTGGCGGCGATGAGGGCGGTCTCGGTGCTGTGGTTGCTGCGGAATCCAGATTGGAACGGGCCCAGGGTGTTGTTCTCCTCAAGGAAGCGGGTCAGTTGCCTGTTGACAATCTTCTCGAAGACTTTCGCAGGGATTGGGAGCAGGGAGTTGGGCTGGAAGTTCTTGAGGTCCTTTGGGTCCGCCTTGGGTTTCTTGAGTAGGGCGTTGATCTCGGCGTGTTTCCAACTCTCCCGGAAGGTGGCGTATCAAAGGAGCTGCTGATGATCTTTCAGAGTTGGGGTGCAATGATGGAGCTCGCTTTGTGATAGATGTGGGGAGGGCAGGGGTCGGATGGTTAGCCAGAGTGGATGGTCTTCATGATTTTGAAGGTGTCGTTGTTGTTGACGTAGTCCCAGGAGAGCAGGAGGCAGGTGTAGCTGGAGGGAAGTGAGTGTGGGCTGTCGGCGGCTGTGAGGGGGGCTGGGTGTTGAAGCTGTCATGGATGTCTGCGATCTTGCGATTTATTTAGTTAAAAATGACATATGTGTTACAATAAAAAAACAAATAAAAGCCCTTTATCTAATAGACATAAGGTATCATGTTGTTACATCAACAAAATTCACAACTACCAAAGAAAGAAATCACAAATTAATTTTCATTTCATTAAAATCACAATACAATGACAAGAGAGAGTATATTACAGACAAAGCTCAATGTGTCCTTTCCTTGTTACACATCTGTTTGGCAGTAATGGTTTAGGCATGGATCATGGTGTCAAATACTCTGTGAACTCCGCCTCTGTCACAGATTGTGTGCGATACAACCTGACACCATTCAACTGTCATTCCCGATCTATCTTGCTGTAATTGCTAACTGGCCAATGTCATGGTCCAGTCCATTATGTCACTGCTGTAACTGATGTAAACTTACCTAATTTACTCCCACAGCGCTCGATCTATGTCTACCGCAGCCCTTATGTAAAGTACTCTGATACCCACCTGGGTCATGTTTGCGCTTTACAAAACTTTAAATAAATAAATCATGCATTGCTAATTACTCCACCTACTACATCTCTCATGACATCTTCTATGACATCATTGATAATATCACTGCAACATTTGCAGAGAAATTATTGATGAGAAAACTGTGCATGATGCCATGAAGGAGTTAAAGTTACCTGAGCTATTTATAAATCTCATCCCTGCAATGCACTGCTTTACATACATACCTGTAACCTTTGGTTTTTTCAGTGAATATATTCACTGAAAAAAACAAAGGTTACAGGTATGTTCTAGTTAGGCTCAGGTTTCACTCATACACAGCAAGGAGCATAAGAGAGAATTAACAGTCAGGTTTCCCCCCACTCATTAAATCACAATGTATAAAAAACCTGATTGTACTTGAACACCAATGCTTTTCAAGGATACCAGGGACAGCGTAATAATATCTCCACCCAGAGGCTGGCTTCATAAAGTATGCCAGTCACATCCGGCTCCAGGTGTTCAATATTCACTGTTTGTCAATCCACCAAACTTCAAATCCTCTTGTAAATGTGATCAAGAAGAAAAAAGTGAGAAAGGTCAGAAAGTACCTCATGTAAGCATCACCTAGGGAGCTGCTGGTTGGCACTCACCAGTTTGCTTACTCTTTCATCATTGGTGACTTTCATGACCGTGAAGAAAGCAAAATAGTGCCAAAATTATGTTTAAAGGTGAAGAGAGTGAAAGAAGTAACATGTGCCAGAATGCACAGAAATTGCTTGTGTCATTCTATGCCAATTGGACCCCGTAGTGAGAAAAATGAAATTGCTTCTGCAAGCTATAATGAGTTGTTGCTCACTCGCAAATATACATACTTTATTGGATGCTGTGAGCATACTTAGATTTTTAAAAAATTGCATGTTTACACCACTTCAATTAGGAGAGGCCAACATGTTTTATTGCCAATACCTTGCAGCAATTTTATCAGGGCTCGGGGACCAGTCTTCACCTCACTGGTACTTCAAGCTTAGCCTATGGTGGTGATTGACAAATGATACAAGAATGATGGTGCCAACTAATGAAGACTTATAGAAACATTAACTGGCAACATTGCCCAGGCGTTAACACATCCAGATCAGTAGTGGTAATATATTTACCAGGTGGTTGCTATCTAAGTTCATACCAGCAACACTCCCCCTGCGGAGTATTCTCAAGTTTTTAGCCAAGCATCCCCTGTAGGTAATCACAGTCTGGAACGGGCAGCGACTGTGATTACCTGCAGGGGATATTACCAATACTGAATTGAAATTGTTGTCATCTTTGTGATGGCAAACGGGTCCATTGGCAATAACATCTTGTCACTTGCACTGCCTGCCAATGCAAAGTTCCATCAACCCGACTCTTCACACTACAGCATCAACTGCCCCCCATCCACTCAAAATGACAACACGATCTTTGCGCTACAGCAACGACCGTCTGCAACACCAGGCCTGCTCTTCGTGCTACATCGTTGACTGTCTGCAACGCTTCTCTGCTCCTCGCCCCCTCCACTGTGAATGGGACTCTAAGCTCTGGACTGAAAAAGTAACTTTTCAGGTGGACTAACCTGGTCCCTGTATCCGACCTGCGCTCTATTATGGTTAGCCTGAACTTGTGGCTTTCTCCCAGTCTAACGCAACCAAATTGCCAAGAGTAGCACTTTGGGGTTTTTGCTGCTATTTTCACTTAAATCTTTAAAATACCACATCTCTAGTTCTACTGGTTAAATTTCGCTTTATTTTTCAAAATTTGTGTGAGATTTTTCTTGTGTTGTGTTTTCACTTTATCACTGCTTGAAGTGTTGCATACATACTTTACATATTTGCTCTATGTTAAGCCAGACTGCTCTGTGCTAAGTTAGCAGAGGGTTGAGCACTGATTAATTTAGGGCTTGCTTGTACCTCACGTCCTCAATCAGTAACCCAATTTATCAAAACCACTTTGAGTCGGAGTGACACAATAAGGTACCAATAGATGAAAACATGGTATTGGCTGCCACCCAATCCCGGGGGTGCCACAAATGTGGTAATCAGGTTTGTTGTCAATTCATCAAAGAGAAAATGAAATCCTTCCATAGTGTAAATGCTATGAAGGAATTTACTATTAAGAAAACTCATCAATTGCCGTACTACATATTGTATGTATGTGATCACTTGTATATGTGTAAACAATACAGTGGTTTGACAAAACATCAACACAAGGAAATATGGAAAGAGCATGTGGATACAATTTAAAAATGCCATTACACCTATCTGCTAACTGTACACTTTGGTACACATTATAAACCAGATGAGATATATGGTGTTGAACATATTGAGCATGCTCAGGTAAACTGTAGAGGGGTGGATGTCAACATAGATTTAGATTAAGAGAAATCTAGTGGATTGACACTATAAAAAACATGAAAACAGGGTTTAATAGAGACGATCAACTACATATGATCTTGATGTGTTTGGAAAGGACTGTAATATTGCTTTTAAAATATGCATATCTTTTACCTCCATGTATAGATCAAAACCCTTCATGAACAATGTCTAGTTCTTTGGAAGAAGAGACTGCAATCAGAACCTTTTGCATCTTTATATGCCTAAACATAAAATGCAAAATGATGTATTTCCTAATTTTGCCTCATACTCCTTATCCACTATAACTGGAACATGGAATGATTAATGCCTTCCTGTAGAGATGGCATAGATTGTAAACTTGCATATGGTTACGTTGAAAAGTAGTGCCTTGGAAATGGCACAATAACGTATGCCTGATCTTCTGTACCCTGAATTTCAAGACTCCGTAGAGATTCTTCTTAGGTTAACTTATCTGCTTGAGAAGATAGTGTTGCTAACACCTTCAGATGAAACAGTTGCTTGTGTGGTGAGGAGAAGATTAACTCAAAGTAGAATCCTTTAGGTCTTAACAGGGTTGAGTTGATTTTTTTTAATGAAGTTTAACTTTTGAGTATGAGTTAGAATGATTTGATCAGGATGTATTTGTATCTTTTTAGGGATAGAGACTATGGGCCTTGTAACTCTAATTGAATTATTTGAAGGTTTGTAAACTGATAAAGATGTTTGGTTGTCATGTGGACCGTATCATTATAATTATGAGGATTGACTGATTGAGAAAGTTTATACAAGTTTAAATACAGGATTTTAATAGGTTTTATTGATTTTGTTCTTTGTAGTGAAACTTGGGAATATGGCAGAGGACCTCATATTTAAGTGCATTGACTCCATGGCTCCAGACCATTGAGGCTTTTATTGTAAATCAGAATGTTTTCCATTCTGGACTGTGTTTAGAAAATAAGATATTTGCCTCCATATTCGATTGTTGATCACCTTATCCATATTTTCATTTATAACTTTTATAACTTTTGTGGATGGTGTCATTTTGGGAATATTCCTTTGAATGTATAGAATATGAAAAAAGGAGAAGTAGTTTATTATGTTTGTAAGTGTGAACATTTCAAAATGGAATAATGGTGGTGAGAGATTTCCATCTATTGAGCAGTTAAATTTTTTAATTTGAGCGGTATGATAATAGCCACCTTCACAACCTGGCACTTTAGTGAATGAGTGTTTATTTATCCAAGTTACTTACCAACAGGAAGGTGGAGCTGTTAGTTGAAATAAAACTGAGGTATATGCCTGTGCAATTTAAGAACAATTAAAAATGACATAGTGAAAATGGGTGGGAATACACTGACATTTTGTAGAAAATGCTTTTAAATAGTCATATGATCTTTAGATATTTGACTTCTTGAGATGAAAGGTCTTTGTATGAAGCAAGGAAACGGTTGGATGAGTGTTGTGAGATGCTACTTCACAATCTATTTTGTTTTTGGATTGGTACATTTGGATTGGGGTTTCTGTTTGTTTTGTGCTTCATTGTACAATAGGTATGAGGATCATGTTTGGGCTCCTGTAACATACATTGAAATACCATTAAGAAAATATAAACTTGCAATGAGAGTTATTAATTCATTTTAGGTAAGGATTGTAAGAAACAATACTGTGCGCGTCAGACTGAAATTTATGGAATCTCTAAAGGGTCATGAAGTCTCCTTTCCTCTTTTCAAGTTCTAGTTAATTGGTGGTGGTGTGAGATTCCGTCCACTGGTGATGCATATGAGATTTTCTTTTGCTCCATCCTGTTGTAATATAAAAGGATTGAATGATCAGGTGAGCATTCTGGAATATCACAGTGAAACTTAAAATGACCAACCAGTAATGTATTTTGCTTTGAATTATTTGATGCTAGATTTCTATTCTTTACATAGCTTTAATGTGCATGGGTATGTGAACACAATGGATCATATGTGAAATCTCTTTGGGTTGATCAGTCCTTAGATTTACTATGTCTATTATTAACTGAAAATACATTCACATATCGTTGTTAACTATGCACTAAGATAGTACTAATTGCAAAGTGACCCTGTTATCTGAAAAATATTGATTATAGAGCTGCAATGAGTGTAGAAAAAGAGAGTTATGATGTTCTCTCTCATGGTAATGTAAGACAATATCCCAAAATACGTATAATATGAGTGTTATTTTTACTCCTAAAGAATGTTTGTCTAGTTATTTTTTCCTTTGTTTTTAGTTTTTCTACTTCTTCTTTTCTGTGTTTTCCTTCTGTAAGGAACTTGTATTGTGAATCAGAGCCCTGAAGAAGAAGCAGAATGCCACAAAACATGTATTGGCTCAGTCTCTAATTGGTTCAGAGTTGCATTAAGATTTAGCTATTTTAATGAGTCATTGGACATGTTTGAGCTGATCTGAAAAAATATTTAAAAAGGAATATCTTCTCATGGCTCAATGTGAAATGATTTTAAGCTGAATTAGCATTTGATTGCTAAAATAAATTATTGGATAAGAGTCAATTGGAAGAAACTCATAACAGGAACATTTCTCACTAAACGTTTAATTCTAAGGAACTTTGGATATGGTGGAAATGAAGTAAATATGTATCAATAACTAAACAATGTATCAAAGAAGCTGTCAGAGCCATTTGTGAGAAGGATCTTCTGGTTCTAGGTCTGTGAAAGGGGATCTATAATGCTAGTAAGGAATGTGTAGTCTTCTTTTAAAATTACCTGTAAATATTTTTTTTACCTTTGAAAAACACATTTTGTTTATATAAAAGAGTTTGTTATTTTGTCTTTAAGAAATTCAAAACAATTATTCTTGGCAGTTTTTAATTTTTTTGTTCATCTTGTCTTGTTATCGTGAACTGTAAATTGATTGTGATAAAAGTGCTTCCCATTTCTTTGTAAATGATCACTAGTTATTTGATGAACCTGAAGGGTTACTGGCTCCAAAGGTTTTGGAGCTGTGTGCAGGGCCAAGGGCCTTTTTAAACCCTCCCTGAATCTCTGGTCAGGGTTTGCGAGAAAGAGAAGTCATAATAAATTCCGGATGCACCACTGTACCTGAAGTGATGTTCAGTCTTCCTTTCGCCTCTCCAGCTCCAGGAATTAGAGGAATTAGAGGAAGAAAACTGCTCAGAACTTGTGCACAGCTAAGTATACAGAAAGGTCACAGACATTTCCCTTCCCACCACCCACCATTGGGCTATTCTGGTTGTCTAATTTATGCAGTGGCAGTGACAGGGACTTTGAAGGGTTGATCCCCTGTAGTTTCTCTCTGGACTCATGAGTGCTGCCCTTCTTAGCTGCAGGGAATCTGAGAAATGTCAGGTGCACCTGCAGGTATCTCAGCCTTTTGAGTGACTGATATCAGTAAGGTAGGAATGATTTTGTGGGTGAAATGAATGGAGATAAACAAAATTAGAGAGGGGCAGATGTGTTTTTTGGCAGGTGATCCCATTGAGGTCTACTGGAGGCATTTTATTTCTTTGGAGAGGGACAATTTGACCAAGTAAGTTGACACTGTGCAAGACTAGGTCAATATAAAGGTATGCTCATGTGGGAGAGTGGAGATGCCAAAGACATGAGCAGTATGACGACAAGCAGGGCTAAATGTGGTAGGAATGTGGATCACAAGATTTGAGGAGTCACTGAGAAATGCGTGCGTGTGAATGTGTGCATGTGGGTATATCAACAGGAGTGTGTTTGTTTAGTTTGGCCCAAACAGTCAGATGGTTTTGGTCAGTCCATTTATGTAAAAACATTATTAACTCTGTACCCAATGATTCTGCCTGTTCTGGGTCCTCTCTTTACCTGGAATGCACTTCATAATCGCATGTTAAGCATGTCACAAATCCAAAAATGTGAATGTTCTTTCTTTAGTCATAAAATTGCTGTAGCTGAAATACCAGATGGAGGTATGTTTGCCTAGCATTAGGACGAGCCTTGGGATAACACCCACTCACTAATCTAGCTGCACATGGAACTAAAGATCCTAGGTTTGCACCAAATGATGCATACACAGTGCAAAGGTGGCTGGTGATGTGTACTGGAACAAGAACCCTCATTGAACATCAATCTTCTGAAAACAATTAAACATGTATATCTCATGCAAAATAATACTGATACACTTGAGGAGTACACCATGTTCAGCCTTTCCAATCCCCACAAAAGTGCTTAGAGGATAGCATGCATCAATAAGCAATACAAAGGACTATTTAAATTCTACTCAAGTCCCTCAAAAATGTTGGGTATTAGTACTAAACATTAACCTTCCATGGGCCTCTTTGGGGTGGTTACACAATTTAATTTAACCGTAATAGTCCGTACCCCCTCCCCCACTGCTGACCGCCCGTTCTAACCTAAATAGGAGGGATAGTATGAATTGCAGTAGTTTCACTGCTGAAAGTTCACTGTATCTCACATTAAATCAGTGTCTTCCCTGTGATGAACTCCCCATCTGTTTTTTAACACATGCATCTTTGCCCATGAGTCCACAATTCCAATGCAGCCATCTCATTCTGCCTTTTTATTTTACTGCTACCCTTCTGCCAATCCTCTATTTAAGCTTCGGGCGGGACATGAGATGGCACGGACTTGGTTGTAGCAGCCTCCACTGCCGCCGTGAGGGGAACGTCTGAACCAGACCATTCCAGGCCGTGACGGGAACGGCCCAAGTACATGCCCCAGCAGCCCTAGCATCCTTGCCTCTGACCCCACAAACGTGCTTGGAGGCGCTATAAAATCTCTGCGGCCTCCCGCAGCACAGGACAAGAGAAGGCATGGACTCGGTTGTAGCAGCCTCCGCTGCTTCCGTGAGGGAAACGGCTGAACCCGACTATTCCAGGCAGTGAGGGGAACGGCCCAACTACATGCCCCAGCAGCCCAAGCGTCCTTGCCTCTGACGCCACAAACGTCCCTGGAGGTGCGATAAAATCTCTGCGGCCCTCCCACAGCGCGGGACACGAGAAGCCATGAACTCGGTTGTAGTAGCCTCCAATGCTGCCGTGAGGGGAACGGCTGAACCCGACCATTCCAGGTCATGAGGAAAACGGCCCAACTACATGCCCCAGCAGCCCCAATGTTCTTGCCTCTGACGCCATGAACACACCTGGAGGCACAATAACATCTATGCGGCCCTCTCGTGGCGCAGGGCACGAGAAGACACAGACTCGGTTGTAGCAGCCTTCACTGCTGCCATAAGGGGAACAGCTGAAACTGACCATTCCAGGCCGTGAAGGGAATGGCGCAACTACATGCCCCAGCAGCCCTAGCGTCCTTGCCTCTGATACCATGAACGTGCCTGGAGGCGCGATAAAATCTCTGAGGCCCTCCCGCAGTGTGGGACACGAGAAGGCATGGACTCGTTTAGAGCAGCCTCCGCTGCTGCCGTGAGGGTAATAGTTGAACCCGACAATTCCAGGCCATGAGGGGAAAGGCCCAACTACATGCCCCAGCAGCCCTGGCATCCTTGCCTCTGATGCCATGAACGCGCCTGGCGGTGCAATAAAATCTCGCAGGCCAAGAGCGGGCCCGTCTGCGCCCATCAGAGTCTGAATGAGCCTGGGCTGGGCCACCCCCATTGGTTTTAATTCTGGAGCCTAAAGGACCTTTTCTTCATTGGATTGTCCACTAAAGGTTAGTGCCATCAATTTGTACAGTGTACTATCAACAAATGCGTAAGCCTAGGAGAACTTTGCATGTGTGTGTTCAATCTCCGCACAACCATTTTCTCGACAGAAATACCTGTAAATTTATTTTTTGCTCGAATAGCGGTGGGAAGCTGTCAACTCTAGCCTCCTGGGATTTGTAACTAAGCCAACTAGTAATTACTCTCTAGCACCTCCAGAACTATTGCTATCCGCGATCATGGGCAAACCAAAATCAGTTACAGCTCCACAACCTGCATTGCCATTACAACCTACCTCAATAGATAAAATGCTGCAAAGAGCAATAGGAGCTGTAGCCACGGAGATAGAGTGAAAATAAAGGCGCCTTTCACTAACCACAATTTTAGCCCCTTGTCCTTCCACCCAAAACATTGCAGCCTGTCCCCGCTTACAGCATCAACACTGGATCCAACACCTGAACCCCCAAGGACACCAGCAAAGGTCTGTGCAACATCCAACATTGAACCAACTTTGACAAGCATCACCAAAAGAAAAGGGACTACTTCTGGACTAAAGTGGAAAAAACCAACAGCGAACAGAGCAAAGAACAGCAATATAGGGAAAGAAGGAACTGGGGATATACTGCAGGCTAATCATGAACAACCACCCTGGGTGGAACACTTGAGGATGGACCTAGAATCCCAGTTTAGGACCATCATAAAGGAGGAACTTAAGTCATGAATGGACCGGTTTGACAACCTGTCTCTATTAGTTGATAATTGGGTGGGTAAAGTAGAGTTAACCCACAAGGAGGTGGAGACAACTAAATCGCTAGTTCAGGAGATAGCATCTGTTGCCACAAATCAATCCACCTCAGCGCTAAACCAAGAGATAGATCCTAACAGGCCCAAACCAACAAATTCGAACATAGCAGATTCCCCAGGGGGGAAAAATCCATCTTGCCAGAATTTAGTCATAAGAAATTATCTGCAGGCAGCCCCCCACGTGAACACCATGGAGAGCCTCCCTAGACTACACCCAGCCGGGGCAGCAGGATCAGCTCTCTGGCAGCAAGGCTCTACCTCTGGGAACAGGGAACAGCCAGCAATCTCTGAAAATGTCCCAGCATAAGAGATTGCTTCTTCACGTATTAATCTACCCCCGGCTTCAACTCCATATGTTGTTGAATTAGTAGGAGTACCAGAAGTGAGAAAAGGGATGTAGGGAGTCCTACCATGAATAAAAAATAGATGTATTGTCTCATTTAGAGTGTGGATGCCAGAGGGAGATTGAGGGCATAGCCACCATCCCCCGGGGATATTTTTACCCCCAGGATTAAACCCCCAGATCATGAGAAGGACTGCTAGTGTCAGGGGTCCGAGGATGGAGGATAGGCCAATGCTCAGCCAGAATTGGGACCCCAGTCAACCACCCCTGTATAGCATTCCTGTAGCAAATAGATTTAGTCCTCTAGACTTGATAGACTGACTCACTCTCAATGGGCCCCCTCACCAAAGTTTTAGCACCCAAGCAGAGAATAAGGCCAAAATATTCCACCCAGATTCTCTCTTACATCAAGGAGGCCCTGGGAAGCATAGGAGTGGACCATAGAATGGTAGTGGGGGGAAGGCGAGCGATCTATCGAGTGTAACTCTGGAACCAAAACACGTGGGATATCCAGCCCCGAGCGACCCCAGCACAACCCGAAGACAAACAACTCCCCCACACCTCCCTTCACAAAGCTCCCCTTGATAGCAACGAGTATTAGTGACTCAGGCTATGACCAATGGGCAAGAAGGGGATTAATAATCTACAGTGAGTGCACCTAAATCCCAGTTTCCTGTCCCTACGCTTGCAGCAATCGAGATGGATATACCTGGTTTGTAAATATTATCCTGGAACATAGCAGGACTCACCTCGAAACTGGATATACCAGACTGGGAAGCATTTATTTATCAACATGGGCTATATATGTTCCATGAAACCTGGGCTAGAGAGTCAACACACAGAGTGGGATATGCTTCCTATAGCATCCCAGCTGATAGGGGGGAGAGGGGCAGGCCTTTTGGGGGTCTAACTATCTGGGTTGGCAAACACCTAGCCTGTGAGGTCAAACAGATAGAAACTTCATCTTGTGACATCCTTTGCATTTTTTTTAAGTTTTCCCCAAAAAAACAAAATCGCTCTGGTTAATGTCTACTCTAACCCTGGGCGTCCAAATCGGCTACGCCCACGGAGTAGGCGTAGTGTTGCCTTCTACGCATTTTGCGTAGACAGCGTAGCCGGCAACACTACGCCCACTCCGTGTGCGTAGCCGAGTCGGCCGCCACCCGCCTCCCTCCCGCCCTCCCCTACATACATTATTTAAGCAACTAACCTTAATAAAACAAATTTAAAGCACTTACCGTGTCCGGTGTTCGCCTGGGGCTCCCTTCTTGAAAATAGCGTCCCTTCCTGGATACCAATGCGCATGCGCGGCCGCCCGCGCATGCGCATTTCTCGGGAGAAATGCGCATGCGCGGCCGCGCATGCGCATTGGTATCCAGGACGACGCTATTTTCAAGAGGGAGCCCCGGACGAGCCCCGGACACGGTAAGTGCTTTAAAATTGTTTTATTAAGGTTAGTTGCTTAAATAACGTATGTAGGGGAGAGCGGGAGGGAGGTGCGTAGTGGGGCTACGCGGAGTGCGGGAGTGGGCGTAGCTTCTCGCCCACTCCGCGTAGCTCCGCGGAGCCCCACTACGCCCACTACGCCCAGGGTTAGTCTACTCACGCCCGGTCTGTTATGGCCAAACCTCCAACACTCTCGAAACATTGTCTACCTTTCTTCTAACAATGCCGGATAATTAATGGACAATCATAGGAGGGGACTTCAATTGTCAATTCGAACCCCTGAATGGCCTTCCCAATAGTATCTCAAGTGAGGAGGGCTCAGTTTGGGCTATTCCAGACTCAAACATACCGCCCATATGGGCCTGGACCCTTTTGGCCTTACAGATGAATCCACTTACGTTAAGTCACTCACTAAGGGCATGCAATGGCCGTCTAACATAGGACAGCTCGGGGAAGCACACATATAACACACCAGGGCATGCTTTAATCATAATTACATCCTAGTGGACACCAAATCGTGCCATAAAGTGTTAGACTTTAAGATCATTCCCCGCCATGAGAGCAACCACAACACCCTTGAACTAGATGTATTTGCCCCATATGATAGAAGCTCTCCAGTAGGGTTTTCACAACTTACCCCTCGAGTCACTCAGGCCAACGGAGGTAGGAGAATTCGCTGTGGGGGATCTCTTGCAATCTCAGACCAAGCTTGCCTCTCTATACCAAAACATCTTTCCCCTACTTACTGTAGCACACTCCCACTCAGAAACGACTGGCATC
This sequence comes from Lissotriton helveticus, assembly GCF_964261635.1. NCBI lineage: Eukaryota > Metazoa > Chordata > Amphibia > Caudata > Salamandridae > Lissotriton > Lissotriton helveticus. The sequence goes on from NC_136069.1 coordinate 382,047,146, forward strand.
TCAACCTCCCAGATAATAGTTTGCAATAACCACAAAGATATGCTTTTTACCCTGGCTCCCTTTTTTGCTACTAGTAGAAAGGCCAGGCCAAATAGAAATCCCCATAGCTCATGGTATAATGACCATTGTAGAACAGCTGAGTCAGACCTCCTAGTTGCTGTTAAGGCAAATAATAGATCACAAATCAAGGTAACTAGTTCAAGTTATAAACTAACCATAGCAAAAGCTAGAAGCAACTGGGTGCATGAAAAATGGGTCAATCTAAGATTCGCCCTGGAAAATCATGACATGCGGGCTTTCTGGAATCTGATTAACACCAGAACAACCGAGGGCAAACCAGCAATTTCAGTAAACATAGGGGAGGAAGTCTGGAGAGCCCATTATAAATCCCTATACCAATCCACTGAGAAGGAAGTTGGGCCGGAGGTAGTTACCCCTTCCCGCCCAGAACCACCCAAATGAGATATCCCCCTGTACATTCTAAAGGAGATCATGGAAGCTCTGGGAAAGATCCTTCCCGGAAAGGCACCAGGGCTGGATAAGATCCCAGGTGACCTTTTTCGCTCAGAAACCTCTGTCTGTGCCCCCCTATTTGAGGACTCTGTTCAACACCATCCTCTAATGTATGGCAATTCCCTCAACCTGGGTTGGGGCAGAAATCATCCCAATATATAAAAAGGGCTCCCCGTTGAGTCCAGCAAACGATCGCCCCATCACCTTGATTGATGTAAGCCAGGAGATCTACGCACGTGCCCTTCTGGGCTGATTACTGGCTTGGATAGAAGATTACAATGTACTCACACCCCTCCAAGCTGGATTCAGAGCTAAGATCTCCACCCATCGATCAAATCTTCAGACTACAGCTTCTATTCTGAAAGACTGTGAGTATCGAGGGTGGCAGCCTCTATCTCATTTTTGTGGACCTAAAATCCGCTTTTGATTTAGGTCCGAGGGATGAATTGTGGGAGATACTAATGGATCTAGGGGCTCCAGATTAACTTTGCCATGGATATTATGCTCAAATAAGGTGTGGTAAAATGGAGAGCTCTCAACTCCCTTCCCGGTTGAAAAAGGCGTAGGTCAAGGCTGCGTCCTAGCCCCAACTCTCTTTTCCATTTTTATTAATGGTTTAATAGAATTCATGTTGGCAGCAAAAGATATTGACGCACCCTGTCTAGTGAACCGCAAGATACCCGCTCTGATGTTCGGCAATGACACCCTCTTACTCTCAAAATCCCCCATGGGCATGCAAAGGGTCCTTGATGCATTTAGCGCCTTCTGTAAAAAGAGGGGTTTGGAGATCAATTCACAGAAAACCAAATATATGTTTTTCAACACAAAAAATCACTCTCGCCCAAACCCCTCTCTACACGGAATGGCTCTAGAAAGGGTGACGATTTTCTAACATTTCGGGATTATTTTAACTGAGAAAATGGACTGGGGGGGGCACAAATAAAAAAAGCTAACCTAAAATTGGCCCATGCATCGGGGAGGCATCCTAAAGGTATACAACAAATGCTCTCACAAGGTAATAGGTCCAGCAGCTGAAGTTTATAAGGACCAGGCAAGGGGAGCAACTTTGTTCGGGGCAGAATTATGGGGACACTGCCCCAGTACTCCTCTATCATCAACAGAGAACTTCTTCATTATGCAGCTTCTGCGACTTCCTGTTAGCTCCCCTCTAATCTCCTTTAGGCTGGATCTTGGAATTAGCCTCAAAGCTGACGAAATAGCTCTAAGACCACTTCTCTTCTGGCGACGTCTGTGGAGCACCCCAGAGCTTGCCCTTTATAGGGATGAACTAAGAGAAGTTATGAGTATGCTTGGACGGGAAAATTGCCTTGGCTAGCGCATATAACGAATACATGCCACACCCTTGGGAGTGAAAATTTGTGGCGCTCAGCCAAAGATTCTAGTATTGTGACTCAAAATGGCATTCATTGAAAACTACGGAGAGCTAAAAATTACCCAGCTATGGAGAACTTTCCCGGGGAGCCTATCACAAATGTTTATGGATATAAAACTTGTAAATCGGCTAGAACCAATACTGGATGACAGCCAACCACTCCTCGCAAAGAAACTGTACATCCAGTTCAGACACGGGACCCTTCCACTCCCATCGTTACCCACCAAGTGGTCGGACGGCCGCAGTCGAGAATGTGTTTCTGAACGTGGAGGAGACTAAAGTGCACGTACTTTTCTTTTGCCCTGCTTACAGGACACCTAGGTCTTGCTGGCTGGTCCAGCTGTGTAAGAACATTGGCCTCAGACATTGTTCTGAGACCCTCAGATTGCTAAAGTGTGACACCCAAATGCGTATAGCCTTTTCTATCTCATACTTTTTGTATTTTATGTGGCATATTCTTAGCGCTACCTTGAAAATGGAGTTAACAAGGCTATAGGCCAACAAATGTTCATTACCAGTCATTAATGATTTTATTTAGAGGGCAGGCGTGTTTCCCTATTAACGTTGCCGTGATTCCTTTTTCTCGTCTTATGTATTTTATTCATAACTAAGTTTTAAAGGATAATGTAATAACCACCACGGGCCAGATGTAGGAGAACCAATACCGGTCGGTAACGGCCGAATTCGGCCGTTACCGACCGGTATTTGGGTTTTCAGATGTAGGGGCCATTATTTTACAGAATCAGTAAATTTACCGATTCGGTAAATTTACCGATTCTGTAAAATACCGAATCGGTAATTTTACCGATTCGGTAAATCCAAATGTAGGTGACACTCCTGAGAGTGTCACAGGCCCTTAAGAGTCAGTATTTTACCACACAATCCTATTGTGTAGTAAAATACCGAATCCAGGTGTGCATGCACATCTGTGCATGCACACTGTGCAATGTGACACACAGACATGCCCTTAGGGCATGTATGTGTGCCACATGTCACACATGCCTTTACTTCGGGTGCTAGAGGGTGTCAAAGTGACACCCTTGAAACATTCGGTATTTACCGATTCGGTAAATACCGAATTGGTATTTCCCATTGATTCCTATGGGCTTCACAGCCCAAAGGAATCAATAGGAAATACCGATTCGGTATTTACCGAATCTGTAAATACCGAATGTTACCGATTCGGTAATTCTTTTTTAAAAATTAGCTACATCTCCCTCCTTCATATTTACCGATTCATAAATACCGAATCGGTAAAATTCGGTATTTATGAGTCGGTAAATGTCCCTCACCTACATCTGGCCCCACATGTTTTATCTGACACTGTTGTTAACTCACTGTATCTGGTCTCTTGCCTGTTAACTGGTGCAACCTGTGATTGTCCGCACAGGACTGCACCTGGCTACTTTTTCTCTAAACTAGAAATTCAGAAAGAATGGGAAAACTATAATGTTCCCGGACACCCTTCTTTTCTAATCATGTATATTACTTAGGTGTATTTTCCCTTACGTTACTCTAAGATATCTCTTCTATTTTAAGTGAAGCACTATCATGGTTAATGCTGCTATTTTGATCTAACACTGCACTTTATTAGGACATAAACGAAGGAAAAGAAGTATCAGTTTTTGGAACACATATACAAACTAGGACTATGTCCGGGGATCCCTTGAAGAGATGTGATTTTGTGCTTGATCAGCAAACCAAACTGTGGTATTTATCTTTTAGATATTTTAAAGCATGTTGACAGAAATTGTATAAAATGTATTATTCTTTTAATGTGCTTTTATGGTCCTAGTGGCTGAAATAAAGATCTTTGACTGACTGGCTTCAGGAGGATGGAAAGGCTGCAGAGGGGTTAGTGGGGACAGGCTGGGCTAACATGAAGGCAGACAGTGACTGGAAATGAGACCAGGATGGTAGTGCATCCCACCTCCACAGAGGAACCTATTTTGTTTTCTTCCTGTCTGATGTCTTTTTTGTGTGCTCCATCTTTTTTAATATGGCTGCAGTACCCTATGCTGGGGTTGCAGCAATAATACTGTTTTTGTGTTTGTTTTTTTAAGTGGGATACGCTCCTCTAGTCACAGCTCCCTCATGCTGAGTCGTGGCTTCAGTGTGAGTGCCACGGGTGCCAAAAATACAGTAATATTATAACTGCATACTGTATTTCATGATACAATAATAATCCAAATCTGTATTGTGAATTATCCGGATTTAACTGAATTATTATTTCTGGATAATTAAATTAAAAATATAGTTTCGTCTAGTCTAATATTACAATATAACATTATAATGAGACTAAACAAAGTGTTTCTTTGAGGCAACTATATAGCAATATGCAATCACCCACACTAGGCAAGCAGCACAAAATAAAAGCTCCAAATGACCCCAAACTCATTGATTCCCATATGTACACATCAGTTCTTTCTCTGGATTAATGTATCTGGATTAATGTAGATCCACAGACAGTAATTTAGTGCTATCTGTGAAGGCTGTCTTAGAATATTGCATATGCTCCAAGCTACCCACCCTTCTATGTTCTACACAACATGAAGGGCCTGATTTTGATGGCAGTCGGCGTAGCTTCTGACCAACACTTTTTCGGTGTGTGAACCACCCGACCATAGGTCAGCGGTTCCGCACACCTCATTATGATTCGACCACACATGGTGCGGTCGAAAACTTCTGTTTCTCTACAGGAGCTTGCGCGGCAGGCGGAAACCGTCCACAGCACAAGCGTCCATTGAGAAATTTGAGTTTGTGAAAATCCCTGAACTGGGATTTTCAGGGTGGCACCATAGGTGTCCCCCAGGGCGACAAGCGGAGGGCCAGATGGCAAGGGGGCCCTGCTAGGGGCCCCCAAAGGCACTTCCAGCCAGCAGTTCCATTTCAGAAAGGCTGAAATGGAACTACTCTCGAAAAGTGCCATTATAATCCCGACGGCGGAAACACCGTCCTTAAGGAATTATGAGGCATTTCTGACTGGCCGAGGGGCTCTATGAGCCCATCAGAACCAAGTCAGATCCCCTGGCTGGATTAAACTCTGACCACCGTCATTGTAATATGGCAGTCGTGGTTTAAACCTACAATGACGGTCGAAAAGCCCCTGACCAGCAGTCTGAGGCTTTCCAACCGACATTGTAATTGGACCCACAATGTTCAGTGAATGAAAATGACTAAAATCGTCTCGGCTGAGACAACTGAGTGGAGTGTGCACTGCCACTGATTCAAAAGTAAATATCTGTAGGGTGGCTTCCAAAGGAAAATTCAGATTATAGCACGGAAACGATTACACTGGCAGTCCCAGGCCCCAACTTAAAGATGCCCAGTCTTGTAGGTGAAAAGGGACAGGGTTCCATTTCTGTGCCACTTGTGATTCCCTATTTTTTCTTTTTTTTACAAATCCTGCTAACTTTGGAAGGGGGCATTTGTATTATTTTTATGCAAAACCTTTCTTTTCATTTTTATCCTTAAAATATAAAACATACAAAATTCATATTTCACTTAATTGGTGCAATAGAAGTAATCAGGCATAACAAAACACTGACTTCATTAGGATCTATCTAGTTATCTTTCACCAATACTATTTAAATAATTAATTAAAGTTTCAAACTTCCTCAAAAACATCACTGCTTTCAAGACTTTTCTCACCAGTCCACCTTCGAAGAAAGTATCTGCCATCCATGCTGAAGCTTTCAATACCTTTTAATTCAAGTGGTGATACAGAGCAGCAGGCTATGACTCTGAAAGAGCTCGCCAGCTTTCTTTAATTTAAATGTCTTTTATGTTGCTTGCGATTTAAAAAACTGCATAGCAGTCTTGCAATCGGACAGTTTTACATTTACATTTCGTTTTTTTTAAGACTTGCATGCATTAGAAGTACTGTGCAATGCAAACATGTAAAATGCTTGGATACATTTAAGAGTTGCCAAGTTTGAAACTGCTAAATATTCTGTTCTTATCTTGGAGAATTGTCATTGCCTTGAATGATCAAAACCTGTGTAGCTGTTCTGTTTTGTTTGTCTCGAGAGATGGTGTTTTATCACAAAACTAAAGCAAATCTCAGTGGTGCTGGCAGTGAAGCTCCATACCTAATGACCTTCATTTTTCATGAGTTTGTAATAAAAAGAAGATACATCTCTTCAACTGCTAAAGCAGTAGACTTTATATCATGTATAATACATGGGACCCTGCAATCAACTCACAGCTGAGGTGTTACGTCTGTAGATGCCTGGTATTAAAAATGATGAAGCTGCTCAACTGTAATAATGTATTACAGTTGAGTTGTAACATCATAATGCCTACTGCCAGAGACAACCACCAAGGTGAAAGGTAAGTCACAGAGTGTCAATACAGCTGCAATGTAAATAACAAAAACATGAACAGTTTTTCCTTCTTCTGATACATATGTTTCTAAAATGAACAGTGATTAGTAGAAAGGAGATCTCTTTAGAAAAATGTTTTTTATTTGCCAGAGCCTAATTTGTAAAAGAATAAGTGCCCAAGGCTCTGCTCATTAACCCAGCTGGGGCTCATAAATAACTCTTAATTACTCAAGCTGGTGTGATCGCATAATTTTGACAATTTTGCATCACACAGTAATGCTTGATTACTGAAATCACCCCACCCACTCTGGCATTATTAACATTTTGCCCACGTCTACTTTAATACACTACCAGACACACCCTGACATTTTTTCTCACTCTTGCAGGATCCTCATTTCTCCCTTTGTGATAGTTTTTCTGTTTTTCTCTTCCTCCATATTTCTACTTTGTGTATTTTCCCCTCTCTTGCTCTATGTAATTGTCTGATGTGTAAAAATAAGTGCTGGTCCCCAAAAATGAGTGCTTATGGGTCCCATTGGAAACCACTGGCTTACATTAAGCACTGTTTTGTGTGTGCTACAGATCATTACAGAAAAGACAGAAACTCTCTGAATGTTTCTTCACATTCTGATCTACAGGATATTTTACTTGACTTACATGGAACTGATTCTAATATCTTCTTTTATGTTTACAAAGCTTCAGTTTCTCAGTAGTTACATTTAATGAATGTGTTTATATGTTCACACGTTAATATTAAGGCACACAGTAGATAAAAGGAGAGATTTATTAAGATTTTACACAATTTTTGTGTCTCAAAAGTGACATAGATCGGCGGAAAATCTTTTTTTTCCACATTTACTTTCCAGTGCTAAACTTGTTTAGCGTTGGATCAAATGGGAAAGTAATGCAAAGCAGTGCATAGAGCTGCTTTGCATTACTTAGCGCCAAGGGAGCATACCATGAGTGGAGCATGGGCGTTCCATGCAACCACTCAAGGTTTCTCACGCTAAACCCAATTTACTCTACAAAGTAAACAGGGTTTAGCATGAGAAAACTGCGACCATTCAAAGTAGGGGCAGGGAAGGAGAAATTCTTTCCTTTCTCCTTCCTTTTCCGACTTCGCATGTGTGTTGCACTGTACTGCACACATCCACAGTGGGAAAAGGCTTCAAGTTAATCTAGTATTTTGTACTGGAAAGATTCCCTTCCAATACAAAACCTTTGCTAGACTCATGGAGACACCCTAAAACCATGGCGCAAAGGTGTCTCTGTGGTACATGGGAGCTGATTTCAGCGCCAGCTCAAGGGAGAGGGGAGGAGAATGCCTTATTTTAGTAAATGGACGTTCTCCTCCCCTCTCCTTTTCATGCAACAACACGCAGCATTTGCGGTTGCTGCGGTGCGCTACGTGAATTTTTTTTAAATCTCTCCCATAGTGTCAAAATATAAATGCAAATTGCGCATCTAGGACGTGTAAGGGTTGCAATTTACATTGCACTCCTCCATTGCTCCAAAAGACGCAAACTTCAGTCAAAGCATTTGAGGAAAAAAATACCATGGGCCTCATTTATGAGGCTGTGCGTCACTTTTACGCCACTGGTGCGTCACTTTTAGTGACGCACCAGTGGAGTAAAAAATGTGCCGTGTTGCACCACATTTACAAAGTGTCGCATCTAAGCAGATGCGTCGCTTTGTAAACCCCTGCGCTACATTATACCTGCGTCAGGTATAATGTATGCAGAGGGGGCGTTCCCCCGCAAAAAGCCTCATAATAGTGACGCAGTGAAATCTATGAGATTTCATTGCGTCACTTTTAGGATGCTGTTGCGTCAAAATCTTGTGCCTGCCTCACAGCAGGCATAAGACTGATGCAAGCCCTTTCACTTAGGGCTTTCCCCATGTGAAAGGACGCATTGCTGGAGTTGCGTCACTTTTGTGACACATTCCAGCAATGCGTGACTTTTGCGCTTACAGATACGTCAGAAATACTGACGTATCTGTAACTCCTTGCGACATGATGCGTCATACTGTAAATATGACGCACCATTGGTGTAGCAAGGGGGGCGCAATGAAAAGTGACGCATCTCTGTTTTCACGCAGCGATGCGTCACTTTTCATAAATGAGGCCATATATATATATATATATATATATATATATATATATATATATATATATATATATGTGATCAAGCCTCTTCGAGAGGCGAAACGCGTCATGACAGATTGCTGGCACGATGCTGCTCTAATAAAGCACTAAGGATTAGCACTTAAACGGCGGTTTCACTCCACGTTATTTGATCTCCATTGGTACAGGGGACATGGCGAATGGCGTTTTTCTACATATATATATATATATTCACTGAAAAAACCATAGGTTATAGACCATATATAGTTAGGAATTAGCATTTACAAAACCTTGAAAATTCACTGAAAAAACCATAGGTTAGAGACCATATATAGTTAGCTGGACATTTTATTGACATAAAACCAATGAAATTCCATATATAGTTAGTTGCACTAACTATATATCGCGCACCCGCAATCCACTGCTGATGATGTCACATATTACATCATTCATGACATGGTCAGTGACATCACTGATGACATCACTGATGACATCTCAAATGACATCACTGATGACATCACTGATAACAACATCCAGTGATTTTTTGTTTCTGTAAAGTTTAAATATGTCTTACATATTGAAGAATGAGTGGATGTGTAAGTGTCTGGACGAAGGATTTAGTAGGTGCATGACTGACTGTATGAGTGAGTGATTAAATGTGTCTCACTGAGTGCATGGGTTAGTGACTAAACTGTCTTAATTTGTGCATCATTATGTCTGTTGTTCTGTAAACTGCTGCATGTGTTGATCAGTAGCTATATGAGTAACTATATGGGTTATTGATTGATTGCCCAAGTATTTGTATGGGAGACTGAGTGTGTGTGTGGCTAGCTGGGAGGTGTGTGACTCTGTGCAGATCAATGTGTACTTGTATCAATGATTGTATAAGAAGGTAAGTATGCGTTAGTATATGTTTGAAAATGTAAGGTGCTCTATGTTTAACTGTATAGACAAGAAAATGGAAGTGTCATTGATTCTTTACAGGACTGACTAGGTGTGTGAGTAACTCCATGGATGAGTGGCAGACTGTGAGTGTCTGTATAGGTGTATGAGTGCATATGATAGTGTTGTAAAGATGAGTGATTGTATGTATGAATGATTGTATGGGTGAATGAGTGAAGGTGTGTGTAGACGTAGCAATCAGTGAGTGCGTACGTAGTAACTAGTATTGGTGTGTCAATGGTTTCAAAAATTATACTCTGTATTTAAAACTGGGTGAAACAGAGGTTATATTAAAATGTGAGGAGATGCATTGTATTGTCACATGAATGATATCATCAGTGATGTGGTCATTGATGTCAAATGAGATGTCATCAGTGATGTCATCAGTGATGTCATTTGAGATGTCATCAGTGATGTCATCAGTGATGTCACTGACCATGTCATGAATGATGTAATATGTGACATCATCAGCAGTGGATTGCGGGTGCGCGATATATAGTTAGTGCAACTAACTATATATGGAATTTCATTGGTTTTATGTCAATAAAATGTCCAGCTAACTATATATGGTCTCTAACCTATGGTTTTTTCAGTGAATTTTCAAGGTTTTGTAAATGCTAATTCCTAACTATATATGGTCTATAACCTATGGTTTTTTCAGTGAATTTTCAAGGTTTTGTAAATGCTAATTCCTAACTATATATGGTCTATAACCTATGGTTTTTCAGTGAATTTCAATGTTTTTTTAATAGCAAATATCATAAGCTGTCGAATGTCAAGTACGTGGTAAGTAAAAACATTTTCGTGTTTATGCACACTGATCTGCTTTGAATGCTGCCCCCCACCCCTCATTTCTATTAGGAGTACTCTCTCTTTGCAGATAGTGAAGGGTAGTTAACGCAGGCCTTTGCCCCCGTTGTAATCCGTCGTGCCTGCTTCTCTCTCCATTTGATTGATTGTTCTCTTTGGTTCATTCTCTATTTACAAACAAGCACAGAGTCGCAATACTCTGTTTAGTCTTTGCAGATAGCGAAAAATCGTGTAAAAAAACAAAAGGAATCGAGCAAAATCAGTAGGCCACTAATGGGATCTCTTTTTGACCTCGCTAAAATAGAAACATTAGGAACAACCTGTTGAAAATAGCAATGTGTATGTACATAAGCGGCGTTCATTTGTGTTCACAGTACCCCTTGTTGATTGTTTGAATCGAGCATTGAATTGTTCGAAGTTGGTTCTCTTAAGGATCTTCTCTGCCTGCAAACAAGGAAGAATAGGAATATTCTCTCTCCCTTTGCAGATAGTGAAGGGTAGGTAACGCAAGCCTTTAACACGTCGTACCTATTTCATTCCTCATTGATTGATTGATTGTCCGAACATTGACTGTTTGGGAATTAGTTCTTTTTGGAGGTAATCCCTGTTTGCAAATAAACGTAGGAAAATCTTTACAAGTAGTGAAAGGGTAGGTAATGCGGACCTTTCTCCCCCGTTGTAATCTGTCATGCCTATCTACTCCCCACTGATTGATGCACCTGTTTCACCCGGACCATTTACTAGAGATATCTGGCCCAACAAGAGAGCACCCCTATTGAAAAGGACATATGCAATAATAACGAAGTGATCACTGTATCCTGTTAACAGAAACTTTAGCATGAAACAACCTGGAAAGAAAAGAATAGGAAAACGAAAATCAGTAGGCCACTGATGAACTTTTTATTAAATAACAAACAAAGAAACGATAACAATACGTAATGATAAAACCTATTATTGTCCTAGAAACAAGAAACGTTAGAAGTAAGCCCGTAATAAGAAACCTGAAAACATCGCCCCTCACTGCCCCAAAACGTGTCTGTCCCACCGCCTGCCACGGCCAAATAACGGCAAACTGGGAAAGATAGAAGTCAGCAGACATCCGCCCCATTCTAGAAACTTCCAAAGGGCAACAGGTTTTCGGCTACGCCCAGCCGGAAACAACACATATAAGGCGGGTCCTGCTGCCACGCCTCGGAGATCATCACGTAGGGTGTAGCCGGAGGAGAGGCCGAGGCCGAGGCCAGCGGGACCCGGCCAGGGGGATTGACAACGCTGGAGAGTTGCAGGGGGGGGAATGTCCGTGTCCTCGACCCTCCCCTCTCTCTCCCAGTCCGGCCGCGGTGGCCCTTGACAGTTTCAGGTAGTCCCGCCACATTCTCTACCAGTCCGGCCACCAACGGCCGGGGCCGATGGGATCCGGCTGCAGCCGATAAACCAAGGAACCCGTTCATGGGGCCAGAGCAAGGGGCGTCCGGCCGACATCCACCGGAAGCCCGGCCCGAAGGCGGACGGGACACTTCTTCTTTCTTGAATAATGGCTGCGACAACACTGGGGGGGGATGTCTTGCACATGCCTCCGACCCCCCCCCCTCTCGTCCTCATCGCCTGGTCCGGCCATAACAAATCTCAAGCGAGACGCCGTGGGGTGCACTGGGAGGGAGAGACGGTGCGAACAGGCCTCTCCCGCCTCCCCAGTGGAGGCTTCCCACCTGCACCCTCAGCGCTCCAGGCGCCCGGAAAAGGGTTCTTCCACTGTGGCGATGTTGCAACGTCTCGCCCGGCAGGGTGGAGCCCGTCCGCTCATTTGACCCCGCGATCGCCAGTAGCTACCGAACTCTCAAAATGGCGATCGACCTGGCAAGAGTGGGCCCAGCATGAAGAAATGGCCCGGTCACTGGTTGACTCCACCACAGTAGTCCTCCACGACCTTGAAGATTCTAGAGGAGCCGCGGTAGTCTCCGACCCCCGCAGACACCCCCGATGGGGAATGACTGCCATGATCGCCCGTGGAGTGACGAAACTGTATCCGCGGGACGTCGGCGCTCCCATGCTGGCGCCAGCCTCACTTTGAATTACTAGAATCCTGCAAACCTCAGTTCCGGTGAAAGCACACTGTGACCCGGTAGGAAAAATTGTTGCACCCCCTCCCCTTTTTGACTGATAGTTCAAACCACCGATCGTTTCCTTTGCCCTTTTACCAGAACTTTGGACTGCCTCCCCCTCTTTTACATTTTCTAGAAAAAACAAAACATTAACCACTACATTAGCATAGCAGTTGACACCAGAACTGTTTTCAAATTGAACACCAACAACATCTTCAACAGAATCCTTTTTGTTTCTGCTGTGACCCTGCTACAGCACAGGCATTGTCCCCAGCAGTAATTCTGCAATGCCGGTAAGAATACCTGTAGTGCCTACTGGACTCACTCACCCCCGCGGCGCCCCACGCCGTTATTTGCTGGGCGGCAACTTACTAGACATCACCTTTGTGCCATCTAGATTTCAGCGCGTTCTGCTGCCTTGGAACTATTCGCACAACAGACTGCTACTGACGACCCACCCCCAGGCAACATCTTCTGAATTTTCATAATTTGAAAGAACTAGTAACATGTCCTCATCAGGAATTTCCTCATGAAAAGTCTGCAATGATGATTCTTGTAACTCTATGGTCTCCAAACATTCGATAAATTCGCCATCAAGAGATTGATCAAAAAAATCATTAAAGTCATCTCCTCCTTGTGAGAAAATTTCATTATTGGTGCTGTCAATTTCAATAAATGTATTGCATAATTCAAAAGAAATTGCCACGGTCTCTTCGTTGTTTAAATGTTTTTACTGTTTTTGTTTTGTTGTATATATTTATAAGTTATTAAAGTTTTATAATCCTACTACTTTGTTGGAGTGCTATATATTTTTTATGTGACACATAAATGTAAAAACTTTGATGTACAAAGAGTCATCCCTGGAATCTTCCGCTTCAGGCTCGGTCCCCTCCCCAATCACAATACAGGATGGTTTTCAGATAGTAGGAACACGTGTGGTGTGACGGATCTCATCGGGTGTGGGCCTTGATCTACTATAACTCCTTTGAAGAGGGGTGATTCTTTACAGCTGGGGCCATAAACTATATCTGCAGGGCTAGCGGATAGCCTGGACAATCGGACACAGAGGAAGAGTGTCAGAGGGTGCGGTAGTGAATAGGGCGAAAGGGAGGTGTCGGGCGGGCACAGAGTGTGATTCTCAGGGAAGAGCAGCACAGATGGGGAGAGGTTTATTGCCCATGCATAACACAGAGAGCGGGGGTGACCAGTGCCTGGGGAAGATGCTTGCGAGGGTGGGGAGCCATGCTACGAATCGACAGCGTGCAGAGAGTGGGTCTGGTCAAGGCATCTAAAATGGCTGCCGTGCACGACAAAAGTGTGGCATTTCAAAAAAGGTAAGATGGCGCAAACAATGTTTTTCAACACTTCCTCATTTTCTTCGAATCGAACGTTAACAGACGTTGGTGCATATTACCAAAGTTAAGCGATATTTATCGCTAACGATGCTTACCAACAAATTTTTTACCGCTAAGCATCGTCAGAAATTATCGAAGATAAACCTTGCTATTATCAAGGTTTATCGCAAATGCGATAAAAAACGACCGCAATGCATTAATATCGCTGAAAACTCAGCGATATTCATGCATTACCGAGCTAATGCTCTTAGCCATGTTATCCACCTCCCATTGGATAACATGGCTAAGAACTGCTCAGGGCAGGTGTTAGTTTTTGGAGATATTCGCGCTTAGCGCGAATATCTCCAAAAGTTGGTAATAGGAGATATATATCTTGCATGTTGTAATGCAAATTATTGTGGTATATGGAACTCATACCATAATCTCCCAGGAAAGCAGAAACTGATCCTTTTGGGACCGCCTGAGAAGGCCTAGGGGGTGAGGGGTACTCTACTTTGCCCCCTTTTCACGTTCCGAACTATTTTATTTTACTCTCTTCTGTAATTACACAAAATAGCAGCGATAAGATGCATCAGAGACACACAGTGAGAGAAAGGAGGCCGGAGATGAAGAAGAGATGTCAAATACACATTGGAGATAATATAGTGGGAGAAGGGCAGTAAATATGAGTAAACTTACCATGTAACATAAAAATGTTGCACTCTATACTATAAGTCTCATTTTATACTACAATCACTTCGCTACAACCTCATAAATTAAAAATAAAAATGAATAATGTCTCAAACAATTTTTGATTTCTAAATATAAATTTATTTTTCTGAATTTTCTAAATTTGAAAGAACTAGTAACATGTCCTCATCAGTAATTTCCTCTTCAATCATCTCATCTGGAATCTCCTCATTAAAAGTCTGCAATGATGATTCTTGTAACTCTATGGTCTCCAAACATTCGATAAATTCGCCATCAACGGATTGATCCAAAAAATCATTCAAGTCATCTCCTCCTTGTGACAATATTTCATTATTGGTGCTGTTAATTTCAATCAATGTAGTGGAATCATTCAAGTCATCTCCTCCTTGTGACAATATTTCATTATTGGTGCTGTCAATTTCAATCAATGTAGTGGACAATTCAAAAGAAATTACCACGGTCTCTTCATTGTGAGCCATTTTATTTTGAAATTGCTTGCTGTAAATTGCAGAAAAAAATAATCACTTTCATTTATCGTTTTTAGTAATACATAATATAAAACTAACTTTATCAAGTATTTAGTATAACAGAAGGACTGCAAATAAATAACAGAAAACATTTTTCAAATTATCTTCAAGTGTACAACATAGTTACCCTTACAAATTAACAACTCACCTTTTTAAAAGTAGGAGAAGTGTTAGTACTGTGTAAATCAAACACCAGAAATTCACCACCAAAAATTCCTCACAAATGTACCTCAGACAGTAGTATCACAAAATGGCTGTGGTTTCCTCTCATTTGAGATATATACATAACCAATTAACTTTCATCACACACAAATACAAAACCAAAGTAACATTTTAATTGGTTCTAAATTTCAACACTTTCAAATGTGTTTTCCCCATGCAATTTTCCATAGGACATTTACATACGTCTACAGCCTGAATGGCTGAACGGAATTACACCAAACTTGGCAAAATGGTACATCAAACCTAAGAGGTCAGGAAGGATCTACTATGCCCCCTTATGGTCATTTGCCCCTTCGCTTTGGCCTCCTCTTGTCTCTCGATCCTACCGAGAGACAAGATGGCGGCCGCTACGGACTGTTTGGAATGTTTACAGACGCCGGACAACCAATCAGCTTCGCAAAGCTCCGTAACGCGAAAAGTACGCGAAGCGGAGCGCTGTTACAGATATATATCTTTTTTTGAACGTTAATTTCTCAAAATCCACTGGAGCACATATATTGAGACCTAGCAAAGGCACATCGGGCTACCAGTCCCTAATATTTTGCCAAGTTTCGTGCAAATCCATTCAGCCGTTCGATTATTATTATTTATTTTTTTTGCCCCGCGGGGCCCTTTTAACCGCATGCGTGCGGCATGATTTCCCCCCGTACGCTGGATTTTGCGGATTCGCACTTTACATGACGAGCTGGGCTCGTCATGAGCGTGCGAGGAGGCTACCTCATGACAAGCCCAGCTCGTCATGAGCGTCGAAGGGGTTAAAACCTCCACATCAAACCTAGGGGGTCAGCGAGGATCTACTATGCCCCCTTATGGTCATTTGCCCCTTCGCTTTGGCCTCCTCTTGTCTCTCGATCCTACCGAGAGACAAGATGGCGGCCGCTACGGACTGTTTGGAATGTTCACAGACGCCGGAGAACCAATCAGCTTCGCTTCACAAAGCTCCGTACCGCGAAAAGTCCGCGAACCGGAGCGCTGCCCGGTCCGCTGTTACAGATATATATCTTTTTTTGAACGTTAATTTCTCAAAATCCACTGAAGCACATATATTGAGACCTAGCAAAGGCACATCGGGCTACCAGTCCCTACAATTTTGCCAAGTTTCGTGCAAATCCATTCAGCCGTTCGTGCTAAAAGTGAGGCCAACCGCCCTATGGGAAACTCAATGTTAAAAACGTGTTTTGGGACCCCCCTTTTTTCTCGGCCCCCCCTTGACGAAACCCCCCCAAATTTTCAGGGGCTGCTCAGAAACAAAATGTTCCACTTTCCTGAAAATTTCAGCCAATTCCGTCCACAAACGCCAAAGTTATTAGACATAGAATTTTCAAAAATCCCATAGAGAAAAAATCCTAACTATATATACCTACTGGCGACCGCCAGTAGGTAATATATATATATATATATATATTGCTCTTTTGCGTCGGCTGCGTTTGAATACTGCAACAAAGAAGTTGTTATCGGGTATAGATGAAACCACAAGACCAACGCAGGCCTAAAATATGTTGACATTTAGAAGCGAAAGTTCCTCCACGTTGCCCCATTGAAGCGAAACGAATAAAGTCTGTCACAGAAATTACATGTTACAAACTATTAGAAACAAAACAAGATAAAAATGAGATGGCAGGCGCCACCTTCGCTTGATACGGTCTGCCTCAAATTCAATGTATGCTGTCTAACAGATGCTCTTGTTTGCGCGCGAAAGAATCTTAAATGTTGAGGAGTTAGCTCATCATCCTCCTTCCTGTCACCGAAGAGCATGCCAAGATTATGCATACGTGCGTCGATGCATCATAGGGGCACGTGCTTGACCGCCTTCAACGATACCGAGTACAGGCGAGAAGTGCCCCCTCATGCGCTGCCCAGGCCCTCAAGGGAGCCTTTCTGAAGACCTTTTTCATGAACTGAACTGACTGCCTGTCTGGCGTGAGTTCCGGATCCCACACTTGGTTATTGTAGCCGTGGAGCGCAGCAGGCCGCCCGAAAACCATCACGCTGCCGGTAATGTTTCCGTGACAGCTGAGCACAGCTGGCATTTTGGCTTTTCGGTTGAAATGTCAAGTCTCGTTTCCAAACTTGAAAGCTTGCCTCAGCCTCTAGAGTATAATAACTAATGACATGTATTGCTTTTTACAGACTGAGCCTGTACTTGTGTTTTTTCAGGAGTTACCTACCAATGGTGGAGCAGGTGCAGTGAGGCCAGGGTGCAGGGGTGAGGCGCCTCACTGAACCTCAATTATTACTGTCTTTTGTTACCTTATCAGGCCCTGCCAAGGCATTTTCTTTCTTTACAAAAGGATCCATAACACATGTAATCCGCCTCTTCTTTTTTGATTCGCGGTATGTTTGATTTATGATACGTAGCAGAAAATGATCATTTTGATATGTAGAACCAGTGCTTTAAATTAGCGGGTGCTGTCCGGTACTGCACTTCTTTAATTCGAGAGGGAGAGCACCTGCTCTTCTCAGCACTGCTACAGTGAATTTAATGGGAGAGCACCAGTACCTCCCAGGAGCAAGCAAGTAATCTAAATAGTGAGTACCTGCAATTCTATATTACAAATTATAGCACTGTGTAGAACATAAATAAAGCTCTTTTGGATACATAGAAAAGACATAAAACGATGACCACTTTAAGTTGGATGTGCTCCTGTTGGCACAGTGACCGTAGCCTGGGTGGATGCTGCTGAAGTCTACCGAGCGTAAGGAACAAAGTACATGAAATGCTTAACTGTCAGGGACCAGTTTTGTCTTTCTATTACATTTTCGAATGAAATTAATAATATTGTACTGAGTCAGGGTTAGATCTTCTTATGCGCTCACAAATTGATTTGTATATTTTCGATTATGAAAGCTGTCTTCAGCAGAGATTGGTGGTGAGAAAATACGTCACCAAAAAGCAGAGTTTCAGTTTTGTTGTCTAGTATGGAATGGCATGACCTATTATTGTATGGTATGGACTGGCCTCTAATTGTTTAGGGTAGTATGGTATGGCTTGTTATTATATAGTATGGTATGGCTTGTCATGGTATGGTTTGGTATGGTATGATATAATAGGATATGGTATGCTAAATGTTTTGTTAAGGTATGGTATGGTAGGGCATGATTTGGTATGGTATGATATGGTCTGGTATAGTATGATGTGGTATGGTAAGCGTTTAGGTATAGTATGCTATGGTATGCTATGGTATTGTATGGCCTGTATGATATGACATACACTTGCACAAACTACTTTAATAAAAAGGTAAAGTTGCACACTGACAAGAAAGAAAATTCATTTAAAAATTAAATATCTCCATGGATTAGTGTTGCCCTGGAGCTTTTAAACACTAAATAAGTCTGTGGCAACAGTAATAGAGCAGAGAAGAGGCCGTATTGTGACAAAATATTCAGCAAAAAATAATCCGATGCTGAAATATCTAGTTTTTAATATTGTGATTCACAAATATCACGATGCAGGATTATCATTGACAAGGATATACATTTTCTAAGGTAAGTAATACCGATGTAAAAAATATTTATGCTGTCATTATTTCTTAGAAAAATGTCTATGTTGTTAATACCGCTCTTAAAAACATATATGATTCAGAAAAAGGGGGTGGTGATGAACAGAGTGTCTGAATTAAGCAGACCACTCTTACCCAGTCCAAAGATCAGGGCTTGATCCATCACCGTTATTTAGCTCACTGCCCCAACCCAGCTCAGAACCTGGCTATATGCAAATTAGTCTGTCCCTGGCCCAGTGCATCATGGGAACAGGGCAGACCAAACTACCAAGCCAATTCTTCACCAGAAAGGAGACAAGCTACCGGGGACCGGTTTCTGGCATTTCAGCCTCGTCGGCCCGGCTTGCTTGAATCCTGATGGAGCAGTGAGCAAGGGACTCATGTCTGAGTATACCCTTCCACGCTTATGGTGGACAAAATGATTCAGAAAAAGGGGGTGGTGATGAACAGAGTGTCTGAATTAAGCAGACCACTCTTACCCAGTCCAAAGATCAGGGCTTGATCCATCACCGTTATTTAGCTCACTGCCCCATCCCAGCTCAGAACCTGGCTATATGCAAATTAGTCTGTCCCTGGCCCAGTGCATCATGGGAACAGGGCAGACCAAACTACCAAGCCAATTCTTCACCAGAAAGGAGACAAGCTACCGGGGACCGGTTTCTGGCATTTCAGCCTCGTCGGCCCGGCTTGCTTGAATCCTGATGGAGCAGTGAGCAAGGGACTCATGTCTGAGTATACCCTTCCACGCTTATGGTGGACAAAATGATTCAGAAAAAGGGGGTGGTGATGAACAGAGTGTCTGAATTAAGCAGACCACTCTTACCCAGTCCAAAGATCAGGGCTTGATCCATCACCGTTATTTAGCTCACTGCCCCATCCCAGCTCAGAACCTGGCTATATGCAAATTAGTCTGTCCCTGGCCCAGTGCATCATGGGAACAGGGCAGACCAAACTACCAAGCCAATTCTTCACCAGAAAGGAGACAAGCTACCGGGGACCGGTTTCTGGCATTTCAGCCTCGTCGGCCCTTGCTCATTGCACCATCAGGATTCAAGCAAGCCGGGCCGAAGACGCCTGAAATGGCAGAAACCGGTCCCCGGAAGCTTGTTTCCTTCCCAGTGTAAGAATTGGCTTTTGTAGTCTGGTCTGCCCTGTTCCCATGATGCACTGGGCCAGGGACAGACTAATTTGCATATAGCCAGGTTCTGAAACTGGGATGGTGAAATGAGCTAAAAAACGGTGTTGGATCTAGCCCTGATCTCTTGACTGGGTGAGAGTACTCTGCTTAATTCAGAGACTCTGTCCATCACCACCCCTTGTTGTAAATTATTTTGTCCACCCTAAGCGTGGAAGGGTATACTCAGATGTGAGTCCCTTGCTCATTGCACCATCAGGATTCAAGCAAGCCGGGCCGAAGACGCCTGAAATGGCAGAAACCGGTCCCCGGAAGCTTGTTTCCTTCCCAGTGTAAGAATTGGCTTTTGTAGTCTGGTCTGTCCTGTTCCCATGATGCACTGGGCCAGGGACAGACTAATTTGCATACAGCCAGGTTCTGAAACTGGGATGGTGCAATGAGCTAAAAAACGGTGTTGGATCTAGCCCTGATCTCTTGACTGGGTGAGAGTACTCTGCTTAATTCAGAGACTCTGTCCATCACCACCCCTTGTTGTAAATTATTTTGTCCACCCTAAGCGTGGAAGGGTATACTCAGATGTGAGTCCCTTGCTCATTGCACCATCAGGATTCAAGCAAGCCGGGCCGAAGACGCCTGAAATGGCAGAAACCGGTCCCCGGAAGCGTGTTTCCTTCCCAGTGTAAGAATTGGCTTTTGTAGTGTGGTCTGCCCTGTTCCCATGATGCACTGGGCCAGGGACAGCCTAATTTGCATACAGCCAGGTTCTGAAACTGGGATGGTGCAATGAGCTAAAAAACGGTGTTGGATCTAGCCCTGATCTCTTGACTGGGTGAGAGTACTCTGCTTAATTCAGAGACTCTGTCCATCACCACCCCTTGTTGTAACTTAAAAACATATATGCCCTTAATATTGTTTAAAAAAATATTTTTGCTAATAATGTCATTTGTAATAATCTTTATGTATTTTAGTACATGTTTTATTTGTATATTTTATAAATTGTATAATTATTGCTAATGTTTTTTAATATAGTTTGACAATTTTAGTTGTTTTTTAATTTAATTTAATAGTCTATTATAGTGTATAGAGTTGTAGCAGTATTTACGTTTTGTAGGGGTGTAGGATGGGAAGTAATTTAGGTATACTTAATTAATAATTAATTTTTAATTGTTACAAATAATTTTTTTGATAATTATTTATGTAAATTGTGTTTTTTATATAGTTTTTTTAAGTTACATTTTAGGTGCGGGTTGTGGTGTTTGTAGGGGCACAAGGAGGGTAGTGAATTAATAAACACTTGGCTTTTCAGAAATTAAATGCCATTATCACACATGGGGTAACCCTATAAAGTCAAAAGGACATGGGTATCGTTTAGTACAGAAACAAAATAAAAAACAGTGGTCCTAGACTAATGTAACTTGAAATTCAAAAAACATTTTTATAGTCATACTTGTTTTAGCACATGAGATCAAAGGCACACATAGATAATATAAAGGCCACTTCCAAAAAGGTTGATGACCCAATTTCACAATTTATTTATTGACTGTATAATTAATTAAAATCATTACAGTAGAATCAACAATGAAGCAATTTCTTGTATATAAAAAGAATAGATACTGAAAAAGCTAAAGTTAAAAGCTAATGCTAAAATCAGGACTGTGATTGGTTACATCATTTGCTTGCTTGAAATATTTTGTTCAAATGACTGAGTCCCGCATGATTGTCCATTCCCCGACTTATATGCCTTGGAGTAAGTCTGTTGCGGGTGAGCGCAAAAGCTACTCTCAGTGGTGCATTAACTATCTTACTAGGTGCGTTGCATTCTTGGAAGGGGGCGTGCAAATGGGACATGGTCAGTGGTGCTGCGTGAATGGATCCCGTCCGCTGTGGCCCACAGCTTTTAAGGCCAGCCTAATTTGGTGGATGAATTTCGCCAGTCTTGCCAAGATCATTGTGCTGGTATTAGACAGACATAATACTGATGCTTCGCTGCAAGACTTTATATTCTTGCTGAGGCAAATTGGGCGCAGTAGTCGCCGGCGATCATTGTTGAGGGTTGGGCAGCAACAAAGAAGGTGCAGCCAGGATTCCTTCTTGTAACTGCACAATCTGCAAGTTGTGGAATCCCCTTTTCGAGCCCAAACTGGATTGAAATCAGCTATCCCCAGCATGGTCAGCCTCATATATAAAATTTTACTCTGGTCTGAGTTGTGAGGGACTCACTTAAGTAGGGTTGTGCTGTTCCTGCCCTGTATGAATCATTTAGTGAGACCAAGTGCGGGCTTCGGCGAAGAGATTTGTAGTCAAGGTCGAAGGAAATTTCGCGCACTTGTCTATTGATGGCTTTCTTCCATGCGCTCAGGGGGATGTCCTGCCGCGGCATACATTCTTCCTCGATCTTCAAGACACGTATTGCCTTTCCCAGCCTTGTGTGCCATTCCGAGCCTGGCCATGTTGATGACCCGAATTTAATCATTCAACCATTAAGTTATATTGTAGAAACATACTTTGGTTATTTCTGATATGCAATGTTATAGCCACACGGTTATTACCAGAGAGAAGGAGATACGTGAAAAAGTAGTGCTCAGGTGAAAGGATAAGTGGAAAAGAAAAAAGCAATGGTAGTAGCGTAGGGGATCCTTTAAATATTTACAACAAACACGTAAGGAGCCAACATGAATTGTGATGGTCTCCCTTAAGAAACAATCAGGCCTACCCACATATACACAATTGCATACAATATGTTATTTCGACTGTTATACTTCACAGTGTAAATATAATATGTGCATCAGGTGTAGGGGGTAGATGTAGACCTTTTCTGGGGCATCACCGAATAGGCCTACACCCTACATCGGCCCCCTACACCTGATGGAACACTTAATTGAGCACAGAGGTTAGAAGTTCACCACACTATGTTGCTAATCGAAACAGTTACTGTGCTGGAGTTTTAAAAGTTTTCCATAGGAACCATTAGTCGTAGCTATAGACTCTGGTAAAGAGCTGGTAAAGATTTAGCCTTAGTATTTTACTTCTAGTTATAAATATGTTTTCTATTTTTACATGTTTTTTAACTGTATTATTATCACACTAAATAATAGTGAAATGTTGTCAGAAAAAGAAAGCGTACATACTTTTTTAAATAACTTTTATTGAAACAACAATAAATAACTGGAAACGTAAGTTAAAGATAACAATATAATAAATAACTAGAAACATAACTTTAACAAAACATTTAATAAGCAAAATGTGATATGTACTCCAATAGAAGTAGGGTAGGTAATCTGCACAACAAAAATGAAAATAAGTGTTCAAAATTAGATCGATGTGACTAAATCAGGTCAAACATTACAAGTTAGGGTAATACTTGGCAATATTTTTTAATTTGCACGTCTGCAGTGTGCCTGATACATTCCACCTCTCTTATAAGCTTGCGTTCAAGAGGTGTCTGTAAGCAAGTGCCTACTGCATCAAATATACAGTATGGATCAACAGGTCTTTAAAAGGATTCAGAGATGAGGCAGAATTAGGTGAGAGATCACGTAATTATGCAGGACAATATTCTTTGGGGCTTATTTACAAGCCCCTTGCGCCACTTTTGCATTAGTTTTCTCATGTTAAAATTGACGGAAAAGTGGTGCAAGGGGCTTGTAAATAAGCTCCTTTATTTCTAACACATTTAATCGTAGGCATTGTGTATCTAGGATGCTCTGCTTACCTTGTGTAAACACTGTGACCAACAGAGTTCACAACTAGAACTCAGCTTTGGTTCTACACTGGAGAGTAATAAATTCAGCCTTGATTTTTATATCGGCAAAGTGGACAGCACCACCCATAACTTTAAAAGAGAAAGAGAAACAATGTGAGAGAGAGTGAGAGAGAGAAAGAGAGAAAAAACTACATTAAAATGTAAGAGAGAGAAAGTTATAGATGGAGCAGTTATTACTGGAGAAAATCTTCGTAGCGCACCTTTTGTCTTCGTTGTGTGCCCAAGCATGTGCTGGTTCATAGTGCACCGTCCAGTTTAGTGATCTGAAAAATAGTAGATAGAGTTAGTAACAGCATAGTACATAAAACTGCACAAGTATATGTTTACTTTATTTATGTGTACACTAAGGATAATGTATTTCATCAACTTTCAATGTAAGGAGGTGTCTGTGCGCTGTTTTTCTTACAAAGTACTAAATTCGATGCACTTCCACTGCATAGCGGTGAGTTCTCAATATTGCGTACCTAGACTGTTGCATCCCTTTGACTCGCAGAGTCCGGAGGTGAGTACTTTTTCTTGCAAACTCACAGGCAGATTTACAAGCTCCTTGCGCCACTTTTCCCATGTTAAAAGTGAAACAAAAGTGGCACAAGGGGCTTGTAAATCTGCCCCTCAGACTGTTGTAACCTATCTATTCTCACAGATCGGAAATAATTGTACATTCCTGTGCAGTGAAGCTGCTGCACACTACCCACTCTCAACAAGCTTCTTTGCTCACCTTGTGACATTAGCATGATTCAAAGAGGGTGCACCACAAGTCGAAGCAGCCTTCTCAGACGTTGTTACGATGGCCACGCATCATCGCAGAATGCACAAACGTAGAGCTTTGGAGGTGTTTGGGGGGGGAATGACACCAATTTGTGAAACACAACCTGTAAGATAAAAAGGAAGTTAACATTGTGTATCATTTCTTTATCAAAGGAGAGAAGAAGTGAGAGAGTGACTGCAAAGAATATCCGCAGCTCACCTTTCTGTCACCGGTGTGTTTTTCACCATGTGCCGGGACATAATACACCCTGAAACTCTACATCTAAAAGATAGAAAAAGAAAGATGTTATGACTGGTATTTGTTCCTATCTTAATGTGAAGTAGAATTACATCGCCTTTTCGGATACCTTCCCTCCCGCATTTATAAACAACTGTTTGTACAGTTCTAACTTGTTTAATAGGCTTTGATTTTTGAAAAATTACTATAGTAGTAATGTGTTTATGTGGCTGTGAAAGCATTTGGTGAGAAGTGAAGTACGTGGTTTTGATCATCACAAGCGTCGGACATTTGACCGATTATAAAAACGTTCCTGCTATTGGAAAAAAATATATAAATGCAATAAGATACGGTATATAGGATTGCGTACGCCTAAATCGCTGCACCGCCTTTTTGTATCCAGTCTGCTGCACCCCATCGACTTCAAAACCACGTGCTTCACTTCGCACCACATGCTTTCACAGCCTCATCGACTTCCTCCGCTGCGCACCTAGGCCTCATTGCTCACCTTTTCGTGGCCAGGACACCGTCTACATCATGCAGTTTCACACTTCCACGAAGAAGTCTGACATATGGTGCAGAGTCTTGATATTGCTATGGGTAAGGACATACTCGTGCTCCCATCATCATCGCAGGTTCCTCACCCGCTCAGTCCTTGTGGTACCACTAACTCAGTGACCAAAGAGACCATGCACGTAGTAGTGGGCCCTTGTACTCTGTGGTTCGGGCCTACATGAGGCGTCCGAACCACTAGGACGGGTCATCACAGTGCTTGGGATGGGACCAACTCTAAAATGGCATAGAGCATATGCGCCTGTCTTTTTTATTGATAGGGTCACGTGTGTAGTGACGCATGTGCTGGATGGGTGTGGTGTGGGTGTATACCAGCCATGAGGGAGTGTGTGTGTACCGTTCTGACAATTAGACCTGGAAGTAAATCTGGGCAATGTTGCGTTTTTGTTATTTCCTGGAAGCGTAAGCGAAGTGGGCTGGACTGATGTATGGCAGTGATGCGTGAGGCTCTGAACCATGATTACGGAGCTACGGGCATGGTTCTGTCATTAGCTATATGAAAAATCAAGTGATTCGGGTGCCCGTTTTGTAGTGCTGACGTCACATGGGTCTTCAACGCAAATGTATCATTATGTCTGTAAATTTCCACAACATGGCCAATATGAAAGGTACAGGGTATCACTGACTGATTTACATTTGCGTGTTGTAGCATTCATAGTTGCACACATAAAATATGGTGGACATGACGCATTTCTGTGATTATGAATGTTTGTTGTACATTCAGTGGAGTGTTGTAGCTGTAGTAATACAGGGCTGTGATAGGTATATTTAACATTGCGGCGGGTGCTGCTTTAAGCAGCACCCGCAGCAAAGTTAAAAATGCATGCTCTGCATTTGCATGCACAAGGCGGCAGGAACCGCGCGTTGCCTGCCGTATTGTGCATAGGTACCCCCCATGTGTACCCCCCACTCCCCCTTCAACCTGGGGGCCCGCAACGGGCCCCCAAAGGAGGAACCGTATGCCTTTTCGTGGTGGCATTGCCGCCACGTAAAGGCATTCCTCCCAGGCAATGCTAATATGGCTGGCGGTGTCTGATAGACACCGCCACCATGTCAGGCCTTTTCCGCCGCGGTCGCAAGGCGACCGCGGCAGAAAAGCGGCGAACGGTCTTCCCCTCCGCCACGGTCCCCCCGACATTGTAATATGGCGGGGGAAGAAAGGTGGCGGCCGTCAAGAATGGCGGACAGATCGCCACCGCCTACATGGCAGTGGCGATCCGTCCGCCATCCTATTGGACCCCATAGTTTTGGGTTGATTTTGCGCTATATAAAAATGCTAAAAAAAGGGGGGGGAATAGTCCACACTTACTGTCAGAGGGAATAGTCCACACTTACTGTCAGAGGTAAGTTGACACTTACTGTCAGAGCACTGAGGTAGTGGTATCTGAAACAACAAGGTTCTGTGGAGCCTGCGATGATGCGCGGTCCGGGCAGGCCGTACTGATACTAATGTTTTTTGTCTTGCAAATTCTGCCTTAGTGAGGCAACGTGATAATGATTTTTGGTGCACTGAGTTACTAGTACTTTTGGCGCTTAGCGTGTACATATCTTGCGATGATGCGTGGTCAGGGGGTACAGTAATTGGACTAATGTGTTTTGTTGATTGAATTTTGCATAAAATCCATTTAAAAGGGATAGTATGTCTCACTGACATAAAACTGTTCACTCTTTTTTGCAATGGTTTATAGAGTTAGTAGTATCTTTGGCGCTGAGCTTGTATGTATCCTGCGATAATGCGTAGTGCAGGAGGGCCGAACTGGAAGCAATGTTTTTTGCCTAGTGAATTCTGCCTTAATAAGGCTACGGGGAGATGACTTGTGGTGCAGTGAGTTAGTGGTACTGAAAGAACTCAGCGTGTGCGTACCCTGCGATGATTCGGGGTTCGGGGGGTCGCAGTGGTAAAATATCCCTTGTCTACTGGAATGTGTCATGTACAATCGTCTTTCTACCTGATTGGTGAGCCCTCACAATGTAGATAGAAGGCAGTAGTTATCACTGAC
Source organism: Lissotriton helveticus (assembly GCF_964261635.1). Taxonomy (NCBI): domain Eukaryota; kingdom Metazoa; phylum Chordata; class Amphibia; order Caudata; family Salamandridae; genus Lissotriton; species Lissotriton helveticus. The sequence goes on from NC_136069.1 coordinate 382,074,106, forward strand.
ATCAAGAAATTCTTTATGTCGTATCTTTTAACAAAATCTGAGGACATAAAGTACAATTAACTCTACCTTTAAAAAACAAGACTACATTGCATGCTGTTTGTAGTATAGATAGAAAGCTGAATTCAAAATGTGAACCCTGCTGTCCGTACAGTAGATCGAAGGCAGAAATATCGAAAAATGCTTTTAGTCACTTTTTTTAACAAAATCAGAACACATACAGTACAATTGTCTCTGCATTAAATAAATCAAGGTTGAATTCCCTACTGTCTGTAGTATACATGCAAAGTTGACTTCAAGTTGTGAACCCTGCTGTCCGCAGAGTAAATTGAAGGCAGTAGTTGACACAGATATCGATGAATGCTTTTTTTGTCACATACTTTAACAAAATCTGAGGACACAGTACAATTGTCTCTGCCTTAAAGAAATCGAGACTGAATTCAATGTTGTCTGTAGTGCTAATGCGCCACTGGTATCAAGTGGTAAACTCTGTTGATCGTAGTGTACATTTGAAAACAGTACTCAGTACAATCATTGAGGAATGTTTTTTGTGACATCCTGTAACAAAATTGTCTCTGCCTTACATATGTCAAGGATAACTTGAATGTTGTCCGTAGTGTAGATGAAAAGCTGAATTCAAGTTGTGAACCCTGCTGTTTGCAATGTAGATCTTAGGTTGCCCTGCATTATCTGTAATGTACTCCATACATTGGCGTTGGCGCGCAGGGTGGCGCCTACTCCTGCGCCTAAGACGAGCCGAAGACCAGCCCGTCTGCGCCCGTCCACGACAGGACGGGGCCATGAGGCAGGAGATTATGGCACGGCCATTACAAGTCCAGGGAATATCGTCTACAACACGAAGAACATACACTTCGCAGGTATTGCTAGAGATACGCACAGATATTTCAAATGCCTGTGACATTGGTATTGATACCCCCGTAGAAGGCCCTTTTGCCTGCCACAGATGCCATATGCAGTTTGACCTCGATACGAAGCAGAGTAGGCAATTACAGGTAGCTGATGTAATACCAGCCAGAAGACAAGAAACTGCTCCTACTAATATCTTAGGAGATAACTCAATTACGTGGAGCAAAAATATACTCTGTAATTTCCGATCATTAGTGAAGCACTCCACCCAGGTCTAGGATCTCATATTGACTGAGGAACCAGACCTCTGCTTTTTAACAGAAACATGGCTTAAGCCCCATTTGGTTCCAGCGATCACACTTAGTGTCCCATTAGGATACAAGATTGCTAGGGTCGACCGCTCAAATAAAACTGGAGGGGGGGTTGCCATTGTTTACAAGGAGGAACTAAATTTAACTATCCTTGAGGAAATTAGTAATCCTCAAATGGAATTACTCATTTTTAAACTTAGTCCTAATCCCAGAGAACAAAGGAAGGGTGCGCTGTTGTATAGACCACCAGTCCCGATTGGAACTTTCCAGTCGTGTTAATAGAGGCTTTAGCACCATTTGTGCAAGATAACCAGGACTTCCTCCTGGTAGGGGACTTTAATGTCCACAGTGAGTTAGAGAACTGCAAGGAGGCAAGAACTCTTTTAATGGACCTAGACTCCCTAGGACTGAAAAAGATCAATGACGGTCCTACTCATGAGGCAGGCCATACTCTGGATTTGGTAATGTCCAACTCACCTTTAATTAAATGCATGCCTCCTAAACAGGTAGAATGGACAGATCATTTCATCTTAAAGTTCCATACTGCCATTAATAATAAGCTTCAAAAGCGGAGTACTCTGGCCACTAAAAGGAGACCCTGGCATAAACTAACGGTGGAAGCCTTTAGAGACCAGTACAAAGTTCCCCTGTATGAACACACCACAGGAGATATAACAACAGAGTTGTACAGGTTTGAGGAGGCAGTAAGGGATGCAATAAATACTACTATCCCTCAGAAAATCTATAAACCCCGCCCAGCTAAAAAGCAAGAAATCTGGTTTTCTGAAGAGTTAAGATCTTTGAAACAAAATACTAGAAAACTGGAAAAATTATGGAGACAGTCTAGGAGGCTGGAAGATAAAGTACTCTACAGATCCTCTCTCAAGTTGTACCATAAAGCCATCAGGACTGCTCGGAAAAATCATATTGCAGCACAACTAATAGAGGCAGGGAAAGATTCTAGAGTTCTGTATAACATCCTACAAACCTTTACTAGACCAGCAGCCTGCGAGACTGTGGAGGTAGCCACTCAAGAGCTGTGTAATGAGATCTTTGCCTTCTTTATGAAGAAGATAGAGGCTATCTATGAGAGGATAGTGGCCTCAAAGACGGCTGAGGGAATGAATAATAACAACAGATCCCAGTTGAGTGTACAATCAGGACCACTTACCCAATGCCTCTCCAGCTTTCCTCCTATCTCCTTAGAGGAGGTAAACTCATTGGTTGCACAAATCGAGAGTGGCAGTCCTCATGATAGTATCCCTGCCCGTATCTTGCCTAAGCTGGTAGAAGTTCTTGGACCAGAAATCCAGAACTTGGTTAATCTTTCCCTCTGTACAGGGCAGGTCCCCATGGACTGGAAGAGGGCGCTAGTAAGACCACTGAGGAAAAACACTGCCATTCCCTGGACGGTGTTGGCGAACCTAAGGCCTATTTCTCTTCTTCCCTATCTGGGAAAAATTATAGAGAAATATGTAAATCACCATTTATCCAGCTACACTGAGCTAGTAGGCGGTCTGGATCCATCCCAGTCGGGCTTTAGACCAAGGCACAGCACTGAGACCACCTTGCTGTCAGTCGCAGACGATCTACGCATGTTCCAGGATAAAGGTCATTCTGTTATCCTGGTTCTGCTGGATCTGTCTGCGGCGTTTGACACCGTGTCATATGACATCATGACCACCAGGCTAGTTAACATCGGCCTGGAAGGCAAGGCGCTGTCATGGCTGAGGAGTTTCCTGACAGGTCGCACCCAAAGGGTTACTCTGGGGGCTTACCGGTCAGAGGAGTTGGAGATCTCTAAGGGGGTGCCACAGGGCTCTTGTCTGAGCCCTACTCTTTTTAACATCTATGTGGCCCCCCTAGCTAACATCATGAGATCTCATGGATTTATTCCTGTGTCATATGCAGATGACACCCAACTCCTCTTTCCTTTTGAAACCCTTACGGTGGAGGTCAGGAACTCCTTTGCTCAGGGGATGAAGGCGGTGGCACACTGGATGGCATCCAACTTCCTGCAGTGCAATGTTGCAAAGACGGAGGTGATGCTGTTCGGTGAGGCCAAACTTCTGTGGACTCCAGACTGGTGGCCTCAAGATCTTGGCCCGGCTCCAGAGCCTAAGCAGGTAGTGAAAAACCTCGGCGTCCGACTAGATCAGGAGCTTTCCTTAAAACATCATAGTAATCAAGTGGTGGGGTCCTGCTTTCATATCATCGGGATGCTACGAAAGGTATTTCCCCTACTACCAGACTCTACTAGGAGAACTTTGGTGCAGGCCCTAGTATTGAGTCGCTTGGACTACTGCAATGGATTGCTGCTGTCAACAAATGAAGCAGTAATCTCTAGGCTCCAGGTGGTCCAGAATACCGCTGCCCGTCTGGTTTTGAACCAGCCCTCTCGCACCCCCTCTAAACCCCTTCTGAAAAAGCTGCAATGGCTATCCATCAAACAGAGGGTGAAGTTTAAGATCTGCTGTATAATGCATAAGTGTCTACAGGGGAAGGGCCCAGCATATCTGACTAATAAATTCTCCCGGTATATACCGACACGCTCCTTGAGATCCAGTGAGAAGGCCTTGCTACAGGTCCCAAGATTTAAAAATGTAAGACAAGGGGGAAGAGCTCTCGCTGTTGCTGGTCCAACCTTGTATAACAGCCTCCCACTGTTTTTGAGACTGTGCAAGGACCACTTTCCTTTTAGGAAACAATTGAAAACCTTCCTTTTTCAAAATTGATCCATACCTATGGCCAAGCTCCGCTAGTTGTTTTCTTAGCTGCCAAAGGCGCGGAGATACTCCTTTGGGAGGTGATCCTAGCGCGGTATAAACATGCAAATGAAATGAAATGAAATACATTGACTATTGCATACAAGACTTATGAACTGGTATCAAGTGGTGAACTCTGTTGATCGAAGTGTACATTTGAAGGCAGTACTCAGTACTGTCATTGAGGAATATTTTTGTTGTATCATTTAACAAAATTGTCTCTGCCTTATATAAATCAAGGCTAACTTAAATGCTGTCCGTAGTGTAGATGGAAAGCTGAATTCAAGTTGTGAACCCTGTTGTACACAGTGTGGATTGAAGGCAATAGTTGACACAGACATCAAGGAATGTTTTTTGTCACTTATTTAAAGAAAATCTGAACGCATATAGTTAAATTGTCTCTGCATTAATTAAATCAAGGCTACATTTCTTACTGTTGATAGTTTAACAAAATATGAGGTCGAGACTGAATTCAATGTTGTCTATAGTGCTTCTGCAGCACTGGTGTCAAGTTGTAAACTCTACTGACCGCACTGTAGATCGAAGGCAGAAGTCTTTTAGTATCCTCATTTCCTCTCTTGCGAAGTTTCCCGGATGTTTTGTCTGAAGATGTCTCCTCATATTTGTTGTTCCGGAAGAGTATTTTTTTGGAGGGTGACCCCTGCACAGCACCGCCTTGCAGATTTTGAAAGTAACTTTAGTGGCATTAACCTTTTTCTGCATCGGAGGAAAAGTAAAAAAGTTCCAGGCACTTGATGTATAGTTCTCTGGAGGGGGAGGTTCAGGCACAAATTCTTTATTTCCAGAGTGTTATGAATTAGAAGATTCTTCATTAGTAGCTATTTCTCCAACTTTGCTGAGAAACAGGTGTGCAAAATTGGAAAAGAGCAGATCTTGCTAGTAGATGTCTTCTCCTCAGAAAGGTCTAACAAGAGTGATTGAAATGAGTGGGGTACTTCAATAGTTACAATAGGAAGTGTAATAAACCAATCAAATCTCTTTTCTGGTCACATGGTATCTGCGCACACTACGCACACGCAGGTGCCACCTAACTCGCACCGAGCGCGACTTCGCCAAATTGCATTTTAAAAGTAATGTAACTTTATTGAAAGTTAAAGAACATTATTTTTATAATTAGTTCATATAATGTCTTGTCTTAATATTTATATTAAATACATATATATAGGTTCTTGAACTTTAAAAAATTCAGCGGGAGTCCAGCACCTACCGCGTCCCTCGCATGTGACGTCACGCGAACCTCGCGACCGTCACGTCGTGTAATACGTACATCTCGCGTATGCACCACGAGTCGTGTACCATGCGCATAGCTTCGCGTTCGTATAGTCATACTCGTCGCACACCGTACGCGGACCCTACACTTAAATCCTAAAATGGCAGATATGTTCCACGCAGTGAACGAGAAGGGTGCGCTTTGGGTGCATGACTGTCAAACAAAAAAAGAAAATTATAAGTATATTTAAAAGAATATAAAATAATGAAAAATATATATATATTATTTTTTTTTAAATGTTTTAAAAAAATATGTGTAGAGTAATTTAAAAAATATATATATATACAAAATAAGTAGATTAAAAAAATGTACTTAAAGAATATAAAAAAAATAGAACAAGAAATATATTTGCAAATTATTATTTAAAAAACCTTAGAAATGAATTGAAAAAAAACATAGGTTTCAGACATGTTATAGTTAGGAATAAGCATTTAAAAAACCTTCGAAATTCACTGAAAAACCATAGGTTTGAGGCTCGTTATAGTTAGGGATTATCATTTAAAAATCCATAGAAATTCACTGAAAAAAAACGTAGGTTTCAGGGGTGTTATAGTTAGCTGTTATCAGTGATGTCATAAATGATGTCACTGACCATGTTATGAATGATGAAATATGTGACATCATCACTAGTGGATTGCAGGCGCGAGAGTTACAGTTAGTACAACTAACTATAACGAAGAAATTTCAATGGTTTTGTATGAGTGAAACGTCCAGCTAACTATAACACCCCTGAAACCTACACACACATAGATATATAGATACATAGTTATATGTTTGTATTTAAACATTTAATAAGTCCATCACTGTATTAATGCCCCAGAACTTTTAAACATCAAATAAGCCCATGCCTACAGTGACAAATTGCCTCAATCCAAGCACAAGCAGCGGAAGACACTTATGAAGAGAGTGAGGGTATCTGTAGCTTGGCAAAGATAATCATGTGGGTCATGTGACTGAGGTCACTTTCTATAGATTGAAAAGTTTAGAAGCCTGATTGAAGCTGTAGGGACATTTTGTTAGGGATGGGACAGGGCTTAAGGTGGCTGAATACTAGACATTCAAGATCTTTAAGGAAGCGAATTTGGGAGACGTAGTGATAATTGGAAGGAGAGGAAAGGTTTTTGGTGTTTTGCGTAATTAGAGGCAAGAGCATCGTAGACTTAAAACAAAGTGAGTACGGACCACAATTGGAGGTTGGACATTTAGGACAAGGGAGAGAAGTTCAATAATTTTATGGTTTGAGGTTGAATAGATCAGATGAAGCACAAGTTGCTTCACTGGGTACATGGGGATTAATTCAGCAGACGATGTGGGAAAGAAGGCAGGATATTTGAGTGGGTGCAGGTGAGATGTCAGGATTTGAACACAGGGTAGGAATGAGATCACACATAGGGCTTGAGGGGCTTGGAACGTTTGGAGAGCAAGAATATGGAGACTGAGTTCTCACAAACACTAGACCTCACAATAGTGCTTTGCCTTCTCTAACTCACGTCCAGGATTCAGGTGCACTGAAAGGAGTGTTTAGGCTGAGCTAGTATTTAAGGACAAATTCACATGGATCAGACACTTGACACTATGTGGTTGGTTGGTGTGGAACTTCATATAACTGAAGTTTGCACTCATCAATGAATTCCACCCACTTGTGTTGTTTTTCCCGTTTTCAGTTCTCTCACTCTAATGGTTTCCCATTTCCCACATTGTTTCTATGTTTTTCAGTAAAGCTACTCTCGGGTAACTATTTATCCTTGCAGTCACTGTTCGAGTCCAGTTAGTATTCTTGCTGTCCTGGGGTCTCTGGCTGGTATTCAGGTTTAGCAAATGCTTTTAAGAGTGACTTCTAAAGATATGACTGATAAGCCTGATTCAACCGCCCATAATGCTGCTTTCACTCTTGTGGAAACCTTGTATTCATTCTACATACAGTCTATATGCAACTGCTTCTTTTCTGGTCCTGTGGTCACTGAAGCTTAGTCACTTACTCATGCCTGAGATTAATCAATTCGAGGAGGATTCAATTAAAATGTTTTTGTACATATTTCTGTGTTCTTCTCCTGTTAATAATGCATGCATATTGTTATATTGATATCTTCATGTAGGCATTCATTGGGTCCTCCCACCTAGAACCTGACATGTAGGCGGGAGAAGGTAGAAATGAGAGGACTGTAGAGTGGGCATTTTTAATAACTGGGATCATCAAAGTGGGAGGTAAGGTTGGAGGTAAAATCTGCAATTGAGAGACCTGAATGGGTGACAGATATACAGTGAAGGTTATGAATGGTCCTAAAAGAATTTGGCTGTGTCAATGGCTGAATGGAAACCACTCATCACTTGTTTATACATTACAAAATGCTCAATAAACTAGGTTCTGCAACTTTTATGAAAGGGCATGCATGTTTTGATTTTCATTTCAATGAGTAGGTGCTGAAACTGGTCTTGGGCTATGGGAATGATGTGGCTGAAGTGAAAGTGTGATGAGGTAGTGTGGGTCAAGCTCCAATTTCATGATATAATTGAATTGGTCAAAATGAAGTGACATTTTTAGCATTGGTGCCAGGTCATAGAGGATTTGATTTAGAATCATTGTCATGGAGTTTGTAGAGTAGTTCAGTTTACTGAATGGGGTTTCTGTTGTGGGAGCTACAAAGTGCGAGAGAATAGTTGACATATTTATGATGGCATAGTCAAAGGGAGATGGATGAATAGTGAGTGGAGAATGACTTAGGTCCTAATTACAATGGCATTGAGACGAGCGTCCAACTGCCATATCAGCGAGTTGGAAACTGGGCGACATTCATTGGTGGTTTTATCGCCCAATTAAGATGCGACCACTGCATAGGTGGTTGGAAACTTCCCCTTTTCCATTGTAGCTTTTGCTGCTGCCCAGAAAAAGGCTGCAGTGGAAAATGGGATGTTTTGAATCATCCATGCCCCGCGTGCCAGGCATCACTTGGTGCCTGGCACATGAGCATGTATGTTTGGGAAGGGCACCACAGGTACCCGCAGGCGTCATAATTGAAGTCTCTTTCTGACAGCTTTTCTATGACGGTCGAAATGCCATGGAAAGGCTTTTGGAAAGGGACATCGTAATAGCTATGGCGGTGCCTGAGCAGGCACCGCCCCTATTGTAGGGAATACAATCTGACCGATGGAGCCCTCTAAGCATTGGTCGGTCACTCTGACCAGTGCGGTCTAACCTTCATTATAATGTGGCGTTGGGACCGCTCTGATGGATGTCGGTGGGACCATCATGACGGCCGACCAGCAGTGGTCCCACCGACATCTTAATCAGGCCCTTAGTATTTTAAGGATTAGTATAGAGTCTAGTAGGTTGAAAAGTGGACGGATGGAGGTGAATTTGATGATTTGCAGTGAGTGAGAAGTGATCAATTAGAATATCTGATAGTGGTGGCTTGTGTTGGTTCAGAGATCCCTAAGAAAGAGGAGTAGATTTGTAGGTGATATGTATTTCAGAAGGGCATCAATATCTTGAAAGAGCTATCCAATGTCTTCCAGTGAATGATACATCTCTACAATATGGACTTTTAAGTTGGTAATGACAGTGGTAGGGGAGAATTTAAAGTTTAAAGGAAGAGGTGTGAGTGTAGGGATAGGTTTAGTCCTAATTGCTAAGGTCCACTCTATTGCCTTTGTGGTGAATGCACATCTTATGAAAGAAGGTGATAAGATATGTGTGAGAAAGTGCTGGTGTTGTAGTGTCTTCAGAGGCAAGCCTTGTCGCAATCATGTCCTGAAGTGCAGTGGAGTTAGGTGAGCTTCAATGAGGGTGCCTTGTTGCAGATTGATCAAGGTTTCACCAGACAAAATCCAATGAAAAGCAAGTCTAATTTGCAGTCTTTGAAGAAGAGAATCTGCTATATCTTTAGTCAAGAAGATTTAACAAGGTCAATGGTAAATCTGAGCAGTTACATTTACTCACACTGCTCCTTACATCATGGTCATCAAATGGTGCAACTTGATGCTGCATCTAGTTTTCTTTGAAATAATTATGAAACAGATGCTGGACATTTTCTCTAAATGGGACTCAACTGTCCACCTTATCACCTACAAGGTAATAGCCATTTCATTTGCCTCAATTAGATTCAATCATGATCTTAAATCGATGAAGAAAAAAGGCAATCACCTGTTCAATGTTCACAAAGATTAAGTATTCTCTGTTACCTATTTCTCCAAAATTTAAAATAAAGTGTCTTGAGGTGATAAGAAATATAGGTATTGACCTCTGAATTGGTGAATATGAGGGAGAAAAGAGCGTGGCAGCTTTTGGTAAATTGTATTGATATCTGTCTTTGCACATTTCAAATTGGGACCATTGTTGCTCTACGTCAAAAGCTGCAATCTTAAGGTTTGGAAAACTACTTCCCCACCCTATATTGGGGCATGGAAACGGGGCCTTGATTTCTCCATGGGGCTGGAAATTCGTTTTTTTAAGGCACGGTGGGGGGGGGCCCAGAAGCACTCGAAAATATGGAAGCGATGGGCGGATATTGAGGTCCATATCTTGAGCCTATCCCCCCCGGCAATGGGCATGGATGATCTGTTATGAAGATCCAAAGTTGGGTATGCACACTATGACCAATTGTATTTATGCTAATGTATCACAATCTGAGTCAATATCTGCTAATGTTTGTATGGACATTGCGACACTGCTGTTCTTTGTTTGTGATGTTCACTTTTGTTTGATTCAGTCCTGTAAATCCTCATTTTCTCGATTACTGTATTTAAAAAAAAAAAGTTGACATCTTTACCAATGCCATGTTATACACACGATGTATTGTCCTGGGTTCTCCTGGGCTCATTTTGCTTGTCAACAATAACATCTGTTGTGAAAAACAAAGCTACTGTCTTAGGGCTCAAATATAAATGATTGCCAGAGAAATCAAGAACGCGATAAATGAATTTCTTGCTAGGGCAAATAGGACATCCGAGCATCGATATTGCATTTCAAATTGAAGTTAGGTACATTCATGCTGTTTCAGGGCGCAAATATAAATGGATGCCAAAGAGTTCATGAATGCAATAAATGAATTTCTAGCTAGGGCAAATGGGACATCCGAGCATCGATGTACATTTCAAATTGAGGGTAGGTACATTCCTGTATTATCACCAAGGCATCTGTGTTAGGGTAGCATTTTAAATTGTTTCAAGAGGGTTCCGGAACAAAATAAATGACCTTATTGTTAGGTGTAGGAAGGTGGAGTATTATTTGGTGATACAGGTTCGGCTTCACCATGCAATACTTTCACAATACCCAAATAAATTGTCCTTTGATTCACAATATTACATCTTTTGCTCAGTCCTGGTAGAGTGGCAAAGAGCAGTCAGTCTTCACTAGTGGAACATGTCTTAGGCATTTCAGAGTACCAACATAGATGAAAGGTAATTGACATGACAAACAAAATCTGACACCATTTTATAAAAAAAAGCATATAAATGTAGGCACAAAAATGTAGTCAATGGGATAAGTATAATGGGAGTTATGGGTTTTAGAAGCAAAATTAGATCAGTGAGAAACAGTACTGCAAAACTTTATCATTGTGGTCAATGGTAAAAAGCAATAGTGACAATCGGTCACTTGAAGGTCAAGTTGTGTGGTACCCAAGGATGGTGAAGGTGATGTGGGTCCCTGGACCAAGACACAACAGTCAGTTTGATTTTACTTGGTTTGAGAAGTCCAGGTGGAGTATTGTCCTGGCTGTCAATGTTGTTGAAGCAGAAGACACGGGGGAGCTGGTATTACAGCTCACACTGTGTTGGTAGGGAACTGGATACAAAAAGTCAACTACGTAGCAATTGCTGACATCAGATGAAGATTTTGTGGGCTTCCCTCAAGGTGCAGCGTTGAATAAAGTGGGTGGTTCCGAGACTGGCATCCAACAAGCCTTGGCAGCAGTAAGGTCAGCAGAAAGTTGTTTTGACATATGGAGGTCCGGGGGGAAATGGTAGCCACATGAAACTTGCTGGAGGTCAGGACTACGTTTCCCACAATGTACTGCACCAGCTACTTTTGGGCAATCCCTCATAGGGCTCGTTGGCCAGCGATTCTTTGATTCTGATATGTAGTTTTTACCTGCGGTGTGCAGGGGGCTAGTGCCACTAGTCCAGGGGAGTCTGGATGTGCCTTTGGCTCTCAAAGGGGTCCCTCAGTCTGGGGGAACCCAAGCTTTGCTTCAGGATGAGTCGCAATCAAGCAGTTCCAGGAAGATTGCCTCAGGTGCAGAGTATCATGCCTTTGCTTTGTGCAGTTACTGTTGTCGCAGACACAGGTTTCCTCTTTGCCTTTGTTGCACATCTGATCAGAACTGAGGTCTGGTGTCAGGTGTAGCCCTTAAATCTCAGATTTGGGTTTTTTAGGGGTGTGGTTGCAAGTGGTTAGTGGCCCACTAGCCCCAGCAGCTAATATGCCCCTGAGGTGACCACATCAGGGAGTGTGGGTCAACTTGTCTTCCCAGAACCCTCAATTCTACCATTTAACAAAATGGCAGAAGTCTTCCTCAGCTGTACAGACCAGGTATCCCACCCTACAGTTGTGGCTAACCTTCTGGGGGTGTACACCTCCTAAATACCTTATTGTCCTGCCTGCTTGGGTACTAATGTACCTCCCTTTGGGAGGCAGTTTAGTTGCATATCACAGGTGACAAAGTCTTTGAAGCTCACCCCCTAGATGTGCCATTTCACTAGCCATCCGGTTGGGAAAGGAGTTGTGACCTTCTTCCAGTGAAGGCCATTGTTTATGACTCTTTGGAATGTTCGCTCCTCCTGGCAGGGGGTCAGATTCCTCTCTTGGTGGCAGCACATGCGGGCTGGCAGCCAGAGCACAGGAGGGTCCGGGGAAGCAGCTGGGCAACGTCTAAGCCTAAGGTAGCAACCTGGGTGCATGCCACATCATCCTTGATATGAGATTTGTGTCAGGGGTGAGGAGGCATGTTGGTAGATGCCAAACATGAGATATTTCAGCTGTACCATAATGGAGCTGGTGACCTTCAGTTTGCCTGGGTGCCAGCCCATGTTATCCTACGGATCAGTTATAGCAGTTTTTAATGGTAAATATTATTTAGGGTCACATAAACTTGCACTGATATGGCTTAACCTTTAATATAAGGCATCCTGCCTCCTGGGCTCAGGAGGCATTACTTAGAGGTGACTGGCATTTATTAAAAAAATGTGTTAGAAAGGGTGTTCTCTAATTGGCAGAGGTATGTACCCTGTGCAACCACGGACCACCAGCCTAGTCAGAGTAAGTCAGATACACTCCCTAAATCAACCTGTGCTCACTCTCTGGTAGCTTGGCAGAGAGCAGTCAGGCTTCACTTACGAGGCAATGCATAAAGTATTTGTGTAACACTTAAATTACAGTAACTCAGTGCAGACACCACAAAAAGACTCCATGTCGGTTTAGAACAATAGAGAATATTTATCTGAGTAAAACAAGAGCACAACCATAAACATCCAATCGGTAGCAGCTGAGATATTAATTTTTAAAGAATAAATGCAAAAACAGTGCTTAAAAGTCAATAGCACTAAAAGTTACTTGAGATCGCGCTAAAACGGCGTAAAACTGAAAGTCAAGCTAACCACAAAAGAGTGTTGGTCGAATACAGTTTCAAACAGGTCCTGCTGAAGTTTTGCCTTCTGAAGTTGAGCCAATAGTCCTGTTCTCAGGGAAGAGGTTTGCCTGGAGCACAGTGAGTGTCGCAGTCAGACAGGCAGGGGGCCTTACGGTCATGGGCAGTGATGCTGCTGTGCGAAGAGACGAAGTTGCACCCACTCACTTGTGCTGATCTTTCGTGCAATCAATGAGGTTCCGGAGAGAACGGGCCTGTTTGTGGTCACAAAGAGCCCAAAAGCTTGATTTAGATGGCCCGAAGATGTAGATGATGAAAGCAGCTGCAGAACCCACTTCTGAGACCCAGAGCTTGGAGGGGGCACGTCAGAGAAGAGCAGGACGCACAAAAGGCAGAGTCCAACAGCTCCAGCAGAATTGTAGGAAGTATTTTGTGACCATGAGACTTTAGAAAACAGGAGGCAAGCCAGCAAGCCCTTGGAGTTACTTTGAGTTCAGCAGGGCAGAGAGCAGATGGCAGCAGGGCAGCTCAGCAAAGCAGGGAAGTAGTTCTGCAGAACAGCCAGTCATAGCAGAGTGGTAATCCTTCAGCACAGCAGTCTTTACTCCAGCAGAGTTCTCCCCAGGTCCAGTAGTGTACTGAGTTGATAGAACCAGAGCTATGGTACTAATACCCACAAGTGCCTTTGATGTAAAGGGGAACCTCAAAGGAGTTCTCTGAAATGCACAAGGATCCCTTTCGACCCAGCCATGGCTCCAGCCTACCAGTGGAGGGTACATCAGCCCTTTGTCTGAGGGCAGGGCACAACCTAGTCAGACATAAGTGTGAGCCACCTCTCCCTCCCCCCCTTCCTGCTCAGGAAGACTATCAGTATGCAGAATAATGCAGATGAATCCCCTGTCACAACCAGCCCTACCTGTGTTGTGCTGTCTAGAGGTAATGGATAAAGTCTAGATGTCGCCCAGATGTGTATTGGAGACATGCTGAGGTCAAGCAGAGCAAAGTTAAGAGTAGAAAAATGTCGACTTTTTAAAAGTGGTATATCTAAAATGATAATGTCAAATCCAACTTTACTATTTTAAGAGGATTTATCACCACTGTTCCAAAGATATTAAACATGAAGTAGCAACTCCTTTCCAATCAGGATTTATAGCTGAAACTTTTTTTTTTAAATCCCCAATGCTAGCCTACAGAAGGAGTAGGCCTTACAGCAGTGAAAAATGAATTTACCTGTTTGTCACTGCCAGGATACGTAAAACTTAAAAGTAAATGCCCTGCCTTTCAGTTACACTACACTCTGCTCTTAGGGACACTTAGGACCTACCTTAGGGGTGACCTATGTGCAATAAAATGGGAGTTTAAGGCTTGGCAAGTGGTTTTAAACACCAAGTCGAAGTTGAAGTAATCTGCATAATCAGGCCCTGCAATGGCATCCCTGAAATAGGTTGTTTGAAAGGCTACTTTTGTGTGTGGCATTGCTAGTTCTGTAGGCCCACTAACATCATTTAGATCACAGTCCCTGGATACATGATATACCACTTAACCAGGGACTTACCAGTAAACTAAATATGCCAATCAGGTATACACCAATGTCAACATATCTAGGGGAGAAGCTTTAGTACTGGTTAGCAGTGGTAAAGTTGTCAGAGTTCTAAGGCCAACCAAAAGATACAGCAAAATGTTGAGGGGAAGACCACCCTAGGGATGACGGGTCTGACAATAGCGTATTGACTTTGCCGCACATGGTTAGGGCACAGTCGAATTCGAGCAGTTTACACTGCTCCTGTATTTTGCAATGACATGCCTGCAGACAATTTACTTTGGTCACTCAGGGTGGCACAAAAAGTGCCCCAGGCCCAGGTAACCCTTTTAACACCAATGCCCTGGGTACCAACAACTTATAAGGGGGTTAAAGTCTTTGCCAGATGGGGTTACCAATTCACATGTATCAGTTTTAGGGAGAGAGCACTGGCATTTGTTAGCAGGCTTCAGTGCACTCTCGGAGTCAAAAACCTAGTAGTCCAAATAGGGGTAAAAAGTAAGGGGGCATCTGCAAAATGCCTTGTTTTCTTACATTAAGATAAAGGGAAGACCCCAATAGCATAATGTAATATTACCAGAGACTCTGAAAATTCTTGTTCTGGAGCTGAGTGAAGGCATTGACCCTGAACACACTGTGGTTTATTTATGCAGCACAATGACTCTGTTGAGTTACCTGAAGCAACTAAGATCCAACATCCAATTTTTTGTATTAATGTTTTTAATAAAATAAACATTGGACAGTACCATTACAGTATATTAGGTCATTTTTGGTGGAATGGTTAAATAAAGAGCTGGTAAAGGTGAATTACAATCAATAAGGCATTAATCTGACAGCATATTAAAGACAATAGTACAAAACAGACAATGATACAAATGTTCTATTCCTGAATGAATAGGGTATTGAAGCGACCTTTTATACTTTTATACTTGGCTGACCTTTTTGATCATGGTGCCAACACTTTTCAATACTTTTGTTGTTTAGGAAATGAAGAGTCCAACTAGCCTGATGTGCAGTAGAAAATATTCAAATTATTACAGGTATGTCTTATTGGAAAAATAACATAATAACTAAATAAAACTGAAGAAATACATTTGGAAACACTGATGAAATCGTACGATCGATTTACAGTTGAATGACCTATGTAAAGCCTAATTTAAATTAAAGGCTTTGAAGTGTTTTATATTTGAAGGAACTGGAGCTCTGCCGTATTTCAGTCATTCTCTCCTCACTCAACTCGAAGGATCTGTACCCAAGGCCGAACTGGTTGTACTGGACATCGGGCGTTTCCCTGGGAGGCTGGATGGGTGGGGGCCGGTTTTGGAGCTGTGGGCTCTGGTGTTTTTACTTGGGGCTGCTTTTGCAGTGGTGCTGCAATATCGTTCCCATTAACAAAAGCAGCAAGTGTTTCCAGCCTCCCGGGGCCAGGCAGTGCTTCCCTGGGGGCTGGTCGAGAAAATTTCCTGGGCTGCTTTGGGTTCCCAGTCCAGCGTTGTCTGTACCTCATTCAGAGGTGGAGGAACTGCTGACTAACCACTGCTGGAGACACCACCACCTACACCAGAGGACACCTTAAGGCAGAGGCGCCTCGAATACAGTGCTGCCAAGCAGTGAGACGTCTGCCCTAGTTAGGGCAAACCTTCTGATGCACAATTGTCCTGCCTTGTTCCAGCATGCAAAGCCAACCAGGGGAGGGAAAAGAAACTATAGCCCCAAATACCCAATACGAAATCTCCAAGCAGATAAGGGTTATTGTCATTTTGTTTTTCAGTGAAAAATCCCTGCTATGGAGATTTGTTACTTAAAAGGAAAACCGAGTGCCTGGCAAGCTGGAGTAACATGGTGAAAGCACTGTACTGGTTAATACACTTCTGGCAAATTATTCCCAGGCAGACAAAGACTCCCCCATATAGTGGCCGATCATCTGCCGGGGAGAGGAGCTGGAGTTGAAGGCTTCCACCGATCTATCGTGCCAGCAGGCCACCCACCACTGTATAAATGACCTCCCTATGACTTGTAAGGGCAAAACACAAAAATAGGTGACATATTTTACAACAGTGCTGTGGCAGAAGCACCCCACACATGAGTGATGTTCAGGATCAGATTGAGGGATCTAGGGACTTTTATGGAGACTGAAAACCAAAGTTCCAAGATAAAAAAACAAATACTGACCACTAGTGCAACTGGTCCACCACTGCCATTTTGTTTCTTTTTTCCATGCCACTTCCTTTTTCTAGTTGATTTCTGCAACACTTTGAGGGGGCAAATGGTCCTGGGGAATCACAAACATTTTAAATTCGGTGTTTCTATTGGATTCCCTTTGGATTTGCCACTTAGGTCAGAGTCTGTAGTGGTCCACTCATCTTGTAGTGTCAAGAGGGAAGTTCACCTTGGCCCCTCTGAACAGGGCCTGGCTGGTGACAGCAGTTATGGGTTTTGGGGTGTATAACTTACACAACTCACATCAATCATTTGAAAGCCAGAAGGTCTAACTTTAACAAGTTACCACTTAGAAGCATAGACATGCACAAATGCTGTCTACATGTGTTAACATGCTTATGCTAGACATGTCGGCTTTGCCAATGCTTGTTACACAGTCTTCGAGTCATAAATCAACCAGAGAGTCAGTGAGTTGCCTGTGAACTCTGCGCCTGGTTCATGAATGCAAAATGTGTCCTGAAGCTGTCTTTATAAGTATTGAGCGCTTTATAACCTTCAATAAACATGCACATATTGGTCTTTATTCCTGCACTCTAAAGCGAGCAATGTGATGTTTAACTCTGTAAAAATGTTCTGAAAGAAATAATTAAAATGAATTTAGTTTAGGGCCTGATCAGTTTATCCCATGAATATCTTAGGTAAGAAACGATGTAAAGTAAAGTTTACAGTTAGCTGAATCTGCTGTCATACATTTGGGGATGTCACACCGTGGGATTCTCCTACCATCAAACTGGCAACTCTGCGAGAAGTCATAAGTACAGTCTCAGGCAAAGTTAATGCTCACACCTATTGTGAAGTATGTGCCTTAATTTACCAAATCCTCCCTGCAGCATTATTTTACGGTCCGCAGATCAAACTGGTATTTCAAAGAGAAGCTCAGAACAACAATTTAGACTCTGAGCTTTTATCAATATCAATGTTCTTCTCATTTTTTTTTCCGATAAATAGATTCAGTTGATATGAAGGAGAAGAACATTTACAGACAGTGTAAAAGCATGAGGTCATGTTAGAATGTTAGAATATAATGAAAATATATGATTTAAAACGTGAAGTTTAAATAGCTTTCTGCAGCACCACCTAAACGGTTGAATACTCTGTGAAGCACTCCGAATAGCTGTAATTAATATTTTATTATAGTTGCTTATTTCGATTTAAAAACACATATTTAATATTTCAAAGAAAAGTAGCGATATCTTAATATTAGACCCGAAAATGCAATTAATAATGTAACATTAATTTACACTCATTAGAATTTCCCACAGAACATTCATAGGGCGAGACTACTCCTAATTGCATCTTCCTCTTGGCAATTAAAAGAACATTAACAGTCTTTTTGATATAGACTGGACACGACATGAGTGTTCAGGCACATGCTTGTTTCACTTTTCAAGTAGCCTCAATTTGGAATCAGCTCCCTTTCCAATTAAGAAACACTAGGGATAAATAAGACTATCTTCAGGAAACTGCTAAAAACGTACCCATTTAGCGACTAAGGTCTCTCTATACCTGCCAAGCCGTGTTTTGCGCTGGAACACTCCTGAGTAGCTGTGCGCTATATAAGTAAGTCATTCTTTCATTTAAGAGTGCGTAAAGTAGTATTACAGAAGTACTACTACAAATACTCTTAAATGCCTTTGGGAATTCGCCCAAAAATAACCAATTCCATGTTAATAAAATGTATAGAGGGCACAGACTATTTGTACTGATTGTGTCTGAATATTTTCTGAATATTTCAGTTTTTGGTGTTTTGGAGCTAATTCATAGAGGTGTTTGAGAGCACGTAAATTAGTGCTACAGGAGTATTACATCACACACTCATGAATTCCTTTGTGCATTTGTCTCAGTTTTTTTTAAATTAACCATGCTGTGATAATAATTGGGCTTCCAGTAACTTTAGTTTCAGTACTAAGGGGCCTCCCATCAAATTGGGGCACAGACCAACCGCCGATGTTGCTGCGGTCCCGCCATTCAAATTAGGATGCGCCCGCCACACTGGCGAGCGCATCCTGCATTTTTTTACATTGCGACGGGCGGTGCTGTAAGCAGCACCTGCTGCAATGTAATAAAAACATGTTGTGCATTTGCATGCACAACGTGACAGGCACCGCGCGGTGCCTGCCACCTTGTGCATGCAAATGTAGGGGCCCCCAAACAGCAGGAACCGCCTGCCTTTCCATGCAGAAGGCTGCTCTCCACCTGCATCGTAATATGGATGGCGGTGTCTTGCAGACAACGCCACCATATAATGCCCCTTTTCCGCCCGGTCGACGAGTCGACTGGCGGAAAAGCGGCGAATGGTCTTTCCGTCTGCCGTGCACCCCCCAGCCATACTAATATGGCAGGGGTCTTTCTGCTATGGATGAAGGGCTGATCGCCCCCGCCGGGCCTGCAGTGGCTACTGCCGGCCCGGCGGGGGCAATCCGTCCGCCACCCTAATAGGCCCCTAAGTTTCTCAATTGAACCATCTGCCTCAAGAACCTTATTCTGCTTTTTCTAGTCGCTTTCAACACAAATGTTGTTATAGCTCTACCTTTGTGCGATAGCGCCAAGGAGACATTTTCACCTTAAGTTTTCAGTTGAAGTTGGGGCAAAGAAAATTAATTAAAGGCTTTTGCATCAGAAATTCCGGCACTCTGTCATTGATCCTTTACAGTGCAAACAGAGCTCCAGATATAAGTGAGACAACGCTCCCAATGTCTGTTGATTGATTGTCAAGATTGGTCTTAGGGACAAGCATGTGGAAGGGTCAAAGATCACTCTAAAGGTATGAATTGCGAAAAAAAATTCATTAACTTTGGGTCCTTTGTGGCAAGTTTCGTGCAGATCTGTCCAGAGGTGGCCAAGAAAAAGGAAAGGTCCCAAATGTGTGATTTCCCATTTTATTTACCATACAGTGTTATGCTCTTCAAAACAGAAAAAAAACAGTTGACTAGAGGGACGGCAAATACGCCACAAAGTTAGACCTTTACTCAAGGATTGTGCTTTTGCTAGCTTATTGTAAATCAATTTTGTACTTTTTGAGAAATGATCATTTAAAGTGGTTCAATTTTAGAGATACCTTGATGTTTGGAAAACTGTAATTTTAATTTGCCTGTAACATTTGTGCTTTTTGACTAATCTGCACAAAAATGCAAGATCCTTAACATATTTAGCTTACTTCTTGTATTTTTCAATTTTGACAGATATGTTAAGGGAGGCACTTACAAAAGAGGGGTCAAAATGTGTTAATTGCTGATAGCGATGACATAATTTAAAAATCTGCTAGAAATTTGACAGATAAGTAGAATGTGTAATCTTCTGTGAGTATTGCACGTTCCATGAAGATCCATTGAAAATTGGACAAAGTTGAAAGGGGGAAAAGTGGTTTCAGGCTCTAATAACTTTTGTGCTCTGTATTGAATCTGCATGACAGTTGCAGGGTCTTATCTCATTAACCCAAATGCAGATACAAGAAGAGGAGCAAAGATAAATTTGGGTCCAAAAAATAATTGATTTGCTAATAACTTTGGCACAGTTTTACAGATCTGCACAACACTTGGCAGACACCATATTTTACATATACTATTTAGATTTTCATCAGGGGGGGCACACCTAAAAATGTGGTAAAAAAGCAGCAGTTCTCCCTTTAACTCTGATAGGATTCTTTGATATCTGCTACAGAAAGAAACCCTGAAGGGAACTTAGCAAATTTAGAATGAAACATTCATTGAAGTTCTGGTAGTTGATTGAAGGTGAATCAGTTCTGTAGTTCTCAAGAAATTAGCATTACAGTAATGTGTCAGTGGGCTTCAAAGGATTCAAAGCTAGAGATAGCTGGACCATTAGTATGGGGGCAGTCTTCAAACCGAAGTTTGAAGACATCCATTAAAAAATAAAAGTCCCTAATGAATACGGAATCTTTTAGCTCTTGTTGTCCATTTCGAGTCTGTGGAGTGGCATGACATGGAGTGGTGTGGCATACAGTTGAGTGGCATGACATAGAGTGGAGTTGCGAGTAGTAAAGTTGAGTTGCGTAGAGTGGAGTGAAGTGTCGTTGAGTGGAGTGATGTATCGTAGAATGGCGTGTTCATTGAGTGTAATGGCGTGTCATAAAGTGGAGTGTTGCTTCATAGAATAGAGTGGCATGTCATAGAGTGGCATAGAGTGGAGTGGTATTTAGTTGAATGTCTTAGAGTGGTGTATTGTAGAGTGAAGTGGCATGTCATATAGTGGAGGAGCATGTCTTAGAGTGGAATAGAGTGGAGTAGTTTAGAGCGGAGTGGCATGTCATAGAGTAGAGTGGAGTGGCGTAGAGTGGAGGGGTGTGTCATAGAATGGAGTGGCATGTCATACAGTGGCATGTCGTAGAGTGTATTTGCTTGGAGGGGCGTACAGTGGAGTGAGATGTCCTAGAGTAGAGTGGCATGACATATAGTGGAATGTTATGTCGTACAATAGAGAGGGATGCTGTCGAGTGGTGCATCATCAAGTGTAGTGGCACTGAAGGAATGTGGTATTGGGGGCACAGTGCTTAGATGATTCTCCTCCTTGGACAGTCACCGTCAAACAGTCTGGTGCCCTTCCTTTTCAGACCTCATTCCTCCGCTGAATGTAGGAGTCCCACAGGGTTCTGTTTTAAGTCCAACCCTGTTTAATATAAACATGGCCCTCTTGCTCCCCTAGCAGAACAATATGGGGCAAAAATTATATCTTATGCTGACAACACTCACTTGTTGTTTACCTGTGAGAAGGATGAGGCGCTCAAAGGAAGTGATATCAATACAGTGGAGTGGCATGTCATAGAAAGCAGTGGTGTGTCATAATGTGGAGTGTTGTAGACTATTGTAGAGCGAGTGGAGAGTTGTAGAGTGGAGTGGAGTGGCATGTCATAGAGTGGAGTGGTGTGCCATAAAGTGGAGTGGCATGTTGTAGAGTGTCATAGAGATGAATAAAGTAGCATCAATGGAGGGGCATAGAGTGGAGCAGAGTGTAGTAAAATAGGGCTGGGCATAGCTGGCGTAGTGCCACTACTCAGAATTTTGGAAAAAATGTGTGGAAAATGAGCACACGTACTGAGGTTCCGTGTGACAGGGACAAGGGTCCCTCGTGCCTGGGCAGGCTCCCCGATCTCCCCAGCCCGGCTGGGTTGAGAAGCAGGGATCAGCCCCGGGCCTGGGTTTTGGTCAGGGCCTGGGGTTTGGGAGCCCCCGTCCTGTGGCTTGCCAAGTGTCCATCTGCCCAGGACAAGGGTCCCTGGTGCAGAGCCCTGGAGACCTGCAAGGATCCATGGGTCCGGGGCAATCCTCCCCGTGCGGCAGGGCCCCAGGAGTGCCTGCAGGCCTCCCCATGCCTGAGTCCCAGCGTGGGGTCTCCTAGCCTCCACAAGCCCAGCAGTCCCCGAGCCCTGCAGCCCCCAAGCTCTGCAGCCCCCATGCCCTGCAAGGGCAGGTGGGAGCCCTCCCAAGAAGGCTGGGGGCAGGCAGATTGGCGTTATTTCGGTCCCGGCCATCTGGTCGCACCAATCCATTCGGCCATCTCGTTGCACGCAATGTTTTCCAATGGGGCGACCAGATGGCCGGGCCTGGACTGGAAGTCCCGATGAGAGCTCATTTGCCTCCTGTATCTCAGCCTGAGCTCCAGGAGGTCGGGCAGGTTCGCGCCTTGGGCCCCCTGAGACTTGTGGTGCGCATGGGTTCCCAGAAAGAGGGGTAGCCTTCCTCTGGATTATATAGGGCAGGGTATGCCGGAATACCCCTCCCCAGTTGGTGGTTCTCTGCTGGGGACCAGATGGGCTATGCCCGGACAACACCTCCCTATGCATCCGGGGCTCCCTCCTCTGGCCCACAGCGTAGCAAAGTGCCCGGGATGGGCTCCATGGTTCCCCAGCAGTCCTCCCCCAGGTGTCCGGGCCCAAGAGCCCCAGTGGTCCTGCCCAGGCTTGAGGCCCTGCTGGGGTCCCTGAGCCCCCAGGAAGCAGAGCCCCGAGCCCTGCGTGGGCAGGTGGGAACCCTACCGCAACGGTTCGGGATGGGCAGATGGGAGTCCTTTCGGTCCCTGCCATCTGGTCGCACCCCTCCCCTCGGACATCTGGTCACACGCAAAGCTTTCCAATGGGGCAACCAGATGGCTGGGCCGGCCTGGAAGTCCCAATGAGGGGTCATTTGCCTCCTGTATCCCAGCCAGGGCTCCAGGAGTTCGGTCACGATCGCGCCTATGGTCCCCTGAGCCTCGCGGTGCACACGGGTTCCCAGAAAGAGGGCTAGCCTTCCTCCCGATTACTAGGGGCAGGGTATTCCGGTACACCCCTCCTGGGCTGGCGGTTCTCTGCCTGGGACCAGATGGGCTATGCCCAGAAAACACCTCCCTAGGCATCCGGGGCTCCCTCCTCCGGCCCACGGCATGGCAAAGTGCCTGGGATGGGTTCCATGGTTCCCAAGCAGTCCTCCCCTGGGCGTCCGGGCCCGAGAGCTCTGGTGGTCCTCCCCAAGGCCTGAGGCCTGGCCGGGGTCCCTGAGCCCCCTGAAAGCGGAGCCCCCAAAACCTGCATGGGCAGGCGGGAACCCTACCATGAAGGCTTGGGTGGGCAGATGGGAGTCCTGCTGGTCCCGGCCATCTGGTCGCACCTCTCCCCTCGGCCATCTGGTCACACGCAATCCTTTCCAATTGGGTAACCAGATGACCAGGCCGGCCTGGAAGTCCCGATGAGGGCTCATTTGCCTCCCATATCCCAGCCAGGGCCCCAGGAGGTCAAGCACATTCGTGCCTAGGGTCCCTGAAGCCTCATGGTGCATACGTGTTCCCAAAAAGAGGGGTAACCTACCTCCCGATTACTAGGGACAAGGTACTCTGAGATCCCTCTCAGTCTAGCGGTCCTCAGCCGAGAGCTAGACAGGCCAGTATGCCGCCCCAGCCCTGGGTCCATCCCTGGGCCTGCCACGTGGCAGGCTGACCTGGATGGGGTCCGGCGTGCCCTAGCAGCCTCCCCCTGATGGGCTCGGTCCAGGGTTCCTGGGGAGGGTAGCCTCCCCACCCGGGCTCTGTCCTCAGTCCTGCCGCGTGGCAGGGTGCCTGGGATTGTGTCTGGCGGGCCTGGGGAGGCTTTCCCTGTGCCTTTGGCCTGGGAGCCCCGGCTGGGTCCAGGGGCCAGCCAAGACCCGGGTCGGGTGCTTCGGCCCTGGGCCTGTACCCCAGCCTGCCACACTGAAAAAGGCCCAGGAAAGGGTTTCGTTGTGCCCGGTGAGCCCCCCCCACTTGCTTGGCTGGGTTCAGGAGCTCTGGCCGGGGCCCATGAAGGCCCTGGGGAGGGCAGCCTCCCTACCCCAGGCTCCGTCCTCGGTCCTGCCGTGTGGCAGGGTACCAGGGACGGGTCCAGAGGGCCTGGGGAGGCTTCCCCAGCGCCTCTGGGCCTGGCATCCCCAGCTGGGTCCAGGGGCCCCGACGGGCCCCGGGTTGGGTGCTCCAGCCCTGGACCCATCCCACAGCCTGCCGCTCTGACAAAGGCCTGGCACGGGGTTCCGTTGTGCCTGGGGAGCCTCCCCTTGCTTGGCTAGGTTCAGGAGCTCCAGCTGGTGCCCCTGATGGCCCCGTAAAGGGCGGCCTCCCCATCCTGGGCTCTGTCCTCGGTCCTGTTGTGTGGCAGGGTGCACGGGATGGTGTCCGGTGGGACCGGGGAGGCTTCCCCTGCGCCTCTCAGTCTGGGAGCCCTAGCTGGGTCCAGGGGCCTGCCGTGCCCCAGGTCGGGTGCCTCGGCCCTGTGCCCCATCACCCGGATTGCTGGTCCACCAAGGGCCCGGTACAAGGGTCCGTTGGTCCCGTGCAGGCCTCCCCTGCTTGTCAAGGTGTCTGTGGGCCTCGAGTCGGAGGGCCAATCGGGTCCCCCTCGCAACCTCCATGGATGGGGCCCAGCTGGGGCCCTGGCCTCTGGTCCCCCATGCCCCGGCACCCCCTCACTCTTTAGTTGGAGCACATAGTGACCAGATGGCTTCCCTTTTGTGCCAGGCCATCTTTTTTCTGCTGATTTGCTCAGTCAGACCTCCGTGAGGTCCGGCGATGCTGAGACGGGGGAAGGCAGCACCCGGGCCTGCCAGCCGGGCCCCCCAGGGGCCCGGATATGCACTTGCCTCTCAGCCCCTTCCTGATGGGTTGTTTGCTCGGTTAGACCTCCGTGAGGTCGGTGATGCTGAGACAGGGAAGGCAGCACCCAGGCCCGCTCGCCGGGGCTCCCAGGGGCCCGGGTATGCACCTGCCTCTCAGCCCGTTGCCGATGGTCCTTTTTCACCGAGTTTGCTCAGTTAGACCTCCGTACGGTCCGGCGATGCTGAGACGGGGAAGGCAGCACCCGGGCCCTCCTGCTGGGCCCCTAGGGACCTGGGTATGCACCTGCCTCAACCTAATGGAGTATTCATCACTCGCCTAATGCTACTGGTTGTTTGAGTGTTCTTTCTCTTCTACTGTACTTGCACTGAACTGCATGAGGGCCTACTTTACAACCATAGCCCTCTCTGCTGGCTCCACCCCACCTTTCAGATCTATTTGCTTTGCTAATGCATCTTTTTTTCTGTAGCTCCTATTTTTCCGATGGTTTTGTTCCAGTCCTCCCAAGTTCAAAAGCAAACTCTGGCAAATACAACAGTTTTGAAGCTTACACAGCATGGGCAATCTTGAAACTAATCTCCAAACTGCAGGCTTTTCTAATGATCAAAGGTAAAAGCAATGCCTGCACAGGGTTGGTGCCACATGTACTGTCAACTGGCCAAGCTCCTTCAAAAACATTTCTCATTGGTTACCTGTACACTCTTCTTCCGGCACCTGCCATCATTCACAACAAATGCTGGAAGTGTGAGCAGAAAATCTTCCTAAAACAAGAAACCTTTGGTTTACACAAGACCAAAACCATGCGGAAAATGACTGGCCAAAACTATATGAGATAAAAGAGTGCACAATGTAGCATCTAAGAGCACCTGACAAGACCGCTTTTCTCAAGGTCCTGATTAAACCAGAGAGTTATTGGGGCACACCTGAATCAGCCTCCATTGTAAACCACGACTCCCAAAGCAATTTGTTGGGAGGTGGATAGGAAGAGACAATAGCAGTGAGGAGGTATAATTTTCCCATGGCAAAGGGGATAGGGAGAAAGAGACAACTCATATTTCCAGCACCCAAGAATCAGCAAAAAGCAGCAAGATTGTAAAGGTACACAATAGTACAATATCTCTTCCATAGTAACCATCACCTTTCTCATCTGGAACCTAGGTTCATGAATGGCACAGAATTAAACCAAATGTACTCTTTTACATGAGATAACATTTCAAGACCGGGACCCTAGAAATACAAAGAGAAGGCTGGAGTGCATGGAGAGGTCAAAGAGGGGAAAAGACAAAACAGAGGACAGGGAAAGGCAAATTGCAAATGGGGGGTACAGAAGGACAGAGAGAGGGGCAAAGAGAGTAATTAAATGCTGGAAGGGAGTAAGAGAGGATATAAATAACTGAGAGAGAGCTGGAAGAGCCTAAAATGACAGGTCAGATACAACTTTTGTCTATGGCAGCGGCAAAATAAGAATGAGCGGGAATAAAATGAGAGAAGGGAAAAAAAGAGATAAAAACAGGTGAGATGGATGACCAAATGGCGGGGAGCAAGGGGATAGCACAGAGAGGGGATGCTGAGGTAAGCTCAAAAAGAGAAAAGACACAAGAGATGGCAGGAGAGAACAAGGAGACCAAGTTGAGAGAGGGGAAGAAAATGGAGGGAATGAAGGAGGAAAGAAAGAAAGGAGCATGTGAGAAAAGAATGGTGTTGTCAATTATGTCAGGAAGAAGAGGTTAGGAAGATATGGTGCTACTAACTGGATCATGCTTGAAAAGTAAAACCAAGTCAAC
This sequence comes from Lissotriton helveticus, assembly GCF_964261635.1. Classification (NCBI taxonomy): domain Eukaryota; kingdom Metazoa; phylum Chordata; class Amphibia; order Caudata; family Salamandridae; genus Lissotriton; species Lissotriton helveticus. Next base: position 382,100,537 of record NC_136069.1, read on the forward strand.
AGAGGAAGCCCAGGTGTCAGCACTCTGCCACACGCACAATACAACCCCCTGGTGATGGATGCCTCGCTTAGAATGGGATGATGACAAGTTGTGTTTACCCTGCGAAAGCCCACACCGTCCAGTGCACGGCGACCCCGTCCAGCCACCTGCCCTTGACAAAGGCAAGCGCATAGGTAAACTGAACCTATTATGTGGAGCCAATGAATAAACAAGATTCAGCTGAGAGCACGTGGGAAAGAAACATTGCCATTTTGGGCGGCACTGAGGATGTGTGGGGAAACACCACCATTTAGGGCTGCACCTCTATAATCTGGCAACATGCGCTGTTTTGCTCTCCAAGAATATAGACATTTTAAATCATATACTAACAACCATTTCTAAACATATTTATTTGGGAGAGATCCACTAAATTCTTGGGCCAGGTATCCACATGTTTCAAGTGCATAATACTAGTGTAGACAACAGGGAGCACGCACCATGTAGATGTCTGCAAGAGAACTGTTGAGAGAAACGGGAGCCAAGCCACACTGATAAAATCAAGACTCATTTCCTGGTCCAAATCCTGAAAGTACATACATATGGGATACGGCAATTAACAGCAGCAACACAAGTTAATGTACATGTAGCAGCACAGTAAACAGAGAACTGCTGAATGAAAGGGTGGTGTGGTCACGAGAAGACTAATACTTAACACAGGTAATGGTCTGTACATTGTCTCAATTTGTCATACTAAACATGGAGGAAAAAGGACAAGTGACTGCAAAGAAGCAAGCACATCTTAATGTCGGACAGCTTTTCCAGGTACTGCAAGGAAACATCACATTTTTCAGTATTTGAGCTGTGACCTTTACACAGCAGTTACAGAGACGGAAATAAGAACACATGCAGGCTATGCGCTTACACCATCGGAGGAAAGCTAAAGAGTACTGCTGGTGATAAGTGCAAATAAAACACATCACATGCAGCTTGCTTTCCAATGAACCATACTTTCGTTCAGAAGGGAGGCTTCAATTTCCCCACCTCAAAAAACGTAAAAAACTTGCAAAGTTTTTATGTAATGAACCAAATATTAACCCTGGGCGTAGTTTGTGTAGTAGCGCTACGCGTAGTGCATTCGGACTACGCGAGATACGCATAGCGCTACACGAACTGTGTAGTATGCTGTTCGGGATGATTGCACAGTGCTGGATGCTTGTCCACACTGTGCAATCATTGAAAACAGCATCTCGCACAATGCAAGCTGTCGTTTTTCCCCGCTCAAGTAGATTTTTACTCGAGCTGCAGCTTTCTCAATGTGGACTGCGAGTTTCTCATCGCGAGCGGTCGCGAGCATACGCGACCACTCGCAATGAGAAACCTGACCTCCCCGCGTTGAGAATCTCGCTAGGAGGTTTATTTTCCACGCTCGCGATCGGCAACTTGATGTTGCTGATCTCGAACGAGGAAAAAGTCTCGCTGAGATGTCATTTTGCTCTCTCGCGGTCCTCAACATCAAGTTGGCAACCGCGAGCGAGCAAAATGCCAACTACTCTACACTACGCGTTTTTGCACTGTGCTACATGCAATTCGCATAGTGTGAAGTAGCACAAACTACGCAAACTACGCGAGCGTAGCGTAGTTGTCCGCCCAGGGTTACCAAATATGCCATTGATGGCAAATTAACTCCTAATACAATTTACATGAACATTTCTAAGCGTAGGAAAAACGTATCATTGAATCCTACAATTCAGAAGTCTTATAACAAAGAAAAAAGAAGTGGTGAAACTTAAGGGTACGTGCAAGATGAGCACAGTGATGAAAAGAAATAATTGGCAGAGACCATGCGAAGTACAGATTTTCAACACATGTACAATACAAACAAGCGTGTGCAGCCTCGTGCTGAAAGAGGAGGAGGCAGCAGGGGAAGGGAAGAGAGGAGGGGGCCTCTGCCTGTTTCCCTTGTGGGAGAAAACTTTAAAACCATCTGTTAATTACAAACAGATGGTTTTAAAGTTCACTCCCGCAAGGGAATCGCCAAACGTGCACACGTTGCCATTCAAAGCAATGCAATGCGTGCACGTTTTTGGCCTCAAAACCGAATCAATTTCTAAAGGTCTCTTCCTATGTAGCGCATGTGCATAGGCGAGACCTAAAACGATAGGGCGCTGTTCAGCTCTCTCCCTGCGCTGGCGAACTTGCGGCTACATAGCTCCAATGCAGGCTCCCTTGTGCCATGGTGCACGGGTGCCTGCGTTATGGACAGGATAGGTTTTGTGCCGGAAGGAGTATCTTCCTGCAAAAAAACTATAATTTGATGCTTTTTCATTTTTGTATTTGTGCTGTATAATTGAGCCCACGTGCAAAGAGGAAAAAAGGAGGTGTCATAAAGATATTCCTCAGGGAGGCACTGGATTTTGGAGAAAAATCCATGTTTACAATCCTTTGTAAATATGGGTTTGCTTTAAAATCCATATGTGGATGCACAAGAATGCTCAAGCACCACACATAGAATACCTCCCTGACGAAAAGTAAAGCAAGGCCATGTTTTCTTGGGTAACTACGTATTTACTAAGTCACAAAAGGCCATGTAAATTTACTTTGTGTGACTTAGCTATCTCAAAATGGGGTTTGCGTTGGGCTGCACCAAAAAAGTGAGAGAACCCAGAGGCAAAATCTTAGTAAATCTGGGACCAAGTACTTTTATCTGGTGTACATGTATTTTTTGGTGTAAGTATGATTTGCTACTTTTGAACAAGAGTAATTCTAGGCACAGTATTATACTTTGAAGTGTTGCAGTTGTTCATGCATTTCCTTTAAAATATATGCCTGTTTTTTTTTTCATAACCTACTTAAGAAATGTCCGTGTAAAATGTGTTTAACCGTAGGTTTTTAAATTATTTTTGTGGGGAGCCATAGATTACATTTCCTTCTTTTAATGTGTATCTGAACACTTTTTTTCAGGAAAATCTTGTGTGGTTGAAATGCTGTGATGCAAGCAAAATTGTCCTTGTCTTTGTAAAGAATACAATACAGTTCAGTACAACATCAGGATGGACATTTTACTATGATTCTTTGTACAAAAGCCATATTTCTAACACATATAAAAATCCTGAAAGGGAATTTACCATGTGAGTGGAGTGGATAAATCCTAAAATCTCAGGACCTCTGAAACTTAGCAAGTTACTTAATGAGTATCCATGCTCTCTGCTGAGAAAGGCAATGTAAAGAGCACCCATGTAAACAAGAACTATAAATATTTCCTTACCACCTAAGAGAGTTGCATCAGAGTTTTACATTTGTTTAGCCACATAATAAGGAGAGATGTGCTATAAGACAATAATCTTCAAATGTACTATGTATTGATGTCCCTACTAAATTGGCACGACTCTTTTGCCTTCAAGACTGATTTTACTGTGTTATAGAAATGATTACACACCTATTCCGTTGTTCAGAATGACTTAATATCCTGACAAAGGCAGGTTTATTCTCAATTAGGAACCACTAATTATGCAGCGCATGTAGGGTGTGCGAGCCTACAACTGAGATTAAACTAATTAAATACTGGAATGTGGTGCACAATGTGAAAATACGTAAATTGCAGGACTGTGGTAAGCCTGGATGTTCTGCAGCAAAGCACGCAAAGGAAATGATTCACTCTGACTAAGGCAGTACATTCCGATGAGTTTAATTAGTCCATAACGCACAGGCAGCATTGAAGGAGGCTCATATGAAACTGACAACCATCGACTGAAATCTGAACAATATGTTCAAGTATGAGCACCAGAACACAGCTTTACCTTGTGCGGTGGAAAATACCGTCAAATATCGATTGATGCTAACCTAAACCCATGTACCACACATCTCACTTCCTAAGTAAACAATAAAAGAATGATAAAAAGGTTTATCCAGATCTCCACACACACCAACTTCTTCACAAACACTCTCAGGGTCATGTTCACCATCTCCTCCTTTTTCATGTTGATCCTGTTCGCACAGATCCTCTAGACACTCCACCTTACCATCCTGCTCTGGACAACAAGGAACCTAACTCATCAACCTTTCCTTCAACCATTTCTATCCATCCTGAGACAGAAACTCAGTAACGCTGCCAGAACCAGATCAATCGTTTCGAGGCGCATTCTCATATTGCTGATTTGCATATTGCTGGTTTCAAACTGGAATGGCATGGGGAGCAAAAAAACGATGGATTTTGACCCAGATCTCTGTACTGGTGTGAACGTATGACATTGTTCAGCATTCTGTCCATCAATTGTTCTTTTTGCATTTGTTACCCCGAGCAGGATGCGTATGCCCAGACGTGAGTCTCCTGCCACTGGAGTCAAGCTAGCCTGGCTGATATGGGATGATACCCCAAAACGGTCCCAGGATGCTTGTTTTTGGTCGAGGGAGGACCTGGCCTGGCAGTTCGGGCTGGACTGTTCCCATGGGGAGCAGGGTCAAGACAATTGTTCTTTTTAAAATGTTTATATTGAGACACATCCACCAAGCACTTCAGAGCATTTGCTTCATCAGTAAGTAAGCAAAGAACACCTTCTTGCTCTACCATCCTTTTCCTTTCAACAAAACCGAGTCACTAGAAACCTTATCACTCAACGCACTTGAATACTTAGCCTCTCCTTTAGTTATTTTCGATGGTTTAATTACAATGAACCAATAACCTTCAAAATATATTCTTTCACTGTCTCAAAATAGTTTACGCTGTTCCTGTTTCTACAATGTTCTACCTTCCACCAACTGTAAGAGATCAAATGTTAACACCACCATGCCTTAGCTCAGCCAGTCTATTTCTAGCTTCACAACCCCTCAACAATGAAAAAGGAGCTTCCATAGTAGTAGAATGGGGCTCATTAACATGAACCCACATTTTCTCTTAATGTATGATTTCATATTCATGCCTTGCTTTAGAAATATGGTCACTTTTTTAACAAGGCTGTTAGGCAAAGAATGTAGAAAGCTAATTTCAGATGGTTCACCCCATGAAATATAAAAAATATTTACAGACTATCTGATGCGAAAATGTGCCATTGTCTAACTTAATTATTCTGGAAGTCTCTTCAAAAGCAAATGATCCACTTATAAACTCTAAAGCCAAATCAGAGGTACATGAAGCCATAATGATAATAAACTCACATAGAATAATAATCTATCGATCCAATTAAGAATGCCATATCTTATTGCGGATGGGCTGACTCTCAGTGCTGGCACTGCTGTGTGCCCCATGCCGATTTCATACACTTAGCTTGTCACTGCCCCGGGGTCACAATCTTCTGGACTGAGGTCTTCCGCACACTGAGGGACATCTCAAACACACTCATCCCCTTATCTTCAGTAATTGGACTGCTTGGGTATGTGAAGGACGTGCAGCATGTTTCTCGCAGACTAGTTGCTATGATGCTCCTGCAGCCAGGTGCAGAGTTGCTATGCACTGAGGCAGATTGATGGTCCCAACAATCCAAGTATGGCTCACTGACATTTCATACTGCCATGAACAACTCTCTGCGTTCAGGAAGCAAATGCCGCAGACATCTCATCCTAAGAACATTTGAGAACCTTTTACTTTCTACCTGTTGCGAAGAGACTCAGCCTCCTCCACTATAGCGGAGCATCCATCTACAGTCGAGTACACTGCTTCATGAATCATATCCTTACAACTACTATAGATGTATGTTGGGGCTTGTAGGAGGTCTGTATATTAATATGTATGAAGACATAGGCCAGGAAATCAAATGTTAGTCCACAGAATACCTTGTATGTTATGACTTATAAGAATGCAATAGGCATAGTCCACTACATCGGACTGCACCACACCGCACGCACCAGATATGTAACTTTGCTTGTACTACATGGCCCTTACAAATTGATGATATGTTGTTACTCTGTACACCAACAACCAATTATAAACCAAATATATTTTTTTTTAAAAGAATGCCATATCTCCAGGTGGTAAATTAATAGGGGCTAAAATATCAATAGTCTATTTTTCCCAAGGTCTGTCAGTTGAATGAATGGGATGAAATGGCTTCTACAAAATGTGATCCTCCCTGAGCACTCCAATATTAAATGCTCCACATACACAGTATTCAATGACCAACAATTTATTCTGTTTTCTTCAAATCCAAAATTCTTCTCTTGGTACAGCACAAATTCTCATATCCTTGCATTCAAAACAATCAACTCAGGACCTACTCACTCTGCTGGGCACCTGTTAGACCCACTTCTTTCTAATTTACAATTTATGTGTTCCTTGAGTGCCCATCCGCTGGAATGGTCGGACCATTATGCCGTCTATTTTTCCGTGCCTTATGCTAAGATTATGGCCAAGCGCTATAAGGGGAAGGACGAGTTGATACGTCGGTGGGGTAAACTTGATATTACAAAGTTTAACCAACACCTCTTTAATACTCTTCCGGAATCAGATAAGTCTGTATCTGAGTTAGACACTGCGGTATCACATTGGCTAAGGAATGCCGCAGATTCTCTTCTTCCCCTGACGCCTAAGCATTCTCTGTCCCATCGCCCTCCTGCGCCATGGTTCTCAGATGGCTTGAAGCTTCTACGGGTTAATTGTAAGGTCCATGAAAGGAAATGGAGATGCTCTTATTCCATCTCCCGTAAAGCAGCCTACAAAGAAGCCCTTAAAGTGTACCACAAAAAATGTAAAATAGCGCGAGCAGCCCATACCGCCAATACGGTGACGAAAGCACAGAATTGTCCCCGGATACTTTTTTCTGTGGTTAAGAAACTAACAGGAGCTGACACAACTCCGGTTCCCCCTGCCTTCGATGAAGCCCAATGTAATTCCTTATCGGAATTTTTCATTGCCAAGGTGGAGTGTATTCATAATTCCCTGAGCTCCTTGACTACGGTGAATATATCCCAGCTAGGATCAATACCGTGCTTGGAGGAAACATCTTTTTCGTTGGTGAAGCTTATGGACTGGCAGCTGTTTGATGATGTTTCTTTTCTTTCTTGCTTGAACAGTGTCAGATCAGGCTCACCTTGAGATCCTTTGCCGGCCAAAGTCCTGAAGCTATTGGATTTGAGCTCTCGTCGTGTAATCATGAGCCTACTTAATGCATCGTTAGTTGAGTCTTATGTCCCAGAGGAATGGAAACACGCGATGGTTGTTCCCCTCCTAAAAAAGGTTGGGGCAGATGTTTCCAACCTGTCTAATTTTAGACCTATTTCTCTGTTCATGTTTTCTAAAATCCTGGAAAGGCACGTTAATATCCAGTTAAGTCATTTTGTTGAGAGTTTAGGGTTTCTCCATCCATCCCAGTCCGGCTTTCGAGCGCACTATTGCACCGAGACCACGCTCCTTGGAGTGAAGGAAAGTTTGCGGCACGGTATCGATCGCGGCGAAACATCTGCACTCATCCTTTTGGATCTGAGTGCTGCGTTCGATACCGTGTCCCATTCTATTCTTTTGGCAACTCTCCGCTCCCTGGGTGTGGATGGTCCGGCGCTGGCCTGGATCGCCTCCTTTTTAAGCGGGCGTACCTTCCAGGTCTTTTCTGCGAAAGCTGCAGCTGCAGTTTGTTCATCGGCGTATGGGGTCCCCCAGGGGTCCATACTTAGTCCTCTTTTATTCAATATCTATGTTAGACCCCTGGCCACTATTGTGGAGGACGCTGGGCTGACGCTATTTTCCTATGCCGATAATACTCAAATTGTTTTCTCTCTCTCTAATAGTGACTGTAATAGGACTTTTGCCTTGAAGCTTGGCCTATCTCGTGTGGCTGAGTGGATGCAGAGCAATCTCCTTAAACTCAATGGGGACAAGACCGAGGTGGTAATACTGGGAAAGAATAAAGATCTTTGGGGTCTCCAGCATTGGCCCAGTGACATGGGGCCTACTCCCTAGCCTGTCGCCGTAGTTCGTAACCTCGGCTTCCTCATTGATGACAAGCTCTCAATGAGGCAGCAGGCCACTAAGGTGGCCTCCATCTGTTTTGCCACTCTGAGATGGCTCCAAAAAACTTTGTGGATGCTGCCCCCTTCTACTCAAAGAACTGTAGTCCAGGCGTTGGTGGTATCTCGCCTGGACTATGGAAATGTTCTTTATCTCGGAGCTGATTCTTCAACTATTAACAAATTGCTATGACTACGGTATGAAGGTTATTCATTGATCTCTAGCACATGCCACTTTGGCTCATTTTTGGATAACGATAAATTGACAAGATCCTATAAATATAATTGCCCATTTTGCTCTGGGAGGCGACTCAAACTTATTGCTAATTTTTTTTTTTTTTTTTTGTGAATTGTTTAGCTGCTTACTTGCATATCTTGCACAGACAAGGGTACTCAATTGTATATCTATCTTCATGCCCAGTACAATGAATGGCATATATCCTCATACATCACCCTACACTTTTGTCGCTAGCTTGCATATTTGCACATGGAAACTCAGTTTTTTATGAAATTCTCTAAGAACTCTTGCTGCCATTGCTCTTTATTGTTTTTTTTTAGTTATCATTTATCTATCCTGCTGCTGCTGTTTATACGTTTGCTTATTCCGCACAATTGCACTTTAGCTAGGGGCCACGTCCAATGTATTGAATATCTAAATTTTCAAAACCGAGCTGCTATCTCTTCTATCTTCATGTCTTGTGCAATGAATGACGGGTCTCCTCAGATAGCACTTTACATTTTTGCTGCTCGCTTGCATATTTGCACATTGAACTTTAGATTTTTCATAATTTTTTCCATGAATATCTGTTACTTTTGTTCTTTATTGTCATATATTACTATTACTTATCAGTTTTTCATGTTGTTGCTGATGTTTGCATATTTGCTCATTCTGCACTGCTGCACTTTAATTGAGGGCTACGTTCAATATTAAGAACATCAATGACATGGTGAAATTTATTTCATTAAATGTTAATGGGTTGAATAACGTCCGTAAAAGGAACGCTATTGAATGCTGGTTAAAAAATCTAATACCTGATGTCATCTATTTGCAGGAAACCCATCACAAAGATCAGGCAGAGTCAGCTAAACTCTTTAAAAACTGGACGGGCTATAACATATCTGCTTCTGCAGGGTTGGCCCAGAGAGGTGTTTCTATTCTAATAGGAAGACATGTAGGTTTTAACCTTGAGGGGTCGTGCATAGATCCTAGAGGCAGATGGGCAGTCGCATACGGTAAATTAAATAATGTCAACGTTATCCTTGCCACAATTTACGCACCTATCTTGGACGACCCGCAACCTATTTTACAGGTTAAGCAGGCATTAACCGGTCTTTCTGGACCAATAATTTGGGGGGGTGATTTTAACCTATTACAAAACCCTCGATTGGACTCTTCCAAGAAAGATCGTCGACAGAACAAACCCCAAGTCTCTTTAGCTGTTCAAAGCTGCAAGATAGATCTTGACGTTATCGACCATTGGCGTAAACTGACTCCCACCAAACGTGAGTACACATGCCATTCAGCAAAATATAATTCTGCGTCAAGGCTGGATTTTTTCTTGTCCTCCCACGATCTAGAATTATATAATTACGATTACTTACCCAATGCCTTTTCGGATCATGCGGCTCTTTGCATGGAGGTTAAATTGGGGAATTATGAAGGAAGATATATAAAGATATATAAATAGATGTTTTTTTAACAAACTCAACCTCCTTGACCAACAATGGTGCACTGATATTAATGAAAAGATCGAGCTATTTTTTTCACAGAATAGAGGTACTGCTCCTTTAAACATAATCTGGGATGCATTTAAAGCTACTTTACGTGGAATAATCACATCTAAAGAGATCCCCAAGCTTAAGGCAAAACGGGAGGAGAAAATCAAACTTCAAACTGAACTGTCCCAGGCTACCCAAGAGCATTATAGGGTTAGATCCCAGATTTCCAGCCACAATCTCCTCGAGGCGAAGCGTAAGATGAAGGAATTTTATTATGAACTAGGTGAGACAAATAGTAATTTTCAGGCACAAAAAATCTATGAGGAGAGTGAGTATACAGGAAAGCTTCTGGCCTGGCAATCTAAAGAAAAGCAGACTCGTAACAGAATAGACCAGTTAACTGACCCCATCACTAAAAATCAAGTTAAGACCACCACTGCCATTGGCGAGCTGTTTTTAAAACATTACGAGGGGATATATCAAGCATCTGCAGGGACCACACCTGAATCTATCACAGATTTTCTTCAGCCACTGGAAATACCTAAAATGGATGCTGAGGGCAAGAACTACCTCACTCAGGATTTCACATTATCAGAACTAGATGAAGTGATAGAGTCTTTCCCCAATGGCAAAGCCAATGGTGAGGATGGTCTTCCAATTGAATTCTTTAAAAAAATTTGGGGAATATTGCGTAAAGAATTCTTGGAATTAATTAATAATTTACTTCAAGGAGGTCCCCCACCAGACTCTTTTCACACAGCGGTGGTGGTCAGTATTTTAAAAAAGGGAAAGGACAAGGAAAATATAAATTCTTACCGACCGATTAGCCTCCTGAACACAGATTATAAAATTTTTACTAAACTTTTAGCAAACCGATTAAATAAACTAGTAGGATCACTAATAGCGTATGATCAGTGCGGTTTTATTGCAGGCAGGCATCTCCATTCCAATACTATATTTTTACTGGAGGCGCTAGACTATTTTAAAACTAACAAGGTGAAGGCTCAAATTTGGTTTTTAGATGCGGAGAAAGCCTTCGATCTAGTCTCCTGGGATTGTCTGTTTGCAGTTTTACATAGTTTTAATTTCCCGAATGCTTTTATCTCTCTTTTACAACACTTGTACACGAATTCTAGGGCACAAATTATCATCAATAATACCAACATTGGGTCCTGTGAGGTCACTAGAGGCACACGACAAGGCTGCCCCTTGTCCCCAATTTTATTCGCACTTTTTATTGAACCTCTAGCGATCGCCATTAGGAATATCAAAGCTGTCACCGCCCCAATTTTAGGAATGACAAATATAAAACTATACGCGGATGATATTGCCCTTTTTTTAGACTCTAAACCCTCAAGTCAACTGAAGATTTTAAAAATCTTCTCTGACTTTCAAAAGCTAGGGGGTTATAAAATTAATGTAAACAAAACAGAAATTATCCTACTTAACTGCACTACAGACACTTTAGCTCCTGAATTCAGGCAGATATACAACACGGGTCCAAAGAGATATCTTGGTATATTTATATCAGATAGCCTAGACGATCTATATTTCTTAAATTTTCTACCTTTATTAAAAAAGGTGGGCTCACTTTTAGATCGTTGGAATCTACTACCCCTGTCTCTTATAGGGCGGGCATCGCTAATTCGAATGTCGGTATTACCCCTTTTTAATTTCCTTTTTAGTGCGATTCCCTGCGCAATCCAGGCGTCATATTTTAAAAAAATAGAAGCTCTGATTTCCTCTTTCCTATGGGCAAAAAAATCTCCTAGACTTGCACTAGACACAGGGTTGTCCCTCCCAAATATTAAAGAATATTATTTTGCGTCTTTTACACATTATAGTCATAGGTTTTTTTTTTCTCTAGATTGCCATGAGACAGACAATTTTTTTATGAAAAGGATGTTGTTGGAATTGAAAATCTATGATCCGGTTAGAACCACGAAAGACCCAAAAAAAGTACGATATAAAACTTTGCAGTGGATTTTTAAGGTCAAAACTCAGTTCTTAAAATTTTATGATTTACCCAATGTAAGTAATAAGACAAATTTAATGAATTTTAGCCTGGGAGAAGCAGGTTGTATGGACAAAAATATAATAACTCTCTGGAAGCAAAATGGTTTTGAAAAAATTGAAGACTTCCTACTGGGAAATAGGTGGAAATCTTGGGATGAAATTTATAGCCAGTTAATTCACTCGCACACAATTCTGAACTGGTCATTTATCACGATAAGTCCAAAACTTAGGGAACTCAATATAGAAAATTTATCCCACAAAGAAAATATCTCCACTACCCTTAATAATAAAACACAAAAGAAAATGAGTATCTGGATTAAAATATTAATAGAAAGCAAGGACCAGGACTTTTATAGTAAGATAATTGAACGATGGAAAAAAAGGGAAGATATTATAATCAATCAACAGGTTTGGGACAAAATAAACAAATTTAATAAAACCATCTTTCGAGGAGCAAACTTTAAACGTATGCAATTCTACAATAAATGGTTAATATATAGAACCCCGTCCTTTTTACATGATATCTTCCCCCTCGTAGCCGACAAATGCTTTCGATGTGAAGAAAAAGGCACTTGGAAACACATTATCTGGGAGTGTCCTAAAATCCAGGTTTTATGGAAGGAAATAGAAAAATATCTTTCAATCGTTCTTAAAACAAATATTATATTTAACGACCTAATTCCCCTCATAGGCTGTTCTCCTTTCCACACCCAATATGATGAGCCCCTTTTTATAGCTTCTCTAATAGCTAAATCCCTTATATTACAGTCCTGGAGAACAGATTCTGTCCCATCCTTCCAGGCATGGAAGGTAAAATTACAGCGAATCCAGGGTAGGGAGAAAAAATATGGCCTTAGATCAGGGGCTCTCAAAAAATATGATAAATATTGGAGCGTGTTCAATGTTTAGATTTCTCCCGTTATTACTTAACCTGATTTATGCTTTATTGAAAATATTTATTAGTCCATTACGACGGTTCTACCTCCGCACGCTGCACTTTAGAACTTAGCTTTGGTATATTAAATGTGAAAACATTTATTATATATGTTTGCCATGTATTCTTTCAATTCTAAACAAAATCTTTTGATTATTCGAACCAGTTTACTAATTGTCTGCTCTTACACAACCTTGCACTTTATAACTTATACAAAACATGGCTGCTCGACTTCTCCGCAACGTTCCGAGGAGAACATCGGCCTCACATGCACTGCGTGACTTGCATTGGCTCAGGATCCCAAACCGTGTCAAGTTTAAAGCCATGTGTCATCTTTTTAATATTAGACAAGGCTCGGCCCCAAAATATCTACAGAGCCTAGTACAACCGTATAGGCCAAGCCGCACTTTGAGATCTTCAATGAATGGTGACTTCACTATTCCAAGATTTAAACTTGTAAAGATGGGTGGTCGGTCCTTTTCCCACCTTGGCCCAAAATTTTGGAATGCCTTACCCACGGTTTTAAAATCTGAAACAAATTTGTTTAGTTTCCGCAAAGGACTCAAAACTCTGCTTTTCAATCAATGAGATGTTGCTATCAGCTAGCTTCAGTACACCTATCCTTTTTCCTTCTTGAGTCTGTCTCTGGCGCCGGGAAACCCACTGCGGGTAGCTGTTGCACGTTACAAATTTAAATGAATAAATAAAATAAATAAATAAATTGGATATTTCTTCAAATGTAACCCATTTCCAGTGCAGTCAACACATGTTTCGTCATGCTAATTAAAGCATCCTTCACTTCTTCAGGCTGCAAACCCAAATAAACAAAGTATAAGCACAATTCTCACTAAACTATATAAATTCATGTTATTACCTCTTTAACCTCCTATAATTTAGAGACTCAAAATATAGCAGAAAAAGTTTTTGGTATCATAGTAAACCAGCACCCATTGTGTGTTTTTAGACCGTAGATAACTGGTACAATATAGTATATGTATATGTAGGATTGTATACGTAAGACTTGAGACTGTAGATTATAGGTATAATTTAGTACATGTATATGTAGGATTGTATATGTAAGACTTCACATTTAATTTTGATTACTTATGATGTCACAAATGTCATAGAGATTGTAGATAATTTCAAAAGTGCCCTTACTGTGAATGAACTATAATTGGGGACAAAGCATTTCTCTATACTTCCTTTCCTTCTGGTCCTACATGGTTCTTTTATGTTACTCTTTGGTGGAGGTTTCTATTTTGAGATTTTTATAAGTGATTTGTGTGATCTTTAGATACTGACGGGTACAATTAATGGTTATCTATAGTGATATGATGAGGTTTTAAATAATGAGGATTGTAGCGAGAAGGAAGCAGTCTATAATGTGTTTATACGTGATTTACTTGAAACTAATTAGTAATTGAATCATAGACATACATTACTTAACAAGTTCTAGTATATATTATTCATCCCCCATTTTTGTACTGTTATCTTAAATTAGGTTTAAAAGAGCAGAACAATTTGGTCGCATATACAGGAAGATTATGTTTCCCTGTTCTAAGATGGCGGACCTATGCCAGTAGGATAAGACTGATATACTGGAAATTGAGGACCTTTAGGCAACTGCTAACAGAATACATATTGGAGGATATTTAGACCAGGATTAGATAACTAATTTTTAGATTTAGAGCTCTTATACGAACTAGTTAGAAGTAGACTAAATTCTGGTATAGTGACACGATATCGGAATTACATAAACATCATAGAGAGGTGTGACAATAATTTCGTAAAGATTTAGAATTTACGCTACACAAGTTGTGATAAATTGGAGAAATTTGGTAACTATTAGGTCATAGTGAGTAGGAGATGATATTAAAGAAATGTATCGCAACGTGCATGTTGAAAGATGGCGCCCATCGCTTTTTATATAAAACTTAGTGGAAAGATGGCGCCCGAGTTGAACGCCGTCTTTGAGGTACGAGGGAGAGGCTTCAACTAGTGTTGGGTAAGTGGGAAATTAATGAATATCTTTTTCGGACGCTATATTTTGCGTTTGATGGACATAATTGAACGTACTTTATACGGACATGTGTTTACTTCTAGGTCACGTACTCTTGAAACTTGGAAGATGATTTGGAAGCTATAACGTTGGAGTTACGGTTACCTATGAGAAAGGGTGAGATAACTTTTAAACCCCTTTGTGAAGGACCAGTATCGGGGATATCGTGTGGTTAATTTGCAGTTGCTTATCGACACTTGATGATAACGTTTGTTTAAAACTGATATTATTTTTGAACAGATGGGGCGACCGGGAGGGTCTTATATAGGCACTTGAATAATATTGACAAGTGCTTTTGCTGTTTGTTACTTTTAGAATCTTGAATACAGTGAGGATTTGATCTATACGGATACTTCTCCGGATTTATCTACAGAGTTGGATTTCAGCTCATGAAATATTATTGCTGACCAACTTCAATAGAGGAAAAACACCACAAACTTCTTGGGAGAGTGAAATGGTAATGCCACCAGTAGATTTTTATTTAAATTGGGGTATTATGGACGTATCAAATCGGATGTTTCTTAACGTGGCACCTTTTGCTCGGGACGATTAAGGATTTAGTAATTGGTTTTCAACTGGGAAGTTAAGAGGCTCGTATTTGTTACCGTAATGTAATGTTATCCTTACTCATATTAAATATGAGATCATATCATATTATTGGGTGTTGCTGTTGTCGTAACTGGAGTTGTATGTGATATTATCTTGTTGTAACTGGAGTTGTATGTGATATTCTGACCTCGATTTTACAGATAGTGAGTGAGGTGTTCTATACCGGAGGAGTTCAATACATACTTACTTTGGTTGTCAACTTTCAGGTGACTTTTATAGATAATAACTTTATCTTTGCTCTTGGGCTTTCACGCACTCAGGTGTTTAAACGAGAGATACTCTGTTCACTGAACATTCTCTGAAGTTTACTTTGAAACTCTATTCTTTTGCACAATGGGTGCTGGTTTACTATGTTACCAAAAACATTTTCTGCTATATTTTGAGTCTCTAAATTATAGGAGGTTAAAGAGATAATAGGATGAATTTATATAATTGAGTAAGAATTGTGCTTATACTTTGTTTATTTGGGTTTGCAGCCCTGAAGAAGTCAAGGATGCTTTAATTAGCATGACGAAACGTGTGTTGACTGCATTGGAAATTGGTTACATTTGAAAAAATAACCCATTGATTGTTTTGAATACACGGATATGAGAATTTGTGCTGTACCAACGGAAGAATTTTGGATTTGGCGAAAACAGAATAAATTGTTGGACATTGAATACTGTATTTGTGGAGCATTAAGGAAGAGGCTGCTACCGGTAAACAGTGAATCGCCTACAGCAACGTTTTTTTAAAAATTGATGATTTAAAAATTGTTACTTGCCTTTGTTGAACTGCATGAATTTGATGGTGCTAAAATTACTAATCACCCACGAACCACGCTAGTGCCGAGTCAGGCTCTTAGCTGCTTTAGCCTTCCGGTCCTTCCCTCCGGGCAGGGACCAATCACGAAGGGCATGGGCGGAGCTTGAAGCATAAATGCCAGCTATGACACGGGCGTGCCGGTGACGCACCAAAGGCAAGCCCGTCTGCGCCCGTCCGCGTCCCTCCGTGCCCAGGGCCCAGTCACTATGCCAAACCCTGCGCATACTCGTCCTCAAAACTGAGCCGGCTTCACTCTGCTTCACACCAACTCAACCCTAATGTTAGAGCTAGTCTTCTAAACAACACAATTCTGTTACCACGTACATCGTTCCCAGAAGTTACTCAGCCTTTATGCCACTCTGCTTTCCCTTATCAAAAACACGAGAGCTCGGCTCTCTCAATTTACTATCTGAACACACCCTCCCTCGTTAGGCATCAGCTCGAAATGTTCACACTCTTAGACTCAGAAAAGCCGGACATTCTTTTTCAAACGGAGACCTGGCTTACCCCTGACTCCTCACCCGACATACGTGCAGCACTACCTAATGAATATTATATTCTTCACACCAACCGACCGCCAGGTAAAATGGGTGGGGGAGTTGTGGCCGTTATCCGCCAGGAGCTCAAATTCACTGCTCTTACCCCACTTTGTCTTACTTCAGTGGATAACACTGTTATTAAACTTGAACATTAATCACTAAACGTGGGTTCCGGAGTAGTGAACTACATGCCGTAAATAACTTCAATGCCTCATCAGGGGTAGTAAGTGCTATATAAATCCAATTACAGTTACAATTACAATCCACTTGGGCTTAATGCTCTAAGATGTTATACTGTGATGCATGTATGTTTATCCCTATATGCTGCCATTCCTCTTTCCAACAAGACTGATGCAAGCATTTTATTGTGCTCTTCTAGCATTGATGCAGACCAGAAAGTCACAATGAAATGACTCCATGTGCATAATGATCAGCCCACCAGCTTTTGGAACATACTTAGAGGTGAGGCAAGCACCCTAAGAAGGAGTCATATATACTTAAATGCACCAATGACATCCTAAAGGAGGTAAGAATCAGTGACTCATTTTATAAACACCCTTGAGGATATACAGATCATAAATCAATAATAGAAAACTATTTTGAATCTCTATGGACTGCAAACAGTTAATGAATTATTGGCAAAGGGGATAGTCAATAATAATGTGAAGATCCACAAGCATCTAAATTTGAATTTTTTCTTACATGTGATTCTCACTGCAGCAACCCATTCCGATTAGCATGTAGATGCTATAATACCCTCATTAAATATTATTTCTAAGAGTTCTTTTAATTCTTACTTTAAACTTAACTGTACAAGATCTTAATTTCTGAGCTATTGGAACAGTCCAACTTTTCAACTAAATGTAACACTCCACTCTTTTTCACACTACACTTGGCAAGCAAAGACACCCAAAAACTCATTCAGAATGAGTTCAACGCTTGTTCTTTCACTCAACAATCAACATAGATATATCACGTAACATCAGTAGGCAAGACAAGCTCAGATTCAACACAATGCCCAGCTCAGCTTGGTCCTACCAACTCAAGATATCTCTGTCTCACAGCGCCACATACATGTTTGTGTTAATTGCTCTGCCCTAAAATTTAAAACTATCCCAACAATTTCCCAACATCTGTATTCCATAATCCCCAAATGCTCTCGTATTAATACCTGAGGCCATCAAACCCATATTTTCCTACTGCTCTGAAAGTGTTAATTCAGATAAAATTATTTTGAGTGACACCAAATCAGCTTTTATCACTAGAGAAATCTAGCCAATGTTCGCTTAAATGTCCTTTTATCTTAGGTTTACTATTATTAACCTCCACAGTGTCAATTGTCATGATAAAATTGCTCACACTGGTGAATAAGTCATATTAATCATTCCTGTCAATGATTACTCTAACCATGTTATCGCTTCCCATTCCCCTCTCTGTACTTTAAAAGTGACCACTTTCTTGCATTTGTTGCAATTTAAACTGTTTCCCAAGTGATTCCTAGACCCCCATCTATAGTATGTACCACCATATTCTTGCCAATCTTTTTTATCTCTAAGCATTAAAGCACTCAGTGTGGCAACTCTCAACCCCCTCATAAGCAACCAATACGTTGACTTAAGATGTGGACCTTTCAGTTCCCTTAGCAACATCTATTACTTTATCAGCTGTTGGGTTATGACAAGCTAACAAGGCTGCTTAAATTCTTTATGAAAAAAACACAAATTGGTCCCTTTAGTGCACATCATCCTGAATTTCAAACTTACAGATGGCCACTAATATTCTCAACACAGTTATTTGGCTGTCTCATGATGGTTTTGTATTCCCTGAACATAATTGTGTCTTTCTAGTAGAACACATGTATGCTCTCTGATTTGTTTCACCAATCTCACTATTGCCTCCCAGTATTCATTGCATATTCCAAAGACATTTCATGGTGGTTGTATTGCAGGTAAATTGTCGAAAACTATTGTTCTAGGATCACTCAAATTATTAAATGGTCACCCTTTTCTGCTCCAGAGTAAAGTTTCTAAGCACCAATTGCCACCAAATAATTTGTAAAGGATCATAGCCATCATCTTCACTTGATGGCCAACTTGCCAGGTAGTGGCAAAAACAACAAGAGCTGAATGTTATTCTCTACAGTGGTCATAATGATATAGTCACTTAATTGGTGGCAATAACATGTTGTTCATTTAGTTTGACTATGTACACACAACATAAATGAACAATACAGAGATATTATCTCTATGCAATATTTACCTCCTACTGTGCAATTGTGCGGCTGCGACCTATGTGTGGTAAGTGTGGGCACTCTCCAGTACAGCACACAAAGGACAGGACTCATTCTGAATAAGGCAGTGAATGAAGACAAGTTTTATTACCAAACACACCTATGCATATGTTTCAACACATACCTAAAAACTGTGTACAAGGACACCTAATCCTGTCTATTTTCTGAATTTTCACACAGAAGATACATCACTACTCTCAAGGCGGGGCCTTGTTTCCAGTACCTATACTTTTGCAATCATCCTGAATAGCATCTGTACTAGATACAGGAACTCAATAGAATACAATTGATTCTCACACTCTCAATCTTACACATACCCCTGAGTGGAGTGAAATATTCTTGCTGGAAATAGAGTATAAACCGATAGAAAGATTCATATAACATAGCATTTGTAAAGCGCATGTTTACCTTTGGGCATCTTGGCACTGAATAACAGATGTTTATTGTTACCCAACTCAATGGCAGTGATGGCTCCTCCGCTAAGGCAGAGGAGTATCGCCCCACTGCTTGCCGAGCTGTGTAAAAAAAAAAAATAATAACAGAAGTCATTTCTGTTATTATCATTTTTTTCCGGCCAGGATGGATGGGGCTGGACATCAGTGATGTCTGAGAGGAGGAGCGGTTGCTGGACTCCAAAGTGTGCAGCACTGCTCTCGGGCCGGCCAAGCAGTCCTGCACACTTTGTGTGTTCCCCAATGGGCTGCATTACAAAGCCTGGTGGGGAACATCCCCAGCCTCCTATTATTCGTCTGAGCTCCGAGCCACATGCTCAGACCAATCACAATGCTGCATTGCAACATTGTGGTTGGCTTAGGGAAGGAAGCCTGTGTGCTTACTGGTTCCGGTGGAGAAACAACGAGGGACAACATAGGAGAGACAACTGAGGAGAGGCGCGGTGAGGTGGTGTTTTCTTATTTATTTTATAATTCCCGCCCTCCCCCAACTGCCCCTCCACTCCTGTTCCCTGCCAGCCGCAACTGTTCAATGGTACTCATTTTATTGACCTCAGAAGGTTGAAAGGTTGAGTGAACACTCTGAGGATTTCAAACTGTGACCATGAGGTCAAACATAGGCCCCTACAGTGGATGCATTAGTCCAATAAGCCTTCAGACCTGGTTGTATATATTAGTATGAATGTGACACATTGAGATAACATTGAAACAGTGCTATTGATGTCACAGACTTTCGTATTAATATAGGGAATTAAGATACCTTTGGAACATCACTTTGGAGTATGTATTTTGAGGTGCTCCCCCGTAGTAGCAGTGATACCAAAATTATGTGGACACAGGATAATACTTTTTGAACAGCAGGCTAAAGAATGCTGCACAATAGAATGAGCTCAACACTCAAGCTAATTAGAATAAAACTCATTTTTTTTTACAATTACTCTATAAAACTTTGGGATGCTCCATTTGAAAATAACTTAATAAATAAGGTGAGTTTGGGGCTCTTAATTGCAACTGGAAAAACTACTTAGACAAGAAACCTATGAATTGAGCACAGTTACTCATGAGGTCATTTATGTGTATTCTTAGAGATAATTAATCACCAATGGAGATGACAATGATGAAATTTAGTACAACAAAGAACTTAGATTTCACAAGAAGTGATAATAAGTGTATTCCAAATTAGGTAAGTGCTTAATTATTCAGGCTAATATTCAACCTAATAATTAGCCACAGAAATCTAATCCAGGAATATTTTGAGGGGGTAAATCTTCCAAGCTTGTCAGAGTCGCTTGTGGAACAAATCCAACTCGACATATCAGAAACAGAAGTTTTAAATGTTCTGAAATCTATTGCGGGGGCAAAGGCCTATGGAACTGATGGGTTGCCGATTGAATTTTATAAAACATTTTCAAATGAATTGACTCCTTTCTGGGCAAAGCTGTTCAATAATATTAAGTCGGGAGGTTGTGTCCCCTCAAGTTTTAAATCATCTATAATTGTAATCTTTGTGAAGAAGGGCAACAATGACAAAAGACGTCAATTCCTATAGACCAATCAGTCTCCTAAATGCTGATTATAAGATTCTAATGAAAGTCTGGGCCCAACGCTTCACCCTCATAGCCCAGGAACTGATTCATAGCAATCAATCTAGGTTTGTTGTGGGGAGTTCTATGTCCTCCAACGCTGGGTTCTTAATTTAGGCTCTCAACTATTTTAAGAACAAAAAAACTCCAATGCTCATCATGACGGTGGACTCCGAAATGGCATTTGACCTGGTTAACTGGGACGTACTTTTCTTTGGTCTGGACAAATTCGGTATCCCTGCCCAAGTCACCAATATGTTGAGGAACATCATTATAGCCCTGGTCTGCTCCAGTGTATGCTTACTAGTATCAGGACCCTTTCTTAGAGCCTTATTGAAATTGCTGGGCAGGTATTTTCTTGTTGTTGGTTGCCTTTATTTTCTTTTTGTTGGTTACATCTATCAGGGTGCCCAGGCTCAGGTGGTGATACATGCTAATCAAATAGGGACAGTTAATATTAATCGTGGGACCAGACAAGTATGTTGGATGTCCCCCTTGCTGTTCACCTTTTTCATCGAGCCCCTGGCCATAAGAATCCGCGAAAATCCTGAAATTAAAGCTCCAATACAGGGGATGGCGAAATTAAAACTGTTCGCAGATGACATCGTTTTATATATAAGTCCTGAGAGCATGAAATTGGACTGGACACTAACAGAATTCAGTCAATTTGAATTGATTGGGGGGTTACAAAATAAATCAAAATGTAAACCGAGATTTTAACATTGAATGTCGATTGTAATTTTCTCTCCTCCAATCTCAAATACCAGGCTTTGAAAGCGTAACCAATACGATATCTGGGTATATATGTCTCCAATCCCTATGAACAACTATTCAGATTGAACTATGTAGCAATGCGTAATAAAATCAAAGTATTGCTCATTTAGTGGTCGTTTCTGCCCCTGACTCAAATAGGCCGTGTAGCTCTAATAAAAATGTCTATTCTTCCCCTATTAGTATTCCTTTTTATAAATGTACCTTTGAAAACCAATTCCAGTTATTTTAAAGAGCTGGAATCAATGTTTAGGGAATTTGTCTGGAGTAGGAATGTTTCTAGGGTTAAGCTATCGATATTACAGTTAGAAACCATTCAGGGTGGTTTAGCATTGCTGAAAATACAAACTTACTATGAGGCAGCGATTTTAGATCTTACAGCATGTCTACTGGAATGAAATGGTTTATTAGACAATTTTCTTTTTGACAAAATGGTTCATAAATCTGGCTCGCAAATTCCGATATTTTTTAAAACATCTAAATTGCCGAAGAAGACCAGATATAAGACGGTAAAAAGACTTCTCCTCTACATTGCAATCCTTTTTTAAACAAGCCGGCTCTTCCTGATTCCAGTATTTAAAGTTGGTAGAATGTAAAAATCTTGGTCTCCAAATGCACTCTAGTCAACTTAAAAGTTGGAAGGAATGTGGCCTAGAACTGGACACTTTTTTATTAATAATAAAGTCATTTCTTGGCAAGAGGTCCAAAATAAATATGGTGATTTTTCGAGTATCTGCAGATTGTAAATTTTATAAATAGATATAATCTATCATTAAGCGGTCCCCCAACAAAGCAGGTGAGCACTTTATACCGAGCCAAATTAAGGGGGGCTGGCAACTGGTACTCTCAGCTGAGAAGGTGTAATGAGTCCCCCTCGGTTGAGGAATTCTAAGGAAGAGTAACACATGCAACTAACTGTTCTTTCTCTAGCCAGGAGTAGCAGTCTGTAGCCCAGTTAGGGAGCAAGGGATTAAGAGCTGACAATTTTAAAAGGATGGCTTTCCTATCTCGGTGGCTGGCATATTATACCGCCAAAACTCTTAGCAAAAGATTTCCGGAAGTAGAGAATAGATGTTTTCGATGTCAGGCAGAAGGTGAAGGGGCTTGGTTTCACACATTCTTCACGTACCCAAAACTAGAGTTATTCTGGGTCAAAATCTTCTCTGCAATAAGCCAGGCAATTCAGAAGAGGCTTGATCCAGAGGCTGAGGTAGCCCTCTTTGGTATTTCTAAAGTAAGGACTGATTTGACAAAAGCAGAAGAGACCTTCACTGTGATTTGCCCCATTGTTGCTCGCTCTCTAATTCGACAGAATTGGCGGTCTAAAGATGTACCTTCTTATTTTAAATGGTTAAACAAATTGAAACAAACCATGATGTTTGAAGATGCATATGCTAGGAGGGTAGGCAAAACAAGAAAATGTACTACTGTTTGGAAGTTTTTTGAGAATTCTGAAATTATGGTGGGAATATAAATCAGATAGATATTGCATTTAAGCACTTGGGAGCACTACAGCACACTGCACTTTTTTGGCGTGTTTGATATGCACTTTAAAAAAGGCACCACAGCTCTTTAACACTTCAGAAACCCCTGCAGGTAAATACTTGCACAGTTGTAAATGGTTGAGATACTGTTTTAAGTAGTGCTCTAAAATCAAGGATAGAGTTGAACTATAGTTGGACTATGATTTTAATTATCCTTGCTCTCAGGTTGATTTTACGTAAATGTATATGTCCCTGAACAACTTTAGTGTGATTTTCTCTGGTCCTTGTAGCACTTTAGCATTTTAGAATATTAATGAGTAAGATCTGTTCACTTATAAATATTTTAAGACATACTGTTGCAATTTGCTCCCCGTCCATGTCTTGATATTTAATCCATGTCGGTTTCATTTGAATAATGAATGTGAATTGTTGATCGAAAAATGTCAGTTAAATTTCCTGTTGCTTACTGTGATCATTATGTATTTTAGGACTTTTTACCCTGCTCAACAAAATACATAAATAAATAAATAAAAATTAGCCACAGAAATGTATTTTCTACAAGCATAGGCTAATGTAGTATATATATCTATGAATTACAGGGAATAATACAGAGACTGAATAATCCAATTGCAGAAGACTCAAAATTACACATGAGGGGACGGTGCATGAGAAGATAAAGTGTTTCCCTATAAGGTAATTGCTTACTAGCTTAAAACAAATGAAATAGTAAGAGTTCTTAAATAATTGGGCACAAAGGGTCATTGCTGCAAATGAGGAGTTGGAACAATATCGAAGTCATAGAAGACAACCTTTCTTTTATTAACTAAACTCCTCGGTACTGTCATTCGTTGAAGAAATAGTGTTTAGATAAAATCTGGGGTTTGTGATAGCAACTGAAATATTGTTTCTCCTTGCACATACATTTGTTGCTTAGAGCTGTAAAAGTATACAGTGTCTCACACTGTAAATCTGAAAAAACAACATCAGAGCTATTTCTGTGCCTCTCTACCACTTTGTCACTGGTAGATTTAGTGTTTCAATACGTAGATGTGTCGAATTTAAATTTTGAGAGCCACTGCAAACAAATTGTGTACATTAATCTGTATCACAGCATATATGGCTTCCTTAATTCTTCTCAGTAAATGCAAACAGAGTGTGACAGGTGACCTTTATATTTCACCACATGGTTCTGAAGGAGTACATATTCCTCTCTAAAACTTGTGAATACTTGTGTTTCTGGTTGAGTACAACAATACTCTCTAGATGATTGGATAAGTGCATAGATAGTGGATAGGTGATTCCTATAGAATATAGGTAGTGCCTGCATGATTCCCTGATTAAGTAGGAACTACCTCAGTGGTTCCATATCTGCATAGTTAGTGCCTGTGTATTCACATTACTATATCGCTACTATCTGGGTGATTGGATGAAAGCATGGGTGTTGCCTGCGTAGTTCAAGGAGTACATAATTAGGGCTTGTTTGATCGGAGAGTGCATGTGTAGTACCTGGGTGATTAAATAAGTCTGGATATCACATTTGATATATAATTGCATACATGCCTCTCTTAGCATATAATTGCTCTGTTACTCAGCTTACACATACATCAGTGAGTTTCTAAAACTGAAAACAACAATTCTCAACTTTTGAAAGCACAAAACCTTTTCTTTATGGCATACATACATCATTTCGCAAATATTTCTTGTGTCTTTAAAAGGTATATTCAGCATTTCTCAAAGAAAAGTTACATGCCAGGTGAAGCTAGCACACAAACTCGCAAAATACATTTTGCACTATGAACCCATCCCAGTTTTTAAACAGAGCATGTTGAAAAAAATGCACTACTCTCACTATTTACATGACATATTCAACAGCTTTAAAGAACATAGATCACCATGTAAACATAAATGGGATTTCATAACAGATATACACCTTCAAGCCATCTTTTCAAAAATATACAGTTCACTGCATCTTTAAGTATACTCAACAGTCTCATCATATATATAACTATCTGCATCCAGAAAAACTATATCTCACCATCTAAACATATGTAAACCGGTTATATAAGTTCAAAACCACATTGACAAACACTTCCTAATACATACCTAACAAGTATTAGTACTTTATAATTTATATACAGGCATGGTATATTTTCATATGTTTTATTCATGACTTTACTAATCCCATCTAATAATGTAACTAAAAGTACAGCAATTACCAGAATACAAATAATGCAGATCTGTCTGTTCTGTACGTGATGCCTAGACATTAAAAACATTGTAATTTTTCAAGGCATTACTCATGGTAACTTTCAACAGTACTAACATTTTAAACACAACCCCTCTGCCAGATACAGTACATCTGATATATTTTTTCAAATAACTGTGATACTCATTTTAATCAAACCATATACATCTTTTTAATGTATATTATTCAAATAATGAAAAAAGTATATACATACTAGTGAATTGAGTTTGTAGATTATATTGTTGTTTTAGATCTTTCTGGATAATTTTGACATTGGTAAGATTTGTAAAAACTAAGCACAATAGCTGGTACACCACTCTCATAGAAAACAACTATAAAATGTCGACCTCTTACATTTTTTTCACTATGATCATGAGAATGGCAGCAAATTCAGACTTGTTTTTCAGTTTAGACTACTGCATCTCCTGTTGTGAATTGTTAGCATCTGTTAACCCTTCCCCTCTCTTTCAAAATGAGGGTCCCGTGTCCGCATGTATGCGATGTTTTCACGATCATTGCAGGGAAATCGGAAGTCCAACCTGATATTTAGCTTCAGTTTTTCTTTCTTTTTTTTTTTTTTATTTATTAAGATTTTTTGTCAGCACACAGAATACACAAAGTACAGTTTAAATACATCGACTGCAATAAATAAAAAGGCGTATAAGCATAACAAAACAAAGCAGCCAGTTAAAATAGACATATAGAGTCCTGAATCATACAAATTAGTGTGATCACAAAATCTTGTCACGTATTTATACAAATAATCATATTAGCTAACACTAAGATCCTAGCCAATTAGCAATCGGCTCCCATAACTGGCTCCCTTGCCTTTTTTTCGAATGCCCTTTGTTCTATAGAGCGCCATCTCCAAGCGGTATGTCGAGAACAGCCTAGTTTGCCAATTGACAAAAGTTGGAGGATTACTATCTAGCCATTGTGATGTAATGCACAAGCGATACATGGCCATACATATAAATATCAAGCCCTCCTCAGCAACCGACAACCCATTGCCTTGCCATCCAAAGATTACCATTGTCGCTGTAAGCTGCACTGAAATACCCAGACTGCCCGAGATAAAGGTCTGAATTTCCTTTATGAAGTTGGTAAGTTTAGGGCAGTTAAAAAACATGTGAGATGCATCAGCTGCATACTGTCCGCAACGATTGCGGTGGTTCCCCTACCAGTATTCCATTTTGCCAGCTTCCCCGGAGTGTAATAGAGCTCAAAGATTGCCATGTAATGCTGGCTCTTCAGGGGGCCATTAAACAATACATTAATTGCTATTTCAATACTTCTAGTCAGATTGACCCCTTTAGTGCCAAGTTTGTTAACCCATTTTAACTCTTAGAATTCTAAATCATCTTTGACCTTATTCATAAATAAATAATAAAGGGGGCGCATTTTACATCTAGACTTAAGTAGCTCAATGATCTTGATTTTCTGTAATATAATTACATTTTGATTTTTTTTTCCGCTCACAGTAGCTACGCAACTGCAGGTATTTAAAGAAGTCCCCTCGAGGTAGGTTATATTTCCTTTGTAGACTTTCAAAAGAAAGAAATTGTGACCCCAAAAATAAATCCCCTAGGGAGCAGATTCCCAAATATACCATCTTTTCATAACGGAGTCAATAAAAATTGCAGGTAACGGAGTGCAGTTCTTGAGCGGGGTATGAATATTCAAATTCAGCCCAATGCCCAACCTCTTTTTCGTTTTCCTCCATATTACATATGCGGCTAGACCCAGCTTAAACCTAATTTTTTTTAAGTAACTGGGCTCGATAATACGATTTATACATTGCTTAGCTTCTTGCCCCAAGAGCATCTCATAAATTGAGGGAGCCGCAAAATCAGGGGTTGGATCTATAGGTAACAGTAACACCCCCATATGTTGTAGGATTGAGATCCAATGGTATAATTGGAAATCAGGGATCCCCCAACCTCCTCTGTCTCGGGGCAAAATGCATCTGTTCATGGCATGCCTAGCGCAATGATAGCTCCAAAGGAACCTTGAACACATTCTCTCTACACGAGAAAAAAAAGCCGCAGATATTACAAAAGGGATAGCCCGAAAAACATATAAAAATTTGGGAAAAATAAGCATTTTAATAACGTTGCTACGGCCAAACAGGGAGAGATGAAGATTATTGATCTTTCCAGTGTTTTATTAGATGAGGTGATAATCGGGTCAAGATTTTTAGCGACTATATCCGCAACGTTTGATGTAATCTTTATACCTAAGTATGTTACCTCTGAATCGAATACCATATTCGCTGGTCGACCAACAGGTGAATGAATCACCTGTGTTTTTGCAACGTTTAATTTGTACCCGGAACACAGCCCAAAGGCATCTGCTGCCTCAATAATTCAAGGAAGCGCCTCTGCAATGTTAGCAGTAACCACGGCAATATCGTCCGCGTAGGCATATATTTTATGGCATTGTGTTCTTATCTGGACCGGGTTAATTATGCTATATGCCTCCATAGTAGTAATAAACGGGTCGATATATAGCGCAAACAAGAGTGGGAAGCAGGGACACCCTTGTCTTGTTCCCCTTGCTATCACAACCTGCTTAGAGACTTCGCCCCCTACCGGATTGCCGCTGTTGGGTGAATATACAGCGTTTGTATTGCTTTTATAAACTCAGGAGGAAACCCCTTCCAGGCCAAAACTGCCCGTAAAAACTGCCATGTGACACTGTCGAATGCCTTTTCGGCATCCAACAGGGCCACGGCGACGGGTGAGTTACTACTCTGAGCCCAATCCAGAATAGATATTATTCTCCGGATGTGGTCCGTGGTGTCTCTGCATTGAATAAACCCATGTTGGCGGGGTGAAACTAGTCCAGGAATCAGATAATTAAGCCTATTAGCAAGAATTTTTGAGTAGATCTTGGTGTCTGCATTCAATAATGAGATAGGCCGATATGAGCCCATTTCCGTTGCATTCTTCCCTTTCTTTTTGAAGATAACTATTGTGGCCTGAGACAATGAATCCGGTGCCCGACCAAGAAAAGCCTGTTGGCAGACTTCCAGCAATTCCTTCTGGATTGCGTTCCGGAATGTGCTATAAAATTCTAAAGGGATACTATCAGGGCCCATCGCTTTCCCCTGTGCTAATCCCAGAAGCGCAGTTTCTTCTTCAACCCAGTCCGGTGGTGTGGATAAAATTGTCCGATGGTATTCTGTCAAAGTATTGGACGGTAGGCGGCAAAGATATTCTGACTCCTCCTCCCCAGTCCTACCCACTTCCGTCTCGCTATATAATGATTGATAAAATTCATGAAATGCATGAAGTATCCCTGGCTTCGACGCTTATATCCTCCCATTCATATCTATGATTTTTACTATGTCGTTATATACGGCCTTCTCCCTCAACCTCTTTGCCAAAAATCTCCCAGTATTTTCACTATACTCATATGCCTCTTCTCTGTGTTGTGTGTATTTCTCCGCAATCTGTTCTGCAATATTAGCATAAGCTGAAGTCCTCGTAATTGTAAGATCTTGCTGAGCCTTTTGAATTAATTCAGTCTCTCCACCCTGAGATATTACATCAGCTAGATTATGTTCTTTCAAGACAACCTCTGCAAAATCCTGTTTTTTGCATTTAGTCATCCATTTCTTGTATTTAAATTTGGAGAAGCTGAGAGTTTCCCCACGGACAACAGATTTAAATGTATCCCATACTACCTCCTGGGAAGCCGTGCCTTTATTTAGATCAAAAAATTCCTGTATATGCTTGAGCATTACTTGACAGTAGTCCTCATCAACCAAGAGCTTCCTATCAAAAGTCCAGGTCCGTGGGGGAACCCTCTGGACCCCCTCCATAGTTAATTCAAAAATCACTGGATCGTGATCAGAGACCACCTTCGGATGTATAACTATATTAACTTTAGTTAACAAAACAGTGGAGATAAGAAAGTAATCTAAACGGACAAGCTTAGAGTGTGGGGCAGAAAAGAAAGTATATCCAGGACTTTCAGAATATAATACATTTCATACATCATAAAGGACTTGTTCTACCATTAAGCCCCATAGGGAACCATACATTAATGTCTTTCTTCCTATATACCTATGATTCGATCTAACATTTAAGTCTGCAGCAATATTTTTATTCAAGTCTCCGCATAGTACCACGGGTGGCGGCCATTGGGCCAATTCCACATTGATAGAGTTAAACTATTCCGCATCGTCCAAATTTGGCCCATAAATATTACACAAAGTAAACGTACTGTGGTCGATCTTTACCATTCCTATTGCCCAGCGGCCCCATTTATCTGCAGCGGAATTACTACAAATACCTAGGTCGCGTTTCATCAATATGGCAACCCCTCTTTTTACCCCGGTTTGCCTAGAGCAAACTACCAATTCCATACCCAGATTCTTCAAAATATCCCTTTTTATCCATGGTACGCGAGTCTCTTGCAGACATAGTATATCGATTTGCAATATTTGTACGATTTTTGCCAATACTTGTTGTTTTTTTACATTATTCAAGCCACATATGTTCAACGTGCATATTTTAATTTTCTTATCCATCATAAAAATTCACCCCTAACTTCACAGCCTTAAATGATACATCCTCCACCCTCCAAACTAGAAAAATTTCAAAATAATTATGGCTCTTTTTCGTCTTAGTCTTCACAAACTGTTTGCATTCTGATGCTGACTTTTCACCCTCCCCCCCTCCGACTCCCTCCCTGAGATCCCCATCCCCCCACCCTTGAGCCCCCCCCACACATGAGGCCCAGGGACCAACAGTCCCTGCATAATATGGGGTACCGTGCCCCCCTCCATGCATCAACAAAGTCATCACTCTACTAAAAAGGACATGGTAGAAAAAAATAAAGAACAGAAGAAGCATGTAAGAGACACAGTTCATCCCTAAAATGTAGCTCATTCAACATTACCCTCTTAACATACTACTAAATAGTTTCCAAATATTCTTTGGCCTTGACCTCCGAAACAAAACATTTTGTTTGCCCTTTGTACAACACCTTAAGCTTGGCGGGGTTCTGCAGATATACCGCAGCCCCTTTGCTCTGAAATTCCGGCATCAATTGGCGAAGGTGCCAACGTTTCGACACCGTTGCTGCACAAAAGTCAGGTCTTACAAAAAAGCTACAGCCTTTAGCCAAGGCTTTCTTATCTGGGCGAGCGCTAACAAAGATGTCTTCCCGGGCCAAAAAGTTATTAAAGCAAACTAGAATAGCACGTGGAAGAATTTCTTCTGCTTGTCGAGGTTGTTTCTTTCTGAACGGGAAGCGATGTGCTCTTTGAATTTCTTTTGCCCAGTCCCATGTTGTTAATTCGGGGAAAGCCTCCTGTAACAGTTCAGCCACAAATGTCCGTGTATCAGGGCCCTCTTTTTCCTCCGGAACCCCCAAAAAGCGCAAATTGTTCCTACGGCTATGATTTTCCAATTCCATAAGTTTATGGCTGAGGTCATCCCTGTGCGCCTTAACTGAGTCTAATTATGTTTTCTGGGCACCCAACTCGTCTTCCAACACGGAGATTCTAGCCTCCGTTTCTGTTACCCTATCCGCCGTCTCAGCGCAGTTCTTAATTACCTTCCTAACGGCATTTTTCACTTTGCAACAGGTAGCCTGTGTTCGAAAATTCTCCGCTTTGCTTTCTTCCCTATGTTTCATCATAGTTTCATATATGGTTATCTCTTGTGGGTTATTTCTGTCTGTTTCATTCACATTTGCGTCCAGGGGCTCTGTTACCCTTTCTTCACTCTTATCTTTGAGCTTGGCGACAGAGTCACATCCTTTACCAGCCTGGAGCTGCTGAGCTCTCTTCTTGCACTTCTTAACTGTCACTAGGCTTAAATTCGGGGAAGTCAAGCTTATCCTCAAGTCCTTCGGTGAAGAGCTTCCCTCACTGAAATCCACCCAGTCTCGGCTCACATTTGTGCTCTCATCCGATGAATGATCCGACATGGAATAAAACTTTTCACCAACCTCATGACCTTTACTCATTACCTGGTCGGCTGCGTCAGTCATCCCATTTCCTAACTCGGACTCTTCCTGTTGTCATTGCAGCTTGCCTGGGTCTGAGGCTGAAGCTGAGCAGTTACTGAAATAGAGATGACTTCCGTTGGAACTACATCTCCCATAACACCATTCTCATCACTGTTTGCATCAGTGATGTTAGTGATAGGTACAGCATTCAGCTCGCTTTCA
This sequence comes from Lissotriton helveticus, assembly GCF_964261635.1. Classification (NCBI taxonomy): domain Eukaryota; kingdom Metazoa; phylum Chordata; class Amphibia; order Caudata; family Salamandridae; genus Lissotriton; species Lissotriton helveticus. Next base: position 382,132,139 of record NC_136069.1, read on the forward strand.
TTTATCCGCAAATCTTTCGAAGTGTCAGTACCATTAATCTCCATAGGTATAATTGTGACAATATTAACTGGAGCCGGAATGTCTACAGTTACATCAACCAGTATACTATTCGTAACTGTTATGCCCGCAGGGAGTGTTCCTTCTGTGGCAGCTTGCCGCCCAGAGTTCTTCGCATTCTGTCGCTCAAACATTGCAACCAAATTTTGAGAAGGTACGCGTGAAAGAGCAATATTCTTAGACACAACATTATTTTTCTGTGAAGATTTTGAAGAACACACCTGAGCACTCTCACTCTCACCTCCAATACTATCTGATGCTACTGGTTCGGTGATCTCAGCAGCCTCAGCAGCCTCAGCAGTCTTTCCCATTTCCAGTCCTGTAGTGCGCTAACTGCCATTCTTTGCACTACGAGTTAGGACCGTAGTTTGTGATTTTACTAACATAGTTTTAGGTGGCATTTTCTTCCGCGTCACGGCGCCGCCTCTGCCGCCTACCACACGATGCTGGATCCCCCACAATAATGCAGGGAGCCGCCAAAGAAAAGACCATCTGCGGGCAAAGGGGCAGCCGACCTGCATCAGTATCCCGCGCCGCGTTGCTATCCGTGATGTCCGTCAGGTTACGATTCTGTTATACAGTGTTGCAGCAAACCTTGGGATTTCCGCCGATAATCACTTTTCATCGACTTTAAGCCTTACAGCTTGCAACTTACCAATTGCAAATTCAAACCCAAGTACTCCTGCCGAGGTGTACCTTGTGTTCCATGTTCCGTGTTTGCCAGGCTCCGGTGCTCGAGTGCTGCGGCACCGTTATCGCACTACAAAGTTTTTCTGCCTCGTTGAAACCGTTCTCATAAGAGTAAGAAACGCTTAGCAAATGATCTCGTGCTTCAGTTTGCTCCGGCGTTTTCAATACGGTCAGTCAGCTCGGATATTCAGTACAAACCACCTTTGTGACAAAGCTGCAGTTTCTCCTATAGCCATTTTCATCAACGAGCCCCGCTAGCCCAGAGCATCGCAGCTCAGGTGTTTCATATGCTGACGTGGTTTGGCGTCCCGCTTCTATTTTTCCTCCTTACTGCCTCGTAGCTGCCTTGCTGGCACCGCTCCACAAAGTACGCTTTTTCCTCAGTCTCGAACGGGGAAGCTTTTCATCGCCTTCGCCTTTATCTTTATCTTTCCCGGGTACGTAATTTCTGTAAAAGCCCTTATCACGGACCGCTTTCCGGATTTTCACGGAGAAGGAGGAGAGAGCTGCTCACACAGCCCACACCACGGTCGCCATCTTGCCTCAATTAGCTTCAGTTTTTCTTTATTTAAATACTGAACAAAAGTTTATTACACAGTGCTTAATAGGAAATTAAAGTTTGCCATTACTTAAATTGTAAAAACAACAATTGATGGACAGAATGCAGAACAATGTCATACATTCACCCCAGTACAGATATCTGGGAATCAAGCATCCTAGGACCGGTTTCTGGCTATCAGCCGTCATCAGCCAGGAGAGCTTGACTCCAGTGGTGTGGAGAGCACGGGACTCACGTCTGAGCATACCCGTCCCACTCGGGGTGACAAATGCAAAAACAACAATTGATGGACAGAATGCAGAACAATGTCATACATTCACCCCAGTACAGAGATCTGGGCCTAAATCCATCGTTTTTTGCACTCCACACCACCCCAGTTCAGACATGGTCATATGCAAATCAGCCTTGACCCTTGTGCCTCATGGGAACAGTCCAGCCCGAACTGCCAAGCCATTTCTTCCCTGGACCGGAATCAAGCATCCTAGGACCGGTTTCTGGCTATCAGCCGTCTTCAGCCAGGATAGCTTGACTCCAGTGATGTGGAGAGCACGGGACTCACGTCTGAGCATACCCGTCCCTCTCGCGGTGACAAATGCAAAAACAACAATTGATGGACAGAATGCAGAACAATGTCATACATTCACCCCAGTACAGAGTTCTGGGCCTAAATCCATCGTTTTTTTGCACTCCACACCACCACAGTTCAGACATGGCCATATGCAAATCAGCCTTGACCCTCTGCCTCATGGGAACAGTCCAGCCCGAACTGCCAAGCCATATCTTCCCTGGACCGGTATCAAGCATCCTAGGACTGGTTTCTGGCTATCAGCCGTCTTCAGCCAGGATAGCTTGACTCCAGTGGTGTGGAGATCACGGGCCTCATGTCTGAGCATACCCGTCCCACTTGGGGTGACAAATGCAAAAACAACAATTGATGGACAGAATGCAGAACAATGTCATACATTCACCCCAGTACAGAGATCTGGGCCTAAATCCATTGTTTTTTTGTACTCCACACCACCCCAGTTCAGACATGGCCATATGCAAATCAGCCTTGACCCTGTGTCTCATGGGAACAGTCCAGCCCGAACTGCCAAGCCATGTCTTCCCTGGACCGGAATCAAGGATCCTAGGACCGGTTTCTGGCTATCAGCCGTCTTCAGACAAGATAGCTTGACTCCAGTGATGTGGAGAGCACGGGACTCACGTCTGAGCATACCCGTCCCTCTCGGGACGGGTATGCTCAGGGTATACTCACGGTATACTTAAATTGTGTCATAACTACTAAACTTAAAAGAAAATGTTCTGTCTCTTTAACACTCTTCTCCCTAATACACTCTTAGCTCAGTGTACCTAGCAACCCAGTGGAATCATTAGGTCTTAAGTTCCCAGCACATTCTAGAAGGAAATGCTACTTCCAAATGAGATACAGCAGTGTGGGTCACATGCAGAGATTCAAAAGCATATCCATGGATATATTACATTCTTTTTTTTTAAACAACAGCCAAGGCACCCAACACACTACCTAATTTTATTCACTTTCTTGCTGACAGCATCCAATGAAATATATCTTTTAAAAAAAGTTTAAAAATACCTCAATTTTAACTGCTTCTTTTCATTTCTAAAACTACCTCACTCAGCTCCAACCTTCTCCTGACTACTAATGCTTCTTCACTTCAAAATGCTGAGAGTGTGGATTGTGGGCCACAGCTATATCTATTGGGCTAAATAGGGTGCAAAAAACAGAAGTAATGACACAGACTTGGGTTGGTTTACTTGGCTTGGCCAGGGATAGGTAAAGTTTCATCAGTTGCTGGCTTTAGTTAAATCCATTGTGGATTGTCGAGCTCCTCATCTCATGATTGTGCACTGTGGAGAAAATAATCTAGGCACACTGACTGGGGTAGGGCTGGAAATCCTAAAGAAAGATATCTTTGCACAACCCTGCTTTTCCCTCACACTGTTTTGGTGTACTCTAAAATATGCCAAAGACAGAAATGGAAGTGGTCAAATCAATTCTGTCCACAGATTGACAATGCCAGGAATCATGTTAATAAAAGTGTATCTGCATTCCTCAGAGACCACCGCATTGGTTATATCTATAACAACAATCTGCATTTTGACATGCAGACAATTTACAGAAATGATGGAGTGCACTTAACATACGAAAGGAGCAGGGTGTTTCTAAGTAACCTGAAACTCTGCTTCCGGTCTTATGTGTAGCTGTACATACAATCACCAAAACGCTTCTGTCAGAGCCACCCTAGTACATGAAATATTGTTAATTTTCTTTAAAATATCCTTTTTTTGTTTTTGGAAATCTTTGCAACGACACTCAACAGTCACTAGCAAATCCAAAAATATCAACTAAAACACTCCATTGAAAACACTGCACTACACATATTACTACATACATGCTTATTTAAACACGTTTAAACTCGTGTTTTGGTACTAAGTTTCTTTAAAATCCTATTTTCCATTTTTGCGGTTGTTCGTAATGTCACAACGATCTCGTCTTTTCCATAAAGTGAAAAACACATATAAGCACACATATTACAGTATTTTACACACTGGAGGTTTATTATTATACACTTCAAACTCATCTTTTTCTAGAGTCTCTCTAGAACAATCATCTCTAAAACCTAATTTCTGTTTTCGTGGTGAGGCCGGAGATCACGATACCATTGGTCATTGCGATACCCGCGATACCTCGCGTAAACGAAAAGCAAAAGCAGGAATTCAGTAGCCACTAATACATTAAAAAATTATAAATATATAATTCATTCGGATGTATGACGTTACCACGCATGCTTTTACCACGCATGCTGTTACAACGCAAGTATTACAACGCAAACCTTTACAACCCATTACACTTGGGGGGGCTGGTTAGTGAATAGTTTAATTTACTATTCCAACTCCAGTCCCCGTGGACACTAGGGAAGGTGTTGGATAGTAAATTAAAACTATTCCCTATCCTAGAGCGCCCCCCAGTGTAATGCGTTGTAAAGGTTTTTGTTGTAATACTTGCGTTGTAACAGCACTGCGTGGTAAAAGTTTTGTTGTAAAGGATGTTTCCCAACTCATTCTAACCATTACACTAGATAACTCAATATCTAAATAACTCTATGAAAACATTTATCACAATCTCAATATCTCAATAACAATGCGTATTAATGATTCAGTGATATATTTTCTTATATTTCCACCAATATTCATCGCAATATTCAAGACAACCCCGCAAAAGTACATGGGGAGCCTGCATTGGTGGTCATGTAATCATCACAAATATCATGCAAAATTGACAAAATCCGTTTTGGAAACATAACTTGTGTCACGAGCACACCCATTTCTCAAACATAGAGTCCGAGTATATTGCCACCCTGTCCCCTCATATTAGCTTTCCCACAAAATTTCAGCCCCATAAAATGGTGGCTGCAACTTTATGTTTAGGTTGCATCAAGGCCAATCAGAGCATTCTTGTTGGTGCGCGCATCTGCGATTTATCGCGAAACCTTCGCAAAATATCTTCAGCTATAATTTTTTGCTTAACAACATCTACCTTTCTGCCAAATTTGGTGTAATTCCATCCAGCGGTTTGGGCTGTGGGTTCAAAAACACGTTCCTATGGAAATTACCATTACAATGCACCATTTTTTCGCACCCCTAATTCTCGGTCTCAAATGCACAGATCATCCTCCCGAACTTCCAAAGACAACCAGAACCTACTTTGACACTTTTTTTTAGAGGTGGCCGGAATTTGCGCAATTGCATTACGCAAAGGTCCGCGAAACGGTAGAAAATCTCTGCGAGCATGCAAAAGTTCTGCGAACCCGCAGAATTGCTTGTTCCGCCCGTTCACTATGCTTTTTTCGGGGGGGAAATATCTTGCGAACACGCATTTTGAAATTGCGAATAAGCAAAAAATTCTGCGAAGCCGCGGATCGCGGTATTTTTGGCAATTCAGCGTTCTCCGCGGAACGCAAAATTACCCAAATTTCGCAAATTCCATGAGCGCAACAGCATTTGCTGCCCAGGCCTACTTTTTTTTAGAAAGTTTCATGAAGATTGGTTAAACGACGCCAAAGTTATAGCCACAACAATAGCAAATTTTAAACATTTTTGGCCCTCTAGTGGACACCATTAGGCTGGTAATTGCAATTGCAATGCATGATGGATTTTGTGGTGTCGCATTTCAGTCAAAATAGAAACCCTCCATTGGGCTGTGCCATTACGTTTTACTGTCTCAACGGAGTGATTGTAGTCTCCATATCAACATATATATATACATTACCTACTGGCGGTCGCCAGTAGGTAGTATTTTTTTTTTTTTTTTTTTATTATAAAATGAATGTCTTACCAATTGTTCATCACTGTTACAGCCATTACACAGATAGCCCAGCAAGCATGCCATTCAAATTCACTTAACTGATGTCTACCCCAACTGTTCTAAGCCCCCACCCCTCTACCCCCACCCCCTGTCAGTGTGCCCCGTTTAACCAGCCCCGTTCTATAACTACCAGGTCGTCCTGTCTCCCAACCCATCAAACATGGAAAAAGAAAGTAAAAACAACCAGGAAGTTCCATTGAGAAAGTTTGTGCTCCATGCGTCTCCGCACTAGCCCGCTAGTACTACTAAACCTGGGAATATGCGGTACGGCCCATCGCCAGTAGGTAGTTATAGTTAGGTCCTATTATCCATAGGAAATCTGCAACATTCTAATTGGAAAAACTTTGGCACCGGTTGATGATTATGCGTGAAATTTTCCAAACCTTTGGCCAGCTCAGTTCCGCTCTTTCCCTGAAACTTTGGGGGTGATTGGCCAAGCTGGGGCTGAGAAAAAAGGGGGGCCCAAAACATGTTTTCCCCATGCAATTTCCCATAGGACCTTTAGACACTGCCACAGCCCGAACGGCTGAACGGAATTACACCAAATTTGGCAAAGAGGTAGTCCTTGGTTCCGACTTGTGCCTTTTTGCTTATTGGGTGTAAATCCGTTCAGTAGTTCCTGAGAAAATGATAGTTAAAGTCATTTATATATCTATGGGCGCGGTGGATCCGCGTCTCTATCTGCGTACCCTAAGTGCAGCCAGCACGCCCCCTGCCGTGCACGAGCTGCATGCTGATTGGCTGTCAACAGTCAAAATCAGAAAGTGTTGGCAGCCATCTTGTGCCTTGGTAGAACCGAGGCACAAGAAACCAAAAACAAACACCGCAAAACGCGAAAAGGGGGCAGAGTAGACACACCCTGACCCCCAGGGCCCCCCAAATGGTATTTATATTTTTTAAATCGTGGGATGCGCGTAGGATCCGTGCATCCTAGCGATAGAAAAAAAAGAGAAACGCAGTCTCCCGCGGTAAATAAGGTAATTTGCCCCCAGGGGCCAAATCCCAGGGGCATTAATAATAAAAAGTGTGGGGGTCCCAATCCCCCACCCTGCAGCCCCGGGGACCGCCACCCCCCGGGGATTGTACAAAATGGGTGGGGGGCTCTTAGGCCCCCCAGCCCCGGGGACCGCCACCCCCCAGAGCTTTAAAACTTTAGCTGGGGGGGCTCTGAGGCCCCCCAACCCCGAGGACCGCCACCCCCGGGGCTCTAATTTAATGTATGCAGGGGGGCTCACATCCATGTGACAAAGTGATACACCTCATCATACAGTAGCATAACCTTTTGACACTCAATATAAAATATGAAGTACCATATTTGAAACCATTGACACACCAGTACAAGTTTCTAAAAACTCACTCAGTGATTCCTACATCTAAACACTTACCTATATATTCACTCATACATGCTAACAAAAATCAATAGAACACTATTAAATATACTTATACACCTACATCAACATTACACACCAGCACATATCCTATTCACTTATACAGACATCCCACTCACGTATGCAAACAATTGATCATACTTATATTTACTAAGCTACACACTTACACAAACACCACTTTATTTATTCATATAGATAGTAACTCATACTTAGTGTGTTATAAAATCACTATTACAAGTATACAGTTATCCATACGTCACTCATACAATCACTGAGTCTTATGTATACTTATTTATATACAACAATTGTCACATACTCTGCCTTTTATATTTTTAGTTTGTTGGACATATATCATTGAGAAATATATTTACTCACCACTACACCCATAAAGAGATTCACTCTCCCAAACAACTGTTTCCACATACAGTCTTAACCTCATATACCTACAAAATCAACTATTTACACATCTTTCGACAGTCACACACGCCCCACCCAATCACACACACATTCATTCACTATCCCATACAAATACTCACTTAACTAATTAATAACTAATGTAGACTTTCACATAGCTCTCTTGAGTTCGGAAATAATGAACATGCTCCTATTTTTTAACAGCATACTTTTCTTTTTACTCCATCAAGTGCATTCACAAGAAATTGTCCCAAATAAAGCACAAATTGTTGCTCCAAGTGGCTGCCTTTCATCTGGCCGCCAAGGGATTTGCTATGAATCAGCAATGGTGCTTCTCCCCAACCGGACAGCCCGTATTTAATAAGTCTCACAAGTTTCCTTTAGCAGAGAGCACTCCCAAAAAGCCAAATTAGCAGAGAACAACTTCTGTGAAATAAAATAATAGCATGCCCTGCCTGACGAGTCTCAAACTAACAGTCCTTCCTCAAAGGCAGCATGCAGACAGCAATGTTCTTTCCATGATTTCTCCATGCACTCGATGGAGTAAAAAGAAAAGTATGCTGTTTAAAAATAGGAGCATGTTCATTATTTCTGAACCCACGGGAGGGTGTTATTGGGACTCCAACTCCTGAGATGCAACACAGTAAGAGGCCCACCTGGGCGGAATATAATTAAGTGTGATATTTGGTGATGGAGAAATCATGGAAAGAACATTGCTGTCTGCAAGCTGCCTTTGAGGAAGGACTGTTAGTTTGAAACGCGTCAGGCATGGCATGCTATTATTTTATTTCACCGAAGTTGTTCTCTGCTAATTTGGCTTGTTAGGAGTGCTCTCTGCTAAAGGCAACTTGTGAGACTTAATATTTATATACATGAATATATATATTCACTGAAAAACCCATAGGTTTCAGGGGCGTTATAGTTAGCTGGACATTTCACTCGTACAAAACCATTGAAATTTCCCCCGTATAGTTAGTTTAGTTAACTATAACTCTCGCGCCCGCAATGCACTGCTGATGACGTCACATATTACATCACTCATGACATGGTCAGTGACATCACTCATGACATCACTGATGACATCTCAAATGACATCACTCATGACATCACTGATGACATCATCCAGTGAATGTGTATTTTTCTGAAAATTAAATATGTTTTATATATGTACATCTCAAAGTCGATGGAAGAATAAATGGGTATATAAGTGTCTAAATGGATGATTTTTTTGTAAAATGTATTGTATAACGCACTGATTAAGTATATCTTTTTGAATACATGGGTTAGTGAGTAATGTTTAAATATGTAAATATCTGTATCAGTCTCCCACTTTGTGTATAAGTGTCTGCATAGGTTGGTGAGTAGCTACATGAGTGTCTATATGGGTTATTACTTGGTTTTTAGAGTATCAGAATGAGTGTCCGAGTATCTGTATGCTTCAGTGAGGGGTATTACTTAGTGCATAGATGCATAAATGAGTTTGTCACTGTTTGTATGTGTTGAAGACAGTATGTGTGCAGAACTGTATGGGTGGATGAGTGTGTGTATTGGTGTGTTAGTGAGTGAATGACTGTCTCAATTGTGTCTTTATAAGTAACTACATATATTTTAAACTAGTATATGTGAGTATTGGTGTATATAAGTGAGTATATGTGAGAGTGAGAGATTGGAAGAGTTCCTGTATGAATACGTATGTGTTTTTATAAGTGATTGTTTGAAAGAGTAAGTATGTGTATGATTCTATTGAAGTAAGTGTGGTGGTGTGTGTATAACTCTATATGCAAGTAAGTGGATGTTTGATTCTTTATTAGCATGAGTGACTATGTGTGTGAGTAACTCTATGGATGAGTGGCGGTGTGTAACAGGATGTCTAGGTGTATGTGTACATATGTTAAGTGAGTACATGTATGAGTGACTGTATAGGACTATTGGTGAATGAGTGGATGTGTATGTAGATCTTGGAATTGCTGAATAGGTTGTAGTAACTGGTATTGGTATGTCCATTGTTTTGAAAATTGTACTTTCTATTTATAAATGTGTGTATCTAAGATTATATTAGGGTGAGAGGAGGTCTGTCACTCTATCACAAGGATGATGTCATCAGTGATGTCACTTGAGATGTCATCAGTGATGTCATTTGAGATATCATCAGTGATGTCATGGGTGTTGTTATATGTGACGTCATCAGTAGTGCATTGCTGGCGCACTAGTTATAGTTAGCCGAAATGTCCAGCTAACTATAACGCCCCTGAAACCTATGGTTTATTCTGTGAATTTCTAAGGTTTTTTGAATGCTAAGTCCTAATTATAACGTGCCTGAAACCTATGGTTTTTTTCAGTGAATATATATATATATATATATATATATATATATATATATATATATATGTCATTTCAATTGCCTCAGCTTTCCAGGGTGCACTCCACAGTGCGTTGCCTCAAGGGTCATTTAAATCTCTCGCCATCATCCGGGTAAGTACGTTCGCCTGACGCGTTTCTGTGGTCCAATTACCACTTCATCAGAGGCGTTCTCCTGCATTCAATTGAACCGCGCTGCTTTAACGCATGCTCATTTCTTAATTGTCATTTGTGGGACTATCATGATTTTTAGTTGAGCCACACTGCATGCTGGACTTTGTAGTTCTTGGCGCTGCATTATTCGTTCAGTTGAAGCAGATATTGGAGATAATGTTTTTTCCTGTAGTAGGATCCAATTTGTGAAAGCGAGTTTATCTGATATAAACGCGCTGTGCTGACAGACTGGAGTAGTTCCTCTGCCTTTGCCGCTCGGTGTGTGAGCCGGTGCATCCTGCACGGGAAGGCCCCCGTGTCAAAATTTTGTCATTTCAATTGCCTCAGCTTTCCAGGGTGCACTCCACAGTGCGTTGCCTCAAGGGTCATTTAAATCTCTCGCCATCATCCGGGTAAGTACGTTCGCCTGACGCGTTTCTGTGGTCCAATTACCACTTCATCAGAGGCGTTCTCCTGCATTCAATTGAACCGCGCTGCTTTAACGCATGCTCATTTCTTAATTGTCATTTGTGGGACTATCATGATTTTTAGTTGAGCCACACTGCATGCTGGACTTTGTAGTTCTTGGCGCTGCATTATTCGTTCAGTTGAAGCAGATATTGGAGATAATGTTTTTTCCGGTAGTAGGATCCGATTTGTGAAAGCGAGTTTATCTGATATAAACGCGCTGTGCTGACAGACTGGAGTAGTTCCTCTGCCTTTGCCGCTCGGTGTGTGAGCCGGTGCATCCTGCACGGGAAGGCCCCCGTGTCAAAATTTTGTCATTTCAATTGCCTCAGCTTTCCAGGGTGCACTCCACAGTGCGTTGCCTCAAGGGTCATTTAAATCTCTCGCCATCATCCGGGTAAGTACGTTCGCCTGACGCGTTTCTGTGGTCCAATTACCACTTCATCAGAGGCGTTCTCCTGCATTCAATTGAACCGCGCTGCTTTAACGCATGCTCATTTCTTAATTGTCATTTGTGGGACTATCATGATTTTTAGTTGAGCCACACTGCATGCTGGACTTTGTAGTTCTTGGCGCTGCATTATTCGTTCAGTTGAAGCAGATATTGGAGATAATGTTTTTTCCTGTAGTAGGATCCGATTTGTGAAAGCGAGTTTATCTGATATAAACGCGCTGTGCTGACAGACTGGAGTAGTTCCTCTGCCTTTGCCGCTCGGTGTGTGAGCCGGTGCATCCTGCACGGGAAGGCCTCCGTGTCAAAATTTTGTCATTTCAATTGCCTCAGCTTTCCAGGGTGCACTCCACAGTGCGTTGCCTCAAGGGTCATTTAAATCTCTCGCCATCATCCGGGTAAGTACGTTCGCCTGACGCGTTTCTGTGGTCCAATTACCACTTCATCAGAGGCGTTCTCCTGCATTCAATTGAACCGCGCTGCTTTAACGCATGCTCATTTCTTAATTGTCATTTGTGGGACTATCATGATTTTTAGTTGAGCCACACTGCATGCTGGACTTTGTAGTTCTTGGCGCTGCATTATTCGTTCAGTTGAAGCAGATATTGGAGATAATGTTTTTTCCTGTAGCAGGATCCGATTTGTGAAAGCGAGTTTATCTGATATAAACGCGCTGTGCTGACAGACTGGAGTAGTTCCTCTGCCTTTGCCGCTCGGTGTGTGAGCCGGTGCATCCTGCACGGGAAGGCCCCCGTGTCAAAATTTTGTCATTTCAATTGCCTCAGCTTTCCAGGGTGCACTCCACAGTGCGTTGCCTCAAGGGTCATTTAAATCTCTCGCCATCATCCGGGTAAGTACGTTCGCCTGACGCGTTTCTGTGGTCCAATTACCACTTCATCAGAGGCGTTCTCCTGCATTCAATTGAACCGCGCTGCTTTAACGCATGCTCATTTCTTAATTGTCATTTGTGGGACTATCATGATTTTTAGTTGAGCCACACTGCATGCTGGACTTTGTAGTTCTTGGCGCTGCATTATTCGTTCAGTTGAAGCAGATATTGGAGATAATGTTTTTTCCTGTAGTAGGATCCGATTTGTGAAAGCGAGTTTATCTGATATAAACGCGCTGTGCTGACAGACTGGAGTAGTTCCTCTGCCTTTGCCGCTCGGTGTGTGAGCCGGTGCATCCTGCACGGGAAGGCCCCCGTGTCAAAATTTTGTCATTTCAATTGCCTCAGCTTTCCAGGGTGCACTCCACAGTGCGTTGCCTCAAGGGTCATTTAAATCTCTCGCCATCATCCGGGTAAGTACGTTCGCCTGACGCGTTTCTGTGGTCCAATTACCACTTCATCAGAGGCGTTCTCCTGCATTCAATTGAACCGCGCTGCTTTAACGCATGCTCATTTCTTAATTGTCATTTGTGGGACTATCATGATTTTTAGTTGAGCCACACTGCATGCTGGACTTTGTAGTTCTTGGCGCTGCATTATTCGTTCAGTTGAAGCAGATATTGGAGATAATGTTTTTTCCTGTAGTAGGATCCGATTTGTGAAAGCGAGTAGTTCTGATATAAACGCGCTGTGCTGACAGACTGGAGTAGTTCCTCTGCCTTTGCCGCTCGGTGTGTGAGCCGGTGCATCCTGCACGGGAAGGCCCCCGTGTCAAAATTTTGTCATTTCAATTGCCTCAGCTTTCCAGGGTGCACTCCACAGTGCGTTGCCTCAAGGGTCATTTAAATCTCTCGCCATCATCCGGGTAAGTACGTTCGCCTGACGCGTTTCTGTGGTCCAATTACCACTTCATCAGAGGCGTTCTCCTGCATTCAATTGAACCGCGCTGCTTTAACGCATGCTCATTTCTTAATTGTCATTTGTGGGACTATCATGATTTTTAGTTGAGCCACACTGCATGCTGGACTTTGTAGTTCTTGGCGCTGCATTATTCGTTCAGTTGAAGCAGATATTGGAGATAATGTTTTTTCCTGTAGTAGGATCCGATTTGTGAAAGCGAGTTTATCTGATATAAACGCGCTGTGCTGACAGACTGGAGTAGTTCCTCTGCCTTTGCCGCTCGGTGTGTGAGCCGGTGCATCCTGCACGGGAAGGCCCCCGTGTCAAAATTTTGTCATTTCAATTGCCTCAGCTTTCCAGGGTGCACTCCACAGTGCGTTGCCTCAAGGGTCATTTAAATCTCTCGCCATCATCCGGGTAAGTACGTTCGCCTGACGCGTTTCTGTGGTCCAATTACCACTTCATCAGAGGCGTTCTCCTGCATTCAATTGAACCGCGCTGCTTTAACGCATGCTCATTTCTTAATTGTCATTTGTGGGACTATCATGATTTTTAGTTGAGCCACACTGCATGCTGGACTTTGTAGTTCTTGGCGCTGCATTATTCGTTCAGTATATATATTTATTTCTTTTTTTTATTATTTTTTTTTTCCCAGCTGTCGGTTATACACAGCGATACAGGGTTATATTGTTCTTTTATTCCTGAACCTTTCCCTTTATCAGTTGTGGTTTCTGCTGAGATTTTGAAAGATAAGACAGGTTATGAAGATGGCTGATTATTAAGTTGCCATTCCATAATCAGGATACCTGTTTTTTTTTAATGTATACTAGGAGTGTAATTCGATCTCTTAGTTTAATATTGTATAAATATTGTTTGAACACTTGCACTTTCATAATTGTTATTGAATGTATCACAATTTTCACCCACTATAAGATGGCCGCCACCTTACGAATGTATAGTTGGTAGAAATTAAGTCCATCATTTGTTTCCATGGCTATGGAATTGAAGGTTGGGTTTAAAATTGTTGTAACACTGTGGGTTATTCGACATTGAGAAAGCCGCAAAGGCGAAACGCGTCTGTCGAACAGGAGGGGAGAGGAACTGAAATGCACCGATTAAAGCATCTTTAGCTTTATATTCTGACTCCGAGTGTGCCTCTTATATCGTCAGCAGACTTACTTGCTTGCTAAGTATAAGAATATATATATATCTCGATCCAATTTAGCAGGGAGCCCGAAACGCGTTATGCACTCTCTCACGGTGATGAGCAAAAAATAAAGAAGATTTCAGCATTTGTCCTGGTCCTGTGGTCTGTCTCCTGTGCTTTGTAAGGATTTTTCGTTGATATATATACATATATATATATATATATATATATATATATATATATATATATATATATATATATATATATTCAAAAACAGAACGCCCTTGCACTCAAGTGGGACACTCGCACTCGACGCTGTCCTCACAGTGTTTACCTCCGGCAGCCGCTCTCAGTCCGCACTAAAAAACTCACCTGATGGACTACGATTACCAGCATACCGGCAGAAAACTACTGTGAGCCACGCCCACTAAAGGCAACTACACTAAAATAAAGGAAGTAGCAAATAGGTGATGTTATCTGTGCCTCTGTACCTAAGCTCATGACTAAGAGGCGTGGTGCCTCGAAACGCGTCGAGCATGAATGCAGTTTTGGGCGGACTGAGAGCGGGCTGCCTGAGGTAAACACTGTGAGGACAGCGTTGAGTGTCCCACTTGAGCGCAAGGGCGTTTTGTTTTTGAACATTGGAACGTGGCTGCCTGAGCCGCGATAACAAGAGGAGCACCATTTCCGGAGTTTTGGAAAGGCTGTGGAGGGTAATGTTCGCCCGGTGTGAAGCACGCTGTCCAAATGCGATAAACAAGCCCGCACTGAGGAAACCCTTCCCTACTAAAGGACATTAATGCTTTTAATATTGATATTAAGACCCAGAACCTACAATAGGCAATCACTAAAGAACTCACCTGATGGACTACGATTACCAGCATACCGGCAGAAAACTACTGTGAGCCACGCCCACTAAAGGCAACTACACTAAAATGAAGGAAGTAGCAAATAGGTGATGTTATCTGTGCCTCTGTACCTAAGCTCATGACTAAGAGGCTTGGTGCCTCGAAACGCGTAGAGCATGAATGCAGTTTTGGGCGGACTGAGAGCGGGCTGCCTGAGGTAAACACTGTGAGGACAGCGTTGAGTGTCCCACTTGAGCGCAAGGGCGTTTTGTTTTTTAACATTGGAACGCGGCTGCCCGAGCTGCGATAACAAGAGGAGCACCATTTCCGGAGTTTTGGAAAGGCTGTGGAGTGTAATGTTCCCTCCGTAGGAAGCACTCTGTCCAAATGCGATAAACAAGCCCGCACTGAGGAAACCCTTCCCTACTAAAGGACATTAATGCTTTTAATATTGATATTAAGACCCAGAACCTACTATAGGCAATCACTAAAGAACTCACCTGATGGACTACGATTACCAGCATACCGGCAGAAAACTACTGTGAGCCACGCCCACTAAAGGCAACTACACTAAAATGAAGGAAGTAGCAAATAGGTGATGTTATCTGTGCCTCTGTACCTAAGCTCATGACTAAGAGGCGTGGTGCCTCGAAACGCGTAGAGCATGAATGCAGTTTTGGGCGGACTGAGAGCGGGCTGCCTGAGGTAAACACTGTGAGGACAGCGTTGAGTGTCCCACTTGAGCGCAAGGGCGTTTTGTTTTTTAACATTGGAACGCGGCTGCCCGAGCAGCGATAACAAGAGGAGCACCATTTCCGGAGTTTTGGAAAGGCTGTGGAGTGTAATGTTCCCTCCGTGTGAAGCACGCTGTCCAAATGCGATAAACAAGCCCGCACTGAGGAAGCCCTTCCCTACTAAAGGACATTAATGCTTTTAATATTGATACAAAGACACAGAACCTACTATAGGCAATCACTAAAGAACTCACCTAATGGACTACGATTACCAGCATACAGGCAGAAAACTACTGTGAGCCACGCCCACTAAAGGCAAGTACACTAAAATCAAGGAAGTAGCAAATAGGTGATGTTATCTGTGCCTCTGTACCTAAGCTCATGACTAAGAGGCGTGGTGCCTCGAAACGCGTCGAGCATGAATGCAGTTTTGGGCGGACTGAGAGCGGGCTGCCTGAAGTAAACACTTTGAGGACAGCGTCGAGTGTCCCACTTGAGCGCAAGGGCGTTTTGTTTTTAAACATTGGAACGTGGCTGCCCGAGCCGCGATAACAAGAGGAGCACCATTTCCGGAGTTTTGGAAAGGCTGTGGAGGGTAATGTTCCCTCCGTGTGAAGCACGCTCTCCAAATGTGATAAACAAGCCCGCACTGAGGAAGCCCTTCCCTACTAAAGGACATTAATGCTTTTAATATTGATACAAAGACACAGAACCTACTATAGGCAATCACTAAAGAACTCACCTGATGGACTACGATTACCAGCATACCGGCAGAAAACTACTGTGAGCCACGCCCACTAAAGGCAACTACACTAAAATAAAGGAAGTAGCAAATAGGTGATGTTATCTGTGCCTCTGTACCTAAGCTCATGACTAAGAGGCGTGGTGCCTCGAAACGCGTCGAGCATGAATGCAGTTTTGGGCGGACTGAGAGCGGGCTGCCTGAGGTAAACACTGTGAGGACAGCGTCGAGTGTCCCACTTGAGCGCAAGGGCGTTTTGTTTTTGAATATTGGAACGCGGCTGCCCGAGCTGCGATAACAAGAGGACCACCATTTCCGGAGTTTTGGAAAGGCTGTGGAGTGTAATGTTCCCTCCGTGTGAAGCACGCTGTCCAAATGCGATAAACAAGCCCGCACTGAGGAAGCCCTTCCCTACTAAAGGACATTAATGCTTTTAATATTGATACAAAGACACAGAACCTACTATAGGCAATCACTAAAGAACTCACCTGATGGACTACGATTACCAGCATACCGGCAGAAAACTACAGTGAGCTACGCCCACTAAAGGCAAGTGAACTAAAATAAAGGAAGTAGCAAATAGGTGATGTTATCTGTGCCTCTGTACCTAAGCTCATGACTAAGAGGCGTGGTGCCTCGAAACGCGTCGAGCATGAATGCAGTTTTGGGCGGACTGAGAGCGGGCTGCCTGAGGTAAACACTGTGAGGACAGCGTTGAGTGTCCCACTTGAGCGCAAGGGCGTTTTGTTTTTGAACATTGGAACGTGGCTGCCTGAGCCGCGATAACAAGAGGAGCACCATTTCCGGAGTTTTGGAAAGGCTGTGGAGGGTAATGTTCGCCCGGTGTGAAGCACGCTGTCCAAATGCGATAAACAAGCCCGCACTGAGGAAACCCTTCCCTACTAAAGGACATTAATGCTTTTAATATTGATATTAAGACCCAGAACCTACAATAGGCAATCACTAAAGAACTCACCTGATGGACTACGATTACCAGCATACCGGCAGAAAACTACTGTGAGCCACGCCCACTAAAGGCAACTACACTAAAATGAAGGAAGTAGCAAATAGGTGATGTTATCTGTGCCTCTGTACCTAAGCTCATGACTAAGAGGCTTGGTGCCTCGAAACGCGTAGAGCATGAATGCAGTTTTGGGCGGACTGAGAGCGGGCTGCCTGAGGTAAACACTGTGAGGACAGCGTTGAGTGTCCCACTTGAGCGCAAGGGCGTTTTGTTTTTTAACATTGGAACGCGGCTGCCCGAGCTGCGATAACAAGAGGAGCACCATTTCCGGAGTTTTGGAAAGGCTGTGGAGTGTAATGTTCCCTCCGTAGGAAGCACTCTGTCCAAATGCGATAAACAAGCCCGCACTGAGGAAACCCTTCCCTACTAAAGGACATTAATGCTTTTAATATTGATATTAAGACCCAGAACCTACTATAGGCAATCACTAAAGAACTCACCTGATGGACTACGATTACCAGCATACCGGCAGAAAACTACTGTGAGCCACGCCCACTAAAGGCAACTACACTAAAATGAAGGAAGTAGCAAATAGGTGATGTTATCTGTGCCTCTGTACCTAAGCTCATGACTAAGAGGCGTGGTGCCTCGAAACGCGTAGAGCATGAATGCAGTTTTGGGCGGACTGAGAGCGGGCTGCCTGAGGTAAACACTGTGAGGACAGCGTTGAGTGTCCCACTTGAGCGCAAGGGCGTTTTGTTTTTTAACATTGGAACGCGGCTGCCCGAGCAGCGATAACAAGAGGAGCACCATTTCCGGAGTTTTGGAAAGGCTGTGGAGTGTAATGTTCCCTCCGTGTGAAGCACGCTGTCCAAATGCGATAAACAAGCCCGCACTGAGGAAGCCCTTCCCTACTAAAGGACATTAATGCTTTTAATATTGATACAAAGACACAGAACCTACTATAGGCAATCACTAAAGAACTCACCTAATGGACTACGATTACCAGCATACAGGCAGAAAACTACTGTGAGCCACGCCCACTAAAGGCAAGTACACTAAAATCAAGGAAGTAGCAAATAGGTGATGTTATCTGTGCCTCTGTACCTAAGCTCATGACTAAGAGGCGTGGTGCCTCGAAACGCGTCGAGCATGAATGCAGTTTTGGGCGGACTGAGAGCGGGCTGCCTGAAGTAAACACTTTGAGGACAGCGTCGAGTGTCCCACTTGAGCGCAAGGGCGTTTTGTTTTTAAACATTGGAACGTGGCTGCCCGAGCCGCGATAACAAGAGGAGCACCATTTCCGGAGTTTTGGAAAGGCTGTGGAGGGTAATGTTCCCTCCGTGTGAAGCACGCTCTCCAAATGTGATAAACAAGCCCGCACTGAGGAAGCCCTTCCCTACTAAAGGACATTAATGCTTTTAATATTGATACAAAGACACAGAACCTACTATAGGCAATCACTAAAGAACTCACCTGATGGACTACGATTACCAGCATACCGGCAGAAAACTACTGTGAGCCACGCCCACTAAAGGCAACTACACTAAAATAAAGGAAGTAGCAAATAGGTGATGTTATCTGTGCCTCTGTACCTAAGCTCATGACTAAGAGGCGTGGTGCCTCGAAACGCGTCGAGCATGAATGCAGTTTTGGGCGGACTGAGAGCGGGCTGCCTGAGGTAAACACTGTGAGGACAGCGTCGAGTGTCCCACTTGAGCGCAAGGGCGTTTTGTTTTTGAATATTGGAACGCGGCTGCCCGAGCTGCGATAACAAGAGGACCACCATTTCCGGAGTTTTGGAAAGGCTGTGGAGTGTAATGTTCCCTCCGTGTGAAGCACGCTGTCCAAATGCGATAAACAAGCCCGCACTGAGGAAGCCCTTCCCTACTAAAGGACATTAATGCTTTTAATATTGATACAAAGACACAGAACCTACTATAGGCAATCACTAAAGAACTCACCTGATGGACTACGATTACCAGCATACCGGCAGAAAACTACAGTGAGCTACGCCCACTAAAGGCAAGTGAACTAAAATAAAGGAAGTAGCAAATAGGTGATGTTATCTGTGCCTCTGTACCTAAGCTCATGACTAAGAGGCGTGGTGCCTCGAAACGCGTCGAGCATGAATGCAGTTTTGGGCGGACTGAGAGCGGGCTACCTGAGGTAAACACTGTGAGGACAGCGTTGAGTGTCACACTTGAGCGCAAGGGCGTTTTGTTTTTGAACATTGGAACGTGGCTGCCCGAGCCGCGATAACAAGAGGAGCACCATTTCCGGAGTTTTGGAAAGGCTGTGGAGGGTAATGTTCGCCCGGTGTGAAGCACGCTGTCCAAATGCGATAAACAAGCCCGCACTGAGGAAACCCTTCCCTACTAAAGGACATTAATGCTTTTAATATTGATATTAAGACCCAGAACCTACTATAGGCAATCACTAAAGAACTCACCTGATGGACTACGATTACCAGCATACCGGCAGAAAACTACTGTGAGCCACGCCCACTAAAGGCAACTACACAAAAATGAAGGAAGTAGCAAATAGGTGATGTTATCTGTGCCTCTGTACCTAAGCTCATGACTAAGAGGCTTGGTGCCTCGAAACGCGTAGAGCATGAATGCAGTTTTGGGCGGACTGAGAGCGGGCTGCCTGAGGTAAACACTGTGAGGACAGCGTTGAGTGTCCCACTTGAGCGCAAGGGCGTTTTGTTTTTTAACATTGGAACGCGGCTGCCCGAGCTGCGATAACAAGAGGAGCAACATTTCCGGAGTTTTGGAAAGGCTGTGGAGTGTAATGTTCCCTCCGTGTGAAGCACGCTGTCCAAATGCGATAAACAAGCCCGCACTGAGGAAACCCTTCCCTACTAAAGGACATTAATGATTTTAATATTGATATTAAGACCCAGAACCTACTATAGGCAATCACTAAAGAACTCACCTGATGGACTACGATTACCAGCATACCGGCAGAAAACTACTGTGAGCCACGCCCACTAAAGGCAACTACACTAAAATGAAGGAAGTAGCAAATAGGTGATGTTATCTGTGCCTCTGTACCTAAGCTCATGACTAAGAGGCGTGGTGCCTCGAAACGCGTAGAGCATGAATGCAGTTTTGGGCGGACTGAGAGCGGGCTGCCTGAGGTAAACACTGTGAGGACAGCGTTGAGTGTCCCACTTGAGCGCAAGGGCGTTTAGTTTTTTAACATTGGAACGCGGCTGCCCGAGCAGCGATAACAAGAGGAGCACCATTTCCGGAGTTTTGGAAAGGCTGTGGAGTGTAATGTTCCCTCCGTGTGAAGCACGCTGTCCAAATGCGATAAACAAGCCCGCACTGAGGAAGCCCTTCCCTACTAAAGGACATTAATGCTTTTAATATTGATACAAAGACACAGAACCTACTATAGGCAATCACTAAAGAACTCACATAATGGACTACGATTACCAGCATACAGGCAGAAAACTACTGTGAGCCACGCCCACTAAAGGCAAGTACACTAAAATCAAGGAAGTAGCAAATAGGTGATGTTATCTGTGCCTCTATACCTAAGCTCATGACTAAGAGGCGTGGTGCCTCGAAACGCGTCGAGCATGAATGCAGTTTTGGGCGGACTGAGAGCGGGCTGCCTGAAGTAAACACTGTGAGGACAGCGTCGAGTGTCCCACTTGAGCGCAAGGGCGTTTTGTTTTTGAACATTGGAACGTGGCTGCCTGAGCCGCGATAACAAGAGGAGCACCATTTCTGGAGTTTTGGAAAGGCTGTGGAGGGTAATGTTCCCTCCGTGTGAAGCACGCTGTCCAAATGTGATAAACAAGCCCGCACTGAGGAAGCCCTTCCCTACTAAAGGACATTAATGCTTTTATTATTGATACAAAGACACAGAACCTACCATAGGCAATCACTAAAGAACTCACCTGATGGACTACGATTACCAGCATACCGGCAGAAAACTACTGTGAGCCACGCCCACTAAAGGCAACTACACTAAAATAAAGGAAGTAGCAAATAGGTGATGTTATCTGTGCCTCTGTACCTAAGCTCATGACTAAGAGGCGTGGTGCCTCGAAACGCGTCGAGCATGAATGCAGTTTTGGGCGGACTGAGAGCGGGCTGCCTGAGGTAAACACTGTGAGGACAGCGTCGAGTGTCCCACTTGAGCGCAAAGGCGTTTTGTTTTTGAATATTGGAACGCGGCTGCCCGAGCTGCGATAACAAGAGGACCACCATTTCCGGAGTTTTGGAAAGGCTGTGGAGTGTAATGTTCCCTCCGTGTGAAGCACGCTGTCCAAATGCGATAAACAAGCCCGCACTGAGGAAGCCCTTCCCTACTAAAGGACATTAATGCTTTTAATATTGATACAAAGACACAGAACCTACTATAGGCAATCACTAAAGAACTCACCTGATGGACTACGATTACCAGCATACCGGCAGAAAACTACAGTGAGCCACGCCCACTAAAGGCAAGTGAACTAAAATAAAGGAAGTAGCAAATAGGTGATGTTATCTGTGCCTCTGTACCTAAGCTCATGACTAAGAGGCGTGGTGCCTCGAAACGCGTCGAGCATGAATGCAGTTTTGGGCGGACTGAGAGCGGGCTGCCTGAAGTAAACACTGTGAGGACAGCGTCGAGTGTCCCACTTGAGCGCAAGGGCGTTTTGTTTTTGAACATTGGAACGTGGCTGCCCGAGCCGCGATAACAAGAGGAGCACCATTTCCGGAGTTTTGGAAAGGCTGTGGAGGGTAATGTTCCCTCCGTGTGAAGCACGCTGTCCAAATGTGATAAACAAGCCCGCACTGAGGAAGCCCTTCCCTACTAAAGGACATTAATGCTTTTATTATTGATACAAAGACACAGAACCTACTATAGGCAATCACTAAAGAACTCACCTGATGGACTACGATTACCAGCATACCGGCAGAAAACTACTGTGAGCCACGCCCACTAAAGGCAACTACACTAAAATAAAGGAAGTAGCAAATAGGTGATGTTATCTGTGCCTCTGTACCTAAGCTCATGACTAAGAGGCGTGGTGCCTCGAAACGCGTCGAGCATGAATGCAGTTTTGGGCGGACTGAGAGCGGGCTGCCTGAGGTAAACACTGTGAGGACAGCGTCGAGTGTCCCACTTGAGCGCAAGGGCGTTTTGTTTTTGAATATTGGAACGCGGCTGCCCGAGCTGCGATAACAAGAGGACCACCATTTCCGGAGTTTTGGAAAGGCTGTGGAGTGCAATGTTCCCTCCGTGTGAAGCACGCTGTCCAAATGCGATAAACAAGCCCGCACTGAGGAAGCCCTTCCCTACTAAAGGACATTAATGCTTTTAATATTGATACAAAGACACAGAACCTACTATAGGCAATCACTAAAGAACTCACCTGATGGACTACGATTACCAGCATACCGGCAGAAAACTACAGTGAGCCACGCCCACTAAAGGCAAGTGAACTAAAATAAAGGAAGTAGCAAATAGGTGATGTTATCTGTGCCTCTGTACCTAAGCTCATGACTAAGAGGCGTGGTGCCTCGAAACGCGTCGAGCATGAATGCAGTTTTGGGCGGACTGAGAGCGGGCTGCCTGAAGTAAAGACTGTGAGGACAGCGTCGAGTGTCCCACTTGAGCGCAAGGGCGTTTTTTTTTTAATATATATATATAAATATATATTACCTACTGGTGGTCTCCAGTAGGTAGTTATAGTTAGTACCTAGTTTCCATAGGAAATCCGCAACATTCTATTGGGAATAACTTTGGCGTTGATGGACGGAATTGGCTGAATTTCTCCAAGATAATGGCCAGCTCTGCTCCGCTCCTTCCCTGAAAGTTTGGGGAGGATTCGTGAAGCGGGGGCTGAGATAAAAGGGGGGCCCCAAAACATGTTTTCCCCATGTTAATTTCCATAGGGCGGTTGGACTCACTTTTAGCCCGAATGGCTGAATGGATTTCCACCAAACTTGGCAAAATTGTAGGGACTGGTAGCCCGATGTGCCTTTGCTATGTCTCAAGATATGTGCTCAAGTGGATTTTGAGTAATTTAGGTTCAAAAAAATATATATATCTATAAGCGCGCCCCGGTACGCGCACCGGGGCGCGTACCAGCGCGCTACGCGAGTTTGCGAGCGGAAAGCTGATTGGCTCTCGGTGTGTCTGTCAACATTCCAAACAGTCCGGAGCGGCCGCCATCTTGTGTCTCGGTAGGATCGAGACACAAGAGGTGGCAAAAACAAAGGGGGAAATGACCAAAAGGGGGCAGGGTAGACCCCGCCTGACCTCCTAGGTTTGATGTGGGGGCCATAAAAGGGCCCCGCGGGGCAATTTTTTTAAAATTTTTTTTTCGATTTTCGCGTGGGGAGCGCCCGGTACGCGCACCGGGGAGCGTACCATGGAAAAAAAAGAATGACAGAGTTTTTTTAAAATGTAGCATTTTTTTATAAATTGGAGGTAGTTCTAAAAAGAACTGTTTTTTTATTCTTTTTGTTGTTTTATATTTTTTTTATTGTTTTTTTGAACATTTTTTACTTTTTTTGGCTTTTATGAACAATTTTATATTTTTTTTGTATTTTTTTATGGGGACAAACAAAAAACAGGGAATTGTAAACGGCTCAACTGGAGCAAAAAAAATCAGGAAAAAATTAAGGTTTCTTTTTTTACTTGTGGTTGTCTCCAGCACGGTTGATCCATTTGATGCTTTGCTCTCCATAGGAAATTGTAGTCCCGCAAAATATACAAATTATTTTAAAATCTCCAAACTGGGTTTGGATGTTTGGGACCATCTCCCTTGCCTCTGGACCCGATGGAGTGGGTTGTTTGCTTTTGGAGGTGCTGGGAGAAGATTGGGGAGGGTTTCTGGTCAGTTCTCTGACCTCTGCCGCAGAATAGTTGTTTGGATGCCTGCGTTGCAGGTGGCGAATCATGGTATTATTGCCAAAAGAATACTTTTTGGCAGGGTTCCCCCTGGAAAGTACAGTGCCACAGATCAGACATGTCACTTTTGGCGCATTGACTTTCTTTAGGCCCCTTGGGATTTTAAAAAACTCCCACACAATGTGCTCCTTGGGTTTATATGGGGTATTATCTTCAGGCAGGAACTGCCTCTCATCCTCCTCCTCCTCCTCCTCCTCCTCTTCTTCTACACCACCAATGTGGTGTTGTGGTGGTCTTTGTGGTGGTGGTGGTGGTGGTGGTGGTGGTGCAGATGCTCCTGCTGCTGCTACTACTGTAGCCATTTCTCAATGAATAGAAACAGGTCTTTCTCAGTCAAAGAACAAAGTGAGAATGAGGAAAAAAGGTGGGGGCTTTCATCATTTGGAAAACAAAACTGTTCTAAACCAATGAAAAGTGTTATTTTCAGGTCACATGACCCGACACGCTTACGATACGCGCCCGGGGGCACGCACCGGGGAGCGCCCCGGGCGCGTACGTTGCACGATCGTATGCGCTCGGGCGCTTCCGGGTGCCCTTACACCGTGCGTCATAAGACGCATCACGCGGCTACGCGATACGTCACGATGATGTTTTAGTTTGTGGCAATAGCGCTAACGGGACGCTCACTGGTACGCGCACCGGGGCGCGCCGCTTCGGCGCTTACCGGTGCGCTCACCGGTACGTGCACCGGGAGCGCTCCAGGGCAAAAAAAAAATACATTTTTAAAAAAAAGGAAAAATATACATATAAAAATAGTATTACATAAATATTCAATATAAAATTCATTATAAAAAATATTATATTTCATAGCTATAGAGATTTGCTATTAAAAAACATTTGAAATTCACTGAAAAAAACATAGGTTTGAGGCCCTATATATAGGTTTCACACCAGTTATAGTTAGGAATTAGCATTTAAAAAACCTATTAAATTCACTGAAAAAACCATAGGTTTGACACCAGTTATAGTTAGCTGGAAATTTTACTGACATAAAACCATTGAAATTCCCACGTTATAGTTAGTTGGACTCACTATAACTTGCGCGCCTGCAATGCACTGCTGATGACGTCACATATTACATCACTCATGACATGGTCAGTGACATCACTCATGACATCACTGATGACACCATCCTTGTGACAGAGTGACAGACCTCCTTTCAGTGTAATGTAACCCTTGAAACACATATTCAAAAATAGAAACTAAAATTTTCAAAAAAATGGAGATACCCATACCAGTTACAACAACCAATTCAGTAATTCCACCATCTATATACACATCCACTCATTCACCAACAGTTCTATATAGTCACTCATACATATACTCACTCATCATATGTAGTGATACACCTATACATCCTGTTACACACCGACAGTCATCCAAAAGTTACTCACACACATACTCACACATGCAAATAAAATATTGAACAACCATTTATTTGCATATACAGCTATACACACACTACCACCTTACTTCTAAGGAAACTTACACATACTTACTCTCTTATATCACTTATAGAAACACATACTTATTTAAACAGGAACTCTTACAATCTCTCACTCTCACATATACTCACTTATATACATCAATACTCACATATACTAGATGAAAACATGTGTAGTTACTGATAAAGACACTAGTGAGACAGTCATTCACTCACTAACACACACATATACACACTCATCCACCCATACAGTCCTTCACATATGCTGTCTTCAAAACACATACAAACATGTGAGTCAGTCATTGATGCATCTATGTGTTAAGTAATACCCCCACTAAACCATACAGACCTTTACATATACATATATAAAACATAATTAATTTTAAGAAAGACACACATTCACTGGATGGTGTCATCATTGATGTCATGAGTGATGTCACTGACCATGTCATGAGTGATGTAATATGTGACGTAATCAGCAGTGTATTGCAGGCGCGCAAGTTATAGTGAGTCCAACTAACTATAACGTGGGAATTTCAATGGTTTAATGTCAGTAAAATTTCCAGCTAACTATAACTGGTGTCAAACCTATGGTTTTTTCAGTGAATATATATATATATATGAAAACAACATCCAGCTCACACAGAAACATCCATGATATATATATATCAAAAGACGCAATCCCAAGTGCAGTCGTGCACACATAGGGACACGGACTCAGGAAATAGCTGGTGCCAAAAATATTACTTTTATTTGATTTGAAGATTCCTGATCACGGTAGTAAACATAAGTCCCTTGTTTGTTTCATCCATTTATACAGAGTCACCACAGTTTACCATTAATGAGGCATTGTGGCCTTTGTAGTTAATTACACAACTTTCTGGCTGTAAATATCCTATCCATGTTTTTCTTATTGTTAGGAGCTGGCGTCACCTCACCCCTCATAGAGTAATTGTTTACTTGTAATTGTTTTTTAAATTTTAATTTCCAACTATAACATGCCTGAAACCTATGTTTTTTTCAGTGAATTTCAAAGGTTTTTTAAATGCTAATTTCTAACTATAACGTCCCTGAAACTATGTTCTTTTCAATGAATTTCAAGGGTCTTATAAATGCTAACTTCTAACTTTAACGTCCCTGAAACCTTTGTTTTTTTCAGTGAATTTCAAAGGTTTTTTAATCCTAATTTATAACTATAACGTCCCTTTTAAATCCGCTTGAATCGTAAGGGTCCGTGGGGGCCAACTAGGCAACCAGGTACCTCCATTAAGCGCCCCTTTTCACACCACACTGCAAATGCGGCTTGTGGCGCACTGCTGCTCGTAGTCCACTTGTATCTTGAGGTCCTCAAAGGGAGCTGCATGTTTGCATGTTTGTCTGGGACTGCAGAGGCATTGGGGCTCCCCCCGCGGTCTCCAACGAGAGGCCAAGCCCCGGGGATGGGATCCCCAGGGACAAAAATTGTCCGGGAGGGGGGCCACTCTGCCCCCTCTGTTTTCTTAATTTTTTTTTTTTAGGCCAGGCCCTGGGGGAAGGGGTCCCCCTCCCGTTTTAATATATTTAAAAAAAGTTAATGCTGTCCCTGGGGGATGGGGTCCCTGGGCCATAATTGGTCCAAGGAGGGGGTCACACAGCACCTCTCCCTTTTAAAAAAATGTTTTTAATTGGCCTGGCCCCAGGGGATGGGGTTCCCGTGGCTGGCATCGGGTAATGGATCTCGGAGGCATTATTTTTTTTATCTCATGAAAGGAGTTGTGAACCCATCGCAGCTCTCGGCGCGGCCCCCCAGTGTACCGTCGCAGTGAATTCACGGATCCACCTCTAAATACATTATTTTATTAATTCAAAAGGTAGTGTTGCATTTGTGAACTTTTTTTATAGAGTTAGTGAGATTGAACTTAATATTTACATTACATTTGATAGAGTTAGTAATAATAATGAGAAAAGTGTATTCAGTTGTAGTACATTTAATTTGTGCTTTTGTTTTGTGGATTTACGACAGGTTCGCGAACCCCAAAATATTTATAAAAAATATGTTTGTTTAAATATAAAAAAGATTCACTGTTGAGTTATAGGGTGGCTCTAAAACGAGCCCTTGTTTTCATTATGAGTTTCTGTAGCTAAATGTAAGTGCGGATGCACAGCTTAAGGTTGTTGAGAAAGACTCTGTTCCATTGATCTGTAAAGTTATACACATGCTATCGTCTCAGAGGTCAGCATAAACAGCTTTATTGACATTCTTCCTAGCATTCTCGATCTGTGGACAGAATTGATTTGACCACTTCCATTTCTGTCTTTGGCATATATTAGAGTATACAAAGATAGTTTGAGGCAAAAGCAACATCAATTGTGCAAAGGTATCCTTCATGAGCATATCCAGTCCTACTCCAGTCAGTGTGCCTAGGTCATTGTCACCACAGTGCACAATGATGAGGTAAAGGGGTTGGAGATACAAAAAGTTTTAACCAAAGGCATCAATTGGTGCCACTTTAATCTGCTCTGTGCAATCTATTATCCACATTTTGCAAAGCTAGGTCTTTGTCAATACCTCTGTGTTCAGCAAACCTTTTGCCGTAGAAAACATATCTGTGCCTTACAATCCATAGTGTAAGCATCCCGAAGGGATGTCTGGAAGAAATGGAAAAATGTCTGTAGCTCAGATAGTCAGTTGGTTGAATGAGAGGTATCTGAAATGGAGGAGAAGATGCTGTTTTTGAGAAAGCTGATAAGTGATTGGCTGTTCATTAACATTGTGCACTCAAAAATAGGATGCATGTTACTTTCTGAAGAAGCACATTTCTTATTGGTTATTAAATAATGTTTGAAAGGTACAGTAGATACAATAGGGTAATATTTGGCAAAAGTCAACCACACCTGCTATTTGCAACTGTAAGCTACTGTGCTGAACTTGAAAATATGGTGAAGCAGACTGGGGGAAGAATTGAATCTGAACTGTAAATTTAAAATGTGAAATTATAATTTATATAAAAGTGATATGTTTAGAAGTAATAAGTTGTAAGAAAATAATACTAGTGTTATTAGAAATAGGTTTTTGAACTCCCGTAAGGGTTCGTGGCTCCATTGCGATGCTAGACTGTGGCACCGCGGTGGAGTCGCAACTCAAGTAATTTACAGAACTAGTTTGCGCAGTTTAAGAAGACAGTTAGAAAGGGTTAATATGTGTCACCAATAGAAATGTGTTACACAATTTGAAATGATGTAGGAAGAAATTTGATCTGTTACTTACATTTATTTGTGTGCAGAAAGAGAGGAAAAGTTTGCCATTACTGGTTTTACCTTGTTGAGAGTGATGCATTACATTTATTGTTGCAAAAGAAAATCTTTTTTGAGTTTCTGATAATTCATATTCTGCAATACTATTTGGAAGGTGAGTTACAAATTTGTGAGGTGTATTATCTATTATGTAGTAGTGCTTTAGTTATTGTAGTGATATTTTTATATTTGAAAAGCTTTATTTTCAAACTTTTGAAATTATTTGAGAATTGTGATGTTTGAAATATGTTATGAAATATAGGGATGTATTGTAGTTTGTTTTATTGTCCTGAAATGATGATAGAAATAGATTGTGCATACTATAATGTGTACATGGTAGATGGATTAGCGATTATGATAGTTTATATGAGTGTGATGAAATGTACAATTGAAGCACGCCACATAATTTTAAGGTGTTGCTTTCAAATTGGAAGTGCAGTCTGTCAAGTTTTAAGGTGTGCATGGACTTGTGACTGAGGTATGCCTCTACTTGCACACGTATTCTCATATGTCTTATGCATTTGAAAATCCAAGATGTTAAAAAAAACAGGTGTTGCTGCTTTGCATTTGGCTAAGCCCAACACTGTGAGTGGTACTAAAATGGTAAAGCTGCAGCACAAAAGTGAGGTTTAAAACATGTTGACATGAGGGATTAGTGATTAGACTACTTTGTATAAGTCTCTATTGAGGTACACTTAAATACGCCCCATACTTTTTGGTGTATGGTTAAAATGGGAAGTGTGTTCTATGAAGATTTGAGGTCTGAATAGTCTTGTTATTGAGGTATGTCTCTACTTGCAGATGTATTCTCAGATGTAGTATACATTTGAAGATGCTTTACATAAAAAACACAGTTATACTTCTATTTGAATGTTTCTTTTATATATGGTGTCACTACCAAAAAGTACAAACACATGCATGCATGCTGTTGGGAATTTTGTGAGACTTATAACAGGGATATGTGAAGGGTTGCTGCTTTGTATTTGGCTAGCCACAACACTCTTAGTAGTAGTAGTAGAATGGTGAATCTGCAGCAGAAAAGGAAAGGTGTACTTCAAATACACCACATCATTTTTGGTGTCTGATTGAAATGGGAAGTGCAATCTGTGAATTTTTAAGGTCTGCATGGTCTTGTGACTGAGGTATTTCTCTACTTGCACATGTTCACTCAGATGTATTATGCATCTGAAGATTGTAGATGTTAGGTCTATTTGTATGTTTCTTTTACATATGCCACTGGTAAACGGTGCATACAGATGCATGTATGCTATGACCAATATGGTGATACTTACAACAGAGATATGCAAAGGATTGCTACTTTATATTTGGCTAGACCCAACACTCTGAGTAGTAGTAGAATGGTGAAGCTGTAGCAGAAAAATGAGGTTTAAGACATATTGGCAGAGGAATTAGTGATTACACAACTTGGTATGAGTGTATAGAAAGGTACACTTCGAATGCACCACAAATTTTTGGTTTAAAGTTTTTATGGTCTGCATGGTCTTGTGACTGAGATATGTTTCT
Organism: Lissotriton helveticus; assembly: GCF_964261635.1. Taxonomy (NCBI): domain Eukaryota; kingdom Metazoa; phylum Chordata; class Amphibia; order Caudata; family Salamandridae; genus Lissotriton; species Lissotriton helveticus. Next base: position 382,162,453 of record NC_136069.1, read on the forward strand.
ACTTGCACAGGTATTCTTAAACATCTCACGCATTTGAAGATGTAGACATAGAAAATACAGGTACACATTTATTTGTATGTTTATTTTTCATATAATGGCACTCGCAAAAGGTACAGAGACAGGCTTTCATGCTTTTAGGAATATGGTGAGACTTACAAGAGAGAAACCTGAATGGTTGCTGCTTTGTATTTGGTTAGGCCCATAATTCTGAGTAGTAGTAGAATGGTGAAGCTGCAGCATAAACATTACGTTTACGACATAAGTGAGGGATTAGTGATTAGGCTACTTTGTATGACTTTCAAGAAAGGTACACTTCAAATATACCGCATAATTTTCAGTCTCTGCTTGTAATAAGAAGCGCATTCTGTGGAGTTTTAAGGTCTGCATGGTCTTGTGACTGAGGTATTTCTCTACTTACACATGTATTCTGATATGTGTTATCCATCTCAAGATGCTAGATGTATAAATCATAGCTATATCAATATATTATGTATATCTATGTGTATGTTTGTTTTAAATATGATGCCACTAGAAAAAGGTACAGACACATGCATACGTGGTATGAGGAATATTGTGAGACTTACAACACAGATATGTGAAGGGTTGGTGCTTTCTATTTGGGTAGGCCCAACACTCTGAGTAGTAGTACAATGGTAAAGCTGCACCAGAAAATAGAGGTTTATGATATGTTGCTTAAAGGATTACTGATTAGGGTACCTTGTACAACTCTGTGGAAAGGTACAACTGAAATACCCTGCATGATTTTTGGTGTCTGCTTGAAATGGGAAGTGCAGTCTCGGAGGTTTTGTGGTATGTATGGTCTTGTGACTGAGGTATGTGTGTACTTCCACATGAAGATGCTGGATGTATAGCATACTTAAATCAAATAAAGAATAAATGCCAACTTAAATTTAAAAAAAAATGTTTAGAAATGAACTTGAAAATGCAAAGAACAGACCGAGGAAACTCTTCGTTCTACTAAAAGAACAATCAAACAAATTTGCCAAATCTTCCTTATTAACATCTAAATCAGATCTGAACTGTGAAGATCTTTACTGATAAAGCCAGCTCATTAGAGAGAGAACTCAAGAATAACGCTGAAAAAGCCTCAAACCTAAGAAGTGAACAAGGGAGGAACCCTGCCCTACCGACAAAAGTAATAGCCAAAATGAATGCCCATTTGTCAACCTTCAAACTGTATGAACATCATGACATTACCAAAAAATTACTATCTCTGAAACCAAATAATCATTACAATGACCCTCTGCCATCAAAATGCTGGCCCTCCTGCAACCACATTGTCATCCCTTACTGGACTAAGATAATGAATGAATCGCTTGCCCAAGGATCAATTCCGGACTGCCTAAAAACCGGACAGGTTATCCCTCTCACAAAGAAACCTACGGAGAACACATTGGACCCAAACAACTTTCATCTGGTAACAACCATTCCCCTATTAGCCAAAGTACTAGAAAAATGTGCGCATAATCAATTAAGTCAACACATTACTGAATTTGAACTACTAAATGACTGCCAATCAGGGTTCAGACCAAATCACAGTACGGAAACAGCAATCCTACACAAAGTAGATGCCGCTCTGCTGGCCCTCGACCATAATGAAACCTGTCTCCTGATCCTCCTGGAACTATCGTCTACATTTGACACAGTAAACCATCCCAAATTATTAGAACACCTTGAAAATAGGATGGGCTTATCGGGAACAGTCCTGAAATGGTTCTATTCCTTCCTAGAGAACAGATCGCAAAGATTCCTGGTGGACAACAAGCTATCCCCACCATCTCCGATTCAAATTGGGGTTCTACAAGGATCAACTCTATCCCCTTCACTATTTAATCTATACATCAAACCATTAACTGAAGTAGTGCATAAGGCTAACATTTCCTTTCACTTGTATGCAGACAACACCCACCTGTATATGAAGATAGCATCTACGGAAGAGATCAACACTATGAACAAAGCAAACCGTTGAATGGCTAGCGGACAAACATCTTTAGCTCAACTCACAAAAAAACAAATTCCTTCTGATCTCCCCTCCGAAAAGATCAGCCAAGATGAACGCATGGACGAAGATGATCACAGCACTAAACGGTACCCCAAACTAAACATGCGAGCACACATCAACACAATGGCAAAAAATGCTAGTTTTTATCTGAATTACCTCAGAAAACTGAAGCCACTCATCGATCTCAGTGATCTGAAAATGGCAGTCCAGGCGCTGGTCATATCAAGAATTGAATATGGATGCGCACCTCTATCAGGACTTCCTAAGATCTCAACAGGTCCCCTAAAAATTTATCTCAATGCAGCAACTAGACTTACAATGGGAACATAAAATATGACCACATCACTCAACATCTGAAACCACTCAACTGGCTACCATATGAAGCAAGAAAGGAGCTAAAAATTGCATGTATTACACACAAGACAATACACCACAAAACACCACACTACCTAGCCGATAACATTACGCTGTCCGGAGGCACTAAACCCTGGAGGGGATCCAAGGATTTTCTACTGAAACCAGCATTTTTCAGTAAGAAAAGAACTTATGATAGAGCATTCACGGGAGCTGCACAATAGATTCTGGAATTCGCTCCCACCAAATATCAGAACAATCACGTATGCTCCATGATTCACAAAAGGAAACAAAGTCCTTTCTGAAGGGTACATTTTTCCCATAGCGAACAACAGGGACGACTAAGTCTTTATGGAAATGTGGTGTCAACGCGGTGATCCTAAACTCAGCTGTTCAAGTAAGCTATTGTGAGCAGGATTACTACCCTGCTAGTCACAGAACAAAAAAACTGATCGCCTCTCAAATCAAGCTACTGTCATTGATTGAGCTCGAATGACTAGTCTCAACTAGGATGGATACAGTTAATCCCCTCGTCCACCAATATTGATGCTGTCTATGGACAGATACCTTAACCAATACACAGATATATGTGATTAAACGAACAATACTATAACCAGCTTGGATACAGAAGATCTCAGGAGTGGTCCCATTTTAAATTTAATTATGACTTCTAATGATTTCTATTATTCTTCATTATATTTGTTTTGCGTATGGATAAGTATATGCCAATGTTAGTAGAATACATAGACATGTTCTTGAGGTGAAAGAATTGGATATCTGCTGATATCGAAGGCGGTTGAAATGTAAAGAGCTATGACACCCAAACTCTGGGTCTTATTCGAAAACAATGAATAAATAAATAAATGAATAAAAATAAAATAAAACACAGGTATATATCTATTTGTATGTTTGTTTTATTTATGATTCCACTAGCAAAAGGCACAGACAAATGCATTCATGTTTTCAGGAATATGGTGAGAGTTACAACAGACACAAGTTTAAAGGACTTTATGGTGTTGTGAATGAAGTATATGTCTACCTCTACATCTATTGTCTGATGTATTATGCATCTGAACCTGCTTGGTTTGGGTACTAGTAGAGAAATCCTTTAGTTCTGCTCATCATTCTGTTGCAGAGGTTGTGATGTCCTCTGAATGAAGTAATCGTACAGTGTCTGACATAGCTTGTTCAATACCCAAGTGCCATCTTTTATGAGAAAAAATTAATTCATACACTTTCTTACACATATTTAGATAGCATGAGCTCTGACATGTTGCTATTTAAACATGTGTGTTCTTATCATAGTTTTGATAATATGTAACGTTTAGTATTCTTATTATTTCTGTGTTATGGAGACATTTGCAATGTAATTGAAAGTATTTGTTTATTTATTGATAGGAATATTTGTATATAATAATTTTAAAAATACAAAAATATTTTTAGAAACTATTTAAACTTTTCTTTTTTTAGATATTTATATGCAAAATGTTACACTGACGAAAAACACTTCTGGTAAGACAACTAAAGAGTTTGTTAAAAGTCTTTTAAAGAATGAAAAGAATTTTCAAAATGTGGAAAAGAGAAAGGAAAGTTCAACAACGATTTGAAAGGAAATTAAAAAAGGACAAAAATAGAAAATCATGTTATAGGAAAACAATCCATTTTGAAAGAAGGCTGAAAGAATATAAAGACATAAGGAAGAGAATGTATAGCAGTAGAGCACTACAACATTTATTGAAAGATTGAAAAAATATAAAAAGAGATCAGTAGTATATAAGAAAAAGCAACAGATTGAAAGTATAGTAGAAGAAGCTTTTGAAATAAAAGAAAATATTTATATTAATATTGAAGAGAATGAAAACACTGGATAAAACAATGCTGTTTATGAAAGAGAAAAGAAAAAGACTGGTTAATAGAAGTAACTTTTATAAAATGTTCACTGGTGAATGGAAGCATACTTCTAGTACTGAGCCTTTCTTTACTGAAGAAAGTTATTTTCAACAGAACACATTAGTTCATGCAGTTGATATTAGCGGTCGATGCTATGAGATGAAAGATGGTTTCCCCATTCCAAAAGAAAAGATGGTTCCGAGGAATGTAGAAGAAGTAATAGCTGAAGAAGTTCAAGGGAGGCGTACACAAGCTCCGGTATATAAGTGGGATTGTAGTTGTATTTGCAGTATTCAACAGGAATCAATTGACATGTTGAGAATTTTTTTACGAGTATATACCAAAAAAAGTCTTAAACAGAAGATTAAGATGTTACAAGGACTACATCCATGTAAAGTAAGAAAATATACTAACTTGCAGGGTCATTCTCGGGTTTCCTTCAAGAAAAGTGTCAAAGTACTTACCATCATTTAAAAAATGTTAGCAGTACACCACTCAGAAATGCGGACGTTAGTAAGGAGACTCTATTATGTAAAAAGTCCAACATTATCTTTAAGTGAAATGAGCACAGCTCTTTTGCAGGGTTCAGTATCAGATGTCATAAAGAATTGTGATGATATACAGTTTTGTTTCCTTGGTCAAAAGAGGAGTGTAGAGAAAGTAAGAGCTTGATAAGTATAGGTGTTAAAGAACAGGTGGACGCTATTAGTACTGACAAGTTTGCAGAAGAAATTACAAAGTTTAAGATAGTTTCATCTGAAAAATCAAACTATGGTTGTATTTGTTGTCGAAGTACTCACTATAGAAGTCAAACTATGAATGTTGATCTATATTTAAAAAGTGAAAAGGAAAACAGTGATAGATGGGAGCAATTTGGTGCTTATTTGTTGGTGGAAGGTCATTTTGAGTTGGCTACTGATCAACGTATTTGAAAATATTGTTACAACAAATTAGAAGAGAACAAAATGCCAGCTAGAGCTGTACATAACAGCTTAGATTTGAGAAAAGGTAAGTGTGTATTCCAGAGAAATTCACATAAATTTTTCAGGATTAGTATCCGTTCTTTCCAGATCATAGTATAAAGGACAGAACTATTTTTGATTGCAGTGAAGTGTCTTTATTATTGTTCATAGGACAAGGACAGCCGACACGTGTTTCGCCCCCTCTTGGCGATTTGCGCCGGGGCTTTCTCAAGGCTGTTAAAGAGGATAAGAAAGAACATTTTAGTTGTGTGGTATGATAGCAAGTGACCCCAAGAGGAACTGAGAAATCACCTAGTGTGAAGAAGTGATTAGGGAGATTTTGTGGTGTCATAGCGTCAAGGCCTTATCTACATTCACAGATAGTGGTGAATCTTAAGTCAAATGCAATGATTGTAACTTGAGTTATACCAAAACCGCGCAGACAAAGAATACAGAGAAAAGGAGTGATGCTAGTGTTAATTTTAAAAGAACGTCAGGGTATAGTTAGTGTTGAGAAAAGTGTCTCGGTATTCAGATTTCATTTGGCAAATCAGAAAGAGTCCCAAGGTACCAGATCAGAGAATGGTGGGTAGACAGAGAAAAGTCACAGTATGATAGACACAATACAATAAAAATACCTAGTTTAGCTTTATGACGTAAATGATTGTAGTTTCCAATTAGATTCAATATCCAAAGTATGAAAATCTAGTTCTTCAGAGTTAAAACATTTTTAGGTCAATTCAAATGAAACAGTTTGTAAATACAATAGTTTTGGTAATCAGATCTTCCGCATAGCATGTCAGATAAACAGTATAAGAAATACAAACGAAAGAAACAAAACTTACAATATTAAAAAACATCTATCTACGATACCAAGTAATTAAAAGGGTTCGCACTTTCTTACAAACTTCGTATTAGGTTGTTGCGTTTTAGTTGGCATAGCTAATTATATTCATTTTATCAAAATTTATCTAGCCCTGTGAGGTAATACCTCTTATTCAGTGAAGTTGGACCTGACTATTGTGCCTGCATTGCGAGGATTGCCAAACAGTGGGCATATATTGGAGAATAGTTCGAGCTGGTAGTAGCCCTTGTGAATAACATTAGATTTGAACGTGCATATAACATGGTCAAAATGTGGAGTAGCATGTGATAAAAAAAGATTACTTAGTTTGTATATTCAAAAAGCACATGGTTTAAAATAGTAGCCGAACTGCACACATTTATTACATTTTTAAAAAAGGAGAAAAAGGAAAATGATTCCTGTTTTTAGTTGTTTGTCAAAATCGGGCATTATTTGGAAGTACAGGTGTTACTTCATTTATGTTAGCTTTCTTTTAAATCAACATACCCAAATAGCCGCGTGATTAGTGCTGCGCCACATTTCTATACAGGCATTATGTTTATTTAAAAAGGCAGTATTATCCAAATAGGTGCGTCTGGTTGTAAGGACGATCGATGATTTAAGGGTAAAGGTGCAGCTCGTAGTATCTAAGTTATGCGGGAAAGGGCAGGAAACGCGAGCAATTTAATGAGCTAGCGTCCCGAGAAACAGAGGGACGGCATGTAACTGCAATTACAAAGATTACGCACGCCAACTTAATCGGCGTTACATTAGAGTATGAAGTGCTTTGGAAACATCCGTCCTGAAAAAAAAAAGGGGGGTACGGCACGCATCCGTGGTGGCGGAAAATACACATGCCAAATTAGACGGCATACGCAAAAAGCTTACTTGTGAGGCTGATGCCCTCTGCTCCTAGTAATCCGTCAACATGGTAGTTCTTGGGTTGAATCCCAGCGGTTCCCACAGCCGCGGGAACCCCGGTAGTTAATGGATCCGACCCGGAAGTAAATCCCGAAGAACGAAATATCCATTCGTTTTGCTACGCTTAGGGTTTTGTTGTTTTTATAATTAAAGGAGTCAGATAGCAGGCAAAAAAAAGAGCTGTGCTGATTTAAGTTTATAAAAAGGTTGAATTGAGCAAAAGTAAAAAAACAGATTGTTAATTACAGGGTTTTTTTCGAAAGAGGGTGTCTCACTCAGTTCGGTGGCCGAAGCGCCATTTATGAGTGGTGTGGATACCTGATTGGCAGGATATCAGCCTATGATGACCTTTGCAATATAAGCAAATATCATATGTTCACCAGTTTGCGTCTTGTTTTATTGTCAAAATTATGAAAAACGTGGTGATTAATGATAAATTATTATAGAAAATGAAAATCTAAAATCATAATTGCATTGGCAACACCTGTCAGGTACCAGGAATTCTTGACCTCAGGACAGGCAGAGGCAGAAGTTTGAACACTTGTTTTTTGCCGGGCACCTAAGATTACATCAAACTGGGTCCTGATCTAGTATTCATTTCTTGAGGGTAATATGAACCATGTTAGCTTTCTAACAACATCGGTGTCACATTATTTTGTCCACAAGGGCATGTTATTAAATAAATAACATAGGTCCATCCTTTCTAGATATTAAACCAAAACCAAGAGCATTTCCACCTCAGACCATTGGCTTCTACACCTGCACGAATTGTTCAATCTGCAAATTAGGCAAATCAAGAACCAAAGAGGTCCTAATCAATGGCCACAAATATAAGATCAAAGATCTTATCAACTGTGAAAGCACCTATGTTATTTATTTAATAACATGCCCTTGTGGACAACATTACATTGGTAGCTCTAAAAGACCCCTGAAAGTCCGAATACAGGAACACTATCGGAATATTCATGGAACAGACACTAGACAGTCCCTTGTAGATCATTTCCTACAACATCATAAGAACAACTTGTAACCGATCTCACTCTCCCAACTGTGAGATAATGAAACAATACCATGGACATAGTCGAAGGTCCATAACAGTTGAGTGGCATCATTGGCCATAACCTTTCTCACTCTTCCCACTGTGAGATGATGAAACAATGCCATGGACTAAGTTGTATGTTTATTACAGATGAGATGAATAACTATATTAGGGCCTGTACAAATATGTACTCTCTCTAGATAGAAATACTATGTTTGACCGCTTTCCTGACAAGACTTATTCAGTTTTAAATGCGGATTTGTTGAGATCCAATGTATAAATATAAAATAATGTGACACCGATGTTGTTAGAAAGCTAACATGGTTCATATTACCCTCAAGAAATGAATACTAGATCAGGACCCAGTTTGATGTAATCTTAGGTGCCCGGCAAAAAACAAGTGTTCAAACTTCTGCCTCTGCCTGTCCTGAGGTCAAGAATTCCTGGTACCTGACAGGTGTTGCCAATGCAATTATGATTTTAGATGTTCATTTTCTATAATAATTTATCATTAATCACCACGTTTTTCATAATTTTGACAATAGAACAAGACGCAAACCGGTGAACATATGATATTTGCTTATATTGCAAAGGTCATCATAGGCTGATATCCTGCCAATCAGGTATCCACACCACTCATAAATGGCGCTTCGGCCACCAAACTGAGTGAGACACCCTCTTTCGAAAAAAACCCTGTAATTAACAATCTATTTTTTTACTTTTGCTCAATTCAACCTTTTTATAAACTTAAATCAGCACAGCTCTTTTTTTCGCCTGCTATCTGACTCCTTTAATTATAAAAACAACAAAACCCTAAGCGTAGCAAAACTAATGGATATTTCGTTCTTCGGGATTTACTTCCGGGTCGGATCCATTAACTACCGGGTTCCCGCGGCTGTGGGAACCGCTGGGATTCAACCCAAGAACTACCATGTTGACGGATTACTAGGAGCAGAGGGCATCAGCCTCACAAGTAAGCTTTTTGCGTATGCCGTCTAATTTGGCATGTGTATTTTCCGCCACCACGGATGCGTGCCGTCCCCCCCTTTTTTTTTTTTCGGGACGGAAGTTTCCAAAGCACTTCATACTCTAATGTAACGCCAATTAAGTTGGCGTGCGTAATCTTTGTAATTGCAGTTACATGCCGTCCCTCTGTTTCTCGGGACGCTAGCTCATTAAATTGCTCGCGTTTCCTGCCCTTTCCCGCATAACTTAGATACTACGAGCTGCACCTTTACCCTTAAATCATCGATCGTCCTTACAACCAGACGCACCTATTTGGATAATACTGCCTTTTTAACCCCTTCGCTGCTAGGCCTTTTCCCCCTCATGTGCTAAGGCTTTTTTTGGTGTTTTGGGGTAGTGCGCGCTTAGGCCCTTGTAACTTTTTGACCACATAAGGGATCCGCGCCAAATTGCGTCCTTTTCTTCCAACATCATGGGGATTCTAAAGGCGCCCAGGGTTTGTGGATTCCCTTGGAGGGGTCCCAGAAATTAACCAAAATATAGTGTTTTTTTGTTTTTTTCAGAAAAATGGGAAAAACGGGCTGCAAATGAAAGCCTCTGGCTTTTTCCCTGAACATGGTATCAAAAAAGGGTTTGTGGGGCTGAATTCTCCATTTTCTCAGCTTTTAGGGAATGACAGTGTTTTGTCAGAGAACCGAAATTTTTCACTCAGTTTTGGCATTTTTCTGGGACATAGCCTATTTTTGCTATTTTTAGAGCTTTCCACCTCCTTCCAGTTAATGGTAGAAATGAGTTTGAAAGCAATAATGGATCCTGGAAAGCTTTACATTTTCGAAAAATAGACAAAATTCTGAATTCAGAAAGGGGTCATTTGTCTAAATCCATGAAGGTTTCGTTATAGAAACTAACAGTTAGATATTGGAATATTTGAAAATTTGTTGAAAACAACAGCCTTTTGTCTCAACGTTTTCACCTATAACTTTCTCTAATTTTGACAGCTCTTGAAAAGCAATATACCGTTACATCCGTTAGACCTTCCTGGTTGTGGGGATATATGGGACTTGTAGTTTCACCAAGAACCCGACGAACCCAGATCCAAAAACTGAGCAGCAACTTGCAATGGTATTTTTTCATTTACTGGGTATAGTGCACTTTGTCTTGGAAAATGTACACATGGAATAATCTGTATGAAAGACACCTATGTATGTATGAATTGGGTACAAATTATAGAGTTCAGAAACAGTATATAATTGCACATTTTCAAAGTTGGGAATACTCATACTAGCATGAGAATTATTGGTCATTTTTCATAAAGTTATTTTTTCTACACAATATCTTTCATTCAAAGGGAGAAATGCAAGAAAGCTCAATTGGTAATAACAGTTGATTTACAAATCTGAATTACCCCAAGTGTCCCGATAAAAACGGTACCTCACTTGTGTGGGTCGGCCTTGTGCCTGCGACAGGAAACGGCGCAAAATGCAACGTGGTCACACCTAAATTTTGCAGTTACAAATTGACCCTTTTTTGGCAAAGTGCCTACCTGTAGTTTTTGCACCCTAGTTCTTCCGGCACCTAGGGAAACCTAGCAAACCTATACATTTTTGAAAAGTAGACACCCAGGGGAATTCAGGATGGGATGACTCGACTGCCTACCACCAGGTTTTGTTACCCAGAATCCCTTGCAAAGCTCAGATTTTGACAAAAAAAACACATTTTCCTCACATTTCTGTGGTGAAAAGTTCTGGAATCTGCGTGGATCAACAAATTTCCACCCACCCAGCGTGCCCCCAGGTCTCCCGAAAAAAATGGTACCTCACTTGTGTGGGTCGGCCTTGTGCCTACGACGGGAAACGGCACAAAATGCAACGTGGTCGCTCCTCAATTTCCCAGTGAAATCTTAAGCTCTTTGGACAAAGAGACTACCTTTTGTTTTTGAGCCGTAGCTCAACCAGCACCTAGGAAAACCTAGCAAACCTATACATTTTTAAAAACTAGACACCCAGGGCAATTCAGGATGGGGTGACTCGTCTGCCTACCCCCAGGTTTTGTTACCCAGAATCCCTTGCAAACATAAATATTTGACCAAAAAAACACATTTTCCTCACATTTCTGTGGTGGAAAGTTCTGGAATCTGCGTGGATCAACAAATTTCCACCCACCCAGCATACCCCCAGGTCTCCCGAAAAAAATGGTACCTCACTTGCGTGGGTAGGCATAGTGGCTGCGACATGAAACAGCGCAAAACGCAGCATGGTCGCACCTCAATTTCCCAGTGAAATTTAGCACGATTCGGACAAAAAGACTACCTTTTGTTTTTGCGCCGTAGCTCTGCCAGCACCTAGGGAAACCTAGCAACCCTATACATTTTAGAAAACTAGACACCCAGGGCAATTCAGGATGGGGTGACTCGTCTGCCTACCCCCAGGTTTTGTTACCCAGAATCCCTTTCAAACATAAACATTTGACCAAAAAAACACATTTTCCTCACATTTCTGTGGTGGAAAGTTCTGGAATCTGCGTGGATCAACAAATTTCCACGCACCCAGCGTGCCCCCAGGTCTCCCGAAAAAAATGGTACCTCACTTGCGTGGGTAGGCATAGTGGCTGCGACATGAAACAGCGCAAAACGCAGCATGGTCGCACCTCAATTTCCCAGTGAAATTTAGCACGATTCGGACAAAAAGACTACCTTTTCTTTTTGCGCCGTAGCTCTGCCAGCACCTAGGGAAACCTAGCAACCCTATACATTTTAGAAAACTAGACACCCAGGGCAATTCAGGATGGGGTGACTCGTCTGCCTACCCCCAGGTTTTGTTACCCAGAATCCCTTTCAAACATAAAAATTTGACCAAAAAAACACATTTTCCTCACATTTCTGTGGTGGAAAGTTCTGGAATCTGCGTGGATCAACAAATTTCCACGCACCCAGCGTGCCCCCAGGTCTCCCGAAAAAAATGGTACCTCACTTGCGTGGGTAGGCATAGTGGCTGCGACATGAAACCGCGCAAAACGCAGCATGGTCGCACCTCAATTTCCCAGTGAAATTTAGCACGATTCGGACAAAAAGACTACCTTTTGTTTTTGCGCCGTAGCTCTGCCAGCACCAAGGGAAACCTAGCAACCCTATACATTTTTGAAAACTAGTCAACCAGGGCAATTCAGGATGGGGTGACTCGTCTGCCTACCCCCAGGTTTTGTTACCCAGAATCCCTTTCATACAAAAAAATTTGACCAAAAAAACACATTTTCCTCACATTTCTGTGGTGGAAAGTTCTGGAATCTGCGTGGATCAACAAATTTCCACCCACCCAGCGTGCCCCCAGGTCTCCCGAAAAAAATGGTACCCCACTTGCGTGGGTAGGCATAGTGGCTGCGACATGAAACAGCGCAAAACGCAGCATGGTCGCATCTCAATTTCCCAGTGAAATTTTGCACGATTTGGACAAAAAGACTACCTTTTGTTTTTGCGCCGTAGCTCTGCCAGCACCTAGGGAAACCTAGCAAACCTATACATTTCTGAAAACTAGACACCCAGGGCAATTCAGGATGGGGTGACTCGTCTGCCTACCCCCAGGTTTTGTTACCCAGAATCCCTTTCAAACAAAAACATTTGACCAAAAAAACACATTTTCCTCACATTTCTGTGGTGGAAAGTTCTGGAATCTGCGTGGATCAACAAATTTCCATCCACCCAGTGTGCCCCCAGGTCTCCCGAAAAAAATGGTACCCCACTTGCGTGGGTAGGCATAGTGGCTGCGACATGAAACAGCGCAAAACGCAGCATGGTCGCATCTCAATTTCCCAGTGAAATTTTGCACGATTTGGACAAAAAGACTACCTTTTGTTTTTGCGCCGTAGCTCTGCCAGCACCTAGGGAAACCTAGCAAACCTATACATTTCTGAAAACTAGACACCCAGGGCAATTCAGGATGGGGTGACTCGTCTGCCTACCCCCAGGTTTTGTTACCCAGAATCCCTTTCAAACAAAAACATTTGACCAAAAAAACACATTTTCCTCACATTTCTGTGGTGGAAAGTTCTGGAATCTGCGTGGATCAACAAATTTCCATCCATCCAGTGTGCCCCCAGGTCTCCCGAAAAAAATGGTACCTCACTTGCGTGGGTAGGCATAGTGGCTGCGACATGAAACAGCGCAAAACGCAGCATGGTCGCACCTCAATTTCCCAGTGAAATTTAGCACGATTCAGACAAAAAGACTACCTTTTGTTTTTGCGCCGTAGCTCTGCCAGCACCTAGGGAAACCTAGCAAACCTATACATTTCTGAAAACTAGACACCCAGGGCAATTCAGGACGGGGTGACTCGTCTGCCTACCCCCAGGTTTTGTTACCCAGAATCCCTTTCAAAGAAACAAATGTGACCAAAAAAACACATTTTCCTCACATTTCTGTGGTGGAAAGTTCTGGAATCTGCGTGGATCAACAAATTTCCATCCACCCAGCGTGCCCCCAGGTCTCCCGAAATAAATGGTACCTCACTTGCGTGGGTAGGCATAGTGGCTGCAACATGAAACAGCGCAAAACACAGCATGGTCGCACCTCAATTTCCCAGTGAAATTTTGCACGATTCGGACAAAAAGACTACCTTTTGTTTTTGCGCCGTAGCTCTGCCAGCACCTAGGGAAACCTAGCAAACCTATACATTTCTGAAAACTAGACACCCAGGGCAATTCAGGATGGGGTGACTCGTCTGCCTACCCCCAGGTTTTGTTACCCAGAATCCCTTACAAACATAACAATTTGACCAAAAAAACACATTTTCCTCACATTTCTGTGGTGGAAAGTTCTGGAATCTGCGTGGATCAACAAATTTCCACCCACCCAGCGTGCCCCCAGGTCTCCCAAAAAAAATGGTACCTCACTTGCGTGGGTAGGCATAGTGGCTGCGACATGAAACAGCGCAAAACGCAGCATGGTCGCACCTCAATTTCCCAGTGAAATTTAGCACGATTCGGACAAAAAGACTACCTTTTCTTTTTGCGCCGTAGCTCTGCCAGCACCTAGGGAAACCTAGCAACCCTATACATTTTAGAAAACTAGACACCCAGGGCAATTCAGGATGGGGTGACTCGTCTGCCTACCCCCAGGTTTTGTTACCCAGAATCCCTTTCAAACATAAAAATTTGACCAAAAAAACACATTTTCCTCACATTTCTGTGGTGGAAAGTTCTGGAATCTGCGTGGATCAACAAATTTCCACCCACCCAGCGTGCCCCCAGGTCTCCCGAAAAAAATGGTACCTCACTTGCGTGGGTAGGCATAGTGGCTGCGACATGAAACAGCGCAAAACGCAGCATAGTCGCACCTCAATTTCCCAGTGAAATTTTGCACGATTCGGACAAAAAGACTACCTTTTGTTTTTGCGCCGTAGCTCTGCCAGCACCTAAGGAAACCTAGCAAACCTATACATTTTTGAAACCTAGACACCCAGGGGAATTCAGGATGGGGTGACTCGTCTGCCTACCCCCAGGTTTTGTTACCCAGAATCCCTTGAAAACATAAATATTTGACCAAAAAAACACATTTTCCTCACATTTCTGTGGTGGAAAGTTCTGGAATCTGCGTGGATCAACGAATTTCCACCCACCCAGCGTGCCCCCAGGTCTCCCGAAAAAAATGGTACCTCACTTGCGTGGGTAGGCATAGTGGCTGCGACATGAAACAGCGCAAAACGCAGCATGGTCGCACCTCAATTTCCCAGTGAAATTTAGCACGATTCGGACAAAAAGACTACCTTTTGTTTTTGCGCCGTAGCTCTGCCAGCACCAAGGGAAACCTAGCAACCCTATACATTTTTGAAAACTAGTCAACCAGGGCAATTCAGGATGGGGTGACTCGTCTGCCTACCCCCAGGTTTTGTTACCCAGAATCCCTTTCATACAAAAAAATTTGACCAAAAAAACACATTTTCCTCACATTTCTGTGGTGGAAAGTTCTGGAATCTGCGTGGATCAACAAATTTCCACCCACCCAGCGTGCCCCCAGGTCTCCCGAAAAAAATTGTACCTCACTTGCGTGGGTAGGCATAGTGGCTGCGACATGAAACAGCGCAAAACGCAGCATGGTCGCACCTCAATTTCCCAGTGAAATTTTGCACGATTCGGACAAAAAGACTACCTTTTGTTTTTGCGCCGTAGCTCTGCCAGCACGTAGGGAAACCTAGCAAACCTATACATTTCTGAAAACTAGACACCCAGGGCAATTCAGGATGGGGTGACTCGTCTGCCTACCCCCAGGTTTTGTTACCCAGAATCCCTTTCAAACAAAACAATTTGACCAAAAAAACACATTTTCCTCACATTTCTGTGGTGGAAAGTTCTGGAATCTGCGTGGATCAACAAATTTCCATCCACCCAGTGTGCCCCCAGGTCTCCCGAAAACAATGGTACCCCACTTGCGTGGGTAGGCATAGTGGCTGCGACATGAAACAGCGCAAAACGCAGCATGGTCGCATCTCAATTTCCCAGTGAAATTTTGCACGATTTGGACAAAAAGACTACCTTTTGTTTTTGCGCCGTAGCTCTGCCAGCACCTAGGGAAACCTAGCAAACCTATACATTTCTGAAAACTAGACACCCAGGGCAATTCAGGATGGGGTGACTCGTCTGCCTACCCCCAGGTTTTGTTACCCAGAATCCCTTTCAAACAAAAACATTTGACCAAAAAAACACATTTTCCTCACATTTCTGTGGTGGAAAGTTCTGGAATCTGCGTGGATCAACAAATTTCCATCCATCCAGTGTGCCCCCAGGTCTCCCGAAAAAAATGGTACCTCACTTGCGTGGGTAGGCATAGTGGCTGCGACATGAAACAGCGCAAAACGCAGCATGGTCGCACCTCAATTTCCCAGTGAAATTTAGCACGATTCAGACAAAAAGACTACCTTTTGTTTTTGCGCCGTAGCTCTGCCAGCACCTAGGGAAACCTAGCAAACCTATACATTTCTGAAAACTAGACACCCAGGGCAATTCAGGACGGGGTGACTCGTCTGCCTACCCCCAGGTTTTGTTACCCAGAATCCCTTTCAAAGAAACAAATGTGACCAAAAAAACACATTTTCCTCACATTTCTGTGGTGGAAAGTTCTGGAATCTGCGTGGATCAACAAATTTCCATCCACCCAGCGTGCCCCCAGGTCTCCCAAAATAAATGGTACCTCACTTGCGTGGGTAGGCATAGTGGCTGCAACATGAAACAGCGCAAAACACAGCATGGTCGCACCTCAATTTCCCAGTGAAATTTTGCACGATTCGGACAAAAAGACTACCTTTTGTTTTTGCGCCGTAGCTCTGCCAGCACCTAGGGAAACCTAGCAAACCTATACATTTCTGAAAACTAGACACCCAGGGCAATTCAGGATGGGGTGACTCGTCTGCCTACCCCCAGGTTTTGTTACCCAGAATCCCTTACAAACATAACAATTTGACCAAAAAAACACATTTTCCTCACATTTCTGTGGTGGAAAGTTCTGGAATCTGCGTGGATCAACAAATTTCCACCCACCCAGCGTGCCCCCAGGTCTCCCGAAAAGAATGGTACCTCACTTGCGTGGGTAGGCATAGTGGCTGCGACATGAAACCGCGCAAAACGCAGCATGGTCGCACCTCAATTTCCCAGTGAAATTTAGCACGATTCGGACAAAAAGACTACCTTTTGTTTTTACGCCGTAGCTCTGCCAGCACCTAGGGAAACCTAGCAAACCTATACATTTCTGAAAACTAGACACCCAGGGCAATTCAGGATGGGGTGACTCGTCTGCCTACCCCCAGGTTTTGTTACCCAGAATCCCTTTCAAACAAAAACATTTGACCAAAAAAACACATTTTCCTCACATTTCTGTGGTGGAAAGTTCTGGAATCTGCGTGGATCAACAAATTTCCATCCACCCAGTGTGCCCCCAGGTCTCCCTAAAAAAATGGTACCCCACTTGCGTGGGTAGGCATAGTGGCTGCGACATGAAACAGCGCAAAACGCAGCATGGTCGCATCTCAATTTCCCAGTGAAATTTTGCACGATTTGGACAAAAAAGACTACCTTTTGTTTTTGCGCCGTAGCTCTGCCAGCACCTAGGGAAACCTAGCAAACCTATACATTTCTGAAAACTAGACACCCAGGGCAATTCAGGATGGGGTGACTCGTCTGCCTACCCCCAGGTTTTGTTACCCAGAATCCCTTTCAAACAAAAAAATTTGACCAAAAAAACAAATTTTCCTCACATTTCTGTGGTGGAAAGTTCTGGAATCTGCGTGGATCAACAAATTTCCATCCATCCAGTGTGCCCCCAGGTCTCTCGAAAAAAATGGTACCTCACTTGCGTGGGTAGGCATAGTGGCTGCGACATGAAACAGCGCAAAACGCAGCATGGTCGCACCTCAATTTCCCAGTGAAATTTAGCACGATTCAGACAAAAAGACAACCTTTTGTTTTTGCGCCGTAGCTCTGCCAGCACCTAGGGAAACCTAGCAAACCTATACATTTCTGAAAACTAGACACCCAGGGCAATTCAGGACGGGGTGACTCGTCTGCCTATCCCCAGGTTTTGTTACCCAGAATCCCTTTCAAAGAAAAAAATTTGACCAAAAAAACACATTTTCCTCACATTTCTGTGGTGGAAAGTTCTGGAATCTGCGTGGATCAACAAATTTCCATCCACCCAGCGTGCCCCCAGGTCTCCCAAAATAAATGGTACCTCACTTGCGTGGGTAGGCATAGTGGCTGCGACATGAAACAGCGCAAAACGCAGCATGGTCGCACCTCAATTTCCCAGTGAAATTTTGCACGATTCGGACAAAAAGACTACCTTTTGTTTTTGCGCCGTAGCTCTGCCAGCACCTAGGGAAACCTAGCAACCCTATACATTTCTGAAAACTAGACACCCAGGGCAATTCAGGATGGGGTGACTCGTCTGCCTACCCCCAGGTTTTGTTACCCAGAATCCCTTACAAACATAAAAATTTGACCAAAAAAACACATTTTCCTCACATTTCTGTGGTGGAAAGTTCTGGAATATGCGTGGATCAACAAATTTCCACCCACCCAGCGTGCCCCCAGGTCTCCCGAAAAAAATGGTACCTCACTTGCGTGGGTAGGCATAGTGGCTGCGACATGAAACCGCGCAAAACGCAGCATGGTCGCACCTCAATTTCCCAGTGAAATTTAGCATGATTCGGACAAAAAGACTACCTTTTGTTTTTACGCCGTAGCTCTGCCAGCACCTAGGGAAAACTAGCAAACCTATACATTTCTGAAAAGTAGACACCCAGGGCAATTCAGGATGGGGTGACTCGTCTACCTACCCCCAGGTTTTGTTACCCAGAATCCCTTACAAACATAAAAATTTGACCAAAAAAACACATTTTCCTCACATTTCTGTGGTGGAAAGTTCTGGAATCTGCGTGGATCAACAAATTTCCACCCACCCAGCGTGCCCCCAGGTCTCCCGAAAAAAATGGTACCTCACTTGCGTGGGTAGGCATAGTGGCTGCGACATGAAACAGCGCAAAACGCAGCATAGTCGCACCTCAATTTCCCAGTGAAATTTTGCACGATTCGGACAAAAAGACTACCTTTTGTTTTTGCGCCGTAGCTCTGCCAGCACCTAAGGAAACCTAGCAAACCTATACATTTTTGAAACCTAGACACCCAGGGGAATTCAGGATGGGGTGACTCGTCTGCCTACCCCCAGGTTTTGTTACCCAGAATCCCTTGAAAACATAAATATTTGACCAAAAAAACACATTTTCCTCACATTTCTGTGGTGGAAAGTTCTGGAATCTGCGTGGATCAACGAATTTCCACCCACCCAGCGTGCCCCCAGGTCTCCCGAAAAAAATGGTACCTCACTTGCGTGGGTAGGCATAGTGGCTGCGACATGAAACAGCGCAAAACGCAGCATGGTCGCACCTCAATTTCCCAGTGAAATTTTGCACGATTCGGACAAAAAGACTACCTTTTGTTTTTGCGCCGTAGCTCTGCCAGCACCTAAGGAAACCTAGCAAACCTATACATTTTTGAAAACTAGACACCCAGGGGAATTCAGGATGGGGTGACTCGTCTGCCTACCCCCAGGTTTTGTTACCCAGAATCCCTTGAAAACATAAATATTTGACCAAAAAAAACACATTTTCCTCACATTTCTGTGGTGGAAAGTTCTGGAATCTGCGTGGATCAACAAATTTCCACTCACCCAGCGTGCCCCCAGGTCTCCCGAAAAAAATGGTACCTCACTTGCGTGGGTAGGCATAGTGGCTGCGACATAAAACAGCGCAAAACGCAGCATGGTCGCACCTCAATTTCCCAGTGAAATTTAGCACGATTCGGACAAAAAGACTACCTTTTGTTTTTGCGCCGTAGCTCTGCCAGCACCTAGGGAAACCTAGCAAACCTATACATTTTTGAAAACTAGACACCCAGGGGAATTCAGGATGGGGTGACTCGTCTGCCTACCCCCAGGTTTTGTTACCCAGAATCCCTTACAAACATAAAAATGTGACCAAAAAAACACATTTTCCTCACATTTCTGTGGTGGAAAGTTCTGGAATCTGCGTGGATCAACAAATTTCCACTCACCAAGCGTGCCCCCAGGTCTCCCGAAAAAAATGGTACCTCACTTGCGTGGGTAGACATAGTGGATGCAACAGGAAACGGTTCAAATCGTACGGTGGTGAATTTACATTACCTTATTGCAAAACTACCTTGATTTTGGGGGGGGGGGATCTGAATTTGTGGCCCGGGGCTCGGTGGTATTCTTTGCAAAGTAGCAAACCCAAACAGTTCTGAAAACTAGACACCCGGGGGAGTCCAGGGAGGTATGGCATGCATGGGTCCCCCAATGTTTTCCTACCCAGAACTCTCTGCAAACCTTAAAATTAGGTAATAATTACACTTTTCCAAACTTTTTGGCGTGGGATCGCCGTGCCGGCAAAAAAGTCGTACCACCCTGCGTTCCCCTTGTTCTCCCGAGTAAAAGGATACCTCACTTGTGTGGGTGCCCCAAAGCAGAACACCCCAAAAATGAATTTTGAAAAAGGTAGTTTTTACTCATATTTACGTTTTACAAATTAAGCACCCCAGCCTAAGTCACTTGCCTTTGGCCCACCCACACAAGTGAGGTATCATTTTACTCGGGAGAACAAGGGAAACGCTGGGTGGTAGGACATTTGTTCCGGCAGCGAGATCCCACCCAAAAAAGTATGGAAAAGTTGGTTTTTGGACCAAAATTTCAGGTTTGCAGGGGTTTCTGGGTAGGAAAACATTGGGGGACCCATGCATGCCATACCACCCTGGACTCCCCCGGGGGTCTAGTTCTCAGAACTGTTTGGGTTTGGTAGTTTCCAAAGATGCCTGCCAAGCCCCGGGCCAAAAGCTCAGGTGACCCCCTCAAAAAATAAGATTATTTGGCTAAAGGTAATGTTTTCGTCTCCACAGTATGAATTGGGCCTTTTCCTAAAGCAGCCGCTATGCCTACCCACGCAAGTGAGGTACCATTTTTATCGGGAGACCTTGGGGAACGCTGGGTGGGAGGTAATTTGTGTGAGCCCAGTGATGCCACGCTTTCCCACACTAAAACGTGTGAAAAAAAATGATTTTTTCCAAGCAAAAAATGAGGTTTGCAAGGGATTCTGGGTAAAGGAACGTTGGAGGATCCACGCAAGCCATACCTCCTTGGAAGCCCCCGGGTGTCTACTTTTCAGAAATGTGTGGGTTTGGTAGGTTTCCCTAGATGGCTGTCTCGCACGGGGCCAAAAACCCGGGTAACCCCTCTTGCAAAAGCTGGTGGACATGAATTCTCCAGCTTTTGCAAGAGGGGCTACCTGGGTTTCTGGCCACGTGCGAGACAGCCATCTAGGGAAACCTACCAAACCCACACATTTCTGAAAAGTAGACACCCGGGGGAGTCCAGGGAGGTATGGCATGCGTGGGTCCCCCAATGTTTTCCTACACAGAACTCCTTGAAAACATAAAAATGTGACCAAAAAAACACATTTTCCTCACATTTCTGTGGTGGAAAGTTCTGGAATCTGCGTGGATCAACAAATTTCCACCCACCCAGCGTGCCCCCAGGTCTCCCGAAAAAAACGGTACCTCACTTGCGTGGGTAGACATAGTGGCTGCAACAGGAAACGGTTCAAATCGTACGGTGGTGAATTTACATTACCTTATTGCAAAACTACCTTGATTTTGGGGGGGGGGATCTGAATTTGTGGCCCGGGGCTCGGTGGTATTCTTTGCAAAGTAGCAAACCCAAACAGTTCTGAAAACTAGACACCCGGGGGAGTCCAGGGAGGTATGGCATGCATGGGTCCCCCAATGTTTTCCTACCCAGAACTCTCTGCAAACCTTAAAATTAGGTAAAAATTGCACTTTTCCAAACTTTTTGGCGTGGGATCGCCGTGCCGGCAAAAAAGTCGTACCACCCTGCGTTCCCCTTGTTCTCCCGAGTAAAAGGATACCTCACTTGTGTGGGTGCCCCAAAGCAGAACACCCCAAAAATGAATTTTGAAAAAGGTAGTTTTTACTCATATTTACGTTTTACAAATTAAGCACCCCAGCCTAAGTCACTTGCCTTTGGCCCACCCACACAAGTGAGGTATCATTTTACTCGGGAGAACAAGGGAAACGCTGGGTGGTAGGACATTTGTTCCGGCAGCGAGATCCCACCCAAAAAAGTATGGAAAAGTTGGTTTTTGGACCAAAATTTCAGGTTTGCAGGGGTTTCTGGGTAGGAAAACATTGGGGGACCCACGCATGCCATACCACCCTGGACTCCCCCGGGTGTCTAGTTCTCAGAACTGTTTGGGTTTGGTAGTTTCCAAAGATGCCTGCCAAGCCCCGGGCCAAAAGCTCAGGTGACCCCCTCAAAAAATAAGATTATTTGGCTAAAGGTAATGTTTTCGTCTCCACAGTATGAATTGGGCCTTTTCCTAAAGCAGCCGCTATGCCTACCCACGCAAGTGAGGTACCATTTTTATCGGGAGACCTTGGGGAACGCTGGGTGGGAGGTAATTTGTGTGAGCCCAGTGATGCCACGCTTTCCCACACTAAAACGTGTGAAAAAAAATGATTTTTTCCAAGCAAAAAATGAGGTTTGCAAGGGATTCTGGGTAAAGGAACGTTGGAGGATCCACGCAAGCCATACCTCCTTGGAAGCCCCCGGGTGTCTACTTTTCAGAAATGTGTGGGTTTGGTAGGTTTCCCTAGATGGCTGTCTCGCACGGGGCCAAAAACCTGGGTAACCCCTCTTGCAAAAGCTGGTGGACATGAATTCTCCAGCTTTTGCAAGAGGGGTTACCTGGGTTTCTGGCCCCGTGCGAGACAGCCATCTAGGGAAACCTACCAAACCCACACATTTCTGAAAAGTAGACACCCGGGGGAGTCCAGGGAGGTATGGCATGCGTGGGTCCCCCAATGTTTTCCTACCCAGAACTCCTTGCAAACCTTAATTAGGTAAAAATAGAACTTTTCCAAAAATTTTGCCGTGGGATCGCCGTGCCGGCAAAAATGTCCTACCACCCAGCGTTCCCCTTGTTCTCCGAGTAAAAGGGTACCTCACCTTAACAGAGTTACTCAAAAGTCAAACATTCAAGCACGGCTATCTATTCCTCAAAGACACACACATACAGGTTGGATTTGGCACGAGGGCGAGTGATGGTTCAGTATATAAAATTTTATTAACAAGATATTTCAAAAAAATGAAATGCTCTGTCAATAAATAAATGCATAAAAACCGAACCAGTGACTCGCAACTCGTGAGCTGTAAAGCCACGACAAGGCACCAACCGTTTTACAGGCCATTCACGCACCTTTCATACCTGATACAAACAAGACCACTGACACCATCTGGAATAAAAGCAACACATTACAACAATCACAATAAGGGACAAGGTACACCCTAATGCAGAAAGAGAAAAAAAACAATTATTACTGCACACCCATCTAATCCGCAAGCACACACACATACTGGTTGGATTTGGCACGAGGGTGAGTGATGATTCAGTACATACAATTGTATACGCAAGTAATTTCACAAAAATGAAATACACTGTGTATAATTGCAAGTATGATAAACTGAACCACTGACTCACAGCTCGTGAGCTGTAAAGCCACGTCAAGGCACCAACCTCTTTACAGGCCATTCATACACCTTTCGTACGTGTGACACATTCAAAACATTCACACCGCCAGCCCCGGACCCATCACATTTCAACACTCACACCAGCAAACAGCGCCATTCAAGGGCCCATCACTTTCACACGCCCACATTTCTGACACTGGAACTACACAAATTGATGGACTGCGTGGAGTGTCACTCAACAAGCAGTGTGTGCAGTGACCAACAGAAAGTAACTACTCACACACCGCCAGCCGAGCGCCAGTCCACCCACACCACCAGCCAAGCACCAGACCATGCACACCGCCAGCCAAACACTCAGCGCACACCACCAGCCAAGCGCCTCTCCACGCACACCGCCAGCCAAGCACCACTCCGTGCACAGACAGCTAAACACCGCTCCACGCACACCCTCCAGCCAAGTACCACTCCACAAACACCACCAGCCAAGCGCCACTCCACACACACTGCCAGCCAAGCACCATTCCACACACACTGCCAGCCAAGCACCACTCCACACACACCGCCAGCCAAGCAGCACTCCACACACACCGCCAGCCAAGCACCACTCCACACACACCGCCAGCCAAGCACCACTCCACACACACCGCCAGCCAAGCAGCACTCCGTGCACAGACAGCAAAGTAGCACTCCACGCACACCATCAGCCAAACACCACTCCATGCACAGACAGCCAAGTACCACTCCACGAACACCACCAGCCAAGCGCCACTCCACACACACCGCCAGCAAAGCACCACTCCGTGCACAGACAGCCAAGCACCACTCCACACACACCGCCAGCCAAGCACCACTCCACACACACCGCCAGCCAAGCACCACTCCACACACACCGCCAGCCAAGCACCACTCCACACACACCGCCAGCCAAGCAGCACTCCGTGCACAGACAGCAAAGTAGCACTCCACGCACACCATCAGCCAAACACCACTCCATGCACAGACAGCCAAGTACCACTCCACGAACACCACCAGCCAAGCGCCACTCCACACACACCGCCAGCAAAGCACCACTCCGTGCACAGACAGCCAAGCACCACTCCACACACACCGCCAGCCAAGCACCACTCCACACACACCGCCAGCCAAGCACCACTCCACACACACCGCCAGCCAAGCGCAACTCCACACACACCGCCAGCCAAGCACCAGCCGGCACACACCACAAACACATTTAGAATTCTTTTTTTGAAAATAACACTAAACAAATGGAAATACCTACAAATCAGGTAACACAAATTCTTAAAATAAAAACTTTGCACTAATGCCAATCCTTGAAACAAACTAAAAATGTTTTACAGAATGCAGACCAGGCAATTCACTTTACAGCTCATTCAAACTCCCAATAGTTCTTTTGCGTGTGGTACGATTTAAAACAAGCTGACATACACAATGCAGGCTTAGAAGGACAGTCAGGACAGTATATACGAGACTCCTTCCGCACGCCTCTTCGCCAACAGACTCTGCATCTTCTAGTCGTAAAGTCTCTAGCAGTAGTGGAAGGAATAGATTCAGGAAAGTGGCGATCTTGCAATCTAGCCACTTCCTCCACCACTCCAAATCTAGGAACACTTGCCTGCTGCACAAGTACAAGGCTGCCTATTATAGACTCCTGAAACTTAAGAAAAGTCATCTTCGTCTCAGGACAAGACTTCTGGTACACAACGAAAGCATTAAATGATGCCAAGTGGAACAGATGGATAGCCAACTTCTTGTACCAAACGTAAGCCTTTCGAAGAGCAGCATAAGATTCCAACCTCTGATCTACTCTGTCAACACCACCCATGAACTTATTGTAAGCTAGAATGCACACAGGTTTGCGCACTTCAGCACCCTGACCCCAAACAGGCACAGGTACAGTACTTTCATCGTGGATAGTGGTCAGCATGTACACATCTCTCTTGTCTGAATACTTCACAGCTAAAAGCTCCCCACATCGCAATGCCGTAGACTGTCCCCGCACAAGCCTTTTGCAAACAAGTTCCTTTGGGAAACCTTTACGGTTACTGCGCATTGTGCCACAAGCAACAGTGCCCACTTTGGCCAACTCCTTGAACAACTGCACACCAGTGTAGAAGTTATCTACATATAAATGATGGCCTTTGTTAAATAATCCTCTACCTAGTTCCCACACAATTTTCTCAGTTACTCCAAAAGTAGAAGGACAACCAGGAGGGTTAATGCGGGACTCCTTACCAGTGTACACCCTGAAATTGTAGACATATCCAGTCTCACTGTCACACAGCATATACAGTTTGATTCCATAGCGTGACCTCTTACTAGGAATGTATTGCCTAAAAACCAAGCGGCCCTTGAACAACACCAAAGACTCATCCACTGCAATTTCTTTACCAGGGACAAAAATCTCAGAAAAACGATCAACAAAGTGATCAAGGACAGGCCGAATTTTAAACAAACGGTCACAATCAGGGTGATCGCGTGACAACGCTAAACTATTATCAGCAAAATGCATCATCCGAAGAAGAAGCGTATACCGATCATGACTTATGACTGCTGGAAATATAGCTGTTACCATCAAGGGACTAGTGGACCAATATGAAGTAATTGATGACTTCCTTATCAAGCCCATCAAAAAAGTTAATCCCAGAAACTTCTTCATCTCTTCAACATTGGTGGGAGTCCACCGGATTGCTCTAGAATAGGGCTTAAGTCTGGCACTGTTGGCCCTCAAAAATTGTTCTGCATACAAATTGGTTTGCTCAACAATCTCTTGCAAAAACACATCGTCAAAAAACAACTGAAAAAAATTAATTGGCAGAAAATTCTCAGTATTCACTCTACACCCAGGAACACCAGTGAACTCTGGCAATGCCGGCTGCACCAAGCCAGGGGGAACCCAGAGGCCATCCCTATCAACGGGGGGAGCAGCCACCCCAGCCTGCAGCACCGAAACATCTTGCTGCTGTTCTCCAACGGGAAGCCTAACAGCCACAGATACTTCTGGCTGCACAACACCAACAGAAGACGTAGCATCCCCAGAGGGCTCTTCCTGCACTACACCAACGGGAAGCCCAGCAGCCTGAGATGCTTCTTGCTGCACTACACCACCGGGAAACCCAGCAGGCCCAGATGCCTCTTGCCGCTCTACACCAATGGGAAGCCTAACAGCCCCAGATGCCTCTTGCTGCACTACACCAGCAGGAAGACGAAAAGCACCAGATGCCCCTTTGCGCACCACAGCAATGTGAAGCCTTTTGGGTGCAGGCTCCAGCCCACTTGCCTCTTGCCGACGTAAAAAGAAAGGAAACCTTGCAGCCCTAGGCAGCAACACAGGTGCCTCTTGGCCCACTACCGGCAACACAATGTCCTCCTGTACCATAGGCCCTTCATCAGCACTAGAAGAAGAGTCATCATCCGATGATGATGATTCCATGCGAAGAGAAAACTCACTGCCTGAATCTTCTGCCGCTTCCTGGGAGTCCGAATCGGACTCAGACTCTGAACCATGGTCCGAGGAAGACTCAAAAAGCAAACCAAGAACCTGCTGAGCAGTAATCCTGCGACTAGCCATTATCCTTACAAAGCAAGAAGACTGCACACACAAGTGAACAACAACCTACACTGTGCAAAGTAAGAAGTAAACAAGGTAAGGCTTTCACTAAAAGATAAATACAATCCAAAACAATTTCACTCTTACAAAATATAGCTACACTCACCAGCACCTACTCTGTTGAGACACAGCGAAAAGAAATGAAATCCCACTAGAAAGAAAAAAAGAAATGACATTAGAAAACAAAGTGCACATCAAACACTAATGCTGAAAAAAAAAACACAGAGCCACACAAACTGCTAGAAGTACAACCTTTTTCAAAAAGACAAACATCAAGGGGAAGTAGTACAAAATACATTCACTTACCAAGCACAAGCAACTACACAAGCTGCAAACAGACACGCAACCTACAACAATCCAAACAGCAAAAGCCTGGAACAAGACAAAAATAGAGAAGAAAAAAAAATTACTACCACATTTCACAAACAATATAACAATTAAAAAAACAACACACAAATTTGCCCCCCAAATTAAAATTCGGCCAGATGGGCCATCAATTAGGGCTTAGACCAAATGAGATTAGATGAGGTTTAACATCAAGACACTGGATAATTTTTTTAATTTTTTTAAAGTGCCTGACCACTTTGGTGCCAGTCAGTCTTTTGCTACTACCAGTACCCATATCACACAGGGGCAGTAAGGACATTCATACACCTTTTGTACGTGTGACACATACAAAACATTCACACCGCCAGCCGCCCATCACTTTCACACGCCCACATATCTGACATAGCAACTACAGAAAATGGTGGACTGCGTAGAGTGTCACTCAACTAGCAGTGTGTGTAGTGACCAACAGAAAGTAACTACTCACACACCGCCAGCAGAGTTCCAGTCCACCCACACCACCATCCAAGCACCAGACCATGCACACCGCCAGCCAAACCCCACTCAGCGCACACCGACAGCCAAGTACCACTCCACGCACACCATCCAGCCAAGTACCACTCCCCACACACCGCCAGCCAAACACCACTCCCCACACACCGCCAGCCAAACACCACTCCACACACACCGCCAGCCAAGCAGCACTCCGTGCACAGACAGCAAAGTAGCACTCCACGCACACCACCAGCCAAGCGCCACTCAACACACACCTCCAGCCAAGCAGCACTCCGTGCACAGACAGCAAAGTAGCACTCCACGCACACCACCAGCCAAGCGCCACTCCACACACACCGCCAGCCAAGCAGCACTCCGTGCACAGACAGCAAAGTAGCACTCCACGCACACCACCAGCCAAGCGCCACTCAACACACACCTCCAGCCAAGCAGCACTCCGTGCACAGACAGCAAAGTAGCACTCCACGCACACCACCAGCCAAGCGCCACTCCACACACACCGCCAGCCAAGCAGCACTCCGTGCACAGACAGCAAAGTAGCACTCCACGCACACCACCAGCCAAGCGCCACTCCACACACACCGCCAGCCAAGCAGCACTCCGTGCACAGACAGCAAAGTAGCACTCCACGCACACCACCAGCCAAGCGCCACTCAACACACACCTCCAGCCAAGCAGCACTCCGTGCACAGACAGCAAAGTAGCACTCCACGCACACCACCAGCCAAGCGCCACTCCACACACACCGCCAGCCAAGCAGCACTCCGTGCACAGACAGCAAAGTAGCACTCCACGCACACCACCAGCCAAGCGCCACTCCACACACACCGCCAGCCAAGCAGCACTCCGTGCACAGACAGCAAAGTAGCACTCCACGCACACCACCAGCCAAGCGCCACTCCACACACACCGCCAGCCAAGCAGCACTCCGTGCACAGACAGCAAAGTAGCACTCCACGCACACCACCAGCCAAGCGCCACTCCACACACACCGCCAGCCAAGCAGCACTCCGTGCACAGACAGCAAAGTAGCACTCCACGCACACTAACAGCCAAGCGCCACTCCACACACACCGCCAGCCAAGCACCACTCCGTGCACAGACAGCAAAGTAGCACTCCACGCACACCACCTGCCAAGCGCCACTCCACAAGCACCACCAGCCAAGCACCACTCACCGCCAGCCAAGCACCATCCAGCCAAGCGCCACTCCACACACACCGCCAGCCAAGCGCCACTCCACACACACCGCCAGCCAAGCAGCGCTCCGTGCACAGACAGCAAAGTAGCACTCCACGCACACCACCAGCCAAGCGCCACTCCACACACACCGCCAGCCAAGCAGCTCTCCGTGCACAGACAGCAAAGTAGCACTCCACGCACACCACCAGCCAAGCGCCACTCCACACACACCGCCAGCCAAGCAGCACTCCGTGCACAGACAGCAAAGTAGCACTCCACGCACACCACCAGCCAAGCGCCACTCCACACACACCACCAGCCAAGCAGCACTCTGTGCACAGACAGCAAAGTAGCACTCCACGCACACCACCAGCCAAGCGCAACTCCACACACACCGCCAGCCAAGCACCACTCCGTGCACAGACAGCCAAGTACCACTCTACACACACCACCAGCCAAGCGCCACTCCACACACACCGCCAGCCAAGCACCACTCCGTGCATAGATAGCCAAGTACCCCTCCACGCACACCGCCAGCCAAACACCACTCAGCGCACACCGACAGCCAAGTACCACTCCACACACACCGCCAGCCAAGCACCGCTCCACGCACACCATCCAGCCAAGTACCACTCCCCACACACACCACCAGCAAACATGCCCAAGGGGTCGCTTCCTAAAAACTTTGTGTTAGTGGCCATTTTCCGCCCCCCCTGGGGGCAAAACGGCAAAAAAAACAGGCCAATTTGCCCCCAGGGTGGACAGAAAAACAAAAACACAATCATGTCCACCTGGAAGCGACCCTTACCCAAGGGGTCGCTTCCCAAAACAAACTCATTGCCCCAACAAAAATCCCTGGTTCTAGTGGGTAATTTCTGCCCCCCCTGGGGGCAAAACGGCCGAAAAACGGGCCGATTTCCCCCCAGGGGGGGCAGAAAAACGAAAACATACTCAGACCCCGCCTGGAAGCGACCCTTGCCCAAGGGGTCGCTTCCTAAAAACTAAAATTACATCCCTGGTGTCTAGTGGGCATTTTCTGTCCCCCCTGGGGGCAAAACGGCAAAAAAAAACGGGCCGATTTGCCCCCAGGGGGGACAGAAAAACGTAAACAAAATCAATGGCCGCCATCTTGGCTATAATCAATATCCCTGGTGCTAGTGGGGAATTTCTGCCCCCCCTGGGGGCAAAACGGCTGAAAAAACGGGCCGATTTCCCCCCAGGGGGGGCAGAAAAATGAAAACATATTGCCAGCCAGCCTGGAAGCGACCCTTGCCCAAGGGGTCACTTCCTAAAAACTAAAATGATATCCCTGGTGTCTAGTGGGGGCATTTCCGCCGCACAATCGCGACGCTGTGCGCGATCGTGAGGCAGAAATGCCCTGCAAAGAGACATCAGGGGAAAGGAAAATCTCTTTCCTCTCCCCTGATGCCTCTTCGCTGCCCCAAACCCCCGCCGAAGTCCAGAACACCTACCTTCTTCTCCGGCGCTCAGGAAGCAAATGGCTTCCCGAGCGCTGGGAATCCCTGATGATGTCAGCGCGCGCTGTGCGCGCTGACGTCATCAGGGATTACCATGGGGGGGGGGGGGGGCGGGGGGCGGCAGCGGAAGCTCTTCCGCTGCCGCCCCCATTGCAAACACGAAGATCAGAGAGCCTCGGAGGGAGCGCCAGCGCTTTCCCCGAGGGTGGGGCTGATGACGAGCTGGCCTTGTCATCCGCGCAGGACAGGTAAGCGCGATGACGAGCCCAGCTCGTCATTAGCCCCGAAGGGGTTAAATAAACATAATGCCTGTATAGAAATGTGGCGCAGCACTAATCACGCGGCTATTTGGGTATGTCGATTTACAAGAAAGCTAACATAAATGAAGTAACACCTGTACTTCCAAATAATGCCCGATTTTGACAAACAACTAAAAACAGGAATCATTTTCCTTTTTCTCCTTTTTTAAAAATGTAATAAATGTGTGCAGTTCGGCTACTATTTTAAACCATGTGCTTTTTGAATATACAAACTAAGTAATCTTTTTTTATCACATGCTACTCCACATTTTGACCATGTTATATGCACGTTCAAATCTAATGTTATTCACAAGGGCTACTACCAGCTCGAACTATTCTCCAATATATGCCCACTGTTTGGCAATCCTCGCAATGCAGGCACAATAGTCAGGTCCAACTTCACTGAATAAGAGGTATTACCTCACAGGGCTAGATACATTTTGATAAAATGAATATAATTAGCTATGCCAACTAAAACGCAACAACCTAATACGAAGTTTGTAAGAAAGTGCGAACCCTTTTAATTACTTGGTATCGTAGATAGATGTTTTTTAATATTGTAAGTTTTGTTTCTTTTGTTTGTATTTCTTATACTGTTTATCTGACATGCTATGCGGAAGATCTGATTACCAAAACTATTGTATTTACAAACTGTTTCATTTGAATTGACAGAAAAATGTTTTAACTCTGAAGAACTAGATTTTCATACTTTGGATATTGAATCTATTTGGAAACTACAATCATTTACGTCATAAAGCTAAACTAGGTATTTTTATTGTATTGTGTCTATCATACTGTGACTTTTCTCTGTCTACCCACCATTCTCTGATCTGGTACCTTGGGACTCTTTCTGATTTGCCAAATGAAATCTGAATACCGAGACACTTTTCTCAACACTAACTATACCCTGCCGTTCTTTTAAAATTAACACTAGCATCACTCCTTTTCTCTGTATTCTTTGTCTGCGCGGTTTTGGTATAACTCAAGTTACAATCATTGCATTTGACTGAAGATTCACCACTATCTGTGAATGTAGATAAGGCCTTGACGCTATGACACCACAAAATCTCCCTAATCACTTCTTCACACTAGGTGATTTCTCAGTTCCTCTTGGGGTCACTTGCTATCATACCACACAACTAAAATGTTCTTTCTTATCCTCTTTAACAGCCTTGAGAAAGCCCCGGCGTAAATCGCCAAGAGGAGGCGAAACACGTGTCGGCTGTCCTTGTCCTATGAACAATAATAAAGACACTTCACTGCAATCAAAAATAGTTCTGTCCTTTATACTATGATCTGGAAAGAACGGATACTAATCCTGAAAAATTGATGTGAATTTCTGTGGAGTACACACTTACCTTTTCTCAAATCTAAGCTGTTATGTAGAGCTCTAGCTGGCATTTTGTTCTCTTCTAATCTGTTGTAACAATATTTTCAAATACGTTGATCAGTAGCCAACTCAAAATGACCTTCCACCAACAAATAAGCACCAAATTGCTCCCATTTATCACTGTTTTCCTTTTCACTTTTTAAATATAGATCAACATTCATAGTTTGACTTCTATAGTGAGTACTTCGACAACAAATACAACCATAGTTTGATTTTTCAGATGAAACTATCTTAAACTTTGTAATTTCTTCTGCAAACTTGTCAGTACTAATAGCGTCCACCTGTTCTTTAACACCTATACTTATCAAGCTCTTACTTTCTCTACACTCCTCTTTTGACCAAGGAAACAAAACTGTATATCATCACAATTCTTTATGACATCTGATACTGAACCCTGCAAAAGAGCTGTGCTCATTTCACTTAAAGATAATGTTGGACTTTTTACATAATAGAGTCTCCTTACTAACGTCCGCATTTCTGAGTGGTGTACTGCTAACATTTTTTAAATGATGGAAAGTACTTTGACACACTTTTCTTGAAGGAAACCCGAGAATGACCCTGCAAGTTAGTATATTTTCTTACTTTACATGGATGTAGTCCTTGTAACATCTTAATCTTCTGTTTAAGACTTTTTTTGGTATATCCTCGTAAAAAAATTCTCAACATGTCAATTGATTCCTGTTGAATACTGCAAATACAACTACAATCCCACTTATATACCGGAGCTTGTGTACGCCTCCCTTGAACTTCTTCAGTTATTACTTCTTCTACATTCCTCGGAACCATCTTTTCTTTTGGAATGGGGAATGGGGAAACCATCTTACATCTCATAGCATCGACCGCTAATATCAACTGCATGAACTAATGTGTTCTGTAGAAAATAACTTTCTTCAGTAAAGAAAGGCTCAGTACTAGAAGTATGCTTCCATTCACCAGTGAACATTTTATAAAAGTTACTTCTATTAACCAGTCTTTTTCTTTTCTCTTTCATAAACAGCATTGTTTTATCCAGTGTTTTCATTCTCTTCAATATTAATATAAATATTTTCTTTTATTTCAAAAGCTTCTTCTACTATACTTTCAATCTGTTGCTTTTTCTTATATACTACTGATCTCTTTTTATATTTTTTCAATCTTTCAATAAATGTTGTAGTGCTCTACTGCTATACATTCTCTTCCTTATGTCTTTATATTCTTTCAGCCTTCTTTCAAAATGGATTGTTTTCCTATAACATGATTTTCTATTGTTGTCCTTTTTTAATTTCCTTTCAAATCGTTGTTGAACTTTCCTTTCTCTTTTCCACATTTTGAAAATTCTTTTCATTCTTTAAAAGACTTTTAACAAACTCTTTAGTTGTCTTACCAGAAGTGTTTTTCGTCAGTGTAACATTTTGCATATAAATATCTAAAAAAAGAAAAGTTTAAATAGTTTCTAAAAATATTTTTGTATTTTTAAAATTATTATATACAAATATTCCTATCAATAAATAAACAAATACTTTCAATTACATTGCAAATGTCTCCATAACACAGAAATAATAAGAATACTAAACTTTACATATTATCAAAACTATGATAAGAACACACATGTTTAAATAGCAACATGTCAGAGCTCATGCTATCTAAATATGTGTAAGAAAGTGTATGAATTAATTTTTTCTCATAAAAGATGGCACTTGGGTATTGAACAAGCTATGTCAGACACTGTACGATTACTTCATTCAGAAGACATCACAACCTCTGCAACAGAATGATGAGCAGAACTAAAGGATTTCTCTACTAGTACCCAAACCAAGCAGGTTCAGATGCATAATACATCAGACAATAGATGTAGAGGTAGACATATACTTCATTCACAACACATAAAGTCCTTTAAACTTGTGTCTGTTGTAACTCTCACCATATTCCTGAAAACATGAATGCATTTGTCTGTGCCTTTTGCTAGTGGAATCATAAATAAAACAAACATACAAATAGATATATACCTGTGTTTTATTTTATTTTTATTCATTTATTTATTTATTCATTGTTTTCGAATACATTTCAACCGCCTTCGATATCAGCAGATATCCAATTCTTTCACCTCCAGAACATGTCTATGTATTCTACTAACATTGGCATATACTTATCCATACACAAAACAAATATAATGAAGAATAATAGAAATCATTAGAAGTCATAATTAAATTTAAAATGGGACCACTCCTGAGATCTTCTGTATCCAAGCTGGTTATAGTATTGTTCGTTTAATCACATATATCTGTGTATTGGTTGAGGTATCTGTCCATAGACAGCATCAATATTGGTGGACGAGGGGATTAACTGTATCCATCCTGGTTGAGACTAGTCATTCGCGCTCAATCAATGACAGTAGCTTGATTTGAGAGGCGATCAGTTTTTTTGTTCTGTGACTAGCAGGGTAGTAATCCTGCTCACAATAGCTTACTTGAACAGCTGAGTTTAGGATCACCGCGTTGACACCACATTTCCATAAAGACTTAGTCGTCCCTGTTGTTCGCTATGGGAAAAATGTACCCTTCAGAAAGGACTTTGTTTCCTTTTGTGAATCATGGAGCATACGTGATTGTTCTGATATTTGGTGGGAGCGAATTCCAGAATCTATTGTGCAGCTCCCGTGAATGCTCTATCAGATGTTTTTTAATATTGTAAGTTTTGTTTCTTTTGTTTGTATTTCTTATACTGTTTATCTGACATGCTATGCGGAAGATCTGATTACCAAAACTATTGTATTTACAAACTGTTTCATTTGAATTGACAGAAAAATGTTTTAACTCTGAAGAACTAGATTTTCATACTTTGGATATTGAATCTATTTGGAAACTACAATCATTTACGTCACAAAGCTAAACTAGGTATTTTTATTGTATTGTGTCTATCATACTGTGACTGTTCTCTGTCTACCCACCATTCTCTGATCTGGTACCTTGGGACTCTTTCTGATTTGCCAAATGAAATCTGAATACCGAGACACTTTTCTCAACACTAACTATACCCTGCCGTTCTTTTAAAATTAACACTAGCATCACTCCTTTTCTCTGTATTCTTTGTCTGCGCGGTTTTGGTATAACTCAAGTTACAATCATTGCATTTGACTGAAGATTCACCACTATCTGTGAATGTAGATAAGTCCTTGACGCTATGACACCACAAAATCTCCCTAATCACTTCTTCACACTAGGTGATTTCTCAGTTCCTCTTGGGGTCACTTGCTATCATACCACACAACTAAAATGTTCTTTCTTATCCTCTTTAACAGCCTTGAGAAAGCCCCGGCGCAAATCGCCAAGAGGGGGCGAAACACGTGTCGGCTGTCCTTGTCCTATGAACAATAATAAAGACACTTCACTGCAATCAAAAATAGTTCTGTCCTTTATACTATGATCTGGAAAGAACGGATACTAATCCTGAAAAATTGATGTGAATTTCTGTGGAGTACACACTTACCTTTTCTCAAACCTGTCTCTTTACTTGAAGCCCAAGAGGTCCAGAGCTTCGAGTGTGTCTCCGCTCACTCACTAACACAACTTATTCAAGCGTTGTTCAAGCCTTGAAATCCTTGGACCTTTCTGCTACCCCATTTACACATAACAGCTTAGAGTTGTTAGGTGTCCCTCCAGAACTAGCAGAGTTAAATGCATACAAGTCCATTCTTATTCAATCTGTGCACCCATTTCAGGTGTCAAGGTCGGAAGTGAACTCTTACCACCAAAACTTGTGCTGGAACAGAAGTTGAATATTTCCCAACTCCCTCTAAAAGATCCCTCAGAGTCCGTTATACAACTTGACCCTAAGCGACCTTCCAGGGGGAAGGGGGAGTGGATAAAATAAGAAACAACAGAAGAGACTGCACTGGAACTGTTCTTACGGCTTCTCTTGTCCAGCCCGTCCTGCAGACTTGAACTTCGGAGAAACCTGGATTATATCAAAGAGAGAGATTAATTTACACCTAACTACTCTAATATTATATTTCTACTTCTATTCAAACTTTTACCTATTTTTTTCAGTAATCTTGCCTCTCTTCTTCTCTTCATTAAGTTCTATTGTCTTAACTATTTTCTAGATGAGATGATACCTATTGAACAAGATTGGGGTTACTAATATATTTTAGTTCGATAGTCTTATCTATTACTTTACTGACTTAACTGCTTACCATCTCAGCTTGATTTGTGGTATTGACTCTCTCCAGTTTTCGTCTTGAATTGATAAGTAAGCACTATTCTAAATACCTAAGCTAAACCTACACTATCTAAAGATATGCCTATTTCAGTACTAAACCTAGTTCTAAACTACTATGCTTTCATATACCTAACTAACTAATTGTAATCATTTCAAGTGTAATTCTTCCTCTAAATATTTACATCTTTTTCTCTTTAAAGGTTTTCAAAGGCAGAGATATCTCTGGTGAGTATCATTTAAATGGCTTCTCATTCTTGACTGATTGTCAATCAAATGAAATGCAAGATTTAATTATTGCCACTTAAAGTTTTAAATACACGAATCCACTTATCTCTTTCTTTCTTTTCTTCTCAGGAATGCTGCCATCGTTGGAGTCCTCTTTGCCGAAATATGCCGAAAATGGAACTAGAAATGCCAAACTTGTTTATAATCGAGAAAGGAGCACAGCGTCAGGAACAGGTATATCCTAACAGTCATTCACTCAGTAACGCGGTAGGAGTTTCTCGTCTAAGAGCTCTAAGACAAGGAAATACCGGGAGCACTGGGTAGCAAGTCCTTCTCTGGGAATCTCTTTAGTGAAGTGCGCATTAGCTCTTTACCGCGCGCTTCACCTGAACTCCCGCACATGTAGAAAGCTGAAACACTAGACCGCAACACCTTCTTTAGAGTCGGCGGCCATCTTGGAGTTCCGCTCGTGACTCCAATATCTCCATCCATTATGTGAGGGGCATTTTCCTTTGTTAATCCAGTGGGATTTACTGGATAAGGAGGATACTACATGTATTGCCTGCCTTGGAGTTCTGACATCAGGCTATAGTTTGTATGGAGCCTAAGGCAGGTAAGCTGCCTCCAAAAGATTTACAAAGAGGTCTGAAAGGAAGAGTTGTGTACTTACCTTTAGATTCTAAGAAAAATATTGAAACTGTTGATATAGACAGGGAGGAAAGTGACCCTTTAGTTATTCTAGTTAATGGTGTACCAACAAAGAGTCAAAAAATATGGCAAGAGTTTGTAGATGTTAACAATCTTCAAAAAGGCAACATTATATCTGGTACAGAATAATATTTATTATAAGAATGTAAATGTGGATGAACAGGAAATATGTTTAGAAGATTAAACAGAAATTTCAAGTGGCTAAATAGAAAAAGTGGACAAGTCAACAGTGAAGAGCTTATAACCATTCCAGTATACATCCTCTAGATTCCAAAGAAGTGATAGGAAACAGTATTGAATTATTTCAAATGATGAAAGCAAATGGAACTCCCATGAGTGTATGGGAAAAAAGTTTAGAAGCATGTTGTTTTCGACAGCTGTTCACCACCAGAGAAGGTGGGCAATATGATGAAGGAGCTGTACGGATCCCAGCTTCAGAATACCGCTCAACAAGATTGTATTCAGAAGATCCAAAATTTCAACAGTGCATTCCATATATATTTCATCTTCTGTTTGAAAGTGATTTGTCTGCACTTTCATATGCAGTGAACCACATATTAAAAACAGGAATTCATCTTCAACATGTTTCTGCAAAAGAATTCATGGACAAAGTTCAACAAAGAGATGAACATTTAGAATCTCATTTTATTAATTTGATTGCATGTCAACATCGTACCAATGAGTATCGGTATCATCGTCACAGAGAACTTAAATGCATGTTAAGAAACTTAGGTACTCCTACATGGTTTGAAACACTTAGCTGTGCTGAATATGTGTGGGACGATTTTCTTGAATTTCTATGAGAGGCAAGTTCAAATGTTAAAAATATTGAATTGGACACACCTGGAGAGCCCAGTTCCTTGGATCCTCTAAATGTGTGCAGGTATTTTAACCATAGGTTTCAAAGTATGATGTCATTTATCTGCAATCAAAATATTCCTCCTCTTGGAGAAGTTACTGATTTCTTTTGGCAAAAAGAGTACCAAGCCAGAGGTGCTCCTCATATTCTATTATGGATCAAGAATGCTCCAAAATTTGTAACTGATACTGATGAAAGTGTTTTTTCTTTTATCAAACTGTATTTTACCTGTGCCATTCCAAAAAGAAGGAGAGGAAACAGATTGGGACAACTAGTTACTATTTCAAAGTCATCGATGTGTAAAATACTGTCGGCGAAAATACAAGTCTAAGTGAACATTTTATACAAAGTGTCGTTTTGGATTCCCATATCCAATAATTTCAAAAGGAAGAGTAAATAGTTTTATGTCAGCAGTAAGGCATACAATAACTCGAAAATCTCAGAAGAATGCATACAATTTTAAATGAACCGAAGATTCAAAGTATATTAATGACTACCATCCAGGTATTTGACAATGTGGAATGCAAACATAGATATTCAATATGTTGCAGATAACTCAATTGCTGTTGCTCGCTACGTTACATCATATATAACCAAATCTGAAAAAACAGAGATGAAAGTATGGGAAGTGATTTCACAGTCTTAGCAAGAAATTGTACAGCTTTAGCTTGAAAATGCTTTCCCACTGAGAGATTAAATCCTATGAATGTTTGGATCGGTTGAGCTCTGCCAGTTTACATTCAAAGTCAAGAGGAATCATTTGGGTGAGTTTAGGTCTTAACTGCACAAAATACAATATTGAAAACATTACAAGAAATTGAATACTTAGCATTTGAATGAACCAGAATGTATAGATATTGTTAAAAGTAATATGTCGGATACATACTATTCAAAAAGGAGTCCACCTCCGGAAAACCTATGTCTCTATGAAATCTTCAACATTACAGCTTTAAAAGAAATGTTATAGAAAATATAAATGAAGAAAAATATGCAGTAATTGGATGTGGCTGGTGTTTGGTTAAACATGCCAAAGGAAATCTTATTAACCACAAAAAACTGAGTTGCGAAAGTCCAGATAAGAGAAAACATTGAAAAACATTGAAAAAAATAAAACTTCTAAACATTGATGAGGTGAGCATGGTCTCAAACTTAATGCTTACCTTTGTACACTTGAGAATGCAACAGACTTTAAAAACAGATTACGATGTTCTGTTTGGAGGTAAATATGTAATTGTATTCGGAGATCTTCTACAACTTACTCCTGTAAAAGGACAACCTGTTTTAAAAAACTTGTCCATGAAGACAATGAAATCTTTGGGAAGTATTGGAAATTTAAACATTTGCTCACATTTTGAATATAAAGAACTTAATAAGAATATGTGACAAGCAAATGATGAACATTATGGAAATATTCTTCAAGATATAAGAATTGGTGTATTGACAAAACATGGTAAACAAGCTTCAGAAAGTCGGTTAGTAAGAAACTTGTTTACAATTGGAAACACAGTGGCTGAAATAATGTACAATAGGCTTGAAGAAAAGCAGTCTATAGCTTGCCTAATGCCTACACTGCAAGAGCGTTCTACATTTAATCAAGAATTTTTAAAACTGGAAAAATAACAAATAGTGTGCCCAGCATGGACCAATGCTTGTTTCTGCTTGTGATGTGAGGTGCTTCTCTTGGATGAGTGCTATGCCGATCTGGTGCCTATCAAGGTAGGAAAAGACCTGCCTAACTATTTTGGGGTTGTTCACCCCACGTACATTCCATGTAACTAGCTTAAGTGCGTGTGCTTTAGTGTGTATTGAGAAGGCCTTACTGTTATAATGGGGCGAGCTAGTGATGCAACTTTAAATAGATCATGTAATTCTGATTGTCGAAGTAAAGGTGTGTGAACACTCAGTGACTGCAAGTTGAGACTCATAAAAAATAAAACCCCTCCCACTCTGGCAAACTAACAGTGTCAAAGCCATACCCATCATGAATAAAACATTTCCCATTTAACAGTGAACCCTCCCGCACTCGCATAGGGGCACAGTGTAACCAGATAATTCAAGTAAGGCTGGAGTCTACCCTGTTTGTGGGGCGCCGGAGCACTTTACCCTTCCATATACCTAAGGTAGCTGGGAATATATCTGTAAAGCCCAGGACATCTGGACCAGGATTGTAATTAGGGGTGGGTGTCTAATGCAGCTCTAGTTTCTGCGTCCACCCCATGCTACATTTGTACCATTGGAAGTATTTTATATTTCCTCATATCAAGGTTAAACATAACTTTTATAGTTTCGTTACTGTCACTTATCTGACTATACAGTTCGGTAGAGGTTTGAGAAAAACAAGGACCCCCTGGACACTGGTGTCAATGAACTCCTAGGGCAGGGATAACAACGTGTGAGAAAAACCCTAGGCAGTCAACAAATAGGCAAACAAGTAATATAAAGTGACAGCGAAAAATCAAACATAGAGAATTAAAATACAAATAATCATGATTTTAATAAACATAGATAAAAATCATACAGATAACTGGTATAACCATTACTGTATGATAATAACAATTAGTTAAAAAACATGCAATTCATACATATATTATATCATCATGTAAAAAACATTCCTGCAAATTAATATCATTGGTATCAAAAGAGAGACAACACTGTATCGAGTAAAAACTCAACGCGTGTTTCGGCGCCTAATAAATTTGGTCAGGACCTGGGAGATGGGGTACCTGGGGCCGAAATAGGCCCAGGGAGATGGTCTTCGCCGCCTCCTTCCCCTTCGGTAATTGCCTTTGTGAAGGCAATGCAAGTGTGTTCCCTCTTATATTCAACACTGAAAAACAAAGTGAAATCCTTAAAGGAGGTGAATGCATCATTGATCTACTGGAGTGCAATCTGATCTGGGGTGACTGTGACAAGGGGTTTGATTTTGTCTTCTCCTGGTGAGAGCAAAGTCCATGATTCTCCCTTTAAATTACCCTAAGTATGCAAATGTCCAAAATCATCTCCAAGCTCTGCCCATTTGGCAATGCCCCATTTTTCTTTGTAGTATGTAAAGGTCTTCCTACCTTTCCCCATGTTGATGGACAGCTTAAAAAAAGTCTCCTGGGCACGTTTCCAGATGATTTTTGTGACCCGCTAATGAGGCAGAGAAATACCAGGACATCTCCACCAAACAATGCAGCACTTACTTCATTTGGTTAAATGGAAGTACCAGTGGTTGCTTCTCCAAAGAGGTTAGAGGGGTGGCAGCCCCTTAGCCATCACTGCCTCATGCTGCATCTCATTTCTTATCTATTACAGCTTCTGCATGTAAACA
This sequence comes from Lissotriton helveticus, assembly GCF_964261635.1. Taxonomy (NCBI): domain Eukaryota; kingdom Metazoa; phylum Chordata; class Amphibia; order Caudata; family Salamandridae; genus Lissotriton; species Lissotriton helveticus. The sequence goes on from NC_136069.1 coordinate 382,203,668, forward strand.
AATGATCTCACTGATCATTTGATCATTTGTTTTCATATAAAACCTGCAATATCACCTTACACCAGAGGAGGGCTCCCCTGGGCTATATTGTGCATGTGTCAAGCATGGGCTCTTACAGTAAGCCCATCCCCACACAGTGAAATACATATCTGACATGCTGCACTGACGTCAGCCAGTGCAGCATGTCCGATAATGATGATATGGGGCCTGTCTATAATGCACCCTTATGCCCAATCAGAAGCCATGATACAGTGAAAAGGAGATCCTCCTTTCCTGTCTATGCTTCTGATTGGTCATAAGGTTGTGAACCTTGCTCTGGCTCCATCCGGAGTGAGGTCACTAGCAGGAATGTAAGCGCGGAGAGTGCATCATTAACAACAATCTCTGGAAACATTATATAAATAAATGCTAATATTTTAACATGACATCAACTTTTGGAATATAGCAGTTACCTCATAGAAAGCGTGTGGATGGGTTAGTGCGAGTCCGGGGCTGAAAGGTGTTTTCCACATTCATGTTGCTTTTTTGTGCGCCATTGCTTAGACGGTTTTGAAGATGCATCTCATTTGTTAGTAAGTCCCTTCACTTCTACACCTCTCGCAGGCCTGAAATATATATCCCTGGATGGCCCAAGTGCCTAGAGTTGCTTCGGGTTAAAGTGAGGCGCACAGTATTCTGACGCTTTCTAACGCCGTTGCAATTGGGCAGTTGCTTAGTTGTATATTTGTCATAAATTCTCCAGTTTATTATTTTATTGCATATTCGCGGCTTTTAAATGTTGTAATGTTTGCCTGTCCTGCGTGTCCTGGTCACTTATAGAAAGCTCAGAAATTAGGACACCCTACACAATGATCAGTCATTTTGATTACGTTGCCAATTCAATCGTCCTATACAGGAAAGCAGCTGGGTTTTAGGCCGCACCACCAACCTGCTTGTTATTGATATCTAAACAGAGCTCCATTCTGGATAAATGATGCACTCGTTAGAAAAAATATAACATTGTTAAAATGTGAATGCTCCCCGGACAATTGCATACTCACAGTTTCTGATTCAGTAATTCAGAAATACAAGAGGATTTATAGTGAATAGTGTGCTTTGAAAAATGTACCTCTTGTTGAAAAGCCATGGTATTTCTCTCAAGCGAACTGCATTCACATCAAATATTGACCGTTAGTAATAGGTACAGTTTGGTATAGTGATAGTGCTCCCGGAGTATGTTTCAAAGCTCTTTGCTGGGAGGGAAAGGTGGGTTACAAGAATTCAAGGTGGTAGCATCTGTCCTCGTAGATGCTCCTAATGAGGTGGCAGAGAGACAGAGACAGGCTGCCACTTAAAAGAGGCCGCAGCACAAGAGCACGAAAACGAGAGCACAACAGATGGTACTATTATTAATTATTTGTGGTTCTTCTTCATTTCTTCGTTATATTTTTGTTGAATACTTTTTATTTTAATATCATTCTTATCAATCTTAAAAAAGTAATACTTTCATTTTAAAGATTTTCATTTTGTTTTATGCTTAATATATAATGTTTTTTCTAATTATTTTTAATTTTGATTTGTATTTTTCGTTTTCAATAGATGTTATTAATGCTATCTGATTACATTTTATCCTTATTGTTTTTTATAAATGTATTTTAAAGTTATATATTTATTTTATATTTTATGTATTTTCTACTCTATATACTTACCCCTCACCCATGTAACAGCAATTGGTTAGTCCACTATATTTTAGTAGCCAACATTTTTGTACTTTTCATAGTAAGTTTGTGAAGCCAATATTTACCCCCTTGATATTTTCTGGCAATATTTAGTATTGCAATATTTTTGGCAGTGATATTGTGTCATAGAAGAGGTTGGAATAACCACAGTGTATTGCAATTGGATCACCATAAAGCCAGACTTAACCAGGATGCAAACTAAGGGCCTGATTTAGATCCGCGGAAATATAAATCTCATTATATCCTATGGGATTTATATTTCAATGGACGGGATATCCATCACCGCTGTGACGGAGAAACCCATTCACTGAGATGTAAATCAGGCACCCAGACTGCCCTGTCATGAGTGGGCTGATTCGCATAGGGGAGCCCCATCGAAGACCAAACTCAGCTACTTGTTCACTCACACATTCATGTACATGTGCATGTACACATACACATACACTCATGCAGAGATAAACGCTCATCTACCACACTACTTACCAACTGGGTCACAGTATTAAAGCTAGCTCTAACGTAGTCATCTATGGTGCTAGCTCTCATTATCCTCTAAACAAAGCCACTGCTGATGAAAGGGAGTAGTTACATAACTCAACTCTGGCCTTTCCATTGTTTAGGAGGTGAATAGCAGACCAATGCCTCGTGGAATATAGGAAGGTTGAATGCCTACATGAATGCCTACATGGAGCGGACATGCCATTAAAGCTATGGTGAAGAAGAGGCTGGAACTGACAGGTAGGGGAAATGAGTAGTACAGAAAGCAGGGAATAGAGTGGGTTAGGGATGGTGGTGCAAGAGGAAGCAAGAAACTTCTACCCACTTCCACCGACACAAGATTGTGCTAAGGAAGCAAAAGATGGAGTTAGAGTCAGGGCAAGAACTATGGCCCCTCCTCTTGCTTGAGTAAGGGCTGTCACATACTTGAAGCAGGGCTACTTTATGCAGAGATACAGAGGGACACAGGAGGCTATACTCTACCTATTCCTCACACATGTACAGTCAGTGCTTTGCCCCAGGCCCAAGGAAAGGCTGATGAGGGTGGTAGGCAATAATGACAGTGTTCTGTAAGCAGTGCAGCAAGTCACTGCATTGTTTACTGAATACTAATGGGCTGGGCTGCGCTTTCACGGTGATGGCTGTTGAGGAGATGTCATACTTGTTTTTACACATTTGCATTATAACCATTTACAATTTTAAACTTTGAAAGATGCACTGATTTCCCAAGAAAGATTGTCATGTATATTTGGAGCTGAAGTTAGAAGAAGAACTATGTCTTCTAAAGTGATGTTCTTAACCACTAAGCAAACACAACAAGACGAGGGACAGAGTGCTAAAACCTTTCAAACACTCACCTCCAGTCAAGAGATCTGGGTTACATCTATCGCTCTTTTGCTCACCATGCCACCCTTGTTTGGAGCCAGCCCTATGCAAATCAGTCTTGACCCGGCAAAAAACGATGGATTTAGGCCCAGATCTCTGTACTCGGGTGAATGTTTGACAGCATTCTGTCCATCTATTGTTCTTTTTGTAATAGTCACCCTGAGCGGGATTGGCATGCACAGATGTGGGTCCCATGCTCTCCGTTCCACTGGTGTCAAGCTAGCCTAGCTGATATGGGGTGAAACCCCGAAACTGGTCCCAGGATGCTTGTTTGTGGTCCATAGAGGACCTGGCCTGGCGGTTGGGGATGGACTGTTGTCATGGGAAGCAGGGTTAAGACTGATTTTTATATGGCTGGGTCTAAACTGGAATGGCACTGGGAGCAAAAAAACAATGGATTTAGGCACATATCTCTGTACTGGGGTGAATGTTTGACATTGTTCAGCATTCTGTCCATCAATTTTTTCTTTTTGTACTTCGCTACTAAACTACATTTCCTCTCAATCACTGGACTCTCAATGTTTTCTACGGTTACAATGTGTGATGAGAGCACAGGGTGGCATTCCACAAAGATACTGCTGTAGTACTAATGTTCAGGCAGTATTCATATGTATTTTCAGAAATAGAAAGGACTGTGCCCTATTTGCACTTTTACTTAATAGGGAGTTGAACAGTTCAGAGCAAAGGCATTTTACAAGTACGCGAAGTAATAGTTGAGTGCAGGTTTATTACATATAGTAAAACCATTGGTGTTATTTGCCATTTACCAGTAGAGGTAAATACCATCCTATACAGATGGAGGAACTGCTACTCATAGTAAACTACACTCATAACTAAATGATGTACTCACCATCCAAAAAGAGATCAGTAAAACCTATAACTAACATCTACAGTGTGAAGCTTTTGATTATTACTAAAATTGAGGGACTTCTTTATGAGTAGCTTAATAGTTAGAATGATTTTTATTGCACCAGATAAAACTCAACTCTGCTGAGTCAGGATTTATCGGAGCAATTAACATCACCCAATGAAGAGTTTTCTGGGTTCAGGTAAATACTGGGCTTTTTTTACCCCAGAAAAATATCTGCAAAATGTACTCTTTCCACATATATCACAATTAACCGCCTGTGCATAATGTGAGTCTAAGACAACAGTTATCTTGGAGAGTTTAAGTCTTCTTATCTCATCCATCATAATAACCCAGAAAAAGAAGAGTATATGATCTGCATGAGAACAAAATGCCACAAGCATGTGTAGCTTTCCATGGTTCCGTCAAAAGCTGCTTTTCTCCATACTGAATCTTTAAAGTTTGGTGCACCTGATCCAATGGACCAACCCAACTAAATGACGAGAACGGAGGCTCTTTTAGGCAGGCCACTTCTAGTCGCCCAGGGAATGCATATTAGGAGACGTCATCTTTCCCATAGATGTATTGTATTTTGAATATAATTGTCTGTTTACCAAAAATAAACTCATGAAATGCCCCAATATCCACCAATCATGGAGTCATTTTTCAACAAATTCTAGTTCTGTGATTATAGAATTAAATAGGTGGTCCCAGCCAAAGTGAACGCTCCCATGAGCTGGACTTGCCCCAACACTCTGAAAGTTTTGCATTTTTCCTGGAATTTTGCAATTACCACTGGCACCATGTGCCAGGATTTGCTAATATGTCTCTTCCCCTGACTGAATTGACACAAGGATATGCCCCAATGCAAGATATATAAACAAAAACAACATTGGTCATATAATCCAGGGGGAACTCTTGACTGTATCTTGTCTTAGAACTTTGTCTTACAGATTGTCCAGGTTGTTCAATGCTTTTTTTCTTACCTTTGTAGACCCCGTAGGCTCTAATTGCTTCCCATAAATTCCAGATTTGAGGGATTATCTGCATTCTCTACACTGGGTTTGTCTTTTAGGCTCGTTCAGGTCCAACCTTGTGCAGCAACCAGGCATCCATCCTTGCAGCCACCTTATATTCAGATGGTTATTCGAGCTGGCTCTTCCATACATGACCATCATATTCAAAATACAAATGTACAGCAATGGTATGTACAAGGCAGCAATGGTGCAAATAGATGTGTTTGTAAGCATGTGTGCTTTGACTACATGTGTGTATTCAGATATGTGCATTTCTTTCTACAAATGTATATATTACTTATGAATAAATAAAAAAAATATGTATATATATATATATATATACACACTATGGTATATTTATGCTTAACAAATGAACACACGTATACATCACTTATGATTAAAATAAATATATGCATTCCTTATATTTGTGCTGTAAATGTATAAAGGCCATTAAATAAATAGTATATAAGTATTTGAAAACATGCTATAGACCTTTTTAATATGATCACTCATATCACAACATATTAACATGATTATACTGAAAGGATGTGTAAATGTTAACTATTTAATGGACTTATTACTTAAAAGACGTCATAAATACATAAATGTAATAATAGGGTAATTAATTAAGGCAAAAACAAACACAATGAATATGGCATGTATCTCTCGCAATGTATATATTTTTATACTTACTAAAGGAATGAAAAATAAATAAACATAAAGAAATAAAAAAATTAAAATATTATATACATACACATATGTATAACTTTATTAGTATAACAGTATATAAGAAGATCAATACATCAATAACGTAGAAGATGAGATAATGCTTATGGGCTTATTTAACTAAAATAACATATCTGTCACAATGTATAAATGTGATCATAACAATTTTGTCAAAAATGCTTCTCTACTGAAATATGGGGGGCAATTATAAATAAAAAACACATTAATAAATACCATTAAAAAAACTACATTTACAGCAAAATTTAAGTGTCTGATTTGTAAATATTTATCAATGTATGCACATATGGGACTTTAACTAGTACCATTTTATAACCCCTGCTTATTTTTCATATGCGTATAATGTTAAAATCTCTATGTATGTGTGATTATGTATCTTCATAGTTACATATTTTAGTCCCACTGCAGAGAACAAAATAACTAATCTCCCCAAACCTCACCAAACTGCCACTCCATCACTTATCCTAAATGCCCCCTACTTCCACTCTATGACTCCTCCCAAACCTCTTTACTATTATGACCATCCGAATAGCCCTTTCTGAACTCTTCCCTCCTCTATACATCATTTATCCTATTCATCCAACTAACAATCTCACTTGTTTACTACTACCACCACTCCCAGTAACAATTTATATTTCCCTCCACTAATCCACCAATAATCCACCTTTGGATACCAGAGTAGCATGCTACTCTCCGAAAAGTGCTTCAACACCTCATCAGGGTTAGTAAGCGATTTATATATATATATATATATATATATATATATATATATATATATATATATATATATATATATATATATATATATATATATATATATATATATATATATATATGCTGTGACAGATATCACGTTGACTGCAGAACATTGTGAAATTGATTGCACTGGAAACCTGCAGTAAGTTCGGCACTGACTGAGCTACGAAAATGAAAAATGAAAACTATTTTGCTTAAACATTTTGTTCCAGTTGCATTGTGGTACATTGATGCTAATTATGTCACGTGGTTTTAAACATTCAAATTGCGCGCATTCACGCACTTGGTGGTTGGCTTCCTTCCGTGACCAAGGCCCACCCGCCGAAACATGTTGGAGTAAGGGAAGCTTTCTGATGCCGCATGACCCTGAATAAAGCCTCTTTTCCTCAGTATTGGGCCTCTCTTGTTTGCTGCTGATGTAGATATTTGACGGGTTTCTCCGTGCTCATTGTCAGAGGCCGACCTGAAGGGTCGGGGGCTCCACACTGGAGGTTCTTTTTGTGTATATATATATATATATATATATATATATATGAACACAGGTTCCCACAAGCAGCAAAATGGACTCGACTCCAGCCGCTAAACCGCCAAGAAACAGGAGACCCAGATTTTCTGTGAGTAATTTATTCTGCAACAGACAGCATAACGTTTCGGCCTACAAGAGGCCTTGGTCACATATATATATTCACTGAAAAAACCATAGGTTTCAGGCCTTATATAGTTAGGAATTAGCATTTAAAAAACCTTTGAAATTCACTGAAAAAAACATAGGTTTTAGGAGTTATATAGTTAGGAATTATCTTTTACAAAACCTTTGAAATTCACTCAAAAAACTATAAGTTTTAGTGGTGTTATAGTTAGCTGGACATTTTACTCATACAAAACCATTGAAATTGCTCCTATATACTTAGTTGTACTAACTATATTTCGCGCACCCGCAATCCACTGCTGATGATGTCACATATTAGATCATTCATGACATGGTCAGTGACATCACTGATGACATCTCAAATTACATCACTGATGACATCACTGATGACATCATCCAGTGAATGTGGTTTGCTTCGTTATTTAAATATGCATTATATATATAGCAATTTGCATTGAAAAATGAGTGGATATATATAAATAAATATTTGGATGGAGGATTTAGTAGCAGTGTAATTGACTGTTTACTTGACCAATTTATAATGTCTCACTAAATATAGTGGATAGTGACTAAACTGTGTGAATATCTGTATCACTTTGTCAGTTGTTGTGTAAACTGATTCTACAGTTGGTTACTAGCTATGTGAAAGTCTATATTAGTTATTGATTAGTTAACTGAGTATTTGTATGGGAGTGTGAAAGTGTGTGTGGTTCGGTGGGGAGTGTGTGACTGTCCAAAGATGTGTGAATAGTTGATTCAGTAGATATATTAAGTTAAAACTACATCTTCTAACAGTTTGGGTGAGGGAATCTCTTTATGGGTGTGGTGATGAGCAAATATATTTCTTAAAGGTACAGGTCCAACAAACTAGAAAAATAAAAGGCAGTGTATGTGTCAGTTGTTGTATATAAATAAGTATACATAAGACACAATGATTGTGTGAGTGACTGTATGGATAACTGTATACTTGTAATAATGGTTTTATAATTCACTAAGTATGACTTACTATCTAAATGAATAGAAGAAGTGGTGTTTGTATAAGTGTTTTGCTAAGTAAATATGTAAGTATGATCCATTGTTTGCATAAGTGAGTAGGATGACTTCATATGTGAATAGGATGCGTGCTGTTGTTTAATGTCGATATAGATGTATAAGTATTTTTGAATAGTGTTCTATTGTTGCATGTATGAGTGAATCCATAGGTAAGTGATTAGATGTGTGTATACATCTATGAATCACTGAGTGGGTTTTTAGATACTTGTATGGCTGTGACAATGGATTTAAATATGATACTCTGTATTTTACAAAGAGTGATGAAAAATTGTAATAGTGTATGAAAAGGTGTATGTGATTGTCACGTGGATGATGTCATCAGTGATGTCATCAGTTTTTTAAATGCCAATTCCTAACTATATAAGGCCTGAAACCTATGGTTTTTTCAGTGAATTTGCAAGGTTTTTTTAAATGCTAATTCCTAACTATATAAGGCCTGAAACCTATGGTTTTTTCAGTGAATTTCAAAGGTAATTCCTAACTATATAAGGCCTGAAACCTATGGTTTTTTCAGTGAATTCGCAAGGTTTTTTAAATGCTAATTCCTAACTATATAAGGCCTGAAACCTAAGGTTTTTTCAGTGAATTTCAAAGGTTTTTTAAATGCTAATTCCTAACTTTATAAGGCCTGAAACCTATGGTTTTTTCAGTGAATTTCAAAGTTTTTTTTAATGCTAATTCTATTAGCGGATAACGTTTAAATATATTAATATCCTAGTGGGACCACCTGAGCAGCCCTAAGGGGTCAGGGTGTTTCTACCATGCCCCCTTTTTGTGTTCTACACGTTTGTTTTTCTGCTTTCTTGTGCCTCAGTCTACTAACACCCAAGATGGATGCCAACACTTCCTGGTTAGAAGTGTTGACAGCCAATGAGCATGCAGCTTTCTCGGGAAGGCATGCTGATTGGCTGTCACTGTCTGTCAACACTAGCACAAGATGGATACCAACACCTCCTGGTTAGAAGTGTTGACAGCCAATGACCATGCAGCTTTCTCGGGAAGGCATGCTGATTGGCTGCCACTGACTGTCAACACTCAAAACCAGGAAGTGTTGGCAGCCATCTTGTGCCTTGTTAGAACCAAGGCACAAGAAAGCAGTGAAACAAAGGTGTGAAACTCGCAAAGGGGCCGGAGTAGAAGTACCCTGAACCCCTAGGCCTGCTCAGGGGGTCCCACAAGGACCCCCAAGGCAAAAAAAAACCATTTTTTAAAAAAAAGTCGCGGGGTACCTCCAATTTATATAAAAATGCTACATTTTTTAAAAACTCTGTCTTTCTTTTTTTCTCCAGGGTACGCGTACCGGTACGTGTACCGATACGTGTACCAGGGCATGCACCCCCTCAAAAAAATAAAAAAAAATAATGAGTGTGAGTGTGTGTGGTGTGTGTGTGTGGGGGGGTGGGTGTGGGGTGTGTTTGTGTGGGGGGCTATGTGTGTGGGGTGTGTGTGTAGGATATGTGGGTGTGTGGTGGTGTTTGTGTGTGGGTGTTTGGGTGTGTGTGGGGGTGTGTGTGGGTGTGTGTGTGTGAGGAGTGTGTGTGTGTGTGTGAGGTGTGTGTGTGGTGTGTGTGCGTGTCTGTGTGTGTGTGTGTGGGGTGTGTGCCAGAGGTGTGTGTGTGGGGGGGTTAGGTGTGTGTGGGGGATGTATGGGGTGTGTCTGTGAGGTGTGTGTGTGTTGGGGGGAGTGAGGTGTGTGTGGGTGGGGGGGTGTGGGTGTAGGTGGGGGGTGTGTGTAAGGTGTGTGTGTGGGTGTGGGTGTGTGGGGTGTTTGGGTGTGGGTGTGGGTGGAGGTGTGGGTGTGTGAGGTATGTGTGGGGGGGGTGTGTGGGGGGGTATGTGTGTGGGGTGTGTGTGTGTATGAGTAAAATGTTCAGCTAACTATAACTGGTGTCAAACCTATGGTTTTTTCAGTGAATTTAATAGGTTTTTTAAATGCTAATTCCTAACTATAACTGGTGTGACACCTATGGTTTTTTCAGTGAATTTCATAGGTTTTTTAAATGCTAATTCCTAACTATAACTGGTGTGAAACCTATGGTTTTTTCAGTGAATTTCAAAGGTTTTTTAAATGCTAATTCCTAACTATAACTGGTGTGTAACCTATGGTTTTTCAGTGAATATATATATATATAAAATTTCTATGGCAAAATGAAACCACTCATTTTGTTCCTTTTCAAATTAAATGTATTAAGTGTTACCACTTTATTCCAATCAAGATGACTTCAGGTGTGCCATACTTTTGTCATAAGTAAGACTGTTAGCGCTCTAGTTGTTCTTTAGAACACTCTGGGACATTATGTCATTGGGCTATAGTTGGGCTACATCTGGCTGATATTTGGGCTACATTTGTTTTTTTTTGTCTCTGGTGGCCATCTTTGGGCTACATTGGGCTACATTGGGCTACATTTTGGCTCTAACATATATATAGCCCAATGTAGCCCAATATATATTTTTTCAAAGTTAATTTTCGTAAAAACCACTGGAGCATATATCTTGAGACATAGCAAAGGCACATCGGGGTACCAGTCCCTACAATTTTGCCAAGTTTGGTGGAAATCTATTCAGCCGTTCGGGCTAAAAGTGAGTCCAACCGCCCTATGGAAATTTACATGGGGAAAACATGTTTTGGGACCCCCCTTTTATCTCGGCCCCCGCTTGACGAATCCCCCCGAAACTTTCAGGGAAGGAGCGGAGCGCAGCGAGGCAAGGTTAAATAAAATTACAGGCAGATCCCTCAACCGGCGCCAAAGTTATTCCCAATAGAATGTTGCGATTTCCCTATGGAAAACAATCCTAATTATATATACCTACTGGCGACCGCCAGTAGGTAATATATATATATATATATATATATATTCCGGCTCAGGAAACGTTTCATTCAGGAAACGAAAAAGCGCACTCCGGGGGTAAAGCAGCAAGGTTTATTTTTCAGCCCACAAACACTCGTGCAACAGACGCGTTTCGGACGCCAAGTCCTTCGTCAGTGTTTACACAATCAACAGTCTACTGGCAACATATAACGATTACCAACAAACTAGAAAACGGACATTCTCCATGTAGTATTAATGCGGTGGCCATTTTGAAAAGGTTAAAATACCATCATTCACATGTTGTTTATCAAGGAAACTTCAATTTTCCTGTTCTATCTTATATTGCCGTGTATCGGCAAATCACCGCATTTCAAACATTTATACTCCAAAGTCCGTTTACAGAAATGCAGGAGCAAGGCAGTTTTTGCATGTATCAAATAAAAATTCGCATTAATCACATTCATGATTCAGATCGTTATTCTTGAACATGCATACTTGTGTCTTCCCATGCCTACAATCAGGGCTGATATTAAAGACATGACCACGGCTTAACGGACTTTGGAGTATAAATGTTTGAAATGCGGTGATTTGCCGATACACGGCAATATAAGATAGAACAGGAAAATTGAAGTTTCCTTGATAAACATGTGAATGATGGTATTTTAACCTTTTCAAAATGGCCACCGCATTAATACTACATGGAGAATGTCAGTTTTCTAGTTTGTTGGTAATCGTTATATATTGCCAGTAGACTGTTGATTGTGTAAACACTGACGAAGGACTTGACGTCCGAAACGCGTCTGTTGCACGAGTGTTTGTGGGCTGAAAAATAAACCTTGCTGCTTTACCCCCGGAGTGCGCTTTTTCGTTTCCTGAATGAAACGTTTCCTGAGCCGGAATATTTTCCGCGAGTATCGGCGCGGAGCCTGCACCCGCTGAAAAGAGTGCCCTGGGACTGCCGGTACAACTTGGAGCTTCAATTTATGTTTACCAAGGCACCGCGAGGCAACAGCAGGAGAAGGGAACAATCAAGGAGGTTGGATAACGAGCCACCGATCGACGAGGAGAATCTGCTACAGTCACGGGTGAGCCTTGTCCTCCTATCCCTCCGCCCTTCGCTAAACATTTGATACCTACTGTTTTGCCAAGCACAGCGTGGGGGTAAAAGCGGCTTCTCCAACGGAGAGAAACCAGACAGCCACAGTTGCGCAAACACAAATGTGCGACGAGAAAGACCGCCAGGAGGCGGCACTTGATATTTTTAAAAAGAGAGCACCAGGCACAACCACCACACCGAATGCCGGTGCAAAAGCAAAGATAACATCAGGCTCCTTAGCAAATCTATTTCTAAAGCTGGAAAGATGCAGCGAAAGGGAAGTGAGGAAGTGGTGGGAGGCCACCTCCCTTCAAAATTATATGGATGTCGACAGGGTCCCTAGGGGGCTGAGAATATACACTGTTCCGGCATACGAAAGCCCAGATCCAAGACTTCTAGAACAATGGGCTGAACTTATAGCTGCGTCATGTAAAGCACAGTTGGATTTACTGGTAAAATTTGCCTGGAGCGATCGGGCAAAAGCATTGGAGGAAATTGCCCTGATCGAAAAAGAGATTGCTAAAGACACTGACCAGACTAAACAGGAACAATTAAGAGCAGAGATGAAAAAACGACTAATGAAATATGAATCAAAAATCAGACTGAGAAAACAAGAAAAATTCCAACGCGATGAGCGAGATTACGCCCTTGGGAGGATTTTGACATTCTCCAAAAAATTTGACGCACCAAGAGCAGCAATGAAAAAGAAGAGGAATACACCACCACCGGTGGAACCAGCCACCTCTGAATCCAGTGTGACGGATGATGACCAAACGGGTGATGATAGACCAGAGGTAACGAATGAAATTACTGAGAATCCTTTTCATCGGGAATTCGATTTGATCCGGAAGACCTGGCTAAGAGGGGGCAAAGTCAAACCACCAGAGGACGACGGAGAACCCGAAGAGGGGGCTGGAAGGGGAAGAGGAAGAGGGAAGGCAAAAACGAGCAACTACAATACCCGCAAGAAGCAGGGCAACAGATGGTGAATGATGGAGAAAATCTAACCATCATCAATTTAACGAAGAACAAATTGACAGAGACAGAAGAAGAAACACTACAACTAGGATTAACCTTCTGTCCCAATAAGAAAATTGAATATACCCAGACACGCATCGATCTCTTCAAACTGACTAGGAAGATCAAGTTATACAAATTTCATAAACTCAAACCTTCCATTGGAGAAGCAAAGAAAACTTCCAAAAAAGTAGGATCATATCCTACCGATGTACTCTCAGTTGGAGATTTGATCACAGCGAACATTCTGGATGAACTTGGGGATGAGATGACCCCTGTATCACCATCAGTAAGAGGACACAGAGGAATTGAACAACAATCACCAGTAACTGGTTTCCGTGCCCCCTCCCAATTTAATCCCCAGATGCCCTATGACGCCATCGATACTTTCTCTGAGGCGATGATACATGACATCATGGAGTTGAGGATCCTACCAGCAACGAAAAATAAGAACTGTAAGATGAAGAACAATCTTAGCAGAGGACAATCGGATGCACTTGTGAACATGGTAAAAATGGATGGGACAATTATAAAACCCTCCGATAAAGGGGGCAACGTTGTCCTTTTAACAAGAGAACATTATTGTGGAGAATCTCTCCGACAATTAGGAATGGAGGAAAACTATCGAAAGAGTGACAAAACTGAATATCAGCTCAGCATTCAAGCCTATAGTGATTTGTTAACTAAATGGCGTAATAAAATAATGCTGGATACAAATGAATTTCTATTTTTACGTAACACCGAACCTGTCACACCGACATTCTACCACCTGCCAAAGGTTCATAAAGATTTAGAGTGCCCACCGGGAAGACCGATTGTGTCCTCTAAGGGAGGACTCACAGAAAATTTGTCGATTTATATTGACTCCTTCCTAGCAAGTTTTGTTGTTGAACTTAAATCTTATGTAAGGGACACAAAACATTTTCTCGAACAAATTGAACCTATTGTTTGGGATACCACATACGTTCTGATCACTCTAGACATCACGAGCCTCTATACTAGTATTAGACATCAACAAGGTATAGAGGCCGTTAGATACTTTCTGCAAAAAAGGCCTGCAAAATATATGGAGCATAATACTATGCTAATAGAATGTTTGGAGTTCTGTCTTACAAACAACATATTTCTGTTTGGCTCCGAATTGTTCAAACAAATGTCTGGGACTGCTATGGGAACCTGCTTCGCCCCCAGCTACGCGAATCTCTTCGTCGGCTGGTGGGAGGAGCAGGTGGCCCTGGCAGGGACCAATCAGAAGTGGGCAGATCACATAGTGGTATGGCGTCGATATATAGACGACCTGTTTCTTGTGTGGCGGGGCTCCACCACACAGGCTACGGCATTTGTTGAGAATCTGAATGTAAATGACCTCAACTTAAGATTCACAGCTGACATCAGCATCTCAGAGGTACACTACCTAGACCTAAGAGTTTTTGTGAATGGAGACAAGTTAGAAACAACCCTATACAGGAAACCGACGGCGGGGAACAGCATATTGCACGCCTCCAGTAGCCATCCCCCTAGTCTCATTCGAAGTATCCCCTATGGGGAGTTACTAAGGTTGAGGCGGAACTGCACACAGGACACTGATTTCAGAAAAGTAGCCCAGGAGTGTGTTGCACGGTTTGCCGTAAGGGGCTATGACCAGGCACACCTGAATAAGATCTATAAAAAGGTAGCTAAGATTCCAAGAAAACATCTGTTTGAGAATAAAAAAGAGCAAGACTCCTTGTCCAATATGAAAAATACGTTTCGTATGATAACTACTTTTTCTGATCAAGCCAATGTCCTTAGGAGGATAATGACAAAAAACTGGCACATTCTTCACACGGACCCAGTAATAGGAAAGGATGTCCCGATATAACCCCTTGTGACATTCAGGAAACTTAGATCCATTAGAGACACAATAGTTAATAGCCATCTCACACCAGTCAAACCAAAAGTGAGCGCAACCCTCAAAGATATGAAAGGCTTCTTCCCTTGTGGGAAGTGCCGTGCATGTGAGAACAGCAAACGGGTTCTATCTTATAAAATACCAGGGCTGCCCAAAGTGAAACACATTAAACAATTTATCACATGTACTACCCCCTATGTTGTTTATTGTCTCACCTGTCCCTGTGGACTCCAATACATTGGGAGTACCATAAAAAATGTTAAAATGCGGATCCTTGAGCACCAACGAGCCATAATGAACAGAGATATGGCATACCCTGTAGCTCGACACTTTGCAGTGGCACACCAAAGCAATAGAGAGCTACTACAGTACTTCGGTTTGGACCACATCCCCTTACATCCTAGAGGGGGGGACAGGCTACTCAGTCTTCGGAGACTGGAGTCACGATACATTATTGATATGCAGACCAAACAACCGATGGGTCTCAACAGTGGGGAGGAACTTATGGTCCACTTAGGGAAATGACACACTCACCTGTGAATGTGATGTACTTTGTGATAACAGATGAGTGGGAATTGGTCTATGTAAATAATATGTACAGAATCTTTATGAGATGATTATGAGTTCTCTGCTCTGAAACAAGAATTTTCTATGGGATACATTTGAATTCTAATCCTAATGATTGAGATCTTCTGATCATGATTTTGAGATAATGTCTGTATCTTTGCAAAAAATGATATTTGATATTTTATACTGGCAAGGTGTGGTGATATGCCGATACACGGCTTAATTGTGGTCATGTCTTTAATATCAGCCCTGATTGTAGGCATGGGAAGACACAAGTATGCATGTTCAAGAATAACGATCTGAATCATGAATGTGATTAATGCGAATTTTTATTTGATACATGCAAAAACTGCCTTGCTCCTGCTTTTCTGTAAACGGACTTTGGAGTATAAATGTTTGAAATGCGGTGATTTGCCGATACACGGCAATATAAGATAGAACAGGAAAATTGAAGTTTCCTTGATAAACAACATGTGAATGATGGTATTTTAACCTTTTCAAAATGGCCACCGCATTAATACTACATGGAGAATGTCCGTTTTCTAGTTTGTTGGTAATCGTTATATGTTGCCAGTAGACTGTTGATTGTGTAAACACTGACGAAGGACTTGACGTCCGAAACGCGTCTGTTGCACGAGTGTTTGTGGGCTGAAAAATAAACCTTGCTGCTTTACCCCCGGAGTGCGCTTTTTCGTTTCCTGAATGAAACGTTTCCTGAGCCGGAATATTTTCCGCGAGTATCGGCGCGGAGCCTGCACCCGCTGAAAAGAGTGCCCTGGGACTGCCGGTACAACTTGGAGCTTCAATATATATATATATATATATATATATTCACTGAAAAAACCATAGGTTATAGACCATATATAGTTAGGAATTAGCATTTACAAAACCTTGAAAATTCACAGAAAAAACCATAGGTTATAGACCATATATAGTTAGGAGTTAGCATTTAAGAAACCTTTTTTTACTCACACAAAACCATTGAAATTCCATATATAGTTAGTTGTACTAACTATATATCGCGCACCCGCAATCCACTGCTGATCATGTCACATATTACATCATTCATGACATGGTCAGTGACATCACTGATGACATCACTGATGACATCTCAAATGACATCACTGATGACATCACTGATGACATCTCAAATGACATCACTGATGACATCACTGATGACTACATCCAGTGACTGTATAATTCTGTAAAGTTAAAATATGTCTTACAAATTGAATAATGAGTGGATTTATAAGTGTCTGGATGAAGGATTTAGTAGGTGCATGAGTGACTGTATGAGTGAGTGATTAAATGTGTCTCACTGAGTGCATGGGTTAGTGACTAAACTGTCTTAATTTGTGCATCATTGTGTCTGTTGTTGTGTAATCTGCTGCATGTGTTGATCATTAGCTATATGAGTAACTATATGGATTATTGATTGTTTGCCCAAGTATTTGTATGGGAAACTGAGTGTGTGTGTGGGTGGCTGGGAGGTGTATGACTCTGTGCATACATGTGTGAGCAGTTGATTCACTAGATGTATGGGTTCAAAAGTGCATATAGAAACAACTGTATGGGCGGTTGACTGTGTGCATGAGTGTATTGGTGAGTGAATGGATATCTCAGTGCTACATGTCAAAGTAAGTACATATGTAAAACACAGTACATGTGACAGTTGACATATATAAATAACTGTGCATAAGAGCCAGTGAATGTGTGAGTGGCTGTATGGATCATTGTGAACTTGTATCACGGATTGTATAAGAGAGTAAATATGAGTTAGTATATGTTTGAATAAGTAAGGTGTGTATAACTGTATAGTTGAGGAAATGGAGGTGTGATTGATTCTTTGCATGACTGACTAGGTGTGTGAGTAACTCCATGGATGAGTGACAGTCTGTGAGTGTCTGTTTACACTGAGTGTATCTAAGGTTATATTAGAGTCTGAAGAGGTTCATCGTATTATCATATGAATGATGTCATCAGTGATGTGATCAGTAATGTCAAATGAGATGTCATCAGTGATGTCATCAGTGATGTCATTTGAGATGTCATCAGTGATGTCATCAGTGATGTCATTTGAGATGTCATCAGTGATGTCATCAGTGATGTCATTGAAGATGTCATCAGTGATGTCATCAGTGATGTAATTTGAGATGTCATCAGTGATGTCATCAGTGATGTCACTGACCATGTCATGAATGATGTAATATGTGACATGATCAGCAGTGGATTGCGGGTGCGCGATATATAGTTAGTACAACTAACTATATATGGAATTTCAATGGTTTTGTGTGAGTCAAAAAAGGTTTCTTAAATGCTAATTCCTAACTATATATGGTCTATAACCTATGGTTTTTTCTGTGAATTTTCAAGGTTTTGTAAATGCTAATTCCTAACTATATATGGTCTATAACCTATGGTTTTTTCAGTGAATTTCAATGTTTTTTTAATAGCAAATATCAAAAGCTTTAAAATGTATTCTTCTTTAAATCAAAAAATATATTTTATATGTTTATTAATACATTTTTTTTTTTATTTTTTTTTTTGTTTCGCTCCCGGTCCGCGAACCGGTTAGCTTTCCGTTAGCTCAATTTAATGCCGCAATCCGGTCCGCGAACCAGTAAACGTTCCGTTTGCGCAACTGTCGCGTTAGAAAACAACATCGTGACGCGTCGCGTCAGCGTGACGTATCGCGTTGTCGCGTGATACGTCATAAGACGCGCCACGTTAGCGTACCCGGAAGTGAACCGGTACGCAAAGCGAGGCGCGAAGCGCAGCTTCCCGGAAGCGATCCGGGACGCGGCGCGAAGCGCGTAACGTAAACACAACAGGTCATGTGACTTGTTAATAACAGTTTTCATTGGTTCATTTCACTTTTGGTTTCCTAATGATGTAAGGCTAGGTCATGTGACCTAAAAGTAACACTTTTCATTGGTTTGGAACTATTGTTTTTCCCAAATGATGAAAACCCCTCCTTGTTTCCTCACTCTGACTTTCATCTTTGTGAGAGGAAGACCTTTTTTCATCACTGAGCAATGGCAAGTGTTGTAGCTTCAGCTGGTGCATCCCCACCACCACCACCACCTCCTAGGAAGAGAGGACCACCTGCTGAAGTTATCATTCAGCAAGAGGAGGAAGAAGAGGAAGAAGAGGAAGAGCAGCAAGAGAGGCATTTTTTGCCTGAGGAGCCCAGGAGGTCTCATGTCAAAGAAAATTATATCTGGCAATTTTTTAAATATCCCCGGGGCCAAAAAAAAGTGAATGCCCGGTATGTAACTTGCCTTATCTGTAAGAAAGATTTGTCCAGAGGGACAGATAAAAAATATAGTTATGGCAATTATACAATGCATCGCCATATGGAGAGGTGGCACCCTAACAACTACAGTGCTGCGCAGGTACGTGACCTGCAAGATAATCCCCCTTCTGTGGCCAGAAGATCAGTTGTAGAGGAAGTGACGGGACCAGAGGCGAGGGAGATGGTTCCAAATATACAGATGAGGTTCGGGGCAGTCAAACAAGTGTGTGTGCGTTGCGGTCAGTTGATTTGCTACAGAGAAAGTAGCATCACTTTAATCAATTTAGCAATTGATAATCATGTTTGTACAAAACGATTCAGAAAATAAATTATCTTTTTTTTTTGTTGCTCCTGTTGAGCCCTTTACAATGAATCGTTTTTGTTTACCCCCCCAAAAAAAACAAAAAAAATATAAAACCGTTCAAAAAATACAAAAAAAGTAAAAAAAATTTCAGAAAAATAATCAAAAAAATATAAAACAACAAAAAAAATAAAAAAAGTTCTTTTCAGAACTACCTCCCCTTTATAAAAAAATTGCTAGAATGTTTAGCACTCTGGCAACCTCTATTTCTTTTGGTTCGCTTCCCGGTTCGCTCGCCGGTACGCGAACCGGGAGCGAACCAAAAAAAAAATTAAAAGAAGAGTAAGTATAAGGGAAGGAAACAGAGAGTAATGTTAAAAGAAAGACAGCTATAGGGACTAAACCAGAGATACTGTTTAATAGATCTATTTACCGAAGAAAAGATGGAAGAGGGTATAATTGTGAAAAACAAAATAGATAAGGAAGTGAAAGAAAAAAAGGAGAGTAGAAGAATAACAAACAAGAGTTTCTTAGAGAATGTGACTGAATGATCAAATTAAGATTAAAACATTGGAATAACAGAGAGAAAAAACAGAATGCAGAAAAGAAGAAGTAACAGAAAAGGAATGATTGAAACAGCAAAGAAATGTAAATAACATAGGGGCATATTATCAACATAGGCGATAAAAGTTTCGCTGCTTTTATCGGCAGAAATCTGCTGCTAAAGCCGCTTTTGCGGCAGAAAACTGCCGCTAAAGCCGCTTTTGCGGCAGTTTTCTGCCGATAAAAGCAGCGATAATTATATTGCCTGTGTTGATAATATGCCCCTTAGTGTGCTTGAACTACAGAGAGAAAGCATAATGAACAAGTAGTGAAAGAGTGATCAGTCAGAGACAGTGAGAGTAATAGAGACGGAGTGAGTGAACAAGAGTGAGGAACTATGAGAAGAGAGGAACTGAGAAAAAGAGTGGAAGGAGTAGAGTAAGTAAGTAATAGAGAAAGGAATGAGGGAAGTAGCAAAGGCAGGAAAGTGAGGGTTAAAGAAATGAAGCAGTGGAATTAATAGAAGTTAAATGTGATACAAATGTAACGAAAAGAGTACAAAACATTTACCTTATAATTGTCGTTAACTTAGTCACTTGTTATTTTTATACTTTCAATCTGTGAAAGAGAGAAGAAACATTTGAAAAATATTAAAACATGTATTTAAAAATTTGAAAAGACAAGGGAAAAGATTGAAGGACAAACAGTTTTTCAACAACTTTGACACTTACAGAAGCCTCTGCTTCTCCATACCCCCTACACAGTCCTAAAAATATACATTTTAAACTAACAGTATCTTGATGCAGATGAAATGAGGCCTATCTTGCAACATGGTGCATCTTTTGCACTGCTGCTGTCTCACAAACGTGACGCAATGGCAGCGCAAAAGAGGTGCACAGCCATCATAAAACTGTCCCTAACATTTTAAATGATTGTTTCAGGATGCCAATAAGGTGTGTCCTATCCAGAGGTTTGTTTGAGGTGAGGCCTACTCAGGGTTGCAGATGAAATTTAGAGTTGTTGAAGAGTACAGAGGAGATAATACATGTCCATGCCTACCAATGAAGTGAGTCATGTCCACTTCACTCTTGAACAAAGGCCACACCTCCTCTGTTTCCCTGGACAGGCCTAAAGTTGATCTGCACAATGTGATTCGTAATGTTAGGAAACACAGGTGATGTAATTGAAAAACGTGCAATTTCTTTTGCTCATTTCACAATCACATCACTTGTGTTTCCTTTGCTTAGGTATCTAATTGTGCAGATGTAGTCCAGCATATGAAAGAGTACGCAGAAGTGCAGCACTGCATGCAACAACTTTGACACTTACTGAAGCCTCAGCTTCTGCATGCCCCCTACACAGTCCTAATTATATACATTTTAAACTGACGGTATCTT
The DNA here is from genome assembly GCF_964261635.1 of Lissotriton helveticus. Lineage (NCBI taxonomy): Eukaryota > Metazoa > Chordata > Amphibia > Caudata > Salamandridae > Lissotriton > Lissotriton helveticus. The sequence goes on from NC_136069.1 coordinate 382,224,748, forward strand.
GCTGGAGATGAACTGAGGCCTATCTTGCAACATGGTGCATCTTTTACACTGCTGCTGCGTCACAAAAGTGACGGAACAGCGGCGCAAAAGAGGCACACGGCCATCATAAATCTGCCCTTAACATTTTAAATGATTGTTTCTAGATGCTGATAAGGTGTGGCCTATCCACAGATTTGTTTCAGGTGAGTCCTACTCAGGGTTGCAGATGAAATTTAGCCTTGTTGAACAGTACAGAGGAGATAATACATGTGCAGGCCTACCAACGAAGTGAGTCATGTCCACTGCACTCTTGAACAAATGTCAGACCTCCTCTGTCTCCTGGAACAGGCCTAAACCTCATCTACACAATGTGATGTGTAATGTTAGGAAACACAGGTAATGTAATTGAAAAACGTGCAATTTTTTTTGCTCATTCCACAATCACATCACCTGTGTTTCCTTTGCTTAGGTATCTCATTGTGCAGATGTAGTCTATCATATGAAAGACTACGTAGAATGTGAGCACTGTATGCAACAACTTTACACTTACAGAAGCCTTAGCTTCTCCATGCCTACTACACAGTTCTAAATGTATAACATAAATACAAAAAGTACAGAGTTAATTATACATGTTAAATGGTTTATTTTTGCTGTTCTCAGAATTTATCAAATTTCACTAAAAACAGTGACTTGAAGGTATTCATCATATAACAGCGGGGACAAAAACACAATCAAAATGATTGTGTTTAAAAAACCCATATAACATAACCAATCAGAAATCAGAACTCGTAAAAATTAACTTACTTTCCATGACGTCGAAGGATATCCTATGAACAGCTTACACTCTGTTGTGCTGTTATTATTTTCAGCCCGCCACTTTCTGAAAGAAAAGCTCCATCGTTTTGACAAATATGTTACATACAATAAATAACTTCTCGCTCTCTACCACACTTTTCCACAAGGCCAAATCGTGTAAGAGCCATTTATAACTCTTGGAATTCTTCTAAGAAAATCCCGTCATTTTGTATTTCCGCAACTTTCAGAAAGAAAACGTTCAAGATCACTTTCACAATCCTGTACTAGTAATATCTCACCCTTCTTGCTCACTCATGTTTCACATTTCCTATGACACTGATACTGCTTACTATGAAGCAGACTTACACTACCTCTATGACTACTACAATTATTTAATTCTTTACATCACTATTAATCACAAAGCAATTTAAAACAGTACATAATATTATATCAAACCCTAGAATCATTATAGGCCAGTTACCTACCCTAAATTCTTTCTTCTGAAAACAGAAAGTAAGAATATTTTTAATAAGATGTGTAATAAGTGGATGCTGTCAAAGGACCATCATGTCATATAATAGCTGCAGTTAGAAATGGTCTTCCTAAAATCAACGACTGTGTAGCCATAACATTTGTAATTAAAGTTGAAAACTTATTTTCATCAGGTTTATATAGTTGGAATTTTTAAATGACATTATAACCAAAAGTTTGTTCAAAATATGTCGACAGCATTGCAGACTTACATTACCTCTACTCCATGTTTTGATTGGCTGCTTGAATTAGCTTATTAAAAGAAACAGTTTTTCTGAACTCATTCAAAGTGCAGTTATTTTTCCATGACGTCAAGTGTTATGGTAAGAACACCGTTTGCTTTGGGAAATACTCTGTTGTCCTTTAACTAATCCGTGCCCACCACTTTCTGTAAAAAAACCTTCTTTTTTTTCAGGAAATAGTTAAAACTGAAAAATAACTTTTGACTCTGTACTACACTTATCCTCAAGGCCAAATAGTGTAGGAGCAATTAGAACCTCTTGAAATTCCTCAGAGCAAATCCCGAGATTCTTTCCCTAAAATTTTGGTTGTAAAAACAACAGGTAAGAATTTTTAAGGTCAAAAGGCAATTTTTTTTTTAAAGTTAAAACAGAATCATTGCAGAATGACCAGCCGTTTCTAGACTTCAAATAAGCTGTGTAATGTCCTGATGTTGTTGAAGGACCGTCATGATATATAATTGCTGCAGTTACAAAAGTCCTTCCTGATATTGACAACTGCGAAGCCACAAATTTTTTAATTAAAGTTGTCAATTTTGTTCCATCAGTCCTACATCGTTGGAACATTAAAATGAAATACTGGCCATATGTTCGTATAAATAATGTGGACAACATTTCAGACTTACATTGGCTACACTCCATGTTGTGATCAGCTGCTTTTGCTAGCTTATTAAAGGACACTGATTTACTGTCTGGCAAAGTTAAATATATAAATTTTTCTGAGTCAACACTAGTAGTACTTGATACCCTACAGTTCTCGCAGTCATGCTGCCATTGATAAGAAAGCCCAAACAGGTGATCTACATCTACACCTTCATCTTGCAATACATCAAGCATATACATTAAAAACTCCTGACAATCTTGCTGAATATTTTGAGAGAATTGTGTTTGACCTGAACATTTGTCTAACAGATTTCGAATTTCAGATACACTTTCTATTTTTGTTCTATCAGTGCTACATTTCTCTAACACAGAATTCAACAAACTGCAAAATCTTTGATCCGAATTGACCACAATCTCTTCTTTTAAATTTTCTAGAGAAAACAAAACATTAACCACTACATTAGCATAGCAGTTGACACCAGAACTGTTTTCAAATTGAAAACCAACAACATCTTCAACAAAATCCTTTTTCTTTCTGCTTATAATTTCTGGTTCATCGACTTTTCGTCTTTTTGCTACAACCTCTCTACTATTGGTCACATTTCTTCGTTTCCGGCCTACCACACGTTTCTCAAACAAAGGATATTGAGGCAAATGTGGCGCATACTCTCTTCTTAACCTATTGTATTCCTTAACACAATCTAGATCCGCACAAATGTTTGTGACATCACACTCAATCAAGTACAATCCCGATAAAGTTCTGACTCGTGACAATGCCACATATGCCATACCCTCCTTGAACACCGAACTGCCAATATTCACCAATGCACTGTCTACACTTAAACCTTGCGATTTATGGATTGTCACCGCATATGCCAAGCAAACAGGAAACTGCTTACGGCAAACATATAAGTCTTTTACAAGCAAAAACCTAGCAGAGCAACGACCAATTAGCTGTACTTCCTCAATGCCATCAAATTTAATTTTTAAAAATTCAATTCCATCTCTATTTCTGTATTTCACAAAATCAACAACATTACCCATTGATCCATTTACCAGACCTCTTTCAACATGTAAATTCCTTCTTAAAATTATACGGCAATTTAAGCACACATTCAGAGTCTTTTCAAAACCTGCAGTTTTAGATATAGTCTTCTCTAATGAATCCAATTTTGATTTCAAATTCTCAGACAAAATAATTGTTGATCCCATATGCTCTACTTTGTCAATAGCTTCCAGTTTCACAATCTCTTGGTTTTCTAAATGCAACATTTTGTTGTTGAAGATGGCACATTCTGCAAGAGTTGGCATCAAACATATTCCAGATTTCTTCTCAGTAATTTTCTGAAAAATATTCTCAGGCACAACGTCTTGTTCTGGATACAAATTTGACAGTAATCGTGCATGTAAAGCTTCTTTCCCATGTTGGGTCAGTTTTCCGATTCTAACATCTTGTAGAATATTCTTGTAATCTTCATCCTTCGCCTGACGCATTTAACCATATATTGACGTTGCCAATGCTCCCTAGGTACTTCCTGGTATCTTCATGCGTGAGCATTTTGAACACAGGTTGTCCTTTCACTGGTGTCAGCTGCAGAAGATCACCGAAAACAATGATGTGTTTGCCACCAAATAACACATCATACTCTGTTTTAAGAACTTCTTGCATTCTCAAATGCACAAAGGCAAGCATGACATTGGAAACCATGCTTACTTCGTCAATGATAAGAAGTTTCATTTTCCTCAAGACTCTTGAAACCTCACAACAAGCATCTCCAGATAACTTATGGTATTGTAATTTGTTATCATGCTCCACTGGCAGCATCAGTAGACGATGCAAAGTAATACCTTTAATGTTATGTGCTGCCAGTCCAGTTGGAGCGGCGACAACACAAGACAGCGATGACTCAGTCCTTTTCTGCAAATAACATGAAATTGCTTTAATGAGGAAACTTTTTCCAGTTCCCGCTTCTCCACTCACGTACAGTCGGACAGCCTTCAACGACGTACATGAGCACTCTTTCTTCTAATGACTTAATCCATGATCAATTTGGTTGGTAACTTCGTCATATATTTTCCTCTACTCAACGTTGAGTTGTCTTTCCAAGTCTTCTAAGTTAACCGCATCCTCCTGAGCATGTGCCATGGCTCTTTCCACTTCAATCATGGCAGTAGCAGCTTCATTTTCGATAACTGGTCCTCCTAGTGGATCCTGACTCAATGAAACAGAACTCTGACTGTCCTGAGAACTGTCTCTAGCAATCTCAGCTGCAATCGTTGCTTCCTGCTCGATTTCCGCATTCAACATTTCTAGATATTTGGGAAAAACAGGACATTCTATGGTCTCCTTGGCGGCATTGAAAGAGTCTTCGTAACAGAGGAAATCTCCAAGCAGTTCCTCTTCTGCACGCCAAGGCTTGAAAAGTTGCAAAAGTGCTAAATAAAAAAACTCTTTTTTTTCAGGAGGTTCGCCACTCAATTTTCGATGGTTTACCAAGTGGCATTTTCTTTGCTTCACCAGACATCCCTCACTTCCAATTACAGCATACACTCCTTTATCAATATCTTCTTTGATGTTCCTCTTGAATATGTAATTTTGTAGAACCTCATACAGACAAACATTCTCGAGGTGACTGCTTCTATTTGGATAATATGTATCCAACATGTTTGTCTTCAAAATATCGGTACTGTTTGGCTCCTTTTCCGCCAAATACTCAATTTCCCGCACAGGTTTCAGAACTCGATTACGCGTTGCAGCAAGACCAAGACTCGCCCAAATGATACTCCTGGATTTGGCATAGAGACTTGCTGAAGACAACCGGTCAGAACATTCGTAAGCTCCGATTTCTCGATGCGACAACATCTTCAGACTGAAACTGTACAACTTCTTACTGAGGCTCTTTTCATGGGAAATGTCCTCCCACATATCCTTCAATTCTGTCTTTTCCTTTTTGGTGATGTAAGATGTCACATACCGAGCCACAGCCATACAGTTATCAGCCACAAACTGTATATCCATGTTAGCATTCCACATGGACATAATCACTGGGTTGTAGTCGTTGATGTACTTGGACTCTTCGTTCCTTTTCAAATTGTATGTGTTTTTAGGTGATTTCTTCATCACATTATGTCGCAGCGAAGACATCAAACTGTTCACTCTTCCTTTAGAAATCACCGGTCGTGGAAAGCCGAAACAACATTTTGTGTAGAACTTGTCCTTGTTTCTGAATTTACGACGACAGTACTTTCCGCAACGATGGCTTTGGGAGCGTAAAACTTGTTCTCTTAGGCTTTTGTCTTCCTTTGACTTTGGAACAGCACATGTAGAATACTGTTCTATGAAACTCATCACTAAGTCATCCAGATCTGTTCCAAATTTGGGTGCATCTTTGATCCACAGCAGCATATGTATATGAGGAGCACCTCTTGCTTGGTACTCCTTTCTCCAGAAGAAATCCAACACCTCTCCAAGAGGTGGATTTTTCTTGTTCATGATAAAAGACATCATAGCTTCAAATCTATGATTGAAGTACCTGCATACATTCACTGGATCCAAAGAGCACAGTTCTCCGGGTGTCTTGAATTCGATATTTTCAATGTTTCCATTTGCCTCTCGTAGAAATTCAAGTAAGTCTTCCCAGCCATACTCGGCACAGCTGAGAGTGAGGAACCATGTAGGAGTTCCTAAGTTCCTCAGCATACATTTTAAATCACCATGACGACGGTACCAGTACTCATTAGTACCACGCTGACACGCCATGAGATTAATCAGGTGAGAATCCAAAATCCTGTCTTGCACATTGACTTTATCCATAAAGTCACTTGCCGAGATGTTTTGCATCTGTACACCACTTTTCAAGATGTGGTTCACTGCATATGACAGTCCAGACAGATCGCTTTCAAACAGGAGATGAAACAAATAGGGAATGCATTGACGAAACCTAGGATCTTCTGCATACAATCGTAAAGTCCGGTATTCAGAAGCAGGAATTTGATGAGGTCGCTCATCATATCTTCCTCCTTGACCTGTTGGAAATAGCTGTGGGAAAAACCGAGCTTCCAAACTTTCCTCCCAAACACTAATGGGACTCCCTTTGGCTTGTTTCATTTGAAACAACTCAATAGCATTCCCCATGACTTCCTTGGAATGCAAAGGATGAACACTATAATGTTCATATATTTCTTCATTTTTAGAGGGTTCTACTTTCTCAATTTGACCACCACACAAATCGCTATCCTCTTCTTCACTTACTTCCTCTTCTGCAACATATACATTCTTGTAGTACTTATTGTTTTTCTTCAAATACAATGTTGCCTTTTTGACTTTCCTAACATCCACTAAATCTTGCCATATTTTCTTACTCTTTGTCGGAACCCCATTAACTAAGATAACCAGAGGTTCCTCTTCCACTTTTTCTACTCCAATTGTATTAATGTTTTTCTTCAAATCTAGAGGCAAATAAACAACTCTTCCCTTTAATCCTCTCTGTAAATCTGATGGAGGCAATTTCCCTGTCTTTGGCTCCATTCTTACAATAGCCTGAAAGGGATGGATACTTTGAATCAAAATAGATTCATAAGTATTTAAATCCTTCAATTCAGAAGGAATCTCAACCAATTCCAGATTATTATGAACCGCTCTAGCAGGCATCCGGTTTTGATTTAATTTGTTACAACAATAAGTACACACACGTTGATCCAATCCCAAATCAAAACAATTTTCTACCATCAAGTATGTTGCAAAATCCTTCCATTCACTATTATTTTCCCTTTCACTTTTCGCATATAAATCCACTAACTTAGTCTGATTCTTATAATAAGTGCGTCGACAACACACACAAGTGAAATTAGGCCTCTCACTTGATTTCACCTGAAACGTGGCAATTTCCTTCTGAAAATTATCTGTACTGGAAACCTGTACACTATCTTCCACATTACCCTCTTCTTCTGGGTCAATTTCAACTTTCTCCTCTTTACTTGCAAAGTAACAAAACTCAATTTCTTCACAAATATTCTTCGCATCTATTTCAGAACCATGCAAAAGAGCAGTGCATAATTGTTTAAGCATAATTGCTGGACTCTTAGCATTATACAACATTCTAACTAATTTCCTCACTTTATTATGATGCACTGCTAGCATCCTGAAATGATGAAAAACACTCTGGCATACTCTCCTGGAAAGACAAGCCAGTGGATGACCATGCAAACCTGTCACCTCTCTCACTCTGCAAGGATCTAATTCTTGCAACAACTTCATTTTCTGCTTTAAACTTTTTTTATTAAATGTCCGTACAAAATCACAAAGCAAATTGATGGAATCCTGTCGCACACTGCAAATACTACTACACTTCCAGATATACACTGGTCCCTTAGGACGTCTTCCTAAAACCTCATTACCTAACACCTCTTCTGCCTCTGTTGTCACAAGTTTTTCTTTTTCAACTGGACAACCATCTTTCACCTCATAAGCTCGACCACTGGTGTCAACTGCATGCACTAAATCATTATCCTGGAAATAACTCTCCTCATTAAAAAATGCCTCACAACTTGAACTATGCATCCATTCTCCTGAAAAAACTTCACTAAAATTACTACGATTAACTGTTCTCTTCCATCTACTATTTCTTTTGAAATCATAAATTGCCTTGTTTAGCTTCCTAATTCTATTGATTATCAAAATAAATAACTTTCACTTAATTTCAAATGCCTGATCAATAATTTTCTCAACTTTTTTTTTTCTCTTATAAAAAACCACTTTCTGTTGACCTTTCTTAATATTTTTTAACAAATTGCCAATTATCCTGTTGCGGAACATTCGTCTACGAATGTCCCTAAACTGATTTTTCCTTCTACTACCATGCACAGAGTTATCTCCTGCTCTAGCAGTAACATTTTTGATTGGCCTTTCCTTTCCGTTTAAATTCGTTCTCTTTTTCTGGACTAAAACATTTTCTGTAGTACTACTTTTTTTTCTACAAATGTTTCTTATGAATGATTTCGTTGTCTTACCCGGAGCTTTCTTGGTGACTTGACGAGTTTTTATTGTAGAGGACTGCTGCAAAAATGTTGTAAGCTGCTGTCTTTGACGTTTTGTAGCCTTTCGGTTTCGTTGTTTAGATGGCATTATGTACTTTTGAAATGATCTGCAGTTGAATCTGTGGTAAAATATAATTAAAAATGTTATTAACCACTATTAGCAAACAGTAAATCAATAACAGTCGTCAAAAATTTAACACACTACTTGTCATTTTTTCATATATAATAATTTTTAGTGCATTGGCAAATGTAGTAGTCACAAATAGTAGCAAAGAAATGGAATACTTCTACATTTCACCTGTGCTGTTTTATATGTGAATCTGAACTAATTTTATTAGCATATTTGACTATTTTATTAAAGACACTACACACAACCTGTTTTTGAAGTTGTGTTTAATTTTAAATGAAACGGTTTACATGTTTACTTTTCATTTCCAGTAATTTTAAAAAATAAATGTTTATAGTTCCATAGGCTTAAGCAGGTCAGCTTCCCACCCTATGTCATACAATTCTGACAAATCGGCATCCTCATCATGTTCTTCATTATCCTCAGGATTTAAATCATCCAAGGGATCTACTTCCACTGATGTTTGAATCACAATTTCAATGATAATATCGAGATCAACAGATTGCTCATTATCACTCATGCTTGATGTTGTCGTTATCTTTAAAGAAAGAGAACAACAATGAGATGTTGCAGAGTAAGAGACAAATCTCAGAGACTATAATTGTAAATTTTTTTAACAAGAGTAACATTTTGCAGATATTATTTAACCATGTCCAGCGATGCTGCGGAGGTGAGGCCTATGTCCAATTTTTCAGTGAACAGGACTCATTTCTTCTTAACCTTGGATAAGCCTCACCAACTCTGTTTCCCCTGCTCATACTTAAATGTAAAGTGGCAGATTTATGTAAACTGGCGCATCCCCAGGGATGCACCAGTTAAAGTGCGCTGCTGTTCTGCCACCCATGATGTGCCGCATTTACAATGCGGAGCACCATTGAGCAAAAACAGCACAGATGCGTCACGCATCTGTGCCGCAAAAGCATCACATTGCAGGAATCACGTCGTAAGCGCGACATGTCTACTGCAATGCACAGGGGCAAGCCACACATTGCATGGTGCATCACTCCTTATGCCTGTTTCAAACAGGCGTAAGGATTTGATTCCGCAATGCCATAAAGCTGACTCAGTGAAATCTTCTAAATTTCACTGTGTTAGTTTTACAGGGCTTTCATGCAAATGAATGCCCACCCTGCAACAAAACGCCTATATGAAACCTGACGCAGGTTTCATGTGACACAGGACTTTACACCATGACACATCTGCCTAGATGCATCAAGTTGTAAATATGTCGCAACATAGCACATCCTTTGCGCCGCCGCTGCATCACAAAATTGACGCACAGCGGCGCAAAAGAGGCACACGGCTATCATAAATCTGTCCCTAACATTTTAAATGATTGATTCTTGATGACGATAAGGTGTGGCCTATCCAGAGGTTTGTTTGAGGTGAGGCCTACTCAGGGTTGCAGATGAAATTTAGGCTTGTTGAAGAGTACAGAGGAGATAATACATGTGCAGGCCTACCAATGAAGTGAGTCATGTCCACTGCACTCTTGAACAAAGGTCAGACCTCTTCTGTGTCCATGAACAGGCCTAAACCTCATCTGCACAATGTGATTCGTAAAGTTAGGAAACACAGGTGATGTAAATGAAAAATTTGGAATTTCTTTTCCTCATTTCACAATCACATCACCTGTGTTTCCTTTGCTTAGGTATCTCATTGTGCAGATGGAGTCTAGCATATCAAAGAGTACACAGAAGTTGAGCACTGTATACAACAATTTTGACATTTACAGAAGATTCAGCTACTCCATGCCCCCTACACAGTCCTAAATGTTTACAGTTTAAACGGACTGTATCTTGTTGGAGATGAAGTGAGGCCTGTCTTGCAACATGGTGCATCTTTTGCATCACTGCTGCATTGGTTTCATGTGGCACAGGATTTTACAGCATGACACATCTGCCTAGATGCATCATGTTGTAAATATTTCGCAACATACAGTCCTAAATGTTTACAGTTTAAACGGACGGTATCTTGTTGGAGATGAAGTGAGGCCTGTCTTGCAACATGGTGCATCTTTTGCATCACTGCTGCATTGGTTTCATTTGGCACAGGATTTTACAGCATGACACATCTGCCGAGATGCATCATGTTGTAAATATGTCGCAACATAGCGCATCTTTTGCACCGCCGCTGCGTCACAAAAGTGACGCACAGCGGCGCAAAAGAGACACACGGCTATCATAAATCTGTCCCTAACATTTTAAATGATTGATTCAGGATGACGATAAGGTGTGGCCTATCCAGAGGTTTGTTTGAGGTGAGGCCTACTCAGGGTTGCAGATGAAATTTAGGCTTGTTGAAGAGTACAGAGGAGATAATACATGTGCAGGCCTACCAATGAAGTGAGTCATGTCCACTGCACTCTTGAACAAAGGTCAGACCTCTTCTGTGTCCGTGAACAGGCCTAAACCTCATCTGCACAATGTGATTCGTAAAGTTAGGAAACACAGGTGATGTAAATGAAAAATGTGGAATTTCTTTTCCTCATTTCACAATCACATCACCTGTGTTTCCTTTGCTTAGGTATCTCATTGTGCAGATGGAGTCTAGCATATCAAAGAGTACACAGAAGTTGAGCACTGTATACAACAATTTTGACATTTACAGAAGATTCAGCTTCTCCATGCCCCCTACACAGTCCTAAATGTTTACAGTTTAAACTGACGGTATCTTGTTGGAGATGAAGTGAGACCTGTCTTGCAACATGGTGCATCTTTTGCATCACTGCTGCATCGGTTTCATGTGGCACAGGACTTTACAGCATGACACATCTGCCTAGATGCATCAAGTTGTAAATATGTCGCCACATAGCAAATCTTTTGCACCGCCGCTGCGTCACAAAAGTGACACACAGTGGCGCAAAAGAGGCACACAGCTATCATAAATCTGTCCCTAACATTTTAAATGATTGATTCAGGATGACGATAAGGTGTGGCCTATTCAGAGGTTTGTTTGAGGTGAGGCCTACTCAGGGTTGCAGATGAAATTTAGGCTCGTAGAAGAGTACAGAGGAGATAATACATGTGCAGGCCTACCAATGAAATGAGTCATGTCCACTTCACTCTTGAACAAAGGCCAGACCTCTTCTGTGTCCGTGGACAGGCCTAAACCTCATCTGCACAATGTGATTCGTAAAGTTAGGAAACACAGGTGATGTAATTGAAAAATGTGGAATTTCTTTTGCTCATTTCACAATCACATCACCTGTGTTTCCTTTGCTTAGATATCTCATTGTGCAGATGGAGTCTAGCATATCAAAGACTACGCAGAAGGTGAGCACTGTATGGAACATGGCTATGTAACTCAAAGAATCAAAATCTAAATTTGCCAAGCACACATGGGGGTGTATTTACAAGGACCTTCCACCACGGGGAAATGTCTTTAATTAAAATGGGAAAAATAACATCAAAGGGACTCAAATGCCTTTTAAATATACCCCAAGCAACCTATGAAACTCTAGCACTACATATCAAGAAACCTAATTGATTTCAAAAAACGTTTCTAAACACATCATGTAAATCAATTATATACCTACATTCAAGGGGAAATGACTTAAAATGCCCTAAGACACATGAAAGCGTTTTTTAAGGCCCTTGCACCATTTTTGGGTTACTTTTAACATGGCTATGTAACTCAAAGAATCAAAATCTAAATTTGCCAAGCACAGATGGGGGCGTATTTACAAAGACCTTGCACCACGGGGAAAGGTCTTAAATTAAAATGGGAAAAATAACATCAGAGAGACTCAAAGGCCTTATAAATATGCCCCAAGCAACCTATGAAACTCTAGCAGTACATATCCAGAAATCTAATTGATTTCAAAAAACGTTTTTAAACACATCATGTAAAGCAATTATATACCTACATTCATCGGGAAGTGACTTAAAATGCCCTAAGACACATGAAATCGTTTTTTTAAGGCCCTTGCATCATTTTTGCGTTACTTTTAACATGGCTATGTAACTCAAAGAATCAAAATCTAAATTTGCCAAGCACACATGGGGGCGTATTTACAAGGACCTTGCACCACAAGGAAATGTCTTAAAATAAAATGGGAAAAATTACATCAAAGGAACTCAAAAGCCCTGTAAATATGCCCCAAGCAACCTATGAAACTCTAGCAGTACATATCAAGAAACCTAATTGATTTCAAAAAACGTTTTTAAACACATCTTGTAAAGCAATTATATTCCTACATTCATGGGGAAGTGAGTTAAAATGCCCTAAGACACATGAAAGCATTTTTGTAAGACCCTTGCACTATTTTTGCGTCACTTTTAACATGGCTATGTAACTCAAAGAAACAAAATCTATTTGTAAAACACTTGACACAAAGCAACATTTTAAATACACAACTTTCTTCATAATTTTCTCCCTAAAGCATACTATTCTCTATCTACTTTAAATGAATCTTTTCTCACCTTAGCAAATACTTTATGAGTTTCAAAACAGTCTCAGACACACACCAATTTGTCTTTAGCAGAGCAAAAGGTATGCACTCCAGAGTCTGCAAGCAACAATGGCACAGAAATGCTGTAATTCATCACACATATCTCTCATGTCACCCAATCAAAACTCTTCCCTCACTTTTTTCAAATCAACACCCTTCCCCCCTCTGCCCTTTCTGCCTTTTTTTCCATAGCAACCACCTCCTGAAAGACCTCTGATGTTTGCAAGTTCACACAACAATGTTTCAATTGAACTCTGAACTCTCAGTACACCTGCATATCCAGTGCAATCTTTCATAAAATGATTTTTTCTTGACCATTCAAATTACATCTTTCAAAGAACTCATCCATGCACCCTAACTTTCTGTTTTCAGCAATCAAAATCCACCAATCACTGCTACTGCTTCATTAACACAGAAACTCCACAGTTTTTTTCATTTTAAACTCTTATTTTTTCAACTGCCATTTCATTGCCACACTTCATCTGACTGCAGCAGAACCTTCTCTCACCATGTTTTCTGTCTGGATTGTTGGACATAGTTACATCTACTGGGCTCAAAGGTATGCTGATAACAGAAATTTACCTAACCTCAATTTACAAAATGTGGAAATTAAGTGGATTGGCCACAGAGGATTAAAATGTCACCAATTGATACCATTGGTGAAAACCTTTTTGCATTTGCCAAAACCTGACCTGTTAATTGTGCACTGTGGAGGAAATGACTTGGGAACTTTGACTGGGGTAGGTCTGGAAATGCTTTTAAAGGACACCTTTGACCAATTGATGGCACTTTTTCCTCAAACTGCCTTGGTATATTCAAATATATGCCAAAGACAGAAATGGAGGTGGTCGAAACAATTTTGTCCACAAATTGAGAAATCGAGGAAGCATGTAAATAAGTCTGTTTCAGCTTCCATGAGAGACCATGGAATGGGCTCCATGTACAACAATAATTTGCGTTACTACATGCAAGATATCTACAGAGGAGATGGAGTTCACTTCTCAGATGAGGGGAACAGAATTTTCATTCTGAATTTAAGACTGTGCATTGGTACCTACTTATAAGTACCTAAATCTACCATAAACCCAAAAGCTCTTCTCAGAGCTACCCTAACTATGATCACCATAAATAAATTTTAAATATAATTTTTTTTTTACTAATTTTCACAATTTATGCTTTCTGGAGCGCTACCCGGTACGCGCACCGGACGCTAACCGTGCGAAATTTTTTACAAAAATGGTTTTTTTTCGCACATATGGACCTCCTCAGCCACTCTCAGAAAACCTATGGGGTCAGGATACGTCTACCGTGCCCCCTTCTACCCATTCTGAACATTTTTTGCCCTCCATCTTGTATCTCAATTCTACCGAAACACAAAATGGAGGACTCCCGTAACGCTGCCGGTTCGCGTACCGGGGCGCTCACCGGGAAGCGCTCATTTAAAAAAAGGTGGGAAAGTAATTTACAGAAAAACGACTGGAGACACTTTCACCAAATATAGATTAGCTCATACTACATACCAATCCCTACCATTTTCACAAATTTGATTGAAATTCCATTTAGCCATTTAGCCTGTAGACCTCCCTAAATACCCTGAGGTAAATTACTTCACAAAACACATCTGAAGTGTTGGAATTGACAACCAATTAAAATGTTACTTTCATTTTCTACTTTTTTTACCTGACATTTGATTGGTTATGTACCTGAATATATATAAAGAAAGAGAGAGAAACACAGCCATTTTGACTGCTACTTCCTGAAGTACATTGCAAGATCATTTTCACTCACAAGATATTATTTTATATATTTGAAAACATTTTCAGATAGTTATATACTATCCCTCTGTAAGAGTTACACATTGAAAAAGGCTTGTTTATTATAATTATGGATTGATTTAGGTTTCTGTGGTATAATTATGAATTTACTTAGGCTTTTTCACAGTCACTTTTTAATAGTACTACTTCACGCCTCAAAAGTACCTGTCTGAACTTAAACCCAACAGTGCCCTATCTCTACTGATATATTTATTTTTTATGCAAATTTCAGCACAAAAATGGAAGGAGAACAGAACGTTTCCTTTGAAATTGTCCTAGACATGAACAATGAGAAAATCATTGAACCCATTGACTTGGAATTCATGGATGAATCACGAGACCATGAACTTCTACAATGTGTAGAATCTGTGTATTTCTTACTTCAATATGAGGACGGTCAAATGTGGGAAGTTATGTTCAGTCAAAAAGAAGACATATCGGACAGTCAAATGTTAGACGTTCTATTAAATTTTGAAAAAGAATCAGAAAAATAAAATTATATTTAATATTAAAAAATTGTTTGAGTCTTTAATCATTTTTATATGTAATTCATAAACTAGTACCAAATTGATTATAATGTAAAGTTAGACTTATAGTATACTGTGCACAATCCCAAAAATAAATTTATTTTTAATAATCATAAATACTGCTACTTAAATAAAAAATAAATTTAAAAAAAACAACGAAAAGAACAATCAATAAACATACAATATTTCAAAATATCATAGTCTATCATTCTTTTTTCCTTATAGTACGCTCCCCAGACCGCTTCCCGGTGCGCGTACCGGGCGCTCCCCCCCAAAAAAAAAAAATGTATTTATTTTTGCCCCGCGGGGCCCTTTTAAAGCCTCCACATCAAACCTAGAGGGTCAGGGAGGATCTTCAATGCCCCCTTATGGTCATTTCCCCCTTTGTTTTGGCCTCCTCTTGTCTCTCGATCCTACCGAGAGACAAGATGGCGGCCGCTCCGGACTGTTTAGAATGTTGACAGACACCGAAGAGCCAATCAGCTTCGCTTCGCGAAGTTCCGTTACGCATCAGGTACGCGAACCGGGGCGCTACCCGGAGCGCTGTTACAGATATATATATTTTTTTGAACGTTAATTTCTCAAAATCCACTGGAGCACATATATTGAGACCTAGCAAAGGCACATCGGGCTAACAGTCCCTACAATTTTGCCAAGTTTCGTGCAAATCCATTCAGCCGTTCGGGCTAAAAGTGAGGCCAACCGCCCTATGGAAATTAACATGGGAAAAACGCGTTTTGGGACCCCCCTTTTTTCTCGGCCCCCCCCTTGACAAACCCCCCCAAATTTTCAGGGGCTGCTCAGAAACGAAATGTTCCATTTTCCTGAAAATTTCAGCCAATTCCGTCCTCAAACGCCAAAGTTATTCGACATAGAATTTTCAAAAATCCCATAGGAAAAAAATCCTAACTATATATACCTACTGGCGACCGCCAGTAGGTAATATATATATATGTATATGTATATAATTTTCAGGGGCTGCTCAGAAACAAAATGTTCCATTTTCCTGAAAATTTCAGCCAATTCCATCCTCCAACGCCAAAGTTATTCGACATAGAATTTTCAAAAATCCCATAGGAAAAAAATCCTAACTATATATACCTACTGGCGACCGCCAGTAGGTAATATATATATATATGTATATATATATATATTACCTACTGGCGGTCGCCAGTAGGTATATATAGTTAGGATTTTTTCTCTATGGGATTTTTGAAAATTCTATGTCTAATAACTTTGGCGTTTGTGGACGGAATTGGCTGAAATTTTCAGGAAAATGGAACATTTTGTTTGTGAGCAGCCCCTGAAAATTTGGGGGGGGTCGTCAAGGGGGGGCCGAGAAAAAAGGGGGGTCCCAAAACGTGTTTTTGCCATGCAATTTTCCATAGGGCGGTTGGCCTCACTTTTAGCTCGAACAGCTGAATGGATTTCCACGAAACTTGGCAAAATTGTAGATATTGTTTGCCCGATGTGCCTTTGCTAGGTCTCAAGATATGTGGTCCTGTGAATTTTGAGTAAATTAGGTTTAAAAAAAGATATATATCTAGAGCCGCGCCCGGTACGCGTACCGGGGAGCGCTTCGGGCGCGCCACGCGACTTGCGCACGGCAAGCTGATTGGTTCTCGGGTGTCTGTAAACATTCGAAACAGTCCGCAACGGCCGCCATCTTGTGTCTCGGTAGGATTGAGACACAAGAGGTGGCAAAAATCAAAGGGGGGAAATGAGCAAAAAGGGGCAGGGTACACCCCCCTGACCCCCTAGTTTTGATGTGGGGGCCATAAAAGGCTCCCGCGGGAAAAAAATAAAATAAAAATAAAAATTGATTTTCGCGGGGGGGAGCGCCCGGTACGCGCACCGGGGAGCTTACTGGGGAGCGTACCAGGAGATAAAAAATGACAGACTTTTTTTTTTTTTTAAAAAGCATTTTTTTATAAATTGGAGGTAGTTCTGAAAAGATTTTTTTTTGATTTTGTTGTTTTATATATTATTTTTTTTTTGTTTTTGTTGTTTTATATTTTTTTAGACTTTTTTAAACAATTTTATATTTGTTTTGGATTTTTGTCAAGGGAAAAACAAAAACAGGGATTCCAAAACTGCTCAACAGGAGCAAAAAAATGTGAAAATTTAGGGACTGGCAGAGCAGCGGTGTTGCTGTTTCTTTAGGGCAATGAGTTCAACACTCTGCTCCCCATAGCAGAGCAGTTCGTCACACTCCGTGCAGAGAAATTTGATGCCTGCAAACACCGGCTGAATGTTAGGGACCATTCTTCCACGGAGTGGTCCCGAAGGTGTTGCTCCACCAGTGGAGGTGCTGCCGCCATCTGTGGGTACATTCCGTGCCAGCTCTCTGACACTCTCCCTGGCAAAGTTGTTAGGGTGTCTTCTTTTCACATGCCTGATTAAATTAGCATTTCCAAAACTATATTTTTTCAGAGGACTGCCTCTGGATAAACTACTCCCACATATTTTGCAGGTTACTTTGGGAGCGTTGACTTTTTTTTGTCCTTCAGGGATGTCATAAAATTTCTAGATGAAATGGGTTTTTTTCTTCTGCTGAGGAGGGTCCTCATCTAAAAATCCCTCTGAATCACTGCTGGATGACTCTCTTGCAGCCATTGCTGTAGATCAGAAAAGTAGGAGATAAACACAGTACACAGAACAGCTCTTGCTCTCTCCAAGTACAAAGCAATAGTGAGAGAAATGGGTGGGTTTCACACAATTCCTACATTCATGGGGAAGTGAGTTAAAATGCCCTAAGACACATGAAAGCATTTTTGTAAGACCCTTGCACTATTTTTGCGTCACTTTTAACGTGGCTATGTAACTCAAAGAAACAAAATCTATTTGTAAAACACTTGACACAAAGCAACATTTTAAATACACAACTTTCTTCATAATTTTCTCCCTAAAGCATACTATTCTCTATCTACTTTAAATGAATCTTTTCTCACCTTAGCAAATACTTTATGAGTTTCAAAACAGTCTCAGACACACACCAATTTGTCTTTAGCAGAGCAAAAGGTATGCACTCCAGAGTCTGCAAGCAACAATGGCACAGAAATGCTGTAATTCATCACACATATCTCTCATGTCACCCAATCAAAACTCTTCCCTCACTTTTTTCAAATCAACACCCTTCCCCCCTCTGCCCTTTCTGCCTTTTTTTCCATAGCAACCACCTCCTGAAAGACCTCTGATGTTTGCAAGTTCACACAACAATGTTTCAATTGAACTCTGAACTCTCAGTACACCTGCATATCCAGTGCAATCTTTCATAAAATGATTTTTTCTTGACCATTCAAATTACATCTTTCAAAGAACTCATCCATGCACCCTAACTTTCTGTTTTCAGCAATCAAAATCCACCAATCACTGCTACTGCTTCATTAACACAGAAACTCCACAGTTTTTTTCATTTTAAACTCTTATTTTTTCAACTGCCATTTCATTGCCACACTTCATCTGACTGCAGCAGAACCTTCTCTCACCATGTTTTCTGTCTGGATTGTTGGACATAGTTACATCTACTGGGCTCAAAGGTATGCTGATAACAGAAATTTACCTAACCTCAATGTACAAAATGTGGAAATTAAGTGGATTGGCCACAGAGGATTAAAATGTCACCAATTGATACCATTGGTGAAAACCTTTTTGCATTTGCCAAAACCTGACCTGTTAATTGTGCACTGTGGAGGAAATGACTTGGGCACTTTGACTGGGGTAGGTCTGGAAATGCTTTTAAAGGACACCTTTGACCAATTGATGGCACTTTTTCCTCAAACTGCCTTGGTATATTCAAATATATGCCAAAGACAGAAATGGAGGTGGTCGAAACAATTTTGTCCACAAATTGAGAAATCGAGGAAGCATGTAAATAAGTCTGTTTCAGCTTACATGAGAGACCATGGAATGGGCTCCATGTACAACAATAATTTGCGTTACTACATGCAAGATATCTACAGAGGAGATGGAGTTCACTTCTCAGATGAGGGGAACAGAATTTTCATTCTGAATTTAAGACTGTGCATTGGTACCTACTTATAAGTACCTAAATCTACCATAAACCCAAAAGCTCTTCTCAGAGCTACCCTAACTATGATCACCATAAATAAATTTTAAATATAATCTTTTTTTTACTAATTTTCACAATTTACGCTTTCTGGAGCGCTACCCGGTACGCGCACCGGACGCTAACCGTGCGGAAATTTTTACAAAAATGGTTTTTTTTCGCACATATGGACCTCCTCAGCCACTCTCAGAAAACCTAGGGGGTCAGGATACGTCTACCGTGCCCCCTTCTACCCATTCTGAACATTTTTTGCCCTCCATCTTGTATCTCAATTCTACCGAAACACAAAATGGAGGACTCCCGTAACGCTGCCGGTTCGCGTACCGGGGCGCTCACCGGGAAGCGCTCATTTAAAAAAAGGTGGGAAAGTAATTTACAGAAAAACGACTGGAGACACTTTCACCAAATATAGATTAGCTCATACTACATACCAATCCCTACCATTTTCACAAATTTGATTGAAATTCCATTTAGCCATTTAGCCTGTAGACCTCCCTAAATACCCTGAGGTAAATTACTTCACAAAACACATCTGAAGTGTTGGAATTGACAACCAATTAAAATGTTACTTTCATTTTCTACTTTTTTTACCTGACATTTGATTGGTTATGTACCTGAATATATATAAAGAAAGAGAGAGAAACACAGCCATTTTGACTACTACTTCCTGAAGTACATTGCAAGATCATTTTCACTCACAAGATATTATTTTATAAATTTGAAAACATTTTCAGATAGTTATATACTATCCCTCTGTAAGAGTTACACATTGAAAAAGGCTTGTTTATTATAATTATGGATTGATTTAGGTTTCTGTGGTATAATTATGAATTTACTTAGGCTTTTTCACAGTCACTTTTTAATAGTACTACTTCACGCCTCAAAAGTACCTGTCTGAACTTAAACCCAACAGTGCCCTATCTCTACTGATATATTTATTTTTTATGCAAATTTCAGCACAAAAATGGAAGGAGAACAGAACGTTTCCTTTGAAATTGTCCTAGACATGAACAATGAGAAAATCATTGAACCCATTGACTTGGAATTCATGGATGAATCACGAGACCATGAACTTCTACAATGTGTAGAATCTGTGTATTTCTTACTTCAATATGAGGACGGTCAAATGTGGGAAGTTATGTTCAGTCAAAAAGAAGACATATCGGACAGTCAAATGTTAGACGTTCTATTAAATTTTGAAAAAGAATCAGAAAAATAAAATTATATTTAATATTAAAAAATTGTTTGAGTCTTTAATCATTTTTATATGTAATTCATAAACTAGTACCAAATTGATTATAATGTAAAGTTAGACTTATAGTATACTGTGCACAATCCCAAAAATAAATTTATTTTTAATAATCATAAATACTGCTACTTAAATAAAAAATAAATTTAAAAAAAACAACGAAAAGAACAATCAATAAACATACAATATTTCAAAATATCATAGTCTATCATTCTTTTTTCCTTATAGTACGCTCCCCAGACCGCTTCCCGGTGCGCGTACCGGGCGCTCCCCAAAAAAAAAAAAAAAATGTATTTATTTTTGCCCCGCGGGGCCCTTTTAAAGCCTCCACATCAAACCTAGAGGGTCAGGGAGGATCTTCAATGCCCCCTTATGGTCATTTCCCCCTTTGTTTTGGCCTCCTCTTGTCTCTCGATCCTACCGAGAGACAAGATGGCGGCCGCTCCGGACTGTTTAGAATGTTGACAGACACCGAAGAGCCAATCAGCTTCGCTTCGCGAAGTTCCGTTACGCATCAGGTACGCGAACCGGGGCGCTACCCGGAGCGCTGTTACAGATATATATATTTTTTTGAACGTTAATTTCTCAAAATCCACTGGAGCACATATATTGAGACCTAGCAAAGGCACATCGGGCTAACAGTCCCTACAATTTTGCCAAGTTTCGTGCAAATCCATTCAGCCGTTCGGGCTAAAAGTGAGGCCAACCGCCCTATGGAAATTAACATGGGAAAAACGCGTTTTGGGACCCCCCTTTTTTCTCGGCCCCCCCCTTGACAAACCCCCCCAAATTTTCAGGGGCTGCTCAGAAACAAAATGTTCCATTTTCCTGAAAATTTCAGCCAATTCCGTCCTCAAACGCCAAAGTTATTCGACATAGAATTTTCAAAAATCCCATAGGAAAAAAATCCTAACTATATATACCTACTGGCGACCGCCAGTAGGTAATATATATATATGTATATGTATATAATTTTCAGGGGCTGCTCAGAAACAAAATGTTCCATTTTCCTGAAAATTTCAGCCAATTCCATCCTCAAACGCCAAAGTTATTCGACATAGAATTTTCAAAAATCCCATAGGAAAAAAATCCTAACTATATATACCTACTGGCGACCGCCAGTAGGTAATATATATATATGTATATATATATATATTACCTACTGGCGGTCGCCAGTAGGTATATATAGTTAGGATTTTTTCTCTATGGGATTTTTGAAAATTCTATGTCTAATAACTTTGGCGTTTGTGGACGGAATTGGCTGAAATTTTCAGGAAAATGGAATATTTTGTTTGTGAGCAGCCCCTGAAAATTTGGGGGGGGTCGTCAAGGGGGGGCCTAGAAAAAAGGGGGGTCCCAAAACGTGTTTTTGCCATGCAATTTTCCATAGGGCGGTTGGCCTCACTTTTAGCTCGAACAGCTGAATGGATTTCCACGAAACTTGGCAAAATTGTAGATATTGTTTGCCCGATGTGCCTTTGCTAGGTCTCAAGATATGTGGTCCTGTGAATTTTGAGTAAATTAGGTTTAAAAAAAGATATATATCTAGAGCCGCGCCCGGTACGCGTACCGGGGAGCGCTTCGGGCGCGCCACGCGACTTGCGCACGGCAAGCTGATTGGTTCTCGGGTGTCTGTAAACATTCGAAACAGTCCGCAGCGGCCGCCATCTTGTGTCTCGGTAGGATTGAGACACAAGAGGTGGCAAAAATCAAAGGGGGGAAATGAGCAAAAAGGGGCAGGGTACACCCCCCTGACCCCCTAGTTTTGATGTGGGGGCCATAAAAGGCTCCCGCGGGAAAAAAAAAAAAATTAAAAAAAAATTCGATTTTCGCGGGGTGGAGCGCCCGGTACGCGCACCGGGGAGCTTACTGGGGAGCGTACCAGGAGATAAAAAATGACAGACTTTTTTTTTTTTTAAAAAAGCATTTTTTTATAAATTGGAGGTAGTTCTGAAAAGATTTTTTTTTTAATTTTGTTGTTTTATATATTATTTTTTTTTTGTTTTTGTTGTTTTATATTTTTTTAGACTTTTTTAAACAATTTTATATTTGTTTTGGATTTTTGTCAAGGGAAAAACAAAAACAGGGATTCCAAAACTGCTCAACAGGAGCAAAAAAATGTGAACATTTAGGGACTGGCAGAGCAGCGGTGTTGCTGTTTCTTTAGGGCAATGAGTTCAACACTCTGCTCCCCATAGCAGAGCAGTTCGTCACACTCCGTGCAGAGAAATTTGATGCCTGCAAACACCGGCTGAATGTTAGGGACCATTCTTCCACGGAGTGGTCCCGAAGGTGTTGCTCCACCAGTGGAGGTGCTGCCGCCATCTGTGGGTACATTCCGTGCCAGCTCTCTGACACTCTCCCTGGCAAAGTTGTTAGGGTGTCTTCTTTTCACATGCCTGATTAAATTAGCATTTCCAAAACTATATTTTTTCAGAGGACTGCCTCTGGATAAACTACTCCCACATATTTTGCAGGTTACTTTGGGAGCGTTGACTTTTTTTTGTCCTTCAGGGATGTCATAAAATTTCTACATGAAATGGGTTTTTTTCTTCTGCTGAGGAGGGTCCTCATCTAAAAATCCCTCTGAATCACTGCTGGATGACTCTCTTGCAGCCATTGCTGTAGATCAGAAAAGTAGGAGATAAACACAGTACACAGAACAGCTCTTGCTCTCTCCAAGTACAAAGCAATAGTGAGAGAAATGGGTGGGTTTCACACAATTTGGGAAAAAAAAATGTTCTGAACCAATGAAAAGTGTTATTTTAAAGTCACATGGTTTGACGCGCTTACACTACGCGCCCCGGGGCGCGTCCCGGGACGTGTATCGTAAGCGCATCGGGGCGCTTACGTTGCGCGATCGTATGCGCTACCGGGTGCGCTTACGCGGTGCGTCATAAGACGCATCTCGCGGCTACGCGATACGTGTCTTATGACGCAAGGCGTGGCGGCTACGCGATACGTCACGATGTTGTTTTCGTTCGCGGCAATAGCGCTCTCGGTACGCTCATCAGTACGCGCCCCGGGGCGCGCCGCAAGATTGCGCTTACCCGTGCGTTCACCTGTCCGCGCCCCGGGAGCGCACCAAAAAGAATTTAAAAAAAAAATGACAGAACTATAAAATATAAAATTCGATTTAAAATGTATTATTTTTATAAAGATTTGCTATTAAAAAACCTATGAAATTCACTGAAAAAACCATAGGTTATAGACCATATATAGTTAGGAATTAGCATTTACAAAACCATGAAAATTCACTGAAAAAACCATAGGTTATAGACCATATATAGTTAGGAATTAGCATTTAAAAAACCTTATTTTACTCACACAAAACCATTGAAATTCCATATATAGTTAGTTGCACTAACTATATATCGCGCACCCGCAATCCACTGCTGATGATGTCACATATTACATCGTTCATGACATGGTCAGTGACATCACTGATGACATCACTGATGACATCTCAAATGACATCACTGATGACATCACTGATGACATCATTCATGTGATGATACGATGAATCTCTTCAGACTCTAATATAACCTTAGATACACTCAGTGTAAACAGACACTCACAGACTGTCACTCATCCATGGAGTTACTCACACACCTAGTCAGTCTTGCAAAGAATCAATCACACCTCAATTTCCTCAACTATATAGTTATACACACCTTACTTATTGAAACATATAATAACACATATTTACTCTGTTATACAATCCCTGATACAAGTTCACAATAATCCATACAGCCACTCACACATTCACTGGCTCTTATGCACAGTTATTTATATATGTCAACTATCGCATGTACTGTGTTTTACATATGTACTTACTTTGACATGTAGCACTGAGATATCCATTCACTCACCAATACACTCATGCACACAGTCAACCGCCCATACAGCTGTTTCCACATGCACTTTTGAACCCATACATCTAGTGAATCAACTGCTCATACATCTATGCACAGAGTCATACACCTCCAAGACACCCACACACACACTCAGTCTCCCATACAAATACTTGGCCAACTAATTAATAACCCATATAGTTAGTCATATAGCTAATGATCAACACATGCATCAGATTACAAAACAACAGACACAATGATGCACAATTTAAAACAGTTTAGTCACTAACCCATGCACTCAGTGAGACACATTTAATCACTCACTTATACAGTCAGTCATGCACCTACTAAATCCTTCATCCAGACACTTATACATCCACTCATTCTTCAATATGTAAGACTTATTTTAACTTTACAGAAACATACAGTCACTGGATGTTGTCATCAGTGATGTCATCAGTGATGTCATTTGAGATGTCATCAGTGATGTCATCAGTGATGTCACTGACCATGTCATGAATGATGTAATATGTGACATCATCAGCAGTGGATTGCGGGTGCGCGATATATAGTTAGTGCAACTAACTATATATGGAATTTCAATGGTTTTGTGTGAGTAAAATAAGGTTTTTTAAATGCTAATTCCTAACTATATATGGTCTATAACCTATGGTTTTTTCAGTGAATTTTCATGGTTTTGTAAATGCTAATTCCTAACTATATATGGTCTATAACCTATGGTTTTTTCAGTGAATATATATATATATACAATTATAATTACAATTTGCATGAACAGCCATGGATGACTCCATGAGAACATCCTTGCACTACCAATGGAATGCAAAGTTTGTGTTGGATTGTAAATCCCACCACAACACCTTGCCTTAGGTTTGCATTAAAAGAATTATGCAAACCTGATGCACAGTGTCTGTAAATCTGAGTCATTAGCTTTGGTAGTGCCTCTCCTAGGGGCAGATCCGTCACTATTCCTCTATTACTCAGACTGCTTATCACTCTCTGGACCCAATACAATCCCCGGATGACAGGGTGGTGCACACTATTTGTCAGAAGTGCCCCCAAACCTGCAGACACCCATTACCCGATATGTAGGATCACATGTCTTTCAATTGCAAGACTATTTTCATTGCAGTTTAGTAAAACTCAGATAATACCTATTCTGATCTAAATATACCCCTTTCAAATCTGAGCAAGTAGTGTTGGGCCTGAAGTATTTGCTTTCAGTTCTGTGTTGATATACTTACTCTCTTCACATAAGGTGTTTGTCTTGGCATTGTCTCGAGTTAAAAAGTAATTCTGAAAGCCCAAAAGAAAATATCTTCAAATGGTACTAGCTTGTTAATGCTCAATCCGTTGCTGGCACGTCAATACATTGCTGGCACGTCAATCCATTGCTGGCACGTTAGATTTGTCTTCCTTAGCTGGAATATTACTTTTCTAGTGCACAGTCAGCACGCCTCCTACTCTGCCTTGAGCAGAGAGAGCGTGTAATATAAAGAATTACTGTTATCTTCATATATTTTTCTTTCAATTTCAGGCAAATTAGAGGCAATGACACCTTTCTATGGGGACGAATTAGGGACCAAAGCAGCTTTTGAGAATTTTCCTCGGGGCTTCAAATAGATTTAAAAGCCTGGAATGTACTGTTTTAATTAACTGCTGTGCAGCCGCCTATCGACTACTTTTTGTCAATCTGCACGTCCCTTATGGTTGCTTTTTAGGTTAAATAAAAATCACTGTTGAAAAGTCAATATTGTGAACAGAAACCCCTTTCGGGATGCTGTATTCTATTATTTATTTGGTCTTTATTTAAGATATCCAAGTGGTTTGGGAGTCACCCAGGGAACGGCAAAATCCATTGGTCTATATCCATTCCGGCTAAAAGGAGTGCCTTGTGTGCTTGGAAAAAAATAAGCTGTAAGTAACTTTTGTGCTACATTCAGATCTGTTAAATTGGAGGCAGAGTCGAATGCAGGCAACAGCAAACAACAACAAAGAATGTTGCAAAAGTAGATTAGCATGTGCTAGTTTGACGTTCATTTTGCTAGGTGTTTCGTGCTACAGGATCTCCTACAGACCTATTGGTCAATAGGGAATGCCACTTTTTTGCTGATTTTGTTACTGTGTTTGTTGAATTAGCACTGTACTCACTTTTCTTTTGGAAAAGAGTCATTGGGCTTCCATTTATTTACCCTGTACCTTACATGGCAAGAAATGGCCTCTTTAGAATAAAAAGGCTTGGCCTGTTACTGGAAAAGGAATAAGACTGTCTTTATGAGGACACTGTTCATTGTTTGTGCATACGTATCACAGTCTGAGGTGGGTGAGGAGTGGGAGTGGCATTTGGTCTTGTACCAATCTATATTTTTTACTCAATGACCATATCAATCAATCAATATTTAGAAATCGTGGCAAATCACCCATGAGAGTCTCAAAGTGCTGGAGTTTCTTGCTGCTCCGCGGTGCTCTGTTCATTTGAACAGCCAGGTCTAGTCTGAAGTTGTGTACTGAAGAGGAGGTCCTGAGGTTCAGGGGAAGGTAATTTCAGGCTTTGGCCATCACGTGAGAGAAGCGTCGCCCTCTGCTGTTGGCTCGGTGCATCCTGGGGGTGTCTGCAAGGAAGAGTGAGGCAGATAGCAAGTGCCTGGTCGGTTTGTGGAAGGCCTTGCTTTTGTTGATGTATGCTGGTCCTTGGTTGTGTAGGGCTTTGTAAGCATGGGTCAACATTTGAACCTGCATCTCTTCTGAATCGGGAGCCAGTGTTGCTTCTTGAGGTTTGGATTGATGTGGGTCCGACTGGTAAGACTGAGGATGAGTTTTACCTCTGAGTTATTTATTGTCTATAGTCTCCTCAGGAGGCATGCAGTGATTCCTATGTACAGTGTGTTTCCATAGTCCAGCCTGCTGGTGATGAGGACCTGAGGGACAGTCCTTCTGGTGTTGATTGGGATCCACCTGAAAATCTTAAGGAGCATGCATAGGGTGTGGAAGCAGGCAGATGAGACTGTGTTTAACTGTTTCTGCATGGATAACTTGCTGTCCAATATGATGCCATGGTTGGGGGTGTGGTTTGTCGAGCGGGGGATGGGCCTCCAGGCGTCATTCCATGGCGAGGTGTTGTTTCCAAAGATGATGGCTTCCATCTTGTCCGTGATGAGCTTTAGACAGTTGTCCTTCATCCAGTCAGCAATGTTCCTCATACATTTGTGGAAGTTGGCTCTCGTGGTGGAAGGGTCTTCTGACAGTGAGAGGATACGCTGGGTGTTGTCGATGTAGGAGATAATGTTGAAGCCGTGTGATCTGATGGTGTTGGCAAAGGGGGCCATGTACATGTTGAAGAGGGTGGGGCTAAGAGAAGGTCCTTACATGCCAGAGATTATCTTTTTGGCTTCCAAGGCAAACATGTAGGGCAGATTCTCTGGGTCCTTCCGGTGAGGTTTGGGTCTATGCATTTTAGGACGTCTCCTTGGATTCCGATGTAGTGGGGTCTGTTGATCAGGATTAGGTGGGAAACAGTATCTAAGGTGTCAGACTGGTCCAGGAGGATGAGGGCTGCTGTGTTGCTGCGGTCCATGAGAGTATTGATGTCGTTGGTTGCTGCCATCAGGGCTGTCTCTGTGCTGTGGTTGGCTCGGAATCTGGAATGGGATCGGTCCAGGAGGTTGTTGTGTTCCAGGTGTTGGGTGAGTTGGTTGTTAATTGCCTTTTCTAGAACTTTCACCGGAAAGGGGAGCAGGGAGATGAACCAGTAGGACCACATGCCTCAGGTTTTGAATGATCATCACAATTAGTTTAGAAGTAAGGTAGACATAAATACAAAAGTATACTTGGTACACTTGGTACCATTGCATTTGATGCTTACTCAGTTTGGAAGGATAAAAAATGAATCCTATTGGGCCATTTGATCCTCATAACTCCACTTAAAGCAAATCCATCTGGTAGCACAAAATGAGCATGAAAATGTGCCTTTGAGGAATGTAGGCAGTCTTAATGACGATAGAGATTTAGCTGGCACTCTTTCTTCTGAGGATGTTGTGCATGACCCAGCTAACACATAAATGTCTTCATACATGGCCTTGGGAAAGTTTGTTCAAGCTTTAATGCACTTAGAGGTACTGCTGTGTGTAACTGGCAGGGAGCTGACATTACGATCTCTGCTCTCCTGCCTACATCGTTTTTACGGGGGTTGTTTCTCTTATAATTTTTGAGTTTAACTTACTTGCTGCACACAGGGAGGTGGTATCTGCGCACCACTCAGCAGAATAACACCGGTCTCCTTGATAGGCGGGGTCCGTCCGTGCGAGCGGACCCGCCATTTTGACAGTTAGTGCTTCTGTTCTCGGGGACAGAGGAGCGTAAAAGCAACGATGGTGCGAACGCGCACCGTTTGAAAGGTACTTAGAGGTACTGCTGTGTGTAACTGGCAGGGAGCTGACATTACGATCTCTGCTCTCCTACCTACAACGTTTTTATGGGGGTTGTTTCTCTTATGATTTTGAGTTTTAGCTTACTTGCTGCACACAGGGAGGTGGTATCTGCACACCACTCAGCAGAATCACACCGGTCTCCTTGATAGGCGGGGTCCGTCCGTGCGAGCGGACCCGCCATTTTGACAGTTAGTGCTCTGTTCTCGGGGACAGAGGAGCGTAAAAGCAACGATGGTGCGAACGCGCACCGTTTGAAAGGTACTTAGAGGTACTGCTGTGTGTAACTGGCAGGGAGCTGACATTACGATCTCTGCTCTCCTGCCTACATCGTTTTTACGGGGGTTGTTTCTCTTATGATTTTGAGTTTTAACTTACTTGCTGCACACAGGGAGGTGGTATCTGCACACCACTCAGCAGAATCACACCGGTCTCCTTGATAGGCGGGGTCCGTCCGTGCGAGCGGACCCGCCATTTTGACAGTTAGCGCTTCACCTCTTGGGGACAGAGGAGCATAAAAGCGACGATGGTGCGAACGCGTGCAGCGGGCGTGCCGGCGGCGCGCCAAAGGCAAGCCCGTTTGCACCCATCCGCACTAAGGTCGCGCTCAGCGCCAGTGATGCTGCCCATTTGGGCGCTGATAGGGGCTCTGCTGTGGAACACAGACACATAAGGTACTCCAGTGACGAGCTGTACCAAATCGGTGAGTCATGCGGAGATAAGAGGGTTCTTCGGCTCACTGAGTTTGCTGCTCCCATAGGAGACTTTTTAAACAGAGGTATTTTAGCCTGTGGGCTTCTAAATGTTAGGTCTTTGCCCAAGCATTGTGTGGAAATTCAGCTGTTGCTGGAATCACACGAGCTTGATGTTCTGTTTATGACAGAAACCTGGACCCATCCAGACTGTGAGGTTGAATCTGACTGGGCTTGCCCGCCCGGCTATAAAATCTTTCATCAACCTAGGCCAAATGGGAGGGGAGGTGGGGTGGGGGTGATCTACAAAGATACTTTGAAGCTGGGGACCATTGCCATAGATGCAGTCACAGGATTTGAGTTACTTGGCCTGGCAATTAAGAATGATTTTGGTCTTATTTTAATGGGGATCATTTGCTATAGACCTCCTGGGGCTTTTAGTGTACAACAGCTGCAAATATTGCTGGAGACCTTCACTGATATGGCAGCTACGCACCATAGACTGGTGATTCTGGTTGACTTTAATCTGTGGTTGAATGGCTCCCTTGACTCAGGTTTCTATAATGTACTGCACTCATGTGAAGGTCTTGGTCTTTTCCAGCAGGTTTCCAAGGCCACTCACAAAGCTGGGAACCTTCTTGATTTAATCTTCTCAGAAAGCCATCTCCTGCATATCAGTAAAATGTTGCCTATGGAATGGACGGATCACTTTCTGATTACGTTTTTAGTGAACTCCAGTGCCCTTAACAACCAGGCTCCGCGCTCTGTGACAGAATGCATTAGTAGAGCCTGGAAGGCTCTCCTGTGGATGAGGTGTTGGGATCTGGTGTTCAAGGTTGGAGATTGTTTCTCTTCAGATAAGCAAGTTGAGGAGAATTATGCCTCCTTTTGTCTGAAAATTACCCAGGCCTTGGATCCTGTGCCCCCATGAAAAAACATAAATCTAGGGGTAAACCTTCGGACTCCTGGTTTGATAACAGTTTGAAAAACCTGAAACTAGCGTGCAAGCAGGCTGAGAGGAGGTGGAGGCGAGGCTACAAGGAGAAGGATAAGCTCCAGTGGAAATTTAAAATTGAGGGCTACAAGAAGGAGATTAGAAGGTCCAAGGCAGACTATTTTTCGTCCGTAATTTGTAATGCCTCTAATAGTTCTAGAGATATTTTTAATATATTGAACAGCTTACTACTCCTGACTGTTCTAAGAATGTGATACCCCCCTCTCAGGAAATCTGTGAGATCCTGGCATGGTTCTTCCATGAGAAAATCCAATTGATCATTGAAGATCTGGAGGGGGGCCGTCTGGTAGCTGGGACTGTAGCCTCTGAGGCTATGAGGTCAGACGCTCCTGAGCTGAGTGGTTCGGAAGGTGAAGGTATTAGTTCCGTTTGTCTGACATGGACCAGTTATCTGAATTTGTGCCTCTAGCGGTGGAGGACTTCACTAGGGTGGCACGGGGTATTTCCTTTGGTTCTCCTTTGGATCCATTGCCACACAAGATCTGGAAGGAGTTTGAGGAAGAGTTGTTTCCAACTCTCCGCTTGATCTGCAACCAGTCTTTAGCTAGTGGGGTGGTTCCATCACAATGGAAGCAGGCATTGGTGACCCCCCTGCTTAAGAAGCCATCTCTTGATCCAGAGTGTTCTAAGAACTATAGGCCTATTTCCCTGCTGCCCTTCCCGGCGGAGATTGTGGAACGCGTAGTGGGTACCACTCTTTCTAGGCACCTGGAGGAACATAATCTACTGGAAGAAGTTCAGTTTGGATTTCGGCAAGCCCATGGTACCGAGACGGCCTTTGTGACCGTTATGGATGAACTTCAGAGGCGGGCAGACAGAGGTCAGGCAGTGGCGCTGATCCTGCTTGACCTGTCTGCCGCCTTTGATACGGTCAACCATGAGATCCATCTGTGCTCGTCCTGGAGTGACATGTTCTGGCCCCAGGAGTTGGGCCCAACTCCACAGCCAGCCACCACAGTCAAAAGTCTTGGCATTAAGTTGGACAGTGCTCTTTCAATGACCAACCAGGTTTCCACTGTAGTCGGTACCTGCACTGGTCTTTTAAGACAGCTGCGCAAACTAGTTCCTCTCCTCTCCGAGTCGATGCTTCGCACAGTGGTTTCTGCCACCATAGTGTCAAGACTCGACTATGGAAATGCGCTCTACTTGGGTCTGCCAAAGACGCTAATTAACAGACTCCAAGTAGTCCTAAACGATGCCGCCAGGCTCATTTTTAATCTCCCGAGGAGAGCGCATGCCTCCCCACTGTTAAAGAGTCTACACTGGCTGCCAATCGGGCAGAGGTCCATCTTTAAAAGCCTCTGTATAGCCCATAAAGCCATCTATGGGCAGGCCCCGGCCTACATCAAGGAACGGATTGAGGTATATAGACCGGAAAGAAGTCTTAGGTCTTCAGATGCCCAACTCCTTGTTTGCCCACGCTTCAAACTGGCTACAATGGGAGGGAGATCCTTTTCGGTTGTGCTACCGAACCTGTGGAACGCCCTGCCTGAGGCACTCCGAAAGGAGGGCAACTTACTCCGTTTCAGGAAAGTCCTGAAAGCTAACCTTTTTAGAACAGCACACAACCTAGTGTAATCCTGTTCCTTCCTCTACCCCTCTCAGTACTTTGGTTATTATGTCATGAGGTAAAAGCGCCCTGAGACCTGTAGGTGATTTGGCGCGATATAAACTCGCAATAACAAATAACAAATAACAAATCCTGCTGAGGAGACTAATTGAGGCTGGGGTGAGGGGCTGTTCCTTATGATGGTTTCGGTCCTTTTTACAGGACAGGCAGCAGGCAGTGTCCCTCCCTCCCTTTCGATCTGCCTTCCTCAATGTGTCACACGGTGTGCCACAGGGCTCGGGAATCAGCCCTATACTATTTAATGTTTATTTGAAGCCCCTGATTGCGGTCATCAAAGCACATAATATTGACATCATAAATTATGCTGATGACACGCAGCTGATTCTCTCCTTTGAAGGCGAGGAGTCTATGTCAGTGGAAGCATTTCATAATTGTTTGAGGGATACAGCCTGTTGCCTAAAGGATAACACATTGCAATTTCATGCGGGTAAGACTGAGGTGATTTTTCTGCTCAGCCAGCAGGATTCCGCATGCTTTCCCCAGCAACTTTTGGCCATCTGACGATTCGACTGTGGTCTGACCAGTTTCAACGGTCTGTAACCTTGGCGTCATGTTTGATAATAAGCTTACGATGGAAGCCCAGGTTACAAAAACGGCGGCCTGCTGTTTTGCGATCATCAGATCCTTGCGGAAAATTTTTCCTTTGTTGCCCCCTCAGGCGCGTGCTCAAGTGGCAAGGAGTACTATTCTTAGTAGGCTGGATTATTGTAATGCCTTGCTGCTTGACTCTCCGAAGTTCCTTCTGGATAGACTTCAGAGGATCCAGTCAGTGGCGGCCAAGCTAGTTTTAGGACTGCCTAGAAAGTCATCTTCATTTACCGCCTTGGCAAAACTGCATTGGCTCCCGCTGAAACAGAGATTTCAGTTCAAGTCTCTCTGCCTTGTTGTTAAAGCCCTACATGGGCTGGGTCCGGCGCACATGCGAAAGAAATTTGATTGGTATGTCCCAATGAGAAGGCTTCACTCCTCATCAGCTAGGCTGGTGAAGGTACCGAGGTTTAGGAAAGTCAGGTCAGGTGGCAGATCGTTTGGGGTGGCAGCGGCCAAACTGTGGAATGAACTCCCGTGGGAGGTTAGACAAATCAAGGAGCTCTTCCCATTTAGAAGGTGATTGAAGACGTGGTTGTTCCCTAAGATATAGTCTTCTGCCTTGTATCTGAGACACTTCTTCTGTCCTCTGAGATGCCTAGCGCCAGGATGCCTGCAAGGTGATAGCGCGCTTTATAAGTTTAATAAACAAATAAATAAATACATTTAGAATAAATCATTAGTATCCTTGATCAACCACAGAAGATTAAGTGGTGTTCTCTTTCAATGTGACAGCTTTGCTTACATGATGGGCAGAAAAGTACTCTCATATTTTTGCTTTCACAAAATGAAAAGCACATTTTGCGACATTTTCCAATAATAAATCAAATGCTTCAAAAATGTAAAGATGGAGTGTTGTTTGCGAAGAGTGTAGCCTGTTTAAACTTAAAACAGAAAAAAATATGTTACAAAAAAGTAGGGGCCTATTCACAAAGGTAAACTTACACATAAGTAAATCTTCATATGTAAGTTTACTTTTATGCTTTTGAGTGTAAGGTTATTCAAAGGTGTAGAATTAAACATCCCAATTCCCAGAAATGGAATGGAGACAGTAAAAATATCAAATGAGTATGTAAAGTTACTGCTAGTTCATATTTGATAGTCAGCATGGGGTAATGAAGCGACAATTGTCACATGATAAAACATTACAGGGAAAACTTCCAAGGTTTATTGAACATGTTAAAAAATGTAGCTTATATATTTAAGTTAAATATTAATGTTACTTAATTTAATATATTTATTTTAAGTGTTAAATAATATAATAAAATGTTACAACATTACTAACTTAATTTTCAATTCAAATTGCAATTATTATGAATGTCTCAAAATTAAAATTAAAATATTTTTCAGAAGTTTAATAAAAAACATACCTAAGTAAATAAAAAAAATAGAAAAATTTATTATGTAGTTACAATTATTAAAAGTGGTGCATAGAATTAATTAACAGTGGTTTTTATATTTTAACAAATATTAATTATACATTACTTTTTACATGTCAAAAATGTAATAAAATGTTTTAAAATAAATTTATAATTAGGTTCTATTTTTAGAATGCTTTTAACAATAAATTAAATTTAGATATATTTTCCAATATTTTTATCTATTTTAATATTATTTCCTGTGCAGTTTTATTTTATGTCTCTGCCTCCATTTTCTATGGAAACTTTTTGTAGTGAGTGGCAATGGGTAGTGCTGGACTTACTCCACCTGGAGAACAACAGCGACCGCAACACCATCACCCTGCTCGACAACCTCGCCAACCTCGGACTCAAGCAGCTGGTGTCCACCCCCACCCACCTCGCCGGACACACACTCGACGCCGTCTTCTCATCCAGCAAAGACATCACCTTCAGCCACGCAACAGGACTCCACTGGACGGACCACATCTGCGTCCACTTCACCTTCAAAAGAACGACGATCCACCACCACCAGCAACAGGTTGCCCGAAGAAGCTGGAACAAGATCACAGCCGACCAGCTCGCCGCCTCCCTGAGCCAGCACCCCCCTGCCGGCTCAGCGAACCCCAGCCAGGCCGCTGACAACCTCACGAAGTGGATCAGCAACTGCGCGGACGAACTCGCCCCTCTGAGGACCCCGCCCAGCAGACCCAGCAGCAGAAAAACCCCATGGTTCACCGACGAACTCAAGAGCTCCAAGAAGAACTGCCGAGCCCTCGAGAAAGTATGGAGAAGGGAACCAACAATGGACAACATGACCACCCTCAAGCTCGCCACCCGGAAACACCACCAACTGATCCGCGCCACCAAGAAAAATGCATACAAGGACCGGTTGGACAACAACGCACACAACTGCAAGGAACTCTTCAACATCGTGAAAGAGCTCTCCAACCCCAACGCCGGAAACAACGACATCACCCCGTCACAAGACCTCTGCAACTCCCTCGCCTCCTACTTCCACAACAAGATCGCGGACATACACAACAGCTTCAGCATCCAACCGACGCACGCCACGACCGCAGCAACGCCACCCACCACCACCCTCCGCGCCTGGACTCCGATCAGCACTGAAGACACCGTCCGCACAATGAACTCCGTCCACTCCGGATCTCCGACCGACCCCTGCCCCCACCACGTCTTCAACAAGGCCGACGCTGTCATCGCACTCCACCTGCGGGACATTATCAACACCTCCTTCGACACCGCCACCTTCCCGGAGAGCTGGAAGCACGCAGAACTCAGCGCTCTACTCAAGAAACCTACAGCGGACCCCACCGAACTCAAGAATTACCGTCCCATCTCGCTCCTCCCGTTCCCAGCCAAAGTCATCGAAAAGACCGTCAACAAACAGCTGGCCGCCTTCCTCGAGACGAATGGATCCCTTGACCCCTCACAGTCTGGCTTCCGAGCCAACCACAGCACCGAGACCGCCCTCATCGCTGCCACCGATGACATCCGAGCCCTGATGGACAACGGAGAAACAGCAGCCCTCATCCTCCTAGACCTCTCCGCGGCATTCGACACTGTCTGCCACCGCACCCTAGTGCAGCGCCTCGGCAACATCGGAATCCAGGAGAAGGCGCTGGAATGGATCACCTCCTTCCTCGACGGAAGAACACAGAGAGTCCGCCTACCACCATACAAGTCAGAGGCCACCGAAGTCATCTGCGGCGTCCCTCAAGGATCCTCGTTGAGTCCCACCCTCTTCAACGTCTACATGAGCCCCCTCGCGGCCATCGCACGCCAACACAACCTCAACATAATCTCCTACGCCGACGACACCCAGCTGATCCTCTCCCTGACCAACGACCCCGCCGCCGCCAGAGCCAACCTGCACGAAGGGATGAGAGATGTAGCCAAGTGGATGACGACCAGCCGCCTGAAACTGAACTCAGACAAGACGGAGGTCCTCATCCTGGGCTCCTCGCCCTCCGCCTGGGACGACTCCTGGTGGCCCTGGGCTCCGCACCCAAACCGACGGACCACGCTCGCAACCTGGGCTTCATCCTGGACTCTTCCCTCTCCATGACCAGACAAGTCAACGCCGTCTCCTCGTCATGCTTCAACATCCTACGCATGCTACGGAAGATCTTCTGGTGGATCCCCACCGAGACCAGGAAGACTGTTACCCAGGCCCTCGTCACCAGCCGACTGGACTAAGGCAACGCCCTCTACGCCGGAACCACCGCCAAGCTCCAGAAGAGACTCCAGCGGATCCAGAACGCTTCAGCCAGACTCATCCTCGACATCCCACGAAACAGCCACATCTCCGGACATCTGAGAGACCTACACTGGCTCCCCGTCAACAAAAGAATCACCTTCCGGCTCCTCACCCACGCACACAAAGCCCTACACGAACAAGGCCCGAGCTACCTCAACAACCGAGTCAACTTCTACGCTCCCAAGCGCCACCTCAGATCAACCAGCCACGCCCTCGCCGCCGTCCCACGCATCCGAAGAGCGACAACAGGAGGAAGGTCCTTCTCCTACCTGGCCGCCAAGACCTGGAACTCCCTCCCGACCGACCTGCGCCTGACCCAAGACCACCTCCCCTTCAGGAAGAAGCTCAAGACCTGGCTGTTCGAGCAGTAACAGCACCCCCCTCCTAGCGCCTTGAGACCCTACGGGTGAGTAGTGCGCTCTATAAATGTCTTGATTGATTGATTGATTGAGCTGGTAACAGGAGTACATTCACAACTATTTTGGATCCTCTTTGGCTGTAGTGGAATGTTGCACAATGGCAAAACATTCACCCCCAGTCACAGATCTGGGTTTAATCCATCGTTATTTTGCTCACCAAGCCACCCCATTTCAGACATGGCCATATGCAAAACAGTCTTGACCTTGTGCCTCATGGGAACAGTCCAGAACGAACTGCCAAGCCATGTCTTCCCTGGACCGGATTCAAGCATCCTAGGACCAGTTTCTGGCTATCAGACGTCTTCAGCCAGGATAGCTTGACTCCAGTGGCGTAGTGAGCACGGGACCCACGTCTGGGCATACCCTTCCTACATAGGGTGAACAACAAAACACACAAGATGATGGACGGAATGTTGCACAATGGCAAAACATTCAACCCAGTCACAGATCTGGGTTTAATCCATCGTTATTTTGCTCACAAAGCCACCCCAGTTCAGACATGGCCATATGCAAATCAGTCTTGACCCTGTGCCTCATGGGAACAGTCCAGAACGAACTGCCAAGCCATGTCTTCCCTGGATCGGAGTCAAGAATCCTAGGACCGGTTTCTGGCTGTCAGCCGTCTGCCTTGTGATGGCTGCATGTCCCAACCTAAACCCCGTCTCTAACCCTTCCTTAAACCCTCCTTACATGTTCCTTAACCAGTCCCCTTAAGACGTAAATATTCACAATTTTCCGCTCCTCTGTCCCTCCCACATTTTCTACCAAAACGTAAGCTTATGTGTGCAAAGACTCCATAATCAGAGCACAGAACTCTGCACAGAAAAAGGCAAGAGAGACGGAGGTAGAACTTCCATATGTAGATTTATGAATAGCATTTTGTAGTAAATTAGCAGTTTTATTGTATTACTTCTAAACCTATTAAAAAATGCTGATATTGAGTAGACTCCTTAGATGCGAAAAACTAAATGTCATCTAGCAAAACGTTTGATATGTACATATTGCCAATATCAATCAATTGTCCCCAAATAAGGTAGAAGTATATTAATATTATGAGAGTTATACATGGGAAGAGAACTTGGTTGGACTTAGGAATTCAATAGGGGAAGTAACAGTCTACCTCCACCCTTAGGACCCAGCAATCACTCGTCAACTTTATTTTTGCTTTTGATCCTGCTATTATTTTTGTAGAAGACAGTATTCCTTGTAGTTTTGTGGTGCTATCGAGAAAATAACACAACTCTGTCACTGATAGATTGGGGAGAAACAATAAAATGAACAGGAGCTGTCAGGAAACAACTGAGAATTAAGAATTAGGGTTGTTAAAAGATGAGGTGAGAAGGAACAGAGCTGAAGGTAAACTCAGGCCTGTGCTGCGGCTATAGAAAATGCCCTACTTACTGCTAAAAGTTATTGCCTTGTTCTTTGGGATTTGTAGCAAGTATTTGTTGCTAGATCCCAAAGTATGCTGTGGCCTTTACAGAGCACATTAAGCAGTCATATAATCAGGGTAGGCTTATTGAATTGCCCTTTAAATGATAACAAGAGATATGAACAAGATGCCTCTCAGACAGGCAAACTATGGAAAGAATTAAAAACTAGGGTGATATAATCCTCTATCCTGCTACTATCAATGAGTCTTGCTGAAGCATTCTGAACCATCTGAAGCCTTATGAATCCAGCTGTGACTACAGGCACATGATGTTTCAATCAACAAAAGGTAGAATCATTTTAGCAGTTTAATCTGCTTGATGCGGATGCTACTCACCTTCCCACTTGTGTCTCAAAAACAGATTAGTGTCAATGAGAATGCCAAGGTTATAGGCAGCTTTCTATGGTCTGGGCGGGACATCTACCACTGGACGATGGCTAAGGCATTGGTAAGATAAATCTGACGTAGGAGGTTTAACAGGGCTAAGTCTGAATATCAGCCAGTTGTCATCAGCATATATGTGATATAGAATTCTCAATCAATCAATCAATATGGGGTTGGTATAGCACGGCTACTCACCCATGAGTGTCTCAAGGTGCTGAATGGGTGGCAGAGGGGGCTGCTGATTTGTCTGGGTGCAGGGGTTCAGTCGAAGAGCTAGGTCTTTGGAATGAACTCCCATGGGAGGTTAGACAAATCAAGGAGCTCCTCCCATTTAGAAGGTGTTGAAGACATGGTTGTTCCCTAAGATATAGTCTTCTGCCTTGTATCTGAGACACTTCTTCTGTCCTCTGAGATGCCTAGCACCCGGATGCCTGCAAGGTGATAGCGCTCTTTATAAGTTTAATAAACAAATAAATAAATACATTTAGAATAAATCATTAGTATCCTCGATCAACCACAGAAGATTAAGTGGTGTTCTCTTTCAATGTGACAGCTTTGCTTACATGATGGGCAGAAAAGTACTCTCATATTTTTTCTTTCACAAAATGAAAAGCACATTTTGCGACATTTTCCAATAATAAATCAAATGCTTAAAAAATGTAAAGATGGAGTGTTGTTTGCGAAGACAATTTTTGCCCATTGGGGTAGAATAGATGTTTTTAACATTTTGAATAAGGCAGGAGGAAGGGGATCCGAGAAGTGATTGGAGGGGTTGATTGCTAGCAGAATGTTTTAGATTATTTGTTCAGAGATTGTCGAGAAGGTGTGCCAGGAAGCATTGCTTTTCATGCTTTCCCATGGAGTACTAAAATGGACCTTGAGCTGAGAGTAACATTTAGCATCCTGGGCCACAAGCTGTGGAAGGGTCATCTTAGATTGAATGTCCAGTTCGATGGTCTTTGTCTTTTCTCTGAAGAAATTGGCAAACTCATCACAATTTGGTGTAGCCTGGTCGTTTAGTTACCTAGCTTTAGTTGAGTTGCGCCCTTGTTGCTTGATGATTTCGAATAGTTTCTTGGGACGGTTTATGGCTTGGTTCAGGTATGTTTTGAAAAAGTCATCCATGGCTTTTAGTATCTTCCTATTGTATGAGTTCCTTAACACTCTCAGGTGGTATAGGTGGTCATTGGTGGGTGCTGATTTCCATAGTTGCTCAGCAGCTCTTAGCTTATGTTGCTCCGAGTTCAGGGTCTCATTGAACCATTGTTTGGATATTTTGGAGGAGACGTTTTTTTCATGGAGGGGCGCTGTAGAGTCAAGGATTTCAAGCATAGTGGAGTTGTAAAAGACTGTGAGGTCATGGACATCATCCATATCTGTCATGGGGGTCAGGGCAGAGTTGCATCAGTTTACCAGGGTGATGGGGTTAATATTTTGTAGGTTCCTTTTCCACTGCTTCGTTTTTGAGGTTTGTCTCCTTTTTGAAATTACTACGACATTGATGTAGAAGATGACGGTATGATGGTCAGTCCAATCACATGGAGTGATGGAATCTAATGATACAATGTCTGTTTTTGCTATGATGAGGTCTAGTGTCTCTCCCTTGTTGTGAGTTGGAGTTTCACAGCATTGGGATAACTCCTGTTCTGCCAGAAACGCTTTAAGGCAGCTTACACCATGATCGTTTAAGTTGTTCCAGTGGAGATTAAAGTCACCCAGGAAAAGCTGTGGTACTTGTGAGTTGTCGTTGGATGAAATGACTACCATTAACTCATCATTGAAAGCCAGGTTATCACCCGGGGGGTGGTAGAATATGTGAAGCTTTCTGGCGAGGGGCTTATCGTCAGAGATATTGATACAAAGATATTCACAGGAGGATAGAGCGATGGAATCTGCTTGCTTGGCTGAGATTGTGTTACGATAAATGCAAGCTAACCCAACGCCGGGTTGACCGCTTCTGTCCAGGTGGATTAAGTTGTGACTGGGAGGAACCGGTAGATCAAGGATGGGAGAGGAGGAACTATTTAGCCATGTTTCATTAAGGACGATAATGTCTAAATCATTCTCTAGGATGAGGTTGAAAATGTCAGTAGCATGTTTGCTAGCGGATCTGCAATTAATGAGTGCACACTTCATCTTGCTATTCGAATGCGTAAGGGTAGTCTGCCCTATATTGACATTTGTGAGGTTTTCTCTATTTATGGATCTATTGTTGTGTGTCGGTTCTCTGAAGGGGTTGGTTTGAGTGGATTGGATAGTGCCAAATTTCAAGTTACTGTTATCAGTCACCTTGGCATAGGATTTGAGGAGGTCGCCTATGTCGCTGTCGGATAGGTCACCAATTGCTCTCCTATGCCAAGATGGGGGAGGCAACTTACTCTGACTAGTGACCTCATGTTGTGAATTCTTAAGGATGTATTTACTAGTTTGGAGACTAATTTGATTCACAGTGGCGTTGGTGGCTCTGTGTGTGTTTAAAAGTTCTTTGGTGATAGTTTTGCATCTCGGCCTTAAGATGGGATAGGCCTGTGGCTAACTCATTGAATTGTGCGATCCAAACGGAGTTGTGTGTGTTCAAAAAATGGGGGGCGATCCGCAGGTAGTATCTGTTTGCAAGATCACGCTCTCAGGTAGCCTGCCGATATCCTCATTGGTGATTGATGTGGTTAGTTGAGCAAGGAGGTTTGTTGCGGGGTCCAAGTTAGTGTGTGGGATGGTTGGTTCCTGGTTGGTGGCTTCCCTCAAGGACATCAGGGGTATCGAAGGTGAATCTGCTATGAAGAGATCGGTATCTAGGAGTGGTACTGTCCCACCTGGGTCAGGGGATCCAGTGACCGATGTGATTGGGAGGTAGGGTCATTGGAGGTCTCTGAACTGAGGTGATGGGTAGCCTGTGGACCCAATTGTGGTTGAGACCGATGAGGCTGGGTGGTAGGGCTCATTGGAGGTGTGGGGAGGTACTGGTTCAGCATAATTTGTTTTGGGATTGTGTAGTGGAGCTGGGGAGGCATCTAGAAACTCAGGATGAGTGGTTGCGGGGAGTGTGGTATACTTGCTGTTCACTGCTTCCTTGAGAGTAGGGAAGAGACTGTCTATGGTATCAAGATTAGCATCGGAGGCTTGTATAAGGACATTACCGTTGTTGTAGAAGGAGATGGTAGCATTCGCAGGACATAAGTCTGAGGCTGTTACCGATAATTTGAGTGCATGTGGGTTTTTTTAACATTGGAGATTTGAAGCAAGGAGTAAAATATATTTCACCACTGGGCAAGTTTTTTTGTGTAGAAGATAAGGTCGTTGAACTGAATGCCTTTGCTAATGCAGAAGTAAGGGTCTGAAATAAGAGTCTCAGGGTGGGTTATCAAAAGCATGTCTTGAACTTCTTTACAGCATTTTTGGAGAGGTTAGGCGCATAGATAATGGGGAAGGCATGATGGCCTGATGGTTTTAGGTTTTTATTCATCTTGTTATTTCCTCTCTCCTTCTTAACTTCCAAATTTCCTACCTTATATAAATATATATATATATTTTTTCTCTCCTTTTTTCCTTCTTTGTTTCCTACGTTCACTCGTACGCTTTTGTAATCTTTACTTTCAAGTCAGTTTGGCGTTGTCTTCCCTTCTTTGTTACATACATTCACTCTTATGCTTTTGTTAATCTTTACTTTCAAGTCAGTTTAGCGTTGTCCTAACCTATTTATTTGATATCCCATCTCTTGACTGGATATACCTTTGCGATTGAAAAATGAGGAGATATGAATGTTAGCCCATTTAGAATGCATCTGTTCAAGATGGCTGCTCTGAACTCTCTCTCGATCTGAGCCTGCGATGTGGTCCTATTTTGTTTTCCATTATGAGTTAACTCATCTAGTCCACTGATATGTAGTCCACTTTTGCTTTCATAAGTAGTCCTGTTTCTATGTTTATCAGCTGCTTTTATCAGAACTCCATTCATTGTTAACTATGCAATGATTAATTTTAACTAACTGTACCTGCGTGTTAAAAAGCTCCAAATGATTGTCTCGATGAGGCATCCTCATGGACATCTACAAAGCATGATCAGTGACCTAGCCTGTCACTGTGAGGGTAATGACCTGCTCCTCGAACAGCAGCGATCTCAGTCAATGAGCAATTCACACAATGGCTGTAAACACTGCCGAATGAAGAGCACGTCCAGCCCACCAAAAACAATCCTTGTCGAGCATGAAACCGCTAAACAATGAATACGCTGCTTACACCCATTTTTTGCAAGCGTAACTGTGGTGATGTAGAATATTCCGTTGATTGGCCGAGACGCCTGCTTACGGTGCCACGGGAGTCAACAGCAGTTTTAGTGGAGCCTGTTGCAGGAGAGGCTAGGTCTGGTGGTCCAGCTGCAATCAAGGTCCGGACGCACGCAAGAGTATAATCAGCATTGGAGCTTACACCCAGACGCTCCTAACCACAGCTGAGGGCGACGGCTTCAACTCTCGATGTAGATGCCAGCGGCGGGAGAGGCTCGGTCACCACTGATCCTCAATGTCCAACAGCAGCCGCAGAGCCCGTTGGGACTCCGACGTCCGACCACTCAGGCATGCTGGTTAAGCCTGAAGGATTGAGGTGGGTGGCAGCCCCCAGCCCGACCCCTCATGCACGCCCAAGGACCGGAGTGATGGCAACACCCCGCCCCGGTTCCCCTGATGACCACAACTTTGTGAGCTGCCGGGGGGCAGTGAGGTACAGTGGCACTCACCCCCGATGACTTCCACTGATGAATGAAGGCAAGAATAGCTCACAAAAAGATCTGATGATGCATAAAATAATTCTGCAATCCTGCAACAAACTGATCAACTGAACAATGCAGTATAGATGTGATGAGGAAGCCTCACCCACACTTTTGTGACATGCTGCATCATTGGCAGCCTCGTCCCATTCTGACAAGGTGATCCTAGTATGGTGGACCCAACCTTGCTGAGAGGGAGTTATTTATAAGAACTATTGAACAGTTTAGGGATCCAGGTTATCACATACAAATACCTTCAGGCAAACCCAAAGGGAATTTCCTCTATTGGTGGGTACCAGAGGAAAGATTAGAAAGAAGGAGAAAAAGCAGATCAATTTAGGTATAACCACTCAATCATCCTCAGTGGTGCCAACATGTTTCAGCCTGTTGTGTGTACTATGGTGGTTCATGGGACTTCATGAGTGCATATGGTATCCCTACCAATAGTTCTATCTTGAACATTGATACTTGGGTAAGGAAGTTACCTACCTTCAAATTAGCACTTTTGCACCTGAATTACATTTATTTTATTTTGTCAGAGCGGAGGGGGACACCATCTGTTGTCACACATTCATCAAGAAGTGCGACCGTTCTCCAACAGATCTAAAGGGCGCATAGCTGATCATTCAGAGTATTCTACCATCTCCTAGCTGTAGCGGTACCAACTCAGTAGTAAATATTCTGTGCAGAGAAGAGGACCAATAAAGCTGCATCTAACACCCAGATATAAAACAGACAGTGCCAAGACATACAGCAAAATGTTGTCATTCCGTCAAAATGCTGCTGTGTTTTCATCTTTTTCAGTCCATCCATATGCCGGATGGCCCAACATACATACACATTTCCGGGGTCCATCAGTAGCTTCTG
Organism: Lissotriton helveticus; assembly: GCF_964261635.1. Lineage (NCBI taxonomy): Eukaryota > Metazoa > Chordata > Amphibia > Caudata > Salamandridae > Lissotriton > Lissotriton helveticus. The sequence continues at coordinate 382,268,932 of NC_136069.1, forward strand.
AGACACCATGCTGATAGACTTTTCTCCAGAACCAATGCAAAGTGTTTCAGGGAGAGCAGTGCCTGGGCATATCTATGGCTTTTAGAATGCACATGGCACATGTGCCATCACAGTGAACTCATTCAGATAACCTATTCCAGTAATTAAAACAGTTTAAGCAATGCAGTTTATGGAAGTGGGCAGCACTCTATCGTCTATAATTTAGAAAACATTTAAGCCATGAAATTATATATTATATAATATGTATTAATGAATGACAGATTATTACCGACGATAAACTCTGGGGGTGTAGCCATATGTGATTTAAAAACAAATTCGTGTTTTAATTCTCTATGTACAGAAAATAGATACTGAAAAGTTAGAGCTGAGTGCTCTTATTCATTACCCATTTCCTCTTAATTTTATATTTTACGTTCCTCTGAGTTCTGATAAAAGGTTTCATTTTTCATTCGAATTACTGCAATTAAAAATGTATTTCGTGTGTGTTCTGCATCTGCGCAATACTGAATGAAATAACTAATGCGTTTTACAATGTATTAGTGTTTCTTCCAGAATATTTTCGTTGTACTTTGAATTGATGATTTTTGGTCTTCTGGGAAACTATGATATTTTTGAGAAACGCTTTTCTTTTTAAACATGGCTACATTCTAAGAATTACTCTTTTAGTTCCACATATGTGGGCACAGCAGTTACAGCACATTTGAACACAACACAGTATGCCAGTCGTGCGTTTGGTTGCAGCATGGCGCCTCTCCAACATAAAAAAAAACAGAACAAACTTAGGATATAAATGTGGTCGAAGCTCACGAATATAAACTATATGTTCATTGTTCAGAAAATAAAATCCGTAAGAGCAGCTCTTTATTATGTACCAATGTTATCTGCGTTCTGCGCTCATACAGCAGCTATTTTTGGGGTAACAATGAACTCCTGAAACTAAATCTTCTCTAATACAATGAAGAGCATCATTAAAATTCTGCAAACTTTCCTGTTGCATAGCCCGAAGAACAAATGGGACATCTGGTCACAACGAATAAAGCCAACATGAAATGGAAGAACTTGCCGAGTCCCTGGAAAACTGTCAATTGCGTCAGCTCCTCTGCCAAAGCTTCTGGGTTTGAACAAAACCGTGGAAAATGTTCACCCTCCAGCTGAACACGTGCAAACTCCTGGCAAGAAAATGCATTTAATAATTTGTTTACTCACATGAGAGGGTCATTAACTACTGGCTAAGAGTGAGCAGCTTCACTCTCACAGTTTCATGCGGTTCTGTAATAAACAGATGCAAATTAAAGCGACAATCTCAATGTTCCCTGTTCCAGGATTTAAATTTCACACCGATAGTTCATTTTTTTTGCGCAAAAGTGACATTTGCTTATTTGCTGTAGGATTCATTTTTCGCTTTAAACAATAAATTGGTAACTTCCCTGTAGCTGGTGTATAACATTTGTTGTTGAGCATTTTCTTTTTTTATGGACTACTACACTGAAGTTGCTTTTTTATGCAGTCTGCAAAGTTTAGATTTCAATCGTGTTTATTGAGATTTTCAAATTTAAGATATCATTCCAACATTTCAGGCGGGAAAAAAAGTCCTGAAAAGGCAAAAAAGAACTCACAATTTCATCATTGGTGTTCCAAAATAAAGCCTCTGTAATGGCAGACATACCTACACAACACAAGCACACACATATGTGAACATATGCACGCAGGCACACACACACATCCCCCCACCAACCCACATCTGTTAGACCTGGCAGCCGTGACATGGTTTCCCCTAACTTTTTGCCTCCAGACTTCCTGTTTTTGCTAACATTGCTTTTGCTGGCCTTAGGATTCTGCGCACTTTACCAGTGCTAACCAGTCCTAAAGTGCTTGTGCTCCTTCCCTAAAAACATGGTAGAATTGGCTTATACCCTATTGGCATAATTTAATCTACTTATATGTGCCAAGTAAAGTGTACTCCATGTGCCATGGGCCTGTGCATTAAATACTACTAGTGGGCTTGCAGCCCTGATTGTGCCGCCCACTCCAGTAGCCCCTTTAAAATATGACTCAGGTCAGCCACTGCGGAGCCTCTGTGTAGACTTAACCTGACATGTCAACCTGGCAAGATAAACCATTTGCCAGGCCCAAACCTTCCTTTTTAATACATATAAGTCACCCGTAAGGTAGGCCCTGCACAGCCCAAGGACTGGGTGCAGTGTATTTAAACAGTTGGACATATACTTTTAAGTTATACATCTCCTGGTAGTGAAAAACTCTCTAATTCGTTTTCACTACTGCAAGGCCTATATCTCCCATAGGGTAACATTAATAATAATAATCCACATTTGTATAGCGCACAATCACCCGTTAGGGTCTCTAGGCGCTGGGGGCCGTCGGGAAGATTAAGCAAGCTATTGCCCAGAGTCGCATGGTGCTGGGCTAATCTGCCGCCGGAGCCGGGGATCGAAGCCTGATCCCCAGATTCCAGCGTCAGTCGCCCTGGCCGCCACGCCACACCTCTCCTCTCACATTGGGATTGCCATATTACAATTCAAAGGTGTAATTCCAAAATGGGACGATATAACTGATTCAACAAAGTTTTTAGATAGTGGTGTTCCCAAAGGAAACGTCTGCGCCGTTCTTTAAAGTATACGAATATATATGCAAATAGTACACAAAATATATAGAAACAATCAAAGCAGTCAGTATCTCTTGGGTGCTAAAGAAGTTCAAGGCACCTACTACCCCAAGGTGCTTTAGGCAAACACAGAATGTGCATGCCACCTCTACTTGTGAAAGAAATTCTAATTACAGCACTCCAAATAAATGTATATATATCAGTTTAGGCTCTAGTGTGAAGCCCTCAGCACTTGAAAAATTGAGGCTGTTTTTATAGAATAGACTGAAAGGATAGAACAAAAGCCCCAATAGGTAGAAGAGGGTCCAAAACTTCCAAGATGAATTCAAATAGAGTCCAAGTTAGTTCTCTTCAATATTTTCTTTATTCAAATTTCATAAAATAAGTTCTCCCAGCACGTAAATCGCCAACACGTGTTTCGTCTCACACAGAGACTTCATCAAGGCTGGAAATATTAAGTAATACAAATATATAATTACACAAATATAAAATATTTACATATCAAAAAAGAAATAATATGCATTATCACACTACATAATAGTACATCAGTATCGACATTTTTGAGCAATTTAAACAAATCCAGAGAGAAAGTTCATTCCTATTTCATATATAAACATAGTTTAATAAAGTATGTGATCCTGAAAGAAAAAGAAAACTTTGTACAAAAGCATGATAAGACAAAACAGATATATACTCTAAATTCAAAGGAAAGTTGATTAAAATACGGCACAGAATGGTGTTACAATAACAGGAATTCTGTAATCATGGACATTGATTACTAAGCACACCAAAGAAATAGAAAAACAAAAGTGAAAACCCACCATAAATAAGGTAAAGGGATGTCTTATTAGTATGCCAGAGTTGAAGAGCACACTGCAGTCAATAAGTGGTAGAACACCTAAAGAGATAAGGTAAAGTATTGACATGTGGAGTTTTCTAAGCAAATTACTGGTTGGTACAATAAGAAAATATAACAAAATAACAATGGACCAATAGAGGCGATATTCTGTAAAATCAGAATAGAGACACAGAGATAATAAAAACGTGTCAATTCAAGGTACCAATTCCAATAAGAACGTGCGGATTTCAGCAGGACTATTCAATGAGTGCTATAATAAATAGCATGTTGAGTCACCGAAAGCATAAATTTACATTCAACAGCCGATTAATAGAGTAAATATCACAGTTCTTATCTCACCATTAAATTTGACAGATGAGCTTAGAACTGCAGTATGCGGCAACAGTATGCTGTTTAGATGTATTGAGGGACCGCACCATCAATCCATATTCGACGATGTGACTAGAATAACCCAATTGTAAATAAAGAAAAAGCATAGATCAGGAACATGCTACAAGATCAGTCTAAAACAACATAAAAAATTTATTTTATTTCAGAGCCTCCCAAAAATAAAAGATATGAGATTAAACAACCAAAGACAGAGATATGTGTCCTTAAAACAAGTATGTTAAGCACAATAAAGTGTAGTCATTAAATATGAGAGAAGACCTATAACATAATCGAACAGATTACATAATATACTTAAATATATCCAAACACTAAAGCCTGTAGCGGTCACTCAGTTGGTAATAGGGCAGTAAAGCCCCAAGACGATAGAGTTAAATAAAATAACTAAGTGTATAAAATGTAAATAAATCTGTTAACGGTATCATTTGGGAGGCTGTCTAGTATTCCAGAATTAAGTGTAGAATGGAAAAAGAAGAAGAATTTACTAGAAAAGTCGAGGGCTGTTTGCATTCATGCATATATAAAACAGTGATACTTGTGTCCAAAGGAATATTATAAACAGTCCTTCTATAGTGTCGACCTAAGAGTATCCTGATCAAATGAGGAATCACGATCAAAATAGGATAGCATCCCATATATAAGCAATGGATGCCAGTATAGCGATACATCTAGTTTGAACGGTTATGTAGCCGCCAAGATTAACAATTGCCGATCGTATAACACACGATATAGGGTCTAATATGAAAAGATCCCGCTAATACGCATAAAATATGTCACGGAAAGGCATACCAACATTTAGACATGACACCTTAAAACACCATAAGTGTGAGCAGCACTCACCTCAATAGGTGAAGAGCGGGCTCAAAGGAATACGTCCCATGTTGCAAGCACGTCCGGTTTGTCGAAAATCAGCAAACCGGTATTTAAATAATGGTTCTTTTCGCAACCATGATAAGTTGCAGTCTAAAAGAGGGGAGATATTAAAAATTATATATCACCCAAATATTAGCCGGCTGTAAATACTACATCCATGACACAAGCAGTTACACTTATATAAGGAGAAATCCCTCTTTGCGCTTACCCGAAAGAAGACAGTAACACGTCCAAATCGATAGGTCGCCCGCACCAACAAACAGTGTAGCTGTGCGGACGGCATTATATATGGTAAACAGTAAGTGTCTCCGTAAGGCATGTGATGCGGAAATCAAACTCATGACATAAAAATAAAAGGTGGACTAAATGACGAGCGCCTCCTCATCCCAAAAAACGCTGGCAGCCATCTTGGGACATCTATCTTCTGTCAGTGTGTAAGGGGCAGAGTACAAAATCAGTAACAGGAAGTGCAAAGGATAGGATCAATATGATGAACACGAGCACAAAATATTATTCAGGCACAGAATCGTTATCTAGTTGTGAAATCGATCTCGAATCCAGATGAAATTTTAAGAGTCATCTCAAGGTGGCTTTCTTCAAAATGAAGTAGACCCAATAATATAACACCACTACAAATAGAGACGTAATCATTATAGAGTGATTGGAACCATAGTTCAAAATACGGACAACATGTAGATATGTGGGCACAATGTGGTAGTGCCCAAAATAAACAGCAAAAGACACTGAGTACAGGCAAGATGCCAGTATATCACCCTGAAATCATAGTTAACAGCCATATTCAGCAGCAGAGGGGTACTGTACATAAGCAGAGTAAACGAGTGTGAACACAATTTTACGACAATATTAGGCAGCAGAGAAGTACTGTACGTAAGCAAGATGACAATGTGTGAACACAATTTTACAGTTGGTAACAATATATAAGTAAAAACATGTATGCAAGTTATTAATCTTTAAGAAATACATGTAGTTCTCGATCAGTGTTTAGACCTTTATCTACTGCTCTTAATTTGATTAACCATTGTGATTCTAATTTTCTCAAGTCAGTCACTCTATCACCTCCTCTCGGGTTGGCCTTGGCCATAGCAATACCATGGAACTTTATAGTAAGTATTTCGGAACCTGCATGAACCGCATTGTAATGAACCGCTAAGGGATAGCTTCTGTTATTATTGCGTATAGCTCGTATGTGTTCTTGAATTCTTTCTTTAAGAGGTCGAGTAGAGCTTCCAATATATATCTGTCCACATTGGCATACAATACAGTATACAGTAAACTTGGTATTGCAATTGATGAATTGATTGATGTGGTGAGTTTGTTTGGTGTTATATGTGAAGGTTTTCTTTTTATCATCAGCAAACTGACATATACAACTTTGAGTGCATTTGAAGAAACCTTTAGGTTTATTAGGCATCCATATGTTGGTGGAGATGGTTTGAAAATTTTTACTTACAATAGAGGGACTTATGATATTCCTAAGTGTCACTCCTCTCTTGTATGTAATTTTAGGTTTAGTTGTTAAGTATGTCCCCAAGTCAGGATCCATTCTAAGGATCTTCGAATGTTTGTTTAGAGTCCTGAATATCTGATTGCTGTATGAGTTAAATTGTGTGATAAAAGATATTTTGTCATCTTTTTTGGTGGGTTTTTTTCTTCTACGCTTGAGTGTTTCCGATCTGGGTATTTTGTTGATATGATTATGTGCTTTGTCTAATATAGACTTATCGTATCCTCTTACGGAGAAGCGTTCTTTCAAGTTTTTTGCCTCATGTTCAAAATTATTATCAGAACTACAGTTTTGGCGTATTCTGGTCATTTCACCGAACGGAATGGCTGTTATCTGAGAGGTAGGATGGGCACTACTGGCATGCAAAACCGAGTTGCAGTCGGTGGTTTTTCTGAATAGTTTGCTTTCAAGTTTTCCATTGTTAACATATAGGGTGGTGTCTAGGAAATCTACACTGTTTCTGCTGTAGTTGGAGGTAAAGCTAAGGTTATATGTGTTGTTGTTAATATACATAACAAATTCATTAAGTGAGATTTCATCACCCGCCCATATCAGAAAAATGTCGTCTATGAACCGACCCCAAAATATGATGCGGTTAGATAGCTCAGATGGACCATGTCTCCATATGTGGAACTCTTTGAAGAATCCCATATAAATATTAGCAAAGGAAGGTGAGAATTTCGCCCCCATTGCTACACCTGAGTGTTAATGATACCATATATTGTTATGAATGAAAAAGTTGTTATTTAGTGCAAAGCGAGTCAACTCCAAAACTATCTGGGTATGATGATATAAGGTAGCATCCCGTTTAGACAAATAGAAGGTCATGGCCTCCATGCCTTTGTTGACTGGAATGCCTGTATATAAAGCACATACATCAAGTGTTACCAACAAAACATCGTCCATCTAAACCAAGTTCTCTAATTTGTTGAGAAGATCTTTCGTATCTTCTATGAAGGATGGGAGATTGCGTACGATGGGCTGTAAGGTGATATCTATATACTCTGAGATATGTTCTGTTGCACTGCCAATCCCTGATATAATTGGCCTTCCCGGAGGCTTGGTAATATTTTTATGAACCTTCGGGAGTATATATATGTATGCGGCCATAGGATTGGGATTGTAAAGATATTTGATTTCTAAATCAGAGAGTACACCTGAGCTATGCCAGTATCTTAGCATTCTGTCCAAACATTGATTGACTTTCTGTGTTGGATTGTGATCAATTTTGGTGTAGGAGTTAACATCCATCAGTTGTCTGTCAATTTCTTCCAAGTAGTCAGTTTTGTTGAGTAAGACTATGTTACCCCCTTTATCGGCTTCTTTTAAAACCATATCCTTGTTTCTCGAGATTTGTTTTAGAGCTGTTCTTTCATGTATACTAAGGTTGTCATATTTTGCAATAGATGTCCATTTAAATTTGTCTTCTAGTCTATAGAGTTCTTCGGTAACTGCTTTAAAAAAGCAGTCTATGAGGTTGTCAGATGGAAGTTGGGGAACAAAATTTGATTTGTTTCTAAGACCACTATCTGTTTGAAGATTGCTTTCAATACCCAATTCATCCATCAATTCCTGTATTCCTGGAGGATTCTCTAAGCTATCGTCAAGTTCCAATAACATTTGTACATTTTGTAGATCACTGATAGATTGACCACGTTTGGCCACTGTATACAAAGGTATAGTTGACAGTCTTTTGTTTGCATCAAAAAATTTCTTTAATTTTAGTTTTCGTGTAAATTTGAATAAATCAACATGTAATGCAACAAAGCCAGGTTTGGCAAGCGGACAAAAGCTTAGACCTTTTTTCAATAAATCTTCCTCTACAGTACTTAATACAGTTGAAGACAAGTTAATAATGGAAACATCATTAGTCATAGAGGAACATTTCTTAGTTTGGATGTTATTGATAGTATCATTTAGTATAGCTATATCCTCTGTACACGGGATGCTGATCTCGTTACTTGTTTGCTTTCGTCCGTTCCTATTTTTTCTTCCACCCCTCCTTGTTCTTTTCCTCCTGTATTCTTTCGACTGTAGGTTTATTTGGTTCCCTTGCGGAATCCTCTGGCTCTAATAAAAAAGCAGAACCTGTGCCGGTATTGTCAGAAGCTATAGCTGTGAGTGAAGATTCACTCCTATTCTCACTGATCCCGCTAGCACAGCTAGAGAGGTCAGAGTCATTTGCTGATGTAGTGGCATCTGATTTCTTATTTAGGAGAGTAGCTACACCTGCTCTAGGTTTTATTTCATCACATTTTTTTGCAAATGTGAAAATCCTCCCATTACGATAATCATTTTCGTCCCTTTTAAGTTTCTAATTTTCTTGTCTCTAATGTAGGTTTGGTGTGAGGTCAATATATCCTTTAAAATTTTATAGTCCTTCTCTGTGATTTCTGGTAGATTAAGCAGTTTAATCTCCTCTTCTATTGACTCAATTTCCGTCAACAGTTTGGCTCTTTTACGTTCGGCATGTCGAATGAGGATATCAATCATCCCTAATGACGAACCAGATATTAAATGTTCCCATTCGCTTAGGAGATCAGGATCAAGGTCCTCAAAAGTGGGAAAAATTATGACACGTAGTCCCCTAGGGATTTGTTTAAATTCTAAATATTTCTTTAAGGAGGCCAAATCCCACCATCGGGAAAGTTCCGCTTTACGCAGTCTTTCCAATTTCACAAATAATTGTTTTAAGCCAACAGGTTTGTCCTCCGTGGTTGTTGCAAGTTTAGGCTGGATCCCCTTATCAGTGAAAATATCATTACATAGTTTATCCCTATCATCTGAAAAGCTAGCCATTTTATAATATTATTGGCAAAGTTATTGCAGTAGAATGATCAGAATAATATATTGTCTGGAAAGTACTCTTACCCATATCACGTGTACAGAGGAAAAGAAGTGCAGGACTCACTTAATGGGTTCAACAAAGTTTTTAGGTAGTAGTGTTCCCAAAGGAAACGTCCGCACCGTTCTTTAAAGTATACGAATGTATATGCAAATAGTACACAAAATATATAGAAACAATCAAAGCAGTCAGTATCTCTTGGGTGCTAAAGAAGTTCAAGGCACCTACTACCCCAAGGTGCTATAGGCAAACACATAGGGGTCGATTAGGATGGCGGACGGAAATGGGTACTGTCCGCCATGGTCGGGGAAATTTTACTCCCGGCTGCGCCGCGGAGAATCCGCGGTTGCGATTAGGATATTCATGTCACGAAACTCCGACCGCGGCGGACGGATCATAACAAACACCCTCCGCGGTGGACGGAACACATCTAACTCCGTCCGCGGCGGACGGAGCCTAATGAACAGCCACCGCCGTGGACGGGAATGACCGCGGAAAAAGACACATTTACCGCCATACCTGTGAAGACTCTGTGTCCGCAATTAGGATAAATCCGCCTGTACCACGGTACGCACAGCCATCCACGTCCGCGGCAGAAAGAATGCAACGATAAACAGTGCATCACTGCGGAAGGCCAACACGCACAACATCCCTAATGTCAAACAAATGTCAGAAAGTGTACCGCAAGTACAAAGCAAACATACGAACATTGACAACGCCCCCCCCCCGATACACCAACACCAAGCACAAGCCACCATGACACGCCCCAAGTACCCAATAATGCACACTAGTCAACACGCCCACCTACCACCTGACTGGCAACAACCATTGAGACACGACTATAAAATGACACCCACACACTACCACAATCCTTTGCATCACAGCATTGCTGCTAGCAAGAGGCCCTAATCGATATACAGCTTACTCAAATTGAACACACACAACCACCACCCTACCACACCCACCACACAAACACCCACCACACCATTCCTACACATCACACACCACACACCTGCACCCCTCAACTCACTCAACCCACACACTGAGCACCACACACCATGGCACCCAAACAAAACCCTAAATTCACGGAGACCGAGTTGAAGGTAATGGTAGATGAAATCATCCGTGTTGAGCACCACATCTTCGGGGCCCAAGTCCAGCAGACGTCCGTGGCGCAAAAGAACCACATGTGGGACAGGATCGTCAGTCGGGTGAATGCGTCAGGGACCGTGCCGAGGACGAAGCATGAAATTCAGAGGCGGTGGCATGACCTGAAGACCCGGGTGAAAGTCATCCACGCAAAAAACTATGCAAGAGCCAATCATACTGGCGGCGGAACACCCCCGGAGCCCATACCCTACACCGATTGGGAGGAGAAGGTGCTGGTGATACTTCACCCAGAGAGCCTAGACGGACTTGATGAAGGAGAAGAGGCTGGTAAGTACAAAACAAGCACCACGATCAGTACGACATGGTCAGGCTCACACAACTGAGAAGACACATCTCCTACGCCCCAACCCATGCACGTCGGACACCTACTCACCAACATGTACATGGCTACCAACAAGCCCCCATGTTCACGGGGAGGGTGGTGGTGGTGGAGGGTGGGGTGTGTGAGAGCTCACAACTACAACTCCCAACAGGCCCCCATGTTCACGGGGAGGGTGGTGGTGGTGGAGGGTGGGGTGTGTGAGAGCTCACAACTACAACTCCCAACAGGCCCCCATGTTCACAGGGAGGGTGGTGGTGGTGGGTGGAGGGTGGTGGAGGGTAGGGTGTGTGGGGTGTGTGAGAGCTCACAACTACAACTCCCAACAGGCCCCCATGTTCACGGGGAGGGTGGTGGTGGTGGGTGGAGGGTGGTGGTGGTGGAGGGTGGGTTGTGTGAGAGCTCACAACTACAACTCCCAACAGGCCCCCATGTTCACGGGGAGGGTGGTGGTGGTGGAGGGTGGGGTGTGTGAGAGCTCACAACTACAACTCCCAACAGGCCCCCATGCTCACGGGGAGGGTGGTGGTGGTGGAGGGTGGGGTGTGTGAGAGCTCACAACTACAACTCCCAACAGGCCCCCATGTTCACGGGGAGGGTGGTGGTGGTGGAGGGTGGGGTGTGTGAGAGCTCACAACTACAACTCCCAACAGGCCCCCATGTTCACGGGGAGGGTGGTGGTGGTGGAGGGTGGGGTGTGTGAGAGCTCACAACTACAACTCCCAACAGGCCCCCATGTTCACGGAGAGGGTGGTGGTGGTGGGTGGAGGGTGGTGGAGGGTAGGGTGTGTGGGGTGTGTGAGAGGTCACAACTACAACTCCCAACAGGCCCCCATGTTCACGGGGAGGGTGGTGGTGGTGGGTGGAGGGTGGTGGAGGGTAGGGTGTGTGGGGTGTGTGAGAGGTCACAACTACAACTCCCAACAGGCCCCCATGTTCATGGGGAGGGTGGTGGTGGTGGGTGGAGGGTGGTGTAGGGTAGGGTATGTGGGGTGTGTGAGAGGTCACAACTACAACTCCCAACAGGCCCCCATGTTCACGGGGAGGGTGGTGGTGGTGGGTGGAGGGTGGTGGAGGGTAGGGTGTGTGGGGTGTGTGCGCATAGACACAGAAATGTGTACAAATCTATATGAACATGTAATGTCCACATTACTGACCAGCTCTATCTTGTCCCTCAGGTGATCGTGAAGTGACTGGGGAAACCAGCACCCGGCCGCAAGCCTCGCCTCCCACACATACCGTACTCTCTGGGAACGATGACACAGGCAGCTCCGGTGCGGAGGATGGAGCGGGCCCAAGCAGACGGCCAGGGCCATCTGGCTCACAGGGACTCCCGGGCCCGACAACCGTCACATGTGTGACTCCAGCAACACCTGCCTCAGTGATCTGCAGAGTCCCCACCACCACCACCACCAGTACCACCAGTACCACCAGTACCACCAGTACCACGACTCCTGCCTGTGCCACCCTGCCTAACCCAGCGCACGACGCAGGTCCATCGGCCTCACACCCAAGCAGGGTGAGTGGGCCACAAAGGAGAGAGGCGACGGCACATCAGGCAATCAGGCGACCCACACTCCACCGCACTGAGGAAGGACACCTACCCCATCCTGTGGCAGAGTCCCTTGAAGCCCTAGCCAGGTGCCAGGCTTCATACGACCATTCCCAGGAACATGCAGATCATGCACACCAGGACTCGGTGGACAACACAAACATGTTGCGGGAAATTTCGGGGTACCTTGGCCAGATGGTGCACATCATGGGCCAGCAGACAACAATGTGGAGGGAATGGATTGGCCGGAACAACCCCACCCCCCCTCCACCAATTGTCGTAGCGCCACCGCCACCGTCACCTCCACCTCCACCGCCACCGTCGCCTCTGCCTCCACCGCCGCCGCCACCACCACCACCACCTGTGCCCCTGGCGACGGATGTGGCCCATGAACAACCTGCACCCCCAGCTGACTCACTTCCACCTCAAAGACGGAGGGGCCGGCCGAGGCTGGAAGTGGGTGAGAGCAGTGTTGGAGCACCATCCACACGCTCGAAGAGGGGCCGCCAATGACTTTGACACTGCCTGAGCCACACATTCACCCTGCAAAGTATCCTGTCCCACATAGACAATGGTTGCCACTGGTCTGCTGGATTAGCCTGACACCCCCCAATGTGGTGTCAGCACGGACATTTCATCTGAATATTTACAAGTAAGTGGGGGGGAGGGAGTTGGAGTTGAAGGTAATGACCTTCAACTCCAACTCCCTCCCCCCCACTTACTTGTAAATATTCACCATCACAAATGCACAACCTGTAAATAAATTTAACTTACACACTCAATGATGTTTTGCCTCCATGTTTATTCACATGATTGCCTTCAGAAACAGACGTAAACAGGTTCAGGGATCCTAGTCGTACATGATCATGGCGCTGCGGGAGTGACCTAGGGAAAATCAGAGACAGCAAACACACGTCAGGAAACAGATTCACACACATCACAACACACTGCACAGCAACATTCCACAAACTACACTCATCACAAAAGCATGGGATGAGAGGACACACATCATGGAGACTTGTATGTCCAAAGAAATGAAGACACACATATGCAACCATCACAAACAAGAACACACAGCTGATGCACCCCACATCCACACAACACCAGCAAACATACATAAGGCATTGTCAACTGGCACAAGAGGTAGTTACTCACATTCAAGGGAAGTAGCGATCAATGAGCTGGCGCCTCTGGTCCACACCTTCCTCCTCACCACTATCCTCATCAGTCGACATGGGTGGGATGGGAGGCCGAGGAACTTCTTCGTCTTCAGGGTCCAAGAGCAGTTCAATGTCATTGGGCACGGCCAGGTTGTGGAGCATGCAGCAGGCAATCACGATCCTGCATACTTTTCCTGGTGAGTAAGGCAGGGCCCCTCCGGTCTTATCCAGGCACCGAAACCTAGACTTTAGCTGTCCAAAGGTACGTTCAATCACTCTCCGTGTCCTTCCATGTGCATCATTGTAGTGCATTTCACCCGCAGTTGTTGGATTACGTATGGGACTCAGGAGCCAGGGCCGGTTTGGGTACGCCGAGTCGCCTATGTAGGGGGATGACAGACACAAACATCACAACAAGATATGGTGGGTACCCCATGCCACACAGAGATCACAAGAGTCCCCACTGCACACTCACCAACAAGCCACGCTTGACCGGGTCGCAGATTTGCCATCAGTTGGGGGACAATGCTGCTCCGCATGATGTGGGCGTCATGTGCGGAGCCAGGAAATCTTGCACACACATGGGAGATGATGTTGTTAGCCAGGCACACCACCTGCACGTTCAGCGAATGGAAGTGTTTGCGATTCCTAAAAACCTGCTCACGTGTCCGTGGTGGAATGATAGCGATATGTGTGCCATCAATTGAACCCACAACGTGTGGTATGTGGCCCAGTGCATAGAAGTCTGCTTTGACTGCTGGCAACTCTTCCGGCCGTGGGAAATGGATGTAGTCATTCTTGTACAGCATCATAGCTCTTAAAACATCCCAAAGTACCATGCTGAACATGGACTGTGACATCCCCCCGGCATATCCAACTGTGTACTGAAAGGTGCCAGTAGCAAAGAAATGTAGTGCCGCCATAACCTTTGCAGTGGGTGTAATAGAACCAGGATACGTCCTACGTGGCTGCAGATGAGGAGACAATTGGGCAACAAGCTCCATCAACCGACGTCGATCCAGCCGGAATTTCCTAATCACCTCCTCGTCAACCATATCCTCCAGCACAGTGTCTGGCCGATGCACATTTGGAGCCCTCCTGTGTGGGAGAGAAATGTAACTTGAGTCAACTTACAAACAATGCATACGTGTGCAATTCCATCACATGTAAGCCAACATTAGCAAGAACAACATTTTTAGGGAGAATGGTCATATGTGTGACAACTCTGTTAGTCAATACAATACGGAGTGGCCCTTTAACAAAGTGCAGCCACTTGCAACAGGAAGTGTGTCAACACGTACAACGCAACGTAGTCACATGTGAACATTACTGACAATACGTGTGAATTTACCCTAATGTTTAGTAGCCACATCACAGACACACATGCAAGTGCATGCACACAAACGATAATGATACACACACACCATGTCATCATGCACCAATGCCAACACAAATAATGCTGTGCATACGGTAATTACATGCATGGTGACACAACGTCCAAAACACATACACTGAATGCATGTGTACCACCACCATTGTAGTCACCCCGCCAGAACCACACACTGACAACAGATTCATAATTTGGCAATACAGTCGTGATGTACTGTGTAGTTGTGAAGATGTAATAACGTCTGTAGGGTCACACCCGACGTCAACACGTCCAAATGCACATCTGTTGCCCATTGTGTGCCCACTGATGGGCATAGTATGGACACACATGCAATAGTGAATGACATATGAAGTTTCCCTATGACGCTCACAACCCTCATGACGCAACTGCAGACAACACATCACGGTGCAGCGTCTGACAAGATAACATAATTGGCGACGCCATGGCGGTGCACAGGTTCCGCTACTTCCTAATGGCCATACGCGGCCAGCGGCCCTCTTCCCATTGGCTGCATGTGCACGGACTGTCACGGGCACACATCGGCTACCGCACGTGCAAGCTTCAGGCACGGATGCTTCAGTTGCAACAATGTTCTATGACTGGCGCCACCATGGCGGTGCACGTACTCAGCGGGGAGGTGCAGGCCTATACACCCTTTAGATGTACTCAATGGACATGCCAGTTCATGTCCCCTCTTACAGTACCATTGCATCATCCACCGTACAGTGGCCGGAGCGGCCGGGCCTAGGACGGCCGTGCCGGCCATGTCCACAACCGCCGTGCCGGCCATGTCCACAACCGCCGTGCCAGGCCGGGCCTAGGACGGCCGTGCCGGCCATGTCCACAACCGCCGTGCCGGCCATGTCCACAACCGCCGTGCCAGGCCGGGCCTAGGACGGCCGTGCCGGCCATGTCCACAACCGCCATGCCGGCCATGTCCACAACCGCCGTGCCAGGCCGGGCCTAGGACGGCCGTGCCAGCCATGTCCACAACCGCCGTGCAGGCCATGTCCACAACCGCCGTCCTAGGCCCGGCCTGGCACGGCGGTTGTGGACATGGCCGGCACGGCGGTTGTGGACATGGCCGGCACGGCGGTTGTGGACATGGCCGGCACGGCCGTCCTAGGCCCGGCCTGGCACGGCGGTTGTGGACATGGCCAGCACGGAGGTTGTGGACATGGCCGGCACGGCCGTCCTAGGCCCGGCCTGGCACGGCGGTTGTGGACATGGCCGGCACGGCGGTTGTGGACATGGCCGGCACGGCGTTTGTGGACATGGCCGGCACGGCCGTCCTAGGCCCGGCCTGGCACGGCGGTTGTGGACATGGCCGGCACGGCGGTTGTGGACATGGCCGGCACGGCCGTCCTAGGCCCGGCCTGGCACGGCGGTTGTGGACATGGCCGGCACGGCCGTCCTAGACCCGGCCTGGCACGGCGGTTGTGGACATGGCCGGCAGGGCGGTTGTGGACATGGCCGGTACGGCCGTCCTAGGCCCGGCCGCTCCAGCCGGTGTACGGTGGATGATGCAATGTGACTGTAAGAGGGGACCTGAACTGGCATGTCCATTGAGTACATCTAAAGGGTGTATAGGCCTGCACCTCCCCCGCTGAGTACGTGCACCGCCATGGTGGCGCCAGTTATAGAACATTGTTGCAACTGAAGCATCCGTGCCTGAAGCTTGCACGTGCGGTAGCCGATGTGTGCCCGTGACGGTCCGTGCACATGCAGCCAATGGGAAGAGGGCCGCTGGCCGCATATGCCCAATCGAAAGTAGCGGAAGCAGTGCACCGCAACACCAGGGCCAGTCATTGGCCCATTTCACGAACACGCACCCAGGGCTGACCAATTGCTGGCGACATATGCCACTGACACGTGCTGAGGGCCCTATATATGTGTGTTGTCCAAAAGCACACATCCTACCCTGGGGACCAGTGCTGCCTGTTCACCTCGACCTGCTGCTGCTGCTGAGCTGACCACCGACTGCTGCCTGTGACCATCACCTCGACCTGCTGCTGCTGCTGAGCTGACCACCGACTGCTGCCTGTGACCATCACCTCGACCTGCTGCTGCTGAGCTGACCACCGACTACTGCCTGTGACCATCACCTCGACCTGCTGCTGCTGCTGAGCTGACCACCGACTGCTGCCTGTGACCATCACCTCGACCTGCTGCTGCTGCTGAACTGACCACCGACTGCTGCCTGTGACCATCACCTCGACCTGCTGCTGCTGCTGAGCTGACCACCGACTGCTGCTCTAGTGCCATACTCCGTGATCTTGCCATGTCGAGAGGCAAAGAGATCCGGTCTCGTCCCTTCACCGCCGCGGAGCTTGATGTCCTCGTGGACGGTGTGCTCCGCAACTATGGACGCATCTACGGCGCACCCGGACAGGTGGTAAGTGCATTGTGGGACATGTTGGTGTGCATGAGGGGGCCAAATAATCCTGCCTACTGCAATCTTAGCTGTGTAGTGTGGGCTCGACATATTTTCCCGATTGTGCATGGCGGATGACAGATACGTGTTGCCCCTATCTGTGTGACAGGCCAACTGTCCACTGACTTACAGCCTTTTGTCTCCCATCATGGTAGGTCAAGCTGCACCTTCGCAAGGACGTGTGGAGGAGCATTGCACGTGAAGTACGGGCATTGGGGGTGTGCAACAGATGACATACACACTGCCACAAACGCTGGGACGACATTTCCAGGCTGAGCAAGAATGTAGCGGAAGTGACACTGGGGATGATTCCAAGGACGCCACGTCTGGCCCGACGCTCCATGACCCCTCTCATGCACCGTATCATTGCAGTGACGCATCCTGAACTGTCCGAACGTCTGAGTGTCGATCAACAGCAAACTAGCGGTGAGCATACTGTCTGTGTAGGAAACTTGTGAGTGCAATGCATGTATTGGTGCACAGACACAGTATTGAGTTCCGTGGTGTGTATGTATCTCTGTGATGCCATGTTGGTCCCATTGGGTGGGTGTCATTTGACATCCAGGTCCGCCATGTTGACACGCCACTTGCTTAGTAGTTGAGTGTTGAAGCACATGCCCTAGTGGTCCGTGGCCCCATGGCAGGAAACGTGTGCAGATGTACGTGCTCCTGCCCTGTCCGCATGCTGTACATGTGTCACGGCCACCAACGCTTATGTAATGTGAGGATGACTGGTAGAGGTGGGCCGTGTGCAGGATGGGGGCTACAAGAACTTTGTCAGCTATGGAATTTGGGGATCCTTGTCCTTCTGTACGTGAGTGTGCCCATGACTTACACCTCTTTTATGTGCATTTCAGCTATGACAGAGGACACTCAGCCACAGACGGAGGAGATTAGTCGAGGAAATGAGTCCGGGTCAGACTTCGCACACACGCAGACTGACACAGAGGAGGGCAGCGCCGGAGAAGGGGACAGGACCGTCCCTGAGGACTCGCATGTGGAGACACCATCGTCCTCATCTTCTGAACATCTTGGTGAGCCAGCACTGTTGTCACAGACTGGGAGTGGGCAATCATCACCTTCTGTCGGAACACAGCACACAGGGCCCACACTTCCGCCAACAACACCATGTACTGTTCGTGCCCGCAGGAGTAGGGGGAGCAGAGTGGCGTTCGGTGCAGGCACCGCTGCCCCTGCCACGGTGAGCCAAAATGCACTGTGTGCTGAGGCCGTTGATCTGCTGCGACAGCTGTGTGTGGGGCAGACCAATATGACAAATGCTTTCCAAGACCATGATAGGAAGTTGGGGCAGGTGGTGGCATTCATGGAAGGGATGCATGGCGATCTTGCTGGTCTACACAGGACAGTGCAGTCATTGGCAAGCAGTGTGTTGTCTGCAATGGTACAGTCGCATGGACAGGGTGCTACTTCTGTTTCCCCATCTACACCACTGGATGTCTCAGGGGGTAGTGATTATTCTGAGCAGGACTCAATTACAGGTTATTGCACTATAAGCAGCGTCAGACAGCACGTCAGGGCACGCAGGGCACAGACCCCATCCACTAGGTCAGCAAAATCTGTTCACGTAGACAACGTCAGATACACTGGAGTACACACACAGGATCCACAAGTGTTGTTGGGGGACATGCCTTCAGGAGCTACACAGGCATTAAACACAAAAGGTACTCCCAAGGCAAGGGATACTCACAAGTCCATGGACAGTCCCTTGGACAAGGCCACTCAAAAGACAAAGGCACCTCAAAAGAGCAGGGAAAGTCCCAAGGGCAGGCCCACAACAGAGGAAAGGGCCACTCCCAAGGACACGGACAAGGACAGTCAAAAGACAAAGGCACCTCCTAAGAGCAGGGAGACTCCCAAGGGCAGGCCCACAACAGAGGAAAGGGACCCTCCCAAGGACAGGGACAGTCAAAAGACAAAGGCACCTCCTAAGAGCAGGGAGAGTCCCAAGGGCAGGCCCACAACAGAGGGAAGGGACCCTCCCAAGGACAGGGACAGTCAAAAGACAAAGGCACCTCCTAAGAGCAGGGAGACTCCCAAGTGCAGGCCCACAACAGAGGAAAGGGCCACTCACAAGGACAGGGACAGTCAAAAGACAAAGGCACCTCCTAAGAGCAGGGAGAGTCCCAAGGGCAGGCCCACAACAGAGGAAAGGGCCACTCACAAGGACAGGGACAGGGACAGTCAAAAGACAAAGGCACCTCCTAAGAGCAGGGAGAGTCCCAAGGGCAGGCCCACAACAGAGGAAAGGGACCCTCCCAAGGACAGGGACAGTCAAAAGACAAAGGCACCTCCTAAGAGCAGGGAGACTCCCAAGGACAGGCACACAACAGAGGAAGGTCCATCTCCCAAGGCCAGGGACACACACAGAGAGCAGGTGTCTACTGGAGACAGGTACACCACAGACGACAAGTCTGCTGGCAGGAACAGGTCGCCGACCAGGGCACAGGCAAAATCCAGAGACAACACTCCACCTAAGGATAAGGCACATCCTACGGACAAGGCTTCTACCATGGACAATGGCGCAATCAAGGACAGGCATACTTCACCCCTGGTTGCACTGAGGCTGATGTTTTCGACTGAACGCCAAACAGATGTCTCCGCGGCGGAGTCCCCCCATACCTCCACTCCCATCCAGGCCAGTCAGAAGCAGAGGAGGGAGTCCCCTGTTGTTGCATCCCCCATTACACATGATTCTGAGTCCAGACGGCAGCCACACAGCAAGCGACAAGCAGGCTCCAGCACGTCCCCAGAACCCCGATCCCCGGCTGCAGATGCTCCACCTATGGTGGGTGATATTTGTTTAGAGTCACCACCACTTGCCAGTCCTGTCCTGTCCAGGGTGCACTCACATATCCTTAAGAAACGCAGACACACACCATTGACACCTGCCCACCCCGATGTCGCTCAAGGTCAGCTATCCCCAGCTCCCAGAGCCACCCTGCCTCCTGGCCCATACAGCCCTGTGGCTCATCATTTCAGTGGTCCCAGTGGCGCAGGTGCAGTTGACTCTCATGTATCAGATAGTGGCACTGTGTCTGTTGTTTGCTGTCATGCATCATGTAGTGGCACAGTCTCAGTTGTGCCCTCTCCTGTTGCAGGTCCTGGCAGTGTATCTGGGTCTATGGCTCACGTGTCAGTGAGTAGATCTGTGACTGTGTTGCACACTCCTGTTTCTGGTGCTGGCAGTCTGTCTGGGTCAGTGGCTCACGTGTCAGTGACTACATCTGTGGCTGTGTCTCACATTCCTGTTGCTGGTGCTGGCAGTGTGTCTGGGTCTGTGGCCCATGTGTCTGTCACTCGGGCTGTGGCTGTGTCTCACACTCCTGTTGCTGGTGCTGGCAGTGTGTCTGGGTCCGTGGCCGATGTGTCTGTCACTCGGGCTGTGGCTGTGTCTCACATTCCTGTTGCTGGTGCTGGCAGTGTGTCTGGGTCTGTGGCCCATGTGTGTGTCACTCGGGCTGTGGCTGTGTCTCACACTCCTGTTGCTGGTGCTGGCAGTGTGTCCGAGGCAGGTAGTTCACGCAGTCCACCTGATTCTGTGATGTGAGGTGCTGATCACTTCACTCACATGTTATTTCACATGGTGTGTCCATTGTCCATTGAGAACTGCGTTGCACTCTTGTGGTCCCTGGGACGGGTTGGTTGGGACACGTACTTGTGCTGCCTCTGATGTACCTGATTTGTACTCCACAATGCCCTGTTGATGTTCTGATACTGCATTCTGCCCTCTGATGTGCTGCCTCTGATGTGCCTGCTCTGTACTCCACAATGCCCTGTTGATGTTCTGATACTGCATTCTGCCCTCTCACGTGCTGCCTCTGATGTACCTGCTCTGTACTCCACAATGCCCTGTTGATGTTCTGATACTGCATTCTGCCCTCTCACGTTCTGCCTCTGATGTACCTGCTCTGTACTCCACAATGCCCTGTTGATGTTCTGATACTGCATTCTGCCCTCTGATGTGCTGCATCTGATGTACCTGCTCTGTACTCCACAATGCCCTGTTGATGTTCTGATACTGCATTCTGCCCTCTGATGTGCTGCCTCTGATGTACCTGCTCTGTTGGGCACAATGCCCTGTTGATGCTCTGATACTGCATTCTGCCCTCTGATGTGCTGACTCTGATGTACCTGCTCAGATGTTCAGTGCTATGGACTGTAGATGCACTTGGCCCCTCTCACGTGCTGCCTCTGATGGACATGTTCAGTGCTATGGACTGTAGATGCACTTGGCCCCTCTCACGTGCTGCCTCTGATGGACATGTTCAGTGCTATGGACTGTAGATGCACTTGGCCCCTCTCACGTGCTGCCTCTGATGGACATGTTCAGTGCTATGGACTGTAGATGCACTTGGCCCCTCTCACGTGCTGCCTCTGATGGACATGTTCAGTGCTATGGACTGTTGAAGCACTTGGACCCTCTCACGTGCTGCCTCCGATGTACCTGCTCTGTACTCCACAATGCCCTGTTGATGTTGTGATACTGCATTCTGCCCTCTGATGTGCCTGCTCTGTACTCCACAATGCCCTGTTGATGCTCTGATACTGCATTCTGCCCTCTGATGTGCTGCCTCTGATGTACCTGCTCTGTACTCCACAATGCCCTGTTGATGTTCTGATACTGCATTCTGCCCTCTGATGTGCTGCCTCTGATGTACCTGCTCTGTTGGGCACAATGCCCTGTTGATGCTCTGATACTGCATTCTGCCCTCTGATGTGCTGCCTCTGATGTACCTGCTCTGTTGGGCACAATGCCCTGCTGATGCTCTGATACTGCATTCTGCCCTCTGATGTGCTGCCTCTGATGTACCTGCTCTGTTGGGCACAATGCCCTGTTGATGCTCTGATACTGCATTCTGCCCTCTGGTGTGCTGCCTATGATGTGCCTGCTCTGTACTCCACAATGCCCTGTTGATGCTCTGATACTGCATTCTGCCCTCTGATGTGCTGCCTCTGATGTACCTGCTCTGTACTCCACAATGCCCTGTTGATGTTCTGATACTGCATTCTGCCCTCTGATGTGGAGAAGCGTGGCTCAGTGGTTAGAGGCGGCAGACCCAGAAGCTGAGATCGGCCGTGGACCAGGGTTCGATTCCCCGCCTCGGCGGGTCTCGGGCCCAAAAAAAAAAAAAATTCCACGGACTCGACAATTCTCGCTCCGGTGCCTACTCGACTCACAGGGTCACACTCTGCGACTCTGGGCAATAGCTTGCTTAATCTCCACTACGGCCCCTCGCGGCGGGATGCCTGGCTTTCACCTTGTGAATACCCTGCCGGGGTATCTCACAGGGGAATACCAGGACGGGTTCCCTAAGCAAGCGCCTTGATACCTTCGGGTGATACGTGCGCTATATAAGTCGCAATACATGTGCTGCCTCTGATGTACCTGCTCTGTTGGGCACAATGCCCTGTTGATGCTCTGCTACTGCATTCTGCACTCTGATGTGCTGCCTCTGATGTGCCTGCTCTGTACTCCACAATGCCCTGTTGATGTTCTGATACTGCATTCTGCCCTCTGATGTGCTGCCTCTGATGTGCCTGCTCTGTACTCCACAATGCCCTGTTGATGTTCTGATACTGCATTCTGCCCTCTGATGTGCTGCCTCTGATGTACCTGCTCTGTTGGGCACAATGCCCTGTTGATGCTCTGATACTGCATTCTGCCCTCTGATGTGCTGCCTCTGATGTTCATGCTCTGGCTGCCCACTTTGCCCATGCTCACGCATACACTGTGATTATACCCCTAATATGTGCAATAAAGGTAGTCTATCATGTCTTGTGGTTTGTCGTTGTCATTCATGTTTGCGTACTACAAATGTGTATTTCTATTTGCTTCTCATCAGTGGTTTCGGTAACATGACACTCCCCCTCCCTACGTCACGACCCTTGCAGGTATTCCCCTCCATGCAGATAATGGTTTGTGCCTTACCTGCGCCGGCGTCGATGGTGGGCCAAGACTAGGACGTGGTGGATCGCGAAGAGCATCGGGAAAGCATGTAGCGCTGGGTCCATGGTGGCGAGCAGCTTGTGGTGGGTCTCTCTGCTATGTATCTTTTCTTTGCTGTGGGGAATCCGCCGTGTTCAGACAGGTTGTTTTTCCGCAGCGGTTTTATGTGTATTTTCCGCCATCTTGATTTGGGGGACGGTCTTAGACGTCAGTACGTACGGCGGAGCCTCCGGATGTGTTCCGTCCGCCGCGTGGTCGTGTGTAGTTGGGCGGCGGTGCGTGCTTTTCCGTCGCGGACGAAAATTTGACACGTTTTCCTATCCTGATATGGCGGACGGAGTGTCCGCGGCAGGCGGACATGGAAAAGGCATTTTCCGCGTACTCCAGGGCCGCGGTAGCTCTTCCGTCCGCCATCCTAATGAGCCCCATAATGTGCATGCCACCTCTACTTTTGAAAGAAATTCTAATTACAGCACTCCAAATAAATGTATATATATCAGTTTAGGCTCTAGTGTGAAACCCTCAGCACTTGAAAAATTGAGGCTGTTTTTATACAATAGACTGAAAGGATAGAACAAAAGTCCCAATAGGTAGAAGGGGGTCCAAAACTTCCAAGATGAATTCAAATAGAGTCCAAGTTAGTTCTCTTCAATATTTTCTTTATTCAAATTTCATAAAATAAGTTCTCCCAGCACGTAAATCGCCAACACGTGTTTCGTCTCACACAGAGACTTCATCAAGGCTGGAAATATTAAGTAATACAAATATATAATTACACAAATATAACATATTTACATATCAAAAAAGAAATAATATGCATTATCACAATACATAATAGTACATCAGTATCGACATTTTGGAGCAATTTAAACAAATCCAGAGCGACAGTTGATTCCTATTTCATATATAAACATAGTTTAATAAAGTATGTGATCCTGAAAGAAAAAGAAAACTTTGTACAAAAGCATGATAAGACAAAACAGATATATACTCTAAATTCAAAGGAAAGTTGATTAAAATACGGCACAGAATGTTGTTACAATAACAGGAATTCTGTAATCATGGACATTGATTGCTAAGCACACCAAAGAAATAGAAAAACAAAAGTGAACACCCACCATAAATAAGGTGAAGGGATGTCTTATTAGTATGCCAGAGTTGAAGAGCACACTGCAGTCAATAAGTGGTGGAACACCTAAAGAGATAACAATGGACCAATAGAGGCGATACTCTGTAAAATCAGAATAGAGGCACAGAGATAATAAAAACGTGTCAATTCAAGGTACCAATTCCAATAGGAACATGCGGATTTCAGCAGGACTATTCAATGACTGCTATAATAAATAGCATGTTGAGTCACCGAAGCATAAATTTACATTCAACAGCCGATTAATAGAGTAAATATCACAGTTGAAGAAAGCCACCTTGAGATGACTATTAAATTTTCATCTGGATTCGAGATCGATTTTACAACTAGATAACGATTCTGTGCCTGAATATTATTCTGTGCTCGTGTTCATCATATTGATCCTATCCTTTGCACTTCCTGTTACTGATTTTGTACTCTGCCCCTTACACACTGACAGACGATAGATGTTCCAAGATGGCTGCCAGCGTTTTTTGGGATGAGGAGGCACTCGTCATTTAGTCCACCTTTTATTTTTATGTCATGAGTTTGATTTCCGCATCACATGCCTTACGGAGACACTTACTGTTTAGCATATATATTGCCGTCCACACAGCTACACTGTTTGTTGGTGCGGGCGACCTATCGATTTGGACGCGTTACTGTCTTCTTTCGGGTAAGCGCAAAGAGGGATTTCTCCTTATATATGTGTAACTGCTTGTGTCATGGATGTAGTATTTACAGCCGGCTTTAGTGTTTGGATATATTTATGTATATTATGTGATCTGTTCGATTATGTTATAGGTCTTCTCTCATATTTAATGACTACGCTTTATTGTGCTTAACATACTTGTTTTAAGGACATATATCTCTGTCTTTGGTTGTTTAATCTCATATCTTTTATTTTTGGGAGGCTCTGAAATAAAATACATTTCTAATGTTGTTTTAGACTGATCTTGTTGCATGTTCCTGATCTATGCTTTTTC
Organism: Lissotriton helveticus; assembly: GCF_964261635.1. Lineage (NCBI taxonomy): Eukaryota > Metazoa > Chordata > Amphibia > Caudata > Salamandridae > Lissotriton > Lissotriton helveticus. Next base: position 382,294,149 of record NC_136069.1, read on the forward strand.
TTTATTTACAATTGGGTTATTCTAGTCACATTGTCGAATATGGATTTATGGTGCGGTCCCTCAATACATCTAAACAGCATACTGTTGCCGCATACTGCAGTTCTAAGCTCATCTGTCAAATTTAATGGTGAGATAAGAACTGTGATATTTACTCTATTAATCGGCTGTTGAATGTAAATTTATGCTTTCGGTGACTCAACATGCTATTTATTATAGCACTCATTGAATAGTCCTGCTGAAATCCGCACGTTCTTATTGGAATTGGTACCTTGAATTGACACGGTTTTTATTATTTCTGTGCCTCTATTCTGATTTTACAGAGTATCGCCTCTATTGGTCCATTGTTATTTTGTTATATTTTCCTATTGTACCAACCAGTAATTCGCTTAGAAGACTCCACATGTCGATACTTTACCTTATCTCTTTAGGTGTTCTACCACTTATTGACTGCAGTGTGCTCTTCAACTCTGGCATACTAATAAGACATCCCTTCACCTTATTTATGGTGGGTGTTCACTTTTGTTTTTCGATTTCTTTGGTGTGCTTAGCAATCAATGTCCATGATTACAGAATTCCTGTTATTGTAACAACATTCTGTGCCGTATTTTAATCAACTTTCCTTTGAATTTAGAGTATATATCTGTTTTGTCTTATCATGCTTTTGTACAAAGTTTTCTTTTTCTTTCAGGATCACATACTTTATTAAACTATGTTTATATATGAAATAGGAATCAACTGTCGCTCTGGATTTGTTTAAATTGCTCCAAAATGTCGATACTGATGTACTATTATGTATTGTGATAATGCATATTATTTCTTTTTTGATATGTAAATATTTTATATTTGTGTAATTATATATTTGTATTACTTAATATTTCCAGCCTTGATGAAGTCTCTGTGTGAGACGAAACACGTGTTGGCGATTTACGTGCTGGGAGAACTTATTTTATGAAATTTGAATAAAGAAAATATTGAAGAGAACTAACTTGGACTCTATTTGAATTCATCTTGGAAGTTTTGGACCCCCTTCTACCTATTGGGACTTTTTTTCTATCCTTTCAGTCTATTGTATAAAAACAGCTTCAATTTTTCAAGTGCTGAGGGCTTCACACTAGAGCCTAAACTGATATATATACATTTATTTGGAGTGCTGTAATTAGAATTTCTTTCAAAAATATAACTGATTCAAGTTTGGTGTCTATGGAATCATAATTTTAAATCCTAACTTATAGATGAAGTTGTATTTTAAATTGCAATTCTGAAAATGCCTCTTTTGGCACATGACTGGGGTTGGCTGGCAGCTGGGCTTTGTGTATTCCCCCTAGACAGCCACACACAATGGGACCCTTAGGTGTGACTTGATGGGCATTATGGCAGGATGGGAGTGATAGAGCGTGGGCTCATGTGCTCGTTTTACCAAACTCACCTGGGCCCATATAAACAAACACACTTTGAACAGGTAAACCTACACTAATCAGAAGGTTCAATTAACCATTTAGGACCTATACCATTTGACTTACCAATCCTTGTCATCTGTACCTAGAGTCCTAAGGGATCAAGGGTGTTAGAATAATAGGCAGTAATAACCCTTTCATTCACAAAATAACCACAGACTCGGGAAAGGTTTAAAAACTTTATCTATATAAATTCTTAAATGTCAGAGTACATACCAATTCAATTAAAGTGCGTTCAATTAGAAAGAATATGATCAAAGCAAGATAATGTGAAAATATTATGAGACTTTCTTTAAGCATTGAAACTTAGGAAGGGTAAGAAATGGGAAACAATACAATGACATACCCACATTGATTTAGTATTACCTAGAATGGTGTGACGACCAACCCTGGCCACGGGCTGGGATAAAGGACAGGACTCCCGATAGTTCAGGTGCCAACAGGACAGGACAGGTGCAGACCCGAATCAGGACAAATACGGACCAAATTAGATCAGGACAGGACCACCGCAGGTCAGGACCGGCACCCACAGCTAAAGTGCAACGCCAGCGTCGCAAACCTCTCTGCAGCTAACCGTCGGACCCCGATTGGGTTATCGAACTCCTTCCCAGAACCCCGATTGGGTTATCGATTCTTCTGACAGAGTGCTCCGCCAGCACTTCTGCTCTCGATCGCCTATTGAGTGCGTTGGGTAAGTGACAGGTCAGCTATTCGGACAAGTCGGACAAACTAGCTAGCTAAGCCTACCTTAGATATACCATTTTTCAGGGCAATGTACCACCCCCAATGTTGCAAGTTTGTGTATTCCCTCAATTTGATTGGTCAAAAGACGAGGAGAGGTCATCACACCAGTCTGTTGCTGGCACTGATTCAATGCCATGGCTTGTGGACTCAAGGGATTTCAGCACATGCGCAGTCGCGGGACCCAAGATGCAGCAACATTGTACTTGATTGGTCCAAACACGAGCTAATAGCAAAATCAAAAAAGAACAGTTTTAGAACAAAGAATACATGAATGCACTGTATACCACTTATCTTTACTCTATCCCCATTACTTTATTTCAACTACAGCATTAGGAATTAAGCAGAATGAACACTTTAGTAAAAGCAGCAATGCAAGCGTTAGCATGTGAAAACATAGAGCAGCCATCTTTAGTTCTAGTGCGCAGAAGCTAAGATTTCCCACCGAAGCAGAGAATGCGTCACATCACGTGAGTGTGACAGACGCATGCGCAGAAAAGTTCCCGCATTGCGACGGCCATTTTAGGACACTTGAGTTACGGTTAGTAAAAACACATAGTAAAGTTTCCCCTAGATACTAAAAATGTCGTGTGGTGCATTATTAGTAAGACAAAACATGTTTATTAGTGCATTATGTTTTATTTCGAGAGTATTGAATCAGATCATGTATCTTTACGAGCGAAACCTTGCTCCATCAGGAGGGAGGAGCTTGTCACAGCCTCACTTACAGTTGAATAAGCTGTCTCCTGTTCACTTAAAAGGGCTGCATATCCCTCTGTAGTGAGTATGGAGCCAGGGTAGGAAGGGAAAACATCTGTGCACTTCAAAGGCATGTCTGTGAAGTCTGCCCCACTTCAAAGGCACCACTGGGTATAGGTGTTGGGCCACAGACAGCACCACTTCAGTACACTTCTTAACCTGTGGATACTCTCCCAGGAAGAAGGACTGCTGTGCAGCAGAATGGACGCCACTCTACTTTACTGCTATTCTGCCTGACTCTTACTTTGCTGTGCTGACCTGCTGCCTGCTGCCCTCTTGCCTGGGTGAGAAGGACTGGACCCGTAGCTCTTGAAACCAGAATGTAGAGTGACTCCAGAGGTTAGCTGGCAGGCCTCTGGATCTGAAGTCTCAGAGCCATAAAGGCTTCCCACAACCTTGCCTCTGCACAGGGCCATCTGTGAGTCTTCCCTTCTACGTGGTGCCACCTCAGTCCTGGACCCTCGGAAGTGGGCCTATGGTGCTTATCAGTGGAACCAATGCATCTTCTCTGCCGGGTGGCTCATCCCCAAGCAGAACCGATGCATCTCCTAGGCTGAGCGGCACATCTTTGAGTAGAACATACACGTCACTGCTGCGTGGGTTGGATCCAGTGCACAATGCCTGCATTACCATTGCAGTGCTCGGAACCGATGCATTACCGAAGGCGTGGTGCATCTCTGGTCCAGTTCCTCGCATCTCCTGCAGGGATGTGGAAATTAATAAAATATCGACTTGTCCATGGGGCAGGTTTCTTCATAAATACACTTGTCCTGTAACAAAATCCACTTACTCCTTTGGTGTCATGTAGTGCAGCAACAAATTATGGCAGCAATCTCATTATATAAGAGCTCTGATATAGCCTCTCTGATTATGCCAGGGCACATATCATAGTAGTGGTTGAATACTTGCAATCCCCTTATGTTGCCACGTTTCAGCAGATCTACATACTGGGGCTGAAGGTAGTGGTAAGCAATAGTTCCAGGGTTAGAATGCCCTTTTGAGTCTGTGCAAATCTACCAACTTGCATGTCTTAATGGTTTTCAACAACTCCTCTCTAATCTTTTCCCCTACATTTACTCTTGACAATGGCAGACGTAAATCTTCTTCCAGAGTTGGGGAAAAAAGCAGTTGTAGGGAAAGTGAACTTGCAAACACTCAGATTTTCACATGAGCAAATCTACACTTGCATATTTGCTCATGCTGAAATGCAGTTCACAAATATTTTCTTAAGTACTTTTTCTTGTTCTTCTGTAAATTCTTTGGAATTCACGAAAGCCGGATAGCTGCACTTAATTAAGCATGGGCGTAAAATCCGTTCCGCTCGCGGATTTTGCGGATTTTCGGCAAATTCGCAATCCGCGAACTCTCGCGAATTTGTCGAAAATCCGTGAATTCGCTCGCGGCGGATTTTTTGCTTGGTGATACAATATTGCGGCGCGCGGGGTGGTGCACGGCGTTCACTTTCCGTCAGTAAGCATTTGCCGAGTTGTTTTTCTCGATCATATTTTGCGAGTGCTGCGCCATTTTGGATCTTGCTGCGGGATCCCGCGGGAGTTTGGCGCCCGCGAATACGTAATCGCGGCTTGCCACCTTGCACAGCACGCCTCGCGAGAGTTCGCAATTGCGAACATGTAGGTGCGGTGGACAGGAACAATCTTGCACTCGCGAAATAGATATTTTGCAATTCTGCACAAGAAATCCACCAGCAAACAGCATAAACCTTCAGAAAATGATGATTTGTATCAGAATCACTCCTCAGGTTGACATTTGCATGCACTTTGTTTTTGCAAGGAGTCCATTTTTGGGGGGGGGGGAGGAAGTGCCCCACAGTCTCCAACTTCCTGTTCCTGTCCAGCAGGCTCCTCCCAGTGATTTCTTCATGTGCTGGTCACTTTCATTTGGACCTTGACCTGGAAGGATTACTTTTTGTGGGTGCTGCTGGATATTTGGATTTGAGGCCTTTTTGACTTTCTTTGGATCACTTTTGGATTAGAAATCAACTTTCACAAGTAAGTTTGTTTGGGGCATTACAGTTGCTGCAACGTCAATTTTGGAACTTTTTCAGAACATTAAATAAAATATATTGTGGGCAGCCACAGTATCCTGTAGGACCAGGGTTGGTTATGGGTGCATGATGCAAATGTTTTGTTGAATTTAAAAACCATTGAGGCCATGGATGGGCTGGGATTGTGCTGATTTTTGTGGTTTTTGTCGTTTTTTTGGGGCTGCTGGTGGGGCCCTTTGCCCAGGGGTGATGAGTGTTGCATGGGCCTAGTCTTTCTGTGGGGTGTCTTCTTGAATTTAAACATCATTGAGGCCATGGATGGGCTGGGATTGTGCTGATTTTTGTGGTTTTTGTCGTTTTTTGGGGGCTGCTGGTGTGGCCTTTTGCCCAGGGGTAGTGGTGGTGCATGGATTGAGTGTGCCTGTGGGGTCTCACTCTCTTTAATGTAAACATCCTGGATGGCATTGGATTGTGGAGATTTTTGGGTGTTTTTCAGTTTTTTTGGGGTGTACTGTTAATGTGGACTGGCCATGTGGGTGGTGGTGGTGGCCATCTTGAGTGCTGGTACAGGCAACATGTGCTTGGGGTGCAAGGGGCCATTTTGAAGAGAGGCAGTGTCTGAGGCCTGCACTTCTTTTGCCTACTTTTCATCCAGTATGCCCAGGGGTAGTGAGTGGTGCATGGGCCTAGTCTTTCGGTGGGGTGTCTTCTTGAATTTAAACACCATTGAGGCCATGGATGGGCTGGGATTGTGCTGCTTTTTGTGTTTTTGTCGTTTTTTTGGGGCTGCTGGTGTGGCTTTTTGCCCAGGGGTAGTGGTGCATGGACTGAGTGTGCCTGTGGGGTCTCACTCTCTTTAATGTAAACATCCTGGATGGCATTGGATTGTGGTGATTTTTGGGTGTTTTTCGGTTTTTTGGGGGTGTACTGTTGATGTGGACTGGCCATGTGGGTGGTGGTGGTGGCCATCTTGAGTGCTGGTACAGGCAACATGTGCTTGGGGTGCAAGGGGCCATTTTGAAGGGAGGCAGTGTCTGAGGCCTGCACTTATTTTGCCTACTTTTCATCCATTATGCCCAGGGGTAGTGAGTGGTGCATGGGCCTAGTCTTTCGGTGGGGTGTCTTCTTGAATTTTAACACCATTGAGGCCATGGATGGGCTGGGATTGTGCTGAATTTTGTGGTTTTTTGTCGTTTTTTGGGGCTGCTGGTGGGGCCCTTTGCTCAGGGGTGGTGCGTGTTGCATGGGCCTAGTCTTTCTGTGGGGTGTCTTCTTGAATTTAAACATCATTGAGGCCATGGATGGGCTGGGATTGTTCGATTTTTGTGGTTTTTGTCGTTTTTTTGGGGCTGCTGGTGTGGCCTTTTGCCCAGGGGTAGTGGTGCATGGACTGAGTGTGCCTGTGGGGTCTCACTCTCTTTAATGTAAACATCCTGGATGGCATTGGATTGTGGTGATTTTTGGGTGTTTTTCGGTTTTTTTGGGGTGTACTGTTGATGTGGACTGGCCATGTGGGTGGTGGTGGTGGCCATCTTGAGTGCTGGTACAGGCAACATGTGCTTGGGGTGCAAGGGGCCATTTTGAAGAGAGGCAGTGTCTGAGGCCTGCACTTATTTTGCCTACTTTTCATCCATTATGCCCAGGGGTAGTGAGTGGTGCATGGGCCTAGTCTTTCGGTGGGGTGTCTTCTTGAATTTAAACAGCATTGAGGCCATGGATGGGCTGGGATTGTGCTGAATTTTGTGTTTTTTTGTCGTTTTCTGGGGCTGCTGGTGGGGCCCTTTGCTCAGGGGTGGTGAGTGTTGCATGGGCCTAGTCTTTCTGTGGGGTGTCTTCTTGAATTTAAACATCATTGAGGCCATGGATGGGCTGGGATTGTGCTGATTTTTGTGTGATTTTCCATTTTTTGGGGTGTTCATGGGGACTGGCCATGTGGGTGGGGGCCATTTTGAGTGCTGCAACAGGCAGGCCCTGGCCATGTGCTGGGAGGCAGGCAGACAATTTGAATGCAGGCAGTGTTCTTAGGTCTGCAACCATTTTGCTTAGCTTTCAACCTTTATGCCCAGGGGTAGTGAGTGTTGCATGGGCCTAGTCTTTCTGTGAGGTGTCTTGAATGTAAACATCATGGATGGCATGGGATTGTGCTGATTTTTCTGTGTTTTTTGATTTTTGGGGTGTATAACTGAACTGATGTTCCTCTGTCTTCCATTGCTTTTAGGTGCACAAGACTCAAGAGAACCACCAGTGCCAGGAAGAAGTCCTGCAGCGGTGTGTGTGTGCAGCATAACGTCACGCGACGTCACGTCTGGACACAGACAACTCTGCAACTCGTGCAACTGCTGCCTGCTGTTCTGACCTGCTCTGAAGAAGATGGCCCCAAAAAAAGTTACCCGTAGCTCCTCTAGCAAGAAAGTTGCCAGTAAGGAGCAGAAGAAGCAAGTTACCAACGAGACTGGTGTGCCGGCCGCCCCTTTTTTTGGGAGTAAAAAAAAAGTATGCCTGCAGCAGCAGCGGGATCTGCTGGGGACCAAGCTGGGAGCAGCACCCCCGCTCCATTGGGCTCAGTGCCACCACCACCACCACGCCAACTTAATTCCAAGCCCTTTACTGCTGCAGAGGCACTTAGTCTAGTTGTTCAATCACCATCGACCAGTGATGTTGGCTCATCGCAAGAAAGTAGCAGCAATGTCCCTCAATCAACACAGGTTGTTGTAGCTCATCTGACGAGTGTTGAACAACCACAGCCGCAACAAAAACCACATGTGCAAGTACAAGCCCAAGTACATGTGGAAGGAGAGGCAGCGCAAGGAGATGCGCAAGCAGAGGTGCATGGAGGGTCACAAGTGCCCACAATAGTTGTTCCTCCCGAAGTAGGGGCACATCAGGAAATCGACAATCAAGGCGAGGTATCATTTGAGGAAGCCACTCCTCCTGATGATCATTCATTGTCTTCCACACCCCTAGCAAGGAAGAGATCAAGGGTGGTGTCTACATCTTCTTCAAGCACACCTCCTTCTGATGATACGGATCAAAATTGGGAACCAGCACCACTGCCGTCTGAGAGTGAGGCACACCATGATCTGACAAAGGTAGTTAAGCGTAAAAGGAAGCTCGTCCAAAGTCTCAGAGTTATGGAGTGTGATGAGGCTCAACAAGAAGTGGCGGATACTGCTGCTGAGGAAGACTCTGACAACGACGACCCAGTCATCATAAAGGTCACTGCAGCCCCAGCGGGCATGCAGCAAACAGACATTTTGACCCTAGCCCGAAGAGCTGCTGAGCGTGATGATGATGATGTTGTCGACGAGGAGGCAGTGGAAACACCACAATCATTTGAGTTAAGTAGTACACCAACTCGTACCGCTTCCATATTTCTTTCTCGCAAGAAGGGACCTCCATCCACCTCGACCTTAATTAGTGGCGGTGAAAGTGCACAACGTACTAAAGTTCGGCAATCCACATCCTCCACTTCATCTGGCATTAGCAGCATGACCACCACCACCAGTATCGCCGCCTCCTCCGGCCCCCACAGACAATTCAAGTCCCCAGTTTGGGACTTCTTTACTGTTTGCCCAAAAAGGGAAAAGTTCGCCATTTGTAGCATTTGTAAGCTTGCAGTTAGTCGTGGTAAGTTTGGTACCAACTATGGTACCGGAGGCCAGAGAGGTCATCTTAGGAGACAGCACGCTGTCCAATGGTTTGCGCACCTTAAGGAGATCAAGGAAGCCCGAATGGGAAGTCAAGAAAACGTTGATGTTTCATCTGATGATGACGAGGAGGAAGAAGACGTGTCAAACACTTCACTTACACCCAGTACCCCTGTCAGCAGCACACCCCATGTGAGGCACACTAAGAGTGTTGGAGCGAGTGAGACACCAATGCGAAAAAGTTCACCAGCGAGCATAATTGGGTCAACGAAGTCATTATCATCCCATAAATGCTTGGTCCAGGGCAACATTAGAACCATGTTTTGTTCAGACGCGCCATATGAACGCAACCACCCACTGACGCGTCTGTATAACACTAAGCTGGCTAAAATGCTAGCTCTGGACCTTCTCCCTTTTTCTTTTGTAGAAGCGGTAGGTTTTCTAGAATTAGTGGCAGTGCTCTGCCCTAAATGGAAGGTTCCTAGCCGGTTCTATTTTGCCCGAGTTGCGGTTTCAGCACTACATGAACATGTGCTGGAGGTGATTGGGGCAGCTTTGCAGAAGAGTGCTGTTCACACTATACATCTGACAACAGACATGTGGACCAGTGGCGCAGGCGCTGATTACATGTGCATCACTGCACACTGGGTCTCTTTTTCAGGGGTTAAAGCAAAGCTAAACGCAGGTGTTGACCCGGACCAAGTTTTTAAAGCTGCTCGGAAACATGCAACACTAGCCATGTTTGGCTTGGAGAAACGTCACACAGCACGAAACATTTTGGACGAGTTTAACAAAAGGTCTTTCACTGGCTGTCCCCCAAAAAACGCCAGATTGGTTATGTTTCCACGGATAATGGCGCCAATGTAGTTAAGGCCATGGCGCTGGGTGACTATTTCAGAGTGCTGTGTTTGGCGCACTGTATCAACCTGGTAGTTCAAAAATTCTTGAGTGATAAAGACAGTCCAGCGTGCGAGGTAATGGCCACCTGCCGAAAAATGTGCAACCATTTCAGCCATTCTTTTAAGGCCCGGAAGCATCTGAGGAGCCTGCTACATCAACGTAGAATGCCAGTGAAAGCACTCATCCAGGAGGTGTCAACACGTTGGAACTCAACCTTCTACATGCTTGAGCGTCTGTATGAGCAGTATACGGTACTCGATCACTATTTCTTAAAACAGGGTACAGCTCAGAAGGACCTGAGGATGGATGCGGCGCAATGGGACATAGTTAAAAGCATGACAGAAATGCTTCGTCCTTTTGAGGTCTTCACGCGTGCAGTCAGCAAGGAGGACTGTAATTTGGGAAAAGCTATCCCATTGTTGTGCATGCTGTAGCACCAACTGAAGGCGGTGTCTTCTGAGTTTGAAAAAGATGAAAAAAACAAAGACCCTTTTGTTTTGTCGGAGAAATTATTAGAGCGCCTACGTGGTGATGAACGTCTTAAAATCATCAACTCAGAACAGCATTACATTTGTGCTACTATTCTGGATCCACGCTACAAAAAGGCGCTGGCAGGCCAAGCATTCTTTCCTTTTGCTGATGAAGATGTTAAAAAGTACAAACTTTGGTTAGCCAGGTCAGCCAAGAGGTTTGAAAAAGAACGGCAGGATATTGAAGGAGAAGGCAGTACATCAGCATCAGCATCAGCAGGCCATCCCCAGTCAAAAGAATCCACTTCTGCACCTGTGGCTGTGGCACAAGTGACCTCTCAGCCGTTAAAGACACCGGCAACCGGATCATCTGCACCACACACAAGAGTAACATTGGCTGCTGAAGAGGATTGGCTATCTTGGCTTGGGTATGGTTCTCGAAAAAAGGTCACACGCACAGCAAAAAGTAAGCAAAGTGGAGGAACCGTTGAGGACCTTGAGTCGATGGTGCAGGACTATCTGAATGACTCAACAGAGGTCTTTCTTAATGATGAGCCATTGGAGTGGAGGCGCTAGGGGGCGCACAGCGGGATGGCTGGGTGATTCACAGCTCCGCTGGGTGATCACCAACAATGTGAGCTGGACCTGCTACTAACCCCACCAAATCGACCACAAAACGGCCACATGTGCGTGGGAGGGAATGGTGCTTTCACCGGTATGCAGCGGTACGCAGCATCTTTGCGGCGGAACAGATAATTAACGGCGATAACAGAGAAACGCGGCTCGCCTGACAAGATGGCGGACAGCCGGCTCTCCGATCTGCTGGAGGACGCGGTGGCCGCCTGATCGGTGTAAGGCATGCGGCGGCTGGTCAGATCAAGTGCGGGTAAGAAGCGTCCCTCTACACCTAGATCGCCGACATAGGGCACATGTGAGCACGAACCCCGTCACCCGTCACAGTCACTGCTCCGGACCACACGCCTGACAAGATGGCGGCGCCCATGGAGACAGCGTCAATGCCTGCACTCTAACGATCCCGAGGGCGGATCTGGACGGTCTGCGACGCCCTGTACACCCCGCATGCCGCACTGAGAGGCGCCGCGCCACAAGCTCTGTTCTCGCGTAGGCCCGCATCCAAGTGATCCAGCGCTGCTACACACCACCACACGGGCGAACTTACAGTAGGGCAGGACACTGCGAGAACGCGTCCTTATCGGCCAGCTCCTGTCTCAGTGGACCGAACGAGGAGGATAGAGCTTCCACTCCTCTGTGAATGCCGTGTGGCTCTGCCCATCTGCAGCGGAGGCCCTTTCCCGTTCTCGGCTGCCTTCCAGAGCACACGGTCGGATCGAAACTGTTGGTGTGACACTGGGGGGTGCTCCGCTTCCCCCCAGACAGCACGTGGGCACACAGTGACATTGGGCAGGCTCGGGCTGCGGGACCATTCACGCTCATTGCCCACGCGGGCGAACAGCCATCTTCCCCCGAGGGCATCACGGCGACTGCGGCTAGAATCACGAGGGCAAGGGGCCCCGTGTCCTGGGCAACTACACATCAGGCTGAAGCGATGGGGAAGCCTGACAAGCAACAGCCCAAGCTCTCGTTCGACAACAGAAAATCCAACAAAACCCCAGACAACTTGGCGGACGCCAGCAGCGCAGTTGAGCCACCGCCGAACAGCAACATGGAGAAAATATTGCTAGCCATCCAGTCGAATTTACAAGACATTAACGGCAAACTGGATAACTTGACATGTCGAATGGACGGAATGGCTGCAAGACAAGAGAAACACGGTGAGCGCCTGGATGAGGCCGAAACGCGTATATCGGCCGTGAAAGATGAAGCGCGCACTTCCACCACCAAGTGTACGGGAATAGAACGCATTCTGGAGGTCATTAAAGCGAAGGAGGAGGATTTGGAGGCGCGCTCGAGGCGCAATAATGTGCGCATTACAGGTTTGCCGGAGACGACCAACACAGGACGTATGGAAATGTACGTCGAAAACTTATGCAAAGATCTTTTTGGCGCGGAAACGTTGTCGCCGGATTTTATTGTAGAGCGGGCCCACAGATCGCTGGCGCCTCGTCCACCGTGTAGTGTAGCTCCTATTTTCCCAATAGGCTCTGCGCATTGGAATAGTACCTACAGCAGTAAAGGCCTAGGCCAGACGTTAACTAGGTCTACTACTGTCGAAACTAGACTTAATTTTTGGGTTTGCCAGCTAAGCTCAGAGTTCGCTAGAAACTTTCTCGAATGTTCAAGGAAGGATTAACTCCCCTGATTAGACAAGAAGGGATTTAGTTTCTGACAACCATAGAACATGACAACTTTGCTCTCCCCTAATCAAGAGTCAATCTCAAGAGTCGTGTGAGCACAAGGCAATTATTTTACTCAGTCAGTACGTGCATTCTTAGTCTCATCAGAATGTAGAGAAAAGGAAGAGACGGGCGTGTTCAATAAAAGATGTTATTTATTGATCAGTCTCTTTTCTCGTACAAGAGAAATGGATCGATATTATTGCAATACTTATAGTTAAGTAAAGTGCATACATTAGAAGCAATAGTATAAAATAATACTGTAAAAACATTGATATGGTTTCTGAGCCATATGATGTTTAAAATGATTAAAATATATTTACATACACATATACATTTGACTAAACATACTCAACTGGTGTTTCTAAATACGCCTACCCCGTGTACCTGACCTAAGTCTAATGCGTGGGCGGGAATAGAAAGTTACAGTTTAAGTTAAGTTTGTTTTTGCCAAGTGAATAACTAAAGAATTCTCTAGGAGGGGTTATTCAGTTCTGTACCTGGAATTTAGGATGAATGAGGAATGGTATCTCTTTCTCTGCTCTCGATATTCCAGGCTGCCTGCGAGGGCTGCCCAGAAGCGCCGGTGCTGGGTCTCTCGGCTTGAGATAGCAGCGCGTCTCTCAGCGCGTCAGGAAGGCGGGGCTGCTGCCTGCGGGGTCTGCTTCTGCTCTCGGCTTCGGCAAGTATGGCTGCTCCGTCTTGTCACCAAGCGTGTGTTTGCATAGGGCAAGGTCGGCAATATTTATACCTTAAAGGTGCCGAGATTGACGTAAGGATGGACATAGATACGTCAATAAAGATGTCATACGACTTGCTCGTTAGCACATTCTTTACTAAAGTTCTCTGTGAAATCAAAACAATGGCCGCACGGATTTTCCAGGTTGTCATAGGTTTGATTTGTTATGAGAACGTCGTATGCCTTATCAGGGGCTGGAGGAATGTCGCTTGTCTAATTAGATCTCAAGCGTTATGACCTAATCAGATAACATGTTCCTGTGCCGTAGTGTGACTGCGTCAGATAACGGTATCTGCATCATGGGGGATTTCTTGCCTCATGGGCTGACTGTTAGTTAACTAGCTAGGTAGTTTAACCAGAATAGGGTCAGGAATAGGGGGATCGATTCAGAACCTATAGAAATACACGACACCCACTCCACGCTAACTATGGTCATATCTACTAATCTATGCATAGTATAACATAGTACAACATACTATAGAGTATAGTGTATACCTTACCACCCCAAAATACATAAATGCATTTCGAAATTTTCAAATATACTGAAAAATTGCAGTCATATATATTGTATGCACTTAAGCTATGAATTAAATGCAAAAGTAAACACGCATTGTAATGCATTATTGCTTTTTGGTATATGAGAAATACACATGAAATGGCTCTTAATATAGCTATACAGAAAGGAAGGTCGAGACCATTTCATCACATAATAAAATATTTGTGAACATACCAGCGGGCAGCTAAAGTCTATATAAAGTATCTAAAATAGAAATCTCAGTTCTCTAGGAATAGTTTCTTACTTTAAGCAGAAGATCAGTGTCCCGGGGAAAAAATATATAGAAAAATATTTTAAGGGCTTGCTGAAAAAAGTTGCTGTCCGTGAACTGGATTGTAATTGTTCATGTGACTTTATTTTTAAAGGTTGAAGGCCGAATTCAGGGAACGCCGTGTGCGAGTTTACTCAAAAGTCTCTATTTCTGTTCCGGAGAGAACATCATATCATTCAGGCTTTCGAAAAAACTGTCAACAGCTTCATGGGAAAGTTCCACTAAGTCGGAAATAGGGGTAACCATGCATTCGTGCGCATGATTGTCTCCATTGACATTCTGATTTGCATTGCTGACAGAAGGTCGTACCTGTTCGATGCTGCTTTCATCTTGAACTTCACTACTCTTCAATCGTAGTGGTGAAGATTCCAGGAATGCCGTCATCAGAATTGGCAGCCTTTGAGGGCAGCACAGTGCGTGAACCTTGGTAGGAACCAACAGTGTATCTGCATCCACCGGCGCATCCGATTGTAGCGTCAGACAGGTGTCTAACACGCATTCTTCTCCGCATAGCAGACACCTTAGTACAGGTAAAACACACCTTTGCCACATTGGTCGAAATGATAGAAACCAAGTCATGTTTAGGTCTCTAAGCCGGGAGAGTCCCAGGATTTTTGATATCCGGTCCCGGTATCCAATGGCTAGGATCGTATCTTCCATTGTCGCGAGAGTTTGATCTGTGACATGGGTTGCCATAACGAAAAATAAGGACTAGGAATAGGATTCCTGCAATTAGTCCCAGGATCAGGGGAAGTCCGCCAAAAATCGAATGGACGAAATCTGGAAAAATACCCAGTATGGCTTTGAATGGTGTTAATGCCATCGAAAATACTGTCTTAAATACCTTTGAGACCCCAGTGGTATCAGAAATATTTAAGATTTCGCTCAGGATTTCCGCGAAATGTACGGGGGAATTAGTTGATAATAATGTATGTATCTCTGCAGTCGTCCTTGCGACTTGTAGATCATACGTTTCTTTAGATGACGTGAGCCTTGTAGGCGTCTGAAGAAGCACTGTTTTCATTCTGCTTAAAGTGTCTATTCGAATAGAAGTAATTTTCAAACCGGGCCATGCCCTTGCCTCCCTGTCTGGTAAGGAGCTGGGGAACAAAGAACGTCCACAGCACTTGACCTTCGCCGTCGTGGTGACGAGATAAGGAGTCCCGGGCATAAGACTACAACATCTGCGGTCTACAATAAGAATGTAACTCCCATTATAGAGTCTTTGAAAGAATGGTTCTATTTCAGTTGCAGGTGCGCCTTGCTGGTGACATGAAAGGTTGTATGAATTCCCTTCACAGGCTCCGTGCAAACTAATACCGTTACACAGAAGCGTGCCGCTTAGTGACATAGCACAATTGTTGCCACTAAGAAACACTTTCTGTCCTTTGTTACTGACACATGCATGTGAATAGGGCAGGTTCCAAGTTGTTTTAAGGTACCCCTTTCCCAATTTCTCGTACATGCCAGCCTGTATATATTTTTGGCAGTATTGAAACCTGAAGGTTGAGATTGGAATATTTATGATTCCGTGGATTATCCATTCACTGACAGGTCGTTCTGACATTGTCATCGGTAATCTTTCTAGTTTTTCAATGCTCAAGATTGTATAATCAGCACCCTTCTGCGCCATACCGATTTGTCTATCAGTAAGGTTAAAGATTTGGAATAGTGACGTTGTGTTGATTAAACGCCAAGGCACATAGCCTGAACGCAGATTTTGTAACGTCCAGCCAAGCTGTACAATAGAGCGCAATTGCGACTGACCATGTTGTAATAACAGTAAGTCTTGCGATAATATGTCGATTGCTGAAGACACAATGCTGTCCAATGAAAATATTCTGGAGGACAGAGTCATTAACCCATTGTCCACTACAGAAAGTGATTTTTCCAAATTAATACGATCAATTTCACGTATTCTCTCTGCTGTTTCAATTTGAGTAACCTTCCAGGCCTCATTGTATGCTGCATATACAGAGGCTGCTTTGAAACGCTTTTGACGCTGTTTGCGTGGTCCCAGTATGAAATCACGCAAGTCAGCACCATCAGTAAGTAAAGTTAGGTGTTGCTTAATTTCAGGCAGTGTGGAAGTTTGTAGCCATTGAAGGCATAATTTGCCCACACTGTAGGTTGTTATTATCCTTGGGTGATGTCTTTGAGGACATCTAGGGTCTGGCCTGGTCATTTTGAAACCCTGTGTTTTATTCAGGAATCTATCTTGACAGTTATTTGTATCTGTGGGCCAGATCAACCATTGTTTCCAATCAGGATGTGTTCTGTTTTGGTTAAGTATATGGCTTATGTCTATTTCTTCATCTGTATCAGAGTTATTGCTAAACATTGTTGGCTTTGGAATAGACAGGTTATTTAAATCTTTGATTTTGGCTAAGCCAAGACAGGTGGTTTGTTGAACAGTGTCATTTAAAAATATCATTTGTTCTGGGATCATGCAGGCTCTAAACAAAGCTTCTATACCCTGTACTTGCCATTCTTTTGTACCCCAAACACTTTTCAAATCAACATTTTTGTCCCAATAATCAAATCCAAAAGTATTCATTTTTTCAAAGAATGAATCTGAATATATCAATTTCGTGTTGGTTATCATGGTTTTCATCCCTGTCTTGTTTGACAATTTGTAATAAAATGTTTCAGCATTAGTTATGTTAAAACCTGAAAAATATGAATATTTGTCATAAACGGTTCTAGAGCTCCCTTTTGGAGGTGTAGCACAATGTTCCCATTGATTATAATTTAAAACATTTCTAGGTTGTGCAGATTTATGCAAGAAATGGTTACCATAATGGTTATAGCAATACATACTATCATAATTTGTAGAACCTTGCAAATAATCATGTTTTGTAAATTTAGCAGACATTACTAAGTCAGACATCATATTGTTTATACTTTCAAAGTCCCAATCATCAGCAAATGAGTTTGGTTTTGCAAAGTCACTCAAGGAGATCTTGATTTGGTGTGGATATTTCAGGATCTCGACCGGACCATAAATTTCATAGTCAGTGTTGTCCCAGGCTACCCCACCAGGTATTGGAATTGCTGTGAAGTTGGCTGAAGAAAGTTCTGAAGAAAGTTCTCGTTTCTCGACGTGTGAAGATGTGTGTGGTTTGAGGACCAAGTTGATGTTCTGACTTGCTGTGTCCATTTTAGCATATTTTCCCTCAATGAAGCGTCCCAAGGTAAATACAATGATGAGCCAAAGTATGAGGATAAATGCACCAAAACCCACCCAAAATTCAATCCATGGAGTAACCAGATATGTTTCTTTCAGTTGTTTCAAAAGTTCCTTAGCTTTGTCTTTAAAGGATTTTGATGATGGCTGTGTCTTTTGTTCGCTGAAACCTTCAGAGGAATCATCGAAGTTGATGAAGTAACCAGATGCAGTTCTGTCAATTGTTCCAATTGGTTCAGGATTTTTGTTTCTTGCATTTTCACTTGGAACTTCATTGTAGATTGGTGTGTCTCTGCTAAATGTCTTTATTTGGGTTTTCAGAGGTCTGAGTTCTATTGCATTGTTGCATAGTCCTTGTTGTTCTTCTTTAGGCGTTTCGAATGTGATGAGCCTCTTTGTTAGGACCTCTGTACTGGTAGCAAACCTTGGTGTTCTGCTACTTATCGGGAGTCCACTTGGCCTACCGTTTGTTATCGGCCACATGTTGTGGTTTTACCAGGTCGATGGATACAACTCGGTTCTCCTTTTTTCCAGCAAGTGGCGGTAGTACAACTGATCTTGTCCCGTTGACAGACAAGACAGGAACTGCTTTTCTGTAAGAAGGCCCAAATTCCTTCTTTACCGCGATCTTCTCCCTGACTAGATCCCCGACTTTTGGAATCCAGACAGGTCTTGCTGGGACAGGTGGTGATTCTTCAGTGGTTGTTGGCTGTTGTTTCAACTGTATGTTGCTCAGGTCTTTTCTTGTTTTGTTTAAGTCCTGCAAAATAGCCAAACGGTCTTTGACATCAAAGGTTTTTTCTATTACCACTGAAGTCTGACTATCAAGGTCAGAGATCAACATCCTAGTTCCGAATAATAATTCGTACGGACTGAATCCCTTCAGAGAATTTCTTGGCAAGTTATTTAGACTACTTTGGACACTTATTAGATGTTTGACCCACCCAGCTCCCGAACCTAATGTCCTTTCCATTATAGATTGCTTTCTGCCTTGGTTTTTTCTTTACACCATCCCATACCCTCAGGAAGGAAGTGAGAAGATTCCCGCTGGGCTGTGCTCATTTGGCCATTCTTTCCCCCCCCAGGCTGGATTGCCTGAGTGGGAAAAAAAAAGGTCGAACGTAGCATGCTATTAGCGTATATGCCATTTAGACTCGCAAATCTTGTATAACAGTCCGGACGTCAGCCGAGTGCTGTGGATCTACATTATAAGTGGAACTAGCCTGTGTATGTTAATCGCAAGCCATTCTTTTTGTTGGTAATATTATCTGCCTTGATACGACGAGGGATTAAACTGCTTCTCTCCCCACTGCGATCTCTGTTGCAGTTTGGGCAGTTTTTTACAAACATGGTGTAGTGCAGGCTCATGCCTGGCCACCAGTACCGTGATTGTAATTCTTCCAGAGAATCTTTTAATTTAAGGTGTCTGAGACCCTCGCCCATGTGTGCGTCTGCGATTAACAAATTTCTCCTGTCCATGTTTGGAATCACTCTATCCCCCACTCCAGGGATTCGAGCAAAAGGGACGGAGTTTGCATCGATTATGTATGTATAATTGAGGGGATAATTGATCGGTAACGCTGAGCAGTCGCCTTTTGATGATGTTTTCACCGCCAGCAATGTTTCGCCGTCAATGTATTTTAATGTACGCTTTTTTCGATCTACGGGAGCCGGTTTACTGGCTGCCGCTGCGGCTGTTTCAGCCAATGAATTCCCTACAACGTGAACGCCATCACGCTGGTGACTCAGTGAGTGTGTCACGTGAGTCTTTGGTAGTTCTTTTTTCAAAAGAGCTACTTGTTCCCAGAGCAGTCTCTGCTTTATTGGTGCATCTGTGTCATCTTTGTAACCGTTCTGAATCCATGTCTGCAAATCCTTGTTATATGCTTTGACGCAGAAATATGAATCTGACACTATAAGTGTCGGGAATTCGCGATCCGCATTATCTAGAGCCATTTTCAAAGCTATTATTTCAGTTTGTAGTTCTGAATTAGTTTCTACTGAGTGTGATTTTGTTAATAGAGGTCTTAGTTTACCTCCGCGCCACACTTCTTTTGTAATCTCACATGTGGGATTGTATGCATGTTCTCCCCAAACGGAGGGTTGAGCATGTCCGTCTGTATAGATTACACAGGCGTAATGTCGTAGAGGAAGAATGTCGATTGGCAGAGGATACGTCTTTTCATATTTTAGATTTTTTAATTCTTCTAGTTCTTAAAAAATTGTCAACCAGGCTATACTTGATCATTCATATCCTTCGTATAGAATTTTTAGATGTGCAATTCTGGATTTTTTTAAGTTGAATTTGTAACCCTCTGCAGCGAACCCAAGTATTATGGTGTTCACTCTTTTCAAGTGAGTCTCCAAGTCATCATCTGTTAGGTAAATGTCATCAACATAAGATAATGCTTCATCATCATATAGTTGTAGTAATTCTGTTACTCTCGCTGAGAATACCCCCGGGCTGTTCTTGTACCCCTGGGCTAACCGACAGAATTGTTTTTGAGTGCCATTTACTGAGAAAGCTGTTAAATATCTGCTCTCTGGTGCTATGTTTTGACAAAAGAATCCGTTGGAGATGTCCAAGGTTGTTTTGTATTTTTTGCGCACTATGTTATTCATTAGTGCAGCACTGTGTGAGTTTTGCACTGCAAAAGTTTTGCAACATGTGTTAAGGTGTCGGTAATCCAAAACTAGGCGATATGAATTGTCTGGTTTGGAGACCGGAAACAAAGGATTGTTCATTTGTGAGGTGCAAGTTTCAATCACCCCCTGGTATTCTAGCTGATCTAGTATTTCATTTACTTGTTTTTTAGCTTCTTGCTTAATTGGGTACTGCCTTTGTGCAGTTGCTTGTGATTTTAACTGGATTTTGTGAGGAGGAGAATCCTCATCCCATCCTACATGAATTTTATATAAAGCAGGTGCTAAGGCCACTGCCCACTTTCTAGCAAGTGTATATTTTTTATGAATCGGGATTTGATTCGAGAAGGCAGGCATAATTACTTCTTCGCCATGAGGGCACTCCCTGACAAACTCTGGTGGCCAGTCTTTTTCAGCTAGAAGGATGTCATAACCCTTGGAGAGGTTATCCCAAAATAGTCCCCTTATTTTCCTAGTCTTATCTCCCTCTATACGTAATGTTATCTCGTATATTTTGTGGGGCTTGCTAACTCTGGTATCTGCAGTTTCCACTTGAAGGTATTCATTCGTGTCCACTGTCTCCAGATGATTCATAAGGACTTTGCGAGCTATGCTCACCTCTGCTGCGCTGTCTAGCATTGTCTGAGCCCACTCTCCGTTTTTCAGTTGTGTCCTCAGTATTCTCGGCATTGTTAACTACCTTGATACTGGCTACCTTCTTTTTTGGAAATTGTAATTTCTTTTTCAGTTGAGCAGGTTCCTTGTCTTTGGACTTGGCGTGCTCTTCTGATCGTCCTCTTCTTTCCGATTTCTGCGAGGAATTCTGAAAAGATTGAGAGGGACGTGTATCAATGTCTTGATATTTATCAGGTTTTTTAATATTATCCCTATTTCTAAGGTTATATCTATTCCCAGAGGGGTCACTCTGGGTGACCTTTGTCTCGGGTTTGGAGATTTCTCTCTTCGCCTAGGAGACCTTCCTCTGGACTGGAATTTCTTTTCTTTAGGATTGGATTGTTTGTTCCCATCCCAGTTCTTTTTTGGTGAATTATTATTAAAACATTTTTTCTGGACTTGTAGTCAGTTGCGGTTTTACTGGTATTCCACCTAGACTATCTCTGCCTAGTTCTTCATAGGATTTTTCTATGATTCTGGCAATTTCAGCTGGTTGGTCTGCTATATCTGTCTCTTTTAACCTCTGGCGGATCGCCACGTTTGCTGCTTCACCTTTTATGTTGGCTAATAATATAGCCGAGACCTGCTTGAAGTCTTTCAGTAATTTCATACCAAGAGTTAAAGCAGGTTCTGGACCGTATTCATCTTGAATTTGTTTTAGCACATCTGGTATCACCGAAATGGATGGAACACCGTGCGTTTTTGTATAGATGGAAGCAAAGACTGTACCCCAAGTGTCACAGTCCTCAATGTGTGGTGCGATTCCCATTGGGAGACATATAGTCAGAATCCTGTGTTTTTCTAATGGGGTGGTGTCAGGAAACACCGCCTCTATTTGGGTAATTTTCTGTGCCAACCAGAATGGTATTTGTTCCCGTTTAGCTGGAACTTTACCTAGGCAGGATTGGATGTTCTGTGGTGTAATTTTATTTGTGTTCCCCTGGTGAGGGGTCAGCTGTGGTAGTTTAATCGCTGGCTGAATTGTTGAAGTCCGCATTACATACTGAACTAATTGTCTGTGAATTTTTAGTAGTTGTTTTAGCTGTATTAACAGCTCTGCTGCAGGCATTCTTTCGATGTCTGGATGTGGTGTGTATCCGGCTAGGACCGGCCACGTTGCTCCTGGTCTTCCTAAAGGACCGAGCCTTGTAATGTGATTGTTATGTTTTAGGGCGCCATCAAATAAGAGCAAATGCTCTTGGAATTTGAGTGGTACTTCCACCTCCTCGAAAGGAGTGTACGTTTCAGGAGGTTCCTCTACTTTGTAATAGTGGAAGTACTTTGTTACAGCATTTGCTGCTGGAAAATGTATCCATGTATAGTATACCTCTGTCTGCCGATATTCGTGTGCCTCAATTACGAATATGACTGTGCCACCTCTAGGTGTCAGTCCATTTTCTATAAGTTTTAAGGTTATAGATCTCCTTTTGGCGACCTGGATGAGTATTATATCCGGGTCTGCTGTTTGCATGGTAGCATCAGCATCTGCTATTTCAGTAGCTAATCTAATTGCCTCTCTTTCATCATCACTCTCTGCCATTTTACAGACAGGATGGTATTATGTTTGTTTGCAGATCAGGTTTCTTATGGAAACAGAGATTAGATGCACAATATTCTGGAACTGTTTTATCCTTCAACGTTGACTAGACCAAGAACCATACATAGGAGTTCCCTCCTGCGAGGTTTTGGAGGATATAATAACCTTTCACCCACTCCAGACGTCTTTGGAGTATTTGGGAAAAGGGGTCTGAGTGAGAAAGCACGACTGAGTTACTCTAAATGTCTTACGTTAGTTTTATCGCCCTTTCCAAACGCGTTGGGCGCCATGTAGTGTAGCTCCTATTTTCCCAATAGGCTCTGCGCATTGGAATAGTACCTACAGCAGTAAAGGCCTAGGCCAGACGTTAACTAGGTCTACTACTGTCGAAACTAGACTTAATTTTTGGGTTTGCCAGCTAAGCTCAGAGTTCGCTAGAAACTTTCTCGAATGTTCAAGGAAGGATTAACTCCCCTGATTAGACAAGAAGGGATTTAGTTTCCGACAACCATAGAACATGACAACTTTGCTCTCCCCTAATCAAGAGTCAATCTCAAGAGTCGTGCGAGCACAAGGCAATTATTTTACTCAGTCAGTACGTGCATTCTTAGTCTCATCAGAATGTAGAGAAAAGGAAGAGACGGGCGTGTTCAATAAAAGATGTTATTTATTGATCAGTCTCTTTTCTCGTACAAGAGAAATGGATCGATATTATTGCAATACTTATAGTTAAGTAAAGTGCATACATTAGAAGCAATAGTATAAAATAATACTGTAAAAACATTGATATGGTTTCTGAGCCATATGATGTTTAAAATGATTAAAATATATTTACATACACATATACATTTGACTAAACGTACTCAACTGGTGTTTCTAAATACGCCTACCCCGTGTACCTGACCTAAGTCTAATGCATGGGCGGGAATAGAAAGTTACAGTTTAAGTTAAGTTTGTTTTTGCCAAGTGAATAACTAAAGAATTCTCTAGGAGGGGTTATTCAGTTCTGTACCTGGAATTTAGGATGAATGAGGAATGGTATCTCTTTCTCTGCTCTCGATATTCCAGGCTGCCTGCGAGGGCTGCCCAGAAGCGCCGGTGCTGGGTCTCTCGGCTTGAGATAGCAGCGCGTCTCTCAGCGCGTCAGGAAGGCGGGGCTGCTGCCTGCGGGGTCTGCTTCTGCTCTCGGCTTCGGCAAGTATGGCTGCTCCGTCTTGTCACCACGCGTGTGTTTGCATAGGGCAAGGTCGGCAATATTTATACCTTAAAGGTGCCGAGATTGACGTAAGGATGGACATAGATACGTCAATAAAGATGTCATACGACTTGCTCGTTAGCACATTCTTTACTAAAGTTCTCTGTGAAATCAAAACAATGGCCGCACGGATTTTCCAGGTTGTCATAGGTTTGATTTGTTATGAGAACGTCGTATGCCTTATCAGGGGCTGGAGGAATGTCGCTTGTCTAATTAGATCTCAAGCGTTATGACCTAATCAGATAACACGTTCCTGTGCCGTAGTGTGACTGCGTCAGATAACGGTATCTGCATCATGGGGGATTTCTTGCCTCATGGGCTGACTGTTAGTTAACTAGCTAGGTAGTTTAACCAGAATAGGGTCAGGAATAGGGGGATCGATTCAGAACCTATAGAAATACACGACAACCGCCTGGAGCAACGCCGAGGCCAATAGTGGCGAGAATACTTAATTATTGAGACCGGGACACCATCCTCAGACTGGCGAGGGAGAGAGGCAAAATCACTCACCAAGGCAACTCCCTGGAGTTTTATCCGGATCATACTGTTGCGGTTCAACAGGCAAGAAAAGAGTACGCAACCGTCAAGGCGAAATTAAGGGACCTAAACATTAGCTACTCAATGCTGTATCCTGCCAGACTTCGAGTAACGTGGAAGGAGAAAGCGATTGTCTTACCCACACCCAAAGTAGCCCTAGACTTCGTCAAAAAGGTGCAACGTGAGAGCAGACCGAATGTTCGGGAAGAACAGCATCAAGACTCGGACTAATGTCACTGGTGGGTCCCAACAACGCTTGGCGGTAAGTCTCCCATTGGTTATGACTTGTAACTGCACGATTCTACAGCCCGCTTCCGGCAGTAGATTGTGGCAGAGGTGTGACAGAGGATGGGCAAACTACGCAGCATGGCCAGGTATGGGACACCCAGAGAAACGACCTGGATAGATACCATTGACTTTCCATGCAATTATGGATATATTGACTGGACATACCTAACAGGACACACCATAATGCAATCTAACACACATAGTCCTGCGGTGAGGCCATAAACTTTCACACCGCGCACAAATCTTTATATATATATTGCAGTGCATAAGTGATGTGCCGGGCTCTATGTTGGGGTTGAGCTACACACTGTATGAAGCGGAACATCTTGCCGATCTATATAGACTACAACATGAGGGGAGGCCTGAAAGACTGCTATTGGCATACGCTTCCTGACATGTCATTGCCACTATTGGGGGTGGAGGAAGAGCGGAATCACAGACACATACCTCACATTTATGTCAGCTTTTGAAGTATCGCCCACACCCGTAACATCGGGTGCAAGACTGTGCCCCCTGCGGTCCTCCACGAGGGTGATACCCAACACAAGTTGTACGATATGGATACTGGATTGTTTGTTTTTTGTTTGGGGGATTTATCTTCAAAGGGACGATGGCTTCGGCATGTTGGGGCTGCTGGAGTGGGTGGGATGGGAAGCTTTGGGAGTTTTGTATGTTTAGTTAGACCACAGACATTGAAATTGTACGAGACACGTAATTCTCCCTGGCGGAGGACTGTTATCACTAGATTATGTACTCAGGATGCAAAGATGAAAATGTCCACTTTGGTTATGAATCACACAGGGATCGACCACTGCAGGCTTTTACATGACTCAAGGTTCTAGGCATAAGGGTGGACACCATTTGAACGTCCTCACTTGGAACATCAGGGGCTTCACCCAACCGCGCAAGATCAGACAGGTTTTCACGAGCCTCACTAGATGGGAAATAGATATTGCATTCATACAGGAATCCCACCTGGCACCCAACACGCACCCGCTTCTGGGAACCAGATGGGCGGAATCGACATATAGGGCCTCCTATTCCACTTATTCCCGAGGAGTAATGATTTTGATTCGGAAAGGGGTAAATTTCAAGTCACAGCACGTTACACAAGATCCCGATGGCAGATACGTATTGGTTTCGGGCACTTTACGCGGCCAGCGTGTAACACTTCTTAACGTATATGGTCCTAACACGGATTCACCAGAGTTCTTCAGGGAGGTGTGGGGCCACTTACAACCACATGCGAACACACATATAATTTGTGGTGGGGATTGGAACGTGACATTGATGGACGGGCTGGACCGCTCTTCCAATTCATCAGAGCAGCATAAACAGGCTAGGACAATGATGGGACACATGATGAAAGATCTGCTGTTAACAGATATTTGGAGACTTCAATATGCCAATGAACCAGGTGCCACTCACATCACAGCGTATCATAACAGCTGGTCTCGATTAGACTATTGGTTAGGCACGAATGATGTCGCACTGTGGGTAAGGGAACTACAGGTTTTGCCACGCACATTGTCGGATCACAACCCCGTCCTATTACAGATAAGAATACCACAATACACACCTCCTCCATTTCAATGGAGATTCAACTCACAAGCTTTATCCGATCCCGTTTACACAGACACCATAACGAAGGCAATCAAGGAATATTTTCACATAAATTCTAACACTGTCGAAGATCCGGGTCTTTTATGGGAGGCCTTCAAGGCCACGATAAGAGGCGTCTGCATTGGTACCACTGCAGGGGTCTTGAAAGACATCAGACGTCAGATACACCAGTACGAGACCCGCATCAGAAATGTAGAGCTAGCAATTGAGACCACACAAGATATTTCACTACTAGCAGAACTGAGGGACCTGCATACTGAATATACTGATGCAGTGGAGGCTCAAATCAAATATTTAGATCGCAAACACATGGCTAGGAACTTTGGTGAAGGAGGCAGACCGGGTGGGATGTTGGCGAGGAAAATATGCGAAGGGAGGGGACACTCAGCCATACTTAGCATCAAATCAAAAGAGGGCCTAATGCAGACGCAATCGGCAGACATTCTACGAAACTTTGTGGACTCCTTTGGCGCACTATACAAATCGCAACCCACAACTTCGGCAAGCGAGGTATTTGACTATTTACATGACGTAGCGATTGGTTGGCTGTCTGATGCACAGAGGGAACACTTAGCAATGCCCATCACAGTAGAGGAGGTGACAACAGTGATTAAGTCACTACCTAATGGCAAAGCTCCAGGCCCGGATGGGTACACTAACGAGTTCTACAAACACTTCGCAGACATTATTGCGCCTTACATAGTAGACCTGTTTGGCGCTTCCTTCGAGAAATCAATACTTCCCCCTACTCTCCGTGAGGCACTAATCATTGCCCTCCTGAAACCGTCCAAAAATCCTGAAGATTGTGACTCCTACAGGCCTTTATCGCTCATTAACGTAGACTCGAAAATACTCGCGAAACTGCTGGCGGAACGTTTATCCCCTCTAATGACCCGTCTGGTCCTCCCAGATCAGACTGGCTTTATCCCCACAAGATCAACTTCCCACAATACAAGATCCTTATTTGCTCTCTCCCACTACCTTCAGCCCTCAGTTAAAGCCGTGGCGGTCATGCTCGATGCCGCTAAGGCATTTGACTCCATTGAATGGAGCTATATGATTGCTATTTTACACAGGATGGGCTTTCCCAAACGATTCGTCCAATGGATATCGCTACTATACACTCAACCATGCGCCAGAGTCCGAATAAATGGTTATTTCTCAGCTCCCTTTGATATAGAACGTGGCACTAGACAGGGTTGTCCCCTTTCCCCCTTACTTTTCGCGTTAGCGTTGGAGCCCCTTGCATGTATCGTTAGACAAAATTACAAAGATTCAGCTCTGCAGTTTGTGTCCAGACCACTACACATATCTCTGTACGCAGACGATATGCTGCTGTATATACGCGATCCCGATGTTCATCTGAATAGTGTACTCAGAGAATATATAAGATTTGGGGGTCATTCGGGATTGACAATTAACTGGTCCAAATCTTCCATAATACCGTTAACAGACACTACCACCCCCTTTGAGATTGACTATCCACTGGAATGGCAACAAGAACCAATTCGCTACCTAGGGGTCATGTATCATAGAGACCCGGAAGAAGTTATGCGCGCGAATTATGGGGTAGTGATATCCAAGCTGGAGTACAAGATCCAGCGCTGGATCCATTTGCCTCTATCCCTAGTTGATAGGATCGCGATCGTTAAGGTGAATATTTTACCTAAACTGCTATACCTTTTTAACAACATTCCTATCACACCCACCAAAGAGACCTTTCGCCGCATTAAGTCAATGGTACTGACACTGATATGGGCTGGCAAACAAGCCCGAATAGATCTCCAGATGCTAACACTCCCGTATGCACAAGGTGGTTTTGGGATACCAGACTTTCTCCTATACTACCTGTGTGCCCAGGTGCAATATGCGGCCTATTGGTATCACGAGGTACCGTATCTCACTCACACAGCCATAGAGGAAGGAGATGCGGACCCTGTCCCCCTATCAGTGATAATAACACACACCAGACCGCCGCTGCATGCGAAGGACATTAACACCATAGATACCACAATCAAGGCCTGGCGCAAACTTGGACAATTGTCCCGTAAAACTCCATTGTATGCACCGGCGCTCCCCCTACATCACCATCAAGCACTGTCTGTCACTAGTGAGCAGGTAGGCATGTCTTTACTGCGTAAAGCTGGAATAGACAAAATGGGAGATGTGTTTCAAGAGGGCTCATTCCGGGACATCGGACAGTTAACATATATACAACATATGACCCCCATGTTCCGCTTCACGTATTACAGATTAACAAGGGCACTGAAGGAACACTATCCCACATTTCCGGTAGAACCAGAGTGTTTAGCGCCACTCCAGCTAATAATTACCACACAGGATCTATCACATCTGGTGTCCAGATTATACACGGCAGCACAGGCAGAGATGGTGCAGCCTCCTACAAAAGCTAAGGCTAGGTGGGATTTGGAGCTAGAGAGTCCGCTAACAGATGAAGAATGGCAACAAACTTGTGCCCTGACACAGATTCTCACGCCCAACGGAAACTTAAGAATTATACACTACAAATTCATCCATCAGGCATACTACACCCCTTCCAAACTGCTTAAATTTGGATTACAAGATGAGGACAGGTGCAAGAGATGTAACAGGGAAGGTGCGAACTTTACGCATCTTGCCTGGTATTGTGCCAAGATATCAGAGTACTGGGCAGACGTTACATCCACACTCACTGTCATGCTAGAGGAGGAGGTACAATGCACAGTGCAAATCTGTCTCCTTGGGATTGTCCCACAGTTTCGTGCACTGAAGCGCAAGTTCTGCGTAATATCTTTGTTACTAGCTAAGAGACAGGTGGCGCAGTGCTGGAATAGTCGCGAAGGTACCCAAAAAATCCACATGGCTCCATGACATGTCCGTATGTAGAGACAGGTTGATGACATACGAAGAGAACCTCCCTGTGAAATCTAGGCCGAAGGACTACTGGTATTTCCTATCAGACTTTCTTAACTCCCAGGAGGAGGAAATAGAAGTGGAAAAGGATTAGCGTTACATTAAAAGGAGGCAATATATTATGTACAGGCTGAACATGGCTATTACATAGTCCGAAGAGATAACCAGGTCCGTTAACAAGAGAGCACAGTCCGATATGGACGATTTCGATGTCAGGTCTTTGTGTTGTGTTCTATTATTGTTCTTATCTATAAAATACCGAATGTAAGACTCATATTGAAATGCTAGCTGCAAGAGGGTAAGCCAGGGGCGGCTCCGGCTGGTGATGAAGGCTGATTTGTATTCTGACTGTACTTGATTAAGTATTTGCTGACACATTGCATGCCGGCCCCCGGGTTGTAGGCTCGTGGCTGTGTAACCTGAATGTTGTTAATAAAGGTCTTACAAAAAAAAAAAAAAAAATGATGAGCCATTGGAGTACTGGCATGGGAAAAAACAATTGTGGCCACAGCTCTCCAACCTGGCTATAAACTACTTGTCTTGCCCACTCGCAAGTGTGTCTTCTGAACGTGTTTTCAGTGCTGCTGGTGGCATTGTTACTCCCAAAAGGAGCCGCCTCTCGCCCAAAAATGTGGAGAGGTTAACAATGATAAAGATGAATCAGCACCTCATACCACCAGATTACAAAGTACGAGAAACCACGCCGCATGAAGACGAGGAGGACAGCAACGTAGATGAGGGAATTTGTTCTCTTTTCGGTGACACTGACCGCATCCTGCCTGAATTCGCAGAGTATGATGTCGAACTCTTATTCTTATTCCCTGACACCGAGCCCTGAAAATGAGACAGTGAATCAATAACTTTCTTTTTCGTCCTTATTCACTTTTATTCCTGTGTGTCTGTCTTTCTTTGTTTTGCACAGTTAATTTAATTCAAACTTTAATCACCTAATCACAAAAACAATCCCATCAGCAGAACTGTCTTCACTTGTTTGCTTATTGATTTGAAGGTGCCGCAGTCTACATTCCTCAGGTTCACAAGTTCAGAAGAACATGCTCCTCTATCCTCCTCCTCCAGACTCCTATTTCCCTCAAAGCAGAGGGCTGGATTACGCCCAATGAAGAAAGACTCAGCACTTGTGGGGGTGTTCTACTTCTTTGCGGGTGAGTTGAGGGCTCTGGGGCCATTGCTGTGAAGCTCTAATAATGGATAAAAGTGGTTTGGACCAAATATGAGGCGGAAATTTCTTGCCGTTTTTGCTGACTTGCTTGCCTTTGAGGTGCTCTTTGGCGGGGTTCCGGGTGTTTGTGGGTGAGTTTTGGGGTCTGGGAGCACTGCTGCGACAGTCTAATCTTGATTGCATTTGCTTTTCAGGAAATCCGTGGTGGAAAACAGGAGTTATGATGATGACCTAGCTGCACAGCGCGTTTGGACCGAAGGCCGAGCGATATTGTAAGTATGAGATTTTGCTTTTTGGCTGTTTGGGGGTGTTGTCGTTGTCGTGCTTTTTTGCGGGTGGGTTGGCGGGTCTTGGGGCATTCCTGGGAAGGTCTAATACCGGATAGAAGTGGTTTGGACAAAATCCATGCAGAATTTTTTTTTGCTATTTCTGACATCTTGCTCAATGTAGCGTTTTCGGGGGCCTGTTTGGGGGGCTTCCTGGTGTTTGTGGGTGGGTTTCGGGGTCTCTGTCGGAGCACTGCTGTGACAGTCTAATCTTGATTGCATTTGCTTTTCAGGAAATCCGTGGTGGAAAACAGGAGTTATGATTATGATGACCTAGCTGCACAGCGCGTTTGGACCGAAGGCCGAGAGATATTGTAAGTATGAGATTTTTCTTTTTGGCTGTTTGGGGGTGTTGTCGTGCTTTTTTGCGGGTGGGTTGGAGGGGCTTGGGGCATTCCTGGGAAGGTCTAATTTTGTTCTAAAACACAGTTTACAGTACACCTAGCTTGTGGGGAAAGATCCGCTAAATTAATTTGGCCATACTTATTTATCCTTCAAAAGGTGACTCAGACAGACTACGCACTTTCCAAAATATTGTACTGTCTATTACGAAAATCAAAGTGTGACTAATTGGACAACACAACGTACATACCTTATATTTATTTATCAGTGGTATTGTAATAGCACTTACTGTTTTCCGTTCAATAATTACAGGCCGGGTTTCAGTCTGTTTAATGGGGGAAAAAGATGGAGTCAGGCTTCACATTAACGAGCCGCAATTCAATATCCGCCAGGCAGGCAGTGGACAGGGTGTCTTCTGTCAGTGGTCACCAACATTGATGGACGAAGCGTCAGCTGGAATGGAGGAGTGCCGCTAATAAGAGGAATTGTTTGCTGCATGCAACTTACTTACCAAATTCAACAGGACAACTCCAACAACAACATACAGATACAGTATCCATTGTTTTCTTCTATGAGTGTGACTGCATTTCTTGGATCTCTCTCTGCTTCTAAATTGATCCCTACAGCCATTCTATAGGTTTTACTTAGGATAATTTTGAAACCTAATGTAATGTAAGAAGTGTTTCTCTGAGTGCAGAGATAGGCTAGTGAAAACGCTGCAGCCCTGTACTGTCGCATTCTAGTACTACTTACTTTTCAGTAACAATGCATGCAGTAGGGCATGCACTTCCTTTATGTCACTTAAAAGATTTGCGGTTAGCTTTGTACCCAAAGATTTCTTTATCTTCAAATATTGTTTGTCCATGCTGTGCTTTTTTTTTCTTCTCTCAACAAAACCTACCAAAAAAGAACCCCCCATTCCCATCCATTTTCCAAACCCTAACCCTCTTCCCCCGGGCTGTGTGGTTTTGCTTGATGTGTGACTAAATGACATCAATAATTCCACACACTTGCTGGGGAAGATAAGGTCATAGCAACAGGCTGGTGAAGGAATCCGAGGATATATTCTAGACTTACTCAGCTTCAGTACTATTTCTTGCAGTAGTAGGAGCCAATGTCAAATAAATTCAACGCAAGAACTAGTTATACTTGCAATACTTTACCATTTGTTAGGCTACATTGTGGCACTGTTCTAGTGTACTGTCACCTGCTATATTCTCTATCGTACCGTAACCGTTGTAATGCTACAGTAAGGACAAACCAGGTTTCATTTTCTTTTTTTCCATAGGCATGCAACTGCCACTGTGTCACACCACTAGTGCCACCGCAATGAGGACATTTCATCCGCCCAGGATTGCCAACCTTAATCCCCATTTCCCGTGGAGCCAGCCCTGGCCTAGCCCTACTTTCAAACACAAATTCCAGGTAAGATAACCGTTTGGTGGGAGGTAGTATAATGGAGTATTAGGACTAGACGAGAGATTGACGGTAGTACTACTAAAGTCCAACGACTCTTCAGGAAAACAAACTTACTGTTAAACCCCCACCCACCAGACTCAAAAGCAGTAAAAAACAGGTATGGTCAGATAAAGTTTAAAAAAGTATATTTATGTAGCCCTAACAAAATAATCTCCCTCAAGACCCTCCCTAACCCCAACGATTGTCTTTCAAAAGTCCCAAAAAGAACCCAACTCCCAAATCCCACCCCCCAAAAGTCTCTAAAAAAAGGGCAAGGGACACTACACTACGGGAGGGTGCTGTTGAATTTAGCGGCCAGGGCATCATACTCCTTGCGGAGGGTGGCATGGTCGAAGCGGAGGCCCTCCACCAAGTTCTTGTAGCTAAGGACCTCCTGCTCCAGGTAGGACACTCTGAGTCCTAAGCGGCGCTGGCGTGCCTTGCAACTCCTGTGGGGGGCAGCTGGTGTCTTTGCTGCTTGGCGGTGGCGGTTGGCATTGGTAGCCCGGCTCCGTACCGCTGGAGCACTGCGCTGGCTGGCAGCCCGTGGGGGCACGGAGGAGGATGCAGCTGTCCCAGTGGAGGATGTTGTGGTTCCACCGATTGACTGCGTGTCCTCCTCCTCCAGGGACACCAGCCGCCGATATTCGGCGACAGTGGCATCCAGCCTCCATTGCCTGGCCATTCGAGCCTGCTCCCTCCGTGATGGTCGATTTGATTTGGAAGGAGCAACTATATGAAGAAAGAAAGACATAGTCTGTAACCAATGCTCCTTAACATTAATAACACAAAGTGATTGAGCAGAAAGTTGTGTCACAGTACAAGTAGCAAATTGAAAGCACAGTACATAACTATTGAGGACAGTATCTATCTAACCTCCCACTTCTTCATCCTTGCTCTAACATTAGTGGGAGTTTAAGGAACAAATTCTACGACCACTATGGACTTCCATTACAGTCGACTATGACAGTACACCAGTCTTATTCTTCTTCTTCTCTCTTGTTTAGGAAAATTGATACGTTATCTTATGCAAGCCGGCATAATGCCAGCGCAGTGAACTTGCACCCGAGAAAAACAGACGCACACCATGATGAGTGAGACAGACTTGCGTTACTGTACCGGTCCAGTACATGCAGGTGGTGAAGCTCTTACTTTTCTATTACGGGTGGCACTGAGAATACTCTGTTACAAGGGCTACTGCTTAATTAATTTAGCTTTCACCCTACAGTGCAAATGAGTACTAGAAAAGGAAAATGAAGAAGCTAAATAATTTGATTATCTATCACTTCACATGGGATGTATTTGATGACATATGGGATGACTTTAGGTGCTTTGCTTATTATTGAGTGAACAGTGATACACCCACACATGAATGACGTACTACTACTAAACTAAAGTTATTAAGAGAGGTACGGAGTGTCCACCGTAATAACCGGATATATGCTGTGCTTGCAGTTGCAATACAAACTACTGCTACTATTCATGGTAGTTTTTGGAAAAATTTACAACTTCTTTTCCTTGCCTTCCCTACACTGGAACGGACGTGCGGGTGCGTTGTTACATGCTCTTCAAGATAACACTTAGTTCATCCAGTGACCATCTACTCTCTCTAGATACACATATGCTATCTAAGAGTCAGATAATACCATGCTCCAGGCATCCATCCGTTCAAAGTATATGCACACATACAGTTTCTGTTTCACCCACCCAGGCTGTTCTCCTTCCACCCATCCTTGCTTCATCATTGACCCAGCCATGCACCATACCATATTCTTTCCTTCCCAGCCACCTCGGGGACCAAGCAAACACATATCATTCTTCTTTGCCAGCCATCATAAAATTTCTCGTCCTTCCACACTTACTTACACCCTTCTTTCGCTTTTCGTTCATCACTTCCATCCAGTTCATCTAAGATCTTATTGGGATTCTTCTCACCAAAAACTTCACAGCTAAGTCGAAGTACATTTAGAGGAGGCTACTACCTGGTTGATTTATAATACACCCGTGCAGAAAGCACACTATGCAGTCTTCAATCTCAATAAGTAAGGAATATATAGCTTACCTCTTCCCACCACCACCGTGTGAACCCTCACAGGAACGTCCGGCACTTGCACCGCATCCTCCCCAGAGTCCTCGTCCAACACCACCACCTCCGCGCTGGCCCCGCCACCAGATGTTACACCTACAAAGTACATTTAAGAATGTTAGAATACACCACTCACTAGTATATAATATTTGGTCTAGGAGGAATAAAGAAATGTTAAAAAAATGAAAGACAATGTAATAATTTGTAACTGTCTACTCTAAAGTAAAAATGTCCCTTTTTCCAGGGAAGGCTATTGTCTTGCTGCACTTTTTGGCACAACTGATGAATGCTTGCTTTAGTTGCTTTTTATTTGTAACACACACCACTTTTTCTCCTAACAGAAGCTTGACTTCTAAGAACACGATCAGGGTCAAGCTCAAGTTCAAACCAGGTGAGAGCTCAGCTCGACCACAAGAAATGTGTCCAATTAATCGTTAGCACTAAGCACTTTTCCATTTTCAGTTAAACGTTTACTTTTATGACAAAGTTGATTTTCATAAATGTGTTTACTTTTAATAAAGCGTTTAAACTTAAATAGACTTTGTGGTTTTTGGATCTCCAGACTACAGTGGATGAGCTAAAGGTTTTGGAATTTTTGCAAGCATGAGTGCCTCTGACACTTCTTGACTCTGACTCCGTACTCTTGTCCTGCGTTGGATAATCTAATCATCATTGGGGATCAATCATCGGTGACTTTGGGAGCTAAATGACTCTGCCACACTATCTAGTCAGTAAGGAGATTGGGGGTTCTTCAAAGTCTGATATCACTGAGGTATGTGGAAAGAAAGTCTACCTGCGCCTATTTTAATTGATAAACAATGCGCTATTCAATGTTCATAGTTCGGTTTGTGCAGATTTGTCCCTGCAACAGTAGTAGAATGGATTGTCCTCCTATCCAAACCAAAAGTAAAGTAGTATGTTATTCTTTCTTGGTGGTCATTCACCTTTTTATTGTTGGCAATTGTCAAAGCATAAACATTTAGAAGACTTGAAAAGACATTATGGACAATCCCAGAGGACTGCACTCAGTGCATAGAGCTATTGCTGACTAGAATGGGAGTCCAATGGAATTGCCAAATGGGCAATCTTAGTTAGCTACACAGACCGACTAATAAGAATAATCTAGTAAGACCACAGGGAGTCATAGTCGAGGCAGGATAAAATTTTAGATCCAGTCTACAAGAAGATCAAAGACGATTTAGAAAAAATCGAATGAGGAACGCTAGGAAAAAATAGGTACTCTATATTAAAATTAAAACTTACTGGGGCCAGCAAAGGAGCCCTCGCCTGCCCGATCCTGGCCTGCATCTTCCTGAACAGCACCCTCCTCCTCCTCCTGTGTCCTCTTGCCCCTGGGGGAAGCTGATGTACAACATGAAAGAAAGAAAGACCAGAAAACATGGATGATATTTGTCAACCAAATCAAACATTTCAAAAGAACAATAACAAAATATTTTGGCGAAATAGCAAATAGATAGACAACTATTCAATGGGATATATTGACCAATCTCATGTGGTATACTACTACGTTATTCGTATTGCCTGATTTGCGGACCGTTGACTTTGAAAGTTCCTATGTAACTCACTAAACAGACTACTAAAAAGGTTTGCCTAGGTCTGGCAGGCAGCAGTCCGTCAGGAGGCCATCAGGGGGCGTTCCGGCGCAAGGGAGGGCGTTCCTGCGCAGGAACGAATCCTAAAAGTGGCTGAGGGAAATCTACAAGATGTCAATCAGTCACTTTTAGGATAATGATGCGTGACTGAAACCCTGCGCCTGCTTGAAGCCGACGTACGGCTTGATGCAGCATTGGGGAGATAGAGCACCCCAGAGCATTGCTGGAGCTGCGCCATCATTGGCACGCAACTCCAGCAATGCGCCGCCTTTACGGCACAGATGCGTAAGGCTTCTGTGACGTTTTGGGCCCATGGGTGGTGGTGGTGGCATGGCGCACAATTACTGCCGCATCCCTGCTACTTTGCAGGGATGCGCCGGTAATTGAAAATATGACCCTTAGTGTCTAGCATTACGCAGTTCTTTACACTACACTCATACATAATTTAGCAGGCCAATGAAATGAACACAAAATACAAAAGAAATAAGCATAGTAGCAAGGCTACTGAGAAGGAGAGCAGTGCACCTGAAATGCATAGAAGACTTTGAAATATAATTTACCTAC
This sequence comes from Lissotriton helveticus, assembly GCF_964261635.1. Lineage (NCBI taxonomy): Eukaryota > Metazoa > Chordata > Amphibia > Caudata > Salamandridae > Lissotriton > Lissotriton helveticus. The sequence goes on from NC_136069.1 coordinate 382,330,233, forward strand.
AATGTAATCGGCAGCATTATTGCTCTTGGTAAAGAACTAAGATTTGCAAATAACAGAGCCGGATAAAACAGAGTAGTGATGAAATAGCTAGAAATAGCTACTACTACTCACCAAGCCCGGGGACCTCTACGCCGAGCGCGTCCAGCAAGTCGCGCTCCCGGTCCATGACATCCGTCCAGCGGTGGGTGGCCTGGTTATAAGTGCGCCGGACCCCAGAGAGTTTAAACATGGCCCGGCACACCTTCTCCCACCGCTTCTGGTGCTCCCGGATGCCGTAGCCAGTTGCGATCTTGCCGCCTCCCAGAATGGTCTTGGGGAGGCGGCGCTGGACGTGGAATATTAGTGCGGCCACCTCCTCCGCACTAAAAATCTCCCGGGCTGTCACTGTCTCCCCCCTCAAACGCCCGCACGGGAGCCGGGCACGGGGTGCGGGACCCTTCCCCTTCTCAGGATGCTTCCCGGCTCCCTTTACCATGGTCTGGGCAGAAATGAAGTTAAATAATAAAGAAGAAATAGAATAGGGAAGAAGAAAAGAAAAGAGTTTAAAAAAGTAGTTTAAAATTAACAAAAAGTAGCAGAAAAAACAAAAATATAGAGCTAGAAAAATAGAGGGATAGATAATAAGTAACATAGCTCAAAAAAACTTCAAACAAGCAAAGGATGGAAGAGATTCAGAGAGGATACAAAAAGCATGCCCAGAACCATAGCAATAAATGAGAAACAAGATGGCCGCGCCCGTTGACGACCGCGTGGGTAAGTTCGCGCGAGATTTTCCTCGCGATCACGCGCGAAATTGTACTAGCGAGCCGCACACTTTGCGAGATTACACATAGCGGGCGGAAACGGAATTATGTCACGCAAACAAGATGGCCGCGCCCGTGTACGACCGCTAGGGTAACTTCGCAAACGTATTGCTACAAGCGCCTTGCGAACACGCACAAAATCACGCGAACATACACGCCGCAAAAAAAAAATAGTGTATTCGCACGAATTCGCGGCTTCCGAAATCGACCTCGCACGGATTCGCGTCCTGCAAATCGCGCGAAATTGCAGAAAAACGATTTTTGCAAAACTGAAAGCAATCAGCAGGTGCAAAAGTTCAAACTTAACATTAGTAACCATTCACTCTAGTGCTTCCTGAGGGGCACCTCCAGAGTTCAGTTGCCTATTTGCAACTATTCTATGACCCTGCTATGACCCAAACAGCAGGCTCATAGAATAGCTACAAGTAGAACATAAAGGTCATGTGAAAAAAAATTGCACTGCAACAGAAAGCAAATTACAGATAAGGAAGGAAGCAGGTGCCAGCCAGACTGGAAGTTTCAAAATTACTGACACATTAATCAACCCCAAATTAATTCATGGCAGTTGAAGAAGGGCAGGTGTGCTTGCTTTCACTGCAACAGAAAGCAAATTACAGATAAGGAAGAAAGCAGGTGCCAGCCAGACTGGAAGTTTCAAAATCACTGACACATTAATCAACCCCAAATTAATTCATGGCAGTTGAAGCAGGGCAGGTGTCCTTGCTTTTATTCACCCCCATAATCTACAGTGATAAACAAACCTAATGGGTGGCAGTGAGGATGTACCAGAGGGTGGCATGGGTGTACCAGAGGGTGGCAGTGGTGAAACAGATGGTGCTGTGAACCTGTGATGATAAACCAGACGTAGAAACAACATAGTCGCGGCCGTTGCGAGCCGACAAGTAAGTTCGCAATTGCGAACTGGTCCACAAATCCTCGCGAATGCTCGCGAACACAAAAAACACAAAAATCCGCGAGAGTTCGCGGATTTTGCGGATTGCGAATCCGTAAATACGCAAATTCGCGTACGCGAGATCCGCTAGATCCGCCCATGCTTACACTTAATGCAAGGAAAAAATAACATGGATGCACTTTTGAGACTTTCTTTAATAATTGGGCCCCTAATTTGGACTGGCGTTGACTTTGACCTTTTATGTTTATTAAAATTATGTCTCTCTCTCTCTCTCTGTATCAACTGGCTTCACTGTGAGTGAAAGCAATATGCTCTTTCACAAGGATCATATTGGCATAAAAAGTAGTTTTGTTCAGTGCCAGTAACTACTGTGGCAGTGTGTAGTTTTGAGACCAATAAAACAATTTTTGCTTTTGCCAATGTTTGTTGTAATGGTGAGTGCCCGGCAGCTCCCACAGTAATAATGTTTTACAAAAACCATGCCAAAACAAGTCACACATTGACAAAACTAAAACTCTGACCACCCCTTATTTCAGACCTACTGGCTTTGTCAATGCTTGTTTATTTTTATTTCCCATAATCCTATTAAAACTGGTTGCACGGATTTTCCATTATGAATATTTTTGGGAAATACTAGCATGCATCAACACATGTTACTAGATGATGCTGCAAATAAATGGTACCTGAAATTTTACTGTAGTTTAGCAAAATGTTTTTTCCTGCTTTTTTTTAATGAACATTTTATTTTGAACACAAAGAATCCTCAATCTTGCTTTCAAGCTTCTGCAAATATTTGCAATAAATCAGGCAGCTTTCTGGGAGCATTATACATAGCCTCATATTGGTAAACATTGAAAACGTGTGTACATATTTTTATAGTGGAACCACTGTCAGTAGTGCAGTCAGAGCTTACAACATTTACTTATAGCCCTCCCCTAATAAGAAAGGCTTTCAATTGATGAACCATGAATACAAGTTTGAAAAGCATTAACATATGGACACAAATATTACCTTAACTGCAGACAGTACCCTTCCATGATCTGTAATGTGGTACTGCAAACTGACAGGCAAAGGGTTTGTGCCTGTATGGGGTTGGGCCTACTTGTCCCAAGGACAAAATACATATGAAAAGGTATTGCCCTTAACCCCAAACAATATGTGATAGGAATTCCACATCTCTGTTTCGACAGCAGACTCGACGACATGCTCCTCATCCTAGCCTCACAGTTCTTTGGAACCAACACATTGCCAGCTGCAAGATGCATCCCTCTACGCCCAGACTTTGCATTACAAGCACCATCAACGTAGTCTTAACGACGATGCACCAGGGCTCTACACCGCAGCCTCGCCGCATCTGGAAACCGATGCATCACCTCGGCTGCCATGCGCTTCTTTGACTTGGACCCACACATCGCTCCGCAACCAGGATTTAAGATAATTTGTTCAGCGGGCCTAACTGGGTCCCTGTAACTGAACCACATTCCATCGTGATCAGCCTGAACTTGGACTTTGTCCCAGTCTGGCACCACCAGATATCCCTTGTTTGTGCTTTGTGATTTTTGGCACTATTACAACTTAAAATGTTTATATTCAATATCACCGGTTTTAATGATTGGATTTTTGTAGTTTTGGTCTTGTTTTATTTCTTAAACCAATATCTAAATATCTAACTTGCTGTGGGATTCTTTTTCTGTGGTGTTTTCACTGTTATACTGTTTAAAGTGTTGCACAAATACTTTACACACTGCCTTCAAGCTAATCCTGACTGTTCTATGCTAAGGTACCAGAGGGTGAGCACAGATTAACTTGAGGTTCAATCAATTAATCAAGCAATCAAGGGTTTGTGTAGTGCAACTACTCACCCGTAGTTTCTCAAGGCACGGGGGTGTTTAGCTCCAGGATGTTCATTAGGGTTCTTCGAAGAGTGGTTTTAAGGTCCTTCGTGAACTTGGAGAGTGTTGGTGTCTGCCGGAGGTGGAGTGGCAGGGTGTTCCATGCCTTAGCTTTAAGGAAGGAGAAGGGCAGTCCTCCTGTTCTGGTTTTGTTGGTGCGTGGCTCCGTAGCTAGGGAGAGTTGGGATGAGCAGAGGGATCTCTGGGGGCATGGAACGAGAGGCGATGGTTAAGGTAGGCCGATCCGGTGTTGTGGAGGGCTTTGTGGACGTGGGTGCAAAGCTTAAAGTTGATTCTCTTTTACATAGGGAGCCAATGTATTTTCAGCAGGTGTTTGGTGATGTGGCAGTGGCAAGGTAAGTTGAGGACTAGTCGGGCAAATGCGTTCTGGACCTTCTGGAGTTTGCAGGTGAGGTTTTTGTTGATTTCGGCATAGAGTGCATTGCCGTAGTCCAGTCTGCTTCTAATGAGGGCGTGGGTGGTGGTTTTCCTAGGGCTCAACAGTAATCCAGTTGAAGGCCTTTCATAGGAGATGGAGGGTGTGTAGACAGGTGGAGATCACGGTGTTGATTTGATAGTTAATTTTGAGTTCGGATTCCAGGATGGTTCAGAGGTTGCATGCGTGGTCGGAGGGGGAGGGAGGGTTACCAAGGGCAGGGGCCACCAGGTGTCGTTCCATGCATCTTGGTGAGGGCCTATGATGAGTACTTCAGTTTTGTCCAAGTTGAGTTGTACGCAGCTGCTCTTCATCCACCTGGCGACAGCTTTCATTCCTTCTTGGAAGTTGTGTTTGGAGATGTAGGGTTTGTTAGCTAGAGAGAGAATGAGTTGGTTGTCGTCTGCGTAGGATACCATGTTGAGCCCATAGGATCTGATGATGGGAGCAAGCGGGACCATGTAGTCGTGGGTTGGTGGTTTTCTTGAGGAGGGCATTAGTGCTTGCACTGTCGGTGAGCCAATTGTGCAGGGTTCAGGTGGCGGCGATAGGGTAGTCGTCCGTGTCAGTGGGAGCAGAACTGATGAGAGAGGCAGTGAGCTGTTCATTGGGGATCCTGTTCCAATTTCTGTGTTGCGAGCATTTGCGGGTGAGGTCTGTTTTGAAGGAGAAGTCGTCTCAGTAATGGTCCGTCCATGAGACTTTGGAGGTGGTGGAGTTTCCTGCTGTGAAGATGGGGTCAATGGTGTGTCCTGCTGAGTGTGTGGCTTCTGGTACGATCTGTTTGAGTCCGATGTTGAGGAGGTTGTCCAGAGGGAGGAGGAGTTGGGGTCTTGGAGGTTGTTGAGGTGGAAGTTGAGGTTATCCAGCAAGGTGATGGCTTGCGGAGTGATGATGTCGGTGATGTAGTTGGTGAAGGATATGTGGGGTCCGAGGGGTCTGTAGATGAGGGTGCCTCAATGGGTGGTGGTCAAGTTGGTCTGGATGGTGAAGTGAAGGTGTTCCATCAGGTCTGTGGGCCCGTCGGTGTGGGTGCTGAGTCGGAGGTTCGATTTGTGGAGGATGGCGATGCCTCAAGGGCAGTTGGGGCGGTCTTTCCTGGTAATCCTGTAGCCTTTAGGGATGGCGATCGCAATGTCTGGTCCTGAGGTGGCATTCGAGAAAGGCGACATCAGGGGAGGTGCTGTCGAAGAGGTCCCAGATTTCTGTGGCATGTCTGTGGAGGGCGCGGACATTGAGGAGGATGCATTGCAGGGTTTGGGGTGTGGTGGAGTTGCAGCGGTAGGGTTGAGGTGAGTCCCGGTGGTTGGGGAAGTAGAAGGAGTGGGAGCAATGGCGGAAGGTGAAAGGTCCATAGGTGTCGCTTGGTGAGAAGAGACTGCAATTGTTGTCCTTGCCAGTGTTGAGTGTGTGGAGAGCTGATGAGTTGTAGCGCTGGCGTCCAGCCACAGACAGGCTTGCCTCTGGCAAGGCCGCCCAGTGGCTGACATGAAGCCGGGGGAGGAGGGAGGGCAAGACAGCTGCGAGGCGGGAGAAAACGGGAGGGGGGAGGGGCTGAGGGGGCAGCAGGATAAAAGGGGGAACGAAGATTCAGCAGAAGTAAGCAGAAGAAAACAAAGACTGAAGAAAGGCAAAGAGCAAAAGAGCAAAGTGCAAAAGTCCCACAGGCAGTGGGCAAAAAGGAAAATAAAATGAGGTGCAGCAAAAGAAGGCAGAAGCAAACGAAGGACCGGGGCACAAGGGCCTTGAACCCCGTCGAAGGCAGCGCTTGGGGCAGGCCACTGATAGCAGTGCTACGTGGTAGGAGAGCAGTTACCTGACCAAGAGGTCAGAGGTCTTGCTGGTGCCTTACCCTTACTAGGATTGTGGCTGCTGGTTGACCAAAGCTTCCAACCCAGTCAGCCAAAAACTCAGTTTCTAACAACATTTATTAGATCTCCTAGATTTCCTCTTCTAAGAGGTGAACCACCTTGGTTTTCCCTGTGAAAGGTGTTTTGTGGGATAGTTTGCAGCATGGTAAACTGGATGTGCTGAAAAAGGTGGAATGTTTGTAATCTGGAACTGTTTACCCATTGATTAGTCAGTTTCCAGGAGTCATCCCCACCCGTTGGCTAGTGCATTGTACATACGTGGTAGCTCACTTTCAGCTCCATAGAACATATCTGGACATGTGGATGAACAGAGAGGAAGAAGCCTGATGTCTGTGACCTGTGTGGAAGCCTTAAGGGCTGGACTTCCCACTTGTATTCAGGGCTGAAAATTGGACTCCAAGGATCAGTTGGCTGAACTCCTGTGTGGCTACAGGGACACAAGAAGCTACCAAAGACCTGCCCAAAGTGACCACTTGATCAGTAATAAGTAGACCCTGATTGGATTGTGTTGGTGCCCTCAGGGCCTCTACTGGAGTGAGTCCCCGTCTCTAAGTGAAGTCCCTTGGGGCTTCCAAAGAGCCCAAACAGAGCTGTGCAAAAAGAAGAAAAAGTTGGGACTTAAAAATGTATTGACCGCTGAAGGACCAGCATTAATAACCAAGGAAATTCAATTATGTAGTGATCTCAGCAGACAAAAAAATTAGGTTGATCCCACTAAGAACTTTTTGGTGCCTGAAAAAAAGTCTTCAGCAGACCCTAGCAGTACAGTTTATTGGCTTTTATTCACCCTGACTGGCTACAGCTTCCTGAGTTATCCCTTTGGAGAATGTTGAGCTCCCAAAAATAGACTAAGCCCCAATGTAGAAACTATGAAAAGGCAAATGCACTTCAGGTATTCAGTAGATGAGACGACTTTCACAGGCATGGAATAAGGATTCACAAATTTGGTGCATTGTTTTGTCAAAATCAACAGCTTCAGTAGGACATTGTTAAACGTGTATCCAATTTCAAGAGGACTTCTTCAAATACAGTGTTCAACTTTGCTCACTGGAGGATTTCTGCTCTGGAAGTGCAAAGGTAAAGACTTTGATTATGTATGTATGTATACTTGTAAAGTGCACTGTTACCTCGTTACGTGGTGTCCTGGCGCTGTATACCGCTGGGGAACCCGTCCTGGCTTTCCCTGTGAGAGGGTACCCCAAGGTGAAGCCAGGCATCCCCGGCGTTGCTGGGGCCGTTGTGGAGATTAAACAAGCTATTGCCCAGAGTTGCAGAGTGGGACCCATGGTTAGCGTAGGCACCTAAGCGAGAATTATCGAGTCCGCGGACATTGACCCAAGACCCTGCCGCGTCGGGAATTTAACCCTGGTCCCGGGCCGACCTCTGCTTCAGGGTCTGCCGCTTCTAACCAGTGAGCCACACTTCTCCATAAACGTTTGACCCACTAGATTGACCCACTAGATGTAGCTAACCTTTTTTACATCTCAGTCAGCTTTAACTTGCACCTAGGTCCTGGTCAACCAGCCCAGTCGACACGCTGATGTTTTCTGGCACGTTTTAACCTAAACAATTTCACTGTTCAAATGTCTGGTTCCCCTGATTGATTTTTAACCATTTTCAAGCTATGTTCTTACTAATTTATTCCTGATTTTTATAAAGTGGCTGTGGTATTTTTATCATGTAGTTTTTGACTTTTAAACTGTTTTGGCAATGCAAAATGCTTTACCAATTTTCTCTAAGATTAGTCTGGATGCTCTGTGCCATATCTACTGGGGTGTTGAACCTAGATTTATTTAGTGAACTATATGTTTGATCTAAAAGATGTTACGGTCTTATTACTTGTAAAACACCCTAAACGTCGGCTACTAGTAGCCCAGTTTCTTGCAACCATCATCATGTTCCCATCAAACAGTTCCTATTGCCAATACAGAACCCAGACCAGCCACTAGACTGTATGTTGCAGTTGTGTGGCCATATATTAGAGTTTGAGATGAGGAAGTCCCTGAACTCCAGTTGTAGTTTTAAGGTCTCTGATTTGGCCCTAATATGCTTACTTTTCCATAATACTGATATTATCTCCTCAGCAACTATAAAGGTGTAGAAATGAATGATTGAATTATGACACCTACTATTGGACCTGGCCCTCTTGGAAGAGCCAGCCTTAGATTTTTGTCTTCGGTTCCTGAACCCATTTTTTCGTCATTAGGACTCTGTGCACTTTTCTACTGCTAACCAGTGTGTAATTGGTTGTATAGGTAGGTGAGTGGGTGTGTGAGTAGATGTATAGGTCTCTGAGACGGTCTGTGAGTGGATGGATGAGTCTCTGAATGGGTAGTTGTGTGAGTCTCTGAGTAGGACAGAGTGGGTGAGTGTTTGAGAGGGTCAGTCAGTGGGTGCATGAGTCTCCGAGTAGGTCTGTGAGTGAGTGCATGAGTCTCTGGGTGGGTCTCTGAGTAGGTATGTGAGTCTCTCAGTGGGTCTGTGAATGTGTGTATGAGTCTCCCAGTGGGTCGGGGAGTGGATGCATGAGTGCTTGTATGGATGCGTGAGCATGTGCATGAGTATCTGAGTGGGTCTGGCATATCTTACTCCTGGGGCCACCTGGTCAGACTGATCTTACAGTTCCAGGGGGAGCTTCGTCAAATGCGCTCTGTGGAGGAACCATGCAAGCTGCTGGGGTTTGGGATGCTTCCCTGGATCACATGCAGCCAGTTACGCTGGACCAGGGCCACCGGAGGGGCCACGGCTGGACGATGATCAAGTCTTCGACTCCAGGACTACACCCAGACCCAATACAATGGCCAAGGAGAGACAGGCAGTCCTGGTGTCACTCACGAAGGGTAAGAAAAATCAAAGGGGGGAGTGAAGAGGTGGTGCTGGTGGGCACCAAGGTGGGCACATCCTCCTCTTTTCTAGTCTATTGTTAATCAAAAGGGTCCACCTCACGTAGGGTGGGTGTATATCCAGATGTCAATGGAATACACCTTGTTGGTTAAAATACCCCTCACACACCAACAGGGCCCTTGGTGTCATGCTTCATCATCGGGGTCTTCCCGCCCCTGCTGCGGGACGTGTCAGTGCTGCGACAAGCGACTACGCTGGAGCACCTTTAGATGGGGGTGCTATGTGAATGGAGTGAGTGTCAGTGAGGTCAGGAGTGATAAAGAGAGTGAAGTTTAAAAAATACCTGGCCTAGTGGTAATAAAAAATGTTTAATGAACACTGGCTGGTATTATTTAAAAAAGTGAAGCGGAGAGATCAAGCTAGTTAATGGGCTTACTCTCCTGTGTGGGTCAACATGTTTCGAGGCGTGGAGCCTCTTCGTCAGGACCTGGGAGAAGATCCCCCTGTCACTCACTAGTGTTACACCACAAAAAGTATTAAAAGTGTATGTACAGATATGGGTGAAGAAAGTAATCTATCAATGTGTGTAGCTATAAATTTATAATTACACAGTTCCTACCACTATCAAAATAATGATGTAGTATGCTTATCAGAGAGGAGTCAATGCCTCATGAGCCGATTCTAGACAGAAGGGTAATATGGGGTCCCAATCAGACCCTAGCACGGTGTGCTTCCTCCTTCGTCCGCGGCTTCCGTGGATCACTCACAAAGGACCTCACGGGCCACCCACCATCATGAGCTGGTCGATGTGGCAGTCATTGATCTGTATTGTCCCCTTTTCTTTTTCTTCTTGCTGAGGGTGAGGGCAGAGGAGACACTGGCCATTGGTACCCTCTCTCTACTCCTCTCTGGAACACAACACTTTGGACTTTGACCAATTACATGATGCCCGTTAATTGTTTGTAGTTGACTTAGTTGGGGATTGTTTGGTTTTGTTTACCCCTCCCGCCCCGGGACCCCTACACACTCGCCCTCCAGCACACTCAGCCCAATCCCAACACGACCCCAGACTTAGTAACATTTTTGGATACAATAACCGGGACTTCAGGGCCAGATGTGGGCCTATGGCTAGCTCCCCTATTACCACCCTGCCCATATGGTAGCGGATCTTAAAATTCTTACCTTGAATGTTAAGGGCCTGAACAATCTGATTAAGAGACAAGCCATCCTATCCTTCTTAGAGCACTATGGAGCCCATATCTGTCTTCTACAGGAAACTCACCTCCTCGCTCTGGATGCTTGTAGACTCCGCTCAAAGTACTTCCCACACCAGTACCTTTCATCACACACAACTGAAAACTCAGGGGTGGCTATAAACATCTCTAACTCTTCTAAGGGAAAGGTAGGGCCTAAGCAAGTGGAAATAAGAGGGAGGTTCTTGGCTTATTCTGTCACTATGGGCCCCTACACTGGGTTCCATTTATGCCCTTAATGGTGGATAGGAGGCCTTCCTACACCAAGTGGTGACAGAGCTGTCCAGTTCACCAGACCGCAATGAGCTGATGGGTGGAGACAACAACTTTTTTTTGATAATCAACTGGACTGTTCTGCCCAGCGCCAGGGATAATCTGGGACACAGTCCTTGCATGGGGCGCAGTGGTTGCGGGATATGGGGCTGGTTGACATTTGGAAGATTCTACACCCCCACACCATTGACTATACATTCTACTCTCATGCACAAAGTAATTGAGTCTGGCATGTGTGTTATACACATGCCAGACTCAATTACTTTGTGGGATACCAGGGCTTGACCTCTCTCATAACATCCTCAGAGGTCAAGCCCCGCTCACTCTCCGACCATGCTGCAGTGATCCTCACACTGGCTATCCCTCACACTCATAGTGGCTGTGTGACATGCTACTCCACCGCTCTGCCATGGTACAGCAACTCACCAAGATGCTCGAGGAGTTCTTGGCCTTTAATGATACCCCGATACATCCATTGCCACTCTCTGGGAAACGCCCTATCAGTGGCTCAAGCGGCTTTCATATCAATTTCTTCTGCAGACAACAAGATGCACAGGGACAAGAGGGATGGCCTCACCAGACAGGTTCCTCGAGCTGGAGCGCATTCACAAGACAACAAGGGCACAGAGGGTCTGGGGTCAGCTGGAAGCAGCGTGCTCACAGCTCGCTGGCCTGGATCTGGACAGAGCGGAATACAGTGCTCTGCGATTGCAACTCTCCTTCTGCGTGGGAGGGACAGATGCAGACAGCTCCTAGCCAAGAGATTGTGAGCGCAGCGTCAGGTGCCAACTATTCAGTCGGTATTAAATGCGGCTGGCTCGGAATGCACAGAGAGACCACAGATAGTAGGTGTGTTCTATAACTTTTATGCTGACATCTACACTGCACAACAACTCATCATGAAGAGATCGATTAAATATCTCCAAGTTGCGGCCCATGCCACATTAACCTCAGATAATGCGGCTGACTTAAACAGCCCGATCCGCATAAAGGAAGTGATTTCAGCTATAGCCCACCTTAAACTCCTCAAATCCCCCGGCCCAGACTGGTTCTCAGCTATATTTTACAAAACCTTCTGCAATATCACTGCGCCACTAACTAGGTTGGTCAACGCGATAGGCGACTCCTCTAATATCTCTCCCACGATGCTCTTAGCTTCTACTGTAGTTTTTCCGAAGTCTGGCCAGGACAAACAGCACTGTGCGTCCTACCGACCAATACCTCTCTTAAATGTGGACCTAAAGCTTTTTACCGGAATATTGGTGGCCAGACTGGGGCCTATGCTGACCGACCAGGTGGGCTTTGCCACGGCCCAACAGTGTAGCAACAACACTAAGAGACTACTGCTTCTAATGGATGAAGCCCAGCACCAGGAGGTAGAACGCAAGCTTCTCCCTACGAAGATGATGTCATTACAACTTTGGAAGACCCCCAGACCTCAATACCGGTTTTCCTTTCAGAATAAGAGTCTTTTTCCCAAGCGGCAGGCTTTAAAGTCAATGTCCACAAATCACAGGGCCTCAGCATTTATCTATGGCCCTCCACTGGTGATGCCTTACATCACTCGTGCCAGGTCCAGTGGGCAACAGAATCAGGTATCTGACTAACGGCCTCGACCCAAGACACTGTCTCACTCAACTACAAACATATACTTCATCAAATCCGTCATGACTTATAGTGCTGGAGGCCATCCGGTCTCTCCTGGCTGGGCCGCATAGCGGCACTAGAACTGAACACGCTGCCAAAGATACTATAACTATTTCCAACAGCTCCCGGGGGAGCCTCTACCTGGTGTCCTACACGCTCTTCAACAAGAAGTTAATTCCTTCATCTGGGTGGACAAGAGGCCCCAGGTTTACAGCAATTTGAGCTATAAGCCTCTGGGGAGGGAGGCCTCGGAATAACAAATATCTACTGCTGCTATCAATCTACACAGCACCGAGCCCTGCTAAAATTGTCCCGTAGCAAATCTGAAAAACACTGGCTTTTAATGGATCGAGCCATTGCTGGTCAATCTCTATGGAGGATCCCCTTCCTTCATAGGACCAAGCACCAAAAAAATGTATATCGATCACCAGTTACAAGAGCCATAATAAAAGCCTTCCCGTTGCCTTTGACACCCTTTGTAAACAACTCAGATTTCACTCCTGGTCTCAATACTAAGGCCTTTTACCTGTGGGACTGAGAAGGGTACAGATCGATCTGCCACCTCTTCCACGAGGAGGGCCCTTTGACCTTCGAGAGTCTCTGTTCGGATCTAGCAATGACAGAAACCAAACATTACCGCTACCAACAAGTGCGACATTGGGTCATGCACTCTTCGAATTGCTGTAACGCCCAGAGGCCCCTCACCCTCTACAAAAAAAGTTGCTCTCCAAAACCTCTAACACTCGCCTCAATACTGAACTGTACAATCTCTTGCGCCCATCGGAGCCGATGTCCAAATCTCCAGGGTAGAGGCGCTGGGAATCAGAACTGGGACACATGCTAACTCAGAGGGAATGGGGTGATATTTTTCACTGCGCGTGACACACAGCTGGCAATGTGTCTAGCATTGAAACGGCAACCAGAATCGCTACTTATTGGTAACCCATACCCCTCAGACTACACAAAGGCAATCCAGCCTGCAAGCCTGACTGTTGGTGAGACTGTGGTTCCCTAGGCACTCTAACTCACCTGTTGTGGGATTGTCCCAAACTCACGCCATATTGGACGCAGGTCCTTGATGACACTGACACCCACTTTGAAACATAACTGCCTTGCTTCCAAGCATATGTCATTCTAGGCATACCTAACGCACTTACATTTCCATTTAAATTGTGCAAAGACAGACAAACAGGTTTGGCTCTGGGAACGGCCTTGCAGAACATATTATCCCATTGGGGCTCAAAACTGATCCCCACCTACCAAGGGTGGTTGCACAGAATGTGGCATGTGCTGGACATGGAATACATATCCCTCTTACTACTGAACATGAGGCCCACGTTCCCGGACCTTTAGCACCCATTGCTTTCCCTGTTGAGCTCTGAGCTTAATGAGCTTACATGCCCCAAATACGCCTGCCTTCTACAGCTTACGAAGCCTCCTACTAACCCAGTATAGAGCCACGCTGATGATCCAAAGCCTCTTTTCAGTTGAACACCCCCTTCTTTTTCTTAAACATGGTTTCCTAGGGGGAGGGGTCAGGGATGGGGAGGGAAAGGGAAAGTTGGGACTGTGGGTCGGGGTTACAGTATTACCATAAGAATGCATCTATTTATATGCCTTTGTCGTCGAGTGCTGTTGTTCGATATATTCAATGAGAAAAAGATTTAAACCTAAAAAAACATTTTCAAAAAGACATAAGGGGCAGGGTAGGACTACCCTGCCCCCCAGGTCTGGTGGTGGGGTGCCACAGGGACCCCACAATGGGTTAAACAAATTTCATTTTTGCCACAAAATCATGGGTAGATCCCCGAATTCATGGCAAAATGTTTTTAAAAGTGTGGCCTCCTGTGCTTGTTTACACTATGGCCCCCAGGTGGGCCAGGTCCCCAGGGCATGTGGACATACATAAAAGGAAAGGAGGGGGCGCCCTGTAAATGTAAATGTAAATGTATTTATATAGCGCAAATCACCGACACGGTATCTAAGCGCTTGCTTAGGGAACCCGTCCTGGTATTCCCCTGTGAGAAACCCCTGGCAGGGTGTCCACAAGGTGAAAGCCAGGCATCCCGCCGCAAAGGGCCGCAGTGGAGATTAAGCAAGCTATTGCCCAGAGTCGCAGAGTGTGACCCCGTGAGTCGAGTAGGCACCGGAGCGAGAATTGTCAAGTCCATGGAATTTTTGAGCCCGAGACCCGCCGAGGCGGGGAATCGAACCCTGGTCCACGGTCGATCTCAGCTTCCGGGTCTGCCGCCTCTAACCACTGAGCCACGCTTCTCCACATGGGCCCCCTGGGCCCCCATCCTATGGTCTTTTAGCCCAGGGGACCACCACTACTTTGGGGCTTAATTGAATAATAAGCATGGGGGGCCGTGTGGACCCACCCAGGGTCCACCACCTCCCTGGGGCATATTTAAATACATAATACAGGGAGGGAGCACATGGCTCCCCTCCATGTACCAATTTTGGCCCCAAGTACCCAATCTCAGTGGGGCGACCACATTTTCCTGGGTGCCATGGCCACTAGACAGGGCACCCAGTGTGCATCATGGGGACAACAGGGGGAGTCTCAAGGCCCTTGCAGTCCAGCCCAGTTCCCCACCTCCTGCGGCAGCCGGCATTGTTCCAGCACGCCAAGAGCTACTGGAAATTCAGCTCCCTGCGTGGGGGAGCAATACTTTCATCTCTCTCCCTGCCCTCTTGTCTGAGGGCAGGGAAAGAGATTAAAACATTTGGACAGCTCCCGTGTGCGGTACCTGAAGTGTTTGCTTTTGTTTGGAAGGAGCTGTCACAGCTTCCACCAAGCAAAATCAAACAGCTATCTCCTAAGGGTGGGCACCTCAAGAGATAGCAGGAGCCGGCCCTGAGAGTTGGCAGTCCCCCTCCTTTGTTCTGGACAGGCTGGCCCTGGGGAGGTGGTGGTCCCTGGGGCTTTCTTTTTAAAAACTAATTGAGAGGTGGTGGCTCCCCTATATAATTTTTTGGTTATAGCCACAGGGAGATGGTGGGCCCCAGGGCAATATAGGCCCTTGGAGGGCCCCTCCATTGTTTTAAAACTAAATTCTGCATGCCCCTGATACCAGCCCACCTGGGGGCTAAATGTATAACAAGCACAGGAGAATGAGCTAGGTGTTTTTTTTTAAATTCACAGCAATATTCACAAACTTTTATGAATTTCGCCTTGAATCTTAACAAAAAATCTTTTTTTTGCCTCGCGGGATCCCTGTGAGACCATTGGACCAAGGCTAGGGGGGTAGGGTTTTCGTACCCTGCCCCCTTTTCTTTTTTTGCCTTTTTTTGGGACATGCCAATCTTGGAAAGTTGTGTGGTGCAACTCTATACTTCGGAAGAGGCGTCCAATATTCAAGGTTGCGCTCCTCCCTGGGATGAGACCATTCTGATGAGGGTGAATGAGCTGGGGTAGCAGAGAGAGCAATCTATCTGCTAGTATCCCCCTCAGAATTTTGTAATTGAGGATACAAGCGGTCGGCTAGACCCAATGTCTGTGGCTTTCCCGCCTGGCTTTGGGATAGAGACAAGCCGGGCCTCCCATAGCGAGGGTGTCAGAAACCCCTCCCCAGCTGGTGTTTCATACAATTGTTCTAGTTTGGGGTCAAGGAAGTCAGATAACACCGTTAAAACTCCAGTGGGTTTGCATCTGGGCCTGGGATTTTGTCCATCTCTAAGAAGTGAATCGCTACTTTAGTTCTGCGGCAGGGACGGGTACCTAAAACTCTTGCAGGGGCTCCAAGAGGAGCAGTGGTAACTGCACCTTCTAAGTAGGCTGCTATTTCTTGGTAGGAGGCGCCCCGTGAAAAGTGGCTGATAAAGTCTTGTGAAGATTTTGTGTATGTCATGTTGCGTTAGGAGCAGGTGTCTGATGCAACTCTAATAGAGGTGATGGGGTGCTGTGTAGTCTAATATCAGGCACATCAAGCCAGTAGGGCACCACAAGTATGTGCTTCAGCTTGTGTCCTAGCTGTATATACAGGCCTTGTAAGTGACACAGCACAGGTGTACGAGAAGTTCAGCATGTTTGGTGCGGGCCACTGTGAGAGGATGACTGGGGTCAGCCTATGAAGCTCGTTTGCTCTCTAAGGAAAGTAGTGATACTTTTACTCTCTCAAATATATGCATCGTTCTTTGAAAGGAAATTAAGTGGAGGTGCATCCATTTCCTACCTCCCCTCTCTCTGTTCCTTTTCATAGTTCACAATGTTTTAGATTAGATTTAATGGAGAAATATTTCAAATTAAAGGAAAAAATAATGCAGTAATTGCCAAGAACCGAGTTTCTATTTGTTTCTGATATCGCCTATGATTTTACGGCGAGATAACTTTCTCAGCAACAGACTCCTTAAACGCTGTGCTTGAGATTAAGCTGTTGTGCTCTAGAGCGTTCGCAGTCACTCAAGGGCAACTTCTATTGTTCACAATTTAATCTTCTCTTTTACAAATTCTCACAGCCCCGGTGCATACTTCATCTGTAGCATGGGTTTTGCGTTGTCTTGGATGTATCATTCCTTTGTGAAGAACATTACAGTGGCACATTTAGACTCTAATCTGCCCTCGGTATCAAACAGGAACAGAACCTCGATCAGGGCACTCAGCCTGTGCACATACTTGGAAACATACATATGAAGTGCTGGCAGAAGCAGGCTGCCAGGCAAATGACGTCTCGCCAATTCAATAATTGAAGTCCCACTTCTCTGCTCACTTAATCATCAAGTCATGTTATATTTATCCCATTTCATTAGTATTGTACTCTTTCTTGCCCTATTCAGACTTGCAAGGATGTTTTGTAGTTCAATATAGAGTGTTAAATACAAACTGTTAGACCTGGCATAATTGGCGTTAGTCTCCCTTCCATTTTGACGTATTGCCTCCTCTGTTTTGATATGTTTTTGCTGGTTATATGCTTTGGGCACTGTGCCACTGCTATTCAGTGCCACAGTGCAAGTGCTCGCTATGTTAAATTGATTTACTAATTGGTCTTTCCATGATTGGGTTATTTGATTTACCTGTCAGCCCCTAGTACAGTGCACCATGTGTGCCCAGAGCTTGTAAATCAAATGCTGCTGGTGGGCTTGCAGCACTGGTTGTGCCACCCAAAGAAGCAGCTTGTAAAGTGTGTCTCAGGCCTGCCATTGCAAGGCCTGTGTGCAGTCTAGTACTGCCATGTCGACTTGGCAAGTGCACCCACTTGCCAGTCCTTAAACCTTCCCTTTGCTTCATATTAGACACCCCTATGGAAGGCCCAATGGCAGGGTGCATTGTAAGTATAAGGTAGGACATGCTCTGATGTGTGTAGCATGTCCTAATAGTGAATTACAGCAATTTTCATTTTCCACTATTGAGGGCTACCTGTTCTCCATAGGCTAGAATGGGCAGTCAGATTATTACATTCTTAAAATCATAACTGACTCAGGGAACATGGTAGAAATTCGAATTTAGTATGCCTGAACTCAGAATGATAAAATACATCTTTTAGTAAAGTTGGTTTTAATATTCTGTGTTTGAAAATACCATTTATAGGTATTTTCTTGCCTAACTGTCCAGGCCTGCCTCTGCTAGGTTGTGTATTCCTTGTCTTGGTTTGGGAGTGACAGGGCTGAGGGATTCCAGGAGACAGGCTGGGGCAGCACAGTGGTCAATAGAGATATCTGCATCTAGATGGGAGGGAGGAGTTGCACCTGGGACTTGAATAGGGCTAGGCCTTCCCTCTACAATGCTGGCTCTACCTCCTGTGGCTTGTCGGATGTCTCTGCCCTGCACTGTGAAAGGAGAGACGGAATCTTGTCAACAAAGTGCTCCAGAGCTGTGCCTTCCCTCCCCTGTGCTGGCTCCACCTCCTGTGGGGCGGCTGATGTCTCTGCCCTGCACAGTGAAAGGAAGGAGTCATGTAAACAAAATGCTCAGGAACTGGTTTGGACAAGGCAGAGGCCTCTCTGCCTTCAGAAAACAAAGGATTTTGAGGTATAAATATTGGGACCCTGATCCCAAGAACTTTAGATCACTTCTGGAACCAGACACTGTTTGCCAAGGAGAAGACCCAAAGGAAGCTGCAGGAGTTTGGACTGCCCCTCTGCCAGTGTGCTGTTTGCTGGGTTGGCCTGCAGTGGTTGCTTCATTGCCAAGGGAAGGAGAAGGAACATTTTAAGGACTTTCATCATCTACAGAATATTCTCCAAGGGTTTGAACTGTGCTTACCTCCTGCTAAAGTCTCAGGGACAAAAGACTTCATCTCCAGCTCCCCTCTGAATGTCCTTGCTGGGAATTCTCAACTCCAGACATTTGCGTGTCGCTGAGAGCTGGAAGTGCGGCACATCGAGAGGAAGCGTGTCGCCGCCGCAGCTGAAATCGTCGCATCGCTGGAGAAGCGAGCCTTTGCCGCATCTCCCTGAAAGCGTGTGTTCATCGAAGCTGCCTGCTGTTGCATCACCGGAGAAGCATGACGTCATCGAGAGGGTCGCCATCGCATCACCGGAGAAGCGTGTCACAGGGCCTGTCGCGACTCCAAAGTACAGAGTCGTCGCAAGGCTCCCAGGGCATCTACGCATCGTCATCGCATCACCGCATCAAGGGCACATCTTCTCGCATCGCAACCGGATCATCGAATCGCATCAAGGCGCCATCTTGTTCGCGGCAACGGGCCCGCAGTCCGAGAATCTACGCATCTCCTCCGCACCGGTAAGGATTACGACGCATCCCCTACTCTGCGCAAGCATTGAGGCACGACGCATCATCTCCCCCAGAACACGGAACCGACGCATCGCCCCTTTTGTGAGCCTTTTGATCACTTTGCGTTACGCATCCAGGTACTTTGTTGAGAACTGTGTCGCATTTATCATCAACTTGAACTAAGCAACTTTTATCATCTGTAAAGCAATCTTAAGTGTAGTATTGTGTATTTTTGTCGTTTGTGGTCTTGTGTTAAGTCTATATAAAGTATACTTATTTTTATAAAACCTGTGCTGTGTCCATCTGTAGTGTTTTCCCTGCATTACTGTGTATATTCACAAATGCTTAACACAGTGCCTCTGAGATAAGCCTGTCTGCTTGTGCCAAGCTACCAAGGGGGTGAGCAGGGGTTATTAAGAAATGTAATCCCCTGGGGGGCGTGGCTACCACCCGGAGACGATGGCGGCTTTTCTGTAGCTTTCCCGGGAGGCGCGGAGAGCGAAGGACCCGGCGCGGCTCCAGTTTGCATTATTTCCCTCAAATGCCAGAGTAATCGATGTCTAAAGAAGTGGTGATTTGAAGGGGCCAACTTGGATATCTTGTTATAACCTAATAAGGACTTTTTCTCGGCGAGTGAGTGTCGCAATGTTCTTCAGTGTTGCGGCCGCCATTTTGTGGTCTCGCTGACGGAGCTCTGCTCCTAGCGGTTCCGCGTTCTTGTAGGATTTGCAGACTCTGCTCGAGGTCGCTCTGCTCTATTGTTAGCACATAATCTTGCCTCATTCACCTGCCTCAACACAACAACTATGCAGCGCCTGGTGAGTCCCTCAAGCGCTTTGGCTGACTTTTCTTCATAACGCTGAAGATATCCTTTTCGCGTCGTTGACGCAGCTTGTTGCCATACTCTATTGCAGTTATTCTTTACTCTAAAACAAGCGCTTGTTGGCTCTCATGTTTATTGGAATAGTGTTTTTTTTGTTTTTTTTTCACTTCACCTTTGGATGGCATACTCAGTCTTAAAGTCACAGCCGCCATTTTGTAAACCTGCCGACGGAGTTGTACTCCTAGCAGCTCTACATTGTGCTGAAGCCTTACAATTTTAGTTCAACGCTGCCTCATTATCCTTCCTGCACATTATGGTGCTTCCCTCATTCTAGTGCACCTCTAACATGGACCTAACGTTTTAGCGATTTCCTCATGCCCTCTGGATGGTGTTAATTGGTGAAACTGCAGTCAATTTTTCTTCATTGTTGGCGTAATTTGGCACCCAGCTTCCACAAGGTTGCGATTTTTTTTCCTAAACTACAAGATGTTGATTATTCTGCCTTTTCATTGACAACGCTCATAGCGCTCATTTTGCTTCAACAAGACTTCTCAAGAACTATTACGCCATTATGCCTATAGTCAAGTTATCTCTCTTCTTACTGTTACTCTAATGTTTTTATAGGCCTGCTGGACTAATTTCCTGTATTATATATGCCTCTTATGACATGTTTTTCTCTTTTGTATCGGATGGCAAGTATTTAACTGACCTTTTTGTGCCTCACTCAGTACCATCTCTATGTCAATGCATTAAGCTTTACTGTTTTTGAATATCTGTATTGTTAGCCTTCGTTTTAGAGGTTTTTATTTACTTCCTTTTGGCATCTATAGACTAATGCTTTTTTCTTGCAGCAGTTCCCTTTGCATTTGCTAGCTCTACTTTGGTGGCACCTCTGCCCGTTTTCATCGGTACCATAGTTTGTTGTCATGCTTCACTCCTGCTTGGGACTTTATTCATAGTGGATAGCCCCATTTGCTTGCATACCTGCTTCATTCTACTCTAGATCGAGTGTGTATTTAACTTTTTAGTTTGTTTCCTTCATTCCTATATCTACTCAATTCTTCATGGGTAAACTGTCCAAGGATCTGCGTAAGCCTTCTCCAACTCCACGTAAATTTCTTCTTCATACAAGCTCTAGATATCAGTGCCTCGAGATGGACGACTTCCTCGACACTTCTTCTAAAGGCTCCTCCTCTTCTTCAGCTCCACTAACAAGTAGTTCTACTAAAGGCCCAATTGAAAGACTGAAAAAGGATCCACCTTCTCCTCCCAAACATCCCTCAACAGTAACAATGGACATCATTTTGGAAGAGATTAGGGCCCTGCACCCCTTCATTGAGGAAACTAAATCTACCCTTGAGGAAACTAAAACTACTCTTCAGTCGCTATCTGACAAATGGTTGAATATTGATGGCCGTGTAACACTTCTGTAACAGAATGTTGATAATCTTACCTCGTCTGTTGCCAAAGTTGACCCGCTCTGTGCACAAGTCTCTGCTCTCCATAAACAAATTGAAAACTTGGAAAACAGGAATAGGAGAAATAATCTCCGTATTTATGGTCTTGCGGAAAATTCAGAAGGTTCCGATGCCCTTGCTTTTTTCAAGACCTTCTTGCCAAAACTTCTTCAATTACCGGATGGCACCAATCTTAATATACAAAGAGCACACCGCTTAGGTCCTCCTCCTGCTGGACTATCTACTTCCATTGCTAAAAGGCCGAGAGGTGTCATCATTTACTTCCTTGAATATACAGATTTGCTTACAGTTTTATCAGCGGCCAAGGCTTTGCCTCGAATTACTTGATCTGGAAGTCCTCTTTTCTTTTCGCAAGACTATGCAAAATCCACTGCTGATCATCGCAAAGAGTTTCTTTCACTTCGTCCACAGCTGCGTTCTATGGGAGCGAGATATGGCCTTTTTCATTCCTGCCTTATCAAGGTGACTTTCAACAATAGAACCACTACCTACGAGGATCCATTAAAGCTAAAATGCTTCCTTGATTCCCACAGCGATTCTACAATGGGTACTGCTGCCCCATCTAGTTCTAAATGATTACCTTTACATGCTAATTCTGTATTATTGCATCCTTGCTCTGCTTTATATTATTTCATATGAATGTTCAGTTTAGCACGTTTTGATGGTTGTTTGTTTCTATTGTTGTGATATTCTTATTGTTAAAAATTTATCCTTCTTCCCCTCTTACACAGATTACCCTCTTCCACGTTGTTCCCTATCTTAATGTCCTTGGAGTCCGTTGCGGTCGTCTTCCTTCCCTGCCTTCCCCTTGGAGCTTAAGATCCGTCATTGTTCTATGTGGCCTCCATCCTCCCTCCCCTTTGTATGCTCTCATCAATATGTAAGTTGTTCACTTTTCTCAATATGTTATTCCGTTCTCGTTTTTCTCTTCTTCTTCTTTCCGTCTTTCTCAAGTTTACACCTATCTTCTTCCTACAACGTTTTTCGTCTTAATCTTGCTGTCTCTCTATTGTTCCAGCTTTCTCACTTTTCTTCAATTTTTTTCATTCATTATTTCCCTGACTTTTACTCTGCTGCTTTCTATGCATTTCTTCTTTTTCACTTCTGGTGTCTCTTCTTCTTATGCTTATATGCCTTGAATGTCCTTCTTTTTCACACTTGTTTCTCAACTGGTTTTTTGATATGCCTTTTTAAAATTATTTTATGCCTTTGAAAATATTATCTTGGAATGTTAGAAGTTTACATTCACCAATTAAAAGACAGCGAGTATTATCTCACCTGGCCAAACTTAACGCAGACATAGCCTGCTTACAGGAATCACATTTGTCGGCTGATGAGTCTGCTAAATTGAAGAGAGGTTGGGTAGGTGAAGTTTATTTTTCCCCAGGTGATGGTAAGCGTAATGGAGTCCTGATTTTGTTCCGAAAATCTCTTCCAATCAAAGCAGTTACGCATTGTGCAGACACTTCAGGTAGATGGGTACTAGTGAATTTTACTTTAGATAATGTCCCCATTTCCATTTTAAATGTTTATGCCCCTACGAGTGGCGGTGCCTCTTTTAGGACCTCCCTCGCACTGCTCATCATTCAACACTACGTTGATAATTTCATTCTTGTCGGTGATTGCAACGAAGTTTTTGACCCATTTTTGGGTAGAGGCTCAGTTAGTACATATGTTCCTCATAAGTCACAAAAATCTTTTACACAACTCATTACACAATACAAACTTACTAATGCATGCACACTCTGCAATCCCACATTGCGAGAAAACTCCTTCTTTTCACCCCCTCATCAGACTCAATCCCGCTTAGATTATTTTTTTATTTCTCATCAACTTACCCAATCCCTTATTTCTTCTGACATTGGTTCGATCTTAATTTCTGACCATGCCCCAGTCTCCATTGTTTTGGACGTATTACAAAAGCCTACTTCTATCAAAAAATGGCGTTTTAATATTGCTCTCCTTCTCAATGCACAGTTTGTTTCTTTCTTCACATCCTTCTTTCATGAATATTTTTTGTTCAACCATACGGATGAAATTCCATTCCCTGTAGTTTGGCACGCTTTTAAAGCATCAGCTAGAGACTTCATCATTAGCTATGTCTCTCGCAAACGAAAGAAGGCCCAACAGGCCACTAATGACCTCCTTTCTAAAAATCAAACAATTAGAACACTTATACTTCACCTCCAAATCAAAAGATTGTTTAAATGATCTTATTACCACCAAAATTCAATTTAATAAAGATTCCACGTATAACGCCTCCAATTTCCTTTTAAAATCTAGCGCCAAGTTCTATATTGGACAGAATAAGGCTGGGAAATTGTTGGCTAACTATCTAAAGGTAAAAAAAAACAAAATTAATATTGAATCTATTTATGGTCATGATGGTTCACTAAAACAAAAAAGTGAAGATGTACTGCAAGAATTCTTACGTTTCTATGAAACATTGTATTTGTCTGAATCATCTTCTTCTGAACAAGCCATATCCCAATTTTTACCCAAGATCTCTTCTCCTTTTGATACTCTTCCGGACCTTTCCTCTTTAGAATCGGACCTTACACAAAAGGATCTTCTTCAGGCTCTTAACTCTCTCAAACATGGGAAAGCTCCAGGTCCTGATGGTTTCACTGTTGAAGTCCTTTCCTGTTTCTCAAAGTTACTTATTCCCAAATGACATACTCTTCTCTCCACTTTCCTTCAAACGTGTTCCGCTTCTGTCTCTTTCTCTAATTCCCATATTTGTATTATTCCGAAGCCAGGCAAAGATCCACAACATTGTAAAAACTATCGCCCTATTTCTCTAGTAAATATAAATTTTAAAATGTTCTCAAAGGCTTTGGCATTACGTTTAGAATATTTTTTACCCGAGCTTTTAGGGAAAGAACAATCCGGTTTTGTTAAAGGTAGACTGTTGTCGGACAATACTAGATTATTTTTTGACATTCTCTCTAAAGCCTCGCATTGCTCTCATCCCCTCGCAGCTATAGCCCTAGATGCGGAGAAAGCTTTTGATTGAGTTGAGTGGCCATATCTGTTTAATACTCTGAAGTGGTTTGGTTTCGGGTCCAAAGATTTCCACCCTGATTTCGTTCCTATATTCTCACCCTAGAGCAGCAATTTCGGCAAACGGTACCTTATCTTCTTACTTTTCCCTTAATAGAGGGGTTAGACAAGGATGCCCACTTTCACCTTTTTTGTTCAATCTTGCTTTAGAACCTTTCCTTTTGAGAATTTGTCAGAATACTAATATACATGGTTTCAAATTCCACAAATCTGATCTTAAGATGGCAGCATATGCTGACGATGTACTATTATTTCTCTCCCAACCAGACACATCCCTCCCTGCCTTTTTAGATGAAGTTAAATCATTTGCACAAGTATCTGGCTACAAATTAAATAAAGATAAATGCGAAATCTTGCCACTTACTAAAGTCACTTTCAGGGATGATTTTTCTGCTTCGGGTTTTACTTGGAGCCCTAACTCTATTAAATATTTAGGTCTCAATTTTACTTCTTCTCTTTCCGGCACAGTTACTAGGTGTATGGATGATTGTTTACAAAAATTGACTACTCTCACTAGCAAATGACATCCTTTGTGTATATCGTGGTGGGGGAGATTGGATGATGGGAGATTGATGCTCTCTCCCATTGTCCTATTTACAATATCTAACATACCATTTTCTATCCCCTTGAAATACTTCAAGAAAATTAACTCTATTTTATCTACTTTTTTGTGGGGGCATAAAAAGTCTTGTATGTCCTTGTCCAAATTAATGCGTTCTAAGAGTGAGGGTGGGGTGAACTTTCCGAATTTTTCCTTATATCATAAATACATTTTATTGCATCAAGTGTCGAATTGGATCACGGATTCCGCATCATCCTCTCCTCTCTGGTTGACCTTAGAAAGGTCTTTTATATCTCCTTTTTCATTCAAAGAATATCTTATGTTTCCTCGTAGACCTCAGTCTTTATCTACTCCTATTCTTAAGTATATCTCCAAAATCCTTCCCTGCTTGCCCGTCTTGTCTTTTTTTGACCAGCCTATTTTGCACAACACGTCTATTTTAATTAACAATAAGCCGATTTATGGGAAATCCTGGCGATCACGTGGTATTATTTGGGTGCATCAATTGTTTCATCAAAATCAGGTCATCCCATTTGCATTAGCCGCTACTTCTTTCACTCTACCGCCCGCTTTTCGAGTTAAATATTCGATATTGTCACACGCATTAGAACTTGCTTACGAGGCCTCCCTTCTTGTATCCCCTTCATTAAGTCACGCACCCTCCGACGTGACTTCACTGAGTTCTTTACTTCTTAAACAATCTAAACCTTAAATAAACTACGCTTTTCTTCAAACTCAGACTTCACCTCGCTCGAAAACTACAACAGAAGAAACCTGGGAAAAAGACCTAGAAGTCTCTTGGCCTGTTGAGTTATGGGACAAATTATGGTTGAAGATTCGTAGATCTTCCAGAGCTGCTAACACCACTCATACACTATTTTTTATTTATAACCGTCTATTATTTTCACCACTAGTTCTTAGTAAACAATACCCAGATGCCTCTAATAAGTGTTGGTCCTGCTCATTACCATGTGCGGATCTTTTTCAAATGCTTTTTAGTTGTCCCCATGTTCATAATTTTTGGATGCAAGTTTGGTCTCAAATTAATAAGATTTTTTCCTCCACTCACTCCTTCTCTTTCTCTCACATTTTCTTAAGGAGTGTCTCTCCCATTTGGGATCATTGCACCTTCAGAGTTAGAATAGCTGACTTATTGTTGGCAGTTGCCTTTCAGCAAATAACTAAAAATTGGAAGGATTTTACCAAAATATCTTATCAGGCTTGGTGGTATGCTGTTTGCTATAACCACAGGTTAGATACGACTTTTGTCTACCCCCTGACTTTAGCTACTAAGCAAAAAGAACTGTGGAGTCCAGTTACATTATTTTTTGATTTAAGTGCTCAAAGCTCTCTGTCTTTATCCCCGTTACAGCAAGAAGTTCCTAAACCTCCATGAATTCCTGTACTCTGTTAAACATATTATTACTATTTTCGCTTCTTTTTTATAACTACAATGTATATTTAGTGTGTCTTTCATTGCCTTATATCATACCAGTTGCTAGTTCTGTTAATATTACTCTCAATTTCTGTGTTTCTTTTTATAGCTTGTATTAATGCCTTTACTTATCTGGATGTATACTTTTGCTTGTTATTTTCTTTGTCTTTTTTGTAAGCTGATTTCATATTCCTTCAATAAAAGAATTTCTGAACTTAAAAAAGAAATGTAATCCCCTTATCCTCACTTAGAAGTAAGGGTCCCTTTTTGGACAAAGGTGAATACCATTGCCAACTAGAGACCCCCAGATCTAACACAAACCCTAGTGTTTTTAAGTAATAGGAACCCAGACTATCACATTGTTTACCAATTTCCCCAAACCTTAGGAGAAAACAAAATTTTCTGGGGTTGATCCTGATTTATGGGTTTTCAAATTTGAAAGCAAAGTGTTTTTTTTATTTATTGCGGACTGCATTCTTTTAAATTTTACATTGTGTACTGAATCCAGCCAAACCTGATACGGATAGCCTTTAGCCATGATATGCAGGGCCTTGACTGCAACTCTACTAGGCGGCCAGCCGCCCTTCAACCCAAACCAGCTGTACATGGCCTTTGCTCTAGTGGAACTGGCCTTTGGCCAGACACTGACCCCTTCTGTCAGTTCCTGTGCACATCCACTGCCCCCACTGACCAATGGTTGCAGGACTTCACTTGTGGCCAAGCCCTTTGGCCACACCCAGTGTCCATTCACTGTCCCACCTGGTCACCAGTTGAAGTCCCCTTCTATGATATGACCAGGCCCTACGTCCAGCCCTCGACACACGTAAATCAGCTGCACTTAGTCTTTGTCCATGTGCAAGGAGCTCTTAGATATGGGACTTCAGAGATGTCAATGTCTGATTGTAATGTGATAAACTCTAGACTATTTAGAAAGCCGAAATCATGGTGTTTTCCACAAAAATAGTCAGAAACTCGTCTTCAAACACTACCATCAAACATGAACATAAACATATTTGATCATATATTTCTTAACGTATTGAATCAAAAAAGAATATTAAAACATTTTGATTATTTTCTTGTTGTGAAGGTATTTTTGGTACTGTGCACAGCACATTTTAGCTGTCCTCCGATCTTACTACAGGCTACATTATGCCATCAGACCTCCTTTCTAGCTCTTTTGCTTCACAGACGAACATTCCTTCAGGCCTTAAAAGTCAGTAATAAAACCCGTTCACAGAATATTTATGCACTCGTACACTTTGCTGTTCAACAGTTAATTTTTTGTGTTTCTTGCTAACAAGGTCAACATTCAGAAGTATATTTACCATGTATTTCCTGGAATTAACCAGTAGTGCCTTTCAGACACTACCTAGTTATTACTAATGGCAGCCCTGCTTTTCCACCAACCTTAAACTTTCAATGACTGCCATCCATACTTAGGGTCTACCTGCCACTTGAACTGGAAAACTCCATGTATAGTCACCCATCTGCCAAATTTGTCTACCAATGTGTGTATCAATGCTTGGTGTTACTGTGGGTTTGTAACCTCTGATTTTACTGAGTGTCTCCAATGTTGTACGACACTGAGTCTAGGAGGAATGCAGAGATATACAATCCATGTGATTGTGAATCCATACTGGCCTAGCCCTATAAATATCAAATCAATCGATTGGCAGCTCCACTGCCACCCACCTCTCAATCTATGTAATACCAAAAGAAACCGAATATATTTATTTCAACCTCAAAAAATAAGCCAATAGTTTAATAAAACACGGAAAAGATATTGGCACCTCTTATCAAATCATGAACCAACAGGTAGAAGAAGGACTGTGATTCTTTATTCAGCATCTTGTGTTTCAAAATATTGAATTCCCACAACTCTCTGAGAATAGCGTCGCCAAGGGGAAAACTGCCTATAATTTCAGAGCCTCGTAGTCTGTGACGCAGAGTAACGAGGTGGGGCGGGGTAGCGCTGCACCCAATCAGTAGATTCCAATTGAAACGTAGTGTAAATAAAAAGGTAACTACATGAGAGCATGTCCGCAGTTTCTATCAAAGCCGGCCCATTCGACAGACTATTCCATGAATTTACGCACCCTTCGAGCCAGCTATTAATCGCTCTCTGCTTAAGTTGTCCGAAACGTTTCCCCTACATTCAGACTGGGAAAGGGACAAAAGTTGTTTCCGGATTTACATTTAATAGTGATTTATTACGAGGAACCTCGCGTAAATCTTTCTTGATCTGATTATTAAAAGTACATTAGCATTGACAAGCCTTGGGTGCTGCCAGGCCTCCTCCAGATAGTGCCTTCGACACATCTTCATTTTCTTTCTCATTATTCAGCAAACCCTGATGTATCTCTTGGGGACCAGAAGCATCCTTTAACTGGTGTCCATCCTTGCACTTATCTACCTAGTAATATTGTTCGCCTCTGTCGGTATTTGTCCATTTTTTATGTCTGGCTTGACAATGCAACTGTTAAGAACCAATTGTTCCCAATGCTTAATTATATGCATACACTCGATTTTGGGTTCAGGGAAGGAAGGTCCACGACGGATCAATGCCTAAATCTTTACCTTTTGGTTGCCAAGTACACAATAGCAAGTAATGAGGCAGTGTAGCTGGGGTTTATGGATTTATCAGTCGCCTTCGATCATGTCAACAGAGAAAAATTGTGGGCCCTGATGACAAAGCTAGGGGTCGAACCTGATCTGGTGAATATATTAAAAGCCTTGCACTGGAACACAACAGCCAAAGTGCGGTTTAGTGCAGAAGGAGGTTGTACATTGCCTTACCCATGTAACAGCGGGGTCAGGCAAGGTTGTATTTTAGCCCCCTTTTTGTTTTCCTTATATATCAACAATCTGGATATGGAATTAGGTAAATTAAGAGTGGACTCCCCTCCGATAGGTTCTCGCCCTGTTCCTGTTCTGCTGTACGCGGACGATGCAGTGCTGTTAGCCCGCACCCCAAATGCCCTGCAGAAGTTGATTGATGGGTTCGTCAGTTTTATGTCCTCACTTGATTTATATGTAAACCTGGATAAATCCCATGCAATGTTAGCAGGGGCCAAAGCCTGCACGAATTTCACGTATAGGATAGGTACTCATAAAATAGGTGGGGTTCAGTCTTTTACTTATTTGGGTTTATTGTTCGACGGGCTATTAAACTTCAATTTGTTAGTTGAAAAACACTGCTCTAAATTGGTGGCTGCAACAGGGGCGATGATGAATTATGGGGAGAGGTTGGGACGGTGGTCGCCCGAACAAGTGATGAATCTCTATAGATCAATATGTTGCTCTAAAGTGACTTATGGGGCAGAAGTCTGGGGGTTTGTAAACACTAAAAAGATAAAAGTGGAAGAAAACAAATACCTTAGAAAGGTATTAAAAAACCCGCAAAGCACATCGGCCCTCATTGTACACGATGAATTAGGTGCTGAGTTCATTGAAGATTTAATAAAGATTAGGCCGCTTCTAGCCTGGGCGAAGATTTGGATCAATGGGGAGGCAGCTCTTAGCAGGCAAATTATTTTAGATTGCCTGAAAAGGGATAAGGGAATGAACATCCCCTGGCTTAGATATGTAAAGACCACACTGGAGGGCATGGGCTGTCTGAACTTTTTTGTCAACCTTAAAAAAATTACTACCTTTGACAAAGTGAGAGTGAAAAATATATTCAGGGAGCAGGCTGTTGCACACAGGGCGGTTAGAGAAGAATCAAAAGTTACAGTCTGTGCCTATAGAGCACTAAAAACAGAAGTGGGGATGGAACCCTATTTAGCACTATTGTATAATGCCCAAGAAAGATTTTATATGACGCGTTTTAGGCTCAACCTTTTACATCACATCCTGGCAAACCCAGCAGGTTTTACACACACGGTTGAGCAGAAGGGTACCTGCGGCTGCGAGAATAGGTCTCCGCAGGATACCCTTCATTTTGTATTGTTATGTTAATTTTATTCTGTACCTAGGCGCAAGTTTTTAGTGGGTATTTTAAAACAGTCAAAGTTTAAACGTGCTAAGCTGGCACTGTTGTTTCTGCAAAGGGCCAATGATTCCCACACGCTGTTTTGCATAATGAATTTTATTAGGATTGCTGTAAGGTTGAGGATCTCGAGGGGACAGTGTTGACATTTGTATAAATTGTATAATTATGGGGTTTATGAATTGTATTTTTAATGAATGAACTGTTTTATGCACTTTTATGGTATTTTTCAAATACAGAATAAAGATTCATTGAATTGAATTGAGTGTCTCCAATGTTGTACGACACTAAGTCTAGGAGGAATGCAGAGATATACAATCCATATGATTGTGAATCCATACTGGCCTAGCCCTATAAATATCAAATCAATCGATTGGCAGCTGGACTGCCACCCACCTCTCAATTATGTAGTACCAAAAGAAACCGAATATAATTATTTCGACCTCAAAAAATAAGCCAATTGTTTAATCAAACACGGAAAAGATATTAGCACCTCTTACCAAAACATGAACCAACAGGCAGAAGAAGGACTGTGATTCTTTATTCAGCATCTTGTGTTTCAAAATATTGAATTCCCACAACTCTCTGAGAATAGCGTCGCCAAGGGGAAAACTGCCTATAACTTTAGAGCCTCGTAGTCTGCGACGCAGAGTAACGAGGTAGGGCCGGGGGCGGGGGTAGCGCTGCATCCACTCAGTAGATTCCAATTTAAACGTAGTGTAACTAAAAAGGTAAGTACATGAGAGCATGTCCGCAGTTTCTATCAAAGCCGGCCCATTCGACAGACTCTTCCATGAATTTACGCACCCTTCGAGCCAGCTATCAATCGCTCTCTGCTTAAGTTGTCCGAAACGTTTCCCCTACATTCAGACTGGGAAAGGAACAAAAGTCGTTTCCGGGTTTACATTTAATAGTGATTTATTACGAGGAACCTCGTGTAAATCTTTCTTGATCTGATTATTAAAAGTACATTAGCATTGACAAGCCTTGGGTGCTGCCAGGCCTCCTCCCTGTAGTGCCTTCGACACATCTTCATTTTCTTTCTCATTATTCGGCAAACCCTGATGTATCTCTTGGGGACCAGAAGCATCCGTTAACTGGTGTCCATCCTTGCACTTATCTACCTAGTAATATTGTTCGCCTCTGTCGGTATTTGTCAATTTTTTATGTCTAGCTTGACAATGCAGTTGTTAGAGAACCTATTGTTACCAATGCTTAATTATATGCATACACTCGATTTTGGGAGCCGGTTTTATTTCTGTCCAGAGGAGTATATCTCTCTCACATAAGACTATATATTGTTTTGGGTAGCACTACGCCTCCTAAGAATTATTTGCAATGCGTGGGTGAGTTACTTTGTATCGCTAAAGTGAACTGAATCATCACACTTTCGATTCTTTGTCATATAAATGCATTATATAAAGAAATGTATCTTTTTTTGTTGTCACTCTAGGCGGCATTTTTAAATGTTTTAGGGAGGACTCAAAATGCAAGTCAGAACTATTGGTTTGACCAAAGCTTGTTAGGTTTATTACTAGTTCCATCATCCCTGCTTTTGATGGGAGACTCTGCCATATGTTCACTCCCCTTTCTGCGAAATGGGATTTTCTTGTGATACTGTGAACCGCCTCCTCTCTATTTTCATATCATGACCCCTTGTTCTGAAAGCACATTAAAGCTAAAATTGTCTTTTATATACATACCCTCTGGGAAAGGTAATGCTTTTACCACGTTACTCAATAGCTACTTGAAAGCACAACGGCTTTTAAGTGCCTGAGAAAATCAGATATGGGAGACAGAACCGTGCCAAAAATGGAAAAAATCAGAAGTAGAATGTGTAAATCACGAAACAAATCTGTCTCTGTGCTAACAACGTGGTGGTCATTAAAAGAAGGACGAACAAACGGGAGACATCTGTGTTTGTTTGTGGGGGGACATTTCAAAAGAACGTATGAGTGAGTACACGTATGAAAAAAGCTGTTTTCAGAGGGGGTAAATTGACGGGGATATCGTAGAAAAATAAACAAAAAATAATATTAAAAGGGAGGTATCACGTTGAATACGCTGAAAAACATAAAATTCAAGTGAATACACGAAGTGCTTGAATCAAATTGTATTGATAAATGAAACACCTCAGACTCGGTTATCGGCACTCAAGGCATATAACTCAGGACCTGCCTCAAATGTCTCTTTTGGCTGCTTGGCTCCAACATTTTACACAAAAGTGGAAATCTTCAAGTGGTTTCATTATTAGTAACCATAGCGTTTTAATTATTAATGTTCCTTCCCGTTTGCCCCACATTTGATGTTCATATTGGATGAACTTTTTAGTTTCATCGATCTGAGGTCGATAAATTGAGTACCATTGAGTTGGGTAACAATAAACAACTGTTATTCAGTGCCTTGAGACCCTTGGGTGATAAGTGCGCTTACAAATACAAGTGTTATGTTATGTATGGGGCGTATTGTGATGGCCTTTTCTGGCGCAGCACCAAACATCGCTTATATGTTACAGACAAGGGTTGCCTCCGTTTATCTGTGAGATGTCCTGTCTGAAAAGAAAATATTAACTTAGAGAAATATTTGGTTAAATGAAGTCATGCTGGTACATAAAACAGGTGCTAGGCTCTGCACTGTGCCAGCAGTGCCCTTCATGATACGGTCCATCTTAATATGTGTCACGGTAATGTGCTTGCAAAAATACATGTAGATAGGAATTACCATTTGTGGTACCTCAAACTGGTAAATGTAAAAGGTTTGAGAATGCCCTTATTTTGTTGAATGGGAATCAGGGGAAGATGTCATCCAAAGAGAGGGAAGGGAGCAGTATTAGGAAAGAAAGAAGGTTGGGGCCGTGGCTATTGCCTGAGGAAGATGGCTGCCAAGCTCCTAACCTATGCCATGCCTGGAGACAAACAAATGTCAATCAATCAATCAATCATAACATTTGTAAAGCGCCCTACTCATCCGTGAGTTTCTCAAGGCGCTGAGGGATGGGGGAAGGGGGGTTGCTACTGCTCGAATAGCCAGGTTTTTAGAAGTTTCCTGAAGGTTAGTAGGTCCTGGGTCTGCCGTAGGGGGATAGGGAGGGTGTTCCAGGTCTTGGCGGTGAGGTGCTGTATAGCATTTTAGGACCCTAGAGTAATTTTCCCAATTCATGCCCTTATATAGGTATAAATCACCATGTTCTTATATAGGCATAGAAATCATAACCATATTTAGACATAGCTCATGCAGTCCAAATACGGCATGGCTACTTCCACTAGTTCCGAAAATCCACAACGATTTCTTTGAAAACTCAGCTTCAGCAGTTAGGGACTTCCCCTTGCTTGAATATTGATTTGTCCAAGAACTCATGGAGTTTTCAAAGAACTGAGACTCTTTGATGACGGTATTATGTCCACCTTTATGTCAAACTCGGCGCCTTCAAGGTATAAATATGCCCACACTTGCCCAAGCAAACACACAGTGGTTTGGAGCGGTTTGACTATCTACTTGCCTAACGCATCTCGCTACAGCAAGTGCTGAAGGAAGCCGGGCCTCCAGCAGACGCACTGAGAGAGACGCTGTCTTGTCTCTTGCCGAGAAATCCAGCTCCAGTGTTTCCAAGCTACCCTTGCGGGTTGGTGGGAAATCGAGACCTGAGACTGACCTCCTTCATTCTAAACCAAGGTACGGAGCTGATTAGACCTTAAGAGAAATCTTGGATAGATTCTTGGCAAAAGAATACTAAACTTATGCTACACCACACTTACTTCTTCCCTCATACTAGACTTAGGTTAGGTACATCGGGGTAGGCGTATTTTAGAAGCACCAGTTGAGTACTTCTTAATCTTTATTTATTAATGTATGTATTTTATGGCTTAGAAACCATACCATGCTTTTACAGTATTATTTTATAATACTCTTCTTGTAGTACGCATTATACTTTTCAGCCAGTATTACGATTGTAGCAATTCATTTCTTCTGCATGAGAAAGAAGACTGTTCAATAAATACTGTTATCGAAAACGCCCGTCTCTCTATTTCTCTGCTCCTCTGATGAAACGAAACATGCACGAATGACTGAGTAAAATATCTATCTATTGTTTCCACGACTCTGAAGATCAGTTTTATCTTGGGGAAACAAAGTTGTCATGTTTGTGCGGTTGTCAGAAACTAATCCCTTCTTGTGATTTCGAGAAAGTTTCTAGTGATCTCTGAGCTAGATGGCACTCACAATTAAGTTTAATATATTCGATAGCAACCTAGTAGACATGAGTCCTACGTCACATCTATAGGATATATTATTCCAATGCGCAGGGCCCAATGGGAATACAGGAACTACACTACATGGCGCCCAACATTTGGTAAGGCACTAATTTAACCCTAGATACTAAAGTAACTCAGTCGTGCTTTTCAAAGAGACCCTTTTTTCCCGTAAAATACTCTAATAGACATCTGGAGTGGCTAAAAGGATAAAAATATCCGCCATAACTAAGTAGGACAAAAATCCTATGTATTAGTTTTTGGTTTTGTTCAACGTTGAAGGATACAGTGTTACAAAAATATTGTGCACCTTATCTTTGTCTCCTTGAAACTTGCTCTGCAAAACTTTCAACAAAATGGCCGGCGATGATAATCCCGGGGCCAGTGGAACTGCAGCGTCTACAATTCGACCGGGTTTAGACGTTACAGGTTTCCAACAAAATGACGCGGATGCTATAATCATCCCAGAAAACCTAAGGAAAGCCATAGCTATAAAGCTTATAGAAAATGGCCTATCACCAAGAGGTGGTAGGGTTATATTTGTCATAGAGTCACATGAATATCGGCAGACAGACGCATTCTATTCATGAATTATCTTCCCAGAAGCAAATCCAACAACACCTGTGTTCCACTTCTACAAGATAGAGGAACCTCCAGCAGAATACGTTCCTTTCGAGGACATTGAAATTCCACTAACTTACCAAGAGCATCAGCTCTGGTTTAAACGCGCCCTACAACATCAAAATCACATTACCAGGCTTGGTCCACTAGGAAGACCAGGAGCGACATGGCCGGTATTAGCCAGCTATACACCACATCCTGACATTGAAAGAATGTCAGATGTAGAACTGTTAGCTCAGCTAAAACAATTAATTAAAATACATAGACACTTGGTACAATATGTCATGCGGACTCTAACAGTCCAACCTGCTATAAGAATTCCACAGCAAACCCTTCAAGGGAACACAAACAAAATTACACCTTGGTTCTTCTTTTATCTACTTTCCCTGTTGTGTTATGAGATTAGTGTGCAATTCAAAGCGTCGGGACACTCCTTCGAGTAGCCGCACGCTATATAAAACCCTATATAACATAACATAACATAACATAACACCACAGACTATACAATCAGTCATTGGTAAATTACAGACAAGAAGGGAACAAATTCCATTCTGGTTAGCTCAAAAAATTACTCAGATCGAGACAGTATTTGCCGATAGTACACCTCATGAAAAACAGAGGATTCTAACAATCTGTTTACCAATGGGGATCGCACCACACCTGGAGGACTGTGACACTTGGGGTACAGTCTTTGCTGCAATCTACACAAAAACACATGGTGTTCCGTCCATGGCGGTGATACCCGATGTCCTGAAATAGATTCAAAATGAATACGGGGCAGAGCCTGCTTTAAATCTCGGTATGAAATTGCTGAAGGATTTCACACAGGTCTCAGCTATAATATTAGCTAACATTAAAGGTGAAACATCATCCGTGGCAATCCGCCAAAAACTAAAAGAACTTGATGTAACTGAGCAACCATATGAACTGGCCAGAATAATAGAAAAATCCTATGAAGAACTAGGTAGAGATAGTTTGGGTGGGAAACCAGTAAAGCCCGAACTAAAAGAAAATTCTGAAAAAGTTTTTATTCAAAATACACTCACTGCTCCTAAAAAGAAGTGGGAAAATACTAGACAGACACTTCCTAAAGAGAAGCGTTTTCAATCCAGAGGAAGGTCTCCTCAAAAGGAGCACTCTGAAAAGAGATATAACCTCAGAAATAGGGATAATTTGAGAACACCTGATAGATATCAAGATACTGATACACGTTCCTCTCTTACCTTTCAGACTTCCTCGCAGAAATCCAAAAGAAGAGGACGAACAAGGAAGAACGCGTGAAGTTCAAAGTCGATCAACACGTTCCAAAAAACAAGAAAACTCAATTCACCAAGAAGAAGGTAGTAAGTCTAAAAATCAGACATGCCGAGGATCTTCAGGACACAACTCAAGAACGGGAAGTGGGCCCAGACAATGCTGGACAGCGCAGCAGAAGTTACCATGGCTCGTAAGATCCTGAAGGATCATCTGGAGACAGTGAACCTAAATGAATACATTCAGGTTGAAACTGCCGATACCAGGGTTAGTGTACCCCATAAGTTATATGAAGTAACACTACGGATAGAGGGGGACATAACTAGAAAAATAAGAGCACTCTTTTGGGAAAAACTATCTAAGGGTTATGACATCCTCTGGCTGAAAAAGACTGGCCACCTGAATTTGTCAGGGAGTACCCACATGGTGAAGAGATCATTATGCCAGCCTTCTCCAATCGTGTTCCTATTCATAAAAAATACACTTATGCCAAAAAATGGGCTGAGGCCCAGGCTCCAGCATTATATAAAAATCATGTGGGATGGGATGAGGACTCTCCTCACCATAAGATCCAGTTAAAAAATCAACCTACTACTCAGAGGCAGTATCCAGTTAAGCAAGAAGCTAAAAACAGGTCAGGGAGATATTAGATCAACTTGAATGCCAAGGGGTGATTGAAACATGCACCTCGTCCATGAACACTCCTTTGTTTCCTGTCTCCAAATCAGACAATACATATCGTCTAGTTTTGGACTACAGACATTTAAATTCTTGTTGCAAAACTTTTGCAGTACAAAATGTACACAGTGCAGCACTGATGAACAACATTGTGCGCAAAAAATATAAAACTACATTAGATATTTCAAACGGTTTCCTCTGTCAAAATATCGCACCTGAAAGCAGGTATTTGACCGCTTTCTCATTTATGGGAATACATCGTCACTTCTGTCGTCTCCCCCAGGGATTCAAGAATAGTCCAATATTATTTTCAGCCAGAGTAACAGAGTTACTGCAAACGTATGATGATGAGGCATTATTGTATGTTGATGACATCTATCTTACAGATGATGATTTGGAAAGGCCACTTGAACAGGGTGAATACCATAACACTTGGATTCGCCTATGAAGGGTACAAATTCAATTTTAAAAAATCAAGAATTGCCCACCTCAACGTCCTATTCTTGGGATAAGAACTTTCAAGTGAAGGCAAAAGCCTAGCAGCAAACTTTTGAGAGAAATGTGTGCTACTCCAACCTTCAAAAACACTGAAAAACGTACAGTCAGTTCTAGGATTCCTGAATTTCGGAAGAACTTACATTCTGAACTACGCAGAAAGGGTTAAAACTCTCTACGAATTAATCAAACCTGATTTCAAACCTACTAATTGGACTCAAAAACACACAGAAATGTTGCGTTCAGTGCAAACAGACATGTTAGCAACAACCCATTTACAGACACGCGTAAACGAACGCAACCTTGTAATCCGAATCATCCCAGGGAGATGCGGATTCACATACCTAACCTTTAGTGAAGGTGAAAAGGTACCAATAGCTTACAAATCACACTTGTACACACAAGCTGAAATGAAATTCACTTCAACAGAAAAAATTCTGACAGCGGTTCAAACTGCAGTAGCAAAAGAGAGAGCCCTCATGCAGGGAAAACGCATAAAAGTCGTTACTCCTGTACCTGCCTTAGAGGCAGTGACAAAAGTAAGCATTCCGAATGCAAAAGCTTTACATCCAAGATGGATACAATGGGTTAATTCTCTTGCTGCAACAGACGTTGAATACGTTTTTGACCCCAACTTGAAAACTCAAGAATTTCTACAATACGAACAAGAATGTCCTCTGCCCAATGAGATTCTGCCTCTAGAACATTACGGATGTATAATTTATACAGACGGATTGGCACAGCCCGCAAATGGGGGTAAACAAGCTTATAGTGTGTGGTATTCCCTATGTCATCTAGAACTTTCCCATGTCACTCTATGACCATGACTCCCTGTCATCTGGAACTTATCCATGTCATTTAGAATGGTCTGAAGGGCTTAGAGTGTTTCCCCTTGAATGTAACAGTTATCTGACTTACTGATAGCATGAAGACATGTCCTGCTACCTGTGGATGTTAAGCTGTTCTTCTTAAGAATAAATTCACTTGGAACCTACTTCTTGTGTGGTCAGAGTTACTACATAATTACTGGCGACGAGGATGGGAGCAGTGGATTTAAGAAGACAGCGTTCACTTACTTCAATCAACATTTGTTCAACTTAAAGAAATCTAAAAGAAAAGAAAACCTTGATTTCCTTCAACTGTGAAGAATTTCATTATACAACTTTCTAAAAAGAACTTACGTAAGAATTCTCAGTGATCTTAACCCTCAAAAACGTAAGTTACTTTGCATTCCTATTTTACTCAATTTCACCGCAATATTCAACTTTGCCAGTTTTCGACCGCACTGATCGAGCGGTTTATTTGCCTGTATTTAGAAGATTTGTTTACATTGACTTTTGCGCTTTCAATCGCCTTGTTTACTTTTAAGTAAATTGTTTGAAGAACTCACCTCGAGCCTCCCGGAATTCGTTAGTGTTCAGCCGACTCGCACTGCATTCTGGGTATCAGCGTCATCACGCACGTCATCGCGTACTAAAGACGCTCTCGGCGGCCATCTTGGTTAAGGTTGATGCCAAATCTTCGCGAATTTTCAGAACTTTACCGAAATAAACTGGAAATCAATCTTTTAACAATTGCAATTAAGACGCTTTGCTGCAAACTTCAACGGTGATTTGCACACCTTGTTTACTGCAAATTTCAACGGTGATTTGCACACCTCTTTTACTGCAAATTTCAACGCTGATTTGCACACCTTACTTCAAATAAATTTTTTTCTTTAGAAAATTTTCAATTACAGTAATTTACACATCCATATTTGTAAATTGTATACTAACATTAAAATTTCATTTACAGGATGTCTAACATCGCAGCACCACCTCATTTCCTTCAGGTTGCAGGTGATCCTCCTATTGAATGGGATCTTTGGTTTCCCATGTTTAATGCATACGTGGATGTTTTGGAAAAAGATGATTGTACGGGAAAAAGAAAACTTGCTCTTTTAAGACATTGTCTTGGTGGCGCAGGAATAAAAGAATTTGATAACCTACCACCTCTTGAGGATGCAGGTGACATAGATGTATTTAACAAAGCCTCTAAACAGATGAAAATTCGTTTTGGTAGGAGGATAAATACAGTGATGGAAAGGTTCAAATTCTACTCTCGTGAACAAAAAACAGATGAAAATATTGAGGATTACGTTGCGGCACTACGTTCACTTGCCTGCACTTGTTCTTTCGAAACTATATCATACGAACAAGTCCTCAGGGACCAAATTATGATGAGAACAAAAAGGGTAAGGTTATAGAACACTCTGAAGTATTTGTATCCGAAATTAGAGGGAAGAATACGAAAACAAATGTCCCTGAGGTTGAAGTAACCATTGTTAAAACTCAATCTGGTCATTCTACTTCAAATACTTTTAATGCTAAACCTACTTTCAAGAAAGAATATTTAAGGAATTTTAATGAAAACAGGAGTTATACTAAGAAAAGTACAATAATCTGCTATAGATGCGGTAGTCCCAACCATGTTGGCAACTACAAAGGTTGTCCTGCCTGGGATAAAATCTGTATCAAATGTAAAAGGAAAGGACATTTCGGCAATGTGTGCAGATCTGGTCAGAGAATTAATTATATCTCTCCTGAAGAAGAAGAAGTTCTTAATAGCCTGAACTGCATACTTTCTGTTGATGAGTGTATTCAAAATAATTTTCCTTCTTGTATAATTTATATAGATAACAAACCTGTCGAAATTTTTGTTGATTCTTGTGCATGGTACACTATTATCGGTAAGGATATTTTCGAACAAATGTGGCAAAAAAGGGAACTTTTAAGTCCAGACATATATCCTGGTGGGTACACAGGACGAAAGATTGCATTAGAGGGTTTCTTTTGGGCCAAATTGTTTTTTAAGAACTGGGATTTCAGGGCAAAGATTTATGTTGCTACCAAGGTTGTTTCTATCCTAGGTTGGCCCCATCAACGTGCGTTAGGGATCAAGTTAGATCCAAATTCCATTCCACCAGTTTATGTTGATGAACCCCGGTTTGAAAAACACATTACTGACTCTTTAGTTAACTTAACCAATAATACATCTAGTAATATTGAATTCACTGAGAGTGTACTCAAGAATTTTCCAGAAATTTTTAATGACAAACTGGGAAAATATATTAATTTCAAACATAAAATTATCTTAAATGATAATGCAGTTCCTGTCAGACATAGGGTAAGAAATGTTCCTTTAGCCTATAGACCCAAATTAAAAGAAATCCTAGATGACTTAATGAAAAAAAGTATTATAGAACCAATTGAATCCTCCCCTTGGGTTTCGCCTGTAGTAATTTCACTTAAGAGCTCAGGAGAACTTCGTTTATGTGCGGATTTGCGCAGTCTTAATAAGGAAATATGGGTCGACAAACATCCTCTGCCAAACATACACGAGTTGATTTCCGCATTGTCAGGTGCCACTGTGTTCACCTCAATCGATTTAGCTAGCGCCTACCACCAGGTAGAATTAGATGAAGACTCAAGGAAATTAACTGCCTTTGTTACCCCGGAGGGCATGTTTCAGTATTTACGCATGCCTTTCGGGTTGGCCAGTGCAGCCTCCGTCTTCCAGCGCCTTATGATAGAATTATTGAAGGACTGCAAAGGAGCCATAGCTTTCCAAGATGACATTCTGATTTTTGGAAAAGATCATCCTGAACATGATGAGAATTTAACTTGTGTTTTGGAAAAAGTTCGATCTAAAGGTCTTACTCTGAAATATAACAAATGTAAATTCAGGCAAGACAAGGTTGAGTACCTTGGACATGAAATATCTAGTTGTGGAATCAAACCCAAAGTTAATCATGTCCAAAATATTGTCAATGCACCATCTCCCAAAACAAAGGAACAATTACTTTCTTTTTTAGGATTAACTGAATTCTACGGTAAATTTGTTAAAAATTATTCTGACATTGTGCATCCTTTAAGAATTCTTTTTAAAAAAAATGCGAAGTTTGTCTGGGACAAAGAACAAGAAAATTCCTTTGAAATTTTGAAACGTAAAATTGTTGAAGCTCCATTTCTGAAACCTTACTCAGTGGGTAAAGAATGTATCGTCTATGTAGACGCAAGCAATGTTGGCTTAGGAGCCGTTTTAATGCAAAAAGATAAAACTGGTGAGTTTGTTGTCTCATATGCTTCCCGAGCCCTACGTGATGCTGAGAAGAACTATTCTACTATAGAGAGGGAATTACTTGCTTGTACCTGGGCTTCTCAGCACTTTAGACAGTTTTTATGGGGGACAAAATTCTCTTTGAGAACAGATCATAAGCCCCTAATCACCATGTTAGCTGCTGGTGGTGGAAGAGTTCTTACAGCTCGTTTGGCGAGACTAGCGGCCAAATTACAAGAGTACCGTTGCGAAGTTGTGTATATTCCAGGACGTTTAAATGTTCATGCAGATTGTATGTCACGCTTCCCAGCTAGAGTAGAGGTAGGTGACAGCATGGATTGTGATGTTGCGTACTCGGTTGCAGATGTTAACATAATTTCAGATCAAGAAAGTCCTTTGACCCTTTCAGAAAAAGATTGGTCAGGAGCAATGGAGAATGATGTTGTATTAAATCAAGTCAAGCAGTTTTTGGTAAAAGGTTGGCCCGAAGAAAGGAAGCTTTCTGGTGAGTTGGGATCGTTTTATAAAGTTAAGGATGATTTAATGTTATGTGGAAACATCATTGTCAGATCAGATAAAATTGTACCTCCTTCAAGTTTGAGAGAGAGAATTTGCAAATTGGCACATGAAGGACACATGGGGATGTCCACCACCAAAAGAAGGATCAGAGAACACTACTGGTGGCCAAGTATTGATGCCATGGTAGATAGTTGGGTCAGGAATTGCTCCCCTTGCTCTTTGAGTGACAAAACTGTGAAGAGTATGTCTGTTGATGTCACTCCCATTGAATACGCCGTTGGTCCTTGGCGGAGGTTAGCAATCGACATCATTGGACCTTTCAGCTATCAGTCTGGTAAAGAAATGTTTGGATTAGTTCTAATTGACTACTTCTCTAAGTGGCCTGAATTAAAAATTGTTGAGAAAATTTCCTCAGAGCATGTAATTGATTTCCTTGACGAAATATTTGCTAGGGAAGGTTTACCGGAAGAACTCATCTCAGACAATGGACCACAGTTCATTAGCAATGAGTTCGAATGTTTTCTTAGAAATTGTGGTATTGTTCACAAAAGGACTTCTAATTATTTTCCGCAGGCTAACGGCCAAGTTGAAAGGTTCAACAGAGTAATCAAGGAATCGTGTCAACTAGCTGTAAAAAGTGGTTTAAAGTGGAGGAAAGCACTTCAAGCAACCCTGTTAACCTATCGGTTGTCTCCCAATTCAGTCACTGGTTTATCTCCTTTTGAGTTGTTGCGAGGGAGGAAACCAGGTTCTCGTCTTTTACCCTGGTGGCTGAAAGGTGATTCTCCTTACGAGGTAGATTTTAAGGAATTGAGGGATAAAATTGGAAAATACCAGGAAAGAATGATCCAGCATTCTGCTAAAAAGAAGTATAATCCTTGCAGTATAAAGGTTGGTGACCAAGTCCGTGTAAAAATGGGTGGTTTATTTCACAAGAATGTTTCCAGATGGTCTAATCCTATCAAAGTCATTGAAATTTTTAGCAAGGCTGTTAGAGTCGAAGGGGGGAAAATATGGAATTTGAGGAGAATTTCTTTGAGCAAACCCTTTGTTGTTTCTCCTCAAAGAATTACTCGGAAAACCAATTTTCCTGAGAAACTTGTCTCAGACCCTAATGGTTTTTCTGGTATGCATGAAATTTATGACAATTTAGAAAAGGTCATTGTAAACAATTCTGATGTTGTGATCAATTCTGATGTTCGACCTGTCCCAAGTGTTACTATAGACAACCAATCAAACGTAGAGTGTGAAGATATTTCGTTAAGACGTAGTGAGCGTGTGAAATGTGTTCCTTCAAAGTTCAAAGATTATATTAGAACTTAAATGCTGTTTATAATCTCTAGCTTCTGTTAAGGTTTTAGTTTTTTTTTTATTACAATTTCTTTTTGTTTTTTTTTAAAGGGGGGAAGGTGTGTGGTATTCCCTATGTCATCTAGAACTTTCCCATGTCACTCTATGACCATGACTCCCTGTCATCTGGAACTTATCCATGTCATTTAGAATGGTCTGAAGGGCTTAGAGTGTTTCCCCTTGAATGTAACAGTTATCTGACTTACTGATAGCATGAAGACATGTCCTGCTACCTGTGGATGTTAAGCTGTTCTTCTTAAGAATAAATTCACTTGGAACCTACTTCTTGTGTGGTCAGAGTTACTACATAGTGCAGTGTGTGCGATTGTCAAAGGTTGCTGGCACGATGGTAAATTCAGACCTATGGTCACAAAAACTCAATCCCTAGGAGACTGTACAGCTCAGCGAGCTGAACTACAGGCTTTCAAGATGGCGCTTGAAAATACCGATCCCGAATTCCCCACACTCATAGTGTGCGATTCATATTACTGCTTCCAATCTCACGAATAATATTTGCAAAATTGGGTTCAAAACGGTTTCAAAGATGCAAAAGGTGGCACAATCAAGCATAAGTTGCTTCGGGAACAAGTAGTTCTGTTACAGAAAGAACTACAAAAGACTCACGTGATCCATACACTGAGTCATCAGCGTGATGGCATTCACGTTGCAGGGAATTCATTGGCTGATGAAGCCGCGAAGGCAGCTGTGCAAACGGCTTCCGTAGCTGCAATCACTCATTCAAAAACACAAATAGACGGTGAAACAATGCTAGCTGTCAATGCCACAAGCAAAGGCTGCGATGCAGCGTTACCTCTGAACTATCCACTCAAATATTCATACATAATTGATGCGAACTCCGTTCCCTTTGCTCGAATCCCTGGAGTGGGGCATAGGGTAATTCCAAACAGGAATCTGAGAGGTGCTTTGATTCAAGAAGCACATATGGGAGTGGGTCTGATACATTAAGGGATCTCAAAATCTCTACTAGAGTTAAAAGAGACGTACTGGCGGCCACGGATGAATGCCCACATCAACGAATTCGGAATTAATTGCGATGTCTGTTACAGAGATCACAGCTTAGAGCGCCGCCAGATTCCTGACTACAGTGTAGCCAGTCCAGTACAGACACCATTGTTAGATAGCATTAGACGATGCACGCTCAGACGTTCCTATGGACAAAAGCGGTCCCACAACTATTAGGACAAGATTCATTTGGATGTGGCCTCAGCGTTCAGCTGACGCCCGAACTGTTATAAAAGAATCTTTATTGGCACATACGCAATTGCCACGCTACATTCTGACCAGGGTCCTGCGTTTAGCTCTCGAGCTTACAAGGAGGCCATGGCCAGCTTGGGCGTTGCATTGCGGTACTCTAGTCCATTCCATCCTGAGGGAAATTTGGTTGTGGAAAGAAAAAACCGTGACAT
This sequence comes from Lissotriton helveticus, assembly GCF_964261635.1. Lineage (NCBI taxonomy): Eukaryota > Metazoa > Chordata > Amphibia > Caudata > Salamandridae > Lissotriton > Lissotriton helveticus. The sequence continues at coordinate 382,374,879 of NC_136069.1, forward strand.
AAAGCAATCTATAACAGCTAGGTTATGAGGCTCAGGTGACAGGTGGGTCAAACATTTAATAAGTGTCCAACATAGTCTCAACAACCTGCCAAGAAATTCTCTGGGTGGAATCACTCCATATGAAATCCTTTTTGGTACTAGAATGCTGGTCGAAGACCTCGATCGTCATACCTCAGTGGTAGAAGAAAAACCCTTTAATATCAAAGACCGTTTGGCTGTTTTGCAGGACTTAAATGAAACACGAAGAAGTCTAAGCAACACCATACAGAAGCCAACGACCACTGAAGAAAAACTACCTGTCCCAGCAAGACTTGTCTGGATTCCAAAGATTGGGGATCTGGTCAGAGGAAAAATAACGGATAAGAAGGAATTTGGGCCTTCTTACAGAAAACCTGTACCTGTCTTAGCAATCCACGGATCAAGAACAGTGTTACTGCCGCCCCTTACTGGAAGAAAGGAGAACCGGTCCGTGTCAATTGACCTGGTAAAACCACATCATGTGGCCGATAATAAGTAGTAGGCCCAGTGGTCTCCATAGGTGTAGCAGACAACCAAATTTTGCCACTATCCAAGAGGTTCATACTGAAAGACTCATCACCTTTGAAGAATCTGCAGGGTGAAAAGAAGGACTATGCAACAAAGCAATGGAAATTGTGCCTCTTGAGACCCAAATAACAGTTCATGAAGAAACTCCTGTCTACAATGATGTAGCATCTGACTATACTAATATGTCAAGGGAACAAGCAGCTCCAGCGATTTCAAATAATCCGGATGCGATACCAACAATTGACAGAACTGCCTCTGGCTATTTCATCAACTTTGATGCGTTTTCTGAGGATCCCAGTGAGCCCGAAACAACGCCAGCAAATAAAATTTTCAAGGAACAAGTAACAGAACTTTTTCAGCAGCTTGCAAATACATATCTGGTTTCACCATGGGTTGAATTTTGGATTGTGTTATGTGTAGTTTTTTTCCTACTATGGCTCATTCTTGTTTTAAGTTTGGGAAAGCTGATAGATGGACAATATAGTAAAATGGACACAGCAAGTAAGAATATCAACTTGCTCCTGAAGCCACACAAGTCATCCCATCGTGAACAAAAAGACCTGTCATCAGTAAACATCACAGCCATTCCCATACCAGGTGGTATAGCATTGGACAGAACTGATTATGACATTTATGGTCCTGTCGAGGTGCTGAAGATTCTACACCAATTTAAGGTTTCCTTGAGTGATTTTGTTTCACCCAGTACATTTTCTGATGATTGGGACTTTGAGACTGTTAATAACATGATGGCAGACTTAGAAATGTCAGCAAAATGTGAAAAACATAAATACTTAGAAGGTTCATATGATTATGAACAAATGTATTCTTTTAACCATTATGGTCACCATTATTTGCACAAATCTGCAAACCCTAGAAATGTTTTAACTTTTAATCAATGGGAACATTGTCCAACACCACCAAAGGGTAGCTTTAAAACATTTTATGAAAAATGTCCATACTTCTCAGGCTTTAATGTCACAATTCCAGAAACATTTTACCTTAAAAATGTTAATAAGACAGGTATGAAAAGTATGTTGACTAATACTAAGCAAATTTATTCTGCGGCATTTTATGCTCAATTGTCCACATTACGTTTTGACTTTTGGAAAGACAACATTGAGACAAAAACTGTTTGGGGCACAAAAGACTGGCAAGGTGCAAGGTTTAGAAGCCTTATTTAGAGCCTGTATCATCCCAGAAGAATTTCTGTTTTTAAATGAAACTGTTCAACAGACATCTTGTCTTGGACTGGCTAAGATAAAAGACTTAAACAAACCGTCCAAACCTAAGCCCACACCTGATAGTAATAGAACTACATATGAGGAGGTAGACGTAAATTATATTTTACAAAAAAACAGAACTAATCCTGATTGGACAAAAATGGTTAATCTGGCCCACAGACATGAATAACTGTCAAGATAGATTCCTGAACAAGACACAAGGGTTTACAGTAACTAGGCCAGATCCAAGATATATCTAGAGACAACATCCAAGGATAATAACAACTTACAGTCTAGGAAAACTGTGCCTTGAGTGGCTACAAAAATCCACACTCCCAAATATAAAACAACACTTAACATTACTTAAAGATGGCATTGATTTGAGAGAATTCTTTCTAGGACCTCGCAAACAACGTCATAAAAGTTTCATATACACCGGTATTTACGCTGCTTATAATGAAGCATGGAAAGTCACGCAAATGGAAACTGCAGAGCGTATACGAGAAATTGATCGTATTAATTTAGAGAAAGCTCTCTCTGTAGTTGACAATGGGTTAACAACTCTGTCATCCAGAATGTATTCTTTGAACAGCATTGTATCCTCTACCATAGACATAATGGAACAGGACTTGCTCATGTTACAACATGGACAGTCTCAATTGCATTCTATAATGCTGCTAGGCTGGACGTTTCAAAACCTTCGTTCAGGCTATGTGCCTTGGCGTCTAATCAACACCACGTCGTTGTTTACTGGATTTAACCTTACAGATAAACAAATCTCTTTGGCATGGAGGGGAGCAGACTATACAGTGCTGAGGATAGAAAAACTGGAGAGATTACCATTAACCGTTACTGAGTTACTGAGAAACCAGACGTTGAATGGATAATACATGGCACTATCACGATACCAGTGACGATTTTTCAGTTTCAGTATTGCGTATAACACATACCAGCAGTCCTGTATGAAAGGTTGGGTAAAGAATACATAAAGTCGACCTGGGATTTACCACACACACACAAATGTTGGAGTGGGGAAAAGGAGGCATTTCTTAGTGGTAAAAATTGCAAAACCACATTGAGCGGTACACTTCTGTGTCACGGTATTAATTTACATGGAGCCTGCGATGGTTCTTCAACCAACTTATCGTGCCACCTGCAGGGTTCCCCGGCAGCAGTGATAGATCCAATTTTTAGGCAGCTTTCCAATGGGAGCTACATAATGTTGAATGATCCCAGCTGTTGCGGAATGATGCCAGGAATAGCCTATCTCGTTACTGTATCAGCCAGGGTCACTTGCTGTATGCAAGTATTGTTTCCAAAAACTAAGACAGACGAGGAGTCGCCACTATGGCCTTCACTGAATATCTCTTCTATATGAATTGATACTTTAAGCAGAATGAAAGCCATTCTTTTACAAAAAACTGTGCCTCTGACCTCGTTCAGAGAGACGTATGATCTGCAAGTTGCAAGGTCCTCTACGGAGATACATGCCTTATTATCAACAAACTGCCCCATACATTTTGCAGAAATGTTAGATCGTATCTTAAACATGTCTGAAACCAGTGGTATTGTACATGTATTTAAGATGATTTTTTCAGGACTGTTAGCACCCTTTGAAGAAGTCCTAGGCATTTTTCCAAACTTCGTACACTCTGTTTTTCGGCGTCCTGCCTCTCATTTTGGGACTTGTAGCAGGGATACTATTCGTATTCCTCCTGCTTCGTTATGGCAAGTCCAGTAAACAGCGATACCCAGATTACCATGGAGAACGCTCTTCTGGCAATGCAGTATCGTGAGCGCATAACACAGATTCTTGGCTTGGCTCGTTTGAGAGATCTGAATACCACGTGGTTCCTGTCATTCAGACCAATCTGGCAAGATTGCATCTTACCTGTTCTACGATGCCTGCTTTGTGGAGAGGAATGCGTGTTGGATATCTGTCTAACACTTCCATCAACGCTACCAACGGATGTTGACGCTTTTCTTTGTTTGGTAATGGGTCATGCATTGTGTTGTCGCCAACGACTACAAATCCTGATGACAGCATTCATTGAGGTCTCACCGGCAATTCCAGCTGAGTGTGAGATACGCGGACCAACAGGCACACAGGTACCATCTACTGCGAACATTGCTACTGCGACTGACACTGACGCCGATGCTTCTCATCTGGGTACGATTGATCTACTTAATGAAGTGGTTCAACTTTCACCTACTGTGGTAGCCGATTTCTTTGCCTGCTTAGAAGATTTAATATTTTCTCCTGACACTAAGAATAACTGTTGAAATTAGCATACAGCGTTCTATCAACTTTGAATTTGACCTTCGTTTTTCAAAACAAAAACATCTAACTTTGAGACTCTATTTTTCTACGATTTGATTAGAATTTTTTCCAAAATTGAACTTTGGCACAAAGTAATCTGCTTAAAGTAGAACTATTCTTAGAGAACAAGAATTCTTTGAGTACTTCCTAGAAACAATATTTACCTTATCCACAAACCAAAACAGCTTACATATTCTGCTATGGGATGGTCTCGCCGTTTTTCTTCTGTATTTAGAGCCATTTCATGAATGTAATTTTTTATGATTCATTCAGTTAGCATTGCCAATATCATATTTTATGCTTACAATGAAATCATTGCTTTTATATGCGTAAAGTATTAAATGCTCATTTTCATGTGCAACCATTTAAAATGCATTTTTATGTATTTTTGGGCGGGATTGTAAACACATGCTTTAGAATATGTTTTAGTGCTTGAATTTAGTAATGTCGAACATAATAAAGTGGAGTGGGTGTTGTATAGCATTTTAGGACCCTAGTGTAATTTTTCCGATTCATGCCCTTATATATGTATAAAAAACAACAATGGGAGAGGTAGGGAGAGTCAAGACGGCTTCTCTCAATCCCCGGTTCAATGTAGATAAACAAAAAGAGAGAGGCCAGATCAATCTCAGATAATGCCACAAGATTGGAGCGAGATAACTGGGGATCACACACTCACTTAGGGTGAAAAGGAAAGCCCTCACACACCGACCTAGTCAGTGTCATGCTTCATCATCGGGCCCCACCAAAGAGGCCGAGTGCCTCTTTGGTGTGCTACAACGCCAGAAAGACTGCGGAGCTGGTTGTGTGAAGGAGGGCGTGCTGTGAGGGTGAGTTAAATTAAAAGTGTCTAAATGAGTATCAAAAAAATATTTTATTAAATGATCCCTAAGACACGATTTTACAGGTATTATGTGTCTGAATTTAGTTGCCAAGGATTAGGAATGGTAAGATTCAGATAAATACAGTGAATAAATTCGTCAGTCAACATGTTTCTGCCATATTGCAGGCTTAAATTTGCCAAGGCATTCTTCAGGACTAAACCCCGGCGGTATGGACTCTCTAATCGTCCACCCTAACCAAGGGACGTGAAAGTGAAAAAAGGGTGAAAAAAGTGCATAAAAAGGGGAGAGCAAATGCTCAATCCCAAAAAAACTCCAAATTCGGGAGTATTTCTGCACCTGTAAAGTGAAAGTACACATACAAACACAAACACAAACATACAATAATTAATAAATGCCATTGCGTTTGGTTGTAGTGCTCCTTAAAGTGTGGCAAAACTCACGTGCCCAAAGTAACAGGTAGGTTTAACACCATCCACAAAACCCTAATGGGATGATATCGGTAACTCTGGGACGTGGGGTGATAAGGTGTTTTAAAATACACTTAATTGGAACAAAAACAAGTTAAAAACACACTCTATGTACTCCTTCTGAAGGGATCAATTGACCAAAGGGTCGGTGACCCCCTAGTTTGGTAATAACATACATAATTCTCACTTTAAAATATGGCGCTACTTGCACCATGGGTCTCGGGAGGGGGGTTGGAGCGAAATTGGCACATCCTATGAATGAAAGAAGAAGTATTAGCCATTCGGTCCCGAAAAACGGGCAGTACTTAGCTCTGTATCCAGGCCGATCTGCGTTCAGCAGCACTCACGCCCTCGTTGCTCGCAGCCCGCTTAGACACCTAGGGACTCCCTCGTGACCGGACCCCGTCGATGGAGAGCGGGGCCGGTGAGTGAGTATAAGAGCGAGGGCGCAGGGCGTTGCGTTCTTCCTGGTGGGCGTGCCCGACCAGGAAGAGGCCAGGAGCGCGCCCACCCTCCGTTGTAACGAGGCCTGACACGCACCAGACTGGGAAAGGCGTTGCGTCCTTCCTGGTGGGCGTGTTACACGAAAGAGAGGCCTGGAATGCGCCCGCCCCCCATCTGCATAGGAGGCTTGGAACGCACTGGCCCGGGTCGGTGTGAGAGATTAATAACAACAACACCGTCTTTCATGGGCAGTACTAAGTAGGAATACTGGCGCTCGATATTCACATAACAATAAGAAAATAGCAATGATGTATATTGCCAATGTTATTAGAGAAAGGGCGACTGATGAGGTCAGTAGATAGCGCCCTAGTTGTGCACTCCAGCACCCATAGAATTAATATGATGAGATACTGTACACAGTGTGGGGAGCAGGAAAAAGAGAGAGACATATTACCAAAAAAGCAACACATAGCACAGAACAGGCAATTAGCTTAGAATTGTCCTTATTAAGACACAATGCAGAGATGCAGGGTGATGGGTTAGATAGTCATATTGATACTCAGGATAATACAGTGTTCCATGGGATATCATCGTTAAGGCCGGTGGTGTGGGTCCCCAAGCGATACACCCAGCGTTGTTCTTTCTCAAAGAGTCTGCTAATTGCCTGTTCTGTGCTATGTGTTGCTTTTTTGGTAATATGTCTCTCTCTTTTTCCTGCTCCCCACACTGTGTACAGTATCTCATCATATTAATTCTATGGGTGCTGGAGTGCACAACTAGGGCGCTATCTACTGACCTCATCAGTCGCCCTTTCTCTAATAACATTGGCAATATACATCATTGCTATTTTCTTATTGTTATGTGAATATCGAGCGCCAGTATTCCTACTTAGTACTGCCCATGAAAGACGGTGTTGTTGTTATTAATCTCTCACACCGACCCGGGCCAGTGCGTTCCAAGCCTCCTATGCAGATGGGGGGCGGGCGCATTCCAGGCCTCTCTTTCGTGTAACACGCCCACCAGGAAGGACGCGACGCCTTTCCCAGTCTGGTGCGTGTCAGGCCTCGTTACAACGGAGGGTGGGCGCGCTCCTGGCCTCTTCCTGGTCGGGCACGCCCACCAGGAAGAACGCAACGCCCTGCGCCCTCGCTCTTATACTCACTCACCGGCCCCGCTCTCCATCGACGGGGTCCGGTCACGAGGGAGTCCCTAGGTGTCTAAGCGGGCTGCGAGCAACGAGGGCGTGAGTGCTGCTGAACGCAGATCGGCCTGGATACAGAGCTAAGTACTGCCCGTTTTTCGGGACCGAATGGCTAATACTTCTTCTTTCATTCATAGGATGTGCCAATTTCGCTCCAACCCCCCTCCCGAGACCCATGGTGCAAGTAGCGCCATATTTTAAAGTGAGAATTATGTATGTTATTACCAAACTAGGGGGTCACCGACCCTTTGGTCAATTGATCCCTTCAGAAGGAGTACATAGAGTGTGTTTTTAACTTGTTTTTGTTCCAATTAAGTGTATTTTAAAACACCTTATCACCCCACGTCCCAGAGTTACCGATATCATCCCATTAGGGTTTTGTGGATGGTGTTAAACCTACCTGTTACTTTGGGCACGTGAGTTTTGCCACACTTTAAGGAGCACTACAACCAAACGCAATGGCATTTATTAATTATTGTATGTTTGTGTTTGTGTTTGCATGTGTACTTTCACTTTACAGGTGCAGAAATACTCCCGAATTTGGAGTTTTTTTGGGATTGAGCATTTGCTCTCCCCTTTTTATGCACTTTTTTCACCCTTTTTTCACTTTCACGTCCCTTGGTTAGGGTGGACGATTAGAGAGTCCATACCGCCGGGGTTTAGTCCTGAAGAATGCCTTGGCAAATTTAAGCCTGCAATATGGCAGAAACATGTTGACTGACGAATTTATTCACTGTATTTATCTGAATCTTACCATTCCTAATCCTTGGCAACTAAATTCAGACACATAATACCTGTAAAATCGTGTCTTAGGGATCATTTAATAAAATATTTTTTTGATACTCATTTAGACACTTTTAATTTAACTCACCCTCACAGCACGCCCTCCTTCACACAACCAGCTCCGCAGTCTTTCTGGCGTTGTAGCACACCAAAGAGGCACTCGGCCTCTTTGGTGGGGCCCGATGATGAAGCATGACACTGACTAGGTCGGTGTGTGAGGGCTTTCCTTTTCACCCTAAGTGAGTGTGTGATCCCCAGTTATCTCGCTCCAATCTTGTGGCATTATCTGAGATTGATCTGGCCTCTCTCTCCTTATATATGTATAAACCACCGTGTCCTTATATAGGCATAGAAATCATAACCATGTTTAGACATAGCTCATGCAGTCCAAATATGGCATGGCTACTTAAACTAGTTCTGAAAATCCACAATGATTTCTTGGAAAACTCGGCTTCAGCAGTTAGGGACTTCCCCTTGCTTGAATATTGATTTGTCCAAAAACTCATGGAGTTTTCAAAGAACTGAGACTCTTTGATGACTTTATTATGTCCACCTTTACGTCAAACTCGGCACCTTCAAGGTATAAATATGCCCACACTTGCCCAAGCAAACACACGGTGGTTTGGAGCAGTTTGACAATCTACTTGCCCAATGCATCTCGCTACAGCAAGTGCTGAAGGAAGCCGACCCTCCAGCAGACGCACTGAGAGAGACGCTGTCTTTTCTCTTGCCGAGAAATCCAGCTCCAGTGTTTCCTAGCTACCCTTGCGGGTTGTTGGGAAATCGAGACCTGAGACTGACCTCCTTCATTCTAAACCAAGGTACGGAGCTAATTAGACCCTAAGAGAAATCGTGGATAGATTCTTGGCAAAAGAATACTAAACTTATGCTACACCACACTTACTTCTTCCCTCGTACTAGACTTAGGTTAGGTACATCGGGGTAGGCGTATTTTAGAAGCACCAGTTGAGTACTTCTTAGTCTTTATTTATTTATGTCTGTATTTTATGGCTTAGAAACCATACCATGCTTATACAGTATTATTTTATGATACTCTTCTTGCTTTACGCATTATAATTTACAGCCAGTATTACGATTGTAGCAGTTCATTTCACCTGCATGAGTGAGAAGACTGTTTAATAAATGCTTTTATTGAAAACGCCCGTCTCTCTATTTCTCTGCTCCTCTGATGAAACGAAGCATGCACGAATGACTGAGTAAAATATCTATCTGTTGTTTCCACGAGTCTGAAGATCAGTTTTATCTTGAGGAAACAAAGTTGTCATGGTTATGCGGTTGTCAGAAACCAATCCCTTCTTGTGACCTCTGAGCTAGCTGGAACTCACAATTAAGTTTAATATATTCGATAGCGACCTAGTAGACATACGCCCTACGTCACATCTATAGGATATATTATTCCAATGCGCAGAGCCTATTGGGAATATAGGACCTACACTACAGAGGAGGTGGGAGAATGATCTGCCGCCGGTGGTTGCTCTTCGGATGCGGGGGACGGTGGCGAGTGCCGAGGTTGGTGGAGCGGATCTGTCAGTTCGGGGTGTAGAAGGTGAGTCGTGTGTTGAGGTATGCTGGTCCGGTGTTGTGGAGAGCTTTGTGTGTGTGGGTGAGGAGCTTGAAGGTGATCCTCTTGTTGATGGGGAGCCAGTGTAGGTCTCTCAGGTGGGCAGTGATGTGGCTGTGGCAAGCGATGTTGAGGACGAGGCATGCGCAGGTGTTTTGGATGCGCTGGGGTCTTTTCTGGAGTTGGTCTGTTGTTCCTGCGTAGAGGGAGTTGCCCTATTCCAGTCTGCTGCTGACGTGGGCCTGGGGGACTGGTCTTCTTGTTTCGGTTGTCGTGTATTTCTATAGGTTCTGATTCGATCCCCCTATTCCTGACCCTATTCTGGTTAAACTTACTAGCTAGTTAACTAACAGTCAGCCCATGAGGCAAGAAATTCCCCATGATGCAGATACCGTTATCTGACGCAGTCACACTACGGCACAGGAACGTGTTATCTGATTAGGTCATAACGCTTGAGATCTAATTAGACAAGCGATATTCCTCCAGCCCCTGATAAGGCATACGACGTTCTCATAACAAATCAAACCTATGACAACCTGGATAATCCGTGCGGCCATTGTTTTGATTTCACAGAGAACTTTAGTAAAGAATGTGCTAACGAGCAAGTCGTATGACATCTTTATTGACGTACCTATGTCCATCCTTACGTCAATCCCGGCACCTTTAAGGTATAAATATTGCCGACCTTGCCCTATGCAAACACACGCGTGGTGACAAGACGGAGCAGCCATACTTGCCGAAGCCGAGAGCAGAAGCAGACCCCGCAGGCAGCAGCCCCGCCTTCCTGACGCGCTGAGAGACGCGCTGCTATCTCAAGCCGAGAGACCCAGCACCGGCGCTTCTGGGCAGCCCTCGCAGGCAGCCTGGAATATCGAGAGCAGAGAAAGAGATACCATTCCTCATTCATCCTAAATTCCAGGTACAGAACTGAATAACCCCTCCTAGAGAATTCTTTAGTTATTCACTTGGCAAAAACAAACTTAAACTAAACTGTAACTTTCTATTCCCGCCCACGCATTAGACTTAGGTCAGGTACACGGGGTAGGCGTATTTAGAAACACCAGTTGAGTACGTTTAGTCAAATGTATATGTGTATGTAAATATATTTTAATCATTTTAAACATCATATGGCTCAGAAACCATATCAATGTTTTTACAGTATTATTTTATACTATTGCTTCTAATGTATGCACTTTACTTAACTATAAGTATTGCAATAATATCGATCCATTTCTCTTGTACGAGAAAAGAGACTGATCAATAAATAACATCTTTTATTGAACACGCCCGTCTCTTCCTTTTCTCTACATTCTGATGAGACTAAGAATGCACGTACTGACTGAGTAAAATAATTGCCTTGTGCTCACACGACTCTCGAGATTGACTCTTGATTAGGGGAGAGCAAAGTTGTCATGTTCTATGGTTGTCAGAAACTAAATCCCTTCTTGTCTAATCAGGGGAGTTAATCCTTCCTTGAACATTCGAGAAAGTTTCTAGCGAACTCTGAGCTTAGCTGGCAAACCCAAAAATTAAGTCTAGTATCGACAGTAGTAGACCTAGTTAACGTCTGGCCTAGGCCTTTACTGCTGTAGGTACTATTCCAATGCGCAGAGCCTATTGGGAAAATAGGAGCTACACTACATGGCGCCCAACGCGTTTGGAAAGGGCGATAAAACTAACGTAAGACATTTAGAGTAACTCAGTCGTGCTTTCTCACTCAGACCCCTTTTCCCAAATACTCCAAAGACGTCTGGAGTGGGTGAAAGGTGATAATATCCTCCAAAACCTCGCAGGAGGGAACTCCTATGTATGGTTCTTGGTCTAGTCAACGTTGAAGGATAAAACAGTTCCAAAATATTGTGCACCTAATCTCTGTTTCCATAAAGAAACCTGATCTGCAAACAGAAATAATACCATCCTGTCAGTAAAATGGCAGAGAGTGATGAAGAAAGAGAGGCAATTAGATTAGCTACTGAAATAGCAGCAGCTGATACTACAGCACTCGATGCAGACCCGGATATAATACTCATCCAGGTCGCCAAAAGGAGAGCTATAACTCTAAAACTTATAGAAAATGGACTGACACCTAGAGGTGGCACAGTCATATTCGTAATCGAGGCACACGAATATCGGCAGACAGAGGTATACTATACATGGATAAATTTTCCAGCAGCAAATGCTGTAACAAAGTACTTCCACTATTACAAAGTAGAGGAACCTCCTAATGAGTACACTCCTTTCGAGGAGGTGGAAGTACCACTCAAATTCCAAGAGCATTTGCTCTTATTTGATGGCGCCCTAATACATAACAATCACATTACAAGGCTCGGTCCTTTAGGAAGACCAGGAGCAACGTGGCCGGTCCTAGCCGGATACACACCACATCCAGACATCGAAAGAATGCCTGCAGCAGAGCTATTAATACAGCTAAAACAACTACTAAAAATTCATAGACAATTAGTTCAGTATGTAATGCGGACTTCAACAACTCAGCCAGCGATTAAAATTCCACAGCTGACCCCTCACCAGGGGAACACAAATAAAATCACACCACAGAACATCCAATCCTGCCTAGGTAAAGTTCCAGCTAAACGGGAACAAATACCATTCTGGTTGGCACAGAAAATTACCCAAATAGAGGCGGTGTTTCCTGACACCACCCCATTAGAAAAACACAGGATTCTGACTATATGTCTCCCAATGGGAATCGCACCACACATTGAGGACTGTGACACTTGGGGTACAGTCTTTGCTTCCATCTATACAAAAACGCACGGTGTTCCATCCATTTCGGTGATACCAGATGTGCTAAAACAAATTCAAGATGAATACGGTCCAGAACCTGCTTTAACTCTTGGTATGAAATTACTGAAAGACTTCAAGCAGGTCTCGGCTATATTACTAGCCAACATAAAGGGTGAAGCAGCAAACGTGGCGATCCGCCAGAGGTTAAAAGAGACAGATATAGCAGACCAACCAGCTGAAATTGCCAGAATCATAGAAAAATCCTATGAAGAACTAGGCAGAGATAGTCTAGGTGGAATAACAGTAAAACCGCAACTGACTACAAGTCCAGAAAAAATATTTTTTAATAATAATTCACCAAAAAAGAACTGGGATGGAAATAAACAATCCAATCCTAAAGAAAAGAAATTCCAGTCCAGAGGAAGGTCTCCTAGGCGAAGAGAGAAATCTCCAAACCCGAGACAAAGGTCACCTCAGAGTGAACCCTCTGGGAATAGATATAACCTTAGAAATAGGGATAATATTAAAAAACCTGATAGATATCAAGACATTGATACACGTCCGTCTCAATCTTTTCAGAATTCCACGCAGAAATCGGAAAGAAGAGGACGATCAGAAGAGCACGCCAAGTCCAAAGACAAGGAACCTGCTCAACTGAAAAAGAAATCACAATTTCCAAAAAAGAAGGTAGCCAGTATCAAGGTAGTTAACAATGCCGAGAATACTGAGGACACAACTGAAAAACGGAGAATGGGCTCAGACAATGCTAGACAGCGCAGCAGAGGTGAGCATAGCTCGCAAAGTCCTTATGAATCATCTGGAGACAGTGGACACGAATGAATACCTTCAAGTGGAAACTGCAGATACCAGAGTTAGCAAGCCCCACAAAATATACGAGATAACATTACGTATAGAGGGAGATAAGACTAGGAAAATAAGGGGACTATTTTGGGATAACCTATCCAAGGGCTATGACATCCTTCTAGCTGAAAAAGACTGGCCACCAGAGTTTGTCAGGGAGTGCCCTCATGGCGAAGAAGTAATTATGCCTGCCTTCTCGAATCAAATACCGATTCATAAAAAATATACACTTGCTAGAAAGTGGGCAGTGGCCTTAGCACCTGCTTTATATAAAAATCATGTAGGATGGGATGAGGATTCTCCTCCTCACAAAGTCCAGTTAAAATCACAACCTACTGCACAAAGGCAGTACCCAATTAAGCAAGAAGCTAAAAAACAAGTAAATGAAATACTAGATCAGCTAGAATACCAAGGGGTGATTGAAACTTGCACCTCACAAATGAACAATCCTTTGTTTCCGGTCTCCAAACCAGACAATTCGTACCGTCTAGTTTTGGATTACCGACACCTTAACACATGTTGCAAAACTTTTGCAGTGCAAAACTCACACAGTGCTGCACTAATGAATAACATAGTGCGCAAAAAATACAAAACAACCTTGGACATCTCCAACGGATTCTTTTGTCAAAACATAGCACCAGAGAGCAGATATTTAACTGCATTTTCAGTAAATGGCACTCAAAAACAATTCTGTCGGTTAGCCCAGGGGTACAAGAACAGCCCGGGGGTATTCTCAGCGAGAGTAACAGAATTACTACAACTATATGATGATGAAGCATTATCTTATGTCGATGACATTTACTTAACAGATGATGACTTGGAGACTCACTTGAAAAGAGTGAACACCATAATACTTGGTTTCGCTGCAGAGGGTTACAAATTCAACTTCAAAAAGTCCAGAATTGCCCATCTGAAAATCCAGTACGGAGGATATGAATTATCAAGTATTGCCTGGTTAACAGTCTTTTAAGAACTAGAAGAATTAAAAAATCTAAAATATGAAAAAACGTATCCTCTGCCAATCGACATTCTGCCTCTACGACATTACGCCTGTGTAATCTATACAGACGGACATGCTCAACCCTCCGTTTGGGGAGAACATGCATACAATCCCACATGTGAGATTACAAAAGAAGTATGGCACGGAGGTAAACTAAGACCTCTATTAACAAAATCACACTCAGTAGAAACTAATTCAGAACTACAAACTGAAATATTAGCTTTGAAAATGGCGCTAGATAATGCGGATCGCGAATTCCCGACACTTATAGTGTCAGATTCATATTTCTGCGTCAAAGCATATAACAAGGATTTGCAGACATGGATTCAGAACGGTTACAAAGATGACACAGGTGCACCAATAAAGCAGAGACTTCTCTGGGAACAAGTAGCTCTTTTGAAAAAAGAACTACCAAAGACTCACGTGACACACTCACTGAGTCACCAGCGTGATGGCGTTCACGTTGTAGGGAATTCATTGGCTGAAACAGCCGCAGCGGCAGCCAGTAAACCGGCTCCCGTAGATCGAAAAAAGCGTACATTAAAATACATTGACGGCGAAACATTGCTGGCAGTAAAAACGTCATCAAAAGGCGACTGCTCGGCGTTACCGATCAACTATCCACTCAATTACACATACATCATAGATGCAAACTCCATTCCTTTTGCTCGAATCCCTGGAGTGGGGGATAGAGTGATTCCAAACATGGACAGGAGAAACTTGTTAATCGCAGACGCACACATGGGCGAGGGTCTCAGACACCTTAAATTAAAGGATTCTCTGGAAGAATTACAATCACGGTACTGGTGGCCAGGCATGAGCCTGCACTACACCATGTTTGTACAAAACTGCCCAAACTGCAACAGAGATCGCAGTGGGGAGAGAAGCAGTTTAATACCTCGTCGTATCAAGGCAGATAACATCACCACTAAAAAGAATGGCTTGCGATTAACATATACAGGCTAGTTCCCACTTATAATGTAGATCCACAACACTCGGCTGACGTCCGGACTGTTATACAAGATTTGCGAGTCTAAATGGCATATACGCTAAGAGCATGCTACGTTCGACCATTTTTTTTTTAACTTTTCTCAGGCAATCCAGCCTGGGGGGGGAAAGAATGGCCAAATGAGCACAGCCCAGCGGGAATCTTCTCACTTCCTTCCTGAGGGTATGGGATGGTGTAAAGAAAAAACCAAGACAGAAAGCAATCTATAATAGAAAGGATATTAGGTTCGGGAGCTGGGTGGGTCAAACATCTAATAAGTGTCCAACGTAGTCTTAATAACTTGCCAAGAAATTCTCTGAAGGGATTCAGTCCGTACGAATTATTATTCGGAACTAGGATGTTGATCTCTGACCTTGATAGTCAGACTTCAGTGGTAACAGAAAAAAGCTTTGATGTCAAAGACCGTTTGGCTATTTTGCAGGACTTAAACAAAACAAGAAAAGACCTGAGCAACATACAGTTGAAAGAACAGCCAACGACCACTGAAGAATCACCACCTGTCCCAGCAAGACCTGTCTGGATTCCAAAAGTCGGGGATCTAGTCAGGGAGAAGATCGCGGTAAAGAAGGAATTTGGGCCTTCTTACAGAAAAGCAGTTCCTGTATTGTCTGTCAACGGGACAAGATCAGTTGTACTACCGCCACTTGCTGGAAAAAAGGAGAACCGAGTTGTATCCATCGACCTGGTAAAACCACAACATGTGGCCGATAACAAACAGTAGGCCAAGTGGACTACCAATAAGTAGCAGAACACCAAGGTTTGCTACCAGTACAGAGGTCCTATCAAAGAGGCTCATCACATTCGAAACGCCTACAGAAGAACAACAAGGACTATGCAACAATGCAATAGAACTTAGACCTCTGAAAACCCAAATAAAGACATTTAGCAGAGACACACCAATCTATACAGAAGTACCAAGTGAAAATGCGAGAAACAAAAATCCTGAACCAATTGGAACAATTGACAGAACTGCATCCGGTTACTTCATCAACTTCGATGATTCCTCTGACGGCTTCAGCGAACAAAAGACACAGCCATCATCAAAATCCTTTAAAGACAAAGCTAAGGAACTTTTGAAACAACTGAAAGAAACATATCTAGTTTCTCCATGGATTGAATTTTGGGTGGGTTTTGGTGCATTAATCCTCATACTTTGGCTCATCATGGTATTTACCTTGGGACGCTTCATTGAGGGAAAATATGCTAAAATGGACACAGCAAGTCAGAACATCAACTTGGTCCTCAAACCACACACATCTTCACACGTCGAGAAAAGAGAACTTTCTTCAGAACTTTCTTCAGCCAACTTCACAGCAATTCCAATACCTGGTGGGGTAGCCTGGGACAACACTGACTATGAAATTTATGGTCCGGTCGAGATCCTGAAATATCCACACCAAATCAAGATCTCCTTGAGTGACTTTGCAAAACCAAACTCATTTGCTGATGATTGGGACTTTGAAAGTATAAACAATATGATGTCTGACTTAGTAATGTCTGCTAAATTTACAAAACATGATTATTTGCAGGGTTCTACAAATTATGACAGCATGTACTGCTATAACCATTATGGTAACCATTTCTTGCATAAATCTGCACAACCTAGAAATGTTTTAAATTATAATCAATGGGAACATTGTGCTACACCTCCAAGAGGGAGCTCTAGAACCGTGTATGGCAAATATTCATATTTTTCAGGTTTTAACATAACTAATGCTGAAACATTTTATTACAAATTGTCAAACAAGACAGGGATGAAAACCATGATAACCAACACAAAATTGATATATTCAGATTCTTTCTTTGAAAAAATGAATACTTTTGGATTCGATTATTGGGACAAAAATGTTGATTTGAAAAGTGTTTGGGGTACAAAAGAATGGCAAGTACAGGGTATAGAAGCTTTGTTTAGAGCCTGCATGATCCCAGAACAAATGATATTTTTAAATGACACTGTTCAACAAACCACCTGTCTTGGCTTAGCCAAAATCAAAGATTTAAATAACCCGTCTATTCCAAAGCCAACAAAGTTTAGCAATAACTCTGATACAGATGAAGAAATAGACATAAACCATATACTTAACCAAAACAGAACACATCCTGATTGGAAACAATGGTTGATCTGGCCCACAGATACAAATAACTGTCAAGATAGATTCCTGAATAAAACACAGGGTTTCAAAATGACCAGGCCAGACCCTAGATATCCCCAAAGACATCACACAGGGATAATAACAACCTACAGTGTGGGCAAATTATGCCTTCAATGGCTACAGTCTTCCACACTGCCTGAAATTAAGCAACACCTAACTTTACTTACTGATGGTGCTGACTTGCGTGATTTCATAATGGGACCACGCAAACAGCGTCAAAAGCGTTTCATAGCAGCCTCTGTATATGCAGCATACAATGAGGCCTGGAAGGTTACTCAAATTGAGACAGCAGAAAGAATACGGGAAATTGACCGTATTAATTTGGAAAAATCACTTTCTGTAGTGGACAATGGGTTAATGACTCTGTCCTCCAGAATTTTTTCATTGGACAGCATTGTGTCTTCAGCAATCGATATATTATCGCAAGACTTACTGTTATTACAACATGGTCAGTCACAATTGCGTTCTATTGTACAGCTTGGCTGGACGTTACAAAATCTGCGTTCAGGCTATGTGCCTTGGCGTTTAATCAACACAACGTCACTATTCCAAATCTTTAACCTTACTGATAGACAGATCGGTATGGCGCAGAAGGGTGCTGATTATACAATCTTGAGCATTGAAAAACTAGAAAGATTACCGTTGACAATGTCAGAACGACCTGTCAGTGAATGGATAATCCACGGAATCATAAATATTCCAATCTCAACCTTCAGGTTTCAATACTGCCAAAAATATATACAGGCTGGCATGTACGAGAAATTGGGAAAGGGGTACCTTAAAACAACATGGAACCTGCCCTATTCACATGCATGTGTCAGTAACAAAGGACAGAAAGTGTTTCTTAGTGGCAACAATTGTGCTATGTCACTAAGCGGCACACTTCTGTGTAACGGTATTAGTTTGCACGGAGCCTGTGAAGGGAATTCATACAACCTTTCATGTCACCAGCAAGGCGCACCTGCAACTGAAATAGAACCATTCTTTCAAAGACTCTATAATGGGAGTTACATTCTTATTGTAGACCGCAGATGCTGTAGTCTTATGCCCGGGACTCCTTATCTCGTCACTACGACGGCGAAGGTCAAGTGCTGTGGACGTTCTTTGTTTCCCAGCTCCTTTCCAGACAGGGAGGCAAGGGCATGGCCCGGTTTGAAAATTACTTCTATTCGAATAGATACTTTAAGCAGAATGAAAACAGTGCTTCTTCAGACGCCTACAAGGCTCACGTCATCTAAAGAAACGTATGATCTACAAGTCGCAAGGACGACTGCAGAGATACATACATTATTATCAACTAATTCCCCCGTACATTTCGCGGAAATCCTAAGCGAAATCTTAAATATTTCTGATACCACAGGGGTCTCAAAGGTATTTAAGACAGTATTTTCGATGGCATTAACACCATTCAAAGCCATACTGGGTATTTTTCCAGATTTCGTCCATTCGATTTTTGGCGGACTTCCCCTGATCCTGGGACTAATTGCAGGAATCCTATTCCTAGTCCTTATTTTTCGTTATGGCAACCCATGTCACAGATCAAACTCTCGCGACAATGGAAGATACGATCCTAGCCATTGGATACCGGGACCGGATATCAAAAATCCTGGGACTATCCCGGCTTAGAGACCTAAACATGACTTGGTTTCTATCATTTCGACCAATGTGGCAAAGGTGTGTTTTACCTGTACTAAGGTGTCTGCTATGCGGAGAAGAATGCGTGTTAGACACCTGTCTGACGCTACAATCGGATGCGCCGGTGGATGCAGATACACTGTTGGTTCCTACCAAGGTTCACGCACTGTGCTGCCCTCAAAGGCTGCCAATTCTGATGACGGCATTCCTGGAATCTTCACCACTGCGATTGAAGAGTAGTGAAGTTCAAGATGAAAGCAGCATCGAACAGGTACGACCTTCTGTCAGCAATGCAAATCAGAATGTCAATGGAGACAATCATGCGCATGAATGCATGGTTACCACAATTTCCGACTTAGAGGAACTTTCCCATGAAGCTGTTGACAGTTTTTTCGAAAGCCTGAATGATATGATGTTCTCTCCGGAACAGAAATAGAGACTTTTGAGTAAACTCGCACACGGCGTTCCCTGAATTCGGCCTTCAACTTTAAAAATAAAGTCACATGAACAATTACAATCCAGTTCACGGACAGCAACTTTTTTCAGCAAGCCCCTAAAATATTTTTCTATATATTTTTTCCCGGGACACTGATTTTCTGCTTAAAGTAAGAGACTATTCCTAGAGAACTAAGATTTCTATTTTAGATACTTTATAGACTTTATAGACTTTAGCTGCCCGCTGGTATGTTCGCAATAGATTTTATGTGATGAAATGGTTTCGACTTTTTTTCTGTATAGCCATATTAAGAGCCATTTCATGTGTATTTCTCATATACCAACAAGCAATAATGCATAACAATGCGTGTTTACTTTTGCATTTAATTTATAGCTTAAGTGCATACAATATATATGACTGCAATTTTTCAGTATATTTGAAAATTTCGAAATGCATTTATGTATTTTGGGGTGGTAAGGTATACACTATACTCTATAGTATGTTGTACTATGTTATACTATGCATAGATTAGTAGATATGACCATAGTTAGCGTGGAGTGGGTGTCGTGTATTTCTATAGGTTCTGATTCGATCCCCCTATTCCTGACCCTATTCTGGTTAAACTTACTAGCTAGTTAACTAACAGTCAGCCCATGAGGCAAGAAATTCCCCATGATGCAGATACCGTTATCTGACGCAGTCACACTACGGCACAGGAACGTGTTATCTGATTAGGTCATAACGCTTGAGATCTAATTAGACAAGCGATATTCCTCCAGCCCCTGATAAGGCATACGACGTTCTCATAACAAATCAAACCTATGACAACCTGGATAATCCGTGCGGCCATTGTTTTGATTTCACAGAGAACTTTAGTAAAGAATGTGCTAACGAGCAAGTCGTATGACATCTTTATTGACGTACCTATGTCCATCCTTACGTCAATCCCGGCACCTTTAAG
Source organism: Lissotriton helveticus (assembly GCF_964261635.1). Lineage (NCBI taxonomy): Eukaryota > Metazoa > Chordata > Amphibia > Caudata > Salamandridae > Lissotriton > Lissotriton helveticus. The sequence continues at coordinate 382,395,087 of NC_136069.1, forward strand.
GTATAAATATTGCCGACCTTGCCCTATGCAAACACACGCGTGGTGACAAGACGGAGCAGCCATACTTGCCGAAGCCGAGAGCAGAAGCAGACCCCGCAGGCAGTAGCCCCGCCTTCCTGACGCGCTGAGAGACGCGCTGCTATCTCAAGCCGAGAGACCCAGCACCGGCGCTTCTGGGCAGCCCTCGCAGGCAGCCTGGAATATCGAGAGCAGAGAAAGAGATACCATTCCTCATTCATCCTAAATTCCAGGTACAGAACTGAATAACCCCTCCTAGAGACTTCTTTAGTTATTCACTTGGCAAAAACAAACTTAAACTAAACTGTAACTTTCTATTCCCGCCCACGCATTAGACTTAGGTCAGGTACACGGGGTAGGCGTATTTAGAAACACCAGTTGAGTACGTTTAGTCAAATGTATATGTGTATGTAAATATATTTTAATCATTTTAAACATCATATGGCTCAGAAACCATATCAATGTTTTTACAGTATTATTTTATACTATTGCTTCTAATGTATGCACTTTACTTAACTATAAGTATTGCAATAATATCGATCCATTTCTCTTGTACGAGAAAAGAGACTGATCAATAAATAACATCTTTTATTGAACACGCCCGTCTCTTCCTTTTCTCTACATTCTGATGAGACTAAGAATGCACGTACTGACTGAGTAAAATAATTGCCTTGTGCTCACACGACTCTCGAGATTGACTCTTGATTAGGGGAGAGCAAAGTTGTCATGTTCTATGGTTGTCAGAAACTAAATCCCTTCTTGTCTAATCAGGGGAGTTAATCCTTCCTTGAACATTCGAGAAAGTTTCTAGCGAACTCTGAGCTTAGCTGGCAAACCCAAAAATTAAGTCTAGTATCGACAGTAGTAGACCTAGTTAACGTCTGGCCTAGGCCTTTACTGCTGTAGGTACTATTCCAATGCGCAGAGCCTATTGGGAAAATAGGAGCTACACTACACGGTGGGGCTCCACCTGTAGATCTTGTAGAGCAGTGGTTCCCAAACTTTTGACTCCTGAGTACCCCCATTGAGTCACCACTGGAAGCCGGGGACCCCCCAAGCAATTTGTATGATTTAAATTTCAAACATTAAAACAGTAATTTAAAAAAATGAGCACATGTGTGCACACAAAACAAATACTCGAAGGATTTCAGTATTTTCTTTTTGAAAGAATTTGCAAAAAATGAAAAGTTTTAATAGGTAGGTTGGCGCTGCATCTCCGTGACTAACTTTTAAATGGTTGATTTTATTTCACAGTACAAGGCTCCTGCTCCTGCCAGGGCCAGACTGGAAACCTGATGCAACCCTGTCAAATGTTTTCAGAGCAGTCCCCATACGGTACTCACCAAGTGCAGTGAGTTTGCCTAACCACTACAAAGGGGGCTGTGGGAGGCTCTCCCCCCAAGAAAATGTAGGGAACAATGATGCATTCTACAACGCATGTATCATTATATATTGAATTGTATTCGCTTTTATAGGATAGTAAATGATGACCTTACAATGCACCAGGACAATCTTTGTTGGGGTTCTTCAATGATTCTCTTATTATCACCATCCAACAGTGCCTCTCCTCTTTCCATAACCCTCTGTCACATGTATTTCATTTGTTTTATATCACCTCTCATACCATTGTAGCATGTCAGAGCACTTTACATCACACACATATAGAGACAATGAATCATACGTGTAAATCAGTGTTTAGAAAATGTTACAAATGGCAATACATCTTGCAATAATTTCTCGAGGCACGATACTTTGCACTTTTTCATGTTCAGCAACCACTATCTGCATATTCACAAGCACCTTATTCTTCCGATCTTAAAGGACAAAGGCTTCATGCATGTCATGCCGGCCCTAACTTATCTGCAGATGTTGAATAGCCCCTGGAAAAATTTTAACATCACTAGTTTTTTAGCTGTTGCAGTCAGAGCAAGGAAAAGAAGGAAATAATATGAGTGCGGGCTTATGGGTTTCGATTTTTTATTATCTTGAAATTCGGTAATGAGTCATTTTATACTATATGTATTTTATAATATTAATTAATTCTGGCATTTTATTTCTAATGTATAATTGACTCTTCTTTTTAATATGTATTTTATATATGTACTTTACCTATGAGAGATTTGTGTAATATGTGGTTCTATGTGATGGGTATTTTATCATGCTTTAATGGTTTTGAATAATCGATTAAAGTGATTTTGACTGTCTGACTGTTACATAAGGCAAAGGGAAAACAACATGTAGGATTCACATGCCATTCATACTGCTAGGCATTTGTAAAGAGTGCTTGGTATGGAGAACCACAAACCCACAATTCAGAACATAACATAGGGGTTAGCATTGACTTTATCAATAAAAATGTATTTCCACCCAAATAAGCCTTTTTAGCAGCATCAGGATAATGAAAGACTGGGAAAACAACATGTTACTAACTTGTCCCATGCAGTTTGCTAGCAGCTCTTTGATGTTAGTTTATAGGTCACTGTGCTAGATTATGATTGTCACTTATGAACTGCACAGTAACAAAAGAATCTCTGTGATAAAAGCACTAACCCACTGACCTATGCACATAAAATACTGTTTTTTTAAAATGCATGGTACACTTTCTTTGCAGTAGGCATATTAACCCTCTGTGCTACATTAGATAAGTTAAAGATGCCATTGGACAAAACTCTCATCTCTCTACAGCATTAATCAATGGTGTTATCTTAACACTTTTATTGTTGCTCAAAAACTGCTTATTATACAAGGAACTTTGCTGCCTGAGGACCCCCTAGGAATGTGTCAGGGACCCCTGGGGGTCCGTGGACCCCAGTTTGGGAAACACTGTTGTAGAGCATGCGGAGGGTAATGAAGCAGGAGGACGAGATGGCGTTGACTTTCTTGGTCACTTTCTTGGTCACTTTCTTGGTCATGGAGAGTGTAGAGTCGAGGATGAATCCCAAGTTGCATGTGTGGTCGGTGGGAGTCGGTGCTGTTCCCAGTGCGGTCAGCCACCAGGAGTCGTCCCATGCTGTGGGGGTAGAGCCGAGGACCTCTGTCTTGCTCGAGTTCAGCTTCAGGCGGCTGTGTCTTCATCCACTCGGCGATGGCTTTCATTCCTTTGTGGAGGTTAGTTTTGGTGGTGAGGGGGTCCTTGGTGAGGGAGAGGATCAGCTGGGTGTCGTCAGCATAGGAGATGATGTTGAGGTCATGCAGTCGGGCGACCTGGGCAAGCGGTTCCATGTAGATGTTGAATAGTGTTGGGCAATTAGAAGGTCTGTGTTGAAAACGTAATATTATTACATCTGTTAAAATGTATATCTTTCAAGTACTTTTTATGATGTTTTAACTGCTTTTTAATCTTTGTGTAATTGATGATTTTTAATTGATCCCGACCATAGTGCTATCTTTACCACCAAGCCATGCCACTTACCCGTATTTAGGCATGGGCTTTTGTTGACTTGGACTATAGGTGCTTCTAGGTCAATTTTATTCTTCTGACAATTTTGAGAATAACTATTGGTGTAACATTTTTAACTGACTTCCAAAGAATTGTTGTATTACCTAAATCTTTCTATGAACTGTATGCATTTGAACCTTTTATGGTCCGAAGACCGAAATAAAGTTTATGATGATGATGATGATGATGACCAACACAGCCCTACATACCAGCAGATTGTCTCTATCGACCCACCAAGACATGTCCTGGGTATTGTGAAATGCAGTTCTGCTAGCGATCAAACTCAAACTCTCAGGATGTCACCAAGGGCGAAGCACGTTCAATCCAGTGCAGTGCTCCTGAGCCAATCATGCCTCGCCTGACTGCAAAGTGGCCAATGGTTTCACAAAATGTACTTTATTCAAATAAAAGCACAATAAAAGCACAATAATAAATTTGGGAGAACCCAATTCAGCTAGAACAGTCCTCAAAATATCAATGGTCAACACTACCCATGGATTTGCAGCAATTTCCTTAAGGATTAATGGTGGTCTCAAAACTTTCTGGTGCTTATCACCATTCCCACAATATTCACAATTCCTGACAATTCCTGACAAAATTTGTCTTTTAATTCCCAACCTTTCCTAGATTCCTAGGAACCCTTGCTTTTTCTCCAGCCAACCATGTATAGTGTATCCAAAAATAGTATTTAAAGCCCCGTCATCCTCATACCAAATTTTCCACGCATCTTCAGAAATAGCCACCATCTCACAATCCACACTGAACACATCGAAATCTTCCCACTCATTTACTTCCACAGTCTCATGGTGAGCAGGTGACCGGTTACGATAGTCTGCCACAAGGACATTCTGGCAATGCGGGGAGTAGCCTTACCCGAACCTTCAGTGTTTAAACCCTTAAGTAACAGCTCATGATCTATACACAAAGTTAATTTCATACCCCGAAAAAGTTGCCTAAACTTGTCATTGCCCACTCGCCAGCATTTCCCTTTCTATCACCGAATACTTTTTTCCAGTGAAGTACGAGCGCAAGATACTCCTGTCCTGGAAATTTGCATTAAAACTGCATCTAAACCTTTGCCACTCGGATCCATTGTCAAGATTGTGTGATCCTTGGCATTAAAGCCCTGTAAAGGTAAGGCTTCACAAATGTGATTCTTTATGCTTTCAAATTCCGTTTGCAATGTATCATTCCACACAAAAGACTGCTTGGCTTTCAATAACTGACGTATAATATACGTCTTTTCTGAAAAATTCCTTATAAATTTTGCATAGAATTCGACAAGACCAACAAAGGATCTTACCTCCTTTCAAACAGGGGTAGGTGCATCTCTGATAGCTTCAATAATCTTGCATTTGGGAACGATACCTTTGTCATCGATCTTGTGACCAAAGTATGTCACTGACTGCCTGCAAAATTTACATTTTTTTTATTCAGCAGTTAATCCTAACTCCTTATGTTTCTCCAACACCTTATACAAATTCCTATTGTGACCCTCCTTACTTTTCCCCATGACCAGAATGTCATCTTGGAAATAAACAACAGAAGTAAAATCTTTTAGCAGTTTATGCATCAGTCGCTGAAAGACTGCTATGGCCGAAGCTAGACTAAACGGCATCCTAACAAAATGAAAAACACCCATAGGCATAATAAACACAGCCAAATCCCTACTGTCTTCATGTAACGTAGACTGATGATAGGCTGAGGCTAAGTCTATTGTGGAATACCACGTTACATCCTTGGTGCATGCCAGTTGTTTGATTTCTTTGGTAACTGAAATTTATCTACATGATGTGTTTTACTCAATTCTCTAAGATTACTACATATTCTTAGATTCCCATGCACCTACCTGGCCACCACCTAAGGGGCCATCCACTCCGCACTCTCAATGGGTTCAATTATACCGTTCTTTTGCAGTGTCTCCAGCTCTCTAGTAACTTCATTTCTTACGCTTGTGGAATACTCCTAACCTTATGACTAACAGGTTTCACTCCATTTGTTTAAGCAATCTTATGTACAAAGTTCTTTAGTTTACCAATTTGTCCAGAAAACACTTCCTGGAAATCACTTTTTAATCTAATATCTAGTGCTTGTTCTGACTCTAATAACAATACTTGATCCACACCGTTAGGATTCAAAACAATATTTAACAACTATTGGTTCATCCATCCTTAAACAGAAAGTCCCATTTCAGTCACATACAACGTACTAGTTGTTTTTCCCTTAAATTTGAATGGAAGTATCCGATATCCTAATATAGGAATTCTCTCACCAATAAACATTACAGGATGAATGTCAGTATATTCTAAGCATTCTACCACAATACTCTTAAAATTGCCCTCCCACATCTTCTTATTGGTGATCATTAGGGCTCCCGGTTTTCCGTTTTTACGGATTTCTACATATAAATACAGACGGAAATCTATATTTATTTTGTCTGTATTTATATGTAGAAACGAAAAAATACTAGAAAATGTTGACTCACTGCCGTGCTCGAATCCAGCCAGCTAAGCCTTCTTCCTGCTTCTGGAATTTCCTTACCGGGCGCGCACACAGCCACCAGTACTTCACAGGTCTTTTGAAAGACCATTTACATGTTAACGAGGCTTTATTGTTTCACCCCATGCCCTAGCCTCCCCCAACGCCCACTGACTCCTCCAGTCCCAGGCCCTATACAGTGCACGTTGTAAGCACTTCAACTCTCAGCGCTGCAGCAGAAGAATGAATAAGCAAAAAACAAAACTTGTAATTAATCAAGCCCCCCTCCCGCCCCTCGTCAGGCTGGCCGCCCCACAGGCTTTTCTTGTGTGCACAGAGATATGAAAGAAATCAACATGATCCGGCGATCAGTATCCAAACGGGGCACTGGCTGCAGCATCACACAGATCTGATGGTGCCTCGCTTTCTGTTTTAAATGCTGGCAAGGCACCCCAGACAGTCACTTCTATGCACTTGTAGTGCAGAGATTCCAGGTGGAAACGGGCAGTTTGGTTCTTTTAAACTGAGCTGCCCTATACTGTCCCTGCCTCTTAACTTAAGTGGTATTGGCAGGATGTTTTCCCCCTGTGTAATGTGCAATTACAGAAGGGTCATCTGGATGTCAGTGGAGCCCCTCTTCCCCCCAAACATAATTTTGGTCCCAGGTAGCCGGTCTGATTCAGAGAGCAGATCGTTGTCCACCGAGGCCAGTCTCCTCCAGCAGAGCGGGCTGGCAAGAAGTTGAAGTTCTCAAACGGGCTGAAGAATAACTAAACCCCCCTATTCACATTTCACACCTTTTATTCCATATTGCATTCCCAAAGACTATTTCCTTTTACTAACTGTTTTGTAGATTTTAACAACACTTACATGACGTGCTTATGGACAATTTCAGAGAGAGGTTGGAAGAGAAAGAATGAAAGTGTATAAAGAGTGAAAAAATGCAGAGGACAGTATGAATGGAAAAATGTGATAGATTCAAGCACTCTAAAGACTCCGTCCCTTCCACACACTTTCATAATAATTAAATTATAGTCGTTGAAATGTAACCCATAATTACACTGAAATTATGAAAATGTCACACATAGCAATGTGAAACTTTGGCAGCTATGAGCAGAGAAGGAGCCGACACTCCCCTCCCGGGGTATTGAAAACAGCTTTTGGCAGCAGAGAGCTCCCAAGCTACATGCCATGTCCTTAATTGTTACGTATGTATATATATATGGTAGGGTGTTTAAATATCGATTGACAAAAATATAGTTGTATAAATATCGATTACACAAATTTCGACTCCCTATACCAAAACAGGTAAGTACATAAATATCTACTCAATAATATCGATGTAATAAATATAGATGTAAAAAAAATCGACTTTATTAATTAATTAAAATTACATTAAATAATTAAAAAATATAAGTATTATTAACAAAATACATTACATTACTTTTATATTTTAACTATTTATAACAAATTAAATAAATGTAATCATTATAAACTTAATAAATGTGTACATATACATATATTTAACACATAAAATTATATAACAACAATAATACATACATTTAATAAAAATATTAAAAAATTAAAAGGTAAAACATTTGATAGCGAAGGGATAAAAATTACTATTCCCACTCCAGAGGGTCCAACAGTAGGGAAAACGTTGGATAGCGTAGGGGTAATAATTACTATTCCCACTCCAGTGAGTGCAACAATAGGGAAAGCGCTGGATAGCGTAGGGGTAAAAATGATTATTCCCACTCCAGAGGGTGCAACAGTAGGGAAAGCGTTGGATAGCGTAGGGGTAAAAATTACTATTCCCACTCCAAAGGGTGCAACAGTAGGGAAAGCGCTGGATAGAGTAGGGGTAAAAATTACTATTCCCACTCCAGAGGGTGCAACAGTAGGGAAAGCGTTGGATAGCATAGGGGTAAAAATTACTATTCCCACTCCAAAGGGTGCAACAGTAGGGAAAGCGTTGGATAGCGTAAGGGTACAAATTACTATTCCAACTCCAGAGGGTGCAACAGTAGGGAAAGCGTTGGATAGCGTAGGGGTAAAAATTACTATTCCCACTCCAAAGGGTGCAACAGTAGGGAAAGCGTTGGATAGCGTAGGGGTAAAAATTACTATTCCCACTCCAAAGGGTGCAACAGTAGGGAAAGCGCTGGATAGCGTAGGGGTAAAAATTACTATTCCCACTCCAGAGGGTGCAACAGTAGGGAAAGCGTTGGATAGCGTAGGGGTAAAAATTACTATTCCCACTCCAAAGGGTGCAACAGTAGGGAAAGCGTTGGATAGCGTAGGGGTACAAATTACTATTCCAACTCCAGAGGGTGCAACAGTAGGGAAAGCGTTGGATAGCGTAGGGGTAAAAATTACTATTCCCACTCCAAAGGGTGCAACAGTAGGGAAAGCGTTGGATAGCGTAGGGGTAAAAATTACTATTCCCACTCCAGTGAGTGCAACAATAGGGAAAGCGCTGGATAGCGTAGGGGTAAAAATTGCTATTCCCACACCAAAGGGTGCAACTGTAGGGAAAGCGTTGGATAGCGTAGGGGTAAAAATTACTATTCCCACTCCAGTGAGTGCAACAATAGGGAAAGCGCTGGATAGCGTAGGGGTAAAAATTACTATTCCCACTCCAGAGGGTGCAACAGTAGGGAAAGCGTTGGATAGCGTAGGGGTAAAAATTACTATTCCCACTCCAAAGGGTGCAACAGTAGGGAAAGCGTTGGATAGCGTAGGGGTAAAAAATTACTATTCCCACTCCAGAGGGTGCAACAGTAGGGAAAGCGCTGGATAGCGTAGGCGTAAAAATTACTATTCCCACTCCACAGGGTACAACAGTAGGGAAAGCGCTGGAACTAAAAAAATAAAATAAACCATCTATCAAATTTAGTATAAAATTTAATGTAGATCATAAACATATTTAATATATACTTTTAAATATATTATTATTAACAAACACCTACACACCTAAAATTAATTACTCAATTAAATTTAATATTTACTAATTAATTAATGATTATTAATGTATTTTCAAAATATTTAACTAATTAATTAATTGACAGCTTTCACACCATATATACACTTTTAAACACCACAACACAAACTTAAAATTATGTACTCTTTTTAAATTAAAAATTATTTAATTATAATTAATTTATAATTAATTAATTAATTATTCAATAAAAATGTAATTACTTCACTACATGTTCACTTAAAAAGTCCACTACACACACCTAAAATTAAACAATTAACATAATTAATTATCAATTAACTAATTGAAATGAATTAACTAATAAATATTAAACTATTTATATTAAATTAACACATTAATTAATCAATTCTTTTAATATATTTAAATTACTTCCCACCCTATTCCCCTATAAACCCACAACCCGCTACGGAACTATTAACACTAAATTCAACATAAAATACATTATTAACTAATAAAATGCTACAAAATATCATTAATTTACAAACAATACTCTTTAAAAACACTAAATTACTTATAATTATTAAAAAATCGATATTATTGTAAACTATGTTTTTGTAAACGATATTTATTGCAACTATATTATTGTTATCGATATTACTTACCTGTCTGTCGATATTCTGGTCAAACTATATTTTTGTTGTCGATATTTCTTCTTGTCGATATTTCTGCGGAGATATTTATGTAATTCGATATTTTCCCGTCGATATTCCCGCTCTACACCTATATATATATATATATATATGTATATATATATATATATATATATATATATATGTATATATAAAATCTGTATCAAAAGGACGTGGCGTGTAGCTTGGGATCTATCTATCTATCTGTCTGGTCTATCTACACACAAATACACCACCACCAATATGGGTAAGCTTACATACTTTCTGTGTGAAAACCATAGACATTTGAAGGCAGATTTCTAGCTGGCTTTAGATGGAAACGCAGAAGCGCTCCACACATGTTTGCTCCTGATAAGTGCTTGTACTCTATCCTAAAGTGTTTTTATAGCAGAACTGAGAAGCACAGGTACTCTCCTTTTCAAATTACTCAGTACCGGACCATTTTAAGCACTGCTATAGCCACAACAAATCGCTAGTTTAAGTGAGCGCATGAGTGCATTGTCAATTTAAATAAATGTGGAAAAATACCAGCTGCAGCGTCGTCTTTTACTTCTGGCAAAAATAAATGTGGATAAATACAGAAAAAATGCCCCAAAAATAAATATGGATAAATACAGACGGAAATGGCAAAAAAATAAATACCATAAAACCGGGAGCCCTAGTGATCATACACAGAGAAGCTGAATCTGCAACAATCGCAATTTTAACACCACCAATCGTCATCTGACACCTTGGTTTGCCCTTTTGTGTCAATTCATTGTTTAAAACAGGACAATCAATGCACAACACTCCTTCACCATTCCCATTATCATGCCTCAGAGAGGTGAGGTTCTAATTACAGCACACCAAGAAGTATTTGAAATTATTTCAGTCTTTATGTGCATATTACATAAGTGAAAGATTGAACTATTGTCACCAGTAAAATGTATAAGACAACACAGGATTCACACAGTATAAGGATAAACAATGGTCCAATGTAGAGTCAAAAAGAGGTACTCTTCAGATAGCGTTATTTTTGTTATTCTTCTTTATTCAAAGTTCATAAAAAACAGGTTCTCCCAGCATAAACATCGCCAACACGTGTTTCGGCTCCCACAGAGACTTCATCAAGGCATAGATAATAGTAGGAAGGTGTTTAGTAATCTGCTCATGAAGTGAGGACACAATGTTATGTGTTAATAGTGGGATACCCCAGAAATAGAGAGTGGGTTAAAACACATAACTGAATTCACTTCAACAGGAGGGTCAGCATATTTATCTTGACAAACGTATTATCATTCATTAATGAGAAGATGTATCATAGGCGAAAAAATGGATATGAATTAAGGCTGTAAGAATCCAGAGTTATAGGATGGATCCCGTAGCATGAGTCACACAGTATCCAAGGTGAGCAAGTAAATTTGGACGAACTCCCTGAAGGGTTAAAGAAGTCCGCGTTCGCAACCCTGATAAGTTGCAGTCCGCCAAGTGGCAGCAGCGCTCGTATCCCGCTTCGTCGCCCGCAAAATTCCCATTATCATCATCTGATTGTTCTGACCCTGACACTACTGTAACTAGTTTTACACTATGCATTTTCTTACTCTTCTTCCTGCATTCCTTTGCATATTGCCCCGTCACCCCACAGTATTGGCACCTAGCTTTCAGTGCAGGACAGTTCCTATATCTTGCTAAGTGAACTTTATTGCCACACTGGTAACAACTCAAATTCCTTTCTTTGTATGGTCCTTTAAACTTCTTATTTTCGTCTCCTCCTTTTTTTGTTATTTTTACTACATGCCCCAGAAATTTTACACACAGCTTCTTTTTCCTTAGGATCATTAGAAATACAAGCACTGAACGTTGCTGCTTTCGCACATCTTTTGAATAGCTCATTTTTTTCGAAGGCAATCACCACAAACCCACAACCTATTTTGTAGGGTAGGACCATAAGTGTGCATAATAATCTGATTGCAAATAAATTTGTCATGCAATTTGCCAAATTTGCAAGAAATAGCTAACTTTTTAAATGCTGGTACATAATCCTATACAGGTACGGTTTTCACTTGTTTTCTCTGGAACAAATGGAACCTACCGATCACTGCACAAACTGCCGGTTGGTAGTACCCATCCAGATCATCTAATGCATTTAGAAAGACATACCGCTCCCCACTTCGACACTTTTTTTTCCATTTGGTTAAAAACTCCCAGACCCTCAGGACCTAAGTAAGCTGTGTTAAAAGATTTTCTTTTTCCTAGAAGATGAAAATTCTTCAGATTCTTCCTCCTCTATGGCCGAAATATAATTTAAAAAATATTCTTTCCATTCAGGCCATTTCATCTGAGGTTAGCCTGGACATGGCAAAAAGTGCAAGGGCGGGGTAAGTGAAAAGATTTGAGCACTCATACTTTTTTTTCTCTAACTTAACTTGTGACTATATGCGCTAACAATACTTATGGCAGTCACTACTAAGGCTCAAAACCATGCTACGTAGTTCTCCAGAATTGTCCTTGGCAGTACAAGCTTGTGAATTGATGGAGGACCCAAAAACTTAAAGTACACAGAAAATCCCCAAGAAGAGTAGCTACTGCATTTTACCTTGAAAAGTGTATTAGAATTCTGTCCCGATCAGGTGTTTGTATTATTGTAACAACCGAGTGACATGCTGTAGCTACTGCCAACGGAATGTATAAATATGCCTCCAGAATGAAGGCAAGATGATACACAACAGGCGTGCATAGCACTGCAAATCATGCGTGTCTCCTCTTAATATACGTTGTGTGCGGTCACCGAATTCTTTGAATTCAATTTTACTATAATATGCATCAGTGCGCGTATCAACGCAACAGACACACTTGGTGATGTATCACTGAAACAACTAGATGCTTCCCTTCTCAGATGCGGATAAAATCACACTGTACTGAGCATATAATTGAAACACTTGAAGCACAACCTGGTTCAAAAGGGCATCCAATGTAACGTTGTTACACAGAAGGACCACGTGATGCAGCAATGGTGCGTGAAGATGTTGCAGCTTGAACGATGCCTCTTTTGCATCACAGAATTGTGCTTCTCCTTACCTGCGCCTTCTCCAGTGCAATGCACGCTCAGAGTCTACACGCGCCTTCTCCGGCAATCGTTCGATGCTGTCCCCAACTTCACGAGAGAAACACTGCACTCCATGCAACTGGGAATCAGTGAAAATGACCGCCATCCACATTTTACCTGCTCTCCCCCTCCTCACTGTGTGACCCGTGAAGATGACACCAATGCAGTGGACCGCAGGAAACTGCTCTGGATAAAGAAGGTGCAGATAAGTTTCCTCAACTCATCACCAAATTTGTAGGGAGTGCTCCACCAATTGCACTTTCTTCTAATAAGTTCATTGCAAACAATCGTGGGGAGAGCAGAGAGCATGTCATTCATGCTGGAAGTTTTCAGCAACTGCCACATCCTGCCCACAAATTCAAAACAGAACATAGATATATCATACTGAGTGAATAGTTGGCATTCTTCAACCTACTTAGCAACACCACAATGGGGACAGCATGAGGACGAGGGGCTCCACTGATTGCTCTGCGCTCCTATTGTACCCCAGTATCAAGAAATCTGGTTTATACTGCCCCCAGAACATTTAAGATGAATGGTAAGTGCCTCGTTTTTCCAATGCAGTCATGTGCACCCCATGCTAAAGCTTACAAGGGACCTCCAGCTCATGCCTCACCTCCAGATTGCCACTGCCGCACTTCCATGCGCCTTCCAGAACATCCCCCTCAAGAATTCAATTGAATACTACATCTACACCTCATCAACATTACTGCAGGATCCACTGGGGGGGGGTCTGTGGAGATCTATATTAGCTGTAGACTAGAACTAGGAAAGAGGCCAAGAGGGAGCTTCGGGGCAGGAACTATGTTTAAGTTGCAACAAATTGTGACAATCTTCTAAGTGAGGCCTAAGCAAGGTCCCAAAATTCACCTGCCTTCCCTCATCAGCTCATATCAATTCTTACCAGCTGCCCTGTATCATGTCAAAGCACAAAAACGACACAAAGGAGGACCTAAGGGGACCTATGTTGGCCTAAGGAGTATTGCACAATAGACAGGAGACATTGTGTGAGGTCTTGTATCAAAGAACATCCCAAAAGGTCTTCATGCCTCCTCAAAATGGCAGATCCCAAGTCACACAACACCAGAGAAGCAAGGGGGTGCTCAAAAGATCCAAAAGCAGCGCAAAAAAGATCCAAACAGGATCCCCCCACACCAAACACGTCCAGCAAGCCCAAAGCCGGCAATTCTACAACACTAGACTTAATAATGCAGAAATTGGACATGCTGCATGTACTCACACAATTGACAAAGACCACCATGGAATCCATGCAGGGTGATCTCACATCCTTAAAACTAGAAAAGCGTTTATTGGTCGTCAGAATCAGTGAAGTGGAATCATGTATAAACCTTCTGGAAGACCATAAGCATAACTCTGCTAATACTTTTATCAATCACCATTGCAAGAATGGCACGGTTGGAAAGGAGCTCCACAACGTTGGAGGACAGAAATAGAAGGGCAACCTTTGCATGTTTGGGCTCCCAGAAGGTGCGGAAAGCCTAGCCCCTTTATGTGCGGCATTCATAGAAAAATGGATCTCTCAAGTGCAAAGATTAAACTTACCAAATATTTTTAAATAACCTGCTCACACAGATTTCCAACATACAGCCCCAAAAACAGTGATGTTCCAAGAGCCCTCATCTTTAGACCCGTCCGTTATTCACAGAGCAAATCTATTCGTACACAGATATATTAGGTTCAGAGAATCCATCGGGATTTCCCAAGACTATTCTAAAGACAATGTCAAAAAAAGAAAAGCGTGGGGCGTGGCCTAGCAAGCCATCATGGCGGACTTGTGAAGAAATATAAACCTCCTAAGGGGTTCACAGGTACACTTGGTCCCTTTAAACCAACAAAGAAGAGATTGGCACAGAACCTGTAATATCAAGAAAACATATTTATTAACCTCAGATGAGGGAGACTATGTCACACAGTACCCTCAGGCCACTGTAGGAGGCATTCTAAGGAGTACAGATAACAGGGGCCTTATATATGCATAGGTTTACATAGTCAGCATAAAACCAAGGGGAGGTCCTCGCACATGTAAGCATGCAAAATGACTAATATGGGTATACAAAATTTGCTTGCTCAACAAAGTGGGAGGAGAGACATTTATCCTTACATCAGCAAGAATAGCCTGACAGTTCTATACTAGGAGCAGGTGCATTCTACTATCTAGGCCCCTCTGAGCATGTGCAAGGCTTTGGAAGAGGGAAAAAGCACATGGCTAACTAAGATGGCTGCCAAGTACAAAATGCCTTCAGCTCATGCTAATAGCGATCCCTGCAATCTCTAACACGTGTGCTAGGAGAGCTCCATCCAGCCTGAACTAAACTCCTAAATCATCCTGCTACTCCGCTCCATTTTTGCATCCAGACTGTGCCTCTGAAACGGTGTGGGCCGGCGCTGCACCTACCTGCCGAGTCCCAGCTCAAACAGTAGCCCTGAACGGTGCGACGTCGACGACAGCCTTGGGTCAGCCCTGCGATCAGTGGAATCTGGTGGCCTAGTGCGGAGGCCGGAGTGCTAGATTGGGCGGGCGCTGATCGGACAAAGAGCCTGCATGTTGCTTTGGCAGTGGGATAGTCCTGGTGGCCATCTGAAATGCAGCGGGAGCTCCCAGACCTGCTCCGTGACCATCAGAGACCAGTTGCTGCTTTCCCCCATCCCGCTGAAGTGTGGTGAGGCCTGCTGGTTGGCTGCCATACCGGGCCACGGGTAGGGGAGCCAAAGGCCTGCGCGGCTGGGCTTGAGGGCCAGTGGTCGCTGTAAGAGTTCCGGACTGTGGTGGTGATAGCGACTCCCCCTGGTCCCGTCGCACGCGCCTCCACCCTGTGTAATGGGGGGATTATACCGGCAGTCTATCGGGTCACGTGAGCTCTGGTGGAGGAAATTGGAGGTGGTAGCCTCCTGGATAGCATCCCCTAGTCACCTGGGTGCCTCCTCCCACTGTCCCCCCTCCCCTGTGAGCAGTGCCTCGACGATCGGCAGCTATATC
This sequence comes from Lissotriton helveticus, assembly GCF_964261635.1. Lineage (NCBI taxonomy): Eukaryota > Metazoa > Chordata > Amphibia > Caudata > Salamandridae > Lissotriton > Lissotriton helveticus. Next base: position 382,410,735 of record NC_136069.1, read on the forward strand.
GGGCCACGGGGACTGCTGTCCGAGAGTGCGGCTAGACTGAGGGAGTGGCGGCCATTGTGTTGGTGGGCGATTGTGGCCGTCCTGGGTCTGGTGGAGGGCCTTCTCCAGACCCCTTTCCCTCTTGCTGAGCGAAGAGCCAGCATCGACAGCCTGCTGGGCCGCGTGACCGCATCCGGGGCCTTTGTTTGTGGATCTAGGCCCAAGCACTTCCTGTGATTCTTCAGGGCACCCAGCGGCTGGCTGGGGGACCCCCTACCTCCCTCATCTACCGTGGGGTGGTCAGCTCACTTCGGGGGTCGGTTGGGCTGAGCAAGCTTGCTACAGAGCCTCTGTTTGGCCCCCAGGGCTGTGACAATGTAACTGGCACAGTGTGTACAGGCCCTTGAGTGGCTGGAGCGGGACTTTTGGGGGCACCCTAGGTCTCCCGGCTGGGAGCAGCGGTTGGAGAGGGGCGTTGGATCATGGACCGCCCAGGTGAGTGGTGCCCCCTGACATATGTGGCCCCCAGCTGTACAGGGTTCTCTGGGCCCCTTCCTCTCCATCCTGTAGACGGCCCTGTGATCGGCGGCCAGGTCAGGCCAGTTGGCCTGGACACCTCTGACGGACCCTGGCTTCCTGCACTGGGGTGGATCATCGTCAATGTGAGGGAGTGCTGCATCCCATCCCCTGTCGGTGATCTGAGTCCCATGGTATCCAGACCATGCTGCACGAAGGCCAGGTGCGACATTCTCTGGTTCGCGTAGTGGTCCTGAGTTCACCATGACGAGAGACAAACCGGATGGAGGATCGGCCAGGCAGAGCACAATGGACAAATTCACAGGTCCGGGTCAGGGGACACACCTGGAGACATGCCTGACAATGCTGCTCTCCTGGCTGCTTCACTCAGTCGAGGAATGCCCTGTATGCCAAGATTGGGGCGGTTGGCTTCGACGTTATGCTGCTGCGCCAGGCCTTACACAATGCAGTGGCACGGATCACGGAGACCGAGATGAGGGACTCTGGGGTGGAGGACGTGGTTGACACCTTGCAGAAGCAAGTAGCCTCTCTGGAGACAATCCAACATGGACTGGCATCCCGGGTGGAGGATGCTGAGGGGAGGGCCCGGCGCAACAACCTTTAATTTGTCAGGTTCCCAGAGGAGTGCGAGGAGGGTGAGATGGAGTGGTTAATTACTCAGTGGCTCGAGAGTTGGATCCCTCTGGGGTCACTAACCAAATGTTTTGTGGTGGAGTGAGGCCACAGGGCTCTGATCCATAGGCCCCCGCCTGGTGCCCGCCCGAGACCTGTTATTGCGCAACTGGTCAATTAGCATGACTGGGACGTTATCCTGAAGCAGGTTAGGGCCAAGGAACACCTGCTATTTGACAATGCCCGCATTCTAATACTTCCCGACTACACTAAACTGGTTCAGCAACGAAGGCAGTCCTTCACGGTGGCGAAAGCCCATCTCCGAGATCTCAAGCATCCCCATGCTTTGTTGTATCCAGCCAGGTTGCGGTGGTATACCGATCCCGTACTCACGTCTTTGATTCGCCGGAGGAGGTCTTTCAGTGAACAGATGAGTCAGATTCTTCATCGAGCGAGATGGTGCGGAAACAGCCCATGCAGAAGGGGAAGGAGAACAGATGCTCCAGATCCAGACGTTGGTCCCAGTCGTGTGGGACATCCTCCCGAGCTGTGTCATGGTGGAGAAAATCATGACCTTGGGGGCGAATATGCCGGAAGGTCTGGTTGCTGTGGGGGGGGATTGGAATGACATGCTGGATTTGGCTAGGGACTGCTGGAGGCCTGGGGGTTCTATAGATGCTAGACAGACTACCAAGTTGCACTGCCTAGTGATGGGCTTGAATTGGGTGGACCCCTGGCATCGCCTGCACGGGACAACACAGGGCTAGACATATCTTTCGGCCATCCATGACTCCTACTCTCGCCTTGATTATATATTTGTCCCCCGGGTAGTGGATAGCAGAGTGGCTGCGGCCGATCTTCTTCTGCGCGGACTCTCGGACCACTCGCCTTTCACTCTCACCTTGCGGGTGGGGTGGAAACACTAGCAATTTTGGTGGTGTCTTTCGGCCTGGAACCTCCAGAGGGAGGCCTATAGAGAACATATGGAAGGCGCGATTGACCGATACCTGACATTTAACGTGAGCTCGGTGGAGGGGCTGAATGTCTTTGGGAGGCGATGAAGCCCACAATCCACGGTGTAGACATTTCCTTTTGCGCAGCAGCCTGCAGATTGAGTAGGGAGTCCCTTGTTCAGGCAGAGGCGAAATTATTTGAGTTGTAAACTCGCAGTAGGGATGTGGGGGCAAGCATGCTCATCGCTAACTACTATTGACACAGCAAAACTATGTACACCTTCTCTTGGATGAAGCCATCCAGGTGTGGCTAGCGACCCGCAGCAGGATCTATCAGTGGGGAGATCATTTCAGTAAGCTGTTGCATAGCTAGTGTCAGGGGTCGCTATACCCCCAGGCCCTGCCTGGCGTTGTTCGCCCTGATGGGTCCCCTCTCACAGACTCCTCCACTATTGCCAAAAGCTTTGCCATGTATTATGCATGCCCCCAAGGAATGTCTTCATGCAGATGTGATAGGTCGCTTCCTAGATGACCTGTCACCTATGGTCTTTTCTGTCGCAGTGAGTGCGGAGCAGGATCTCCTGCTCACGGAGGAAGAATTGGGTGCTGCATTGGGTGGCATGCACCCCGGGAAGGCCGGGGACCAAATGGCTTCCCATGTGAATTTTTCAAACAATATTTTCACCAGTTTGGACCCCACTATTGCAGAGTGGTGGAGGAGGCCAGGGAAAAGGGCTGTCTGCCTCGCGACTGGAGACATGCAGAAGTTGTGGTGTTCCACAAGCCTGGTAGATCTCCACGCGTCATATCGCCCTATCTCCCTTCTGAACATGGAGGCCAAGATTCTGGCTAACGGCCTCCGCTCCCATATTACATCATTGGTTCATTCTGATCAGGCCAGGTTCATGCCCCAACGGGCGACCCCCCACAATATTCGGCGTGCGCATGTTGCCGTATCGACCTTCCGGGGGTTGGGGGAACGGGCTGCATTGTTACTTGTGGATATGGATAGGGTATTTGATTCGCTTAGCTGGGTATATTTATTCGCGCCCCTCTGCAGGCTGAATTTTGGACCATGATCCTTGTCATACCTGACTCTGCTCTATACGGACCTGACTGTGTCTGTGTGGGTGGTGGGCTCCATCTCTTCTACGTTTTCTATCGGACGAGGCACCAGGCAGGGTTGCCCACTGTCTCCCTACCTGTTTGCACTAGCTATGGAACCCTTGGTGTCCTGGGTGCGGATAGATGCCCAAGTGACTGGTTTCGAGTGGGCGCCAGGTCTGTCGGATCGTATTGCCCTCTACGCCGACGATGTGTTATTTTTTCTCACGAATATAGAAAGAACGGGACTGCGATTGCCTCGCATCATGCAGATTTTCGGGGAGACCTGTGGCCTGTAAATGAACCCTCAGAAATCTACCCTCTGGATTCTTGGGGGGGAGGTGGGTCTCTGTTCCAGGGCCTCCTCCCTTCAATTGGCTTCTGGGGGGTTGAAGTATCTGGGAGTGGTGTTATCGGACTCGCCTGTCTCATCTTGGGATAGGAATCTGGCCCCTGTCTGGGATCGCATACGGGAAGATCTTAAAACTTGTCTCATATGCCCCTGTCTATCTATGGCCGGTCGGCCATCTTTAAGATGGTATCGCTCCCACGCCTACTTTATCAGCTACAAAACCATCCATCTCCGATTCCTCCCAGATGGTTCCAACAGGTCAACGCAGCTCTGGGACAGTTTCCGTGGGCTGGCAGAGTGGCGGGGTGGGCCTGTGGACATGCTTCCAGTCCACATACTGTGAGGGCCTAGCAACCTCTGATAGTATGTCATATTACATGGCCTCACATCTGCTGGTCCTCAATGAGTGGTGGAATGGGGACAGGACCGACCTGACTTATGCGGTCGAGAGGCAGTGTATGGGGATCACACATTACACACTACTCTGCACTGCTACGTAACTCATTGCTATCTGCTTAGAAACTTATATTCCAAATTTGACGGCAGGAGTTGCAATGGATTGGATGGTGGAATAGGTTGACCCGGGAGACCCCTCTTTGCCACAGTGGGCGGTTGCCGCAACAGGCCACATTGTCTGGCTTTCATGGCTTGGACCGTATCGGTAGCTCTACTCCGACGTAATGCGGAGGCCGGTCCTAAAACCCTTTCAGGATCTACAGAAGGACTTTCAGATGCCCAAAGCCCAATTATACAGATACCTGCAGTTCAGACATGTCCTCTCCCCACACATAGAGGGCTTGGGGTCCCTGGCTTAGTTCAGCCCAATAGAGGCAAAGGTATTCATGGGGGTCCTACAAGACCACAAGCTCTCCAAACTCTATCAGTCCCTGGTTATCCATAGCTCCCCCATGCTGCGGAGCCTTAGGGAGGCCTGGGAGGGAGATGTAGGCCCACTGGAGGAAGAGGACTGGACGGAGGCTCTGCATAGGGGGCATAGCCGTAAGCCTGCCCCTTATCCAGGTTAAATATGTCCACCGGGTCTATTTCACCAGGGTTAGGCTCTGGAGGGCGGAATTGGTAGCTTCCCCGATATGTCTTAGATGTGAACAGGAAGAAGGTACTCTACTGCATACTGTTTGGCACTGCTCTGCGTTAGCGAGATTCTGGAGGAGGGTTATGGCGTGCCTCTCCGAAGTACTGGGTTGGGACCTCTCCAGCTCGCCAAAGCTGGTCCTTTTGCATGTTATGGATGACATAGGGGCAATATATACAAGCACCATTTTATGGTACTAGGGTTTACCATGGCTAGAGGGATATCGCTAAAGCCTGGAAGGCTCTGAGGGCGCCCTCGGTGTCCGCGTGGAAGTATGGCATGGATTTTTGTATGGGTTTGGAGATTCCCATCTTTGTGGCCAGGGGTCGCCCGCTTAAACATTTTAAAATTTGGAAGCGTTAGGCGAATTATCGCGACTTAGAGCTGGAACCCACCTCCATAGCCTGGCCTCCTGACCGGGCTTCCCTCCCACCTTAGCTGACATACGACACTGCCTCTTGGGCAAAGACAGATCATACTTATTTGGACAAGGTTGTTATTTTTGTGGTGCTGTTTTGGAGTAGGTGCGAGTGCAATTGGGGTAGGTTCATGGGGTTATTGTTTTTCTTTTTTGTTGATATTTTATATGAATTGCTCTTCATTTGTCCGTTTATCGAAACTGTCAAAGTCAACTAGATTTACATTCCGTTTGCAGAAGTTGCTGGGGTACAGTGTGCTGCGCTATCTGTGTTATTTGACAAATAAAATTTGTTTAAAAAAAATTAAAAAGAAAAACGCTCTTACCCCAATGTCAAGGTCTTAAAGACCTAGTAGTACAATTTTCCTTCATTGCTCCCACATGACTGAATACAACTCTCAACTGAAAAAATGCTATCTTTGAAGATCCTAAATACCTGGGCTCCTATATTGCCAACATTCAAGACCTGAAAATGTGCTCCTAACGACCCGCTGGAATGCTTTACTAATAACCACTTACTAACAATAACATAATGGGGAGAGAGTATGATCTAACGGCTAGGGTGGTCAACCTCGAAGTTGAGGAACCGGTTTCGAGTCTAAGCAGGGACCCTGAACATCCTGTGATTCTGGGAAGATCACTTAATCTCCCTGTGCCAAACAAAATTAATGTGTCCATCTGTAATACAACTGGTGCTCATGTAAAGTACTCTGATACATTCGGGTCAAGTTCACGCTGTATGAAACTTTCAAAAAACAAACTAACTAACAATACCTTGTGATCCTCCAAATGGATCACTCTGTCACCCTTGACACCTGGGGATGTTACTCTTCCTAGTTCAATTTCTTGACTTGTTTGCACAAGCAGGTTGCTTGCTACTAATAAATGTATGCCCAAATGTATCAGAGTCCCAAGATGAGTTGTACACCCTCAATGCTGCATGGTGCATGTAAGAATACCATATGGAAAATGCCTCCTACAGCTTAATAACCACCAATCTAACTACTAATAACTCCACACACACCTTAGATTTGCCTCAATTCGGTCTTACTTTTTGTTGTGAAATAAAATGTTGTTTATGATTATAATGTTATATTCAGAGTATGTTGCTAGATTACACTTTGTCCAGCACTTAGGACAACATTGTGCACCAATGGACAACTCTTAGTTGTTACTAGTCTAAACACTATCTGACAATCAGGACACTAATGGACAACCTTCAGTCAACTATTTTAGCAACATGGTTTACTACTAATAACCCCACACAGTTGATCTTTAGACCACAGATCAGTCTCACTTCAGTCTTACTACGTGTTTTGATGCCAAATGTTTTTTATGATTATAATGATATGTTTGATGAGCAAACCATCACCCTCAATACACTACCGTACCTGACTTGCTCAACCCTTAAAGTTCCCACTATTGGGCACAAGTGCTTAAGACATACACATATCACCTGGACACAGCCATAGAGATCTAGTACTCTTCTTAAAGCCACAGCAGGGGCACAGCCTCACAATACCTGGGACCTAGGCCAGTTCACTTGTGGCCTCCACCACCCAGATTCTCCTATGTACCTCCTCCAGGAATTTAGGCACTTGCTCTCACACTCCAGACAAACTCTATACTATTGATTTTTTTCATTCCATGAGCTCTCTAATTATCTTTCTTCTTCTAAATTCCTACTCTCTCTATTCTCTTTCATCTTCCTACCCATTACCCCTTCCCTCGACCCTTTTCTCCCTCCCCCTCCCAACTTTCCCCATCAATCCCCCCCCGTTCCCCTCCTTTCAACCCCATCCCCGTCTCACCACCTACCAACTGTAAGTAAGCATCCAGGGACATTACCCTTATGGGCCATACCTCACTCCAATTCACAACATAAAGGGACCCTCCCTTAACTTCAAGGGTTTAAACCACCCAACAAACTGCCAAAAAACCCTTGCCTACACCTATAAGCTCAATGGAGACCTCATACTCTTTCAAGAAACTAAAATTGCTTTGAAAGAGGCTATTCTCCTAATGGAAGCATGGGTTGGAGACTATCTTGTGCCCCAGTCATCGACAAAAAATGGTTTAATTACCCTAAACATCAAGACGTCCGGTCTCACAATCACCTCCTCAGTAGCAGACCATGGAGGCAGATGGCCCTTAAGCAAATTACAGAAAGACAGTACCGAAATTGTAGCCGTGAAAATGTACATCCCCAATTACAACAGTCCAATGTTTTGGATGCACCTCAATATAAAAATTGTCACTCATGCCGCCTCACTCCAGAATTATCTTAGAGGAGATCATAACCCCCAATAGGACAGCACCCTGGATAGAAACTGTGCGTGCCCGTACAAACACCACAAGTCTCACAAACACATGCTTAATCTGTGCAACTCTCTTAAACTAAAAGATATTTGGATACTGTTCAAACACAAGGGAAAGGATTTCTAATTCTTCGCCCACCCCACAATTCTTTCTCTGGAATAGATTACATCCTAGTTGACGAATTGTACGTTTGAGCGACATCTGCCCCCACCGTTGAACCAATCCACATTTCAGATCATGCCTGAATTTCCCTCCTATATGACACATCTTGCACCACTTTAAAAACAAAACATGGAGAATAAACAACCCCCTCACTGCGGACCCTACCTTTGAAGAAATAATCAGGAACGAAATTGAACAATGCATAGAATTCAACAGATCCTTCGGCCCTAACTCCCAAATCGCATGAGATGCTCTAAAAAGCACCTCCGGGGAACACATAATTAAACTTATGGCAAGGAAAAATAAAACAAAACAATAGAGCCCTTGACCAGTTGTAACTCAGAATAAAAATGTTGAAAAAATACCTCAAGCAAACCAGAGACAAAACACAGTTAAACTTACTAGCCAAGCTGTAGTGTTTTATCTAGGAAACCTGAATCGATATTCCTATTTTATGCCCTTGTCCGGCTATAATCAATAATATCCATACAATGGCATAACAGTCATATCCATAATTCAGTCGTAGCACATGCTGTCACATTTAGCAAGGCTACTTCTCCGGCCCCCTAGTAAGCACACCGAGTTCTCTAAACAAAACCAAGCCTCCAGCAACCTGGGAAATCCCCCTTGCTTTGTTTTGATTTCGTCCTAGAACTCCTGTAAAGAACTGTAAGAACGGCCAGTTCTTAGTGACATCTTTATTGATGTCTTATGTCCACCTTACGTCAAACCCAGGCACCTTTCAGGTATAAATGTACCAACGTTGCCTTAAGCAAACACACGGTGGTGATTCTGGAGCAGAGCAGCTATCTACTTGCCCGAGAGCCCAGCTGATGCGAGAGCCCACGGACGCTGCCCCTCCTCCTTGACGCACTGAGAGAGACGCTGTCTTTTCTCCTGCCGAGAAATCCAGCTCCGGTGCTTCCAGATACCTTCGCGGGTTACTGGGATATCAAGTCCTGAGAAAGAGATGAGCTGCTTTCTATTACCAGGTACGGAGCTGACTAAACCCTTACAGAGAATTCTTGAGTCAGATTCTTGGCAAAACAAACTTAACTTAAACTGCTACTTACTTACTCCCTCCCACGTATTAGGCTTAGGTCAGGTACACCGGGGTAGGCGTATTTAGAAGCACCAGTTGAGTACGATTAGTCAATGTATATATGTATGTATATATTTTATCTATTTTAAAGTATCATATGGCTAAGAAACCATATAAATGCTTTTACAGTATTATTTTATAATCCTCCTTTTACTGTACGCACTTTACTTTACCATGAGCATTACAATCATGGCAATTCATTTCTCTTGTATGAGGAAGAAGACTGCTCAATAAATAACACCTTTTATTGAAAACGCCCGTCTCTCTTTTCTCTGCATTCTGGTGAAACTAAGTACGCACATTTGACTGAGTGAAATTACTGTCTATTGTTTTCACACGACTCTAGAGATACACTCTTATTCAGGGAGAGCAAAGTTGTCATGTTTTATGGTTGTCAGAAGCTAATCCCTTCTTGTCTATCCAGGGAGGTTAAACTCCTCCTCATTTATTCGAGAAAGTTTCTAGTGACCTCTGAGCTAGCTGGCAAACCTTAAGTCTAATATAGTCAGTAGAGACCTAGATAACCTCAGTCCTACGTCTACACTGCTGAATATATTATTCCAATGCGCAGAGCCTGTTGGGAATATAGGAACTACACTACATGGCGCCCAACATTTGCTAAGGCGATAAATCTAATGCAAGACGTTAGAGTAGCTCAGTCGTGCTTTTTCACACAGACCTTTTTTCCCGTAAATACTCCAAAAGACGTCTGGAGTGGGTAAAAGGTTAAAAATCCGCCGGAACTTAGTAGGATGAGAATCCTATGTATAGTTTTTGGTTTAGTCAACGTTGAAGGATACAGTGTTCCAAAAATATTGTGCACCTAATCTTTGTTTCCTTGAAACTTGATCTGCAACAAAAACTTTTCTGTTAGTAAAAGTGACAGAATATGAACACGAAAGGGAGACAGCTAGAATAGAAGCTCGACTCCTAGAGGATGACACAAGTCTCCTACAGAATGACCTGAATGCAATACTCATTCCGGTCAACATAAGAAAAACTATAACTCTTAAACTAATAGAAAATGGACTAAAATCGAGAGGTGGTACAGTCATATTCGTAATTGAGGCACATGAATATCGGCAGACAGAGGTATTCTATTCATGGATAAACTTTCCAGCAGCAAACGCTGTCACACACAAATTCCACTATTACAAAATAGAGGAACCTCCGGTTGAGTACACCCCTTTCGAGGAGGTGGAAATCTCACTAAATTACCAAGAGCACCTGCTCTGGTTTAATGGCGCCCTAAAACATAATAATCACATCACCAGGCTCGGTCCCCTAGGTAGACCAGGAACAACGTGGCCGGTTCTAGCCAGCTACACACCACATCCGGACATCGAAAAAATGTCAAGTGAAGAACTCTTAGTTACAATAAAATAATTAACACAGGCATATAGAGAGTTGGTTCAATTGGCAACGGAGGATATAACTTTCCTCCAGAAATTGAAAGAGACAGATATAACAGAACAACCATTTGAACTTGCCAGAATCATAGACAAATCCTATGAAGAACTAGGAAGAGATAGTTTGGGTGGGAAACCAGTAAAACCCCAACTAACTGAAAATCCTGAAAAAATATTTATTAAAAATAATCTAAACACTCCAAAAAAGAGCTGGGATGGAAATAAACAATCCACTCCCAAAGAAAAAAGATTCCAGTCCAGAGGAAGGTCTCCTCGGCAGAGAGAAAGATCTCCGGACCAAGGACACAAGTCTCCCCAAAGGGAGCCCTCTGAGAAAAGATACAACCTTAGAAATAGGGATAATCTAAAGAAACCTGATAGATATCAAGATATTGATACACGTCCCTCTCGATCTTTTCAGACTTCCTCGCAGAAATCGGAAAGAAGAGGACGGTCAGAACAAAGGGAAGAGCACGTCAAGTCCAAAGACAAAGAACCTACTCATCAAAGTAAAAAATTACAATTTCCAAGAAAGAAGGTAGCCAGCATTAAAATAATCAAACATGCCGAGGATACTGAGGACACAGCTGAAAAACGGAGAGTGGGCCCAGACAGTGCTAGACAGCGCAGCAGAAGTGACCATAGCTCTCAAGATCCTGATGAATCATCTGGAGACAGTGGACACGAATGAATACATTCAAGTTGAAACTGCAGACAGCAGAATTAGCTAACCTCATAAAATATACGAGATAACATTACGTATAGAGGGAGATAAGACTAGGAAAGTAAGGGGTCTATTTTGAGATAACCTTTCCAAAGGCTATGACATCCTTTTAGCTGAAAAGGACTGGCCACCAGAGTTTGTCAGGGAGTGCCCTCATGGCAAAGAAATGATTATGCCTGCCTTCTCAAATCACATTCCAATTCATAAAAAATATACACTTGCAAGAAAGTGGGCAGTAGCCCAAGCTCCTGCATTATATAAAAATCATGTAGGATGGGATGAGGACTCTCCTCCTCACAAAATCCAATTAAAATGTCAACCAACTGCACAAAGGCAGTACCCAATTAAGCAAGAAGCTAAAAAACAGGTCAGGAAGATCTTAGATCAACTTGAATACCAGGGGGTGATTGAAACATGCACCTCACAAATGAACAATCCTTTGTTTCCTGTCTCCAAGCCAGACGATTCATATCGTCTAGTTTTGGACTACAGACACCTTAACTCATGTTGCAAGACATTTGCAGTACAAAACTTACACAGTGCAGCACTAATGAATAACATCGTGCGCAAAAAATACAAAACAACATTAGCCATCTCTAATGGATTCTTTTGTCAAAACATTGCACCTGAAAGCAGGTATTTGACCGCTTTCTCAATAATGGGCTCGCAGAAAAATTTCTGTCGACTCCTACAGGGGTTCAAGAACAGCCCAGGATTATTCTCAGCAAGAGTAACAGAGTTACTACAAATGTATGATGATGAGGCATTATCTTATGTCGATGACATCTATCTCACAGATGATGACTTGGATACTCACTTGAAAAGAGTGAACACCATAATACTTAGGTTCGCAGCAGAGGGTTATAAATTCAACTTTAAAAAGTCACAAATTGCCCATCTAACTGTCCTGTTTTTAGGATATGAATTATCAAGTGAAGGCAAAAGCCTAGCAGACAATTTCTTAGAGAAGTGTGCTGTACTCCAAGCACCAAAAACACTTGAGGAACTTACAATCAATACTAGGTTTTCTGAACTTCGGAAGAACTTACATTCTAAATTATGCAGAGAGGGTTAAACCTCTCTATGAATTAATAAAACCTGATTTTAAACCAATCAATTGGACTCAAAAACACACAGAAATTTTGAGATCATTGCAAACAGACATGTTAGCAAAAACAAAATTGCAAACTCGCGATAATACACGCAACCTTGTAATCCGAGTCATCCAAGGGAAATGCGGATTCACGTACCTGACCTCTAATGAGGGAGTAAAGGTACCAATAGCTTACAAATCACACTTGTACACAAAACCTGAAATAAAATTTAGTTTAACGGAAAAAATTCTAACTGCGGTTCAGACTGCTGTAGCAACAGAAAGAACTCTGGCACAAGGTAAACGAATAATAATCGTTACACCAGTACCAGCCCTAGAAGCGGTAACAAAGGCGAGCATTCTGAATGCTAAAGCACTACATCCGAGATGGATCCAATGGGTTAATTCTCTTGTTGCAACAGACATAGTTTACGAATTTGATCCTAATTTGAAAACACAGGAATTTCTGCAATATGAATATGATATCCTCTGCCGACCGAAATCCTGCCTCTAGAACACTACGGCTGTATAATATATACAGACGGATCAGCACAACCCGCAGTTGGGGGTAAGCAGGCTTACAGTGCTGCGTGCGCGATTGTTAAAGGTCGTTGGCACGAAGGAAAATTTAGACCACTTGTCACTAAAACACAACCTCTGGGAGATTGTACAGCGAGCTGAACTACTAGCATTTAAGATGGCGCTTGAAAATACCGATCGCTAATTCCCCACACTAATGGTGTGCGATTCATATTACTGCGTCCAGTCTTATAATGAATACTTGCAGAACTGGGTTCAAAACGGTTTCAAAGACGCAAAAGGTGGCACAATCAAGCATAAAACGCTTTGGGAACAAGTAGTTCTTTTACAAAAAGAACTACAAAAGACTCATGTGATCCATACACTGAGTCATCAACGTGATGGCGTTCACGTTGCGGGGAATTCATTGGCTGATGAGGTGGCGAAGGCAGCTGTGCAAACGGCTTCCGTAGCTGCTATCACCCGGTCAAAAACAAAAATAGACAGCGATATATTGCAAGCTGTCAGTGCTACGGTAAAAGGTGATATAATATCACTCCCGAAAGGCTTTCCAGTAAAGTACTCATACATAACTGATGCAAATAATGTTCCATTTGCTCGAATCCCTGGAGTGGGGGTTAGGGCAATTCCAAACATGGAACACAGGTTAGGACTAATTACAGCGGCACACGAAGGGCTCGCTTCTGCACACACTGGTGTTTCCGCCACAGTATCATTATTAAAACAGAGATATTGGTGGCCACGCATGAGAAAACAAACTAGGAAGTATGTTCTAGAATGTGAAATATGCCAAAGAATGAAAGTATCAACAGTGAAACGACCAGAACAGACGCGCCTTCTAATCTCAGATAAACCCTTAGCATGTGTTTACCTGTACCACTGTGGTCCCTTACAAAGGGATGGCAACTATAAATATATCATGGTAGCAGTGGATTCCTGTACGAGATTAATTTGGATGTGGCCCCAGCGCTCGGCTGATGACAGAATTGTTATAAAAGATTTGCGAGTCTATATCGGCACATACGCAATTGGCATGCTACATTCTGACCATGGTCCTGCTTTTAGCTCTCGAGCTTATAAGGAGGCCATGACCAGCATGGGCATTGCATTGCGGTACTCTTGTCCCTTCCATCCTGAGGGAAACGGGATTGTGGAAAGAAAAAACCAAGACAGAAAGCAATCTATAATGGCGAGGGTATTAGGTACGGGTACTGGGTGGGTCCAACATTTAACAAGTGTCCAACGTAGTCTTAACAATCTGCCAAGAAATTCTCTAAAAGGTTTCAGTCCGTACGAACTATTGTTCGGCACTAGAATGCATATTCAGGACCTCGATAGTCAGACTTCAGTGGTAGAAGAAAAATGCTTTGATATCAAAGATCGTTTGGCTATTTTACAGGACTTAAGGGCCAGATGTAGGTAGGGTTTTACCGGTCGGTAACGGCCGAATTCGGCCGTTACCGACCGGTATTTGGCATTTGATATGTAGGGGCAGGTAAACAGGGAAAATCGGTAATTTTACCGATTCGGTAAATATACCGGTCGGTAAATGTACCGACCGGTATATTTACAGAATCGGCAAAATTGATATGTAGGTGGGACTCTTCTGAGTCCCACAAGGCCTACAAAATCGGTATTTTACCATCAAATTGTATTTGATGTTAAAATACCGATTCAGGTGTGCATGCACATGTGTGCATGCACACCTGTGCCATATGACAGGCAGACCTGCCCTTAGGGCAGGTATGCCTGCCATATGGCCCCCGAACCTTTTGTGGGGGTGCTAGAGGGTGTCAAAGTGACACCCCCTGCACCCTTGTCAAAATCGGTATTTACCGAATCGGTAAATACCGACCGGTAATGCCCCATTCATTCCTATGGGCTTCAAAGCCCATAGGAATGAATGGAGCATTACCGGTCGGTATTTACCGAATCGGTAAATACCGATTCTTAACGATTCGGTAACTGGAACATCTGGATGTTCCTACATACCCCCACTTCTTATTTACCGATTCTTAATTACCGAATCGGTAAAATTCGGTAATTAAGAATCGGTAAATAAGTTTTACCTACATCTGGCCAAATGAAACAAGAAAAGACCTGAGCAACGTAAAGCTAAAACAGCAGCCAACGGCCACTGAAGAGAAACCACCTGTCCCAGCAAGGCCTGTCTGGATTCCAAAGATTGGGGATCTGGTCAGAGAGAGGATCGCGGTAAAGAAGGAATTTGGGTCTTCTTACAGAAAAGCAGTACCTGTCTTAGCTGTCAACGGAACAAGATCAGTTGTACTACCGCTCCTTGCTGGTAAAAAGGAGAACCGAGTTGTATCGATCGACCTGGTAAAACCACAATCATGTGGCCGATAATAAGTAGTAGGTCCAGTGGACTCCCAAGAAATAGCAGAACACCAAAGTTTGCTGCAATACAAGAGGTTCAAACTGAGAGACGAATCACATTTGATAGACCTGCAGTGATTAAAAAGGGACTATGCAATAATGCCATGGAACTTGTGCCTCTTGAAACCCAAATCGCATCAGTTCATCAAGAAACACCTGTCTACAACGATGTAGCCACAGACTATGCTAATGAAACAAAGAAAATTCCAAAAGCAAATAAAAATCCGGAAGCGATTCCAACAATTGATAGAACTGCATCTGGCTACTTCATCAATTTCGATGACTTTTCTGAGGATCCGAGCGAGCATGAGGAACAGCCAACAACAAAATCTTTTAAAAACAAAGTAACAGAACTCTTTCATCAACTCAAAGAAACCTATCTGATTTCTCCATGGATTGAATTTTGGATTGTGTTAGGAGTACTTTTCCTCCTGCTTTGGCTCATCATGGTTCTTTGTTTGGGAAAATTCATAGAGGGAAAATATAGTACAATGGACACAGCAAGTCAGAACATCAACTTGGTCCTAAAGCCACACAAGTCATCTCACATCGAGAAAAGAGAACTGTTATCCGTGAATGTCACAGCCAATCCAATACCCGGTGGGGTAGCTTGGGACAAAACAGATTACGATATTTATGGCCCGGTCGAGCTCCTGAAGTATCCACACCAGTTTAAGATTTCATTGAGTGACTTTGTAAAACCGAGCATATTCTCTGATGATTGGGACTTTGAAAGTATTAATGATATGATGTCAGATTTAGTAATGTCAGCAAAATTTACAGAACATGATTACTTGCAGGGTTCATCTAATTATGAAGAAATGTACTGCTACAACCATTTTGCACATCACTATTTGCATAAATCTGCTCAACCTAGAAATGTTTTAAATTATAATCAGTGGAAACACTGTGCAACTCCACCAAAAGGCAGTTCAAAAACATTTTATGAGAAATTCCCATACTTCTCAGGGTTTAACACAAGTGAAGCAGAAGTGTTTTATTTCAAAATGTTAAATAAGACAGGAATGAAAACAATGCTGACAAACACTTAAATTAATCTATTCGGAAGCATTTTATGAAAAAATGACTACATTTGGTTTTGATTTTTGGAAAAACAATATTGAAACAAAAACCATCTTGGGTACCAAAGATTGGCAGATCCAAGGTATAGAATCATTATTTAAAGCCTGCATGATCCCAGAACAAATTATATTCTTGAATGATACCATTCAACAGACAACCTGTCTTGGCCTAGCAAAAATTAAAGACTTAAACAAACCGTCTATTCCAAAGCCAACACCTGACAGTAATAGCACTACAGATGTTGAGATAGACGTATCCCATATTTTTAACCAAAACAGAACACATCCTGATTGGAAGAAATGGTTGATCTGGCCCACAGACACAAATAACTGTCAAGATAGATTCCTGAACATAGTACAGGGGTTCAAATTGACCAGGCCAGGCCCTAGATACTCCCAGAGACAACATCCAGGGATAGTTACAACATACAATGTAGGAAAACTCTGCCTCGAATGGCTACAGAAATCCCCACTGGCAGAAATTAAGCAACACTTGACTTTACTTAAAGACGTTGCTGACTTGCGTAATTTCATAATGGGACCACGCAAACAGCGTCAAAAATGTTTCATAGCGGCCAGTATATATGCAGCTTACAACGAAGCTTGGAAAGAAACGCAAATTGAACCAGCAGAAAAAATACGGGAAATTGACCGTATTCATTTGGAAAAATCACTTTCTGTTGTGGACAATGGCTTAATGACTCTGTCTTCCAGAATATATTCACTGGACAGTATTGTATCATCTGCTATAGATATAATAGAGCAGGACTTGCTAATGTTACAACATGGTCAGTCACAATTACGTTCTATTGTATAGCTAGGCTGGACGTTACAAAATCTGCGTTCAGGCTACGTGCGTTGGCGTTTAATCAACACAACGTCATTATCCTCTATCTTTAACCTTACTGATACACAAATCAGCTTGGCACAGAAAGGAGCAGAATATACAATTCTAAGCATTGAAAAACTTGAGAGATTACCATTGACAATGTCAGAACGACCTGTCATTGAATGGATAATACACGGAATAATAACTATTCCGATAACAACTTTCAAATTTAAATTCTGTCAAGAATATATACCAGCAGGCCAGTATGAAAGGTTGGGTAAAGGGTACATTAAGTCATCATGGAAATTACCTTACACACACACATGTTATAGTGAAAAGGAACAGAATGTATTTCTTAGTGGTAATAATTGTAAAAGATCACTAAGTGGTATACTTCTGTGTCAAGGTATTAACTTACACGGGGCCTGTGAGGGGACTTCAAATAACCTTTCATGTCACCAGCATAGCACACCTGCAACTCGAATAGAGCCATTCTTTAGACGGCTTTCTAACGGGAGCTATATTCTAATAGTGGACCACAGATGTTGTGGCATGGTGCCAGGAAAAGCTTAATTCGTTAGCGTTAGTTCCATGGTCACTTGCTGTATGCAAGTATTGTTTCCAAACAGCACTCCAGACAGGGAGGCAAACATTTGGCCATTTTTGAATATCTCTTCTATTCGAATTGATACTTTAAGCAGAATGAAGTCTGTCCTTTTGCAGACAACTGTGCCCTTGACGTCATCGAAAGAAACGTATGATCTGCAAGTCGCAAGGACAACGGCAGAGATACATAGCCTTTTATCAACAAATTGCCCCCTACATTTCGCAGAAATGTTAAGCCAAATCCTAAATATGTCTGATACGGGCGGGATCCCACATGTATTTAAGACAATTTTTTCGGGACTGTTAACACCCTTCACAACAGTTCTGGGCATTTTTCCTAATTTTGTCCATTCTGTCTTTGGCGGCCTACCACTCCTGTTGGGACTCGTAGCAGGCATTTTATTTTTGATACTTCTGCTTCGTTATGGCAAGCCAAAACGCAGACAAGACTCTAGTAACAATGGAAGAAACAATCCTAGCTATACGCTATCGGGACCGCATAACTAAAATCCTTGGATTAGCCCGGCTAAGAGATCTGAATATGACCTGGTTTCTTTCATTCAGACCCATCTGGCAGAATTGTATCTTACCTGTGCTTCGATGTATGCTATGTGGAGAAGAATGCGTGTTGGACATCTGTCTTACACTACAATCAGCAGTACCATTGGATACAGATACTTTGCTAAGTCCTGTAACGGCTCAGGCATCGTGTTGTCCCCAGCGGTTACCAATCCTGATGACGGCATTCGTTGAGACTTCACCACTGCGATTAAAGGGTAGTGAAGTACGAGATGAGAGCAACATCACTCAGGTACGACCTTCTGTGAGCACTGCTGATCCTGTCATCGATGATAGCAATCATGCTCACGACTGCACAGTTGCGGCATTTTCCAACTTGGTCGAACTTTCACCTGAAGCGGTAGACCACTTTTTTGAAAGTCTGTCTGAAATAATGTTTTCCCCCGAACAAAATGAATAACTTTTAAGCAAACTAGTACACAGCGTTCCCTGAACTCTGAATTCGGCCTTCGGCTTTGATAAACAAAAGCTACTGAACATATTTGGAACTATATTTTTTCTCTCTCCCCTGAAAGCGAAATTATTTTTTTTCCCGATTCCAAAATATTTACTTTTTTGGCACACATACTCTGCTTGAAGTAGAACTATTCTTAGAGAACAGAGCTTCTATTTTAGGAACTCTAAAGACAATATATCACGTCAGCCTCTAGCACATTTACAGCAACTGTATTTATATGTGATGGAATGGTCTCGACCCTTTTTTCCTGTATTAAGAGCCATTTCATCTGTAAATTTCGCAAATCATTCATGCCGATATATATATGCATCCTTTTTAGTGAATGATTACACTGCTTAAAAAGCCTACAGTACCTATAATCATTTTCATGTATTTCGCATACACCATTTCAAATGCAAAAATGTATTTTGGGGTGGGTTGGTATACACATGCACCTTTTATGTTTACTATTGCTTAGATTTTAGTAATGATGGACATTAATTCGTGGAGTGGGTGTAGTGTTTTATCTAGGAAACCTGAATCGATATTCCTATTTTATGCCCTTGTCCGGCTATAATCAATAATATCCATACAACGGCATAATAATCATATCCATAATTCAGTCGTAGCACATGCTGTCACATTAAGCAAGGCTACTTCTCCGGCCCCCCTAGTAAGCACACCAAGTTCTCTAAACAAAACCAAGCCTCCAGCAACCTGGGAAATCCCCCTTGCTTTGTTTTGATTTCGTCCTAGAACTCCTGTAAAGCATTGGAAGAACGGCCAGTTCTTAGTGACATCTTTATTGACGTCTTATGTCCAACCTTACGTCAAACCCAGGCACCTTTCAGGTATAAATATACCAACGTTGCCTTAAGCAAACACACGGTGGTGATTCTGGAGCAGAGCAGCTATCTACTTGCCCGAGAGCCCAGCTGATGCGAGAGCCCACGGACGCTGCCCCTCCTCCTTGACGCACTGAGAGAGACGCTGTCTTTTCTCCTGCCGAGAAATCCAGCTCCGGTGCTTCCAGATACCTTCGCGGGTTACTGGGATATCGAGTCCTGAGAAAGAGATACAAGACCTCCTGCTTTCTATTACCCAGGTACGGAGCTGACTAAACCCTTACAGAGAATTATTGAGTCAGATTCTTGGCAAAACAAACTTAACTTAAACTGCTACTTACTTACTCCCTCCCACGTATTAGGCTTAGGTCAGGTACACCGGGGTAGGCGTATTTAGAAGCACCAGTTGAGTACGATTAGTCAATGTATATATGTATGTATATATTTTATCTATTTTAAAGTATCATATGGCTAAGAAACCATGTCAATGCTTTTACAGTATTATTTTATAATCCTCCTTTTACTGTACGCACTTTACTTTACCATGAGCATTACAATCGTGGCAATTCATTTCTCTTGTATGAGGAAGAAGACTGTTTTATTGAAAACGCCCGTCTCTCTTTTCTCTGCATTCTGGTGAAACTAAGTACGCACATTTGACTGAGTGAAATAGCTGTCTATTGTTTTCACACGACTCTAGAGATACACTCTTATTCAGGGAGAGCAAAGTTGTCATGTTTTATGGTTGTCAGAAGCTAATCCCCTCTTGTCTATCCAGGGAGATTAAACTCCTCCTCGTTTATTCGAGAAAGTTTCTAGTGACCTCTGAGCTAGCTGGCAAACCTTAAGTCTAATATAGTCAGTAGAGACCTAGATAACCACAGTCCTACGTCTACACTGCTGAATATATTGTTCCAATGCGCAGAGCCTATTGGGAATATAGGAACTACACTACAAAGCTAAAACATGAACACAGTAAGATTTTAAGTAACAAAGCCCACCTAATATTCCGAAGCTATAAAGGCATCAACTTCTGTGGTCGTAACAAAGCCGGTAGAATTCTAGCCTCTTATCTAAAACAGAATCATCAGAAAACAAGAATAAGTTCTATAGCTAACAAACACGGCATTCCCTCAATGAATCAGAATGACATTCTGCCCACCTGTGAAAATATCTATTGTACTATCTACTCCTGAAGTAACAATACTCCCTATGAAACTTGCCTAGAATACCTCAACAAAATTAACATCACCAAGTTATAAAAGACTACAAAACATTGACTGGAAAATTCTTATCTCTCACGATGAAATCATAAAAGCAATAAAAGATATAAACCCAAGAAGGTTCGGGGCCCGGAAGGCTTCCCATCTTCCTTCTACGAAACCTTGGGTGCTGCGCTAATTATTCCCCTAGAAGAACTATTTGTCTTCTTCTCCTCCACAGGTGCAATTGAGGGAACCACCGCTGAGGCAACTATAATAGTTATACCCAGAGAAGGGAAAGATCCATCCAACTCCAAAAAATACCACCTCATCTCCTTAATAAGTATTGATTGCAAAATCTATGCAAAATTCCTGGTACTCAGGCTGTGTCTTAACCTCAAAAAAGAATACCCCTTTACAATCCGGTTTCATCAAGAGAAGGTCCAGTGCAGATAACATCAGATTATTCAGTCATAAGAAAAACCCCACCATCTCAATCACTCCGCCTGCATGATAGCACTGGACGCAGAGAAGGCCTTTGATAAGGCTTCCTGGCCCTTCCTCCATGCCTCTCTCACCTCCTTCAAGTTAGGCCCCTGCTTATCTAGGATGATTCGCACCTTATATAAAGAACCTAGAACTCGATTAAACATCAATGGCACCATATTCAACTCTTTTAACCTCTATCAAGTCACCAGCAAGGGTGTTCTCTTTCCCTCCAACTATTCTTACTAATGCTAGAACCACTGCTCATACTAATTAGAGATAATCCCGTTATCCCCAGCATCACATTCTTTGCAGGACTGAAGAAAGTGGCTGCCTAGGAGGATGACATAATCCTCTTCAGCACCAAATCAGAAACAGCTCTCCCTCACATCATTTCACTGGCGGTTAGTACTCTAAAGTATCAGGATACTGTCTCAAGACATGTAAAACAGAGGTCCTCCCAATTAATGTGCATTGTGACAGCTCTCTTATCAGCAATTACAGCCGCAAATGGGCCCCTGATAAAATAAAATATTTGGGAATCTGGGTCACCCAAAACCTCAAAGACACCATTGACCTCAATGGAAAAAAAATGACACAAGACAAAATTAAATACAGTTTAGTTAAGTGGTCCTCCAGATTCATAACATTGCAGGGAAGAATAGAACCCATTAAAAAATTGATCACTCCCCTTACCAATTTTTTTAACAGTATGTTCTCTATGTGCCTTCTGGACATCTTCTTTGTGAAAATAGATGTGATGCTTACAGGGTTCTTATGGCGTTCCAAGAAACCTGGAATTACACTGAAGAAACTAAGGCTGCCAAAAAAACTTGGTGGCCTAAACCTACCAGACTATAGGAAATACCAACATGCTTTCCAAGCGGAACCGGGAAGCCATTGGTTCCTTCCTGCTATCAACTCCTTCCCCTCATGGCTCACTATTGAAAAATAACGTATTTAACCACTTTTCCTTACATCCCTTATAACTATTAAAAAATTAAAATGGACCATTCTGCAAACATTTTTTCAAGTACAGTACAGGTCCTGTGCAGATTCAACAACAAACTTTCCAATAAAATGCAATACTCACACTTTGCCTCCCTATGGCACAATGAAAACCTGAAATTAGAAGGCAAACCCCTATTTATAGAGTAATGGGCACATAATACATACCCTCTGTAAGAGATCTCGCTACTCCCTTCAAGCCTACAACCTTCGTTCAAGTCAAAGCTAACTTCAACTTAAATGACATAGACTTTTTCCACTTCCTAACGATTAAGACACTTGTTGCAAGATATAAACAATCAATTCCTACTGAACTACCTAACACACTACAAGCACGAACCAAAGGGGGACATCTAGGGGCCAATTACGATGTCGGTGGGACTGACATCAACATGCTGGTAGGTCAGTTCGCATTCCACACAATGGAGGCGGTGCCTTCCCAGGCACCGCTGTGTGGATTACGATCCACCTTTCCGGCAGCCATTTCACGTCAGTTCTTCAGCCATTAAAAGGCTACTAGGGTCCCTCCACTATGGGCCCTGGGGGCACCTGTGGTCCCCCCTAAACATCCTGCATCCTGTGGCAGGCACGGTGCAGGATGTTTACAAACATACCTTTTGGCATTGGGGCTTGTGCTGCAGCACTGTTCCAGGCCGCAGCACAAGCCTAAATTGTAGGAGACATGTTTCTGACCGCCTCCACGGCATTAGGATCCCAATTTGGTGGGCGGGGCCACCGACTACCTGTCAGCCGGTCCAATTCCCGTAATGATAGCGGTCGGACACTCATGCGACCACCCTCATAAGTAGCCCCCTAGCGTCCAAACTCTGGTGTAGTCGGTTGCCCTGCCCCATAAATTATGATCTGATCGCCATGGAGGTGGTCGGTAACATGCCTCTTAGCATTAAGGCTTGAGCTGCGGTCTGGAGAGGGGCAAAGGGTCAAGCACCAAAAAGCATTTTTGTAAACATCCATCCACCCTGTGACAGGCACCATGTGGTGCCTGTCACACAATGCAGGGATGTTAAGGGCGGCACCACAGGCCCATAGCGAGGGACAGGGTGGACAGGGGCCCTACTAGGGGCCCCAAATGCTATTCCACCAGCCTTTTCCACATCGGAAGAACCGGCATGAAATGGTTGACGGAAAGGTGGATCTTAATCTCCACGGCGGTGCCTGAGAAGGCACCACATCCATTGTGGGGAATGCGATCTGACCGACTTTCCGATGGGCTCCTTGAGACAGTCGGAAGCTGTCAGTCATTCCTTGGGCAAAGTGGTCAGAACGATTGCATCATAATGCGGCAGTATGACCACGGTTGTAGATGTCGGTGAGACCGACAATGACAGCACGTCAGGGTTGGTCCCACCTCCATCATATTCACACCTATATTCACTCCTCCCCTCTACATACTCCACTCTAGCCAAAGCTATACAAAATAAATAGGAATCTTTACTTTCCAATTCAAACTGCACCGTGGAGGAGACACTAGACTGGCCATCTATATGAGGGGGAACCTCACTTCTAACAAAATTACGCCATCACTAGCGCAATGTCGATACTGGATTGCTCATTTGGCCCACTGGATCCCTGCTAAAGAAACTCAGCCTTCAATCCTCTGACACCTGCTAGAGCTCTGAAAAAGAAGCAGGTGACTTGAGGCACATGTTATTGGAATGTACTTTCGCTAAAAATGTCTGGTTGGACATTAGCAATACCATCTAACAAAAAAATTCTACACACAAATTGAATTCCTAACCTAACCTCCATTACATTAGGAATCCTTCCGTCAGATATACAGTATACGCTGAACAAATAAGGTCACCTTTTATGGAACATCCTGGTCTCCAAGTGAAAGACTTATCCACACTCTCTCCCCATATCTGGTGGGATGGGTTCAATTCAAAAGAGAGGCAATTTACTCACTAAACACATACTTAAGGACATCATCAACGAAAAGTGGTAAGATCTGGCTCAAATTAATTAGTTGTATTACAAACATTCCTTTAAACTAGTAGTAGTAGTTGCCACTATTTTCCCCCTCTTCTCTTCCCTTAACCCAACCCCCTCACCATTCATCCCCCTCCACTCCCTACCCAACTGCTCCTCTGCAACACTCCCCTCACTCTAACTCCAGTCTATCTCTCTTCTTCTTCTCACTTCATTCAGCTCTGTCTGTCTCACTCTCCACCCATCATGCTATCGATCAGGGTAACCCACACACCTCATTCACCCTTCCTTCCTGAGAACTGTACCAGGGAACAACTATGTTTTGTTTTTTTAACAATTTTCTGACATTATAGTGGTACATTATACAAAACATAGGGTGTGGCCTCCGGCGGGAGAGGTAAGATAGGCACAAGTTTAATGGTCTTAACAGAGGACTTCTCGTAATAACGTGGTATGTGCAGAAAAAAATTACCTAGAGTGCGCCATTTGTAGTAAAAATGTGACCACTCAAGGACAACAGATTATAAGCGGCTGTTGCTTATGGTGCTTTTATTTTTATTCACTTTTTAGTGAGAAATACATCCTCATATCAAACATTGATGCCAGGGCTCATTTCAAGCTAAAATATAGCACTAAATGTCAAATTTGCATTTCTCATAACTACATGTAATTATGCATAATTTCGCTGATATTTTACAAAATTGCGTAAAAATAATTTGCATGAATTTTGCACAAATCCCTAGGTATGATCCTTAACCTTCATTCATTCTTTTTTTTTTAGGCATATGGGTGTAGGCTTAAATGTCTTCACTCCCTCAAATTATGGTGTGGAGACTCTTACGACTGCATTTACGCTTGTAAAATTATTATTAGCAAGTTTTTGCCTGTTTGTAGAGATCTCTACTACCGTAACAGATTTTTGCCAATAAGAAAATATAAAGAATTTAAATGCATTATTTATAAGAAACATAACAATTCATTTATTGTAAAATTAAAATATAAAATTATTTAAAAGTAATACTGACCTCGAATTACTTAAAGAAAAATATACAATGCACTACCTCCTAATATTAACTTTGTATTAAATTAAAGTAAATTTATATTAAATTGTTAATTAGTTTAAATATATTAATTATATTTTATAAAATATTTTTTTTATTTAGAAATACTTTGATTTAATGTTTATTATTTTCTATGGGAGATAGAGCTATAGCATGCATCCATTTTTTCTAACGAAGTGTGTGGTTGGATATGAGTGGTGCTTGACTTACTCCAAGCTGTGATGGAGCATATCTAAGGTTGTTTTGTTACTCTTAGAATATTGGGAAAATTAGAAGTGAATATTGTGAATAAAAATGGTCTCAGTTTAAGTGGATATGTGTTTTGTATCACCATGTTCCTCCCTAAACAGCTTCTTCAATTCCCCTTTGCCCCACCCATGTTAATGACTGTTCCCAATTTTCCTATGCATGCCCCTTTGCCCCTTCCACCTTTACTGCTAAATCCAACACCCACGAATGGGAGATCTTAGTCACCAGGACATATCTCTCCCTATAGAAAAGATAGGAGGGTCAGAAATCCCAGGCCATAGGTTTGTGAACTGAATTTTGTACTACATGAAATAGTACTTTACTTAGAGAAAAATGCCTCTTCTGAATCTGAACCAGGGTCTTTTGGGCCTGTTCATGGCCCTGGACTAGTGCTTGCTTTCCTTCAAGTTTTGCACCATATTACATATTTGTTTATCAGATGTGTTAGGTGGATAATTGTGCTTTTTCACATTTTCAACTGTGTCACTTATGGTAGTTGCATGACCTAAGAGCCAGTTGAACAATATTGCCTGCACTTCCACTGGATTCGTTCGTTAGCAGTGCTTTCTTAAGTGTAAGTATAATTCATAAATGTTAGATGGGGTTTCCCTTTCTGTTAAGGCACTGAAGTACCCAGATTGGACATTTTGAAATCAGTGATTGATATAAATTTGAGCAATATATGTTTACTTAATTTAAATTAAAACTATTCAGAGAGTTGTTAAAGTTTAAACAAATGAGCACATGTCAGATTTAATACTTCATTTTTTTTGTTCTTATTTTCTGATGTTTTCGGTTGTGCACTACATGACAGTTGTTTTTTACTTTTTTTGCTTTGGTATTCAGTCTTTTAGAAATTTGTCCTGTGTTTGGAAAAATTACAAAAAAGAAAATGCATTTAATTACTTTTGCTATGGTTACTTTTGTGAATTTTACTTTGTGGTTGCTGGGATCATTTTTTTAAAAATGTAAATAGTTAAGAAACTGTATTTCTGGAAGCACCCACTTTGCTGTCATAACTTGAGGTTCAAATGTGCTGGAGGGTGTCCTCTCAGGCAAAATGGTGGCTTGCCTTGTTTGGGGCTAGCTGTCCTGATGTTTGTGTGTTTGCTGGGTTCTGTACATATACTAATTTTTAATTACTTCTGTTTTGTATTTGTCACTATTTTTAATTTGAATTTCATTGGTTAATGTTTTACATAGATATTCATTTTTTTATTGATTACCATATATAGAAGACACAAATTAAAAGTGTCACTTATGTTTGCTGCTGCAACTGTAAGGTATTTTGGATATTTAATTTTTTTATTTTGAATTGACGTAGATTATTTTGTGCGTTTATGTGTTGCATTAGATATTTATAATGCTAATATGACATGTTGAAATGTTAGTTATTGATATTTTTGCTATTCTATATTTGTTTTAATATTTCCTTGATATTTTGACAGTCTATATTTTTGGTTTCAATGTTTGTGGTTTCACTATGTTTTGAATGGAAATACTTTTATAGTCAATATTTATGTTTCCCATTAGGATTTAATAATGTTGATATAATGGTAGATATGTTGATATGATGATTTTCTCTGCTTTTTGTTATATGTTTGCACAGCTATATATTTTTGGACTGTGATATTGTTGCCATTTCACCCACTTTCCTTGGCAATGCTTTGGCATCAGTGCCAGAGAAGGCTGAGGAGTGGCAGTTATGGATCAAGTTTGGAGCCTTTCACTAAACTAGATGCCTCACATCTTTGCATGCATTAATGTCAATGGCAACTTGCTATGCCACTACCCCTCATTCTACTGTGACCCAGTGGCCCAAAACAACATAAGTACCATACTTTTCTTCACAGATCCACATTGATCTTTAGGTATGGCTACAGCAAATGAATCTCAGACATGCAGTACAACTGGATCCAACTGCACAAAAGATTCCAGATCAGAGACGTTGAGTGTCTGGGACGTGAAATGACGGATTCCTGTGAGCACAGTGAACAAGATCCTTAATTATACGTGAAATGCGAAGAACTTGAGCCTGCACGGTTGACTCTATTAACATTTTTAGAGCATATCAAGGGAATAGGACATTTGTTTTGAGTAGGTGTGGGTGTAACTCAAGTAATTTTGTGTAAGGTATTCATGCAGAGTTACCTAAAAGGTTTGTGAGATAACGTGGAATTAAGTGAGAAGAGCAATTCTGCATTTAGCACTATTTTCTTAGTGCAAAAATGCCCTCTCACATCCAAAATAGATGCAAGGGTGCATTTTGCTCTACGAACATAAAGCTAAAATCAAAACAACATGAACAGCAGCATGAACAGCCACTCATTAAATGTGTTGTTTCCCCCAAATTACTCTTAATTATGCAAGCAGCCTACTCCCAGGCCTAGTTTTGAGCAGATAGCAATGTGGTCAAGATGAATCTGAATTTATAGTGAAGTACGTGATTTTAGCCCTTGGTTAGCTCAACAGATAAGCAGCTCTGATGACTAAAGTACAAGGGGGAAAGGGGTGCCTGCTTGGCATTAAAGCACCTGTTTGACAAGATACATTACTGTAGATGCACTACAAAAATACAGCCATTTTGATTTACTCACTAATTGAAGAGTATTTATCACATGGTGGCACAGACAGTACTTATATCTCTGGACAAATGTGCTTTTGTTTTTTTTCCCTTCAATAGCAGACAGCAACAGGTTGTTTTGGTGGTGTTTGAAATGCCACTTGTCTCTCAGGTTAAATACTTACATACAAGTAGGAACCTGGACAATCCATTCAACCTATGTCAAACGATATATCCTCTAAGCAGTATCACTGTGACGTGGCATGCCATTTAACTTTTAATTGCAATTTGGAACCCTAGTTGGACGTGGACAGGTAAAGAAAACATTGCTCTGTCTAAAGTGGATCACTGCTACAAAATCTAAATTACACTGCAAATAAAAAGGTTATGAAAGTCATAAACGACTACTCTCAGAGATTAATTGCAACATCAGTGTTGCAAGGTGGAAGTATTACGTGGCATGGCAGGGTTGCCTTACCATGAAATACTAGCACAAGACACAAAGATGGACCCTGGGGTACTCTCTCAGTATACCCTCTCTTAGTCCTGGTAGAGTGTCAAAGAGCAGACAGGCTACTTAGAGGAACATGTGCTAAGCATTTGACATCACCAACATGGTCCAAAAGTGATTATCAAGACTCAAGAGAAACCAATTTATAAAAATAGCTCTGATTTGTATATATTTTTAGACACCAAAACTAAATCAATGCATACAGCATAACCGGACTCCTCAACTTTCAAGCAATAAATAAATCAATATTTTCCAATGTGAATTATTTTTTTGCAGTCAATGGGAAAAACACATCTATGCAACAAATACTTTAGAGGGTGAGTTCAAAAGAACCCACTCAGAATTAAGGCATTGAGAGTCCTTAGACTAGTTCACAACAACAAGCACAATGTTGTCTGGCTCAAGGGGAGTAGGTTGCAGATATTTATTTTATTTAGAAATACTTTGATTTAATTTTTATTATTTTCTATGGGAGTTAGAGCTATAGCATGCATCCATTTTTTCTAAGGAAATGTGTGGTTGGCTATGAGTGGTGCTTGACTTACTCCAAGCTGTAATGGAGCATATCCAAGGTTGTTTTGTTACTCTTAGAATATTGGAAAAATTAGAAGTGAATATTGTGAATAAAAATGTTCTCAGTTTAAGTAGATATGTGTTTTGTATCACCATGTTCCTCCCTAACAGCTTCTTCAATTTCCCTTTGCCCCACCCATGTTAATGGCTGTTCCCTATTTTCCTATGCATGCCCCTTGCCCCTTCCACCTTTGCTGCTAAATCCAACACCCACGAATGGGAGATCTTAGTCACCAGGACAGATCTCTCCCTATAGAAAATATAGTAGGGTCAGAAATCCCAGGTCATAGGTTTGTGAACTGAATTTTGTACTACATGAAATAGTACTTTGCTTAGAGAAAAAAATGCCTTTTCTGAATCTGAACCAGGGTCTTTTAGGATTGCTCCTGTTCATGGCAATGAACTAGTGCTTGCTTTCCTTCAAGTCTTGCACCATATTACACATTTGTTAATCAGATGTGTTAGGTGGATAATTGTGCTTTTTCACATTCTCAACTGTATCACTTATGGTAGTTGCATGACCAATAAAGCCAGTTGAACGATATTGCCTGCACTTCCACTGGGTTCTTTCGTTAGCAGTGCTTTCTTAAGTGTAAGTATAATCCATAAATGTTAGATGGGGTTTCCCTTTCTGTTAAGGCACTGAAGTACCTACATTGGACATTTTGAAATCAGTGATTAATATAAATTTAAACAATATATGTTTACTTAATTTAAATTAATACTATTCAGAGAGTTGTTAAAGTTTAAACAAATTAGCACATATCAGATTTAATACTTCCATTTTTTGTTCTTATTTTCTGATGTGTTTTCGGTTTGTGCACTACATGCCAGTTGTTTTTTACTTTTTTGTTTTGGTATTCAGTCTTTTAGAATTTTGTCCTGTGTTGAAAATATTACAAAAAAGAAAATGCATTTAATTACTTTTGCTATGCTTACTTTTGTGAATTGTACTTTGTGGTTGCTGGGAAGATTTAAAAAAATGTAAATAGTTAAAAAACTGTATTTCTGGAAACAGCCACTTTGCTCTCATAACTTGAGGTACAAATGTGCTGGAGGGTGTGCTCTCAGGCAAAGTGATGGCTTGCTTTGTTTGGGGCTAGCTTTGCTGCTGTTTGTGTGTTTGCCGGGTTCTGTACATATACTAATTTTTAATTACTTCTGTTTGTATGTGTCACTATTTTGAATTTGAATTTCATTGGTTAATGTTTTACATAGATATTCATTTTCTTTATTGATTACCATATATAGAAGAGTTCAAGTTCAGAAATTTGTATAGCGCCTACTCACCCGTAGGGTCTCAAGGCGCTTGTGGGAGGGGGAGCAATATTTATCGAAAAGCCAGGTTTTAAGTTCCTTTCTGAAGGAAATGTGGTTCTGTGTGAGGCGGAGTTGAGTGGGGAGAGAGTTCCAGGTCTTGGCCGCCAAGTAGGAGAAGGATCTTCCTCCCATGGTGGATCTGTGGATGCGCGGAACTGCGGCAAGCGCTTGGTTGGAGGATCTTAGTTGGCGGGTGGGTGTGTAGAAGGACAGTCGTGTGTTGAGGCATTCGGGTCCTAGTTTGTAGAGGGCCTTGTGAGCGTGGGTGAGGAGACGGAATGTTATTCTCTTGTTGACGGGAAGCCAGTGGAGGTCTTTTAGGTGGCCGGTAATGTGAGCTTGGCGAGGGATGTCCAATAGGAGTCTGGCCGATGCATTTTGGATGCGTTGGAGTTTTTTCTGTAGTTTGGCTGTGGTTCCAGCGAAAAGGGTGTTTCCATAGTCCAGTCGGCTAGTGACCAGTGCGTGGGTGACCGTCTTTCTTGTTTCGGTGGGGATCCAACGGAAGATTTTTTTGAGCATACGGAGTACGTTGACGCAAGAGGATGAGACGGCGTTAACTTGTCTGGTCATCGAGAGGAAGGAGTCTAGGATGAAGCCCAGGTTGCGTGCGTGGTCTGTGGGTATGGGTGCTGTGCCTAGGGCCAATGGCCACCAAGAGTCGTCCCAGGCAGAGGGGATGATCCTAAGATGAGGACTTCCGTTTTGTCTGAGTTGAGTTTTAGGCGGCTGTTTTTCATCCATTCGGCTACTTCCTCATGCCTTCATGAAGATTGGTTTTGGCGGTGTTAGGGTCTTTAGTGAGGGAGAGGATCAGCTGGGTGTCGTCAGCGTAGGAGATGATGTTAAGGTTGTGTTGTCGTGCGATGGATGCTAAGGGGCTCAGGTACATGTTGAAGAGGGTGGGACTGAGTGATGATCCTTGTGGGACTCCGCAGATGACTTCGGTGGCCTCTGATTTGAAAGGGGGGAGTCGGACTCTCTGGGTTCTCCCCGCGAGGAACGAGATGATCCAATCTAATGCTTTTCCTTGTATTCCGATGTTGCTGAGGCGTTGTATGAGGGTGCTATGACAGACTGTGTTGAAGGCGGCGGAGAGGTCGAGTAGGATGAGGGCAGCTGTTTCTCCGTTGTCCAGTAGCATTCGGATGTCGTCTGTCGCTGCAATGAGGGCGGTTTCGGTGCTATGGTTGGCTCGAAAGCCGGACTGTGAGGGGTCGAGGGAGTTGTTGGATTCAAGGAAGGCGGCGAGCTGGCTATTGACGGCTTTCTCAATGACTTTGGCCGGGAAAGGGAGGAGGGAAATGGGGGGTAGTTCTTAAGTTCAGAGGGGTCAGCTGTGGGCTTCTTCAGGAGGGCAGTGAGTTCGGCGTGTTTCCAGCTTTCTGGGAAGGTAGCGAAGTTGAAGGAGCAGTTGATGACGTCACGGAGATGGGGTGCGATGATGGAGTCTGCTTTGTTGAAGATGTGGTGGGGACAGGGGTCGGTTGGCGAACCTGAATGGATGGAGTTCATTAGGCGGATGGTGTCTTCAGTGGTGATTGGGTTCCAGGCGTTAAGGTTGTTAGAGAGCGGTTTGGTTTTGGAAGTGGGTGGGGTGGGCTGTTCTTTCGAAATGTTCTTAAAGCTGTTGTGTATGTCGGCGATTTTGTTGTAGAAGAAAGAGGATAATGAGTCGCAGAGGACTTGGGAGGGAGTGATGTCGTTTGAGGCTGCGGTGGGGTTGGTAAATTCTTTGACGATGTTGAATAGTTCCTTGCCGTTATGGGCGTTGTTGTTTAGTCGATCCTTGCATGCTGATTTCTTGGTGGCGCGGATCAATTGGTGGTGTTTACGGGTGGCTACCTTGAAGGTGGTCAGGTTGTCAGTGTTTGGGTTTTTTCTCCATGTTTTTTCGAGAGTACGGCATAGTTTCTTGGAAGTCTTAAGGTCATCGTTGAACCAGGGGGCCTTTTTGCTACCTTGTTTGAGCTGGTGGTTTTTCAGAGGTGCCAGTTCGTCAGCGCTGTAAGTGATCCATTGTTTGAGTTTGGTGGCAGCTTCGTTTGGGTCTGATGAGAGGGCGGGAGTGTTATGGTTGAGCGATGTGAGGAGTTGGTCGGTGGTGATTTTGTTCCAGTTTCTTCGAGGAATAGGTTGTGGGGGGTTGTGAGTTGTGGTAGTTTTGTAGCTGAAGTGAACACAGCTGTGGTCCGTCCAATGGAGAGCTGTGGTATGATTGAAGGAGATGTGTTTGCTGGAGGTGAAGATAGGGTCGAGCGTGTGTCCGGCTAAGTGGGTGGGGGTGTCAACAAGTTGTTTGAGTCCGAGATTGGCCATGTTGTCCAGAAGGGTGGTGGTGTTGCAGTCATTTTTCTTTTCCAGGTGGAAGTTGAAGTCTCCCAGTAGAATGTAGTTTTCGGAGGGGAGGGCATGTGGGCTGATGAAGTCAGTGATGTCTTCGCAGAATTGTTTACGGGTTCCTGGTGGTCTGTAGATGAGGGTGCCTCTAAGTGTGGTCCTGGGGTCGGTGTGGATCTGGAAGTGGAGGTGTTCGGCGGGTGTAAGGTTATCGTCGAAGCTGGTCGTGATTCTGATGGTGTTCTTATGAACGATGGCGATGCCGCCTCCTGTTTGGTTGGTGCGGTCTTTTCGGATGATCTTGTACGCGTCCGGGATGGCTATGGCGATGTTGGGTGCTGATGATGCGTTCATCCACGTTTCTGTAAGGAAGGCGATGTCCGGTGAAGTAGTGTCGAGTAGGTCCCAGAGTTCTGTGGCGTGTTTGTGGATCGAGCGGGTGTTTAGCAGGATGCATTTTAGGTGGTTAGAGTCGGAGCTGTGTTTGGAGGTCGTGGATTTGGTGTGGGTCTTGATGCAGGCGAACTTGCAGGAGTGGCAGGCGAAGGGACCGTGGGTATGTCCTGGGGCAGCTTCGTAGCATTGTGGTGTGCGTCCGGGGTTAAGGGCTTGGAGGGTGGCGGCGTCATACGTAATGCGGGTGTAGTGGGTTTTGCGAGGGCCAGGGGGTCTGGCGCTGGGCGCGGTCCAGGCGCGGACGGGCGTAGACGGGCTTACGTTTGGCGCACCTTCGGCGCGCATGGGGCGCGACCGCTGCGCGTGAACGCTGCGCGGAAAGAGCATCTGTCATATGTGGACAGTGGAAGGGGAGGGGCGAGGGAGGGGCAGCTGGGAGGCGGGAGGCGGGGTGGAGAGCCGGGGAGGGCAAAAACAACAACAAACAAAGTAAAATGGCAGACAGCCAAAAGCGATGCAGGGTTGGGAGACAAGATGGTGAAAACGCTAATGTAATGACACAGGCAGGCACACAGTGAAAATAAAGGCAGCACAGATTACAGGAGCGTTGCAGCGCGCTATGGGCGACTCGCGCTACGGTGATATGCTAATTAGTCAAATGTAACACGTTTAAGGCGATGTCTGGCGATCTGGCGTATGATGCTGAATACAATATTATAATATGCGTCTACAATGCAGGCGGAGGGCTTGTAATTACGATACCAGTCTGGAGTCAGGTCAGGGAGCAGCGTGAGGAGGAGCGACCGTGTCTGGGGCAAGCAGACACTATTAAAAGTGTCACTTATGTTTGCTGCTGCAACTGTAATGTATTTTGGATATTTTTTTTTATTTTGAATTGACGTAGATTATTTTGTGCGCTTATGTGTTGCATTAGATATTTATAATGCTAGTATGATATGTTGAACGGTTAGTTATTGATATTTTTGCTATCCTATATTTGTTTTAATATTTCCTTGATATTTTGACAGTCTATGTTTTTGGTTTCAATGTTTGTGGTTTCCCTATGTTTAGAATGGAAACACTTTTATAGTCAATATTTATGTTTCCCATTAGGATTTAATAATGTTGATATAATGGTAGATATGTTGATATGTTGATTTTCTGTGCTTTTTGCTATGATATTTTTGCACAGCTATATATTTCTGGACTGTGATATTGTTGCCATTTCACCCACTTTCCGTGGCAATGCTTTGGCATCAGTGCCAGAGAAGGCTGAGGAGTGGCAGTTGTGAATCAAGTTTGGAGCCTTTCACCAAACTAGATGCCCCAAATCTTTGCATGCATTAGTGTCAATGGCAACTTGCTATGCCACTACCCCTCATTCTACTGTGACCCAGTGGCCAAAACAACATAAGTGCCATAATTTTCTTCACAGATCCACATTGATCTTTAGGGATGGCTACAGCAAATGAATTTTAATAAACAATAAGGGAGAGAAAGGGTCTTTCACCAGTCAAGGTGGGGTGGGAACTCCTGATCCCCTTAGATGAATGTTAAACAACAGAAAGAGGAGTGGCCCCTAGAGGTAGAGGACTACCTATGATAAGGACGACAACGAGGTGCATTTATTCGCAACCCAAAGTAGGACAACCTTCATCCTGGCTCCATGGACGTCCCCAAACCTGTAGTAAAGGTCCCCGGTCACAATTTGTGAAGGGATACAGACGGCCGTTGTGCCTATGTTAGTCCGTGACGGCCGTAGCCAACGGGGCTCCCTCACGGACTAACATAGGCACAACGGCCGCCTGTATCCCTTCACAAATTGTGATTGGGACCTTTAATACAGGTTCGGGGACACCCATGGAGCCAGTAATCACAGTGCTCCCAGTTTTTTTCCAGGAATCCAGGAGAAGAACACTATTTGATTAAGAGTCACATTTTGTGATTCTGGAACTACTGGCGGCATGGACAGGGTGCGCCTTAGCGTGCGCAGACCACCCAGCCGGCAACACATTGGTCCTGACGAAAACCTTATATTGACACATAGGTTGAAACATGTAGACCTCTTTTTATAAAAAACACAAACACGACTTGTTTAAACACCCACAGCCCACCTAACCGGGCAAAGGTGTCCCATTATCTTTAACTAGTATCCAAGACACTCGAGAATAAACTCTACGAGTGGGTAGTACAGAATACTTTTTAATCACACTATTACCTTTCTTGCACATATAAAAAACAAAAAACCAGCTCCACTGTAGTCAGGTGTCGAAGCACACCTGGATAGCACTCGGCTGTCCAGGTGGGACCCCGATGATGAAGCATGTCACCAACTAGGTTGGTGAGTGAGGGGTCTTCTAAGGACAAAGGTTGTCCTACTTTGGGTGGCGAATAAACGCACCTCGTTGTCGTCCTTATCATAGTTAGTCCTCTACCTCTAGGGGCCACTCCTCTTTCTACAGCAAATGAATCTCAGACATTTAGTACAACTGGATCCAACTGCACAAAAGATTGCAGATCAGAGATGTTGAGTGTCTGGGGCGTGAAATGGCGGATTCCTGTGAGCACAGTGAACAAGATCCTTAACTATACGCGAAATGCAAAGAACTTGAGCCTGCACGGTTGACTCTATTAACATTTTAAGAGCATATCAAGGGAATAGGACATTCATTTGTTTTGAGTAGGGGTGGGTGTAACTCAAGTAATTTTGTGTAAGGTATTCATGTGGAGTTACCTAAAAGGTTTGTGAGATAACGTGGAATTAGGTGAGAAGAGCAATTCTGCATTTAGCACTATTTTCTTAGTGCAAAAATGCCCTCTCACATCCAAAATAGATGCAATGGTGCATTTTTCTCTACGAACATAAAGCTAAAATCAAAACAACATGAACAGCAGCATGAACAGCCACTCATTAAATGTGTTGTTTCTCCCAAATTACTCTTAATTATGCAAGACGCCTACTGCCAGGCCTAGTTTTGAGCAGATAGCAATGTGGCCAAGATGAATCTGAATTTACAGTGAAGTACATGATTTTAGCCCTTGGTCAGCTCAACAGATAAGTAGCTCTGATGACTAAAGTACAATGGGAAGGGGTGCCCTGCTTGGCATAAAAGCACCAGGTTGACAAGATACATTACTGTAGATGCACTACAAAAATACAGCCATTTTGATTTATTCGCAAATTAAAGAGTATTTATCACATGGTGGCACAGCCAGTACTTATATCTCTGGACAAATGTGCTTTTTCTTTTTCCTTCAATAGCAGACAGCAACAGGTTGTTTTGGGGGTGTTTGAAATGCCACTTGTTTCTCAGGTTAAATACTCACGTACAAGTAGGAACCTGGACAATCCATTCAACCTATGTCAAACGATATATCTTCTAAGCAGTATCACTGTGATGTGGCATGCCATTTAACTTTTAATTGCAATTTGGAACCCTAGTTGGACGTGGACAGGTAAAGAAAACATTGCTCTGTCTAAAGTGGATCACTGCTACACAATCAAAATTACACTGCAGGCTTTCATGTTGCTTACTTGTTAGGCTACAACAAAGTCAAACATATAAAAAGGTTATAAAAGTCATAAACGACTACTGTCAGAGATTAAATGCAACATCAGTGTTGCAAGGTGAAAGTATTACGTGGCATGGCAGGGTTGCCTTTACCATGAAATACTAGCACAAGACACAAAGATGGACCCTGGGGTACTCTCTCAGTATACCTTCTCTTAGTCCTGGTAGAGTGTCAAAGAGCAGACAGGCTACTTAGAGGAACATATGCTAAGCATTTGACATCACCAACATGGTCCATAAGTGATTATCAAGACTCTAGAGAAACCAATTTATAAAAATAGCTCTGATTTGTATATATTTTTAGACAACAAAACTAAATCAATGCGTACAGCATAATCGGACTCCTCAATTTTCAAGCAATAAATAAATCAATATTTTCCAATGTGGAAAACAATTTTGCAGTCAATGGGAAAAACACATCTAAGCAACAAATACTTTAGATGGTGAGTTCAAAAGAATCCACTCAGAATTAAGATAGACCAGTTCACAACAACTAGCACAATGTTATCTGGCTCAAGGGGAGTAGGTTGCAGAGGTACACTTTTAGCTGTCAAATAGAGTGGCCAATCAGACTTGCGGTATGGAAATGGTTACTTTAGCAAAAAGGGAATTGAGGGGTGAGTTTAGGAAAACCATTTGGGAATAAAGCATGGAACTGGTCCTGGACCAGAGGTATCCAGCAAAATCAAATCTACCTGGCTTGGGGGACTCGGGTGCAGAGGTGCTCTTGCCTATCCATGGTGCAAAACCGGATCCGCAGCCAAAGGCACTGGCAGGCGTGCCATGAGAGGGTAAAAACGAATGCAAGATTTTTACGATAGAGCCACAGGAGTGGTTGGTCATTTGAGCAGAAGAATCTCTGGTCTTGAGGCATCAAATAAAACTCATAGAAGTCGGACTGGCCAACAACAAGCCTTGGTACCTGCAGGCAATCTTTAGCCAGAGGACTAGGGAAATGTTGTCGAAATCTGAGCCTAGATGAGGGTTGGGACGACAGTTCTTAGAACCCACCTGCACAAGGACTTTGAGTGACCACGCTGGGCGGCTCGGGTGCAAAGCTTCATGGTTGTAGACTTTTGCAGTTTGTGCCTGCCGACTGCAGAGAACTAGTACCTCTAGTCCTAGCGCGCTATTGTGAAGTCCTTAGGTTGCAGAGAGGTTAACCTTCCTATTGGAACTGGTCTCTGGTCCTGGGTTAGTCATAGTCCAGTGGTTTCAGAGTGGTTGTCACAGGTGCAGTACTTTGCGCCTCTCCTTTTGTGCAGTCCTGCTCTTGTGCAGACACAGGTCTCTTCTTCTTTCATGCCGAATCTAAGTTTCTGGTGTCTGCGAGTACCCCTTAAATCCTGGATTTCAGGGTGTTAGTGGGTGTGAGGACTAGCAGCCAATAGGAATCTATTCCTATAGCTTATCCGCGCGAGTAGTGACGACATCCTGTGGGTGCATGTCACTAAAAGTAGTCAGAACCTTATTTCTAGCCTAAATTCAAGATGTCCAAAACCATCACTGGTTGTACACCCAAGCTGCCAGCCCCAAGAGGTGTGGTCAGCCTTGTGGAGATAAATACCTTCCTGCACAGCTCATTTCCTGCCTGCTCGTGAAAAACAATGTCTGGGCAGGTGGAGGCTTTGTTCTTGAGTGGTGGACAGTTCCTTTGTTCAGTGGCGCAAGTGAAGCCTTTGAGGCTCGCCGCCAAATCTGTGTAATTCATTAGCCATCCTCCGTGGGTGGAGGTGTCACCTCCTACTCAATAAAGTCCTTTATTTCTGACCTCTGGGAGTGGCACATACTTCCCAGCATGAGGTCAGACTTCTGTCTTGGTGGCAAGGCTTTGAAAAAGCCCGCCATGGCACGGGAATACTGGTTAAACTAGGTCGACACTGTCTAAAGTGCCACCTGGGTACATGCTGGTTAAACTTCAACACCATCACTGTGTCTGTGGTTAAACAGCACAGTGTTTGACACTAAACACGAAAGAAATCAGCGGGTCTGTCATGGAGCTGGACTTATAGGTAATGTCCTAATCCCAGCCCATGGTATCCTATATAGGTAATGTCCTAATCCCAGCCTATGATATCCTATTGACCGCCAGTCACTTACGGTAGAATTACGTTTAGAATGCTAACACAGGGCAATATATTCTTGCATATATATTCTCACACATATAATGCACCCTGCCTCCTGGGTAATAGGAGGTCTGCCTTTGGGGTGACTGGCATATATTAAATGTAGTGAACTGACCCTGTCACATATGGTGTGTGTAGGATTGAACTCAAGCAGGCAAGCTCCTCATGCAGGGCTCACATGGGCAACCTGCAGATCGGTTCAACTTGGGTCACTCAGGGTGGCATAATAAGTGTTGCAGCTCTGGTACCCCATTTATGTCCCTGCCCTGGGTACCACTGGTACCATTAACTAGGGCCTTACAGGAGTGTTAAAGTAATTGCCAATGAGTTGTACCATTCCACATTTACAATTTAAGGGAAAGAGCAATGGTACTTGGTATAGTTAGCAGGACCCAGCACACTCTCACATCAATTACCACAGCATCTAGCAGTACAAATGAGGGCAAATGGTGGCATAGCAAGGGGGGGCGGGTGCGGTCCGCCCTGGGTGGCACGAGTTTTGGGGGCCTGCGGCCTCGTTGTCATCCCCGCTGTTACATAAGTTTGTCGCCAGGGCGGCAAACGCAAGAATCATCCCCAGCACCTCTCCCCTCTTCAGCACGGCCGTCGCTAGGCGGTAAAGGCAGGGACTGCCACAGTCAGCAAAGTGCCTTGCTACACCACTGGTGGCAAAATGTGGGGGGTAATCTGCAAGCAGCCCAGTTTACTACAATCCATATTTTAATTATTTTAATGAAATTACACTATTATTACATGAAATAGTACACAAAATTACTTGAAATGTCAAGACATTAACTTTTTGGCAGGAGATTCAGTTGAGGAAAAAAGGTTTCTGGGTAGACATTTGCGGCTCTAACCAGTTTCCCATAGACAAACAATGCCCTACATTTGGAAATAAACAAACTTATCTAGATGTTGCAGATCTTTAAAAAAAATCTCCTAGGCTTAATTCTGACTGATTCTTTCCGCTTTGTGAGGGAGTGTGCCACTTTGAGATAGATTTTCTGAGTACGTTTGCTGCAGAAAAGGAGGGACTATTTTATAATTTGGGGGCAGGGGAGAGTCATATAAACCGATAAGTTACTGAAACAAAAAAAGGTTTATGGGTAATCGGAAAGAGCTGTCTGTCTGCAGACATGGGCAGTACTTCAGTACTGCATCAAGGAACCCAAGACTAAGGGTATCAGGCTATATTTGTAGGTTGATGGTTGGTTGGTTGATAGCTTTATTTCGATATGCATATATCATAAAAGCATTACAGAAATATAAAAATAGCACATCTTAGAAAAACTGTACAGGTTAAAATTAAGTCAGTTAAAAAGATTTCTGATTTGTACAACAATAAATTATTTAAAAAGGTATTAAATTGATATAGACAGTCTTTTTAAGCGAATCAACCATGCCCATTTAAAAAATTTGGACACACCACAGACTATTGGAGGTGATGTGTCAGTTAATAGAATTTGTAGAGCCACAAGATAGAGGCGAGTTCCCAGTTGCCTGCAAAGAGGTTTAAGCCAATATCTTCTTGGGCGGATGTAGTCAGGGCACTCAAAAAAGAAGTGGGCTACAGTTTCTGGCCTGGTTGTGCATAGAGAACAATATGGTGATACCGGCGCCAGTAAATTCCATCTTGAGAGCAAGTCTCCTAAAGGTAAGGTGCCTACTCTGAATTTAATATAAAGAGACCGGTCAGCAGGAACTGTAATCAGGTCCAAATAGGGCTCAAAGGCAACAACGTCTTTTATTTTCAAATAGGCTGCGGTGGAGTTGCAGTGACGTGGATTGCTGATACGCTGGGCAGAGACCCATTCCCAATATAGTTTTTTCAGGGTCGCCTTAGGCGGGGCAGATTGTGTAGTTCAGCAAGACCCCAGACCTAGGTCTCCCAGGAGATTTTTAATGTCCCTGAGCCACTTAATCTTATTCCAGCCACACATTCCCATCACCTCTAACAATCCATCAGCATATGTTTTCAATTCGGGAACTCTCCACAAGCGAGCCCATAGGAGAAGTGGCCTGAGGCGAGCCTGGTCCTTAACTGATTTACAACCCGCATCCAGAAGCACCGGGACTGTTGGAGTGCTCATCGGAATCACCAAGAGGTCCTTCAAAAATGTGTTTTCTGCCTTGGAAAGTACCTCCAGATTACCAAGGCCCCATAGCTCAGCCCCATAAAGGGATGCCGTAACAGCTCTTGCTTTGTAGATGTCGATAACAGGAGCTACACATTGCTTTGAAGAATTGCGGTACTCACTCAACAATGCTCCCCCCACCCTTTTATGACTACGGGTCATTTTGTTAATGTGGGGTGACCAGCTCATGATATCACTCATACGGATCCCTAAATAATCAAATTCTGAGACTCTCTCAAGGGGAACAGAGTTTAGTACTGGAGGGCGACCAAGCTTGCGTGGAGGGTGCATAATCAAATATTTAGTTTTTTCCACGTTTATGACCAGCCCTCTTTTTGAGCAAAAGTCCTGAAAGCGGTTTAAAAGCTTCTGGAGGCCCTGTGGAGTTTTTGAGATGAGAAGGGTGTCGTCCGCAAATAACAGGGTTGGAATCCTCACGCCCCCCAGGGAGGGGGCATCTGCTGGTTCTTCAAGCAGGTGCTCTACCACACAATTCACATACAGGGAAAATAGTGTGGGAGCTAATACGCAACCCTGTCTGACACCCCTATTAACCGGGATCCTGTCGGTCTTTTCCCCATTCTGACCCCATCGCACCTGGGCATAATTGTCATTGTGTAGTTTGATGAGGAGCAGTAAGATATAATGGGGCAGCCCAAGACCCTGCAAAACCCTCCAGAGTTCCTCCCTGGGAACTAGGTCAAAGGCAGTCTTCAGGTCTATAAAGGCCAAGTAAAGACTGCCCTTGCCCAGTTCCACCACCTTCCAGTGTAGAAGCAATAATCTAAACACTTGCTCAATAGTTCCTGTACCGGAACGAAAACTCGCCTGCAGGTCGGACAATATATGTTTTTCATCCACCCAGTGTAGAATCCGCCCCAAAATTGCCTTTCCCGCAACCTTCTGAGTAGAGTCAATCAGGCTTATCGGCCTATAATTCCCCGGTTGGTCCCGACAGCCTTTTTTAAAAATCGGGACTACCTCTGCCCCTTTCCAGGACTCCGGGACAGGGCCTCCGTCTAGAATAGCATTCAGAATAGCAGAAATCAGTGTGCCCCATTCATCCGGATAGGCTCGGAGAAGGTCCCCTGGCAACCCATCAGGACCAGCTGCCTTTAGTGGTATCAGGGATTTGATCAAATTCGTAACCTCCCGTACAGTAAAGGGGTCAGTGGCTCTATCCAGAACAAATGGGGGAAGGGAAAATTGGTCATCAAGTGACCCTTCTATAGTTGAATAAAGGGCCTTAAAGTGGTTAAACCAAGTCTGTGCTGGGATAGTGCAAGTCCTCAAAGTATCATCAGGGCGGTTTCTACTACCTACCAAGTCCCAAAAGCCTTTAGCATCTCTCCCCCTACTTGCAACCAGGAGATCTTGCCAAAAATTATCCTCCCATTCCTTTTTGGCAAGTTTCAGACATTGTGAGTACAGCCTTCTAGCCTCCCTAGTCCTTGTTTGGCACTTAGATTTTACTGCTTCCACAAGCAGTGTTTTGGTTGCCCTGCACTTGTGGTTATACCAACCCTGTCTTTTACTTGGACGTATCTTCCCACCGTTATGGCTGAATGGGACAAAAAACAGATTGCTTATTGCCTGGGTTAGACTACAAAACCGATCGTGCAGCTCCACCGTCCCACCCTCAAGTGAATCCAAATTGTCTGAAGCTGTGGATAAGAGCCTAGATATGATGGACATCTTCTCGTCCGAGAGCGTGAGCTTAGCCCACTTCAGCCGTCTACCACAGTTCGAGACAACTGATTCACCGGGAGCAATAAGGCATGTAGGTGGACCCCCTATGTTATCAAACCGCCCAGGAGACAAGGTAAGGGAGAGCAAGTTGTGATCGCTCTCCACGGAGGGTACGATTTCCATATCCTCCACCGAGCTCCATAGGTGGACGTCAAGCAAAATGTAGTCAATTCTTGACGTATGATTGGGTCTATTGTACGTATGGGCTCCCTCTTTATCAGATCTAGTCCTTCCATTGAGGGCCCTCAGGTCAAACTCCATGGTAAGCGAGTTGACCTGAAGTGCCACCTCGGTCCATCTCTTAATTGGGCTAAGCTCTAGAGCCGGTATCCCCCTCCTATAATCATCCTCCTCCTGATCTTGGGTGATTTCTGAGCCAAGGGGCTCAAAGGTGCAATTGAAGTCGCCCGCGACCAGGGTACATAGCTTGTAAGGGGACAATCTAAGCAGGCCCTCTAGGAGAGCTATAGTG
Source organism: Lissotriton helveticus (assembly GCF_964261635.1). Lineage (NCBI taxonomy): Eukaryota > Metazoa > Chordata > Amphibia > Caudata > Salamandridae > Lissotriton > Lissotriton helveticus. The sequence goes on from NC_136069.1 coordinate 382,453,619, forward strand.
GGCGATTGTCTGCCTCCTTTCATGCCCCGCGCGTAGATATTAAAGATGTTAAGAATGACTCGACCCCTGGAATTTTTCAAAGTAATGTTAAGGAGATCCAGACAGTTTGTTGGATGCTCCTCTACCCTACAATTGAGGGAGGAAGATACCCAAATTAGGAGGCCTCCCGAGGGACGCCCCCTGCCCATTTCCGAGTAAACAGCAGGTGTAAAAAGGGATGAATAACCCGCCTTGTGCAGGGGCTCCCTACTCCAGGTCTCCTGGAACACGCAAATCGAGTATTCCTCCACAAGAGCATTCCAGTCAGGCAAGGCCAACTTCCTAGCCAGTCCAGCCACGTTCCAGCTGAAAACCCTAATGGGTGGGTCCATCACAGCTGAAGCGCTACTGGACATGGCAGTGCCGACCAACCCTACCTCCACCAAAGTGGGTTGAACGATAACAACTTCAATAGGGACCTGCCCCACGCCTAGTTCCCGGTTGGCCATTAAGGCTACCTGCTTCCCTATTGTGGTGGGTGAACCTGTCAGTTTTAGGGGTGAGTGGGAGACTCCATCAGTTTTTAAATCCCCCCGAACCTCCCCAAGAGAATCAGCAAGTCAGTACCCCCTAGGGCCCCAACTCGGCCTCGGCCAAGCGGCATGCCGCTGGAACAGAGGTATTGCAGGATGCCATTGGCTCTCAACGATGTTGTGAAAAATGGCCCCGGGGAATTGATCAGGACAAATCATGGCTGGCCGTGGGTAAAAGTATGTTAAATCGACCACATCAATACCTGATCCGACCGAAGCCTGCTCGGTTTTACATATTGCGTGAGCAACTCTCATGTCTTGAAAGTTGACTACCACGCAATCACCCTCAAACTGTTTCTTTCCCTGTCCAATCCAACCCACCCTGCGCACTCCAAGGATCACCCCATCCACTCCCATAGGAAGTGGTCTGTTGGCTTTCAGCCAGTGGATGATTTTGTTCTTCAAGGTTTGGTGGTTTTCTGGCTGAGCGTCCTTCAGGACAGGAACATTAGTGAGGAAGGCAACGTATGGGTGACACTCTGGGGGGAGATTAACTGGGGGACATTTTTGAACCGTCTTCTGCGGTATATTCCCTGGAGGAGGGACTGCATGATGGCTAAATGCTGCTTTTGCCTTGGGGGCCGGGGCAGCTACCCTGGCGTCATCTGTTAGGTGAGCCAATTGTTTTGGGTTAGTAAGCGCCCCTCCCGTTTGCAACTTCTTTTGGTCTAGTTTAGGCTTTACATTCCTCACTGTCGGGGGGGTACTAACATGGACCTGGACAGGATGGGTTGTGGGTCCTGGTTTTACAGCAACAGGGGTCTCGGAAGCATTTACCGAGTCTTTCCCTACCGCTAGGGCATTTGCAGATATTGATGGTAATGTTGCCTGGGTTGGGCCCCCGAGATCCCCCTTCCCAGTGTTCCCACCCGCCATGTCCTCCCTAGATTTAGCCTGAAGTTTGATGAGAGTTTTCAGGGAAAAAAAGTTGTCCCGGGTGGTCTGTTCGAACCTATCAAGTCTATCCCCAAAACTCTTGACTTGGTCGATAAGCAGGACCAGTAGAGACTTAACCAGATTCTCAAGGAGCTTAGGGGTAGGCGCTTCATGGGAAGATGTTGGAGGTGGGTAGATAACGGAATTTGCCTGTATGGTTTCGACCACAGTTACCAGAGGAACATTTCCTCCGGCTAAATCAGTGGGCGTTTTGGCAAGTCCATGACTATTTGATAGGGCTGGACCTCTTGGGACATACTTCCTCGGGCGCTTGTGGCGTGATACAATGCTACCCTTCTGTGTGCACGTAACCCTTTTTCTCTTTGGACAAACCAGGGGGGCTGGAACCAAGCACGAAAATGAGGGAACCTGTGAGGGGGCCTGAGGGAGCAGTTGACATGCCTGACCGGCGGAAATACTTGAGGTTGTAATAGGTGTAGTAGATCGGGGTCCTGTAGTCACTGGGCTAAGGTTTGTGGGTACGGGTTGTGCTACCATACTTTCCAACCTATCAATGCTTGCCCCTATTGCAGAGATCCGTGGCTGCTCAGGCAGTATCCCAGATAGAATGGATGCAGGCTGGGTGAATGGTGGAGACAGGGCATGTGCCACCGCTCCTAACGAGGAGCGTCTGGCCGGGAAAGAATCTTGTGAGAGGCGGCGTTCCGTCATCACAATCTACTTTTCAATGACAGCAGCTACTCTTGTGATGAATTTGTCCATCGTGCCAATCATAGAACACCCTGCCGCACCCTCCCCCCCACCTCTCAGAGCTTTCCCGGAACGAGTAGACATGAGGGCCTCTGGACTCCCAAGGAGATTACTAACTCTCAAACGATGATGGTAGATGACAGGGGGATGGCCCAGCCCAGCCTCAGACAGCCCCGGACTGCCACAGACTGCCCGCCCTTTGCCCAGGCTTCGCTCGGCGTCCAGCTCGCATCCCGTCACTCGAGTGCCGATCCTTAATAAAGGGGCGTTGCGGGTGGGGGGCGGGGTGACCAGGGGGCGGGGAGGCACTTGCAGGCGTTGCGCTGAGCCTTCTGGTCAGTGTAGTTATGGATGCTGCCACTGCACCGCTTACTCCGCCTCCTTGCAGCGCCTGGAAATCAGCAGCTCTTCCACGACAAGGAGAACACAGGAGAACCAGGCTGCCCCTCGCTGACTGCGCGAAGCGGCACCCGCGAAGCGGGTGCGGCGAGTGGTAAAGCAGTCAGGCAGTCAGCGGTAACCCTTGGAGAGAGGAAGGGCAAAGCTTGGTCGAGGGTCCTGTTCCTAATCCACGTCCGCACCCTCAGGTATGCTGTCCCCTATTTGTAGGTAATCGGGTCATTTACTTGTAAAAAAAAAAGCCAATAAAAGGTATTAGCATATAACAGCAAAAATGTTGTTCTGCCAAATCAACACAAAACGTTTTCAAGCATTTTAAAGCAAGATAAGAGTTTGTGGAAAGCAGGGCACCAGTCCTAAAAAAAGACCTGGGGATGGGGGGTCTAACCAAGTTAGGCAGTATGCAAGTGACATCATGGCGCATGGCATTACATTGCATTACATCACTGTACGTGACATCGCACATGGCATCACAGGAATTGACATCACAGCCTGGCCATGACCTCACAAGAAATGCCCTTGGATCTTAAAACCTCACTCAATTGTTTAGCAGGCCGATCATGAGTACATTTTAGAGGATTACAATATTTATCACATTAGATTTTGCGTCAGGTTGTGCCAAAAAAGTGACGCAACCCAGAGGCAAAATTTTGGCCTCAACATATGCATTTTTTTTAAACCCTGCCACAAAGAAATTTGCAACAAGGAGAAACATGGCAGTAAATCTGTCCTGCCTAATTGGTTGCTATGGCTGCATTTTAAAATATCTGATGTTTTAAGGCATCTGCTGCGGAGAACTTTGTGCACCAACTAAATCTTTGCGATTAATAATAATGGTAAGATAACTGTAGAGGTTAATGTATTTGCTGGACAGATCTCTGTTTTGACTAGTCCCAGTTTTGAATAAAAGTAGCATAGAGGGTGAATATGGCTCCTGCAAAGCACATTATGTAACAAGCAGATGACAGATTTTTATTTTATGTAAATGGGTAGGTGGGTAACTGCTCTTAACACAAAGATCCTTTTGTTACTTGCAGTTCATAATTTGTAATCCTAATATAGCATGTGGCTCTTACAGCGTGTAACCCTCACTGTTTTATGTAACACATTCTGTACATTTATGTACATGCATAATTTGTTGTCAATGTATAACGTGTGCTTGTGATGTAAAGTGCTCTGACACTGCATTGGGATGTGCATTGCTAAAAAATAAATAAAACAAAATTGTGGTATTTGAGTAAATACTGAGGGAGACCCACGCATCTGACATTCTTCCAGTGCATGTATATCTCTTATTTACATTTACTGAACAAAGTAAAAAAAACAAGCCTCTCTTAAGCACCTGTGAAGTGATAAGCTGTGAGCCTTTTGTTTCCCTCCTGCCGTTGCATTTAGGTGTTAGGCTACCAGCCGGGATACTACATCAAAAGAAGTCTGATGGCCCCTTTACTTGGGCCTTTGTTGCGGGCCCCTCTAGAATCTGATAACACCGGGACAAGTTTAGCATATTTCTCAGGGGCCCAAGCTCCACCCTGTAAAAAGAGTAGGTAGATAGACTCCTTCTACCCACGTGTACCCTCGACTTGTTCCTTGGTGGAAAATATGACAGATGTATGGTTTTGAAACTGCACAGCGGGATTGTAGGATCCAGTGAACGAACAGACGTCAGACATATAATCACGAACTCGTTTCAGCCCGCGTGCTGCAACTTGCTGGCAGGCATTCCCCAGTCACGAGCACGCGACCCTCGCTCGCAGTCGTCGGCGTCAGCCTGCGTCATTGTAAACCTTGCAAATACCTTTCCTGCCTCTTGAATGCTACCCACGTTGTCAGCAACATAAATGCACAGTAAAGATCCCCGCTCTGTCGTGGTAGTGGTAGTCTGTTTTAATCAGAAGGTTGGTTGACTCAGCCCCGGCGCACACGGATCGCAAACCAAACTACATTGTTTGTCATCAGCCCTAAACCAATCGAGGGGATTTGCGTTCCCGTGCGTAATGCTGCATGGATGAGGAAACTCCTGGTTAATTTAGGGGCTAATTACTGAAATTCCGTTAAAAAAAATGATCAGCCGAGGAAAATGAACGGGGATTACATTATTGATGTATGACTGAACGGGAATTATATTATTGCTGTGAGTATGACTGAACGGGAATTATATTATTGCTGTGAGTATGACGAGAATCGGAATAATGACGTGAGTGAAACTTGGCGACTGTGGTAAAATTGTAAAAAAAAAAAAAATCACCGTGCTTAAGTGCACAAAAAACTGCTGGAAAACGTCACATCCGCATTGTTGTCAGATGTCCAAGCAAGCCTACACAACTAATACCACACAAAAATGTAATTATTGGGTTATTACTTAAATATATTACCGGCGACTAGCAGATGACGAACTGTTGATAAAATCAGTCTACTGTTCAGAAAAGTGCGAGAGGGCGGCATCCCGGGTCTCTGTCAGCAGACGGTCCCTGACGCGCACCTTGGCGCTGATACTAGACCACCAGGTAATGAGGAGGAGGGGAGGGGGGGAGGGAGGGGGAGGGTTGTACACCGGCCGCTCTAGGGTCGCAGCCGCAGGAGGTGCCCACCGGAGTAGCTGGTTGTCCTGTGCCCGCGCGGCTGTGAGGCGTCTGACTCCGGGTGCTCGTGGGACGCACGCCCGGCTCTCAGCTCAGTCCCTCGCTAGGGGCGGAGATTCCAGGCCAGACAGGTGCATCCCGGGTCCCCGAGACGGGGGCAGCGTGGGCGGCAGAGGGCGCTGCAGAGAGGCCGCCTGCTCGCGCTCGCTCCTCCGCCCTCTCACGCCTCCCGTGCCTCGGGATCTGGGAAGCTGCACTAGACCCCTGCCTTGTTAGTTATTGGCTGCCGTCTGAGGGGGAGCAAGGACCGCGGGAGAAGCCGCACTGCCGGCTGTTGGCGGAGAGGGGCGGCGCGCGCGGACTGCAGCTGCCCAGCCTCAGGTACGGTGCAGAGATACCTGCTCATCCCTTGCAGCCCGTCCACACTGCAGTTCCCGAGATATGGTGGGCAATGTATTCTGGTGTCCTTAGACGTACACGGGATGTATTGTAATACTGCGGCACCAGGCTGAAGCCTCAGGGCCACATTCCTGCAGTTAATGACCCAATGTTTCCCTTTTTCTCACAACAAAGCCATGGGCTGGCGCCGTGCGTCCGCCCTGCACATACCCACCCTCTGCCTTCACCTGCCTGAACGCTGCCTGTCAGTAACTTCGGCCGCCGCCTGCACTTTGCAACAATGGCTTGCCTGGGTGTGTTGGTCTGCACTTTTCCGAAGTTGCACCTGGGAGCGGTGGAGCGTGGTCGTGATGGGTTTGATATCCCGAGGCTCCCCCCGGTGTGTCTCGGGCGGTTGCATGCGCAGGAGTGCTAGTGAGGTGCAGTGGGCAGAGGTTGCACCTCTGGAAGAGGTGGTAAGGGTGCAGAGTTTGTGTTTTTATGGACGTGGTGCACGTTTCAGAGTTTCAGTTCCTTGAAATGGCGGTGTGCACTGTTCGGAGGATGTTTTCATGGACATGCACAAGTGCACTGCTGGAAGTTTACATTTCCGGAAATATTAGCGGTGTGTGTACACTATCGCCTATTTAGGTTGTTTCTGGAGGATGTGGGTGTAGTTTTCATGGAAACTTTCTCTGGAAGTGATGATGAGCAAAGGTTGTTTCGCTAATAAGGGATGTTTGTGCATCGTTCAGAAGCTGCTCCTTTGGATGGTGTGAGGCGCATTGTTCACAAGTTGTGTCTCTTGAAGTGTTGTTGTGTGCACTGCCCGGAGGTCGTTTTTCTGGAGGGCATTGTGTTTATTAAGGTGTTGTGTGCACTCCTCCGAGGTTGCTTATGTGAGGGCGTAAAGTACACCTAAAGTGTTATATTTCTTGAGGCGTTGGGTGCACTGCTCAGAGATGGCCTCTCTGGAGTGCATGGGGTGCACCTTAAAATATTATGTTTCTTAAGGTGTTGTGTGCGCTGCTCGGAGGTTGCTTCTATAAGGGTGTAGGGTGCACCTACAGAGTTGTGCCTCTTGGAGTGTCATGTGCACGCCCAGAGGTTGCTTGTGTGGAGAGTGTGGGGGTCACAACTCAAGTGCTGTGTATCTTGAAAAATTAGATACACAGCTTAGAGGATGCTTCTCTCAAGGATGTGCGTGCACTATTCAAGAGCTGTGTCCCTTGGGGTGTGTGGACTTCTCTGGAGGGAGTGGGGTGCACTGCTCAAGAGCTGTTTCTATTGAAGTGTTACATGCACTGCTCAGAGGTGGCTCTTCTGAAGGATGTGTGGTGCACTATTCAAGAGCTGTGTCTCTGGATGTGTGTGCACTCCTCTGAAGGGTGTGGGGTGCACTGATCAAGAGCTGTATCTATTGAAGTGTTACATGCACTGCTCAGAGGTTGCTCTTCTGAAGGATGTGTGGTGCACTATTTAAGAGCTGGGTCTCTGGAGGTGTGTGCATTTCTCAGAGGTTGCTTCTCTGGAGGACGTGGGGTTCACTGTTCAAGAGATGTATCTCTTAAAGTGTTATGTGTAGTGCTGAGACGTTGCTTCTCTGGAGGGTGTTGCGAGCACCTTAAAGTGTTGTATCACTTGCGTTGCTGTGTGCACTGCTCAGAGGTTGCTTCTCTGGAGAGCGTGGGATGCACCGTAAAGTGTTGAGTCTCTTGAAGTGTTGTGTGAACGGTCAGAGGTTGCTTATATGGAGAATGTAAGGTGCACTATTAAAGAACTGTATATCTTGAAATGTTGCCTACACAGTTCAGAGGTTTCTTCTCTGGAGGGCATGGGGTGCACGGTTCAAGAAATGTGTCTGTGGAGGTCGTTGCACTTCTCAGACGTTGCTCCTCTGGGGACTGTGGGGTGCACTATTCTAGAGCTGTGTCACTTGAAGTATTACGTGCTCTGCTCACAAGTGGCATCTCAGGAAGGCGCAGGACACACCTTGAAGTGTTGTTTCTCTTGAGGTGTTCTGTGCACTGCTCGGAGGTTACTTTTCGGAAATTGGCGGGATTCTGTTTCTAAGCTGCTTGTCTACAAGTGGCAGGATGACACTGCTCATAGGTTGCTTCTGTGGAAATTGTGTGGTGTGCACTGGTTTTAATTAGTCGGTGCAATTTCTTGAGGTTGCTTCTTTGCACGGAGTAGAGAGCACAGAGGAGGATTTAATGAAACTGATGTGGTGCTAGTAAGTGGACGTGCCAGTGAGCACTTTGCCAGTGTTGATTTCTCTGGTATCGCTGTCTAATCATTCTAAGTTTAGGATACTCCTCACCCTCCCTCCATCACACGCCTCCTGCTTCCTTCTGGTGCTGAGCTGCCTTTATCCTGTGATGGTGCTCGGTGTCTTGTTGTAATTTTCCCTCACTGCCTCCTCCCCTGCCCATTCCTAGTCAAAGTCTCTTATTCATTTCCTGTTAGATTTGCTCAGAGATGTGTTTGCATTGAATATATTATCCACATGTGGCATCGATTCTTGTTTAAGTCTGCCTCTCTGCAAGCATGCTGCTAAGAATGTGAGGAGGAAGGGGAGGGTTCAGTCCAACGAAGGGCACCGGTGGATCAGAGCATTCACCCGAGTCCTCCCTGAAATAAGCCTTGCAAGCTTGTCTTCATCTGGGGAGGAATACATTGTTGTTTGCTACTGTGGGGAGAGTAGAAATAAAGGAGAGACTAGGTTTCACTCCTAGAGAAAATAACCTATACCCAGTCCGGCCTGAAGTGGACAATGAATATTATATGCCTATAGGGGCTGTATTTTTACGACAACACCAACTAAACTTCAAACAATTAGTATAGTCTGTCGTTCCATTATTCAGTTGCTCCATAGAAATAAAACAGTGAGAACATCTTTGTGTTTTAGAATGTTGGCCAATATGCCGGGGGCACTTACTCTACCCTTTCTCACAAGAAACAAGATGCCTGCTAAATACCCCCAGGTTGTTTCCATCTCTACAAATGTATTGTACCCTGATCAGAACTGGCACTTGGGATGATGGGACGTGAAGGGGACTTCGGACACTGTACACATGGCCAGGATGTTGTTTCTTCAAATTAAGGCCATCTCGGATACCAGAGAGACGTCACAGTAATTTTAAGGAGGAAAGGGCACTAGCTGTAGAGACCATGAGTTTCCCCCCTCGCGAGAGCCCAGAGCCCCCTTTATTTGCCCTCTGTGGAAAACCTGGTCTGTCAGTAACTCCTATAGACCCAAGTCAACCGTAAATTGTGCTGCCCATTCCATCCCTGTCATGATTGATGGGCGTCTCATACTCTCCAACCATCTGTGGATATTTGCAGCGTCATCCCACTGCCTGGACTTTGTGGAAGTCAACCTAGAAGTGGAGTTGTAATAACATCCTAGAAGAATGCGCACTATGTAAATTGTTTTCACTAATTGCAAATGTCTTCTTCGCTCTCCCTGGCATAGAAGCAATTATGGGAAGACTGAACAACAAGGTCGTGTATTCTGATTTTGTCCTTTTGGAGATGTGGTAGGATGTTTAAAAAGACAACCCCGGTGCCAAGAAACCTGCACACACACCCTGGCAATTCCACTTGACCACTCTGTGTGATCCTGGAGAAATTATTCCTTTAGTCTTTTCGTCATTTTACTTATCTGACTAAAATTGGAATGTTTAGAAATGGGATAAATGTCAGTCAAGTGCGCACATTAGCAACATCGGAGCGATTTACGACGTCAATTTCACTTTCACCGTTCGTGTTTTTCTTTAGGGCAAATGAATGGCATTCACGCAATATACACTATTTTTAGACCCATCATCCACGTTTATCGGGTATATACGATGCTTGTGTGCGTTGGGTGCTTCAGATTCACTGCTGCGACATTTCCATAGACTTTTCTCATTCAGTGTTTGTTGAAAAGGCTCCAAATCTTTGACATCACTAGAGGGAACTTTAAATGCCAATTAGTTCTCAACACAAATAAAACTGAACCTTTGTAACAATTAATGCAAATTCTTCTTCCTGTGGGTTCTTACTATAGATTATACTGTGAACATCGCATGAAGGTTGTTGTTTAAAGTTAACCAATGTTTGTTTCTTTCAAAATACCCCATACACTGTATTGAGAAGATGATGGTTGAAAGGTACAACAGAATGCGGGTCAGCTCAGATGGCTAAGGTACATGCAGAAGCAAATTGTGCGCAACCTGCAGGTCGCGGGGTGGGTTTCGGAATCTTGACTCAGCCTTTTATCATTGTGTTGTTATTTAAATGAGGACCATTTAGCCGAGTAGCAGGAATGCCTCTTGTGTACACAGCTGCAAGAACTGTGGTAACAGGGGCTGGAAAAAATATGTCAATATCATCTTTCAGACATGTATTGGCCCATATTCAGTGTGTCTGAAATGTAAAACAACCAGTGCGTTAATATTGGTTCAAAACTGAATTACGGAGAGAGATCAGTGCCGTGTTTGCTTAATGTAGAAGAAAGTGTCATGTAATCCGGGTTACAAACCCCGGTGTCTGTGTATTGCTGAAGACAGATGAGGTGTTCGGTTACCCTGGGAATGGTACACAGCAGTTTTTGGCGGGAGCCAGGGTGACCTGCCTCGGTGTGATGAATAGCTGCCTCCAGCTGTCCCCTGTGAGAACGCTTGCCGCACACTACAGCAGACAAAGCAGCGCGGGGATTACAGCAGCCTACAAGGTGCGCCGAGCTGTGCCCTGTGAGGGGTGATGAGCGCGCGCGCGCTGTTATCTGGCCGCCCTTCATCGATCCCGGAGACTGAGGAACTTCGCCACACCAATCACAATGACTGAGCGCACAGGAGCGTTCGCCCGATGCGTTATCACCTTCACACTGATTGCATCGCCTTCAAACCAGCCGGTGCTTCACATGCGGAAGGTGAGAAGTGCGGGTGCTCCTTCTCTCATTCTGTGAAACCAGTGCTTAGAGGTGGTCCTTTCTGGCAGTACCGCTGATACTTGATCATTCTATTTCAGGCACCTCATCGTAGGGTCCTGTGGACAACAACTCTGGGAGGTGATTAGACGTGACCTCCCTACCATCCCCCATTTCATGCATCTTTCGAGATTGAGCCTGAGCCCTCTGAGGCCACAGCTCTCAAGGCGCACTCCTACTCCCAAAGGCCGCATGCGCACTAGCATCTTTGCCGTAGGAGGTCGAGGTTGCTGCATATTCCATTAGAAACACTGTAATTTGTTCCAATTTATACTTACATTTGAGGTCCTCTGCAATCACAGCTCTCGCTTGAGGCAGAGACGCAACGATCCACAAAAGAATTAATGAGTACAGAAAGTAATGCTACAGGAGTACTCTTTTTACACACTCTTACGTGCCTGTGTAGCATCAAGTGCGAGGTGTCCGTCCTGTACCCTGTTACAAAAAAGTGCAATGACAGCACAGCTCTTTCTATTTGTAACAATTGTGAATAAATAGTGCCTGAATATTCTCATTTTTAGGGGGCTGATTCACAAAAACATTTATTGGGCCCCGAAGTCGTACAACAGCAGAACAGCACGAAAGGAACAACTTGCCATGAGTATAAGTACATATGGGGCACACCCATTCGACTTCTACGGATAAAGACATGTCTTATTCTTGCAGGGGAGTATTGTAGGGCTTTTCAAACTGCACCGCAAAGGAGGCCTCACCCATGCAGGAGTTTCTGAACCTCGGCACTGTCAGAATTGGTGACAGTCTTGCTTCGTGGGTCTTTCAATCATGGTGAGTGTTGAACTTGTGTTGTAGGACCAATAACCCAGCACTGTAAATGACTTAATGCACAATGCCAAAGGCCGTGATCAAGACATGCCATGCTCATGGGATCAATGGAGAGCTGAAAGGCAGTGGTGCAGTCGTCATGGTTTTCACAGTGTTGTACAATTGTATCAATGGCATTCTGAATATGCTGTAGTGTGCATAAAACAAAGGGTGTATGAAAGAACACCGAGTACAAGAATATTGTTCAACAAATCTATTGGTGCCAGAACATCGATTACCAAAATATTGTGAAGGTACATATGTAGATAAGTACGGATTTACTAGCCTTAACCCCACATAAACCTAGCTTGACAGTGCGCGTACATGAAGGAATCTGAAAATTTGGCTTACCTGGGGTAAAGAAGAGAGGTCACCTAAAGGTTCCTCACCTTGCTGATCATGGTCAAGCGAAGTCTTAGTTTGAGGTGCCACTGAGAACTGGGGTGGTATTTAAGTCAGTTTTCATGGGTGAAGATCACTGCTTTTGTTAAATTCAGTATTTGCTGGTCGAGTGAAATCTATTTATCCATTGCTAACAGGCAAGAGCATATATTTATTTGGAGTTTTACATAGCGCAACAAGATTTTTTCAGGTAACAGAGCGCTACAAGAATAATAAACAAAAGTAAGTATGAGACAAATGGTACGCAATATACATAAACATGGTATAGGTAATGAAGACAATAATTGAATACGCATAGGGCAAGAAGAAAGGTAGGAACACATAGTCAATCGTAAATACAGGCATGGGCAAAGTCTGATAGGTGTCAGGATGATGTGTAGATTGTTGGGAAATGGAGGATCAAGTGTGGATCTTGGAGGTCTGAACAAAAGCTTGAAAAAAAATGGAACTGCAAACTGGTAGGAAAGCGTTGCATATGAGGAGAGGGAGGTATGGCCTCAATGTGCGAGGCATTTGTTGGAGAGTAGAATTTAAACTTCTTTCCTGAAAATGGATGTGGGTGGGTTGCATCTGATCTCCAGAGAGAGAAAGAGTTCCAGATTTTTGGGGTCATTCCAGGAAAAGACTGATTTTAGATTTCCTTTTTGTTAAATTTTTGTGGCTACTCGGGAGCTCATGCTTCTAAAAGAACTGTTTCCGCCTTTCCGCCCGATAGCGTCAATTTCTGGGTTAGATAAGAGGGGTATTGTGGTGATCACTTTTTTGGAGCCAGTGATGAGCCTAACTGCCACATTCAAGGCAGCTTTCAGTGATGTAAGTGTGATTTTCAGGAGGCCCACACGGGTAGCACTACCAGAGTCAAATTTCGATGGCACAAGTGCTTGAACCACTGTTTTGAGGTCTGCCAGGGGGAAGAAAGGTTTTAGTTTCCTTAGTACACGTAGGTTGATGGTTAGCTCTTCTCGTCGCTAAACTGATGTGCTTTTGCATGTAAAGGCATTTTTCAAGACTATTCCTAGGGATTTAGCTGAGTCAATGATGTGTGGGGTGCAGTTCAAGGCAGTAAGATATGGGAGACAGCTTTTAATTTGAGGGGCAATAGTGAGCGATGAGATCAATAAGAATTCCGTTTTGAGGGCATTGGTTACAAGTCAGTCTATTCTGCGTTTTTGTGAAAGTGTTATTGAGGATGCTGATGTCATGAGGAGAGGTGATTTTCCTGTAGAGTTGAGTTTCATCTGCATACACGTGGTAGGAGACATGAGCATGTTTGAGGATTTCAGTAGGGGCTCCATGTATACGTTAAACAGTGTCGGGGAAACAGTAGACCCTTGGGGTAAACCAAGGATCACTAGCGATTGATCAGAAAGAGTGTGGTAGATTAGAATGCACTGAGATCTGTTGTGGAGGAATGAGGAATGAGGAGAAAATTTTTAACATAGTACCGTAGAGACCCATCCTGTCGTCTAATCATTTCAAAAGGGTTTCTTGATCGACAGTGTCAAACGAAGCCGACAAGTCAAGTAGGATTAGTAAGCAATATTCTTTCTGATCGAGTGAGAGTAAAGCATTGTCAACAATGTGGACCAGGGAAGGTTTGGTGTTATGGCCCGGTCAGAAACCAGATTGACATTGGTAGAGGAGTTGGGACTGCTCAATGTGCCTGCAAAGCTGTAGGTGCACACATTTTTCTAAGAGTCTGGCCAACGTTCTCTGTATTTACGTTGGAAGTTTGAGGTTATACAGAGAGGTTGTATGTCTAAATGCTATTTCAGCAAGTCGAAAGACATTGGTGTGCCTCGTTATGTATACAGTTGAACCAGGGGCGGGATCTTTTGAATGGCATTCTCTTTAGTTGTTTGGGAGCTATGATTTTTTACATGTCCTTGATTTAGTGATCAGTGAGGTCATGAGCATCATAAATGGAGGAGGGCGGGAGCAGGTTGCAGTTACTAAAAGCTGCCATCGTGAGTGGGTTAATATTGCGGGTGTCTCTGACCCAATGTTTGGCTTTCACGGGTTGGCACCTAGAGATAACTGCCCTGTCAGAATTGAGGACGGTGACGCAATGGTGGTCAGTCCAGTCGCAAGGTAGGATAGATTCAATTTGTATGGTGTTTTCTTTTGTAATGATAAATCTAAGATACCCCTATGTTATGGGTTGGACGATTGCAGGCTTGGATATGGTTGAGATCCTTGAGGAAGGATTTAAAACTATTCACAAGAGAGTCACTGGAGTTGTTCCAGTAAATGTTGGTTGAAGTCGGCAAGAATATTTTTGTTGTGATGCTCTTCATTGTTGGAGGAGATAATCTCCAGGATCAGTTTGATGAATGTGTGTGGTTATCTATGGGAGGGTGGTAAAATGTATGAAGAGATCACATTGAGTAGTCATTGGTGATGATAATGATGCTAAAGTATTCGCAGGTAGGCAGTGATAAAGAATGTGTTTGTTTCATCAATAGTGTGGGCCTGTATATACACGGGCTAGGCCACCCCCAGAGTTGCCTGAATGATCTAGTGTGATGATGTCATGACTAGGGGGTGACTGGTATGTCAAGAATTGGGGATATGTTTTCTTTCAACCAAGTTTCAGTGAGTAACAGTATGCCAAAGTCAAAGTTAAGTATAAGATCGGCTTTGTGAGCAGCATGTTTCACAGCTGAACAACAGTTGAGTAACAAGCATTTAAGGAATATTTTGGTGGCATTCGCAGATGAATGTGAGATGGGTACTTGTTTGAGGTTCGCTTTATTAATGTACCTAGTGCTGGGATGTGATCCCCTGAGAGGGTGATTGATAATAGTCCACATTTTTCTGGAAGGAATAGCATGGTCGGCTGAAGCACGATTATAAGTGGCTAGTAGGGAGAGGATATCATTATTCAATAACTGTCTGACTAGCCTATTGGGTCAGGAGGAGTGAAAATGATTGGGTTTATTCTTTCAAATAAAAGAAGAGTCACCCTTTCAAGCGAAAAGGGACGGGGTAGAGCCTACCAAGTACAAACAGTTTCCTGTCTTTGTTGTTGCAATCTGTGTGAAACCCATACGTTTATCTCTACAGCCTAATAAGAATGGACCAATCATAAATTTGCATTAAACCACAATATTACTATGTCACCTCTTAAAAAAAAAAAAGATGCTTTTTATTGTTATTGTTAGACCTGGCATCCTTGTCGTGGGTTTCCCCTGTATTTTTGCCTTTGCCTCCTGTGTTTTTACTGTGTGTTTGACTTCGTTTTTGCTGGTCTAGATGCTTTGGGCACTTTGTCAATCCTGTTCAGTGCCAAAGTGCAAGTGCTCCCTCTGTAAATTGTTGTCATGTATTAGTGTTTCCATAATTGGCTGATTTGGTTTACTGTTAAGCCCCTAGTACAGTGCACTGTGTGTGCGTCAGGGCCTGTAAACTAAATTCTGCTAGTGGGCTTGTAGCTCGGATTGTGCCACCCACACAAGTAGCCCTGCAAAAGGGGCTCAGGCCTGCCATTGCAGTGCCTGTGTGCAGTCTAGTGCTGCCATGTCGACCTGGCAAGTGCACCCACTTGCTAGGCCCGAACCTTCCATTTTCTTACATGTAATTCACTCCTCAGGCAGGTCCAAGGTATCCCTGAGGGCAGGGTGCAGTGTATGTGAAAGGTAGGACATGTCTTGATGTGTGTGGCATGTCCACATAGTGAAATACTGCCAATTTCATTTTTCACTATTGAAAGGCTATCTGTCCCATAGGATAGAATGGGAATTTATGTATAACATCTTATAAATATAACTTCCCATTATGTCAAGCCATGAAGGTCAAGTTTAGTTTGCCTGAATTCAGAATATAAAGATGCATCTTTTAGTAAAGATGATTTTTACATTCTGTGTTTGAAAATACCACTTTTAGAAAGTAGGTATTTTCTTTCTTAGCCATCCTGTGTGCCTCTGCGAGGTTTGTGTATTGACTGTCTGGCTTTAGAGTGACAGGGGCTGGGGATGTGCATTCTGTTCAGACAGCCGGGGGGGGGGGGGCTGAGGTGTGTCCTGCCTTTCCAGGGCGAGTCAGGGCTGGGCTGAATAGACTTGGGCTGCATTCAGAGCAGGGACAGGAGATTTGTTTAACACCTGAATGGGCTTGGTCTGCCTTGGACAATGGTGTCTCCACCTCCTGCCACAAAGCTGCACCAGAGAGGACAGAACTGGTTTTGGCTGGGTAAAGAGTTTCTCTGCCACCAAAGAATAAAGGAATTTGTGCTATAAAAAGTGGCACCCAGACCTTTAGATCACTACTGGAATTCAAGAGGAACCTTTGCCAAGGAGAAGAGCTGGAGAAACTGAAGGATAAGTACTGCCCCTTTGCTGTGTGCTGTTTGGGGTTGGCCTTTAGTAGTTGTTTCTGCCAAGGAGAGGATAAAGACGTTGCTGTGTCTCCTGCTTGAGGAAGATCTCCAAGGGCTTGAAGTAGAGCTTGCCTCCTGTTTTGAAGTCTCAGGAATACAAAGACTTCCCCACCAGCTCCCCTGAACTTCCTTGCTTAGAGTTCTGACCTGCCAAGAGATGCCTGTTGCTAAATTGGGCCTCTGGAGGTGGTTCCTGCAGTTGGTAGCAGGAAAAGAAATGCAACTTCAAGAAGCTTGCCGCATCCCCATCTGTATCTGTTAGATTTGGGGGTCTCTAGTTGGCACAGGTAGGTCCTTGTGACAAATAGGGACCCTTGCCTCTTGTCAGGATAAGGGGATTACACTCCTGAGGCGCTAGGGGGCGCACAGCGGAATGGCTGCCTGAACTGCAGCTCCGCCGGGCGATATCACACGATGTGATCCATTGCCACTAAAACCCCATCATTCCACACTGCGCGACCAGCATTTGGTGTGGGAACATGTGGAGCGGAGGCGGACAGGTGTAGAGGAGGTCGATAACCCCCGGGCGCGATTAAAATTCCGAGGTATCTGCGGCGTGCACCGATATGCCTGACAAGATGGCCGGCGGCCGACTGCGTGTGTGGAGCAAACAGCACAGGTTAGGCAGCGCACTGCCCGAGTAACCCAGCAAGTGTTGTCCGAGGGTGAGAACAGATAGCCAGGCCCAGCGCGCCCGTCTACATCGTTCCAGCACCGAGACGCAGGGGCGGAGGGCGCCCGGACTTCAGCCGGCTGCCTGACAATATGGCGGCGCTCATTGCCGTCACAGCGGACCCTGGGGTTTGGCGCCGGCGGGCTCCTGCACGGAGTACTGAACTCACTGCGGGCGGACTGGCGGGGCGGAGAGCGTGATACACCGTCAGGTGCATGGGAGATTGAGTACAGCACAACGCATGCCTCCTACACTCCATAGATCCAGCAAACGGTGTAATTTACGTACATTGTGCCGGCGGGTGTAAGGGGCGAGATAACGCACGAGCGAGGTGGCGTCCCATTGCCGGGCTGATCGTGCTGAGGCACCTCACGTTCACGGGCTCATATCTCTCCCTTCCCTCAACTTACCGCGGGGGTGACCGGACCGCTTCCCCCCGGGGTACTCAAACGCTGGCGTAATTCAACTGGCGGAAGACATCTTGGAGGAGAACTACCACCACGTGCGGAGACTGGCCACCACTAAAGAGGAAACACGGCGACGGCGACCAGAGTAACGAGGGCGTCTGGACCCACTTTGAGGAAAGGGCAATCACCGGCTACCACTATGGGGAAGCCAGACAAACAGCAACCTAAACTTTCATTCGACAGCAAAAGGGTGACTAAACCTGCGGACGACATGTCGGAGGCCGGCGGTTCTGCGGATCCACCGCCAACTACTAACATTGAGAAGATCTTGCTGGCTATCCAATCTAACCTGCAGGACATCAATGGCAAGCTGGACAATCTGACGTGCAGGATGGATGGCATGGCTGCCCGACAAGATAAACAGGGCGAACGGTTGGACGAAGCTGAAGCGAGAATATCTGCCGTCGAAGATGAGGCGCATACGTCCACCACTAAATGCGCGGGATTTGAACGCATTCTGGCGGTGATAAAAGCGAAGGAAGAGGATTTGGAAGCGCGCTCGAGGCGCAATAACGTGCGAATCACGGGCCTGCCAGAATCCACCAACACAGGACGCATGGAACACTACATCGAGGGTCTCTGTAAGGATATCTTTGGGGCGGAGGCCCTATCGCAGATCTTTGTTGTGGAAAGAGCCCATAGATCATTGGGCCCCAAGCCGCCGCCCGGCGCGACTCCCAGACCGATAGTGGCGCGGATCCTCAATTACAGGGACAGAGACGTGATCCTAAGGCTGGCAAGGGAAAAGGGCAAAATCACACATCAGGGCAACTCCCTGGAGTTTTACCCTGATCACACGGTCGCTGTGCAGCAGGCACGAAAAGAGTACGCCACAGTGAAGGCTAAGCTGCGAGCATTGAACATTGGGTATTCTATGCTATATCCTGCCCGACTTCGAGTAGTATGGAAGGAGCAGACGACAGTGCTGGCGACGCCCAAAGCGGCCCTCGACTTTGTCAAGAGGATACAGCGTGAGGCGAGGTCGAACTCCCGGGACGACCAGAACGAAGTCTCGGACTGATGTCACTGAAGGTCTCCAACTTTGCGCAGTGGTAGGAGTGGCTGCACGGATAACGATGTGGGGCTGCTTTGTGGCCCTCCTCAGCTGCATTGCACAGGACGTGCGGACACGAGGCTACCACAGGTGAGAGAATGGCGTTTAATGTTGACAATGTGCGGTGGAAGGGCAGAGATCAGCGGGGATGGCAGGGAAGGGGCCGCACCTCTGTCCTGAACTGCCACGAATATTCCTAAATTGACCTTGCTGCTATGCCTTCCCCGCTGAACCTTTTGATCACACGTTGGTGTCAAATTGTAAATAACGCCACCACTGCGAACTGTGGGTCAGGACCCTGTGTTCTAAAAGTGATCGCGGACCCTCAGGTCTGAACTCAGGATAGCGGAGGGAGTGTCAGACCACTGTACACATTGACTCACTTTGCATTGCGCTGTGTAGACTAACGGTGGAGACATCGCCCCCACACGCTGCTGTGTCCTGTACGATGTATAACCGAATGTTTGCTATGTGCGGGGAGGGCTGTGCATTGGTTCCAATAGGCCGTGGCCTTTCCACACACGTGTGTTCGCTGTGTGACGCCGCAGCAAATCCTCTAGTGCTGCTTCACTACTTGCACCCAGCATGGGGATGATGAAGGGGAAGTGGGATTGTGGATTGATGGACACATATATTGCGATTTTGTCTGATTCTATCAAGTATCGCCTGCGCCCGTACATCGGGTGTAGAGTTGCGCTACTAGCGGACCTCCATGAGGGTAATACCCGACACAAGTTCTGCCATGGGCACCGAGTTATTGTTTCTGTGGTTGAGGGAATGGTGCTCAGAAGGGGTATGGCTTCGGCAGGTTGGGGATGCTGGAGTGGGCGGGTTTTGGGGAGGGGGGATGTTTAACTGTTTACTGAGACCTATTGCATTGCAAATGTACACGTCATTCAGATATTCCTTGAGGGGGATGGTGTTTGCAAATTACGACCATGGTAGAGGGTGGGATCAGGATCCGGGTAGGGTACTTGTGTGTACTGGTATGTGTGGTATGACATCATTTGTATACACCAGGTTCTAGAACCGGCAGCGGTAACTGTCTAAACGTCCTCACTTGGAATATTCGTGGGTTTTCTCGCCCACAGAAAATTAGGCAGGTTTTTGCCAGTCTCACTAGATGGAACATTGATATAGCCTTCCTGCAGGAATCGCACTTAGCACCGCACACACACGCTTCATTGGGGTCGAGGTGGGCAGGCACTTCATACAGAGCTTCATACTCGTCTTATTCCCGGGGGGTGATTATACTGATTAGGAGGGGGGTCAATTTTGAGGAGGAGCATTTGACACAGGACCCGGCTGGTAGATATGTACTAGTGACGGGTAAGCTAAGGGGCCAACACATCACGCTCCTAAACGTATACGGCCCGAATATTGACGCGCCGGAATTCTATCGTGACATTTGGGGACACCTACAAAAACATGCTTGCACGCACATTTTATGCGGGGGGGACTGGAACGTGACACTACTGGATGGACTGGATCGCTCCTCACAATCAGTGGAACAACACAAACAGTCGAGACTAATGGTGGGACACATGATGGAGGATTTAGAATTGGCAGACATCTGGAGGCTAAAACACACAGATGACCCAGGTGCTACACACGTCACAGCATCCCACAATAGTTGGTCCAGACTGGACTACTGGTTAGGTTCCAAGGATGTTGCTCTGTGGGCGCGTAAGATACAGGTACTACCACGCACGCTATCGGATCACAACCCGGTTCACTTACAATTGGACATACCTCATTACACACCCCCCCCATTCCAATGGCGTTTCAACTCCCAGGCCCTCACGGACCCAGTATATGTAGACACCCTGACTAAGGCAATCAAAGAATACTTTGCTAATAATTCTCAATCTACTGATGACTCTTGTCTCCTATGGGAAGCCTTTAAGGCCACGATAAGGGGAGTCTGCATTAGCACTACCATAGGGGTACTCAAAGACATACGGTGCCAGATTCGCCGCTGCGAATGCCAGATGAGGGACTTAGAATTGCAGTATGAACGAACGCAGGACGTTATGTTGTTACCCAAACTACGCGAATTACACACAGAACATGCCGATTTTTCAACGGCAGAAATCAAATACCTAGATCGCAAACACGGGGCCAGGGCTTTTGGGGAAGGGGGTAGACCAGGGAAAGTACTGGCGCAGAAAATATGTGAGGGACGGGGGCACACACCGATACTCCGAGTCAAGTCAAGGGAGGGGATTTTGCAAACACACCCAGCAGACATAGTCGAATGTTTTGTAGACTCCTACAGCACACTATACCAATCCCAACCAACAGCTACTACTGAAGAAACGTATGATTACTTGCATGAGGTGGCGATTGGATGGCTGTCGGATGCCCATAGGGAATATCTGGCTCGACCGATCACGGTCGAGGAGGTCACAGAGGTGATCGCCTCGCTCCCCAACGGAAAGGCCCCAGGCCCTGACGGGTATACATCCGAATTTTATAAAAAAATTGTGGACATCATCGCCCCCTATTTGGTGGACATGTATGGTAACTCCTTTGAGGGATCATTGCTCCCCCCCACTCTGCGGGAGGCAATGATCATAGCACTCCTTAAACCATCCAAAGACCCGGAAAACTGCGACTCCTATAGACCCCTTTCCCTAATAAACGTAGATTCAAAAATACTCGCAAAGTTACTGGCCGTTAGGCTGTCCCCACTGATGACTCGACTGGTCCTCCCGGATCAGGCGGGGTTCGTGCCCACTAGATCCACCTCGCATAATACCCGAACCCTGTTCGCGCTGGCACACTATCTGAAGCCCTCGGTCAAGGCGGTAGCTGTCATGCTCGACGCTGCGAAAGCGTTCGATTCGATCGAATGGCGCTACATGCTGTCTATCCTTAATAGGATGGGGTTCCCTAAAAGGTTCGTCCAGTGGATTTCCTTGCTGTATACTAAACCATGTGCAAGAGTCCGAATCAATGGTTATGTTTCAGCTCCCTTTGACATTGAGCGGGGCACAAGACAGGGTTGCCCCCTGTCGCCCCTACTCTTCGCGCTGGCGTTAGAACCACTAGCGTGTATAGTGCGTCAAAAATATAAGGAGTCGGCACTGCAATTCGTGTCCAGGCCACTGCACATATCACTCTACGCAGACGATATGTTATTGTATGTTCGCGATCCAGAGACACATCTGAACCCGCTGCTTAGAGAGTACATCCGGTTTGGGGGTCACTCGGGTTTAGCAATAAACTGGTCCAAATCCTCACTCATACCTCTCACCGATGCCACTGCCCCCTTTGCGATGGATTATCCACTAGAGTGGCAGCAGGACCCGATTCGATACCTAGGGGTCATGTTCCACAGGAATCCAGACGAAGTCATGCGGGCAAACTATGGGGTGGTACTCTCCAAACTGGACGACAAGGTCCGTCGTTGGATACACTTACCCTTATCAATAGCTGATCGTATCGCAATAGTTAAAATGAACATCTTGCCCAAAATTCTATATCTCTTCAACAACATACCCATCACACCTACGAGAGAGGTCTTTCAACACATAAAGTCATTGGTACTGACCTTGATATGGGCGGGTAAGCAGGCTCGAATTGACCTGCAAACACTGACGTTCCCGATAACGAAAGGTGGATTCGGGGTCCCAGACTTTCTCCTATATTACCTTTGTGCCCAGGCACAGTACGCAGCATACTGGTACCATGAGGTCCCCTATCTTACTCACGTGGCCATTGAGGAAGGGGATGCCCATCCAGTTCCCCTGTCGGCGATACTATCACACACCAGACCTCCACTCCACGAACAGGACATCAACACTGTAGACGCCACAATCAAAGCTTGGAACAAACTAGGACAATTGGCTCACAAAACCCCATTGTATGCACCGGACATGCCATTACAGCACCATCAGGCTCTGTCAGTCACTAACGAACAAGTGGGGATGTCTCTGCTGACGAGAGCGGGAATCGACAGGATGGGTGACGTGTATCAGGGTGGCACATTCATAGACATCGACAACTTACAGTATATCCGGAACCAGTCTTCTATGTTCCGATTCACGTACTACAGGTTGAAAAGGGCATTGAGGGTACACTACCCATCGTTCCCAGCGGAACCAGAAACTCTAGCGCCCTTACAGATGCTGATCACCACTAGGGATCTATCTCACTTGGTGTCCAGGTTATATAATGCTGCACAAACGGAAATAGCTGGTCACACACTGAAAGCTAAGGAGAGATGGGATGCGCAGTTTGATACTCCCCTGTCAGAAGAGGAATGGTACAGCACATGCGCACTGACACAGATGTTGACACCTAATGGGAATCTGAGAATTATACATTTCAAGTTCCTCCACCAAGCCTACTATACACCGGTGAAAATGCGTAAATATGGGCTGCAAGAGGACGACAAATGTAAGCGCTGTGGTAGTGAGGGTGCGGACTTTGTACATCTGGCATGGCAGTGTGCGAGAGTGGCGGATTACTGGGTGGAGGTCACGGTCGCACTATCGGCCATATTGGGAGGTGAGGTGCAGTGCACGCCACAAATCTGCCTGCTGGGTATTATACCTCAATTCAGAGCACTAAAACGCAAATTCTGTGCGATTGCACTACTACTAGCAAAAAGACAGGTGGCGCAATGCTGGCACAGCCGTAGAGTACCGTCTACGAAAGTGTGGCTACATGACATGTCCGTCTGCCGGGATAAAATACAAACCTACGAGGAGGGCTTGCCTGTAAGATCAAAGCCGAAGGACATGTGGGGATTTTTATCAGACTATCTGAATTCTTTGCAGGAACATGAGGAGGAATAGCTGATACACTAGAATGACTGGAGTGTGGACGACTGATGAATGCTCTAGAGATGTCGGAGGGCGGCATTGGGTAATGCCGAGATACTGCTCCACTCACTGTACAGGTTGTATTCGAGTGCACTGTAAGGTCTACAGTTGGGGAATGTTATAGTTCTGTTTCTGAAATTACAAAATGTAAGACTCATACCGGCTGACTGCTAAGAGCTCTACGTAGGGCGTACGAGACGGATCTGCCTACCGTATTTGCACCATTATTAAGGCATTACATTTGATACACTGGACGTACGTAGTAAAATGGCGAGCCGGCCTCAGGGTTGTAGGCTCATGCAGTGTAATGTGCTTTATGTTAATAAAGGTCTTACAAAAAAAGAAAAAAAAAAAAAAAAGGGGATTACACTCCTAAATAAGCCCTGCTCACCCCCTTGGTAGCATGGCACGATCAGACAGGCTTATCTCAGAGGCAGTGTATAAAGCATTTGTGAACACATACAGTAATCAAGTGACAACCCTACAAAGGGACACCACACAAGGTTTATATAAAAAATAAGTATACTTTATATAGAGTTACCACAAGACCAACAAACAACAAAAATCCACAATACTGTACTTTTAGATGGTAGTTTTAGCTTAGTTAAGTTCAGTTCTTAAGATGCAACACTTTGCGTCAATGTACCTTAGGATGAGTTGCGCTTCCATAACAAGTAATGTTGCAGCGATGGAAATGCGGCAAAGTTCAGGTGCAAAGAAATAAAGACAATGCTCTCTCCTTGATGAGACCGCTTCCCGGTGATCCGGGGGTGTCTGCTGCGATGTCGATCCTATTCTCTGGCGATGCAAGATACTTTAGAAGATGCAAGCCGCGACCGGCCGCGCCACAAGCTTCCCAGCGATACGGCGGCGTCTGCGGCCACGTCGATCATCTCTACTGGCGATGCGAGTTGCTTCCACAACGATGCGAGCCGCGACAGGCCGTGCAACACTCTTCCCGGTGATGCGGCAGCGTCTGCGGTGACGTCAATTCTCTTCTCCGGCGATGAGCCGCGACAGGCCCTGCGACACGCTTTTCAGAGATGCGGCGGTGTCTGATGCGACGTCGATCCTTCTCTCCTGCGACACGCGTCTCAGCGATCCGTCTGCATCTGCTGCGACGTCGATTCTATTCTCCGGTGATGCAGGGAGCTTCGGGTTGTGAAGCGGCAGCGGCAGTTCTGCGACACGCTTCTCGATCTGGCATCGCGCTTCCAGCTCCTTGCGACACGCAAATACCCCATAGCACAGGTGGAGGCACTTCAGGAAGACATTTGGGGAGCTGGTAGGTGAAGTCTGTTGCCCCTGAGACTTCAGCAGGAGTCAAGCTCTGTTCCAAGCCCTTGGTGATCCTTCACAAGTTGAAAGTAAAGCACACAAAGTTCTTTCTCCTTTCTTTGGCAGTCAGGCAACCACTGCAGGCCAATCCCCCAAGCAGCACTTCAGCTTAGGGATAGTTTCTCCTCAGTTTCTTCAGGTTCCTCTCCTCAGCAAAGGTTTCTTCTTGTAGTCCAAAGTGATCTAATGTCTTGGGATCAGGGTCCCAATATTCATACCCCAAAATCCTTTGTTCTCTGAGGGGAGAGGGGCCTTTGCCTAGTCCAAACCAATTCCTGAGCACTTTGTTTACGGCAGGGGCGTAACACAGGCCCCCGCATCCCCCGTGGTGTGCGGGGGGCCGAACTGCAGGGGGCCCACTCAGCACAGCACTCAGGCCTGAGAGCTCCGGATTATATCCGGAGCAGGGGCCCCTCTATGTACATTGCGGGGGCCCCTTAAACTTTCGTTACGCCACTGGTTTACGGGACTCCTTCCTTCTTTTCACTGTGCAGGGCAGAGACATCAGCCACACCACAGGAGGTGGAGCCAGCATTGTAGAGGGAAGGCCCAGCCCTATTCAGGTCCCAGGTGCAACTCCTCCCACCCATCTAGATGGGGATTTCTCTATTCACCACTGGGCTGTCCCAGCCTGTCTCCTGGAATCCCCCAGCCCTGTCACTCACAAACTCCAGACAGAGGAATACACAACCTAGCAGAGGCAGGCTTGAAAGTTTAGGCAAGAAAATACATACTTTCTAAAAGTGGTATTTTCAACAACAGAATATTAAAACCAACTTTACTAAAATATGCATTTTATTATTCTGAGTTCAGGAATACTAAACTCAAATATCTACCATGTTCTCTCAGTCAGTTAGGATTATAAAATGTAACAATTCTAACAGCCCATTATGGCCTATGGAGAACAGGTAGCCTTGCAATAGTGAAAAACAAAAATGGCTGTAATTCACTATTAGGACATGCCACACACATCAGGGCATGTCCTACCTTATTCTTACAAGGCACCCTGCCCTTCGGCCTACCATAGGGGTGACTGATATGAACAGAAGGGAAGGTTTAGGAACTGGCAAGTGGGTGCACTTGCCCAGTGACAGTACCAGACTGCACACAGGCTCTGCAATGGCAGACCTTAGACACATTTTACAAGGCTGCTGCTGTGGGTGGCACAACCAGTGCTGCAGACCCACTAGCAGCATTTTGTTTACCAGCCCTGGGCACCCCGGGTGCACTGTAATAGGGTATGACAAGTAAACCAAACAGTCAATCATGGAATCACCAATTAATACATTCATTTACAATAGGGGGCACTTGCACTCTGGCACTGAACAGCAGTGGCACAGTGCCCAAAGAATCTAATACCAGCAAAAACACATGAGGCAATAGCAAAAATGGAACGGAGACCCACGCCAATGGTGCCGGGTCTAACAGTATCCAACTCATCACCAAAGAAACTGACACAGTGCCTGCCCGCGGCTGGAGAAATCAGCACAGGCTGCATTGAGTGCACGATCTACAAAGTCCGAGATAACAGCACCGATTCTGGCACATGCCCTGCTGTGCAGCTGCAGAAACCAACGTATCATGGGACCGCGGCTGGAGAAACCAGTGCAGCTTTGTTGCCACATCGAGAACCGACGCATCCCCGATCCTCACACATCGCACCAGGGCGCAAAATCCACGAGAATGCAGGGCCGCAGTAAGAAACCGATGCACCACCTCCCCGCACAATAAGAAACTGACACATCACCTCCCCTTCAGTAAGGAGCCGACAGATCACCCCCCCTGCTGGCAGTAAAGAACCAACACATCACCTCCCCTTCAGTAAGGAACCTACAGATCACCTCCCCTGCTGGATGTAAAGAACCGCCGCATCACCTTCTCTGCAGCAATTTTTGTTTATGATTTTGACACATCCAAGGTGCTTTGTGTTGAAAGGGTCGCAACTATAGTTTGCTATGGACAGAACAGTTTCTCCCTTGTAAAAGTCATATTTTGATTACTGTATTTTGGATTCTTGCCGTTTTGGTCTTGTTTTATTTAAAAACAGATTTTTAAATATTTTTTTAATTTGGTGTGGTGTCTCTTTGTAGTGCTTTCACTGCATTACTGTATCTATGCACACATGTTTCACACACTGCCTCTGAGATACACCTGTCTGCTGGTGCCAAGCTACCAAGGGGGTGAGCAGGGGTTATTTTAGAAGTATATCCCCCTTACCCTGACTAGGAAGAAGGGTCCCTACTTGGACAAAGGTGCAAACCGTTGCCAACTAGAGATCCCATTTAAAACAGTTATCATCCAAATTGAAATACAGTGATCAATATAACAAATTCCTATTAAAAGTTTCAATAAACAATTGTTTAAGTATTCAATGTATTAGCGCAATTAAAAACAATGTATATATAACTCTCAAATCGAATTATAAATGTGTATATCAGACTGTCATGATTACATTCATTAACACATTAATAGATATTCTACCCTTGTCTCTTGTCATCGTACTTGTCCTAACAAAGCACATACCAAATAAGGACAACAACAAAAATATTCACATTCAATCACCAATTTATATGAAAACGGACAGGTTACTGCAGTATGTACCCTATACAGTAGGGATGGTCAAGACCCTTGTAATATGGATATCCTTATCTTAATATCTCATATTTATTATCCCATGTATAATCAATCCAAGAGAGGTTGTATCTATAGTGACCACCTACTTGGGGTCTTGATGCAGACACGTTAGATCTAACCCCCAAACAAGAAATGTAGGGGGTAGTTTATCCTTAACAAGTAGTTTGAACCAAAATATACATGTAAGGGAGGGCTGTTCCCTTATAATTATCGTTGTTGGACTGATTGTTTTTTTATGTTGTCTTTGTCTCCCAGAATAGATGATTTTATGGTGAAAAGGTTTTTTTACATGTATAAATTTATCCTGAAGAAGGTGGTGGCTCAACCGTAGAATACCGCCCAAATGCGTGTCAACAGATATTTTGATAGATATTATTAAAAAAAATATGATTTTCGTATAAATTGGTGATTGGATGTGATTATTGTTGTTGTCCTTATTTGGTATGTATTTTGTTAGGACAATTGGGATGACAAGAGATAATAAGAGGGAGAATATCTAATAATGCGTTAATGAATGAAATCATGAAAATCTGATATATACAATTGGAATTCGATTTGAGAGTTATATATACATTGTTTTTAATTGCACTAATACTCTGAATTCTTGGGCAATTGTTTATTGGATCTTTTAATGTGAATTTTTGTATATTTATTACAGTATTTAAATTTGCAACTTTTTTCTTCTTTGACACAAAAGATATGACAAAGGCACGCAAGGCAGCCTTAAAAGCGTCCCATGTGTTAGGAATAGATGTATCTGAGGGATCATTAAAAGCAAAAAATTCAGTAATGAAGGTGGTAACATTGTTAATAAAAAGGGGGTCAGATAAAAGGAAGGTATTACATTTCCAACGGCTAAATTTCGAGGTGGTAAGTGTAAAATCAAGGGTAGCATAAACAGGTGCGTGATCTGATATAAAAATGGAACCAATTTCCGATTTCTGAATAGAGGGGAGCAAGGATTTACTAACTAAAATGTAGTCAATTCTAGACCTGGTATGATGCATGTTAGAAAAAAAAGTATATTCAAAAGAATTAGGGTTACACGTTTTCCATACATCATAAAATGGACGAGAGGCAATGGCCGACTGAAAGGATTTTTGAGTTTTGTCAGGTTGGAATTTACATTTGGATAGTCTATCGGAGTAAGGATCCAACCATTGGTTAAAGTCCCCGGCCACAACAATATTAGGGCAATCGATAGAAGATAGGAGAATTTTCATATCTGACCAAAATTTGGGATCAGGGCGAACAGGGCCATAAATATTTAATAGAACTAACGTCTTGTTCTGGACCACAATCTTAGCCATCACCTATCGTCCATCATCATCATGTGCAGTAGAAATAATTGGAACAGACAAAGCGTTGTGGAATAATATAGCGACACCACCTTTCTTATTAGAAGCAGGGGAAAAAACAACTTGACCCACCCAATGTCGTTTTAACTGTAAAGACTCCACATCAGAACAATGAGTCTCTTGAAGGAACGCAATTTGAGATTGAAGTTTAGATAAATGGGACGCTTGACAGGGTTTCCAAGACCACGGACGTTCCACGGGACAAGATTACACATAATGGAGGATTGGATGGACGGAAGACATATGAAGGGAAGACACTTCAGGAAGGAGACTACAAAGTAAAACACAGCAAACAAAAATGTTACAAAAGGGTAAATCAGCATGAGGAACTACATAAGTATAACATGTGAACTCCGACAAAAGCATCAATATTAATAAAGAAGAAATAGAAAAACAGAATGACCAAGAAGAGAGAATGAAGGAAGAAGCAGAGAGAGAAAGAGAAGAGAAGAGGATATAGAAAGTGGGAAAGGATAGGGGAAGAAACAGATCATGGCAACAGAGCCAGATCTGTAGAAAAACAAAAATACAATGAAGATGGAGCATGGTGACGAACGGCAAGGCAGACCACTGGCATAGAGAAAGAGAGAGAAAGAAGTATAACAGACACAGGAAAAAGGAAAGAGCAACTCAAGTAGGAAGAAGCCAGGATTGAAGGTTATATAAGAGGAAAGACAGCAAAACAACAAAATTGAATAGAAGGAATGGTTAGGGAAATACTAGGAAGATGACTAAGAAAAGAGGGAGTAAAAGCGAGAGAGAAAGATAAAGAAAACACTTAAACACTTCTATCCATTCCGGTGGAAGGAAAACTTTGTAAGAATAACTTTAGTTTTACAGGATCATCAAAAGTACGTGAGCGACCATCATGAGTAACCTTGCAGAGGCAAGGATGTAGGATGTCATACTAAAGATGAAGATGTCTCATTTGGGGACGTAACTCCAGGAACTCCTTATGGCGAGCATTCGTTGCATTGGAAACATCCTGCGAGATATAGATGGTATGTCCCGACCAAATGAGATGTCGTTTAAGCTTAGCAGCTTTCAGGACAGATATTTGTTCGGTGAATTCCAGGGAAAGCATAATGATGCCTCTAGGTCTAGCAGAATTAGTAGCAGGTCGACCCAGTCGGTGTGCTCTTTGAATATTTAGAGGAGTAGAGGAGGGTGAAAGACCTAGGAGCTCCAGTAGAAATTTTTGTAGAAACACAACCATATTAGGCCCCTCAACGTTCTCCGGCAGACCATAAAGGCGTAGGTTATTTCTACGATTTCTATTTTCAAGGTCCTCTGTGTGCAGTTTCAGTCTGTGAATTTCCTGCTCTAGCATCGGTATTTTAGCAGAGACATCTTGAATATTACTGACGCGTTGTTCTAGTTCCAGCACCTTGCCCTCCATAGTTATCCATCTTTCCTCCATTTGCTTCAATTTCTCATTTGGTGAGGACATGAAAGGTTGAAGGCCACGCACTTCATCCAAAATTGAATCCAAGACTGGCTTAGGAGAAGCGTGGATTGGGGATGGAGGGTCATTTTTCTGTCTCTTTGGCTTGGTACCGGTAACAGATGATCGAACTGAGTGAGAATCATTAGCCATCTTAAAAGATGGGGAGAAATACACCAAAGATATAGAAGAAGGTGGAGCAACACAAGAGTACCCCAAATGAAGCAATATTCAATAGGGTTGCAGTGCCAAAAGATAGGAAAACATGTGCTCAGCGGCTTAAAGAAAAAAAAGCGGCCGCACACATTCCCAGTCGAAGAGGAAGTGACATCAGAAGAAAAGGTGACGGGATGTATCCAGCATAATCCGTCAAATGAGGAGGAAATCCTTTAATTCAAGAAGCACAGTAGAAAGAAATAACCAGGTGCATGGTCGACGTGAGGTAATAGAGAAGAAAGCAGTAAGCAGCAAAATAGAGAAAAAAGAGTCCAAAAAGACTGTGGCCACAAATAGGAGGCGATGAGGGAAAAGGGCGCAAAAATCAATGAAGCGCAAGAGTAGTAGCGGTAAAAGGCACCATTCAGGAGAGCAAGGGTATAAAAAGAAAATTGAGCATCAATAAAAGAACATTGCTAGAAGGGCAAAGGAATCCAAGAGGAGTACAGCATTATTTCCATTGAAGTCGTGCTGGAGGAAACGGGCTTATCGTCGTGAGAGGCAGCCTAAAATGGCGGCCGCTCTCACCCGGTCTGAGGAGAATGCGACGTGGATCAAAACTATCGCTCCAGCGATAGTCGGGAGATGTAATTGCTGTCAGTGAACTCACCGCATGTTCCGGTTGCGGATACCGACGTTTTTAGAGCAAAACGCGGTGCGGAAACGGCAAAAATTGGAAGGAGAGCCCCGCCGACTCACGGAGCTCATGCCGGGTCCGCCATCATGCCGCAGCATCCAAGCCACGCCCCACTAAATGGTGTATATCTACATGGGCAATCGGCCATTTCCACACTATTCCTCACTACTTATTCCTATTCACAAAGCATTTTAGAATACGTAAAGTAGTACTGTTTACATACTCTTACCTGCCTTTGTGAAATAACCCAAAACATATCAAATGGGAATAGTAAGGGAATATTCATACACACCTAGTACAAATTAATAGACTGCGTTCTCTTGGCACATTTATGATGTGATGTTGGAAGTTTCTTTTCTGATCCACAAAGGCATACAAGAGTATGCAAAAGAGTTCTTCTGTAGTATTACTTCCTATACTCATAAATGCTTTTGTGAATCTGCTCCCTTTCGTTTAAGCGCACTAACACTACTACACCAAGTTAGAGCACATTTGAAGCCTGCTACAAATCAGAGTTCTTCAAGACCAGGTTAGGGGTATCTATGTAAATGCCACAATATAATACAGTGCTGTGTACCAAGGTCATAAGGTGCTTCTAGATAATAAAGGATGTTTTTTTTCTTTAAACAAGAGCACAGAGTCTTGCAGAGATAACAAGTGGTCTGCTATGGTGCAACAGAATTGGATATTTCTTTGAAAGGAAAAAACAATCTAATTACATATTACAGTGTACTAACTGTAATCACATATTTGATAAAAGTCGGAATAGGATGAATATTAATTTCTTTTTGATGCATTAATTCTATTTGTTTTTTGCAGTCCCTGAAGGGAAAATCAGACTTAAATGAAAGCAAGTAAGAATCAACATATGAATTACTCTGTTTTGTACTCGGCTACTGCTGAGAGCACTTGGTTAAAAAACAGAGAGGGGTAATGACGTGCAAATATTTATTTTGTGAAAACATTATATAATAGCAAGCACCGTAGTCCTGACAAAAACGTGAGGTTTGCGCTTAGTTCCTAAAACACTGGATTGGCATTTACCTTGCAAATAAAGTGGAAAGGCTTCATGTCTATTTGTCCCTATTTTAATTGTGGATTGTCTGGAGGTTCAGTATGGAGAGATAGGGATTTATACTGAGTCCTTTCTCTTCGAGTGTGGAGGTCTCCATATAAATTCAAACTGAATAGACTGCCACAATGGTTGTCTTCCCATTCCCAAATCATGGTGTGTACTATCTTTCTGTGCCAGCGAATATTGTGCTCAGTGATGCGACATGCAGTGCAAACAATCACCGACAATTGCAATATATAGTTGGAGAAAACTTTGCTATGTGTACATTTGTTACATACCGTCTGTCACCGTACAATATGTGTATCAATTACTGTTGTTTGCCTTTATTCTAAGTTCTGTGAAAATATGAAGCCGTGGCATATTCAGACGTACTCTATCTGTGTTGTGTGAAATTAAAGAATGTGTGTGTGTTTGCATGTATGCATAGGTACTTCTATAGAATGATCCACACACACTAACCCCAGCAATGTTGCTGAGGGTGGGAACCAGAGGCACGGGGCTAAAGGGCGAGCCAGCCTCCACTATCTCATGAATACACAAAAGTGGGCTGCCCCTTGAATCAATTCCTATGTTTATCTACAGAGTTCTGTAAAGATGCACTACCAGTGGGGGCATCTCATAAAAAGTTACGGACTGGCCTCACACACCGCCCGGTGTCATGCTTCATCATCGGCTGTCCTCGCCTTCTAAAAACTTGGTTTGATAGAGGGCGGGCATACACCTGGAGACAGGGATGCACTTCTAAATCTAAGTGATGGCTGTGGGGGAGTTGTCCGTGATTTAAAATCCATTACGTTAGTTTGTGTGCTATGCTTTATTCAAATGGTAAATGTACGGTGGTTAAAAACTAAGTGAACGGTGGTATGGGATATTATTCTCCCTTCACCGTATGAAATGTGGTCGACATGTTTCTGCTGAGGTGTCCCCAAAGGGTACGTAGCATTCTTCAGGACCTAAAAAAAGGGGGGGGGGGTTGTATACCCTATGTATCCACTTCCTTTTAATTAGTGAAAAAATGGAAGGAAAATCCTGTCGCTAGATCAGGGGAGGGGTTAAAAACACTATGTAGATGGATATTTCCCTCTTGGTATAGTACCTCTGAGAGTAACTCAGTAGAGAAAGGAAAAACAAAGACAAAACATACAAACCGACCGTGTGAGTATGTAAACAAATAGTTTATAAATATCATCCATTCCGGGTCATACCTATAGCGCGCGTGGTGGTGTAAAGTGGTCTTTATGAGACATGTGGCAGGTGCAACGTGTACTCACACCGTTAAAAAGTGGTTGGAAACCAACTCTTACCCTGTATTTCTACCCTAAACGCTCCATGGGAGGGCTGAGGTGGAAGGACCTACTTAGATTTTCTGTAGGGAAAAAAACACATAAAATCACTACTGGTAGTTAAGGGTTAGTCACCAGTATTCAGAAAGAACCAGGACCAAGGTTCCTAGTTAAAGCAAACATAAAAAGGTAAAATCCAGACTAAGGGACCACCTATTCATTCAAGTTCACACCAGCATTCTTTCAGGCATACTCTTACTGTCTAGTTTCAGTGCTTCCAGCCGTTCTTCGCAGAGGCGTCCCCTCTGCCTCCCCGCTGATGGTAAATGGTGAGATTCAGAAGGTTTTAATACTAAAGAGTTGTGACTAATTAGTGAGCTAATCAGTGTTAATTGGGCCTGTTAAGCAAGTTTCCTGTGTCCCTCTACGAGACTGCCTGACCGCCTGGTGGGAGGCATGACTGTGAATTGCCCCACCCGATTGGTCAAAACATGCCTCCAACACTACCAAGGCCATTTAGATAGGTAAAAATGGGTTTGTAAGCTTTGTTTCCTGTGTCCCTCTTGCGTGAGCCTGACCGCCTGTTTGAGGGTGTGTATTCAATAAAGGATTATGTTCGGCATTGATCAAAACATGCCTCCAACACTATCAAGGCCATTTTAGATAGTTAAAATGGGCTTGTGAGGTTTGTTTCCTGTGTCCCTCTTGTGTGAGTCTGACCCCCTGGTAGAGGGTGTGTATTCAATAAAGGTTACGTTTGGCATTGGTCAAACAGCGCCGATACCGATGTTAGGGTCCTCCCCATTCCTGCGGGAAGACAAAGGCAGTTATGAGGGCATTAGCTCCCATGTTTGTGAGGACTCCCATGTTAATTTCCGGGTCTAATCAGTCTCCCGGTATTTTGAGCATGCGCTGAAGTAGTGGCAAACCCGCTACCGCGCATGCGCCTTGGTCTATTCCGTGAGACACTTGCCCTGCTATGGCTCCTATGCTTGCGCACTGATAACTAACAGCGTGGATTACAACAGGGGCCACTCCAGATCCCCGTAAAGTGAGGGGATACCCCAAGACTTCTCAACACTGTGAAAAAAATAAAGTAACATTACTATGTTCACAATGGGATTACGGGCCAATGGTACCTCACTTGTTATATGTGTGAAGTACATACTAATGATAGTCAATGATGGCAATTGCTACAGCTGGTATCTATGTTTGATAACATAGGTTTACACAAACCGGTGTTTCCAATGCCAGTTTGATCTGTTTAAATTTGCGAGCATAACAACGGGCCCACATTAGTGAACCAGGAGGGTAGCAGTAGAGAATAGTCCCTACTCTATTAGGCCACCTTTCTTGGAGTTGGTTGTTGATTAAGAAGGTGTGCATGGTTAATTCTATACATTTTCTATTTCGCAAGTTGCAGCCATGGTATCTTATCATTCAAGCCTTTATCATCGCTGCGAAGCCTGTATACCCAGCGCTGTTCTCGGATGTGGAGTTATCTAGAGATATCACAGTCTTTTGTTTATTCATAACCTTAAGCACCACCCATCTGAGGTCCAGATCGTTGTGGCCTTTCTCCGTGAAATGTTTCGTCAGTTTGGTGTTGGTCTTCCTGCACCTAATCGTACTCCGGTGGTCGCTGATCCGCGTCTTCCCCTTCCTGGTGGGAATCCCGACATACTTCAGGTTACATGGACAGGATAGGAGGTACACCACACCTTCTGTATTGCAGTTGCTGAAATGTTTTAGCTTCCAGGGTCTCTCTGTACCTATGTCAACTTCTTTTGTTGTGGTGGTCAGCTGGCAGCACACACAGTTGCCGCATGGGTAGTGGCCCGTTGGTCTCAGTTGGCTCCACAGAGTCATCTGATTCTCGATTTGATCGTTGGGAATTTTGGAGTGTACCAAGGTGTCCCTCAATTTCCTACTCCAGTTGTATGCGAATAATGGGGGTTCCCACATCTTGTTCCCGCTGTTTAAGATGGTCCATTTTTATAATGTTCTGGATTCTGTTCGACACAAGCGTGTATGGTGTAACACAGACCAGGCGGTCTTTCTTTTCTTTTTGTGTTGTCTCCAAAGGGCATCCCGGTTATTATTCCTCGCACTTTTCCTTGCCCATTTAACCATCTTCTTGGGGTAATGTCTCTCCAGGAGTTTAGTCTCTAGTTGTTCTGCCTGTATCTGAATGTATCTATCTCAGAACAGTTCCTTCGAATCCTCAGGAATTTGGCCTACAGGAAGATTCTCACAGAGGGGCCTCAGTGGGAGCTGTCATACATTAATAAACTGTTCTTGTCTGTTGGTTTAGTGTGGAGTTTTGTGGATATTCCTTCTGATGTTAAGATTATATCCAGATCCAAGAAAACAGCCTGATTTTTGTCGATGGTATGTGTGAACCTAAGTGGGGGTCAATGCTGTTGACCCACTCCACAAAGAAATTATCTGTAAGTGCTAGTTTGGCACACTCCATGATGAAATGCGTGGGTGTCACATATGTCCAATCCTGGTCCAGTAGAATCTGTTCCACCACCTACAGAGTCCGCCTTTCGGGATGCTCGTATAGAACGCTTCAACGTCCATGGTTATGAACATGTCTTCGCTTGCATCTATGTCCAGTTCTCAAAGATGGCAAAGTACATCTTTGGTATCTCTAAGGTAGGATCGAGATTTCTGTACAATCGGCTTCAAGAACCAGTTGCAGAACTGGGAAAGTGGTTCCAGAGCTGACCCAATACCCGACACTATCGGTCTGCCGGTGGGGGTGTCTTGTTTTTGTGAATTTTAGGAAGGGTATAGAACATAGGTGTCCTTGGTTCCAAAGTCAATAAAAAGTCAGCCTCATGCTTGGTAATCCAGTCCTGGGTTTCTGCTTTGTTGAACATGTTCTTGAGACTGGTCATGATGTGGGTTGTTGGATCTTTCCGGTGTACCTCATAGCTCGAGGTGTCGGATAGCAGGCGTAAGCAATCCTCTTTGTACGTAGTATAGTCCATCAGGACTTTGGCACCCCCCTTATCTGCCGGTTTGATAATTATGTCATGGTTGTTCTTCAATTGCACCAGAGCCATTCTCTCTCCTTTGGTCATATTCTGGAATCCCCTCATATTGTTGAAGTTGACTCTTTCCACTTCTGTGAGGACCGCTTGTTCAAATGCCAGGACATTGCAGGATAGGTTCTGGTTCGGGGGAGAGAAAGTGGACTTCTTCCGTAGTCCAGTGCTGGTCCGGTCACTGTCCAGTGTTTCGTTTTCATCAAAATAATCTTTCAGCTTGATCTTTCCGAAGAACTGAGCTAATTCAGTGTTGAAGAAGTAAGGGTCGTTATTTGGGGTGGGGACAAAACCCAAGCCTTTCGCTAGAACCGCTTCTTCTTCTATGCTGAGGCTTTGCGTACTCAGGTTTACTACATTGGTTATTCCCTGGTCTTTGTTATTGTTGAGCCTCTGCCCCTGCTCCGTGCCATGGCTTGGCAGTTCGGGCTGGACTGTTCCCATGAGGCACAGCATCAAGGCTGATTTGCATGTAGCCATGTCTGACTTGGGGTGGTGTGGAGTGCAAAAAAACGATGGATTTAGGACCAGATCTCTGTACTGGGGTGAATGTATGACATTGTTCTGCATTCTGTCCATCAATTGTTGTTTTTGCATTTGTCACCCCGAGTGGGATGGGTATGCTCAGACGTGAGTCCCATGCTCTCCACACCACTGGAGTCAAGCTATCCAGGCTGATGAAGGCCGATAGCCAGAAATCGGTCCTTGGATGCTTGATTCCGGTCCAGGAAGGACATGGCTTGGCAGTTCGGGCTGGACTGTTCCCATGAGGCACAGGGTCAAGGCTGATTTGCATATAGCCATGTCTGACCTGGGGTGGATGTGGAGTGCATAAAAAAGATGGATTTAGGCCCAGATCTCTGTACTGGGGTGAATGTATGACATTGTTCTGCATTCTGTCCATCAATTGTTGTTTTTGCATTTGTCCCCCCGAGTGGGATGGGTATGCTCAGACGTGAGTCCCATGCTCTCCACACCACTGGAGTCAAGCTATCCAGGCTGATGAAGGCTGATAGCCAGAAACCGGTCCTTGGATGCTTGATTCCGGTCCAGGAAGGACATGGCTTGGCAGTTCGGGCTGGACTGCTCCCATGAGGCACAGGGTCAAGGCTGATTTGCATATAGCCATGTCTGACTTGGGGTGGTGTGGAGTGCAAAAAAACGATGGATTTAGGCCCAGATCTCTGTACTGGGGTGAATGTATGACATTGTTCTGCATTCTGTCCATCAATTGTTGTTTTTGCACCTGCTCCATGTCACTGCGCCGCTGGTTGACGCTTCGTCTTCCCATTAAACTCTCGTTGTCCTCCTTGGTTTCTGTCTGCCTCTTCCTCTCCCTCGGAATAAAAAAAGGCTGCTGTCCTTGGTGGGGCCCGAACCCTGGGGGGTAAAATTGCTGTGGCCAGAAGGCGAATGGCTGCATCGGTGGCGCAAACATTGGTAAGTTAGGTTCTGGTATCTCCGTGTCTGCTGCCCACCTGTGCTCTCATCGCTGCTGCTGTCGCTTCTCTCTTCCCCTGAGCTGTAAGTCCAGTTTTGAGGTGTAGGTTTGAAGCGTGGCTGACGTCTAGGTGCAGGTGTTTGTTGGGGTTTATTGAATACACACCCTCAACCAGGCGGTCAGGCTCACGCAAGAGGAACACAGGAAACAAACCTCACAAAGCCATTTTTAACTATTTAAATGGCCTTGGTAGTGTTGGAGGCATGTTTTGACCAGTCGCGGGGAGCGATTCACAGTCACGCCTCCCACCAGGCGGTCAGGCAGTCCCGTAGAGGGACACAGGAAACTTGCTTAACGGGCCCCAGATCTAGCGACAGGATTTTCCTTCCATTTTATCACTAGTTAAAAGCGAGTGGATACATAAGGTATAAAACCCCCCCACCCCTTTTTTTAGGTCCTGAACAATGCTACGTACCCTTCGGGGACACCTCAGCAGACACATGTCGACCATATTTCATACGGTGAAGGTAGAATAATATCCCATACCACTGTTCACTTAGTTTTTAACCACCATACATTTACCATTTGAACAAAGCATAGCACATGGACTAATGTAATGGTTTTTAAATCACGTATCACTCCCCCACAGAAATCACTTAGATTTAGAAGTGCATCCCTGTCTACAGGTGTATGCCCGCCCTCTATCAAACCAAGTTTTTAGAGGGCGAGGACAGCCGATGATGAAGCATGACCCTGGGCTGTGTGTGAGGCCAGTCCGTAACTTTTTATGAGATGCCCCCACTGGTAGTGCATCTTTACAGAACTCTGTAGATAAACATAGGAATTGATTCAAGGGGCAGCCCACTTTTTTGTATTCACTTCTATGGAATGAACTTAGCAAGGGAAGCATCGGTGTGCCGAAATTATAGCAACTTTATTGCATAGGTGCTATTGGGCTTTAACAGGTGTTAATTTTTTATTTTTATTTAATAACGATATTTGTATAGTGTGAACTTTGTCTTGTGGGTTGCAGTGTACATCACATTTAACAGAATTGTACAAAATTATAGTATAATGATCAATAACAGCAACATAATAATTATTTAGACAGGTCTAGGAGAGTTGAGACTTTAGAGATTCAATTAATAGAGTGTGAGCATAGAGCAGTACCTCTAATGTGTTCAGTATTTCACTGTGAAGACTAAAGCCATTTTTAAAGTTTGGCAGATGGGGTACGCCATCACAAATGTATAAAATGTCCTGTCTACTGTATTACAATTGGGAAACAGCCTTTACAGCGAGGTTTTGACCATGTTGTGCATTTACCATGCATTTTGTAGAACGCATGTTTTTACCACGTGTATGGCTTTACAACGCATGGCTCTACCATGCATTTAAGGTAATTTGGGAGTGTGTGGATCTCCCCCTACAAATACGTTGTTTTTATATATATAAACAATGCGTGGTAATGGCATGGTTGTAAAAGCATATGCGCTGTAAAAAAATGTGGGGTGAAAAATACGTGGTTAAGGCATGCAATGTATTTCCCTGCGTTGTTCTGTCGTACGCTAATTTCAAGTGTTGTATGGTCTACGTCACTTATAATACATTGGATGGAAAATCTGTCTCTTTTTGACAGAGTATCCTGTCTGCCAAACTCTAAATAAGGCCCTAAGTAACAGAAAACATTATCCAAGGCAACCGGCTGTAATACAATAGCAATAGGAGTTTAATATGGTGCCAGTCTCTAGCACATTGGCAATGAATACTGGCAATTAGAGAAAACATTATAATAGTATAAATGCAATTACAGTGAAAGCCAACAACGTAACTTACAAGTAAGTAGTTAAATTTAAGCCTTACTGTTCACACAAAATGCCTTTGACAATGAAATATCAATTGTTAAAATACACAGTCAAAAGCTGCATGCCATCTATAAATGTATGGCTGATGATTGCCTCTGTGTGAATTAATATTCATACACTTCCCTGTACTGTACCGGGAAAAAAGCATAAATGGCACGAAAGATCTCAGTTGCACACCAAAGGTTTTTTTTTAAAGACATTTCCATGTAAAAGATTTAGTGGTGTTGGAATAATACAGTCAACTCATCTTCCTGCACCAGAGGTGAACCTGTCTCCCTGATCATCATTTGAACATTTAATTGTTAAGTGTAATTTAGAGGTTGATTTTGCTGGTACTACTGTTGTTACTTATTGCCACACAAATATAGTAGTTGATTTCCGGCTGTATTTTGAGATTTTTGTATAACCCTAAACATCTTTTTAATCTTAGGGGATATTAATGTGAGGCCAGATGTAGCTTATTCACTATAAACTGAATATGAAGGATTGTTAACAGTATTGGGTTTGGCAGTGTATTGATTGTCTTAATCACAAAGATGGCACTCTAATAAGTTTGGTACCATATTTTAATTTGCAACCCAAAAATCAACAGATGGTTCCTTTAGTTCGTTTTGGTGTGACCATACACTGATCCGTTTTCATATTGATATGCCTCTGTCTAATATCGGCGGAGCGGGAGGCCATCTCCACTGGCAAGGGAGTAGCTTTGAGGAAATTCTAACTATAAGCGTCCTTTCCTCTGTCTGAGATCATGAGGCCTAATTGTGGCAAAATATATATCTAAAAGAAACACTACAGATTGGGTATTTATTGTATAGATATTCATTTCTCTTCATTAAGGAGACTCATATGAGAGTCATTCATCGATTGGAGTGGTACTAGGGATCAATTAGAGGTCCTAACTAAAAGCCTTGGGGCAATGGCTTGAAACATGTAGAACCTTGAAATACATAGACATAAAGGTATGCCTTTCAATTCCCCTTTTCAACCATACCAGCTAGAGTTCTGAATAAATCATTTTTCCCTACTCAGCCAGGTATTTGTAACTCTAGATTCTTATTAGATAAGTCCCTCCCACTCTTATACCTCCCAACTCTTCATAGTATATGATCAAAAGTGCTCCCGCGTATTCGTCAGTCACAGCACGCCCCAATCCGCAGCGGGATGAGAAGATCCCTATGATGAAGCATGCCACCAA
Source organism: Lissotriton helveticus (assembly GCF_964261635.1). NCBI lineage: Eukaryota > Metazoa > Chordata > Amphibia > Caudata > Salamandridae > Lissotriton > Lissotriton helveticus. The sequence continues at coordinate 382,494,345 of NC_136069.1, forward strand.
GGGAAATCTTGGTTGGTGAGGGTTATTTTAAGAAAGCTTTCTGTTTTCTATCAAAAAGAAAGAGTGGACAGGTAGTCCAAACAACATGGACAGACTCTTTTTGATGACTGCCAATACAAGGATTAGTACAGTATGCATAGGGTCCCGAGTCCTCTGTTTCCTGACCTCTGTCTCCCCCAATCTCTATTAAGGTCTGTTTAATATGCAACACCTACACAAACCATAAAAATGATATAACAGCTAGTAATTTAATGGCTTTCACAAAAACTGGGTTATATCAGAAACACTCAGACTAAGAAATCCAACTTGAATTGTTTGGCAATTCATCAATCATACTTTATCACTGCACAACGAATTTAAAAAGATGTTGGTTGAATTTTCTCCTGAGAATGCAAGATACCTGTAAATTGTAGGCTAAGCAACCCCTAATTTTCCAAAGACGTTTGACCTAAAAAAAAAAAGGATCTGCAATTGGAGAGAAAGACTTAAAGCAAAAGCAAATACTCATAAAAGTGCCTTGAAAACCCATCCCTGATATAAAACATTATTTTTATTCAAAATCACATTAATATAGCTTGCCATTCCGCTCAAGAGCTTTTTAAAATATATAAAGAGTTAACCTATCCACAACCTTACATCAATGGGGAACATTCTGGGTCTTATTTTGACCCTCTAGGAGCATTTTACATCAATAAATAAATGAAACCAAGGGAGTCAGCTTGGGGAAGGTTGTTTGGAGAAATGGCGAGAGTAGAGGGAGGAGGCGACGGTCAGGCCTTTCTATATAAATTTGGGTCACCAAAATTCTTCAAGCGGGTACGCCTGAAGGTTTTGAGGGCGGCCTTGGAACTATGGTATAGGCTCAGACGTAGCTGGGGCATGGGATACTATTCGGACAGTGCCCCTGTTTGGGATTCACCCGGAACACCGGACTGCCTAAAGGACAGTTTGGCGTTGCCCATAAGAAGGGCAGGTATTACCATCTGGGCCGAACTTGTAGACTCCGGGGGGATGCATCCATGGGAGTACCTGAGGGCAAAGATCGGGCTGAGGTGGGCGACAACATTCGAGATATCTTTAACATCATCATAGAGATTAACATGTCATTAGTGTTTTTTTGAGATGATGGCTGTCTGAGTCAGAACCTCTCTCAGAAGGACACAGGCTTATTAATTTATTTGATTTTGCTGGCCAGAAGGGAAGTTTGCAGGAGGTGGAAAGATCCCTTACTCCCACAAAGGGAAGACTGGCTTAAACCTTCTTTCTCCATGGCTCGTCTAGACTATGAGGGTGCAGAAGATAAGCTAATAAACATCTGGCACCCTTTTGTGAGATGGAGCCAAAATTTAAGATTAATATGACTGGTCTAATGATTACACCAGTTTCCCCTCACAAATAAGGGACCGGTCGGACGACCCAATCGAGTGCGGTAAGCCGTAGAGGTCACAGATCACGAAGGCGGCTTCATATGACCGGCAGAGGCTTGACAGGTTAGATGAGGACCAAAAAAAAAAAAACCTATCCACAACCTAACATCAATGGGTAACATTCTGGGTCTTATTTTGACACACACTCTAGGAGCATTTTACATCAATAAATAAATGTCCTGAGAAAAATACATTTGCTCTGATACTTTGCTTGGCTAGGAGGAGTTTAATACTGTTCAGAAAGCAGATGATCATTCAAATGTCTTGATCTTATGTCAATTTGGAATATTGCATGAAAACCAAGCAAGGTACATCCTTTCAGTTATCATGAAAATGTTTTGCCAGATTCTGTGGGAAAGACAAATATTGCTCTATCCTAGCACATGTCATGGCTTTTAAATGTTTTTCTACAAAGATTATAACCCTCTGATTTGAAGAGTTACATGTAGCTAGGTTTATTGAAGAAAATAGGTTTATGGAGCAACTCTTTAGCAAACTTTCCATTTCCATCTCGCTACCATTCATTTTCTTGCAAAGATTAGAGAATCAATTGATACTGCTCAATTGCAAAAGGGTTCACTGATCGAAAATCAATGATAAAAATATTGATGTTCAAAATATATAGAAAAAAATATAGACTACAAAAATATTAACTCCCATGCCTAAACAGGTAAGTACAAAAATATTGAATCAAAAATATCGATGTAAAAACTATAGATGTAAAAAATATCGATTTAAATATTTAAATAAAATAATATATATTTAGTATACTAAATATATTCAATATTAATATTAATGTTAACAAAATAAATACAATCTAATATACATTTTAACAAAATATAACAAATAAACTTAATTAAAGAATGATGAACACACAAGCATAATAAATTGCATATATATTTACTTTAAAATAAATATTAAACTATTATCTTTAATGTATTTTATAACTTTAAAATTATATAAAAATAAAATATTTATATTAATGATCTAAAATATAAAGAGAAAAAACATTCTATAATAAATTAAAACATTAAACTATTTAAAAATATTGAAACTTAAATTTCACAATACAATCAGTGCAACAGTAGGGAAAGTGTTGGATAGCAAAATAATAAAATGTACTATTCCAACTCCAATGAGTGCAACAGTAGGGAAAGTGTTGGATAGCGGAGGGGTAAAAATGACTATTCCCACTCCAAAGAGTGCAACAGTAGGGAAAGTGTTGGATAGCGTAGGGGTGAAAATTAGTATTCCCACTCCAGTGAGAGCAACAGTAGGAAAAGGCTGGGAAGAAATTACTATTCCCACTCCAAAGAGTGCAACAGTAGGGAAAGTGTTGGATAGCGGAGAGGTACACATTACTATTCCCACTCCACTGAATGCAACAGTAGAATAACTGTTGGACAGTCGAGGAGTAAAAGTTTTTATTCCCACTCCAGTGAATGCAACAGTAGAGAAAGTGTTGGATAGCGGAGGGGTAAAAATTACTATCCCCCCTCCGGCGAATGCAATAGTAGAGAAAGTGCTGGACAGCAGAGGTATAAAAATTACTATTCAAACTCTAGTGAGTGCAACAGTAGGGAAAGTGTTGGATAGTGGTGGGGTAAAAATTACTACTCCCACTACAGTGAGTGCAACAGAAGGGAAAGTGCTAGATAGCGGAGAGGTAAAAATAACTGTTCCCACTACAGTGAGTGCAACATTAAGGAAAGTGTTGGATAGCGAGAGTCAAAAATGACTATTCACACTCAAACAGTTCAAACTGAAATAAAAAACATTAAAAATTATAAACAGGGGGGCGTGGCCAAGATGGCGGCGGAGTAGGTCGTGTTTTTAAGTCCCTCCGACGCCGAACCATATAACGCCTTCTGGACTGTTGGACCTTGTACCCCCCTGCCACTTCTATCCTCCGGACCCCCGGTGCCGAATTCGGGGACTCCCGGAGCACCTACGATGGAGGGTGGCGGACGGACAGTGCCTCCGAAGCCTTTGCGGGCCTCGCGCGGTGCTCCAGCCTGGAGCGCCCTGCGTTGTGCCCATCAGAGCCTGCGACCTGCTCTCTGCCCCCGGCGGGCTGGCGACAGACCCCAGACGCCCTCGTGGTGCCACCTCCTGCCGACGGTGCAGCCGGTCCTCCGCGCCTGCTGGGCGAATCGAGCAGCGAGAGGAGTGGTGGTTGCCCGACGGCCCATGGGCGTGGAAATTTAACCCGGGGATCCCCGGCCTACGTTGCTGGCAGGCAGCACCGATCTGGGCCCACGGGGCTGGAGGCCCGGCTTTTCTGCCTGCGCTCAACTCGGAGCACACTGCGGAACACTCCGGGACAGTAAATTTCCCCGGCGACGCTGAGGCAGCACCCCTGGGCCCCGTGAAAGCCTTGTGACGCGGGAGCCACTGCCGCAAAAATCGAGCCCGGGGATCCCGGGCCTGCAGCTCCCTCAGACCCCCGGGGCGGCCCTCCGGAAATGGACCCTGGCTTCTCCGGAGGGCTCCTCACAGTAAACGTGTGGACAGCTTGGGGAGCGGCATAAATCAGCGGGCACGCCCGGTTCCTCAGTGAGAGGTGAGGTGCTTTGTGGACTGCTGGACCTGGCGGTGGGCCTAGTGGGTGGAGAGGCCTGGCACAATCGGGGCCCACGCATACGACCATGATCCTCGCCTGCAAGGGCGGACACCGGTGATCTGCAGGGTGAGACACCTCGCGGCGACCCCCCCCTCCGGCTTATCTGAACTACCCTGTGGGGTGGGGAGTGGCCGTGATATGGAGAGTGACCAGTGCTGAGACCGACTCGTGTGGTTGGTCCACCCCGTTGCTTGACCGCCTAGCAGAGACTTTGATCTTGCCCCACCCATCTGGCGGAAAAGGCATCGATGGCCTAGAGTGGATCTTCGAAACGTGAGACGCCGACCGGTGCCTGCCAGGTGCTCACAGACGGGCATCTACCTGAAGAAGTCGTGAATCCACCACACGGTTGATTGACTCGCTAGCTGTCCTACGTTGGGTCACCTGTATTCGCCCCTGCTCCTGGCTCTGGGGCCTGCCCTCAGGTTCTAGCAGCGGAATTGAGCGGTCATTCCTCAACACCCTCTGGAGTGGTGGGCTCAACGAGCGGAGGCCATGGCTAACAGGCAGCGTAAAGAAAAGCCGGGCAAGGATGCCCCTCCGAGGGGTTCTCAGCAACCGGCATCGCCCGGTGCCAGCACCTCGCCTAAACCAAGGGATGATGAAGCGCCTGCCACCAAAGCCTTCATGCTGGAGCTATTTTCTGCCATCAAGGAGGATATCTCGGAGCTGCGCTCCCAACTCGCCTCGGACCTCCGCGAGATGAGGAGGGATGTGGATGACATTGGCGAACGGGTGGCCACGTTGGAGGACCACGACTTAGGGATGGCTGCCGAAGTGCACCAGCTCCAGCAGGACGTGATCCGTCTCACGGAACAGAACTTAGATCTCCAGGCCCACGCGGAGGACCTGGAAAATAGATCCCGCCGGAATAACATCCGCATCCGAGCGGTGCCCTGGGATGGGGAAGCTGGAGACCGGCGGGGCTATGTGGCGGCCCTTTTCCTGCAGATTTTAGGAGAGGAGGACCTTCACGAAATCCGCATGGATAGAGTCCATAGAGTGGGCCTACCTAGAAGTGGTGGAGCTCCCCCTCCTGACATCCTCGTTTGTATCCACGACTTTCAGCTGAAAGAACGCATACTTAAGAAGGCGCGGGGGCTTCCCGAGTTGCAGTTTCGGGACCACCACCCCCAGCTCTTTCAGGACTTGGCGGCCTCGACTCTTCAGAAACGGCGCGAATTCGACCAGTTACCTCCTTTCTTCGCGATCAAAATGTGGCCTACTCCTGGGGCCATCCCTTCCGGCTCATATTCAGATGGCAAAATAGGTTAGTCCAGCTCCGATCCTTGCAGGCTTCTAAAGATCTCCTGGACCTGGAGGACGCGGCCCCCTCCCCGAGAGGTGGGGGCTCCCCGTCGAGGCGGAGAAGGCGCTCTTCCTCCTGGCACCGAGTGGGCAACGCGACCGCGTTGAGGAGGCCGGATCCTGCGGCTAGTCAACAAGAGCGGGGGGCTGCAGTCGCATCCGTGACCACGGTCACGGTGGCTTCATCGCAGGGAAGCTCCGGAGCGGCCTGAACTCTGGTCGAATGAATGGTTCGTGTCGGAGGGACACCTTCAGATCAGGTACCGTGGGTACTTATGTACTTTTTGGGAAGACACCCCGGTACGGTCCTCTGGGGGATCACTGACTATCCCCCAGGCCCCTGTTCTCTACAGCGGCCCGACTCTTCCTACGATCTGGAACTGTCGACTTCTTTGGAATGTTTGGGGAACTTTTCCCTTGCCTCTCCCCTGTGTTTCCTCCTGTTCTGTTGTTCTGTGAGGGGTTTTCGGGGACCGGGGGGGTGCTGTTTTTTAGATGGGCTCCTGTGGGGAGGGGGGTGTTGGGGAATGAGGGGACAGTGGTGGTGACCTAGATGGATGCGTGTGGACGGTTGCATGTTGTTGGACTGCTGTTGATTTTTGGTGAGCGACACCAGGCCACGACTCTGGACTGCCTAGTGGGGGGGGGGTTGGTGGGGCTTCGGGGTGGGCTGCGCACAGCGAGGAGGGAGGTCTACCTACACCATGTTACTTAATGTCGGTACATGGAACGTGAAAGGTTTGAACTCCCCGCAAAAGGGTCAGAAAATCTGGAAATATGTGCAGGACCATCATTTAGATGTAGTGGGCCTTCAGGAGACCCATCTGGCGTGCAAAGACGAGCTGCGCCTCAAGCATAAACACTTTCCCCTTGTCTACAGGTCATCGGCCACCACAAAGCATAGGGGGGGTGGCCCTTCTCTTTCGATCTGCTCTTCATTTTCAGCCCCTAGATGTGCGCAGCGATAAGGATGGACGTTGGCTGATGGTCAAGGGGTTGTTGTTTGATAGAACGTGCACTTTTGTGGTGGTGTATGCTCCGAATGTGGAACAGAATAACTTTCTACAGGACCTGCTGCAGAGGGCAGATGACTTTGTAGAGGGTGTCCTGTTTGTGATGGGAGATTTTAACCTGGTTTGGTGCAAAGACGTGGATAGCTCCCACAGTCAGAGGTCGGACACTGGGGTGTTTTCCTCTGAAACTCAACGCCGGGTGGGTGACCTTGGGCTGGGGGATGGCTGGCGCTCTTTCCATCGCCTCTCTCGGGATTATACCTTCTTCTCCCATGTCCACCACACCTACTCCCGCCTGGACCACATTTTTTTAAGCCAGTCCCTTAGAGGAGATGTCCGTGACGCCCGTATGTTCCCGCTCTCGGTCTCTGACCATAGCTTGCTCATACTAGGCCTACACTGGTCAGCAAGGGGGATGGCCTTCGCAAATGGTACTTCCCGGCCTCGCTTGTCCGGGATGACACCTCATGTAAGGATTTGCGCAAGACCATACGAGAATTTTTCGATCTTAATCCCGTATCTGACACGTCGGTGTTTACCACCTGGGACGCCTTCTAGGCATCCACGAGGGGCACGTGCTTGGCCCTTAATGCCCACCTTAACAAATTGCGACGTAAAGACCGTTACGAGCTAGAGAAAGAACTCGCCATTCTTGAACCGGAACATAAACAGAACCCTTCTAGGCTGACCCTTCGCCCTTTAACGGTGGTAAGGGGGAAGCTTAGAGCCCACTACAATAACAGAGCGGAGTTCACACTGTTAAGACTTCGACGCCTCTCCTATGCCCAGGGGAACAAGGTGGGGAGACATTTAGCTCGACAGCTCCGTGACAAGCGGGAGCGGGAGTATGTGGGAGGAATTCGGGACGCAGCGGGGACCTTGCACCATCGAGATGAAACCAAGGCCGATCTCTTCGGCCGTTTCTATGAGGCTCTCTATAAAGGGGTGGCCTCTGATCCTGGAGACCAGCAGAATTACTTGAGGGACCTTCCGCTCCCCCGAGTTTCCGCGGAGTGGAATGGATTGCTAGAGGCCCCGTTCACTAGAGAAGAAATCCTAGCTGCTATTCACAACTTGAAGCCCCACAAGGCTCCTGGGCCGGATGGCTATACCGCACCTTTCTATCAGACCTTTGCGTCTGAGGTGAGCGACTTTCTGGTCTCTCTGTTTAATGCCATGGCCGTGGCGGGGGAAACGACGGGCTCAATGGCCGAGGCCATGATCTCCGTTATTCCCAAAGCGGGGAAGGACCCGTCCAAGTGCTCTTCCTATCGGCCGACAGCCCTGCTCAATATCGACGCCAAACTGTATTCCTCCATCATAGCAGGAAGGCTCCAGGACCTGATGCCGGCACTCATTCACGCCGATCAATCGGGCTTTATTAAGGGGCGCCAGACCCATGACAATACGAGGAGAATCCTCCATCTGATTGAAAAGGCTCGCAGATTCCGGATTCTGGCGATATTGGTGGGCCTTGATGCCGAGAAGGCCTTTGATCGGGTGGACTGGGGCTTCTTATTTCACACCTTGGAGGCCTTTGGTTTTTCAGCTAAATTCATCTCGATGGTGAGGGCAAATTACAGCGGCCCCCGCTCGAGAGTTGCAGTGAACGGACACCTTTCCGCCTTTTTCTCGCACTCGCGAGGTACCAGGCAGGGCTGTCCCCTCTCCCCCAAACTCTTCGCCCTAAGTATTGAACCGCTGGCACTGGCGATACGTGGACACGAAGTGACTCGGGGCCTTCCTTTTTCCAGTGAGCAACATAAGATCACCTTGTTTGCGGATGACGTCCTCCTCTCTATTGAGGACCCGGCACGTTCCCTCCCGCACGTTCAGCAAGTTTTGCTGCGTTTCGAGGATGTGGCCGGCTTCAAAGTCAATTACGATAAGTCCTTTATTCTTAACCTCACGCTTTCCACAGCGGAGGTGGATCGTCTGCGGCCCCTCACGCCTTTGTCATGGGCCTCTCGATCCATCCTGTACCTCGGGGTCCGGCTGACTCCCTCTATTGGGCAGCTGTATGCCGCAAACTTTCCACCGCTGCTGGCACAGACTCGTGCGGATCTGGAGCGCTGGAAACTGAAGTACATCTCGTGGCTGGGTAGAATCCATACCCTTAAAATGGTCCTTCTCCCCAAATTCCTGTATCTTTTCCAAGCGCTCCCTATACCGCTGGAGCCTGATTTCTTCCGTCGTCTTAAAACCCAGATGCTGAGGTTTATCTGGCAGGGGGGTCGGGCGCGCTTCTCCTTTGCCACTCTTCACCGGCCGCGGAAGGAGGGTGGGGTGGGCCTCCCTGATATGCACTTATACTATAAAGCCGCGCAACTGCGGGTGTTGGTGGAGTGGTCCCAACAACTCTCGGAGAAGCATTGGCTGCACATGGACAGAAGTGTGGCGGGTCGTTCGATTTGGGATCTGGCATGGAAGCCTAAACACGACAGGCCCAGGAATGCATACATTAGTACACCCACTAGCACAACTCTGAAGGTCTGGGACACAGTGGCTGGTGATGAGCACTGGCCTACGTTCCCCTCTCCCTTCATGCCCATTCACTTTAACCCGGCCTTCCCGCTGGCGCTGCATGAAGGACCCTTTGACGTCTGGTGGGAGGGAGGCTGTCGTGCTCTCACGCATCTGTTTCATGGCCACGCCACTCTCACCTTTGACAACTGTATGAGGGATTATGGGGTGCCACGATCCGAGCGCTTCCGCCACCTCTAACTGCTCCATTGGGCTACGTCCCCTGCGTTCAGCGCCGCGGCCACGAGAACCCCCTCCACCTTTGAGGCCTTCCTTCTGCGCACTTCCTCCATGATGGGTGTCATTTCCTTCCTCTACAATCTGCTGCTCACTTCCGCAGTGGCACCTCGCCCACGTTACATGAGTACTTGGGAGGACCTCCTTGGGAGGGACATCTCAGACGCTGAGTGGTCAAGTTTATGGCGGGACATAGCGGCGCATAATCATTCGGTGGAGCTCAGGGAGGCCCACCTTAAGACCCTCATGGATTGGTATCTGCACCCCGTTCGCTTACATCGCATCTTGCCATCCACCTCTGACAGATGCTGGAGTGGCTGCAGCCTTCTCGGGGACTTCCGACACATCTGGTGGGACTGCCCGATCATCCGCCCATACTGGGAGGAGATTCTGTCCCATATCAGGGAAATTCTAGGGTATCCAATCGCTGACTCCTTGGCTTATGTCCTGCTGGGTCTTCGGGACCCGGCGCTCGAACACCAGAGCCGAGCGGACAAACAGATTCTATGGTTGTGTATCGGAGCTGCTAAGCTTACCTTAGCAGCAGCATGGAAGAAATTAGAGGCACCGGCGATCTCCCTGTGGCACGCGAGGTTGTGGAAACTGCTGAGCTTGGAACGGGTAGCAGACATCTTCCTAGACAACTTCAAGAACTTTATGTTTCGCTGGGGACCCTTGGTGCGCTTCCTCTCCAGGGGGCTCCCGTCCGCTGTCTGTCCGGCCACGGTTCGAGCCCTCCATTTATTTCAGGTATGAGTGTTGCTTTCGGTATGTCTGCTAGTGTGATTGTTGCCACCACCACTGGGGGGAGGGGGGTGGGGGGGAGGGGTTTGTTCTTTCTTCTTTGTTACCGTGCGGCACATCTCATGGCGTTTGCAGCGGGCATGAATCTTAAGCAACAGGCAACGTTATTTGATGTCGACAGCCTACCTAAAAGACAGTCCCTCCCCGCCATGACTTCTGTTTACACCTCCTTTTCGGACATTGCTGGGACTGCCTTGAGACCTCCTGTTTTGCTCCTATGATCTGCAGGCTGTTCGTTCTATCGTCAATAACGCCCTGCAGCCCAGCCATTCTGACTGCCTCCTGTGTGAGGAGATATGCGGGATGTCGCTGATTGATCTTCTTTCTTCTTTCTCTCTCTCTCTTTCTGTGTCTTCCTTTCTTACAACGAGAAATAAAGGTTTTACAATTTTTTTTATAAACAATCATAAACATAAATTAACAATATTTAGAGATTAAAAATCAAATATATTAAATATATAAAACACATATTATAATATTAGCTACACATAAAAACCCCACACATATTATATAATATAAGAGAATAAAACATTTATTAAAAAACATCTTTTAAACTAGAAAATATTTACAAACAAATAAATTAACTAATTAATAAATGTATTTATTATATTTTGTAGTGTGTTTTATCTAGGTACCTGAATCAATAACCTATTCTTTGCCCTTGCCCGGTTATAAATCAAAAATATCCCTACAACGGCACAGAAACCCGTTTCATATATTAGTCATAGCACATGCTGTCACATTAAGCAAGCACTATTCCTCCAGCCCCCTAGAAAGCACACCGAGTTCTTAAACAAATCCAAACCTCGAGTAACCTGGGAAATCCCCGCCTGCGATTGTTTTGATTCCATTCGAGAACTCCTGTAGAGCACTGTAAGAACGACCAGTTCTTAGTGACATCTTTATTGACGTCTTATGTCCATTCTTACGTCAAACCCGGCACCTTTCAGGTATAAATATACCAACGCTGCCTTAAGCAAACACACGGTGGTGATGAACCTGGAGCATCGACTACTTGCCGGAGAGCCCAGCTGATGAGAGCCCACGGACGCTGCCCCTCCCCTTTGACGCGCTGAGAGAGACGCTGTCTTTTCTCCTGCCGAGAAATCCAGCTTCCAGCGTTTCCAGCTCGCCTTCGCGGATGACTGGTATATCGAGTTCTGAGAGAGAGATACCAACCCTCCTGCCTTCAAATCCCCAGGTACTGAACTGACTAAACCCTTACAGAGAATTCTTGAGTCAGATTCTTGGCAAACCAAACTTAACTTAAACTGCTACTTACTTACTTCCTCCCATGTATTAGGCTTAGGTCAGGTACACCGGGGTAGGCGTTGTTAGAAGCACCAGTTGAGTACGATTAGTCAATGTATATATGTATGTATCTATTTTATCTATTTTAAGGTATCATATGGCTAAGAAACCATATCAATGCTTTTACAGTATTATTTCATAATCCTGCTTTTACTGTATGCACTTTACTTAACTATAAGTATTGCATTCGTAGCAATTCATTTCTCTTGTATGAGGAAAGAGACTGCTCAATAAATAACAACTCTTATTGAAAATGCCCGTCTCTCTTTTCCTCTGCAATCTGGTGAAACTAAGTAGGCACGTATTGACTGAGTGAAATAGCTGTCTTTTGTTTTCACACGACTCTAGAGATACACTCTTAATCAGGGAGAGCAAAGTTGTCATGTTTTATGGTTGTCAGAAACTAAATCCCTTCTTGTCTATCCAGGGAGGTTAAACTCCTCCTCGCCTATTCGTGAAAGTTTCTAGTGAACTCTGAGCTAGCTGGCACACAAAACCTAAGTCTAATATAGTCAGTAAAAGACCTAGT